>NW_026575041.1:23337253-24639630 GCF_905146905.1 Nyctereutes procyonoides
TAACCTCCATGTATATGTGTTCCTTCCAAACTTTCTCTTGTGGGATGCCTGGGTGGCTCAGGTCATGATCCTGGGGTCCTGATATTGAGTCCCACATCAGGTTCCTTGCAGGGAGCCTTCTCCTCTCTCTGCCTATGTCTCTACCTCTCTGTGTGTCTCTCATAAGTAAATAAATAAAATCTTAAAAAAAAAAAAAACTTTCTCTTGTGATTGAGTTTAAATTTTAAAGTGTTGTGGTCTGAAAATATGCAGGGAATAATCCTAATCTTTTGCTACCAGTTGAAATCTGATTTGTGACCCAGTATGTGGTCTATTCTGGAGAATGCTCCATGTGCACTGAAGAAGAATGTGTATTCTGTTGCTTTAGGATGGAATGTTCTGGGGACATCTGGATGGCTCAGTGGTTGAATGTCTGTCCTTGGCTCAGGGCATGATCCTGGAGTACCAGGATCAAGTCCCACATTGGGCTTCCTGTGTGGAGCTTGCTTCTCCCTCTGTCTATGTCTCTGCCTCTCTCTCTCTGTGTCTCTCATGAATAAGTAAATAAAATCTTAAAAAAAAAAAAAAAGATGGAATGCTCTGAAGTCCATTTGGTCCAGTGTGTCATTCAAAGCCTTTGTTTTCTTGTTTATTTTCTGCCTAGATGATCAGTCCATTACAATGAGTGAGACGTTAAAGTCCCCTACTATTATTGTGTTATTAACAATGTGTTTCTTTAATTTTGTTATTAATTGGTTTATATAATTGGCTGCTCCCAAATTAGGGCATAATATTTACAATTGTTAGTATCTTCTTGTTGGATAGACCCTTCATTTGTGATATAGTGTCCTTCCTCATCTCTTATTATAGTCTTTGGTTTTAAATTGGGATGGTTACTTCAGATTTCTTTTGATCCCATTTGCATGATATATGGTTCTCCCCCACCCCCTTTCAATCTGGAGATGTTTTGGGGTCTAAAATGAGTTTCTTATAGATAGCATATAGATGAGTCTTGTTTTTTTTATCCAGTCTGATCCTCTGTGCCTTTTGATTGGAGCATTTAATCCATTTACATTCAGAGTAATTATTGAAAAAGGTGAATTTAGTGCCATTGTGTTACCTGTAAAATCACTGTTTCTGTATATTGTTCCTTTCTGGTCTTTGTTACTTTTGGGCTCTCTCTTTGCTTAAAGGATCCCCTTCAATATTTCTTGCAGGGCTGGTTTAGTGATAATAAGTTCTTTTAGTCTCTGTTTGTCCTGGATGTTTTTTTATCTCTCCTTCTATTTTGAATGACAGCCTTGCTGGATAAAGTATTCTTGGTTGAATATTTTTCTCATTAATACCCTGAATATATCATGGCAGCCTTTTCTGGCCTGCCAAGTCTCTGTGGATAGGTCTGCTGCCAACCCTATGTTTCTACCTTTTTAGGTTAAGGACCGCTTGTTCTGAACTGCTTTTAGGGTTTTCTCTTTGTCTCTGAGATTTGCAAGTTTCAATATTATACGTCAGGGTGTTGACCTATTTTTTATTGATTTTGAGGGGGGGTTCTCTGTGCCTCCTGGACTTGAATGCCTGTTTCCTTCCTTAGCTTAAGAAAGTTCTCAGCTATAAATTGTTCAAATAAACCTTCTGCCCCCCCCCTTCCTCTGGGACTCCAATTATTCTAATATTGTTTTGCTTTATGGTATCACTGATCTATTGAATTCTCCCTTCATGATTCAGTAGTTGTTTATCTCTTTTTCTCAGTTTCTTTATTCTCTATCATTTTGTGTTCCAAATCACTGACTCTCTTTTCTGCCTCATTTATCCGAGCAGTTAGAGCTTCCATTTTTGACTGCATCTCAGTAATGGCATTTTTTATTTTGATCTAATTAGATTTCAGTTCTTTTATTTCTCCAGTAAGGGTTTCTCCAGTGTCTTCTATGCTTTTTCAAGTCCAGCTAGTATCTTTATAATCATTGTTTTGAAATCTAGTTCCAGTATCTTAGTTATATCCATATTTATTAAATCCCTGGCAGTGAGTACTATCACTTGTCCTCTCTTTTGGGGTTCTTCCATCTTAACATTAATTATGTCCAGAAAGGAATAGATGAAAAAGAGAGAAAATACAAAAATGGCAACAAGGATACCAGAAAAATATACACTACAGAAAGAAAAGAAAAAAAAAAGAAAAAATGAAAAGAGAGAGAGAATAAAGTCAAACAGAAGGTGAATAGAACAATAAACCAGATACTGGGTGTATTTTGGTTTGTTTGTTAGAAGATACTAGATCTCAAAATAGGAAAGAAAAAAATATAGATATAGATATAGATATAAAATTTAATAGAATGAAAGGAAGCCAAAAATGGAATATAGATATATAAATATATATATATAAATATATATATATATATATAATAAAATGCAAACATAGAAATTAAAAAAGGCCTAAGAAAAGAATTGATAAAATAAGAAAATGGCTGGAGAGGGAAAAAAAAATAGAACTGCAAGATTGCTGAATCATAAGAAAAAACCAGGAATGCTGTATTCTATTTTCTCTAAGACCTAGAGCTTTGCCATTCTGTATGATCAGTAAACTTGGTAGTAGCTGCAAGTTCCTGTTGGTCATCTAGAGTAATAGCCTATTGCAGTGATTCTCAGGTGTCTTTGCCTGGGCAGAATTATACTGCTCTTGCCCGGAGGCTGGGCTCAGTGTAAATGGCTCCAGATTGCTCTATGTTGCTTTTGTTCCCTGAAGGCTTTCAGCACTGACGGAGGGGGGGGGGGGGATGGTAGTGCCTTGGTCTCTAGTGCTGGAGCTGAAAGTTCATGCCTCCATTCTTCAGTGTGCATCACAGAAAAGCAGTCAATCACTCTTATCTCCCTCATTTCCATCTTAATTCTATGTTTATCTAACCTATGAATGTTTATCTAACCTATGAGTGTTTTTATCTCAGGCATGTGACCCTGTTTTGAGTCTTCAAACTTCATGCAGAGCACACTCCTGTAGCTCCTCCCTGGGGAGGCTGAGGGGTGTCACCATGGATATGCCTCTTACTGGGACCCTACTCAGAGAGCAGGCCCACCTGTGTAGCAGATCGCAGTTTATGGCAAAACTGAGCGGAAAGCCAATACCTGGACTTGCTGTTTTCACCCAGCTTTCCCTCTCCAATGCTTGGGAACTCTCCTATACTCAGACATCCCAATTCTTTTTGTGACCCTGAGGATCCGGAGACCACACTGTCACACATGGAATTCCACCTAGCTTCATGAGCACCTTTCAAGTAGACTTCTAAAAGTTTCAATTTTGCACTCCACTGTTTATAACATCTTCTAGTACTGGCTGATGGAGACTTCTTCTTCCGCAGTTTATCCTCCAGTATATTACCTTGGATTCATAGCCCCATACCTCCTATCTTGCAAAAAGTCCCTGATTTTCTATTTATAGAATTGAATTGAAGGAAGTCTTTTCTCAGATTGCTGGTTGATTTCACAGGGGTTCAGAATGATTTGGTAACTATTTAGCTGAATTCCAGGACGGGGTGAAATTAGGGTCCCCTCCTCCTCCACCATCTTAACCACATGAAAACATATTGATACGTGTTACCTCCCAACACAAGGGGCACACTTTGCCATCCTGTAGGTGGGGAAACCCCAGGCTAAAAGGGGTACATTTAACCTAGTATAATAGGAAGCAGAGGAGAGGAGATGAGCAAAGATAGTGTTCTCAGGCATCAAGAAAAATATATTTTTAAAGATTTTATTTATTTATTTATTTATTTATTTATTTATTTATTTATTTATTTGAGTGCAAGTGAGAGAGATCACAGAGGGAGATAAAGCGGGAGTGGGAGAAACAGACTCACCACTAAGTGGTAAATCCTACGTGGGGCTCAATCCCAGGACTTGAGATCATAACCTGAGCCAAAGGCAGATGCTTAATCAACTGAGCCACTCAGTGCCCCAAGAAAAAGACTTTTGCATTAATACTATTTCTCTGGGGTTTAATTAATTAATTAATTAATTTCAGAATTAATCTTTGTGCTAGCACTCAGGCACTTAGCGAAGAATACTAGATATTGTAAATTCTCTTTTCTTGCAGTTCTTACTCTATCTTCTTTGACCTCCCATTACATTGTGTCCTTTATGTTGGTAATCTTTTAAGCCTACTGGCAGGACACTCCATGTGGTACATTCCTGCTAAGTAATTTAATTGAGATCAGTTGAGTCTGAGATGATTAGATTACCTAGATTAACATATTTATGTAACTAGCTTTGGCAGTCTGAAACATGAAAACAATAAGAATGGATCTGGAAAAAAGAAACAAGAATGACCACTCCCCCATACCTGCTTCTACTCCCCAAATGTCATAATAATTATTTTCTATACTTGGGAGCAAATGTCATAATTTTCATATTTTACAGATGTCCTTTAAATTTCATATTTTATTAGTAGAATTGTTAGATTTTCAGTTTATAGTGTTTTATATTATAGCTATAATTAGTATGCTTTAAGCTGTGGGTGGTGATGCAATAGAGAAATCAAATAAAGTTTTAAAAATCAAGTTTTAATAGCAACAGCAGTTCACACAATTAAGCTAGCAATTCAGTGAGCTGCATCTTTTACAAATTCCAAGCTTTGACACATCATTGGGTGACTTTATAGCCTACTGTTTTCACATCCTTGTTGATATCTTGAATTAGTCAAGCATCTGTTACCCCAGTGAAATCAGATATCTATTTCAATGTATTTGTTTTCAGCACTGTACTTGTGGTCTGACTGCATTTATATACTTACATAAATGAAAAATAATTTATAATGTGTCCATAATTATTTTTCTAATGTTTGTATTTTAATGAACAGTAGTTTAGAGAGATTGTTTTTCAAATTGATCTGAGACGTATTGTCTCAATGTTTCCACTTACTTCCTTTCTCTCTTTTTTTTTTTTTTTTGTTATAAGACAACCATGCAAGTAAAAAACAATAACATCCTAAACATAACTGAGTAAACTGGTGAGTAGTCTCATTAGTCATTGTCTGGGTTCTATATCTTTTGTTTTGTTTCGTTTTGTTTTGCAACATAACACATGGACAGAAAGGGAGGACTTAGACTAAGGAATCTAGATAAACATTAGTTGGAATATTTCTAAAATGTTTTAATGAGATCAAGGATATTAGGGTTATTAAGCATATTAGGAAAAACACATAAAAAACACTAAACTGCATTTAACCAATTTATTAATGACTCCAGTCAATATGCTTTTTTAAGATTTTATTTATTTATTCAGGAGAAACACAGAGAAGAGAGACACAGGCAGAGGGAGAAGCAGGCTCCCTCTGGGGAGCCCCATGTGGGACTTGATCCTAGACCCTGGAATCACACCCTGAGCCAAAGGCAGACACTCAGCCACTGAGCCATCTAGACATCCCAGTCAATATACTTTTTACTAAATTGTGATTTCTTAAAATAGCAGAGAATGAGACATGTATATATTTTCAACTAAAGTAAATATATCTCCTAAATTCTGACCATTAAGAAAAAGTTTTGAAATGTATTCCTTTTTATAATGAAGTTACACAGCTCTTGTTGGTAGTTAAAATTTTAAATCAAAAATATGACAGATAAGTGGTATTTAAAGGTAGTAGATATCTTTATTTAAATTTTGTTCATATGTCATCTGATTGTCTAATATTGACTATCATTTAATTCTAAATCTTTTTCTCATTGTTGATACTTTTTTAAATGAGGGTGTTAGAAAAGACAAACCTAAAGGTCATTACATATAGCCATAAGAGATTTGGAGTTTGTAAATTATTCTTTCTCCAGAAAACTAAACATAAAATTATATTGAAAGTATTATATGAATGCAATGGCTACAATAAAAGTAAACATTCATTGGTTTTGAGTTATCGATAGAAAATTATCAAGGTGTTTCAATCAATCAAAAATGGCCATTTAAAGTGGCTTCAAAACAAAGAGTGATGTTTGGTATATTTAACAAGATCATAAAAGATTCTAAAAATGTCTCATTCTTCCTACTTTATCATCTGTAGATCTCGAAAAATTAATTATTGTATATTTGTCTTCAAGGATTTACTACAAGGCTACAAGGACCACAAGAATTGGGTTTTGAGCTGTCAGATAGTTGTTTTTTTTTTTTTTAAGATTTTATTTATTCATGAGAGACACAGAGAGAGAGAGAGAGAGAGAGAGAGAGAGAGAGAGACGGAGACACAGGAAGAGGGAGAAGCAGGCTCCCTTTGAAGAGTCTGATGTGGGACTCTATTCTGGGACCCTTGGATCATGCCCTGAGCCAAAGACAGGGCTCAACCCCTGAGCCACCCAGAGTCTGTCAGATTGTTTTATAAACAGTTTTTGTTTTTGTTTATGTTATTTTAAGTAGTCTTATTAAAAACCTACGTAGGAAAGTATTATTTTTCACAGGTGAAAGAACTCAGGCTTGCTTATGAACACATAGTCAAATACAGAGGGTTTTCTGCACCTGGAATCCATGTGTGCACCTACTCACTGGAAGCTTTCTCAGAAAGGAGATTGGATGCAAGAAACAAGTGAAAACAAATGAGTGGAAGTTGTTAAGGAGGTTTTTTTCTTTCAAATTGAGGTGCAGTTAAGACAGGAAGTAGGAGGAATGGACTGAAAAATATTCATGGTGTTTAAGATTCAAAATAAATTGGCAGCTTCTTGAGGAAGTAAAAGGAGGATAATATTGGGAGAATGCAGAGGCTGCTGCTGAGAACCTTGGGGATTCTTTAAAAGTGGTTTCACTAGTCACCCATGGCATGCTCACTGTGTTTTGGGGTTTTGGAGGAGTTTGATATGTTTTCAATAGTTTTGTTTCCTTTGTGATTTTTGTGTCAATTACTTGGATGGCATTTAGTTTTTGCATACGGCAAACAGAAAAGCCCAAGGACTTGTTTTGTGGGAAACACATGAACAGGACAAAAAGACAAACCCAGTTCACGTTTGATATTTCCCTTATTAGTCTTCCTGCCTAAATCTAGGTTGATACGACCTTTCAAGGAGACAGCTTAAAAATATGTGTCAAAAGTTTTTTGAATGTCCATTTACTTTCTTGGTGATTCTAAAATGTTATGCAAAATAAACATCACAGAAGTGCACAAAGATAAATAAGAATATAACTGCCACATATTCATGCTTACAAAACATTAACTGAGCTATCCAAGAATAAATAGCAGGTTGGTTAAATACATTATTCTATATGTCTACAAGATGAGTTACTATAGAATCATTGATAATTATAATTGATGAATGTATTTTTGGCAAGATATTGCTGAGGGAAAAAGCAGGTTTCAAACATTATGTTCTGGTTTTCAGTTACCTTATAATTAATATATACTTTGAGACATATAAAACCTCAAATATATTCCATAAAAAAAATAAAAAATAAAAAATAAAACCTCAAATATAGGTACCAAAATCTAACAGAAGATTCTCTGGTGGTAGATTCATTGATTATTTTAAGGCTTCTTTATCCTTGAATTGTCTAAATTTTCTTCAATGCACGTTGATCACATTTGTAAGTTTTAAAAAGGGTAAGAACTAAAAATATGAAAAACTTTACCACTGTAACATTTGACATATAAAACTCAATATTTAGATATTTATAAGAAGCTGTGGCTTGCAATTCATTAGTCAAAATGACATTTGCAGAATCCAGTGACTCTATATCCTAAAAGACTTTCTTATTCCAAGAACAAAATTTTTATACCATTTTTTCATCATAAACTTTTTGGCTCATATATTTACACTGAATTTACATTATGCATTTAAGTCATGTCTAAGGTCAGCATAAATAGTTGATAACTTTTGGTAATTATTATTAATGTTGACAGTATTACTGAAAAAATTTTCCATCATTTTTTTTAAGATTTTATTTATTTATTCATGAGAGACACAGAGAGAGGCAGAGACATAGGCAGACGGATAAGCAGGCTCTGTGCAGGGAGCCCAATGCAGGACTCGATCTGGGGACTCTAGGATCACGTCCTTAGCCAAAGGCAGACACTCAACCGCTGAGCCACCCAGGCATCCCAATTCCCATTATTCTAACATTATTATTAGCAAACTGTAATTGACAGAATGCATGATTTTTTTTTTCACTCAGACCTTAATTGTTTTGTGAAATGAATATACATGTTTCAGCTTATTATAGATAATAGGTAAATAGTTCCAGAAATTGGGCACTTGGGTGGCTCAATGGTTGAGCATCTGCCTTTGGTTCAGAGAGTGATCCCAGGGTCCAGGGATCTAGTCCTGCATCAGGCTCCCTATAGGGATCCTGTTTCTCCCTCTGCCTATGTCTCTGCCTCTCTCATAAATAAATAAACAAACAAAGTGAAATCTCAAAAAAAAAAAGTTCCCGAAATTCTACTAAAAATAGCAACATTGGTAAGAAAAATCATACAAGGAAGCTTTAATTCAGTGACTTTAAAGTATTCTAAGATATTTGATATTTGAATATCAGCTCCTCGTCTTGTGAGCTGAGCCATGAGAGGACAAGTGATGAACTAGCTTGATGTGTCTAGCTGTTCTGAGATGGCGTTTGTTTCACCATTCTTTGGCTTGTTCAGCACCTGAATTAGCATAGATTCTCTGTTGTCTGCTTCTTTGCTGATAATATGGCTGTTTTGATACCTCCTTTGTTACAATATATGTGTTCTACTTTATGTGTCTCATACTGAGTTTTTAACAGAGTTCCACAAAATTGTGTTATTTGCCTTGATCTATTTTATAAATATTATGGCATTTAAAATTAATTGAAGTTGGACAAGATAAATTTCTCTTCTCTATAAAATACGTTAATGATAAAGCATTTAAATTTCTTTTTTGGTGATGCTTCACGAATTTGCTTTGAGTCACAAGCATGAAAGGAAAAAAAAAAGCATGTACAGAAAACTCAGCATAGATGGGTGATTGAGACTTTAATGTGTAACTTAAAGAAATTCAGTTAAATCTTATTGATTCCTTAATGTTTCCTACAAGTATCTGAGCCAAGAGTGATTTTGTCTTGAGATGAAAGAAAACCTTTTACTGACTTATAAGTTGGTGGTAAATGTTTCCAATTCTAAGAGAAAGAACTAATAAAGCATAGGGAAAAGGGATTCATGGAATGTAAAGTTATACAAATGTAGTTATGATTTCTATATCAATTATTGTTAGGCTCATTTCTTGGAGCAGGCTATTTACCCCCTCTAACTTTTGTCTCCCTATCTATCAAATGGACAAAATGTGTCACAGTGTTAGGGAAATTAAACAAGCTATTTCATGTAAGGACACATTTTGTCACTTTCTCTCTAATTGTTTAAAATGCTACAGATGAACATGCTTGTTGGGAATTAATCTTCCAGACATTGCCAGAATCATATTTTATTGTATTTATTAGGGAATGTACAATCTTTTACTAGTCTGGGATTATATTAAATTTGGAAACTAAGATCTGCCCATCAACAGTACTCCTGGCTAATTCTATTTTTGTATTTTATCTCTTTTGATTTCATGAGACCCTTTCCTTCCTTATTCTGTGACCAGGTGCAGGTTTTTCTCTTTACAACGCTGATTTTGCTTATCTGCAATATGAGAATAATGACATGTAATTTACAGGGAAATTATAAGATGTAAATGAGATAATTTATGTGTACAGCTTTATAAAATATAAAGTGTTATGTAATTATACTGCTATGGTGTTGCTATTATATTTAATGCTTAAATCTTCTTCTTTTTTTTTTAATGCTTAAATCTTCTAAAAGAGATTCTGACTGATCAGAATTGGGAATGTTAGCATATTTCAAATCATACAATTTACAGTGAAGCCTAAAAGAAAGAAGGGAACTGAAGTGCCAAAATGGTATGTTTGAGTTCTTGAGCAAAGCAGCTTAATGTAGCCCTACTCTCACAAAATTTAAATACACTGCAAAGGGCCAGTGGGCACAAACAATGCAATCCTGGTTCCAGCACATACTGGTTCTTGATAGCTAATTTTGCTTATATCTTTCTAATTCCAAATTCCAATTCCTCATACTGATAGCTTGAACTTGCACAAGATGGAACATTTCACCAAGGAAATGGTGACACTACAAATTAGGACATTTTTTGTTGTAAGACCCAATTCTTTTTTTTTTTTTTTTGGATTTTTTATTATAATAAATTTATTTTTTATTGGTGTTCAATTTACCAACATACAGAATAACACCCAGTGCTCATCCCGTCAGGTGCCCCCCTCAGTGCCCGTCACGCATTCACCCCCACCCCCCGCCCTCCTCCCCTTCCACCACCCCTAGTTCGTTTCCCAGAGTTAGGAGTCTTTATGTTCTGTCTCCCTTTCTGATATTTCCCACACACTTCTTCTCCCTTCCCTTCTATTCCCTTTCACTATTATTTATATTCCCCAAATGAATGAGAATATACAATGTTTGTCCTTCTCCGACTGACTTACTTCACTCAGCATAATACCCTCCAGTTCCATCCACGTTGAGGCAAATGGTGGATATTTGTCGTTTCTAATGGCTGAGGAATATTCCATTGTATACACAGACCACATCTTCTTTATCCATTCATCTTTCGATGGACACTGAGGCTCCTTCCACAGTTTGGCTATTGTGGACATTGCTGCTAGAAACATCAGGGTGCAGGTGTCCCGGCGTTTCATTGCATCTGAATCTCTGGGGTAAATCCCTAACAGTGCAGTTGCTGGGTCATAGGGCAGGTCTATTTTTAATTCTTTGAGGAACCTCCACACAGTTTTCCAGAGTGGCTGCACCAGTTCACATTCCCAAGAGAGTTCCCTTTTCTCCGCATCCTCTCCAACATTTGTGGTTTCCTGCCTTGTTAATTTTCCCCATTCTCACTGGCGTGAGGTGGTATCTCATTGTGGTTTGGATTTGCATTTCCCTGATGGCAAGTGAGGCAGAGCATTTTCTCATGTGCATGTTGGCCATGTCTATGTCTTCCTCTGTGAGATTTCTGTTCATGTCTTTTGCCCATTTCATGATTGGATTGTTTGTTTCTTTGGTGTTAAGTTTAATAAGTTCTTTATAGATCTTGGAAACTAGCCCTTTATCTGATATGTCATTTGCAAATATCTCCTCCCATTCTGTAGGTTGTCTTTTAGTTTTGTTGACTATATCCTTCGCTGTGCAAAAGCTTCTTATCTTGATGAAGTCCCAATAGTTCATTTTTGCTTTTGTTTCTTTTGCCTTCATGGATGTATCTTGCAAGAAGTTGCTGTGGCTGAGTTCAGAAAGGGTGTTGCCTGTGTTCTCCTCTAGGATTTTGATGGACTCTTGTCTCACATTTAGATCTTTCATCCATTTTGAGTTTATCTTTGTGTATGGTGTAAGAGAGTGGTCTAGTTTCATTCTTCTGCATGTGGATATCCTATTTTCCCAGCACCATTTATTGAAGAGACTGTCTTTCTTCCAATGGATAGTCTTTCCTCCTTTATCAAATATTAGTTGACCATAAGACCCAATTCTTAAATATTTTTCAGCATGCCACTGAGCACAAGGCCTACTTATGCCCATGGAAGACTTGGTATTTGAGGGCTGATAAAATCCACTGGATGAATATACTTGTGAATTATTGAATATTCTTATAAATATTAAGTTTGGTTGAGAAAGTAACCTTTCTCTAAGATGTGTTATTCTTGACAAGATGAGTTTCTTTTATGTCATATCATGAAATAGATGATAGAGACAGAGTGATGGTATATAGTTGCTTAAGGACTTCTTGGTTTCAAACTACAGTCATTAAGATTTCTGAGATATCTAATTGTTATGTAAAAGCTTTATGGAGTGACTTTTCCAATAGTAATTGGTATTTAGTACTTATACTTTATTTGACACCAACGAATTTTCTTTTACTTTATGTTTGTGTATCTAGCATATTTTTCAGACACAGAGGTATAATTTAATATGCCTGCTACCTCAGTGACAATGCAATTGGTTTCTAATTCATCAGGCCTTGTAAATTTTTCTGTTTGAATTTATGAATGGAAAATGCTTCCTTTGAAAGAATTGTAAGGGCTATATTTTGTGTTCATTTCTTTTTCTATTCTGTTACACCACCACTATCAAGAATTATGAGGGCTAGATTTTGCATTCATTTCTTTTCTTTCTATTCTGTTACACCACCACTATCTAACTTCATCTTATCACTTAAAGACTTCTTAAGAACACCACAGCACTTAATATAATAGAAATTCTTTCATAACCAAGATAGCAGTCAGGACTGAAATTATTCCAATTTATATGGAAATTATTTTGAATCAGTTATGTATACTTAATAATGGCATAATAATATTACTTTAATTGATAGGAGAGAATGTAAGTTCATTCCTGTGTATTGAATCCTATTTTGCATGTACTGAAGTTACTACCTGGTCCTAAGTTAGACACCTTCAAAATATAAGTTTCAGGCTTATAACTAGCAATTCAGTACCAAAAGCAATTGTACATTAATGGAGTGACTGTAAAAACAATGTTCACCCAAAAACTATACACTAAGTAAATATATATATGCATAAGTCTGTGCAAATACCCTTTATTTCAGAGTCCATAGTACATGCTTTATAAATCCATGAGGAAGAAAGATGGAAAATAGGAAGGGTCTTGGAAAAACACACAAGAATGTGATACTCAGAACTTTCCTATAAAAAGAACAAAATTCCAGTTAAGGAGGTGTATTTTTCAGTGTTCTCCACAGAAATAGAACCAATAGGATGTGTGAGAAAGATTTAAGGAATGGGGAGGCTAGTAAATCTAAAATTGGCAGGGTAGGCTGGAGACCCAGGGAAAAGTTGTAGTTCTATTCCGAAGGTCACCTGCTAGAAGAATTTTTTCTTCATGAACACAGGGGACTGAATATTCTTTATTCAATGTCTACTGATTCAAATGTTAATATCATCTAAAAATACCTTAACTGAAATATCTAGAATTGTTTGACCAAATATCTTGGTACTGTGGCCTAACCAAGTTGGCACATAAAATTAACCACTATAGGGGGCAAAACCTTAATAAATATACAAAAAGTTAAAGAAAAGAACACCTTTGGTAAATTGATAAAAAATGTGGATTGAAAATATATGCTAAATGGCACTGATAGAAAAGAAATAACAATCAGAATTAAATGTTTAGAAATGTTATACAAAGACGTGCAGATGGCCTTCTAACATAAAAGATAAGGATATCTCATGTGGGATAGGTATTAACAATGTTAAGGGTGTAAAAATATTTTGAAACTGTTCCCTTAATGGGTTACCTAATTTGGCTTATGAACTACCCAGGACCCCAAAGGGTATCATATGATTGATCTCAGGAGTCTGGGATAAGTTTCAGAAAAGATCTATCAGTGTTGAAAGATATGATCAATTTATGGTCAAACACAGACATGGTCTGAAAGGAAAGATCTATACATTATCTTATTAACATTAACTTTTTGCAAAATAGATTGGATGCTCAATATTTAACAGATGAGAACTCATTTCATGATAGATCTTCCTCTACTATCAGAATAAACAATTAATATCAATTTTCTTAACAGTGAAAAGACTCCATTGACTCATCTTTAAGCTGGAAATATTTGCCTTGTGGATATTATAAAGATAAATTTTAAAATATTTGTTTTTTTTCATTAAAAATATTGAATGTATATTTTGCTTGAGGCATTGTGCTAGAAATATAAGAATAAATGAGAGAGACAAGATCATATATTCATGGAGTTTATAGCTTAGTTAGGTCATTCATTCCTCTTTTTATTAAAAATATTATCTACCCTGTTCTGTAAGAGTACCTAAAAGAAAATTAAAAGAATATAGCTATTATTCATACAAATTCTATTAATTTCTTTTCCTCACTGTACACATAGACATACACAGTATGTATGTACAAGTGCAATCTGTAATACCCCTCTCATTGACCTCCTTAGGTTGTCAGAGTTTCAAACTTACTCTTCAAAGTACAAAAATGTCTTCAAGCTAAATAGTCCTACTGCAGAATCAAACCTCATGAAAAAACACAGAGCCTGACATTGATTTAATACCCACTTTGCCCTTGGGTGTGTGAATCACATTGGAGTGTGTGTTAGAAAATCATGTAGCATGTTTATATTCAGAAGCTTTGGAGGGAGGTTGTCCCAGATGAGCAAATGTGATTCAAATAATGCAAAATGCAAGAAGGACTGTGTGGAGAACATGTCCTAAAGACTTCTCTTATTCAGACAGGTTGTATTCCCTCGGAACTCAGCATGTGGGTAACTTCAACCCCTAGCACTGTGTGAAAAACATGCTTCTCCTTTTTATGTATTGTTTTAATTGCTCCCCTATGATTTGGCTGCACAGGAGACACAGTGTTCTGAAGCAAATGTTCACCTTAAGCATTTGTTGATAAACTTGGGTTTTCCCTTGACATTTATTGTTTGATTCCTGTGGATATAATATAATCAGATGAGAATTTAATTCACATGCTGCTGGCATTTCCAAGCCTACTTCTATAAGGAATAGGACTCCCAATTGCTTTGCAGACAATGTATAGCTGAGAAAGTAATTACCTAACTAGTTGCTTATACATAAAATACACCAGTGTCCTTTCAACTTAAAATTTCTCCACTTGAGTATATTTCTAATGTGAATGACTGTTACTGAGGACTTTAGAGCATGATCCATCTCCAGCTACTTGCCCATATGAGTTTAAGTCATACTCTGGGACTTTGTGTCTTGTAAGGTTGTCACCTATTTGGGTCATTTCATTCACTTCAGAGTAGCGATGATAATTTAGCCATGAAAAATGGATGTGATGATAATGTTCCTCACCAGGTATGCTCTCTTGGGAGCATATTTTATATGCATGCATAATAGCATAGAGATTGATAGCACTAGCTTTGAATCATAGATGTATAGCTTTAAATCTTGGCTCTAACCCTCAGTAGTTCTGAAATTTCTGCCAACTTATTTAACATCTCTGAGCAATTATCTCAAGGTTGCTGTGTTAATTATATGTGGGAAGAATCTAGAACTGTGTCTGGCACAAAGTATTTGCTCACAAAATAGTACATACTAATTTATTAGTTCTGGGATATTTAGAAGGGTTAGGGGAGAAGCCCAATCTGGGTTTGCCAGTGATTAAGTGTAAAAACATTACTTAAAAATAGGAATACAAAGCATTTGCTTCAGGAAAACTTTGCTGAGATTCAAATGTGAGAAGCCTAAGATTTGTATCAAAATTGTGTATTTCTTATAGGCAAAGCATCCGTTTTGAGGATATTCAGGTGATGCTAAGTGAAAAATCCTTTCATCCTTGGTTTATTTTGGGTAATTATAGTGAGGATATAAATGGTTTAGGAAATTGATATTTCATTTGCTTCAAAGTGTATTATTTAAAAGAATAATATCTATATTACTGACAATATTCATATAACTTTGTGGTTTATATATGGAAATGCCTGAAGTTAGTAACGTTATCACTCAAATCACATACAACAAATAGCTCTTATGTTTTATTTGCATATTTAGGAATACCCTGTAGAAAAAAGCACTTCTAGAATGGAATAGTGAAGGTTTCTGAAAAGTCCTCTCCATAAATATGAGAACAAAAGCAAAAATTGCCAAAATCAACTTCTTCCAGAACTCTGGAAATTGCCCAAAGATTCACAACAATCTGAAAAGTTTATTCAGGACAAAAAGGCTGGATTATGATAAGAACAGTGCGATGGGGACATTTTAACTTGTCTTAGTCTTGTCTCCTTTTCCTAGCTCAATAGTAACTGTAAAAACCTACAGCCATTCCACTATGATAGCTATGAAAACCAGCCTTGTAGCAGTCTGTCACTTGAAGGATTTGAAGGCCCCCACAAAAACCTTACCTCTTGGTAATTGTTACTGTATGACTTACCTTGCAGATTTTAGAAAGTTCCATTCTCTAAGACTGTTTTCATTTGATTTTACTCAGAGCTCTTTCTGGAAGAGAGAAAAAAGTTCTAAACTTCAGGGCATATTTAGAAAACAATTAATGGCAATTATTTAACATCATAGCTACCTAAGGCCAGGGCTAACCAAACAGCTAACAAAAACAAACAAACACTGGTTAATTACATACCTAATGGAGATTTGCAAACATCCTATATATTTCCAGGAATAAAAAAGACCACATTGCATGTTCAAGGCTTTGCACATGCCCAGGAAATATCCTAATCTCTCACATCTGTATTACTTGTGTCTCTATACAACCAGAAAGCTAAGGCTAAAACAGAATTGTAAACTGTCTGGGAGAGCATGGAAGACATGCCTCAAAACATGCAGAAAACATGATCCAACTATACGTTATTTATAGGAGTTATATTAAGACTAAAAGCACAGATAGGTTGAAAACCTGGAAAAAGATTTACTATGCAAATAATCATCAAAGGAAAATGGAGTGTTTCTACTAATATGAGAAAAAATACTAACTTAGGACAACTTGCTAAAAGAGATGTAAAAGGATATTTTATAATGAAAAGTGTATCAATTCATCAGAAAGACATTATAAACATATAGGTATATATAAAAAAAAGTTCCAGCATACATAAATTCATACACACACACACACACACACACACACACAAAGAATTAAAGGGAGAAATAGACAACTCAGCCTAAGAATTGGAAACTAATAATTCACTTAAATTTTAAATGGGAACTAACAAAAACACAGATATAAAGAAATAGAGGACTTGAGCACACTATAATACGACTAATCCCAACAAATATCTATGGAATATTCCACCTAAAACAAGAGAATACACATTCTTCTCAAGTCTAGATAAAACATTATCCAGTATAGACCATAGGCCATTAGAGAACCTAAATCCATTTAAAATAACTAAATTCATGCAAACTATATTTCCCAAACACAATGGAATGAAATTACAAATATAGAAGAGAGGGAAATTCACAAATCCGTGGAAACTAAACAACATATTTCTAAATTACCGGTTGATCAAATAGGAAATCAGGAGGGAAGATAGATTGAAAAATCAGAAAATATATTGAAAAATCAGAAAATATATTGAAGTGAATGAAAACAAAAGTACAACATGATGAAACTAATGGTATATGACTAAAGCAGTATTTAGTGAAATTTATAGCAGCCAAAGAAAAAATCTTGAATTCATAATATAACCAATCACCTTAATAAGCCAGGGAAAAAAAGAAAAAGAAAAAATAGAACCTCAACTCAAAGCAAACAGGAGGTGAGCTAATAAAGTAGAGAATGAACAGTAAGAGAAAATATCAACAAAAGTAAGACTTTTCTTTGAAAGGATCAACAAAATTGACAAAACAGTAGCTACAATGACCAAGGCAAAAAAGAGAGAAGACCCAAATTACTAATTTCCAGGAATGAAGAGGAGTTATCAATACTAACCTTATAGAAATAAAACAATTATAAGGGAGTCTAACTAATAGTCGCATGCCAACAAATTGGATAACCTAGATGAGGACAAACTTCTAAAAGGACACAGAAAATCAAAACTGACAATGGAAAACCTAGAAAATATGAATAGGGCTATAATAAGTAGAAGGACTGAATTAGTAGTAAAAAAAGTTCCAAAATTTTAAAAAAGAACTGATAACGACTCTTCACAAATGCTTCCAAAAATTGTAAATAGTGGGAATTATTCATAACTCATTTTATGAGGCCAGTATGCCCTTATACCTTCCCTCCCCATCCCTTCCAAAAAAGATATCACTAGAGAGAAAAAAGTTCAGGCCAGTATTCCTTAAACACACATACACACACCCCTTAAAAACAAGCAAATCAAATTGATCAACATATACACTGTGACTAAAAGGCCCTTATCCCAGGAATCAAAATTAGTTTAATACATAAAAAATCAATCAATATTATATACCATGTAATAGAATAAAAGACAGACAATACATAATCATTTCAATGGATAAAAGAATGCATTTGGAAGTTGCTATACTCTTTCATGATAAAAATTATCGATGGGATTCAAAGGAAATGTCCATTATCCAAGAAAGGGCATAAACAAAAATGCCACAGTTTGAATGCGAAAGATGAAAACATCCCTCCTAAGGTGAGGAACAAGACAAGGACATCTGATCTACCTCTTCTGTTTAACCTTGTGCAGGAGGTTCTAGCCAGGCCAATTGGAAAGGAAAAGAAATAAAGGCATTCAGATCAGAAAGAAAGATGAACAACTACCTCTATTTACAAGTGACATAATTTTATATATAGAAAACCCTGAGAAATCTACTAAGAAAACTGCTACAATTAATGAATGAGTGCAGCGAGTTTGCAGAATAAAATTTTGATACCCCCCCAAAAATAGTTGCACTTATATATACTAACAATGAACAATCCAAAAATGAAATTAAGAAAAATTCCATTAAAATATAATTTTTTTAAAAAATAAAAAATACTTAAGAATAAATTTAAGAGCGCTGTACCACTTCTCTATATTGAAAACTGCAAAATATTATTGGAAAAAAATTTAAGATCTACATAAATGGAAAGACATCTCATGTTCAAGGATTGGAAGTTTTAATATTAAGATGTTAATCTCCCCAAATTAAGCTATAGATTAAATAACATTTTATGAAAACCACAGATGTCTTTTTGTATGTGTGTGGAAATTGATCCCATAATGTGTATAAAAATTAAAGAGAATAGAAAGAGAATAATCTGAAAAAAGAAGAATCCATTTAGAGAACTCACACTTTTCAATTTAAAAGCACACTACAGAATTCAGTAATCGAAACAGTGTAGTATTAGCATAAGGATAAACATATATATCAATGAAATAGATTTGAGGGTCTCTAAATACAGCCTTACATTTATGGTCAGTTGATTTCTGTAGTGCCTTTTAAACAAATGGTACTGTAATAATTTGATATTTAATGCAAAAAAAATGAAGCTGGATTCCCTATTATATACCATATAAAAAGATTAACTGTAAACATAAATAAGAATATGAAATAAATGAAAGAGCTAAAATCGTAGAATAAAACCTAGGCATAAATTTCTGTGACCTTCAGTTACTCAGTGGTTTCTTAGATATGCCACCAAAATTATAAACTACATAGAAAAAATAAATTGGACTTCATCAAAAGTAACCAATGTTACATTGCAAAAGGCATTGTTGGAAAAGTGAAGAGTCCATAGAATGGAAGAAATTACTTTCAAATAATATATCTAATAAAGGACTGTCTTCAAGAATATATGAAGAGCTTATAACTCAACAATAAAGACACACATAACACAATTTTTAAAATGGACAAATATTTGAATACTTTTCAAATATCAGATATACAAATGACCAATAAGCACATGAAAAGATGATTAATAGCATTATTCATTAGTAAAATGCACATCAAACCCACATTCAGATCTCACTTTACACACACTAGATGGCTATAATAAAAAAATGGATGATAACTAGTGTTTGTGAGGACATGAAGAAATTAGAACCCTCGTATGCTGGTGGTGGGAAAAAATAAAATGATGTAGCTACTTTGGTAAACAGTCTGGCATCTCCTCAAAATAGTAAACATAAATAAATCACACATGGAGCAGCAAGTTCACTTCTAAGAATGTACTCTATGTGTCTTCTTATTTCCCCAAACCTGTGCCCCCAGCCCTATGCCACTACTAATCTACTTTCTGTCTATACATTTGGCCAATCTCAATATTTGACATAAATGGAGTCATATAATGTGTGCTCTTTTGTGACTGGCTTTTTTCACTTAGTATAATGCTTCCATGTTCAGGATAGCAATATAGGAAAATCCTAAATTCATCTCTCTTATGAACACACCATATCTATAGCTACATATGAAACAATTTTCTTTAAAAAAAGAAGGGGCCCAAACTAGCTGAGCAATTACTCATTAGACAAATGAAAACAAATTTACATAGAAGCAGGTATAAGAGGCTGAGACAGTCTCACCATAAACCGCATACCCAGAATGGCAATCCATGATTAGTAGGGAACTCAAAGTCCTCTGCTTTTCTCAGGAGAAAGGGTTTGAACTCACATTAAGCACCCCATTTAGTACCTGAGAGACGAGCCCCCAAAACATTTAGCTTTGCAAGCCAATAGACTTACATCCATAAGACCTGCAAGGCTATATAGTAAACAAACAAAAAAAAATAGTTCTTAAAGGGCTCACATACATAGACTCACCCAACTCGGAACTCAGTACAGAGGCAGCCAACTGAAAAGCACCCAGATTTTCTGTGAAAGAGGCTTCTTGGCTTACCTTAAAACCTGATGGATAGACACCTAATTTCATATGCATCTGGGGCTTACTGAAATACTTTGAAGGGATGGAGAACAAATGGTACCATCTTTGTGTTTTCCCTCTGCCTTGCTCTAGTTAGCTAGTATCTCTCAGAAAGGGGTTTGTACTCTTGCCTGGTGCCTTGAATTTTGTGGTAAGACAGACAGGGGGCAAATCTAGATTGCCTGGCTCTGGTGGCCAGCGGGGCTTCAACTCAGAGTCCCACAAGAGCAACAGAGAAAGAGTTTCTAATGAACTACCACCCCAAGGCACAGCAAAAGGCAACAGATTGGGGAGCCCAGTGTTTCTATGAAAGAGCCTATTAGCAGGCATCTAATTAAACAAACATCTAAAAGTTGACTGTAATCTTCTCAAGAGATGTTGGAAGGCAGGTGCTATTTTTGCATTCTCCCTCTGCCATGCTCCAGAACTTTTACACATGTGTGGTGCCCCAGTTTTATGACTGCTGCACAGAGGATGCTCCTTTATTGCCTGGTTCTGATGGCCAGTGGAGCTCATATTTCCATCCCATTGGACTGTGACACAGAAAGACTTGTTGTCCAGCTACCACCCCTAGGGTAGAGTACAGAGAGCAAACTGAAACATATTATAGTCTTTCTGTGAAAGAGGCCTATTTGCTTGTTTTTGAGTTTTTGCATGAGGTAGGCTTCTGGTTTGGCACACAGGCATCTAAGTGCCTATTGAGGCCCTCTCTGAGGATGGAGATGGTAGAAAACAATTATGTGCTTTCCCTCTGCCTCATTTCAAGTTGCTGATATCTCCTAGAAAGCCCGTATCTCCCAGGAAAAGTACTTTCTATTCTCAACTGGCTCCCCACTGTTATAACTGATGCCAATGGAACAACAATAAATGACTTGGCTCAGGTGAATACACTTATGGCCCTATAGCACTATATATATTTGCATGCTTTAAAAGATGCTGCCTAGGAGCCACTGAAAATAAAATAGACTGCTTGGATAATCACAAAGGTTTGACAGACAACCAAGAACTAGGACAAGGTTAAAAAATAAGTTTTATCTCCTGCATGAGGCTACTCCTTCAAGATTAGAGGAGGTGGTGGTCTTATGTAATGCATAGAAACCAACACAGAGAATCAATGAAAAGGAAGAAACAGAGGAATATGATCCAAATGATAGAATGAGACAAAACCTTTGGAATAGACCTTAACAAAATGGAGATAAATGATTTAGCTGATAAAGAGTTCAAAATAACAGTCATTAAGATAGCCACCAACCTCAGGAGAATAATAGATGTACACAGTGAAAACTTCAACAAATAGCTATAAATGAAAGTACTAAATAGAAATCACAGATCTGAAGAATACAATAATTGAACTGAGAAACACAAGAAGGTTTCAACAGCATATTAGAAGAAGCAGATGAAAAAATAGGTGGACTTGAAGATGAAGCAGTGAAACTCAAATCAGAATTGCAAAAAGAAGAAAAAATTTAAAAATGAAGATAGCTTAAGGAAATTATGGAAAATATTAAGCAGAGCAGCGTTCACATTATAGGGGTCTGAGAAGGAGAAGAGAGAGAAAAGCTGACAGAAAGCTTGAAGGATTAATGGCTTTGCTAACCAGGGGAAGGAAGCAGACATCCATATCCAGACAGTGTCAAATAGGATGAACCCAAAAGACTCATACCAGGATGCAATATAATTAAAGTGTCAAATGTTAAAGATAAGGAGATAATCTTAAAAGTAGCAAGAGAAAAACAACTTGTTATCTACAAGGGTACACCATAGGACTATCAGTAGATTTCTTAACAGATTTACCCCACTGAAGGGAATGAAACAATATATTCAAAGTACCAGAAAAAAACAAACTACCAACTGACAATATTCTAATCAACAAAATTTTCCTTTAGAATTGGAGAGATAAAGAGTTTTCTAGACAAGTAAAGGATTATTTAAGGAGTTTACCAACATTGGAATAGTCTTACAAGAAATGTTACAATTACTTCCTTCAGATAAAACAGAAGGGCACTAATTAGTAACCAGTTAATATTTGAAAGTAAAATTTTCATGGTAAAGGTATATATATAGTAAAATTTAGAACAATCTAACATTAAGGTGTTGGGTTAATCACTTATAAAGTGTGTGAATAATAAAAAGCAAAACATAGTAAAAATATAATAATTAGTTAAGGGATATACAAGATAAAAAGATAAAAATGGTGACATCAAAACATAAAAGATGTGTGGAATATCTACATAAAATATGTAGAGCTTTAGAATTCATTCAACTCTAAGTTGCTATTAACTTAAAATAGACTGTTATAAATACATTATTTTGTGTAGGTATCATGTAACTACAAAGCAAAAATCTATAGGTGATACACAAAAGATAAAAAGAAAGGAATCTAAACATATACTACAGAAAATCATCAAATTACAAAGAAAGACAGAAAGATAAAGGAAGAGAGGATCTACAAAACAGTCACAAAAAATTAACAACAACAAAATAGTATGTGCCTAGCTATCAATAATAACTTAAAAGGTAAATGGGCTAAATACTCCAATAAAAAGTCAGAGTGGCTCAATGTATATATATAAAAAAGACTCATCTAAACACTACTTAGAAAAGACTCATTTCAGGGGCACCTCGGTGGCTCAGCCAGTTAAGCTGAGCCTTTGTCTCAGGTCATGATCCCAGGGTCCTGGGATTGAGCCCCCCATCAGTAAAGAGTATACTTTTCCATCTCCCTGTGTCCCTCCCCACTCATGCACTCTCTCTCTTAAATCCTTAAAAAAAAAAAAAGACTCATTTCAGATGTAAAGATGTGCATAGACTGAAGGTGGAGTGATGGATAAAGTATTCCATGTATATGGAAACCATAAGAAAGTTGGGGTAAGCTATACTTATATCAGACAAAATAGACCTTAAGACAAAGATTAAAATGAGACAAAATAAGGTCATTACATAATGAGAAAGGGGTCAGTCCAATAAGAAGATACAATATTTGTAAATATTTATTCAGCTAATATTTGAGCACATTAATATATAAACCCAGCATTAATAGAACTAAAAGGAGAAATAGACAACAATGTAGTAATAGTAGGGAACTTTTATATACCACCTCCTCCAGTGAATAAATAATCTAGACAGAAAATCAGTAAGAAAACATATGCTTTAACCAACATGTCAGATTAACCATTTAATCTGTATACATTCAACAGGTGTATACAGAACATTCCATCCAAAAGCAACAGAATACAGTCTTCTCAAGCGCACATGGAGCATTCTCCAGGATAGACAGTATGTTAGACCACAGACCAAGTCTTAATAAATTTAAGAAGATTAAAATCATATCAAACATCTTTTCTGACCACAATGATATGAAACTAGAAATCAATTATAAGAAAACTGAAAAATTCACATATATGTAGAGTTTCAACAACACGTCACACTATACGATCAATGAGCCAAGGTAAAAATCAAAAGCGAAATTAAAAAAAGAAAAACTACCTTGAAACAAATGAGAAACAGAAAGACAATATACTAAAATTTATGGGATACAGTAAAAGCAGTTATTTTTTTAAAAAAAGATTTTATTTATTTATTCATGAGAGACACACACAGAGAGAGGCAGAGACTAGGCAGAGGGAGAAGCAAGCCCCATGCAGGGGACTCGGTCCTGATGTGGGACTCAATGCTGGGACTTACGGATCATACCCTGAGACAAAGGCAGGCGCTTAACTGTTGAGCTACCCAGGCATCCCAGTAAAAGCAGTTCTAAGAAGGAAGTTCATAGCAATAAATGTTTACCTCATTTAAGGAACAAGAACAATCTGAAATAAACGCTAACATTACACTTCAATAGACTTGAAAAAGAAGAACAAACAAAACCTGAAGTTAGTAGAAGGAAATAAATAATAAAGATCAGAGTGGAAATAAATGAAGTAGAGAATAAAAAGACAAAAGACAAGATCAATGAAACTAAAAACTGTTTTTCTGAAAAGATAAGCAAAATTGGCAAAGCTTTAGTTAGACTCACCAAGACCAAAAAAAATAAAAAATAAATAAAAAAGAAAGAAAAAAATCAGAAATGAAAGAGAAAACATTACAATTGATATCATGGATATATAATGGATATTTAAAAACTATGAACAATTATAAGTCAACACACTGGAGATTAGAATAATGTATAAATTCCAAGATTGAGTCATGATAGATAAACTATGTAAACATACCGATTACTAGTGAAGGGACTGAACCAGTAATTAATAACCTCCCAATAAGCAAAATTCCAGGAACAGATGTTTTCAGTGGTGAATTCTACCCTGAATTTAAAGAATCAATGTCGATCATTCTTAAACTCTTCCAAAAAAAGGAATGGTAAGGAATATTTCCAAACTCATTTTATGAAGAGTATTACCCTGATACCAAAACCAACCAAGGATACCATCAGAAAAGAAAATTATAGGCTATATTCATCCCTGATGAACATAGATACAAAATTCTCAACAAAATATCAGCAAACCGAATTAAATAATACATTAAAAGTATCATATACCATGAACAAGTGGGACTTATCCCAGGGATACAAGGATGGTTCACCATTTCCAAATCAAATGATGTGATATGCCACATTGTTACAATAAAATATAAATATCACATCTCATTTCAGTAGATGCAGAAAAAAAAACATGATTAAATCAACATTCTATTTATGATATACATTCTCATCAAAGTGTTTATAGAGGGAACATACCTCAACATAATAAAGGCCATATATAACAAGCCCACAGCTAACATCATACTCAATGGTAAAAAATTGAGAATGTTTTCTCTACGATTAGGAACAAGAAAAAGATGCCAACTCTCTTATTTTATTCATCCATGGATAATTTTTTTAAAGATTTTATTTATTTATTCATGAGAGACACAGAGAGAGGCAGAGACACAGATGAGGGAGAAACAGGCTCCATGCAGGGAGCCTGATGTGGGATTTGATCCCGGGTCTCCAGGATCACACCCTGGGCTGATGGCAGGTGCTAAACCGCTGATCCACCTAGGCATCACCTATCCATGGATAACTAAAAAACTGTAATATATATATATGTATATACACACACACACACACAAACACAATACACTATTGCTCAGCCATAAAAAGAAGGAATTCTTACCATTTGTGACATCATGGATTGACCTTGATAGCATTATGGTAAGTAATACATGTCAATCAGAAAAGCAAATACTGATATGTCAAATCTAAAGATCCAGTGGTTGCCAAAGGTAGGGGTGAAGGGTGTGCAAAATGAGTGAAAGGAGACACAGTATACAAACTTCATGTCATGGAGATGTAATGTACAGTATGGTGAGTCTATTTAATAATGCCATATTGCTTATTTGAAAGTTCATAAGAGAATAAATATCAAAACTCATTACAAGAAAAAAAAGCCTGTAACTATGTATGCTGCCAGATGTTAACTAAACTTATCATGGTGATCATTTCACAGTATATTTAAATAACAAGTTGTTATATTGTATAGCTGAAACATGTAATATGTTAATTATATATACCTCAATATATTTTTTTTAATTTAACTAGTTAACTACTTGGACTTAATGTAACTAGAGAGTTAGTTAACTCTGCCATTATGTAACATATAGACTTAACTATATATCCTAAATAGACTTATGTGATTATTTTACAATATATACAAATATCTAATCATTATGCTGTACATCTAAAACTACTATAATGTTGTCGATTATATCTCAGTAAAAAATTTAAGGAAGAAATTGCTAATGAGATTACAGTTTCTGTTGTGGGAAATATTCTAGAATTTATTATGATGATGGTTTTGGAACTCTGTAAATAGAGTAAAAATCATTGAATTTCACACATGGTATGTGAGTTATAGGATGTGGTAGTTAGTGATTTACATCTCAAAGTTGTAATAAAAAAAAAAAAAGAGGGATCCCTGGGTGGCGCAGCGGTTTGGCGCCTGCCTTTGGCCCGGGGCGCGATCCTGGAGACCCAGGATCGAATCCCACGTCGGGCTCCCAGTGCATGGAGCCTGCTTCTCCCTCTGCCTGTGTCTCTGCCTCTCTCTCTCTCTCTCTCTGTGTATGTCTCTCATGAATAAATAAATAAAATCTTTAAAAAAAAAAAAAAAAAAAAGACTTACAGAAACATCACTGAGGATACCATAGAGTTTTTGTTTACAAGGGATCTATATGTGTGTGTGTGTGTATGTATATATATATACATATATAATACACATTTTATATATATAAATTAAAACTAACAATAAAAACATAACAGGGATAAAATATAGAGAGTAGGTGAAAATGAGCACTTGGAGTTTGCAAATGCCCATCTAATCTTTGTTTTACATAAGGTGAATGGAAATTATGATTCAACCACTCTATTACAACACATTGGTACATTCAGCCTTTTTGAGATAAGCTAAATAATAGTAACCAAAACTTTTGTTTTGTTACTCTATGACCCAGCAGTTGCACTACTAGGTATTTATCCAAAGGATACAAAAATACTGAACCAAATGGATACATGCACCCTGATATTTAAAGCAGCATGAACAATAGCCAAATTATGGAAAGAGCCTAAATGTCCATTGACTGGTGAATAGGTAAAGAATATGTGGTATATATACTCAATAGAATATTAGTCATCAAAAAGAATGAAATCTTGCTATTTTCAAAGATGTGCATAGAGCTTGAGTGTATTATGTTAAGCAAAATGAATCAGTCAGAGAAAGACAGATACCATATGATTTCACTCATATGTGGAATTTAAGAAACTAAACAAATGAGTAAAGGAAAAAAGAGAGACAACCCATCAAATTCTTAACTATACAGAACAAACTAGGGGTTGCTGGAGGGGAGATGGGCAGGTGGATGGGCTAACTGGGTGATAGGTATTAAGGAGGGCATTTGTTGTGATGAACACTGGATACTATATGAAGTGATGAATGACTAAATTCTACACCTGAAACTAATATTACACTCTGCATTAACTAACTTGTTTAAATTAAACTTTAAAAAAATGTTCTGTATTTCAGATATAATAATGTTCCTTCCTAAAAAATAATCTATAATGATATAGAAAAACTAAATTAATGAGAAAATCTAAAACAAACAAACAAAAAAGACTGTGAAAATTTCTTGACATTTGCACCCACTCCAGCTGTGCAACAACATCAGTATGGAGTAGCATAGGGAAGTATGACTCTTTGTGTCTTCTGAACATCTGAGATTGACATGAAGAATGATGGTATGATTGTGTGACCCAAGGGATAAGACCCCATGTGAACCACATACCTTCTCAGTAGCAAAAATCTCAGGCAACAAACTCACATATGACTCCTTGCCTGAGAAAAAAATAGAAATCCGTACCTTCAAGCCCCTCACACAGAAGTGTGTTGGAGTCAGTTTATACCAGCTCATGAGAGCTGACAATTGCATTTTCAGGAAGTTTGAAGCCACTTGTTACAACCATTATTTTTCCCTGCTTGATTGGGAGCCTACTCTCCCTCTCCACCTGCCTGCCATTCCCCCTGCTTATGTTCTCTCTTGTCAAAAAAAAAAAAAAAAGTCTTAAAGAAAAAAGAAATTGGACGTAGTTCTATATCATGGAAATTGGCAAGTATTACAAAAACTCTATTACTTTGTTGATTTTCTAGGCTTAAGAAAACAGTGAATAAAGTATTAATAAGTAAGATTAAAATTAAACCTATGTCATGTCTGTATTAACCCACTGTGAATAGTACAAAAGATGAGAACACGTTCTTTCATTATTTGGAAAGTACAAGATTTTCTAATTTAATTTACATACAGATAGGGAGACTGAGGTCTATGGCAATTAAGTAACATCCTCACTGTCACATTGACAATCAGCAATGTAGACAGGTTTTGAATTCTAATCCCTACTAAGTCATAATAAATGTTTTCTCTAGCCTTATAATGTTTTGAAGTACCACAAAGCAGACATAAATTGTGATTAAAAATAACAACAACAAAAGAACATTATATATATTATAACATACGTAGCTGTGTGTGGTTATATATGTAATATATTATGGCATTATGTAGGAACCAAAAAGGATCACTTCAGTGACTTACGAATACCTGATTTCTAAAAGTTTGGCTAATAAAATCTGATCCAGCCAGAAGTCACTTAAGTCATTGAAATGAATGATATTTCAAAATGTGTATTTGTTGTTTCATGCTTGTCTTACCAATTAACTTAAAAATATTTATCAATATTCATGTTGGAAGTGTACTTGATCATTATTTGCAATCATCATTGGCAACAGATATAAGATTTTGGCAAAAATCAACTAAAGTGTTCTCTAAGAATCAATAGGCTACCTGCAGTAGCCAATAAAAGAAACTGTGTACCCTAGTGCCATCCAAAAGTTGTGCACTAAACATAGTTTATAGTGGCCCAACTTACAATAAATATTATATTGAATTTAATATATATTGTCTTTTGGAGATCTAGTTTGGAAACTTTTACCAACATACCACTGCCCCTCTCTCACTATATACTTGTCTTAAATACAGCAATGTTGCTTCCTTTAACTGTCCACATCTCTCCTTTCTCTCCCTCGTGCATGTGTCTAACTCCATATAATCCCTAGTTGGTATTGTCTCTCATAGCTGTGTCTTATTTTCTTATTGATACTGGTTCCTTCCTGTATAATCTTTCTACAAACTCCCTGTCTACTGCAGCCTAGCAATTGCTCCATTTATTTCTCCTCATGACTCCCATATTCCATTCTGCATGACAGCTGGACTATGACTTTCTAATTACAAATCAAATCTTGTCATCTCCTACTTAAAGTTTTCCATTGTCTTTTCATCACACTTAAAATCCAAATTCTTCCCTTGACTCACAGGGCTCAGTATAATCTGAGTCCTCTCTCTCTATAACCATATCTTCTTTCCTTTCTATCTTTTATCACTTCCAGTGTTGGTTTCCTACAGTCATATACAGTGTGTAAGCTGTGCAGCCACATAGAACTCTGTGCTCAAAAAGAGTCTCAGGCTTGGTTAATCATCTGCTGTTGCTATCTTGAAAGTCTTAATTCTTAAATAAGGGACTCCACATTTTCATTTAGTGTCAGAACCTGCTAGTTATGTGGCCATTCTCATTAATCTTCAGCCATACTAGTCTAATTTCTTTTTCTCAACTGGGACAAACTCTTCCACCTTATGACTATAATCCTCCACATTCTCTCTTCCTAGAAAGCTTCCCTGAGCCACATGCCAAACTTTACATTTTTATCATTCAAGTCCCAGCTCCATATCAACACTTTTGTGAGGTCTTGTCTATCACCAATGTAAAGAGGCAGCTCCTTAGTAGATGTACTCCATCACTTAATTTTTATTATCTTCATAACATTTACCCTTTTGTGAAATTATTTTATTCCTTTAATGATTTATGTGCTTATTGTCTATCCTTCCTTATTAGAATTTTAACTGAATAAGAACAGACTTTTTATCTATTAAATTTAGCACTCTACTAGCAGCAGCCAGAACACTATCTAGTACATATAATTCAATAAATATCTGCCAAATAAATGAATGAATCCATTTCTCTTTATATCTACTATGACACAGCTTGTTTGCCACCTCTGAAAACCTTCCCATTTGTGACATCATTGGGATCCTCTTACATCAATCACTGAACTGATCCTTTAAGTTTGTTTTAGTTTTGGGTGTTTGAATGTAATGCACATTTTTATCCTTCAGTCATAAGCTCTACTTTCTTGGTGATGTTTTAAGACAATGTAGAAGGCTGGATAGGAAGTTTGACGTGGTTTCAAAGAACAGGAATGATGTTCAAATCCTAATTGTACTACCTATAGCACTTATAACAATGTACATGCTATTTAACTGTTCTAAGCTTCAGTTTATTTATCTATGAGACTTATTGGGTTTGTGCAAATCTTCAGAGAAAATGTATAAAAAGAACTTCGGAGAGAACTAGAGAACTAGTAGGTGGAAACTCCTCGATGTACATTAGCACTGATTCTTATTACAAATTTCTTCAATTAGTAGGATCACAGCTATTAATGATAAGTGAATATCTTCACTCACCTCCAAGTTACATCTAACTCTGACGTTATACTAAATTGTTTGCTAATTATAAAGAATAAAATGATACTTATATAAAAATAATATGTGGATAGAAATATACACCTATATATTTATATCTTGATACATATACACACATACTACCTTGTTAATATTGAAGTATTTATATTTAGTCAGTGTATCCCATAGACATATATAAAGTGATATTTTAATTATGAGAAGTTGAAACCTCATTCAGCTCCAATATTTTTTGTAATTATGCTTGTAGACATTTCACTTTTGTAGTGCAATTCTGTTACCTGTGAGTTTCTGAGTTTCAGATCATACCTAATTATATTTGCACACCACATAACAATATTCTGTAACAGTGGTATTCTGTAGAGACAGAAAAGAAGTAAAAGTAAAGACAAAAACATCAACTGAGTTTTCTAGCAATGCCTATTGACAAAGATGCTATAACATTTTTTTTTTATTCCATAACATTTTTAAAGAGGAATTGACGAGTGGAGTTGAAATGCTGAGAGAATAGTTTATTGTAAATGCCTGAATCAGAGCAAACAACCAGTGAAAGGTCAACATAACAGTCCATTGATCTGTACAAGCACATTTACTAAATCTAGTAATAAATTCCCCCAAGAATCACAGCAGCAACTTCTTCAAATATTTGTGATATCTTTTTGTAGGAGGCAGATGACCAGAAAGTATAGCACAATTTGCCCTTTATCAATGTTAGTGAAATGTTGGTAAACTATGGTCCCACAATAATGATTTTAAACATTATTATTCTTATAAATATAATTCTATTGAACTCACATTTTGAGCACATACATGTCAATCAATGTTCTATGCCCTTTGGAAGTAGTAACTAACAATGCCATTAATACTATATTGTCCCTGTTTTTTTTTTTTTTTTTTTTTTTTTAGATTTATGATAGTCACAGAGAGAGAGAGAGAGAGAGAGAGAGAGAGAGAGGCAGAGACACAGGCAGAGGGAGAAGCAGGCTCCATGCACCGGGAGCCCGACGTGGGACTCGATCCCGGGTCTCCAGGATCGCGCCCTGGGCCAAAGGCAGGCGCTAAACCGCTGCGCCACCCAGGGATCCCTATTGTCCCTGTTATTAAGAAGTTCCTTCTATTCAGAGAGAAATCATAAGACGTGATTATCACTATAGTAGAAGTATGCAGAATGCTTGCTACTAGAAACTTAGGTAATTTCTATTTTTTTTCTTTTTATGGTGATGTATTTTTGGAACTCATGAAAAATTTTACAGGAGAAATTACTTTTGAGCTGTTCTTTGAAATATAAGTAGAGAAAAAAAAATAGACATGCTCTCAAAGAGGTAGGACACCCTGAGTAAAGAAAACAAAACAAATAAAGGCAGACTGTCAAGAAAACAGCTTGCTTAGAGAATAGCAATGCTGTGGAAGAGAAATGCTATAGGAACTCCAGAGTGTATGCTATTAACCCCTACATTAGTAAGCTGTTCAATAAAATTAAATTAGCAGAAGTTAATGTAAGGACATGCAAAAGCCAACAAAAACAAACAAGAATGAAATCTCAAGCCTTTACTATGAAAGCATGAATAATTTCCATTCTCTCATTGAACTAGCCCTTATTCTCTTTTTTAGTTCATCTGATCATCACTCAAAGCTTTCTATCCAATGTAAAGCTTCCTATATTTTAAACTGTAAACTAAATATCTTTTTGGTTATTGATAGGGCTGCCATATAAAACATAGAACACAGTTAAATTTGAATTTTAGATAATGATTTTTTCTAATTGTTAATATGTCCCACATATTATCTAATCTTTTCATGTCATTCTAGGTAATGTTCCTTTTTTATTCCTATACCTGCATTTAATAATTTCCTCTTACCCTAGTTTTCAAAAAATTGATTATGATATGCTTATAGAGATTTTTTATGGTTATTATAATTTACTTTAGATATTTTCTGCGCTTTCAGGGAGCCTGGGTGGCTCAGTTGGTTGACATCTGCCTTCGGCTCAGGTCATGATCCCAGGGTTCTGGGTTTGAGCCCCACATCAGGCTCTCTGCTCAGCAGGGTGTATGCTTCTTCCTCTATCCCTCCCCTCTGCTTGTGCTCTCTCTGTCTCACACTTGATCTCTTTTTCAAATAAATAAAGTTATGAGAATATTTTTTTTAAAAAGATTTTCTCCATGCTTTCAAATTCCCTGATTCTTCTACAGATGTTTCCTGTATAGCATAACTTTATTTCAACAGACTGGATTTTTACCTTTAGAAGTCTAGGTATACTTTAAAGGACATGAAGATGCAGAAAGTATTAGGAAAGAATTAGAGTGTACTTTTTAACACCTTACCAACTCCTATCTGTGTATTATGAATATTCATTATTATCAAAATCATAGTAGTCATTTAACACCAAAGCATTTTGCCAGATAATTCTGGCAAGTACTCCTCACAGAACAATGTAAAAATCTATAATTTTAAAAGTTGAAGGCTTACCTTGAACATTATTGCTTGGATGCATGGGCACATATGTTTGCACACGTATACACACAAATCCAACCTTACAGGTACATATGACATGCACACACACACATACATACATACAGATGAGATATATTTTTTAAGGCCCAATATAGAATGTTGCAACGTAGTTTTTTTTTTTTTTTTTTTTTTTTTAGTGCTATGTTGACCCAGTTTTGAGGCCCTGACTAAAGATAGTTCCCCTTCCTGAGAAGTCAATCAAGTCCATAGCCCCATGTTCTTGGCCATTATACACTTGCCCTGATCACCTCAGGGCCAGGTACCAAACAAACAGGCAGCCTCTATGTCCCCAAGCCTGCTAAAATTATTCACATTGGCCAATCCTAAACCTGCTTTCCCTGTCTAACCTTTTCCTTCCTATAAAAACATGCAAAAATAAAAGTGCTTTCTGTAGTCCCCCTCTTTTTGTCCATGTGCTTCCTGTATCTGTCTAGTATCCTGTGTTTTCCCCAGGCAATTATGAATATAATCAAACTGTACAGCTCTTCCTAGTATCTCTTGATCTGCATCTGGCCTCACCCAAGGTAAGATAGTTAAAATACATGCTTAGTGTATTCTTTGTCCTAGGCCTTCAATTATTATAAAAAAGGCAAATGATCAAATTTCTAATCTTGAAAGCTTACTTTCAATCAACAATACAAAGATTAAAAATATGTAGTACATTTAAAATATTTTACCTCCTGCATTTTCCATTTGCATATTAATGATGAGGGTACCTGTAAAAAGAGAAGTCTAAAGAAAAATGACTATTTTCAGAATTTCTGCATAACACATTTAATATAGGATCAGTGAATAATGCAGTCCAGTTTGTAGAAAAAGGTTGAGTCTAGTTTTTTTTTTTTTTAAGATTTTATTGATTTATTCATGAGAGACATAGAGAAAGAGAGAGAGAGAGAGAGAGAGAGAGAGAGAGGCAGAGACACAGGCAGAGGGAGAAGCAGGCTCCACACAGGGAGCCCAACGTGGGACTCAACCCCTGGTCTCCAGGATCACGCCCTGGGCTGAAGGCGGTGCTAAACCGCTGAACCACCCTGGCTGCTCTTGAGTCTGGTTTTTAAAGTAGATTGAATTTACACTAAAAAAAATAGAGGTTTACAAAACTTTGGAATAGCAGAAATAGTAAAGATAAAGGAGTCAAAACAGTAAAGAAAGTAACATCTAGCATTCAGGAATTAGGGAAAAAAAAAGTTACACAAATCACTTCTGCTCAACTGTCTGTAAAACTAAAGTGGATAATTTGCCACAAGATGTTTAAAGCTACTTGAAAAAATTTATTTTATGGTGTCTACTGAAGTTCTCACATGCTTGCCAATACAACAGCAAAAATAATGGTTTCTGCTTCACTTTTATCTTTCACATCTTGTAGGGAATGTCTTGCATTGGTAATCTCCAGTTTGAAGCCCTGCTAAGAGGTTTTCTTAACATTCAATCCATGTGATGGAGAGAAGAGCATTGCCTGGTTAAGAGACTGTCTGACCCATCCACTCCTTTTCCTATTCAGCATTCATACACAGTCTCTTATCAATAATTAATTTAAAAGAACAATGTCAACTAGAGTGTTTTTCTTTATAATTTGATGAAATTATGCCTTGTACAAATTAAGATGCATTCACCTTCTCCCTGAGAAAGGAATGATCATACCACGAGAAATCACTGTTTCCATCCTAATATGTGGTTTATGCCGAATCATTCATTTTTCAGTCAAAATCCTCCTTTCATTTACTAGAAGACTTACTATTTTAACCTTCACTAACTAGCATATCTTATATAAAATTGTAGGGAAAAGAGAAGGAGAATAAAAATAGCTAATATTTACAATGTATGAACAAAAACATAGAAGTAAACATGCTTTGCTATGTTACCAAAGATTATGTTTGAAATTATCAATGAGGCCATTATTGTTATTAATAGCTGATTTCATCCACTATTTCACTTCTTAAATGATTTTGGTTATTTAGGAGATGGTAAAACATCTTATTCCTGGAGGATATGAGTCATTAAGGTTTGGATATTCAGTATTCTTTCTTTAATTACTTCCTCCATTTCTTCCATTAATACTGGCTATGGGAATATAAAAAGGTGCTTTCTCTGGATTCTAACATATTCCTCAGCCCCATTATGAAGCAGTGTCCATACATTCATTTGATAATCAGGTTTAATAGTCCAAAGGCACTGTATGTTGCCACATATTTCAATGGCATAAAGAGATCAAATTAACTAGTTATCAGTTTCATATTCCAGTTCAGTAGAAATACTGTTTACACCATGAGAGAAGTAATCCTATGCTGGCAAGAAGCATTCATTAACAGAGTTAAGGATGGAAGGAAAAATGTTTGTAATTGTATTATTGAGCAACAATTCAAGACCCAGATTACACTCTCTAATTTCTGAACCTATGTAATTTAACTAAGCATAGATATCATATACTGATCATTGTTCAAAACACAAGAACGTGTCTTGAAAGATAATACTACAAACTCCCAAATTATTGCCCCAGCAAGACAGTGATATTCTATTACATTGTCTCATAGGTTAAATATTTCTCTGTGATTTGGAATATAGTAAAATTAGTGAATTCTATTAGTGCATTCATATTGCCTCAATTTTTGGTAGTAAAATATGTTCCTTGGTCAAAATCAAAGAGGTATTTTATACCACAATAGGGCATACAGCATTCTGTAAGAAATGTAAGAATTATGCCTGCAGTCAAGAAAGACAAATCCATATTCAGAATAATCTCCAGTTTTAGTGACAAATTGCTGTCCTTTCCATCACAGAAGGGGGATATTGTAATGGACTTTGCCACCAAGTGGCTGTTTTTCTTTTCCTCCTGCTGAATGTTGCTGTGTTGGAGGTTAATTATTAGTCTCCAATGTTGTCACGTTGCTACTCAGCAGTAATCAGATCTGTATTAATGAGAGGCAGTCCATGTTGCTAAACTGATGCTCATTGTTTATGCTTAATAACCTTTTAAAGTCTATTGTATACATCTATTGAATAAGTTATTTTTGCCTAAAAAAATACACTGATAACTATAAGGTAGGTTATTTTGTCCATCTGATTAATGAGACTCTTCTGAATTGATGCCCTTTTAGTAGCCACATGAGATTTAGAATATCTTTATATATCTGCTTCTTCTTGAGAGTCCCGTCTGCATATCACTTCTAAAAAATTCCTTTGTCCTCAAGTCTTTTACTTTAATAGACCATGTGCATGCATCCAAACTATTGCCACTTTCCGTGATTATGAGAGCTAAATTCTGATTACTTTACTTCTGAGTTAAATGAACAAATAAATTACTGAACCTGTGCATCCTGAGAGGATTTATATCACCCAGTGTTCTTCAAGCCATACTTCTTACTCCACCAAATAGGACTATAAAGTTCTACCATTGCACTTCCATTGTACCGTTTTATTGTACACTTACAGCTCTTGCTAATATATGTGAACTGAGTCTGATTTTTAATTTCACAGCTACTTATAGGAACATTTTCATGAAATTATAGGTGTGGATTGAAGGAGCAGTGCATCAGTGTGGTTCGAGTAGGTTCCATTTAGTCCGAAATATCTATCTCATATATACAACTTACTTCCACTTAAGGATGGAGTGTTGAGGCACAATTTTATGGTTTAGTGGATTTTATATCTATTTCATGTTGCATAGTCCAAGTTACATGCTCATTTTATGGCAAACTCTCAGTCCCTACCAGGTCTTAAAGCAAAGCAAAACCTATTTTGCAAATAGAAAATACTTTTTTATTTTTATTTTTTCTTTAAAGAAGAGGACATGGCTTTGCTCTGCACCGGGCAGGATAAGCACCGTAATTCTCCAATCAGAGATTGCCAGAAAATCTCTAGAACATCTAATATGCACTAAATATTTAGAGCACTATTTAATCAGCTGAGTAATAAATACCAAGTGGCAAAACAGCTTTCTCTGTAAATTAGAACAGCTGAAATTCCTTGTTTTTGGAACCATCTTAAACTTGCAAACTTATCAGTTATTTAATAAATCAAAGCAGCACAGACATAAGAATTATGTTTCCCCTACAATATAAAGTGTCCCAACAAAAATGTGCCTTCTAGTCAGGGGTAGGTTGTATAATATTGTAAGGGATGCAATACGCAAAATCTTGTCTATTTTAGTTTTATTTTACTGTGGTAAAATATATGTAACATAGAAATTGCCACTTTATTTTTTTTTTAAGATTTTATCTATTTATTTGAGAGAGAGAGAGAGCACGAATGGAGGGGAAGGGGTAGGGGCAGAGTGAGGGAGAAGGAGATTCCCACTGAGCAGGAAGCCCTACTCAGGGCTCGATCCTAGGACCCTGAGATTATGACCTGAGCTGAAGGCAGATGCTTAATTGACTGAGCCACACAAGTGCCCCCAAAACTGCCACTTTCAATGTACAATTCAGTGGCATCAATCATAGTCACAATATCACACAAGTATTACCACTATTTCCAAAACTCCTTCATTATCTCAAATTACACTCTATGTTTGAATGGATATACTTATTTCAAATACTTCATAAAAGTGGAATCATATAATATTGTACTTTTGTATCTGCCTTATATTACCTAGCATAATTTTTTAAGGTTCATCCATGTTCCAGTGTATATCAGAAGTTCATTTTTGTGGCTGAATCATATTTCATTACACACACACACACACACACACACACACATTTTGTTTATCCACTCATCTACTGATCAATATTTGAGTTGTTTCCACCTTTGGAAAATACTGTAGTGAACACTGGCATATAAATATCTGTTTGAGTCCTTCCTTTTCACTACTTTGGGTATATACCTAGGAGTGGTCATATGGTAATTCCATTTAACTTTTTCAGACATTGACAAACTATTTTTCACAATGCCTGTTTTTTTTTTTTTTTCATTTCCACCAGCAATGAAAAGTGTTCCAGTTTCTTCATACTCTTGCTGAAACCTGTCATTTTCCATTTTTAAAACTCTGACCAGTTTACTATGTGTGAAGTGTGAAGTGTTATATTATTGTGTTTTTTAATTTGTATTTCCCTAATCATTAATAATGTTGAATATCTCTTATTGTGCCTATTGGCCATTTGGATATCAGCTTAAAGAAATGTTTATTTAGGTCTTTTGTCCATTTTTTAATGGATTCTTCATTGTTTTTTGTTGTTGAGTTGTAGTTCTTTTTATATTATGAATATTAAACCCTTATGAAATATGGCCTGCATTTATTTTCTCCCAGTCTATATGTTGTCTTCAAAATTTGATACACAAAAGTTTTTAATTCCAATGAATTATCTGTTTTCTTTTGTTGTTTTTACTTCTGGTGTCAGTGTCATATCTAAGAATCTATTGCCAAATCCAAAGCCAGGAAGATTCACCCCTATGTGAATATACCCTCTAAGAGGCTATTGACCCCCTTTGAAATAATTCTTGTATATGCTATGAGGTAGGGACCCAACTTCATTCTTATGTATATAGAAATCCAGCATTTTGTTGAAGGGACTATTTTCATATTGAATGATCTTGGCACCCTTGTTGAAATTTTTTTTAAAGATTTTATTTATTTATTCATGAGAGACACAGAGAGGGAGAGAGAGGCAGAGACACAGGCAGAGAGAGAATCAGGCTCCATGCTGGGAGCCCGATGTGGGACTTGATTCCAGAACTGACTCCAGGATCATGCCCTGGGCCAAAGGTGGCACTAAACCACTGAGCCACCCGGGCTTGCCCACCCTTGTTGAAATTAATTGGCCATAGACACTTGATGGGATGAGCACTGGGTGTTATTCTATATGTTGGCAAATTGAACACCAATAAAAAATAAATTTATATAAAAAAAACTGAAAAAAAATAATTGGCCATAGATGCACTGGTTTATTTCTGGACTCTCAATTCTATAACCTTGGTCAAATATGTCTATCCTTTTGCTAGCATCACAGCGTTTTTTAAAAATATTTATTTAATTAATTTGGAGAGAGAGCCAGTGGGGGCCCAGAGGAAGAGGGAGAGAGTCAAGCAAACTCCATGCTGAGCACAGAGCCCAGTGTGGGACTCAAGTCTCATGACCCTGAAATCATGACATGAGCCAAATCCAAGGGTCAGAGGCTCAACCTACTGAGGCACCCTTCCACAAAGTTTTAATTACCATAGTTTTATAGTAAGTTATGAAATTGGGAAGTGTAAGTCTTTTACTTTCATCTTATTTTTAAATATTGTTTTGGCTATTCCAGGACCATTGCAATTCTATACATATTTAAGAATTGGCTTTTTCATTTCTACAAAAATTTCTATTGGAATGTTGAAATGGATTGTGTTAAATCTTTTTAGATCGGGATCCCTGGGTGGCGCAGCGGTTTAGCGCCTGCCTTTGGCCCAGGGCGTGATCCTGGAGACCCGAGATCAAATCCCACGTTGGGCTCCTGGTGCATGGAGCTTGCTTCTCCCTCTGCCTATGTCTCTGCCTCTCTTTCTCTCTCTGTGTGTAACTATCATAAATAAATAAAAATTAAAAAAAAATCTTTTTAGATCATTTTGGGTAATAACATCCTAATAGTATAAGTCTTTCAATTTTTGAAAAAAATAAGATGGCTTTTGATTTATTTAGGTCTCCTATAATTTATTTTGGCAATACGTTGTAGTTTCATATGCCCAAATCTATAATTTCCTTGGTTAAATTTATGAAGTATTTTAGGAAATACTTAATTTACGTAAGTAAATTTCAATACATTTACTTTATTTTTTAAAATTTTTTAAAAATATATTTATGATAGTCACACAGAGAGAGAGAGAGAGAGGCAGAGACATAGGCAGAGGGAGAAGCAGGCTCCATGCACCGGGAGCCCGACGTGGGATTCGATCCCGGGTCTCTGGGATCGCCCCCTGGGCCAAAGGCAGGCGCCAAACCACTGTGCCACCCAGGGATCCCCTTTACATTTTTTTTAAATTTATTTAAATACATTTACTTTAAATAAATTTACATTAAATTTATTTAAATTTAAACAAATAAATTTAAGTAAATTTATTAAGTATTTTAATCTTTTAATGTTATTGTGAATGAAATTTTCTTAATTTAAATAAATTTAAGTAATCTTTTAATGCTATTGTGAATGAAATTTTCTTAATTTCCTTTCTGGAATGTTCATTGATGGTGCATATAAACAGAATTGATTTTTTTCCCCTGTAATTTTGCTGAAATTGGTTATGAGTTCTAGTAGCTTTTTAGTACATTCTTTATAATATTATATATATAGGATCATGCCATCTGTAAATAAAGATAATTTTACCGCTTCCTTCACAATTTAGATACATTTTCTTTTTCTTGTCTAATGACTCTGGTTAGAACATTTAATATAAAATTGAGTAATTGTGGTAAAAGTGTGCATTCTCTTCTAGTATCTGACTTAAGGAAAAAGTTTTCAGTCTTTCACCAGTGAGTATGATGTTAGCTGTGAGTTTTTCATAAATGTCCTTTATCAGGTTAAGGAATGCCCTTCCTTCTATTCTTAGTTGTTTGAGTGGTTTTGCCAGGAGTGTTGGATTTTTTTCAAGTGTTTTTTTCTACATTAATAAAAATGATCATTTTTTTTGTTCTATTAAACTAGTATGTTACATTGAATGATTTTTCTCATGTTAAAATACCCTTGCATTCCTAGGATAAATCTATTTTGTGTACAATCCTTTTGATATACATTCAGTTTGTTAGTATTATGTTGAGGATTTTTGCACCTATAATCAAAAACAGTATTGGTGTGTATTTTTCCCTTCTTGCGATATCTTTACTTGGCTTTAGTATCAGGGTAATTTTGGATTATAGAATGAGTTAAAAAGTATTCCTTTCTCTTTTATTTTTTAGAAGAATTTGGTAACAATTTGTATTAGTTCTTATGTTTGGTTGCATCACCAGTGAAACCATCTGGTCATGGACTTCTCTTTGACGAGAAGTTTTGGTTAGTGATTCAATCACTTTACTTGTTATAGATATGTTAAGAATTTTCTGCATCTTCTGAGTCAGTTTATTTGTGTTTCTATGCAATTTTCCATGTTATCTAGGTTACATAACTGTTAACAGAATTGTTCATAGTATTTTGTAACAGTTCTTTGTATTTTAGTAAGGTCTTTAATTTTCACACTCTCATTTCTGATTTTAGTTTTATGTGCTTTTTCTCTTTTTTTTTTGTCAATCTAGTTAAAAGTTTGTCAATTTTGTTGACCATTTAAGTGAGCCAATTTATGGTTTCATTGATTCTATTTTTTTAAAGATTTTATTCATGAGAGAGAGGCAGAGACATAGGCAGAGGGAGATGCAGACTCCCTGTAGGGAGCCTGATGCAGGACTCGATCCCAGGACCCCAGGATCACAACCTGAGCCAAAGGCTGATGCTCAACCCTTGAGCCACCCAGGTACCCAGATTCTATTTTTTTTATTCTCTATTTCATTTATCTCTGCTGTAACCTTTATTACTTCTTTCCTTCTGAAAGATTTGGGTTTAGTGGGCTCTTCATTCTGTAGTTCCTCAAAATGTAAAATTGGGTTATTAATTTGAGATACTCTGTTTGAATGTAGGTGTCTACTACTATTAATTTCCATTTGAGCAATGTCTTTACTTCATTCCTATGTTCAAGAATGTTGTATTTTCATTTTTACTCATCTCTAGGCATTATTAAAAAGTTTCCTTGTGATTTCTTCTCTACTCATTAGTTGTTAAGAGTGTGTGACTTAATTACCACATATTTGTGATTTTGGATTTTTTTTCCCAGTTTCCTTCTGTTGCTGATTTCTGGCTTCATTACATTTTTATCATAGAAGATATTTGGTATAATTTCAATCTTTTTCAATTTATAAATTGAAAATTGTTTTTTGTTGTTCTAGTATATGGTCTTCCCTAGAGAATAGCCCAACAATAATTAAACAGGAAGTTCAGTAGGCAGAGTTGGTCACCTGCAAAGTCAATGCCACAGTTTGGCCAGTAAACTTGGGGTGTGGATAGGCTTGAAGCAAGATCACAAAGAACCTTTTTGAGCTTGGAGATGATTCCCTGCTTTGACCAGGTAGTAGAGATAATTCATACTCCACTGACTGCTGAATGCAGCACTAGTCCTGCTTGACCAGAAAGTCTGACCTGAGCACCTAGAAAATGGCATGGTCCAGCAGCACTTGAATAGAGAGTCTGGCCAGGAGCTCTGCCTTTCTGCAGAGACAAGCTGGGAACCTTAGTTGGCTAGAAACTTTGGAGCATAGGTCTGCCTGTTTAGTCTTGCCATCTCTGGGACCTGCTCTATACCAATGCCTTCTCAGAAAGGAATCTATTCTTCAGCTCTGTCCACTGAAGAATAAATACAACCTCCAACACCTCAAACCAGGAAATGTAACAAGTGCTTCCAGGAATCTTGATAACCCATCCTGCAGCCCCAAATAAAGTGGCATATGAGCAGAGAAGCCAACATTATCTCGATGTTTGCAGAGTCAAGATGGTGGCTGAATTTGTCCAGGAAACTTAGTGCACAAGTCTGTCTGATTTGGTTCCTTAAGAACCTTCCTGATTTTGGTATTTACTCTATAGATGTACTTAGACAGGGAAGGTAATTTACAGCCCTGCCCAACATAGAACACAGCCTCCAGCCTGATCAAGAAACCTAACTAGGACTCCCAACAATCTGTGTAGATCATCTTGCAACTCCAGGCACTTGATTATAGAGCCTGGCCAGCAGCCCTATCTATCTGTAGAGCTAGAATGGTAGCCCAGTCAAGCCAGGAAAATTGGTATAGTTCTCCCTAGTTTTATTCCTATAAAGAGTTATATGAGCTTATACAGGTCCCTGCTCAAGTATGGAATACTAATTTATAGCCCCATCCACTGCAAAATCCAGCTTTCAGCCCATCCAACTAGGGACCCTAAATAAAGCACATAGGGAGCTGCATGACCCATCCTACAGTCTTGCTTACTTGAAGAGAGAGCACAGCACAGAATTTTTCCCAACTGTACAACAGTAGTGACCCTATTTGATCAAGAAACTTAGTGTACAATCTATCCTGATTCAAATCCCCACACAATGCAGGTCTTAGAACCCATTCTGTTGCCTTGCCAGACAGGAAAGCTAACTCATAGCCTTGCCTATTACTGAATATAATATCTAGTACAGACTTTTTGAGAAGTCTGACCGGAGAATCCAGGCAACTATAAAGCCCATCCTATAGCCTCACTCGAATGGGAAATCAAAGCAACAGTCCTATTCAGCTATTTTCAACCTGTGGCAACTCCCTTCCTCCTAACCTCAGAATGTGGACAGTGGCCTCACCCCAAAATAGACCCTGATAGCAAGCTCTACCTGCCCAAGTATGTTACTAGCTGACACAACCAGAACACCAAAGCCAAGTGGACTGGTGAAGTGTCTCCACCCATGTTAGCCTGTAAAGTTTGGAAAGGGAGACTGCTTTCTCAAATATACAGATGCCAACATAAGGAATCAAGATCACAAAAATATCAGGTAAATATGACAACATCAAGGGAAACTAATAAAGCTCCAATAACTGACCCTAATGAAATGGAGATATATAAACTGTTACACAGATAATTCAGAACAATCCCCTTAAAGAAGTTTAGTGAACTATAAGAGCACAGAGACAGAAAACTATATGAAATTTAAAAAACAAAAATAATGCATGAATAGCACAAGAAGATCAATAATGAAATGGAAACCATAAAAAGGCAAATATTTGAGAGCTAAAAAATATAATGGCTGAACTGAAGAATTCAATAGAGTGCTTTTGTAGCTGACTCAACCCAAAGAAGAAAGAATCAGTGACCTAGAAGATAGGACACTTGAAATTATCCAGATTGAGGAACAAAAAGAAAATGGAAAAGGGTAAAGACAGCTTACAGCACTGATGGAACACACATAGAGACACATTATTCTCAATATGGGAATTCTGGAAGAAGAGAAAGAAAGTATAATTAAGGTAATGATGGCAGAAAACTTCCCAAACCTGGAAATAAAAGTGGATATCTAGTTTGATAAGGCCCAAAAGATCCCAAATAGGTTGAACTCCAGTAGGAGTACACCAAAACACATTATAATTAAATTGTCAAAAGAAAAACTTTGAAAGCAGCAAGTGAGAAGAGAGAATTCACATACAAAATGACCCTCATATGATTATTGGCAGATATCCTAAAAATTTCTTCAGGCTAGGAGACAGTGTAATTATATATTCAAAATATTAAACAACAAAAAGTATCAATCAAAAATTCTGTACCTGACAAAGCTGTCATTCAGAAGTTAAGGAAAAATACTTTCTTGAACAAAGAAAAGCAGAGGGAATCCATCACCACCAAACTTGAATTATAAGAAGTGTTAAAGAGATTCCTTTGAATGGAAGTAAAAATACAGTAATTAATTTCATAAAAGCATAGAAAAATAACAGGAAACTCCCTGGTAATGGTAAAAGTTAGATTTTGTAATGTGGGAATAGTGGTATAAAATTCACTTAAACCTATAGTTTAGGGCAGCCCAGGTGGCTCAGCAGTTTGGCGCCTGCCTTTAGCCCAGGGCATGATCCTGGAGACCCGGGATGGAGTCCCACATCGGGCTCCCTGCGTGGAGCCTGCATCTTCCTCTGCCTGTGTCTCTGCCTCCCTCCCTCCCTCTCTCTCTCTCATGAATAAATAAATAAGTAGAAAAATAAATAAATTAATAAATAAATCTTAAAAAAAAGGAATTATTTAAAAAAAACAAAAACAAAACTATAGATTAAAAGTTTAAAAAGTATACTAAAAGGAACCATAACCACAATAATTTGTTATTGGATATATAATTATAAGAAGGAAAAAGTGAACTAATATCAATAACCTAAAATGTAAGGGAGAAGTAAACATGTATAGTTTAGGAATATCTTTGAAATTAAGTTGTTATCAGTTTAAAATAGACTTACAATTTTAAGATTTTTTTTTTTTTTAATGTAAGCCCCTCATGGTAATCACAAGGGAAAACATGTAGTCATTACAAAAAAGAACATGATAATGAAGTCAAAGCCTAGTGGTAACAAAATCATCAACACACATACAAAATAAAACAGAATGAGTTGCAAGGAACAACAACAAAAAAACTTAAGACATTAACAATATGGCTGTAGTAAGTCCTTAGCTATTAATAATTACTTCAAACAAAGATGGATTAAATTGTCCAATCAAAAGTGATAGAATGGCTGAATTGGGGGGGGGCAAGATCAAATGATATGTTGCCATACAAAACTAATTTTACCCCTACAGACACACATAGACTGAGATTAAAGAGATGGAAAAGATATCTTAAGCAGATCATAACCAAACCAAAACAAAACAAACAAAAAAGGCAGAGATAGCTGTATTTTTATCAGACAAACCAGACCTTTAAAATGTCAAAAAAAATGACAAAGAAGATCATTATATAACAATGTAAATGTCAATTCATCAAGAATATATAACTGTAAGTATTTACACATATAACATTGGAGCTTCTACATTTATAAAGCATAAAGTAATAGACCTTAAAGGAGACATAAACAACAATATAATAGCTAGGGACTTTAATATCCCACTCTTAACTATGGCTAGATCATCTAGAAGAAAATCAAAAGGGAACAGTGGATTTGAACAACATTATACATCAAATGGATCTAATAGACACATACATCACATTGTATATCTGACAATAGCAGAATACACATTCTTCTCAAGTATACAGGGAATACAGGGAATATTTTCTAGGATAGACCATATGTTAATCCACAACAAATGTCTTAATAAATTCAAAATAATTGAAATCATTTCAAATATCTTCCCTGACAAAAATAGTATGAATTATAATTCAATAACAGAAGGAAAACTTAAAAAATCCCCTCACAACTACATGGAAACTAGACAAAACTCTCTTGAACAACCAATGGATCAAGTGAGAAATTAAAGGAGAAATTAAATATCTTTAAACATTTGAAAATGGAAACATACCAAAACTTATGGGATGTATCAAAAGCAGTTCTGAAAGGTAAGTTCTTAGCAATAAATACCTATAGGGAGAAACAAGAAAGATCTCAAATAAAGAACCTAATTCTATGTCTCAAAGAACTAGAAAGATAAAAACTAAGCCCAAAGTTAGCAGAAGGAAGAAAATAATAGAGATTAGAGTACAAATAAATGAAATAGAAAATAGTAGAAAAAATTAACACAACTAAGAATTGATTCTTTGAAAAGATAAACCAAATTTATAAACGTTTAGACAGATTAATGAAGATAATAATAGAGAAGACCTAAATCAACAAAATTGTACAAAAAGGAGACATTCCAATTGAATAAAAAATTAAAAAGATCATAAGAGGATACTGTGAAAAACTATATATCAACAAACTGGACAATCTAGAAGATGGGGAAAAAAAAAACAAAAAATAAAAAACGGGATGCCTGAGTGGCTCAGCAGTTGAGCATCTGCTGTTCAGCTCAGGTCATTATCCCGGGGTCATGGGATCAAGTCCCGAATCTGACTCCCTGTGGGGAGCCTACTTCTCCCTCTGCCTGTGTCTCTGCCTTTCTCTCTGTGTGTCTGTTATGAATAAATAAATAAAATCTAAAAAGACCACAAAAAACAAAAACCCATGCAATCTACCAAGAATTAATGAATATGTGTACATCATAGAGATTACTATTAAGGATATAGAATCAGTAATCAAAAATTTCCCTGTAGAAAAGAAGTCCAACACCAGATAGTTTCATTGCCGAATTTCATCAAAACTTAAAGAAAGAATTAACAGCAATATCTCTTAAACTCTTCCAAAAAACCTGAATAGGTATAGTGCCAAACTCATTTTGTGAGGCCTGGATTACCTTAATACCAATAGGAAAAAAAAAAAAAAAACAGTACAAGAAAACTACATGCCAATATCCCTGATGAATATAGATGCAGAAATTCTCAGTCAACTACTAGCAAACCAAATTCAACATTGCATTAATCATTCACTGTGATGAAGTGGGATTTACTGCTGGGGTGCAAGACTGGTAGAACATGAAAATCAACAAATGTGATACATCACTTTAATAGAATAGAGTAAAAAAATATATGATCCTCTCAAGAGATGCAGAAAAAGCATTTGACAAAATTAGGCTTCTGTTCATGATAAAAATTCTTAGGAAACTAGATATAGATGGAATGTACTGTAGCATAATAAAGGACACATATGCCAAGCCCACAGCTAACATCATAGTCAATAATAAAAGGTTGAAAGCTTTTCTCTAAGATCAGGAACAAGACAAGGGTACCCACTCTTACCACTTTTATTCAACATAGTACAGAACTCCTAGGCAGAGCAATCAGGCAAGAAAAAGAAATAAAAGACATTGAATTGAAAAGGAAGAAGTAAAATTGCCCCTATTTGCAGATAACAGGTTTATCTATATAAAACATTTTAAAGACTCTACCAAAAAAGCCCACTATATTTAGTCCATAAATTTAGAAAAGTTGCAGGCACAAAACATACAAAAGTCAGTAGTGCTTCCATATGCTTACAAATTATTTGAAAAAAAGAAATAAATTATTCCATTTACTATAGCATCAAAAAAGGAAATACTCAGGAATAAATTTAACCAAGGAGGTGAGAGATCTGTACATTGAAAACTATAAGACACTGATGATAGAAATCAAGGAAGACAGAAATAAATGGAAAAGTATCTTATATTTATTAATGCATAAAATTAATATTGTTAAAATATACATAATACCTGATGCAATGATTTATTGCATTAATTGCAATCACTCAATGCAATCATTACCAAGATTCCTATGGTATGTTTCATAGAAGAGGAAAAAATTGCAAACTTTAGATGGAACCATTAAAGCCCCAAATAACCAAAGCAATCCTGAGAAAGAACAAAGTTTGGGCATAATATTTTGTAATTTCAAGCTATACTATAAAGTTACAGTAATCAGAACAGAATGGCCCTGGCATAAAAACAGACACATAGACCAATGCAGTAGACTTAAAGCCCAGTAACATCACCAAAGAAACAAGGGCCTTAAACAGAATGGCCCTGGCATAAAAACAGACACATAGACCAATGCAGTAGAATTAAAGCCCAGAACATCACCAAAGAAACAGGGCCTTAAATGATACACTGGACCAAATAGATTTCACAGATAAATACAGAACTTTCCAGCCAAATACAACTGAATACACATTCTTCTCAAGTGCACATGGAACTTTCTCCAGAAGAGACCACATACTGGGTCACAAATTAGGTCTCAACTGATACCAAAAGATTGGGATTGTCTCTGCATAGTTTCAGACCACAATGCTTTGAAACTAGAAATTAATCACAAGAAGAAATTGGGAAGAAACTCAAAACACATGGAAGTTAAAGAACATCCTACTAAAAGATGAATGGGTCAACTAGGAAATTAGAGAATTAAAAAGATTCATGGAGGGATCCCTGAGTGGCGCAGCGGTTTGGCGCCTGCCTTTGGCCCAGGGCGCGATCCTGGAGACCCGGGATCGAATCCCACGTCAGGCTCCCGGTGCATGGAGCCTGCTTCTCCCTCTGCCTGTGTCTCTGCCTCTCTCTCTCTCTCTCTCTCTCTCTCTCTCTGTATGACTATCGTAAATAAATAAAATAAAATAAATTAAAAAGATTCATAGAAACTAATTAAAATGAAGATACAACTGTAAAAAATCTTTAGGATACAGTAAAAGCGGTCCTAAGAGGGAAATATATCACAAGACAAGCCTCTCTCAAAAAATTGGAAAAACCTCAAATACTCAAGCTAACCTTGCACCTAAAGGAGCTGGAGAAAGAACAGCAAGTAAAACCTACACCAAGCAGAAGAGAGATAATAAAGATTCAAGCAAAAAAAAAAAAAAATAAAGATTCACGCATAACTCAATGAAATAGAGACCAGAACTGTAGAACAGATCAACAAAACCAGGAGTTGGTTCTTTGAAAGAATTAATAAGATAGACAAACCACTAGCCAGCCTTATTAAAAAGAAAAAAACAGCTCAATAAAATCACAAATGAAAGAGGAGAGATCACAACCAATACCAAGGAAATACAAACGGTTCTAAAAACGTATTATGAGCAGCTATATGCCAATAAATTAGGCAATCTAAAAAAATGGATGCATTTCTTGAAAAACACAAATTACCAAAACTGAAACAGGAAGAAATGGAAAACTTGAACAGGCCAATAACCAGCAAGGGAATTGAAGCAGTCATCAAAAATGTCCCGAGACACAAAAGTCCAGGGCCAGATGGCTTCCCAGGGGAATTCAATCAAATGTTTAAAGAAGAAACAATACCTATTCTACTAAAGCTGTTTAGAAGGATAGAAAGGGACAGAATACTTCCAAACTCATTTTATGGGGCCAGCATTATCTTGATTCCAAAACCATACAAAGACCCCACCAAAAAGGAGAATTATAGACCAATATCTCTGATGAACACGGATGCAAAATTTCTCAACAAGATACTAGCCAATAGTATATTAAGGATCCAATAGTATATTAAGAAGATTCTTCACCATGACCAAGTGGGATTTATCCCCAGGATGCAAGGTTGGTCCAACACTCATAAAACAATCAACGTGATAGATCACATCAACATGAGGAAAAAAACAAGAGCCATAGGATCCTCTCAATAGATGCAGAAAAAGCATTTAATAAAATACAGCGTCTATTCCTGATCAAAACTCTGTTCAGAGTGTAGGGATAGTGGGAGCATTCCTCAGTATCTTAAAAGCCATTTATGAAATGCCCACAGTGAATATCATTTGCAATGGGGTAAAAATGAGAGCCTTTCCCCTAAGATCAGGAACAAGACAGAGATGTCCACTTTCACCACTGCTATTTAACATAGTACTAGAAGTCCTAGCATCAGCAATCAGACAACTAAAAGAAATGAGAGGCTTTCAAATTGGCAAAGAAGAAGTCGAACTCTCCTCTTCACAGATGACCTGATACTGTATATAGAAAACCCAAAAGACTCCACCCCAAGATTGCTAGAACTCATACAGCAATTTGGCAGTGTGGCAGGATACAAAATCAATGCCCAGAAATCAATGGCATTTCTATACACTAACAATGAGAGATGAAGAAAGAGAAATTAAGGAGTCAATTCCATTCACAATTGCATCCCCAAAGCATAAGATACCTAGGAATAAACCTAACCAAAGGATCTATACCCTAAAAACTACAGAACACTTCTGAAAGAAATTGAGGAAGACACAAAGAGATGGAAAAATATTCCATGCTCATGGGTTGAAAGCATAAATGCTGTGAAAATGTCTGTGGTACCCAGGGCACTGGCTTATCAAAATAAGCAATCCTTATCAAAATACCATGGACTCTACTCACAGAATCGGAACAAATAATCATAAAATTTGAATGGAATCAGAAAAGACCCCAAATAGCCAGTGGAATATTGAAAAAGGAAACCAATGCCAGGGGCTTCACAATGCTGGATTTCAAGTAGTGCTACAAAGCTGTGATCATCAAGACAGTGTGGTACTGGCACAAAAACAGACACATAGAGAATCCAGAAATGGGCCCTCAACAATATGGTCAACAAATATTCAACAAAGCAGGAAAGAATATCCACTGGAAAAAGGACAGAATATTCAATAAATGGTTCTGGGAAAATTGGACAGCCACATGCAGAAGAATGAAACTAGGGCATTCTCTTACACCATACACAAAGATAAACTAAAAATGTGGGACAAGAATCCATCAAAATCCTAGAGGAGAACACAGGCAACACCCTTTTTGAACTTGGCCACAGCAACTTCTTGCAAGATACATCTATCAAGGCAAGGGAAACAAAAGCAAAAATGAATTATTTGGATTTCATCAAGATAAAAAGCTTCTGTGCAGCAAAAGAAACAGTCAACAAAACTCAAAGACAACCTACAGAATGGGAGAAGATATTTGCAAATGACGTATCAGATAAAAGGCTAGTATCCAAGATCTATAAAGAACTTATTAAACTCAACAGCAAAGAAACAGACAATCCAGTCATGAAATGGGCAAAAGAATGAACAGAAATCTCACAGAGGAAGACATAGACATGGCCAACAAGCACATGAGAAAATGCTCCGCATCACTTGCCATCAGGGAGATACAAATCAAAACCACAATGAGATACCACCTCACACCAGTGAGAATGGCGAAAATTAACAAGGCAGGAAACCACAAATGTTGGAGAGGATGCGGAGAAAAGGGAACCCTCTTGCACTGTTGGTGGAAATGTGAACTGGTGCAGCCACTCTGGAAAACTGTGTGGAGGTTCCTCAAAGAGTTAAAAATAGACCTGCCCTATGTACCTCAATGATACAGATGCAGTGAAAAGCCAGGACACCTGCACCCTGATGTTTATAGCAGCAATGTCCACAATAGCCAAACTGTGGAAGAAGCCTCGGTGTCCATCGACAGATGAATGGATAAAGAAGATGTGGTCTATATACACAATGGGATATTACCCAGCCATTAAAAAGAGGAATACCCACTATTTGCTTCAACATGGATGTAACTGGAGGGTATTATGCTGGTGAAGTAAATCAATTAGAGAAGGACAATCATATAGTTTCACTCATACATGGAATATAAAAAATCATGAAAGGGATTAAAAGGGAAAGGAGGGGAAGTGAGTGGGAAAAATTAGAGAGCAAGACAAACAATGAGAGACTCCTAACTCTGGGAAGTGAACAAAGGGTTGCAGAAGGGGAGGACGGTGGGGGGAAATGGGTTGAGGTAACTGGGTTGATGGGCACTGAGGAGGGCACTTGATGGGATGAGCACTGGGTTTTATACTATGTTGTCAAGTTGAACTTCAATAAAAAATGAAGAAAAGATACATATGTGTCCAAAGTCATCATAGCATTTAATACTATTCAGTGGATGCCAATTTTTATAGGCCATCTGTCTTATGGCAATAAGAAAATGGAAGATATTCAGCAAACACTGCTTTACCCACTAATTATTAGTATTTAGCACACAGTTAGTCCTGGCAACATTCCTTTAATTTTTGGTTCAAATACCTCTCATTATTTAATTGACAGATGATGGTGAGTACTATTTTTTTTCAGTTCAAATGTAAAGAGGTAGTAAATATGCCTAGATACTCTCAAGGAAATGGAATACATCAATTATGAAGACAAAGACCTCATGTTTTAGTGGTAGGAATTTTGTGATGGGAGTTTGGAATGAGACATGTACTTTCAAGTCTTCCAAACTGGGAAGGAAGAAGTAAGTCACTATTTGCAGATGACATGATACTCCATGTAGAAAATGCTAAAGACTCTTCCAAAAAATGACTAGAACTCAAAAATAAATTCAGTAAAATCACAGGATACAAAATCAGGGTACAGAAATCTGTTGCATTCCTATACTCTAATAATGAAGCAACAGAAAGTAAAATTAAGAAAACAATCCCATTTACAACTGTACCCAAAACAATAAAATACATAGAAATAAACTTAATAAAAGAGATGCAAGAGCTGTACTCTGAAAACTATAAAACACTAATGGGAGAAATTCAAGACAATGCAAAGAAATGGAAAAACATTGTTTATAGATTGGAGGAGCAAGTATTGATAAAATGTCTATACTACTAAAAGAATCCATGACTATATGGTCCGTTAATCTTTGACAAAGCAGGATAGAATATCTATTGGGAAAAAGAATATCTCTTCAATAAGTAGCATTGGGAAAACTGGACAGCAACATGCAAAAGAATGAAACTGGACCACTTTCTTACACCAAGCACAAAAAAAAAAAAATTCAAAATGGATTAAAGATCTAAATGTGAGACATGAAACCAAAAAAACTTTTGAGGATCACTCAGACAGTAACTACTTTAACATGGGTCATAGCAACTTTTTTCTAGATACGTCTCCTAAAGCAAGGAAAACAAAAGCAAAATTAAGCCATTGGTACTTCATCAAAATAAAAAGCTTCTGCACTCAAAGGATATAATCAACAAAACTAAAAGGCAACCTTGGAATGGGAGAATATATTTGCAAATGACATATCTGAAAAAGGGTTAGTATCCAAAATATATAACAAAATTATAAAACTAAACACTCAAAAATGAGTAATCCAATTAAAAATAGAAGACCTGAATAGACATTTTTCCAAGAAAGACATCCAGACAGCTAATAGACATATGAAGAGATGCTCAATATCACTCATCATCAGGGAAATACAAATCAAAACCACAATGAGATATCACCTCACACCTGTCAGAATGCTGAAATCAAATACAAAAAAAACAAGTGTTGGTGAGGATGTGGAGAAAGGGAAAACTTCTTGCATTGTTGATGGGAATGTAAACTGGTACAGCCACTCTGGACAATAATATGGAGATTCCTCAAAAGATTAAAAATGGAACTACCATAAGATCCAGTAATCACACTTTTATTTATAAAAAAAATATATAAAAAGATTATTTCAAAGAGTACATGCACCCCTATATTTATTGCAAAATTATTTATAACAGCCAAACTATGGAAGCAGCCTGTGTCTGTTGATAGATGAATGGATAAAAAAGATATGAGATAGATATATATTCTATGTATGTATATATATATATATATATATATATATATAGAGAGAGAGAGAGAGAGAGAGAGAGTCTATCTATCTATCTGTCTATCATCTATCTATATCTCCATCTCCACAATGGAATATTATTCAACATAAAAAAGAATGAAATCTTGCCATTTGCAACAACATGGATAGAGCTATAGAGTATAATCCTAAGTGAAATAAATCAGTCAGAGAAAGACAGATACAAGATTATCTCACTCCTATGTGGAATCTAAGAAACAAAACAAAAAAGTAAAGGAAAAAAAAAAAAGAGAGACAAACCAACAAACAGACTCTTACCTACAGAGCACAAACTGTTAGTTGGTTGCCAGAAGGAAAGTGGGCATGAGAATGAGTGAAATAGTGGATGAGATTAAGGAGTACACTTATCGTAATGAAAAAATAAAATAAGTTAAAAAACAAAATATAATTTATCTTCCTTTCTCCTAAAAACAACTACAACAACAACAACAACAAAAAAACATGTACCTTCAGACAGTCTTTGAGAAATTGGAAAACAGGAACAAAACCCAGAAATATCTGTTCTAGCAAATACTTCCTTCATGTTTAATATGATCATTATCAACTCTTTTATTATTTCAACAGAATAGAGTCATCAGATGGTTCCTGGAGTAAAGATGGGTACCTATACTATTGTCATCATCATTACTGTCATTCTTACAAATATTTACATTAAAAAATGTTCGATTTATAAGATTTTTGAACACAGTAAATTATTGCATATACACTGATATTTGATATAAAATAGTAATTGTAGCATCTTATAGATGAACATGCTTAATTGATATTTCATAGTTATTTCCTGTAATAAGACTAGTTACTTTTGTCAAGTAATACAGGTCTACCATGACTGGCAAATATGGAAGAATATTTACTAATGACAATGGTACATGCCTCTTTTCAAGTATATATATATGTATATATTTGAGAGAGAGAGAGAATGAGCTAGGGGAGGGGCACAGGTAGAGCTCAGTGGGGCCTGATCCCAGGATCCTGAGATCATGACCTGAGCTGAAACCAAGAATTGGATTTTTAACAAACTATTTTCTATATATTTAAATAACTTGTCTATTTTGCATTTCTTCCCATCTTAATCTTATTTCTCATTTGCCAGACATCACCCTTTGTATTTGAATATTTTTATTAGGACTTCTCTATGATTTATTTAAGTTACACATGTTGTTCATGAGTTAAACTTCTTGTCCATCATGTAGAAAATGTGTTTTTTTCCTCATAACATTAGTCAGTAATGCATGCCTTGCCTTCACCATCTGATTAGATTAGTGTTTAGGCTCAAATCCAACTCTTAATTATTGTTTCATATTCCCTATTGAAATAGTTGTGATTTTACTATTATTAATTTGCTTTTTCTCTCTTCTTCTTTTCTTTTGTTCTTTATTGTTCTTCCCTCAGAGAAGTCTGAGAACAACTGATTTTATAATCACAGCTGCTTCTCTTGTTTGTCAAAGAGTAAGCATTTGTGAGGCCCCACACTGGTTCAGCTGGTAGATCACACAACTCTTCATCTTGGGGTTATGAGTTTGAGTCCTACATTGAGCATAGAGATTAATTTATAAAAATTAATAAATAAAGGTATTACCTATGTTAAAAAAGAATAAGTATTTGCTAAGGACATCTGAAATTTCTTCAGGTAATTAACAATCATAGCCAGTATTCATTTTGACAGTTTTATATGTTTCAAATGTGATGTCATTTTATAGGCAATTTCTCACGTAAGCCTTAGAAAATATTATAAACTATTACTACAGGCATTTAAATGTGAATAAAAATCTCTGAGTATGTTTGTAGAGAAAATGCTACTTTTTTCATCAAATTTTGATTTTTGTTTAACAGCACCAGGGAAGTCTATGCAACCCAATATATCTTATAGTTTGTAGGCCTACGAATGGGTTCTGGCAATGAGATGTCAGTAGCAGTGACAAACACCATTTTTAAATTATAGATTCTTGAGGGTTTTTTTTTTTTTTTATGTTATCTGTTTTCCTTCCACAGTGACTTCAAAGGCCACACTGTCACGGCAATGCCATTAAATAGGAAATGCCTGGATTTCTAAGATCCCATTTGGAAAAGTGCTTCTGATCAACACAGAAGAGAAATAGAAGTTAATTGTGTTAAGCTATTGAGTTTTTAGGTGTATGAATGACTGAAGTCTATTCTGTTAGTGAGTGGAGCAACAGTTCTGTGTGAAATTGTACATAATTAACCATAAGCAATTGCAAAGGTCTTGCCTGCCAAGCCTCAGGGGGACAGCTGCCCTCCCACACCAGATGTGTCTCATAGCTAGCACATTACAGTGTCCTGGGGGAGCTGCAGTGAAAGACTCAGCCCCTCGGGGTGGGACATGCTTCTATACACCCTAGCACAGTTACCTTCACGTGGAGCTTCCTTAACAGGGGCTTCAGCTCAGGCACTGTCAGGCGCCTCTGTGGAGACCTCTGTATCAGGAAGTCTTGATTAGAACACTTTTCTCTATTCTGACTCAGCACTTTTTCACTCCCTCACTCATCTTAAACCAATAAGGGATCCTTTTGTTTAGGACTTCTCAGCACTGAGACAACCCCCTCCATCTACACTGATTCATTTGACCCCAGCATGGCACTCTTCCTTGGGTTCACCCAAGTAAAGAATTAGACACTAGAAAGCCAGCATCACGTTTTGCCTGTTGCTTAATTGTCACAATAAATGAATAAAGGCTTGTTTTTTTTTTTTTTCATTTTGGCTCATTGTCCTATTCGACCACCTGGGCACCTAGCAAACTAACAGGGAGAGATTAAATAATTTGACCAAAATTTATAGTTCTTAAGTGCCAAAGCTCTGACATCAACACTCCGTTCCTGATTCCAAAGCCCTCCCTACAAAATGAAGGGTTAAATTAGTATATCTCTAACTCTTACCCAGACTAACCAGTCTCTGTTATAATTGCCAAAGTAGATTTATATAGATTTAGGTTTTCAAAAGTCCTAACAAGGTGAATAGCCATAGCCATTTAAGATGTTCTTGTCACGTTGATGATAAACAACTTGTTTTTTGATAGTCATAGAATTACATAGAATACATAGATCTGGATAGCAATACCATTTGTGAGATGCCTGGGTGACTCAGTCAGTTGAGTGTCTGACTCTTGGTTTCAGTTCAGGTCATGACATTAAGCCCCGTGTTGGGTTCTGGTTCAACAAGGAGTCTCCTTGAGATTCACTCTTCTTTCCTCTGCCCCCTCCTTGCTCTGTCTCTCAAAAAATAAATAAATCTTAAAAAAAGTGACTACTGTTTAATGATTTTTTTTTCTCGGAATGGACACGTTTGTCTCTAATTATAAGATATAATATATGAGTCACTGGGCATATATTGTTAAACTTCAGAGAGGAAAGTCTAAATGTTCATAAAAATGCTTCTATTCTTTCAAAATAAAAATTCATCAGACGTTATTACTCTGTGATTTAATTATCATTCTGTGTTGTTTTCTGTAGGTAGTGTCATCTATTGTTACATCTGTTTTGTGGTAGAAAAACAAAGCTTAATAATATCCCTTTACATTTCTTCTAAGACAAAAAAAATGCTAATAGTGTAAAATGAACAAAAATAATTTTGTTTCAACCCACACAGGTTATTGTGTTATAAAGACTAGGAAATAAGTAGATTAGAGAAACATTCTGCTTAAAATGACAGAACTAGAGTAGGACCTGAGTGTTAAACAAAAAAGCTTTTAGTCTTGTGAACCACATCTAATTCTGAAATAACATGACTTTAGTTTGAACAACATCCTCCCACTTATGACCTTTCTTGTGCACATGAGCAGCACTATTCTAACTAAAACTCTAATACAAGTGAGTCAGAGAGAAAAACAAAATAGCCAAACTCAAATCATCTCAATAAATAGTTTACTATGGCTTATTAAAGTTCTTTTTTTCATAAAACATCTTAAAATGCCACGTTAATGATTGGAATCCACATTTCCATTGATTTACTCAAGTGAGTAAATCATTCATTTAATATTTGCTGTGTATTAACTATATACAAGGTAATGATCAAAAGCATGGCCTAGTTAACATTCTGTACCCTAATCTCATCTCAGGCCTGCTTCAAAAACAACCTGATTTGCAAAAATATGTTAGCATTGTCCTCTGGAGTTATGACCATTGTGCTGAAATCCTGGATTACATGAGAGTTTAACCAAATCAATAAATTTTCCCTATATTTCCCTATTCTCTGTCTCCTACCTCAACTGCCTAAAGTATAAGGTCCATGAGGACAGGGGCCAGGGCTGCCAGCCAGAACATTACTTTGTATATAGTTAATACACAGCAAATTAAGGAAGGAGAAGAAAGCAATATTTGTCAGAAGAAGAAGCCAAACTGCAATATATGTCTATTTCAGAGCCTCAGTTTATGTACTTTGGAGATTGTGAGTAAAATGGACCATGAAAATGATCCCAAGTCAGGCAAAAATGGCTGGGCCATTTTTAGTCATTCAATGTGGACTAGCCTAGAACGGGCCTACCTTCAAGCCGATGGCTTTTTGCATGAGGCAATTCCTAAGGTAGGTAATAGTTAATAGATATTTGCTGACAGTGTTCCTAGACTCTGTGGTCCATTTCTTCCTAAAGGGGTATCTAGGGACATGGGACACCTGGATGGCTCAGTGGTTGGACGTTGCCTTTGCCTCAGGGGATGATCCTGGGGTCCAGATCAAGTCCCACATCGGGTTCCTTGCAGGGAGCCTGCTTCTCCCTCTACCTATGGCCCTGTCTTTCTGTGTGTTTCTCATGAATAAATAAATTCAAAAAAAATTAAAAAGGGGGTTTCTGAATGGAATATCATATATGCATATAATAGCCAATGTTTTGCTCTGGTTGAATTTAGTTCTTCATATATTTTCAAGAAGTAGCTCCTCCAGAGTTCAGGTAGTCATCACTTCCTAGAAAAACATTAAAAGAAGAAAAGGAAAACTACAACTACTTCTATTGCAACTGGTCTCAGTATCTCAGACAAGCCTCACTATCTCCCTTCTCCCTTATCCATTTTAGATTTACCTTGATGGTTTTGGTGGTCTACCAGGTGGCCTACCTAGATCAATATTCCTGAAACATGCCCTATGGTAACCATACCTCTCTCATACTGGGTTTGTTACACTTGCCCATTTACTATCACAGTGGTCAAGGTAGTACCAAAAAGTACCTGAGTGGATCACCTGGGTACCATCCATACTCCTCCCTTTGTTGCGCAAAACAACACTATATCATTCTGATGATCAAGGTAAATTACTCAATTTCTCCAATATGATGCTTTTTTTTTTTTCTTTTTGGTTCCAGAACACAGAAGACAGAAATGTCCAGGCCAAACCACATTTTTTTTTAACTTCATGACTCTTGCATTTTTTTTCCTCAATAGCAGAAATGTTTCACATTTCAGAATCAGGATTTCTAATCCTGCAAACTTTAGATTTTCAAAGATAGGAAGCTCAATTATTCAAGTATGTCATTGCATTGATGATAAGTAAGCTGCTCCTGCTTCCAACCTTGGTTTCTGGATCCATTTATGTTTCCATTTGGAGATGTAGCTCTAAATACAAGTTGTAGTAGTTTCCTGTAGTTGCTGTAATAAATTACCAAAAACTTAGCAGCTTAAAAAAAATACATGCGGGCAGCCCGGGTGGCTCAGCGGTTTAGCGCCGCCTTCAGCCCAGGGTCTCCTCCTGGAGACCCGGGATCGAGTCCTGCGTGGAGCCTGCTTCTCCCTCAACCTGTGTCTCTGCATCTCTTTCTCTCTCTCTCTCTCTCTCTCTCTCTCTCTCTCTCTGTGTGTGTGTGTGTGTGTCTCATGAATAAATAAAATCTAAAAAAAAAAAGAAAGAAAATACATGCATTTTTTTACAGTGCTAGTGGCCAGAAGTCTGAAAGTAGCGTTACTGATTTGACCTCAAGGTGTAAGCAGAGCTGTGCTCCCTTGGGAGGCTTTATGGAAGAATCCGTTCTTTGTCACTTCCAGATTGCAGTGGCTGCAGGCAATCCTTAGTGTGGCTGTGACAATCTAAACTCCAAGACCAGCATCTTCGCATCTCTGCTCTGTCTTTACATTGTTTTCTCCTCTTTATTTGTGTCTAATCACTCTCAACATCTTTCTTATAAGGATTGCACATGATTGCATAATCCAGGATAACCTCTTACTACAAAAATCCTTTATTTATTTGTATCTGCAAAGATAGTCTTTTACAAATAAAGTAACATTTTCTGGTCTAGGTATTAGGTCCTGATATCTTTGAGGGATATTGTTCAGCCCACTACACAAGTCTTTGATTCAAGGTATTTACTGCTTTCTATAGATGGCATCACACTTACATAGTATAGCACCTCGAAACTGCTGCTTCAACATTCTGTATAGTGGACAGTGTGAATAACCAATGAATCCTGTGGTTATAGGACTGCTCCAAAACCTCCTTCATTGTAAAGGCAATTCCCCAAACTGATATGATGCTATGTATGATCCTATACCAGTGGATCAAACACATAAGCCATCAAATAGTGATACTGACAGGTCCTATGGGCATAAAAAGAAAGCTCACATATGACTTTATGTCTACTCCTGTAAGAATGAATCACTGGTCCTTCTAGTACTCTTTAAAAATATCAAAGTCATGAAAAATAAGGGAAGTTTGAAGAAACTCAAAGATTAAAGAGGTCTAGTTAGAGGTCTGTAGTCTACCTTACAACAGAATATAATGTAGTAACCTGGTTTAGTTGAAACTGGAAAATGACACTAATTTAAAAACTTAGGAAATCTGATTAAAGTACCAATGCTTCTTAGTTTTGATAATTAGGCCATAATTACTTTTACATTAGGGGAAACTGGGCAAATAATATTTGAGTAATCCTGTACTATTTTTGCTATTCTTCTGTAAATCTAAAATTATAAAACAAAATCATATAATTGAGGGATGCTCCTGCTGCCAACTATTATAGATTGGGCTCTCCTGATAGCAGAATCTAAGGCAGAATTTAATATGTAGGATGTTTATTAAGGAGTACTTCGGATAAACAACTGTAAAATGAGGGTCAAAGAAGCAGAAATGGATAGAGACACAAATCAAAACATGGTCATTTGTTAAACCCTATGTGGAATTCTGGAGATAATATGACTTAAGGAAGAAAATCCCAAAGTTTAAAAGTTTTTAAATTCCAGGGCAGCCCTGGTGGCTCAGCGGTTTAATGCCGCCTTCAGCCTGAGGGGTGATCCTGGATACCTGGGATTGGGTCCCACGTCGGCCTCCCTGCATGGAGCCTGCTTCTCCCTCTGCCTGTGTCTGCCTCTTTCTCTCTCTCTCTGTCTTTCATGAATAAATAAATAAATAAAATATTAATAAATAAATAAATAAATAAATACTCTTTTAAAAAGTTTTTAAATTCCAGTTATTTAACATACAGTGTAATATTAGTTTCAGATGTGCAATATCGTTATTCAATACTTTCATACATCTGGTGCTCACCACAGCAAGTGTACTCCTTAATCCCGTCACCTATTTTACCCATCACTCCACCCAATTTCCTTCTGATAACCATCAGTTTGTTCTCTATAGTTAAGACTCCATTTCTTGGTTTCTCTCTCTCTCTCTTTTTTTTCCCTTTACTCATTTGTTTTGTTTCTTAAGTTCCACATGTAATTAAAATCAAATGGTATCTGTCTTTCTCTGACTGATTTATTTCCCTTAGCATAATATGCTCTAGTTCCATCCATGTCGTTGCAAATGGGAAGATTTCATTCTTTTTCATTATGGCTGAGTGATATATATATATATATCACTTCTTTATCCATTCATTAGTTGTTGGACACTTGGGCTGTTTCCATAATTTAGCTATTGTAGATAATGCTGCTAAAAACATTGGGGTACTCATATATTCCTTTGAATTAGTATTTTTGTATCTTTGGGTAAACACCTTGTAGTGACATTGCTGGGTTATGGGATAGTTCTATTTTTACCTTTCTAAGGAACTTCCATACTGTTGTTCAGAGTGGGCACACCAGTTTACATTCTCACCAACAGTGCAAGAGGGTCCCTCTTTCTCTGCATCCTTGCCAGTATCTGTTGTTTTTTGTGTTGTTGTTGTTGTTCAGATAGGTATGACATGATATCATAGTTTTGATTTCTAATTTCCCTGATAATCAGTGATGTTGAGCATCTTTTCGTGTGTCTATTGGCCATCTGGATTCTGTTTTTGGAAAAATGTCTATTCATGTCTTCTGTGGCCCCAGTTTGAGAAGTGACAGGGCCTTAGTCTTTAGCTTCAATTAGTAACTAGAGGTGTACAGTCCTAGGGAGTTCATGACCTTGAGTATGAAGCTTTCCGAAACTAGGGCTGTCCCTTAAGGGATTGACAGTTGAAATTTGCCTAATGACAGTACTCCTCACCCTGGAAAAAATATCCTTCCTTGAAAGATGATGATAATGCATCTCAATGTCTATTTTTTTAAGAGAACATGAAATTTATTCGATGTGGAACACAAAAATAAAACCATCAAAATCAGGACCCCGCAAGTTCCCACCCCAACCCCATATTTCACATACACCCACAATGGCTAGGAACGACTAAAGAGATGCAAAGCTTCCAAAGCAACAGATGTTGAGCTTGAGAAGGTAGATGCCTGGGTCAGATCAGCTCATACCTGGAGGAGCCCACTGTTGCCTCATTCACAGCATCAAGCCAAAACCCCAGCCTTCTGACCCAGAGGCTGATGGGTACTTCCTAAACATGTGACTGACTGGTTGCAGCCGCTAGGTGGGACAGACCATTTACTCAATATTCAAGCTAATCACTTTATAGCGAAGGAGGTATAGCAGTAAGCAAACAATGATAAAACCCACTGCCTCTATTCACATCACACCACCATAGGCTTCTGGTCTCATCCAGTTAGGAGATGTTCTTTTATATCTCCAGCTAGAGAACCACCAACATTCAGAACTTAGTATATACCCTAAAATCAATAACTATTATGTAATTTTGTTTAACATATCTGGAGTCAGGAACAAAACTGGAAATGAGTGTCTTACTTACCATTCTTTCAGTGATCCATTTGGGGAAATTATGCTTCTTTTCCCTTAAGCTGTAGACTCTGCACATGTAGACATTTTGATTTTCAGAAGTTAATCATTCCACCAGTGACACAGATTGAGTCCCAGTAAGTGATAAGTTACAACTGACAAGAAACCAGCAGGTAAGTGAGGAGTCACCATCCTAGCAGGGTAATTAATCCTGATCATCTGGAGGGAGTAGGTGATTATATATATAACATACATATTATGTAATACATACATATGTAATATGTATTACATATTATATGCATATATAATATATATTACATATATATTATATTATATATATGCATATAACATATATATGTTATCTGCAAGCTTAATTGACTGGGACATTTCATGTTTTTCCTATGCCTAATTTTGATGGTAAATTGATGGGTGCAAAGTCCATAGATTGAGAAAGGATTTATGATCAGCAGCTCAGACACCTTAGATATGAAGTCCTGTATCACCTCACAAAGTAATCCTCAGACTTCTAGAGATACTTGTTGAAGTTGAGGGGATATAGAATATGTAGTAATAAAGAGGGAAATAACATGTATAACTGTAGCCTTAAGATCAACAACAATAATGGAAGCTGAACTATACGTCAACTAACCTTTCTCTTGTATGCTTGCCTGGCAAAAGAAATAAATCAGATGCCGGAGAAGCTTTTGTCAGATAAAGTAAACTTATTATGCACAACTTATTAGCTCAGATGGAGGTCTAGGGCCTGCTATAGCATGCTTCTCAGATGCTCCCTCTTCAATATGAAAATATTCACTTCCTCAGCTGAGAGAAATATTGCTAGTTTATACTCCACAGCTGAATCTCTTCCCTGGATTTGCCCAGAGTCAGTCAGGATAATGCCTTACCACCAAGCCAGGCCACATCAAATAACATATAAACTTCCAGCCCCTTTACTTCAAATTGGGGCAACTCTGAAGGGTCACTTAATGTTAGAATTCTCTGTGGCATTAACCAAGGCCTCTGTTGCAATGCTGTTGAAACAGAAAGAAAAAAAAAATGAGACCAGAGAGTGAGCAGAGTGAGATCATTTAGGATCTGGTAGATCATGACATAGAATTTGGCTCTTATTCTGAGAGAGATGAAAAGTCATTGAGGATTGGGATCACTCTTGCTACCTTATAGAAAATAATCCCAGAGTTAAACAAAAAAGGGTAAGAGTGGAACAAGAAGCTGATGAGAAGCTGTTAAAATAATCCAGTCAGGAGAGAATAGTGGCTTGAACTAAATTTGTTTAATGGGAATGATGAGAAATGAGTTGACCAATTTAAAAATACAATTTCAAAGCTTCTGCCAACAAAATTTTTCAAGAACTGACTATAAATTTTGAGACAAAGCAAAGAGTAAAGGACAAGTTTAAGATGGTGTGTATGCATGCATGTGTGTTTTATCAGTATAAAACTAGTTCTTAAAGTTGAAACTTCTATCTATGCTTATGTTTTATCCCCTTCCATCAGAGTGAGCAATGTGATTCCATCATAAGTATTTAGAGGTTGTCTAATATATAGAAGGAGAGGTACTGAAAAATGAATGCTATGACAATGTTTTAGTGATATGTCAGACTCTTGTCTATGTATCTCTTGTCCAGAAGGATTATAAAAAGGATTCAATCAAGTAGGAACCTTCTAGGCAATTTTCTGAATTGAATTTTGGGGGGCTATATATTCCAGGAAGCACACTTAGTTCCCCATTGTATTAGCCACTGTGACATCAATACAAAATGTATAGGAAATATTATCTACATTACAAAACTTCTATGACTCATTCATTTGCTTTGAAATGGTTGAGTCTCTCAACAGTTTTGTCTAGCAAATGCAAGAGTAGCCTGTGGCAACAGCAGCATCTACAGAGAGAAGTAGAAAAATTGGGTCATTCAGAAGATCAGGTTAAAAGAGCTCAAGAAGCCTGGGAGCTACACTAAAGAAGCAACAGAAACAAAAGGGGGAGTCCAAGGAGAAAATAAAACAAAACAAAAATAACTGCTAGTTATTAGCAGCATTTACATGTAAGTTTTTCTTTACAAAACTTCCTTATATGGGTAGTGAGCATGCCCAAAATTCATGTCTATAAGTATACCTGCAGACTCATTGTGAGAAATCTAGTTCTAGTTAAAAAAAAAAAAAGAAAGAAAGAAAAAGACAACATCAGGAAGTGGGAGAATGAGGATTATTTAGCTGAGGCTTAGAAGCAGAAATGGGAATCACAAAGATCTTTGTGTCAGAGCTCCCAACTGCAGTGTTTTCAGATATTCTGCTAAAAAAAAAAAAAAAAAAAAAAAAAAAAGTAGATTAGGGAAAAAGTAAATGAAATTTTAATATGATTTAAGGTTAAGAAGGAATTTCTATATTTCTTGAATTGATAACTATCTATGGACTTCTTAATTGTGTGTGTGTGTGTGTGTGTGTGTGTGTGTGTGTGTGTGTGTTTAGTCAGGATGCCTGGAAACAACTGTTACATAAAGGATAATGCAATCAGAAAAACTGTATTCAACATTATGAACCTAGAATTTTTCCATCCAAGAATATTTGGGAAAAAATCATGATAATTAAAAAGAAGCAGACACTGCGGTGCCTGGGTAGCTTAGTCGGTAAAGCATCTGACTCTTGGTTTCAGCTCAGGTCAATGATCTCAGGGTCCTGAGATCCAGCCCCACCTGGCACTCAATGCTCAGGGCAGAGTCTTCTTGGAATCTTTGTCTCCCTCTGTCCCTCTGACTCTTGTGTGCTGTGCTCTCTTTCACTCTCTCTCAATAAATAAATAAATTTTAAAAAATAAAAGCAGAAATGTGCTTTTTAAAATTTTTTCCAATTGAAGTATAGCTAAATGATTAAAGTTTTATTATTTCAATAAAATAAAAGGAACAAATTAAAAATTGACAGATGTATTATGTCATGGGACTTTGATTTTCTTGTGTGATCTGAAGTGAGTCATTTCATCTATCTAATCTGATCCATTTTGAAAAATTAAGTAAATTTAAAATTTTTCAGCAACAACATTCAGCAACTTATTTCATTATTTCTGATATAATGAATGCAAATAAACAATGAAAGCTGCTGCTGTTTTTCTTTCCACATCCTCCTCACACATTTACAAAATGGTTTATAACATGAGAAAATTGCAAACTATGTTTGTGTTAGTTCTGAACCATATAGGAGAGGGAGAATTATATGATGAAGGAATGGGAGGGTACTGGAAAGAAGTTCCCTATAAAATAAAAAAGGAATCAGAATTTACACAGAAGCCTTTAAGTAAATCCATATCACATTCTTTAATGACAAACCTGAAAGAATGGTAATCTTTACTAACTCAAAAGACCAGTAATACAATTTGTAAAAATAAAGCATTGTCTATACAGAAATCCACTGCAGCTAAATTTCAAAAGAGCTACACTTTCTAGTGCAAAATTATTTTGTATAAAATATCACTTGATAAATAAAATGCTATAAATCACCACAAAATTTTAGACAACTAATGTCCAGAGTTTTTTCTCATTTCCTAAATGTATCCTACCCATTGTGTGCCTATGGAAATTGATTAAAAATAAATAAACTAAAATCTTTAGCTCCATAGTCACATTAGCTATATTTTAATTACTATACCTAGTGACTACTATATTGAACAATATAGCTGTAGAATTTTTTCTATCATTGCCAAATATTCTATTGACCACACTGCCCTAGGTTGTTATAAGTAGTGGCTTTTCTATCTCAACTTCTTCCAAATGAATAATAGGGGATCCCTGGGTGGCGCAGCAGTTTGGCGCCTGCCTTTGGCCCAGGGCGTGATCCCGGAGATCCAGGATCGAATCCCACGTGGGGCTCCCGGTGCATGGAGCCTGCTTCTCCCTCTGCCTATATCTCTGCCTCTGTGTGTGTGTGTGACTATCATAAATAAATAAAAATTAAAAAAAAAAACAAAACGAATAATAATAAAAAAAATCTACACCTTCAATCCATGTTAACCAGAGTTGCAAATTTTATAAATAAATAGAGCAGATATTGACCAGATATTGACTAGATTACAGTACAGAGTGCTCCTTCTTAGCAGAGACATCTTATGACAAAAACAACAATAGAAAAACATAGTCTTAAAAAGTAAAAATGGGGGAGCACCCGAGTGGCTCAGTGGTTGAGCATCTGCCTTTGGCTCAGGTCATGATCCCAGGGTCCTAGGATTGAGTCCTGCATTGAGCTCCCCACGGGGAGCTGCTTCTCCCTCTGCCTATGTCTTCCCCTCTCTCTGTGAGTCTCTCATGAATAAATAAAATATTTAAAAAAATAAAAATGGTATGTAATATTAATTTTAATAAGACATCTGAAATGTTCATAATGTTTTAGTTTTTAGTGTCTGAAGAGATTGGCCTTTATAATCAAAGGTCTACTGAAATTCATAGGAAAAATAGTTAATACAATCTTTGCTAGAAGATCTCTAAGGATTCAAGAGACTAAAGGACCCCATAAGTTCTCAAGTGGTTAATCACATGAGGAGGGTACACATACTGAGAGCTCAGAAAAATGTAGCATAAGCTTGAGCCAGTGCCATGGTTGCTGACAAAACTGGGTATTCACATGTAAAAGAATGAAACTCGACCTCATCTTGTACTACTTAATAATATTAAAATAAATTGGATTGAAAACTTAAAGGTAGACCTGAAACCAAAAAAACCCCAAGAAGAAAACAAAGGGAAAAAGTTTCTTGACATTGGTCTTACCAATAATTTTATGGATATAATACCCAAAGAATAAGCAACAAACCAAAATATAAACAAGTAGAACTACATTGAACTAAGAAACTTTTGCACAGTAGGAGAAACAAAATGAAAAGGCAGCCTATGGAATGGAAGAAAGTATTTGCAAACCACATATCTGATAAGACGTTAATATCCAAAAATTATAATGAACTCGTACAACTTAATAGGAAATATGCAAACAAAGTGAGCAAAGGGCCTGAGTAGATATTTTTCCAAAGATATATATTTTTAAATATTTATTTATTTATTCATGAGAGACACAGAAAGAGAGAGGCAGAGACATAGGCAGAGAGAGAAGCCGGCTGCTCGCAGGTAGCCTGATGTGGACTTGAACTTGGATCCTGGGATCACACCCTAAGTCAAAGGCAGACCCTCAACCACTGAGCCACCCAGGTGTCCCATTTCCAAAGATATTTAAATGGCCAATAGGTATATTAAAAAGTGTTAATATTGCTAATCATCAAGGAAATGAAAACTAAAACTACAGTTAGATATAATCTCATCTATTAGAATGGCTATTATTAAAAAGATAAGTCCTAGGAAGGATGTGGAAAAATGAAACCATTGTACACTGCTGTTGGGAATGAAAATTGGTACAGCCACTGGAAAAACAGTATGGAGTTTCCTCTAAAAATAAACATAGAAATACCATATTAGTTAGCAATTCCACTTCTGAAATATATGCACAGGAAATGAAATCATTATCTTGAATATTTGCACCTCTATGTTTATTGCAGTATTATTTACAATAGCTAAGATGTGGAGACATCATAAATGCTCACTGACAGATGAGTGGATAAAGAAAATGTGATTATATATATATATATATATATATATATATATATATATATATATTCCAGTCATAAAAAAGTGGAAAATCATGCTATTTGTGACAACATGGATGAAACTTGAGGGCACTATGCTGAATGAAATAAGTCTGATCGACAAAGACAAATACTCTGATTTCATTTATATGTAGAATCTAAAAACAAAACAAAAAGCTCATAAAACAAAGAATACATTAGTGGTTGTTGAGGGAAGGAGGTGGAGGGTGTGAGAAATGGTCAAAAGTGGTAAAAGGTACAAGGTTCCACTCATAAAATGAATAAATTCTGGGGATGTAATGTACAGCATGGTGACTGGCTATAGTTAACTATACTGTATTGTATATTTAAAAATTGCTAAGAAAGTTGTTTTTTAAAATTTGTCACAAAAAATTACATTTAAAAATTATAAGTATATGAGTTGATGGATGTGTTAATATTTCATTGTGATCATTTTGCAATAAATACAAATATAAAATCACTATATTGTATACCTTAAACTTATACAATGTTATATATCAATTACATCTCAATAAAGTTAAAAAATATATCAGAGACCAGGTCCTAAGCAAGTCCTGTTAATTGTAAATATGTAGGACATAGCACCATGTATAGTAGGACTTTTGCTAAATGTAATCATGCCTCTGGAGATAAATTCTATTTATATGAAATACAGAGGCTAAAGAAGCAAATTCATAAAGAATTTTAGAAGATAGAATATGTACAAAATCACTGATTCAATTCTTGCAAGTCATTGGCATACAAAAGAAGCAGAATGGAGAGACAGGTTGCTTTAGATTATAATAGCTTCTTCAAAAAGGATGATAAAGAAACATGATTATATGCTCAAATTTACACTTGTTAGATTTCTTACAAATGTAAGAAATTTTGTTCATTAATCATATATAAAAAAATAACATTATAGTAAAAATGGGTGTATACTATGTTAACAAAATAATCCAATTTAAGATAATCAATAATGAAATAATTAATACCATGCACCTCCTGATAAAATGCATTGAGAAGGACACAATATCATGTAAGTTCATGATTAGCAAAAAAGTTACAGGTAAGTCTAATGAAGATGTGGAGAAAAGGAAACTCTTGTACACTGTTAGTGGGAATGTAGATTGGTAAATTCTATCATGAAGAAAAATCAGACAAACTGACATTAAGAGCCAGTCTACAAAATAACTGGCCTGTGTTCATAAAAAACGGTCAATGTAAAGATACAAAAGGAAAGCTAAAGAATTGTTACAGATACAAAACGCAAGTATAATGTCATGTAACTATGTTATATGATATTGAATTAGATTCTATAATAGAAAATATTAAAGAGACATTATTATTCAACAGAAAATATCAATATGGATTGTGTATTAGGTGACAGTATGGGTTAAAGTGAAATTTTTGGGGGGTTGATAGTTCTGCAGTGGTTATGTAACAGAATGTCCTATTTCTGAAGAATTATACTTTGAAATATTTATGTGTAAGAAATAGGATATTTCCAACTTGAAATGATTCAGAAAAAGAACAATGGACACTTATACATATAGATAGATCAATAAGTTAATAGAAAAATTATTTTTAAACTGGTATAAAATCGAATCCATAGGTAGTGAATCTGTAGAAAAGATATTGGATTTCATGGTACTATTTTGTAACTTTTCTATAAGATTCTATAAAATAAAAATTTCCCAAAAGAAAAAAAATAAGTAACATTCATCAGTGATTTTCAATATATTATAAATTACATTCTTTTTTATTTTTTTATTTTTTATTTATTTATGATAGTCACACACAGAGAGAGAGAGAGAGGCAGAGACACAGGCAGAGGGAGAAGCAGGCTCCATGCACCGGGAGCCCGACATGGGATTCGATCCTGGGTCTCCAGGATCGCGCCCTGGGCCAAAGGCAGGCGCCAAACCGCTGCGCCACCCAGAGATCCCATAAATTACATTCTTTTTACTATAAACCTTTTCTGTCCAATATAATGATTTTTCACATATGTTTGTTGGTTTGCACACTTGTTATGTTACTCACCAACTGCTTTATTTTCAATTCTTCAGATCATTTTGTTTTAGATACTTCTCCTAGGTTCTATGTTTTGGTACAGTCTGCTAAAATTTAATAAAATGCTTAGAAAAAAGTCATCACCAAACCCGAGGTCAGTAAGATTTTTATGCTATCTTCTAGAAGTCTTAAATTTTTGCATCTTACATTTAGTATATAGACATTTTAATTTAATTTCTGTGAAGGCGCAGTGGTTTAGTGCCTGCCTTTAGCCCAGGGCGCGATCCTGGAGACCTGGAATCGAATCCCACGTCGGGCTCCCGGTGCATGGAGCCTGCTTCTCCTTCTGCCTATCTCTCTCTCTGTGTGTGTGAGACTATCATAAATTAAATAAGTAAATAAATAAATAAATAAATAAATAAATAAATAAATAAATAGACTTTTTTTTTTTGCGGGAGGGCATGTAGATTTGTTTCAGAATCATTTGTTGAAAAGATTATCCTTATTGAATCCTTTACTCCTTTGTCAAAGATCATTTGACTAATTTGTGTGGAAATACATTTTTTTTAACCACTCAATGATAAAGAGCATAGCTCCCTCTTAGGCATGATTAATCATAGAGTACTAAAGTCTGGCAGATGACTCCACAGCTATCCAACCTGATAGGGTGTCTAAATTTTTTTTTGATACAACACTACCTCCATCTTTGCCTCTAGGTTTGGTAGAAACACCATCTATAGGCAAAGGGTGTAATCTTGTGCTCTACATATCCATTCCTTGAGCCCAGAATTTCATGTACTATGGAAGGACCAATGAAAAATATTATATGAACATCTTTAGACAAGTCAGCTACCCTATTTCAGTTAAATAGCAAACAAGCTTAGATTCATTCAACTGGACATAAAGATGTACAACAATTTTGCTAAGTTACTCTTAAATGACTACTAACAAGAATTGTCCTGAAAGAAAGATAGCCTTTTCCTCTAAAATTTCCCCTAAAATAATTATTTTATTTTTCCTTTTCTTCTTTCCCCTCTCATTCCATAGAGAACTTTATTTCTGTGGAAAGACTGTGACCACCAAAGAGAATTTGCAACACCTTGCATTTACTTTGGAGACATCTCTCTATATATACATATATTTAAGATTTTATTTATTTATTCATGAGAGACACAGAGAGAGAGAGAGGCAGAGACATAGGCAGAGGGAGAAGCAGGCTCCCTGGCAAGCCTGATTTGGTCCTCGATCCCAGGACTCAGGGATCATGACCTGAGCTGAAGGCAGACGCTCAACCACTGAGCCACCCGGGTGCCCCTGGAGACACCTATATCTTTACACAAAGATATGGGCAGTCCAGAACAGAGGAAATAGGGAAGAGGAATCTTTGGTAACACTGTACTTAAGGATTATACTTTGCAGAAGTTTACAAACAAGACTGATAGTTAATAATAATGTCACTGATCAGAAAATATAAATAACCTATACCACATTAGACCATGTTAGAAAAAAGCCATATTCATTAATTGTTGGTTTCCTAGAGAAACAAACAAAAAAACCTGCGATTATAATAAAACATACTCTATGATTTCCACCCTGTGTTGTACACAAATTATTTAAACTATGTTTAGTTCTAATTTGGAAAGTGTGACCCAATTGTTCTGTCCAAAGTTTGGTCATTTTCAGTAATTTAAAAGAAACTTATGGTTACTGTCACATACTGGTGTCTTATCTAGATAAATTTTCCTATTTAAATCGATATACTACTGCCCAGATTGAACAAAATCATGTGAACAAAGTCTTACACACTTCAGCCAAAGAGATATATTTTATATGGATTTAGAATTGGAGCTATAGTCTGGGTTAGAATCTTGCTCTTCCCACTTACTGCATTTCTTTTATGAGGTAGTTTTCCTGAGCTTTCTAAACATCATTACTCCTCTAAACATAATCTAAATCACAAAAAAGTAATAAATTAGATAATACACATAAAGTGATTATACCATATTTGCCTATAGTAATATTTCTATATACCTTCACTGTTAGCTATTTATTGCCATTAGTAGTAGTATTGTTGCTAGTGATGTTTTACAAAGCATATCTGTATGTAGAAAAACCCATAAGATTTTCTGTACATATATTCTTACCTCTGTGTAAATCAAGCTTTATTATCAGTTCAGATAGCTCAGTGTTAGTCTAGTGACAAACTTTGTGAATTCCCCCTTCAAATACAGATAGCCATTCTGTATTAAATTATGTTTCTAGATGTACCAGTTTATAAGAACAAATGCAATTTGGGGGGGCTGGGGGGAGATGTCTTTCCTCTTTAGTCATCTGCCCACAACATCATTCTATAGATTCTCACTGCTAATAGGCCTTGAGCTTCAGAGATGACAATGAATGTACTAGTGAAGGATGCAGGGGGATGAATGCTGTTAAGAATCTCTTCTCCAGGGGCACGTGGGAGGTCAGTCAGTTAAACATCTGCCTTTAGCTCAGGTCATGATCTCAGCATCCTGGGATTGACTCTTGGATTGAGTCCAGCATTGGGCTCTCTGCTCTGCAGGGAGTCTGCTTTTTCCTCTCCCTCTCCCTCTGTGGGCTCAATGTCATTTCCTCTCTAATAAATAAATTAAATCTTTAAAAAAAAAAAGAGAATCTCTTCTCCATTTTTGTATTCCCATAACTGACACAAATGTGATAATCATAAAAGTCAGAAGTTCTATTTTGTTGAAGATACAAATCCATGGCTTTTTACCTATTTTTATAGAGTTAAATACCTAAAAATATAAAAATTACTTTCATTTTTTTTCTCAAAAAATTAATATACAGGGAATTTGGGAGCACAATTTTAGAGTGAAAGTTTATATACACATATATACACATAGGTGCAGACACAAATACATACATAGACATATATAAAACATGCATATATATGTGCACGTGTGTGTGTGTATATATACATACATATATATACACACATACACACATTTGTGATGGTTAATTTTCAGTGTCAGTTTGACAGGGATAGAGGGTGTCCAGGGATTTTGGCTAAAAATTACTCTGGTTATGCCTATAAGAGTGTTTCTGGAAAAGATTAACATTTGAATTGGTAGACTAAGTAAAGAAGATGGCTCTCCTCAGTGTTGGTAAGCCTTATCCAATATGTGGAAGTCCTGAGTAGAACAAAAAGCCTGATTAAGAGAAAAGTTGCTCCCTTTGCGTTCCAACTGAGACATCATTATTCTCTTGCCTTTGGACTTGGACCTGAACTGGAACTTACACCTTGACTCTTCTTGTTCTTAGTCCTTCAGACTTGGACTAAAACTTATACTATCAGATCTCCTGAGTCTCAAGCCCTCAGTCTAGGACTAAGACTGTACCATGGGCCTTCTTGAGTTCTCAGCTCATGTGTGTGCATGGTGTGTGTTCATGCAGATGTGTATGTATGCACACACAGATAAACTGGACTGTGCAAGGTGCAGGCTATAGAGATTGAAGCCTGTCTCAAGGAGATCACAGCTGAATAGAGAAGGCAGTCACTAATAAATAATTTCAATTTAGTAAAAAACAATACACTCTTGCTGCTTCTGAAAGACTGAAATGGCACAGATTATGGTGCTTTAATTTCATATTAGAGTTAGTGCTTGAGCTGGCTGTAGAAGGATAATAGATGTATGTCAAACCAAATATTCAACATGTTTCCAGGTAACGAGGCATACGAGGCATAATGAGGCACAATTGTGCAGCATGGCACAATTAAGAAACTCAAGTTGTTCACTGGATGGTCATTCAGAAAAGCACTAAGAGTAGAAACTGCAGAGCAAGTGAGTTGCAGATCTCAGGGATTCTTTTATCCTGTGCTGCAGTATGTGGACACCCTTCTACTGGGTGATGGATAGCCACTAGCTTGCTTTTATCAGTAGAGTGACAAAACTAATTTGTTCCCTAGAACAATTGCTTTGTCAAAGGTATAAAAAATGGAGAGGGACAAGAGAAAAGAGTTCACATATTTTTTTTCTCACCTCAAATCTATTTATTTGCTTGAATTCTCAAAGGCTTTTGACAAAAAATAGGTACCAACCACTGTAAATATAATATTTTTATAATAAAAACTAATTTATTACTGTTACTTATAACAACCATTTATGTTATACAACATGCTTAAAAATTTTCTGGACTACAAATGTCTCAGATGAGTAGCATTGAATCCTTGGCTTCTCCAAGCATGACAAAACAACTTTTTTTTTCTAAGTTTCTTTCTTTCTTTCTTTCTTTCTTTCTTTTAGAGACACAGAGAGAGAGAGCATGAGCGAGAGAAAGGGAGAGGTGGAAAGGGGTGGAATGGGAGGAAGAGGGAGACAATCCCAAGCAGACTCCATGCTGAGCACAGAGCTTTACACAGGGCATGATCTCCAGACCCATGAAATCGTGACCTGAGCTGAAACCAAGAGTTGGGTTCTTAACTGACAGAGCTACCCTTTCCAAATTTAAATGTAACTCAATGAATTGTCCTGGGCTACTCGGGAAATCATAGATTAATAGTATAATTTTTGTTGCAACAAACCTTAGTTTCTGCATGTGTGTGTGGATCCTCCATTGGCTACAGTTTCTACTGAACTGCAAGCAGGTCCTCAACTTCAGAAAACAACTTAATACATATGAAATACTGGTGGGAAAATAGATATCAAAGTATTACTTTTAATCAGCCAACTGTGTTTCAAGCCCAAATCCCACAAGGTGGCGCATTACTTTCTCTGAAAAGGTGGGAAGGCATTCATGTGAGTGTTAAGTGGATAAACAACAAAAAAAATTAATACAGAAGAATCAAAGCTTGAAATGATTTTCAACAATATTTAAAGCTTCATGATATATGGCCTTCAGAAGAGCCACTGAGATGCGGCCAACTGTCCATCTGGACCAGTGTCCAAGTTGAACCGAAGAGAGGCACATAGTTTTACAGATGACTCCTCTTAAAACATGCATCAAAGAAGCATCTCTTGTTTATATCAAACTTATTTTTTGTTCTGAATTCTTTATTAGTCCTTTGAGTGGTGACAGAGCATTGAGGTGGTACATGAGGTATAAAGAAAAAAATATGTAACATTCTTTTATTATCTGTCCTCTGAATCATACACATTTCACCCCAACCTCCTCATGTACTCTAAAATCAGGCCTGAATCCTCTTGAAGATAAGAGAAATCGCTCAGCTCCTGAATGTTGAATTTTGAATACACAGTTTATTTCTCTATCAAACTATCTATGGGTAAAAAACATTTATTTGTAAATAGTCACGTCTGTGTCATCTAAGAAAACATCTACTCTGAAAAACACTATTTCACATCTTCAGTCATAGGTGTTCCTACAGGGAAAAGAGTGATGATTGTGTGTTATAATTCATCTGAATAATGCTAACTCCAAACTAGCAAACATTTTTTAGCCATGTATTGACATGGAAATTTAAACATGACTAGGTGTATCTGGTAACTTACACAGTAGGCCATAGGGAGGGAACACACAGTGATGTGCATAAAACAGGTGCATGGATATAAGCTGCAGAAAAGCCCCTTGTTTCTAGCTCCTGACTCTTGCCCTGCTTGTCAAATTCTCTATGCTTATTCTTTAAGCTTATGTGAGTGAGATATACTCAGAATATTTCCAATAATAACAATTTACAGCCCAGAAACAGAAGAAGATGAGGCAATGCAAAAAAGTTTTTTCTCACAGAGCCACTTGATCTGTACTTCAATTTTTTCAAAGTTGAGGTATACATCATGAAAATGTAGATTAGTATCATCATCAATTTTGAATATAGCCTGAGCTATGATCTGCTTTCTCTTAGCTTACTTGATATAGTGGGCTTCAACCATTTTTATGGCTGCACTCCATTTACATGTGCAACAGTATTCCAATATTTTGCACTTTGTATTGCTCTGAAATTTATAGAGCTAGTAGTAGCAGAATGTATAATAGAATGAAGATAACCTGATTTTCTAGCTAAGAATTTATTTCATGATCACACACCAACTCCCACATTAGCAGTCAGTACAAGGAGGGGGATTTGGTAAAGGACAACTTTTTGGATCATGGCTGATTGCCCTATTCTTAAACCATACAAAGTTTTTATTCTCTAAGACAAAAGCTTCCAAAAAACTGTCTCTCAGTTGCACAGAGGAAAGTTATCAAAGCAATTAATAAATGATAATAGTAATGTGAAGACCCATGGCTGCCTATCAACAAACACTTGAGAAAGTCTTTGGACAAATCAGAGTAGGGACACAGAACATTTAGAAGAATTTAGCAAGGTAATACTAGGAGAAAATTTTGCTGCAACTTTGCAATAGAAATTCAGCCATAATGATATTTTTTCCTGAGAACAAAAATGGGCCTATAATTATTAACAATAATTTTAAATTATTGGAAGTTGCTACTCTATAGAGACATTCACGATGTGCACCTATGATTTACAGGCTTGGTTTTATAAGTGCAAAGTAGTAAGTTTCTAATTACATCTTGATATTGGTGAAATGGATCTTAAGGGAATGAAAATGTGTTATGAATTTCTCAGAGCACTAATTTTAGTTCATTTTAATTAAAAATTAAGAACACTTTAGGAACATGCAAAATAAAAAGAACAAAATTGAAATATTTATACATACCACATATCTAAACAGTGACATGTTACCAAAATTTTCAAAAATTGTCTCTAAGTTAATTCTTTACCTAACTATAAATTACTTCCACAATCTATTAATTTGTATTTCATCCATGTTTTTGCATGTTTTCTTTCCCCATATATTTGGCTACTTTTAATGAGAATTGAGTATGAAAGTAATATGTAACAGTAATATGTGTAAAGAGCTATGACTTTATATCCTGTGGCAGACAGGGAAACACATCAAGGATTCCTGTTGACAGTCCATAATATCTTCTCAGCCAGGCATTACATTCCTCAGCCCCCTTGCATCTAAGTGGAGTCATATTACTCATACTTTTGAGTAATGGAATGGGAACAGAATCTATGTATAGCAGTTCTGTGTTTATGTCTAGTATTACTTCTTTTCTCTTGTGGAACTTTTGGTTGTGATGTGATGAAAATGACTACATCACAGAGGAAAGAAGACTAGATTGCTGAATTGTCACTTGAGAAAGAAACTTCTAATCAGAAACATCTATGTTGGACTTTATGTGAATGAGTAATACATCTGTATACTGTTAAGCTACTGTGATTTATTTATAGTTTTTTGTTAATGTTATATTAATTACCCTAGCCTGAGCAATGTATATGTGCAGTTACTCTGAATCAAGTTTAATTATTATGCCCATTCTACAGGTAAATAAATTTAGCTGAATTTAGCTCAGAAAAAATAAGTATTTGCACAAGTTAGTAAATAGTCAGGGATATATTGAACTGAGGGTCGTATAATTCTAAAGGCCATATATTTAATGAAAGAGTGATACTTTAATAATAGAGACATGTCTACTTCATAATGGAATTCATTGATTCAAAGATGTTCTGGGCATTAAGATAAAAGAAACACAGGTACAAAAGAAAATGACGTAGTTAGTAGTTTATCAGATTGTAGTATTTTTTAAAAAAATGTTTATTCCTTCTCCTATCTTTGCCGTGCTGCAATTACTACTTAACCCACTAATTTAGGGGTTGGCCATGTAACTTGCTTTGACCAAGGCATAGATATGGGAGTGACGGTGGGCCTGTTAGGGGCAGCAGCTTTCACTGCATTGTGTGTTTCTGCAAACATTCTTGTGTTTCATGTCTGCGCATGAGAAAATTGTAAATAGTGGGTATTTCGTACCCAGGTCATGAAAGAAAAGACAAATGAAGCAGAATTGAAGCTATTCCAGCCAAGCCCAGCTAAAGCCATATAAAACCAGCAGAACCCAGCAGAATTAAGTTCAGTCATAGATAAGCCACATTACCATGAATGAGAAATAATTATTTCATGTTGGAAAATACTATGATTCTGGGTTATTATCTGATGATATATTTGATATGGATGAACAAAAAATATGCTTAGAAATATAGATTGCTGATAAATCAAGTAGATGTGATTGAAATGGTAAGTTTAGGGTGGATTGTGATAGACCTTATATGCCATGCCAAGATGTTTAAATAATATAAGAACTATAGAGTTATTAGAGTGATATGAACATGTGCTCCATTTTGACTTACTGTTATAAGCAGTTTATTTTCTGACCATAGTAAAATTTTTTAAAAAAAGAAAGAAAGAGAGAGAGAGAGGGAAGAAGGGAAGCAGGGAGGAAGGGAGGGAGGAAGGAAGGAAAGAAGGAAGGAAGGAAGGAAGGAAGGAAGGAAGGAAGGAAGGAAGGAAAGAAGGAAGGAAGGAAGGAAGAAAATAAAATCTTAAAAAAAAGAGACCACATTGTTTATTTAAATAGAATATAAACATGCCATGGTTCCAATAAGTCTTATATGACGTGTGTCATATTTGTTTTTTCTTTTTAAGATCTTATGTATTTATTCATGAGAGACACACAGAGAGAGGCAGAGACACAGGCAGAGGGAGAAGCAGGCTCCACGCAGGAAACCTGATGAGGGCTCAATCCCAGGACCCCGGGTTCATGACCCAAGCCAGAGGCAGATGCTCAAAACCACTGAGCCACCCAGGCGTCCATCATATTCAGTTTATGCATCATTTACTTTGATTTCTGACCACAACAGCTCATCCTATTAATGCCTTCATAGAACCAAGTAGCTACTGCTAAAGCTATGGTCATATAACTTATAACTTGAACTATAAGTTCAAGAAACTCCATGAATAGTGTTATTGGCAAAAAGAGACTGCTTTGCCTCTTCACTGGCTAAAGGGTATTTTTAGTTGCTCTGTCTTTCCTTTTCCAAACCTGGGATTGTCCAGTGATGAAAACTAAAAGTTCAGGAAAGTAAATGGTGCATAAGGCAGACGGCGACAAAGAGAGCTGGAAGATAAGAATGCCCTCCCTGTTTTGAAGTAAAGTAGTACATACTGCCTCTCTAAAGACATCTGTGAGACAGTATAATTGCATGGTGTAGCCAGCCAAGGAATACATCGTCTGATATTTGTTTTCCCTTCTTCCTAATTATTTATATTTTTAAAAAAATTTTGGTGTAACTTTTATTGTTTCTTTCTTTTATTCTACCCTACCTCAGGGAATTTAGAAAACTATAGCAAGCTAAACAAAACAATATATTTTTTTTCTGGCCTTTAGGTCAGAGAACAGTAGTCACTCAAATAATATTGGCCTGATGTTAGAAGGCTGAGTTTGAGTCCAAACTCATTCAGTTATGATTTCAGTGATTTAGGTAATTCAGTTAAACTGGTTAAGCCTTATTTTCCTTACTTATCAAAGGAATTGATTTTGGCTCACAGAGTTCTAAGATAACATAAATTAATCTGTACAGAATTATTAAACAGCACTGCCTATGTCCTCAAAGTGTCAAAATATTCCTTGGAAGGAGAGATGGGGCATAATGTGGTACAGCAGAGAAAGTCTTTGTAATAACTAAAAAGATATATGATTTGGATATGCAATTAGGATATTTGTCTTGAGAAATGCAGATCAGCACAGTACTAAGTGTTTAGAGTATAGGCTCAAAGCCCTCGATACATACTAATTTATATAAAACTTGCAGTAAATCAGGGTTCCAGCATGGCTCAGTAGGTTAAGTATCTACCTTTAACTCAGGTCATGATCCTAGGATCCTGGGATCAGCCCTGCATTAGGCTCCTTACTCAGTGGTGTCTGCCTCTCCCACTCCCTCTGCCCATCCCCCCTACTCTTGCTCTCTCTCCTGCTCACACACTCTCTCTCAAATAAATAAATAAATAAATAAATAAATAAATAAATAAAATCTTAAAAAAAAACAAAAACAGTAGAACAGTAATTCTATGATGGAGGCATGGAAACTGGGCCACAGAGATGTTGAGTACATATCCACAAGCAAGAAAATTTTGAATCTGGGACTCAAACCCAATATGTGTTCATAATCACTATGATAAAATGACAGACATATTTTGAGAAAATTTTGAGCACTTTTAACAGAGGTCAAACTTGAGTAGCTATAACAAAAAGGTAATCTTTATACTCTGTATTTGGGGTTCTTATTGATCATCCTAAGACCCCATTTCATTACCTACACTGATGCTAGCAGTGGTAGTATGCATTAGCCTTGGCAACACTGCTTAGGAGAGGACAAGGATCCCCCATGACAGATCTTTACAAAGCAAAGCAATTCTTATAAAATGGAAAAGGGAAGGTAGAATATATTTGCTATGACTCAATATTTTAGTGCAGGATTTATTTATTCAAGACCATGAACATTTGGATCAGGGCTTTGTTTTGTGTAATTTATACCTATATGCTTATAACTTTAAGAGTGTTATTGAGAATATTACTAATAAATATACAGGACATGGTCCCTCATTTTTAAACTTAGCTTTCATCCCTACTTTTCAAAAATCAGTCCTATTAAGGTATAATTTCATGCAAATATAATTCATACAAATATGATGGGTTTTACAAATACAGTTGAGTGTCTCATGATATAGAATATTTCCATTACCCTAGAATTCTCTATTGCTTTCCCCTTTGCTGCTCAGTAAAAGTGCAGAAAAGCTACACAGTGGAAAAAAGGGGGGATGGATTTGTGCCTAGAATATATAAAGGACTCTTACATTTCAATAATAAGAATAATCCAACTAAAAGTAAGCAAGAGTAGAAGAGTTGAATCTATACTTGCCCCAAATATGTATTACCCATGTTCTAAAAGAAGATCAATCAAGGGGTTAGAGAGAATTAATAACCAGTCTAAGTTCACCTCTGATAACTGGTGGATTTGGGATTCAAATTGGAGGTCAATATGAAGTGAAATCTGTGTTCTTTAAATGAGAAGGAGAAAGAGACAAAGAGTCAAAAGAGAAAAGGAGATAGGGAGAGTGAAGGAAAACATAGTTATGGTGGTCATGATTGGAAGGGGTTGCCTTATCGTAAGTGCTACAGTTTTATCTCACATCAATGGCCCAAAGGGTGAGGGAGTCAGTAATGACAGTGTTGAATTACATTGTTATATAACTCCTATTTCCTATAGAAATGAGAGAAAAAGCTTCCATTTCAATTTTTACCTACGCAACGTTTAATTTGCTTGTTTGTTTTTAAATCTTTCTTTTTATTGGGAGGTGTGATAAATATTTCTGGTTGGTGGTGATTTGGATTCAGAGATTCTAAGAATAGTGAACAGGCAAACAAGAGAATCCTGGTAACTTTCATTTAGCCTTCCTTCTTTCCTAAGATCACCAAGTAGAGAAATCAACAGAATATTTAAAAACAAAAATAAACTTTGCAATGTACTTTACTAGATGTACGCTAATGAGAATTAAAGTGAAATGAAGCTATGAATGTTTTTGCAAAGGGAGAAGTGCAGTTCAGCTTCTTCTTTTTTTTTTTTCTTTTTTTTTTTTTTGGATGGTTATTGTTTAAAGGTGTTAAAGGGGTGTGAATCACTAAAACAGCTTCAAAACATTTCATGAGTCATAGCAACTAGTCATCTCTGTGTATATAAACAGAAATGTCCTGTGCTTGCAAGACAAAAAGAAGGTGGATCTGCAGTCTTATCTGGCCTCTTAATTCATTATTTTAATTTGTGAGCTTTGAGATGGGAGTCTCTTAAACTGAATGAATGAAAATTCCTATAGGGAAGAGATCCTGAGATAAAACCATCCTCTAAAGACAAAGTGCCAAGAGCTTCATGTCTTCAAAGCTGTTCACAGTACCTGGTTACTGAGTTGAAGAAATGTTCATATATTCTTATATTCTAACCATAATATTAGTTACAATAACAGCAATCATAATTTTAAAGAATCCCAACTTGTAAAGGTTTGGAGCATGCGTACTGTGTTCTCATGCTGCTTCAAACAAGTCTCTGCAATTTAAAAAGTAGTATTTCTAATTCCATTTCACAGATTTTGACCCTTCCTCCTCAGGGGGTTTGAACTTGTTGTTTTCCTCTTCAGGGAAGTCCTCCTTTATATGTATTAATGGCTAGCTTAAAAAACTCTATTTTATTTTTTTCAAATATCACCTTCTCATCGGGACCCATCTTAGGCCACCCTATTTAAAATTTCAATACCCCACCTTTCACCATTCCTTATCCTCTTTCCTTGCTATATTCTTCATTCTCATAGCATATATTAATGTCTAACATAATTTATGGATTTTATTTACCTTATCTATTCCTCTTCTCACCCCTCTAGTGTATAAACTGTGCGAGGGATCGATGAGGACAGGGATTTCACAAATACCGTACACTCTGACATTATCTGGTTGAATTAATGATAGAATTACAGCCAATGGGAGACTGAGACAGAATTAAAACTTAGGCTCTCTAGCTACATGTTCAGTTCTGGTTTTTAAAGACATTCACAGCATATTTACATAAGTTGGAGGAAGAGTCGGAGCAGTTCAAATATGGTTAGATTTGATCATATTAAATTATTTATCTTCAATATGAAGAGTTGATTGTATGTAAGTATTCTAACACATCTTGGCTCTCAAAAAGGAGTTTCCTAAGGACACCTGGGTGGCTCAGCGGTTGAGCATCTGTCTTTGGTTTAGGGCATGATCCCAGAGTTCTGGGGTTGAGTCCCGCATTGGGCTCCCTGTAGTAAGATTGCTTCTCCATCTCCCTCTGCCTATGTCTCTGCCTCTCTCTCTGTCTCTCATGAATAAATAAATAAAATCTTTAAAAAAAAGAAACTCTAAAGTCAATGATTATTAATTATTAAAAAGGAGTTTCCTAAAATAATATTAAAATTTTAATTATTTTTTGTATTTACTTTTGCCAGTGTCACTCTGTCTTAGTCAATTAGAGCTGCTATGACAAAGTACCGTAAATTGGGTGGTTTATAAACAACAGAAATTTATTTCTTATAATTCTGGAAGCTGGAAGTTTAAGATCAAGGGGTCAGCCTGTTGGCATTCTGGTGAGAGCTCTTGGGCTGCAGAGGGTCAACTTTTTATTTTACTTTTTTAGTGTAATTGACACACAATGTTACATTAGTTTCAGGTATATGATATAGTGATTGGAAAAGTTTATACATTATGCTATGCTTTCTACAAGTGTAGCTACCATCTGTCACCATACAAAACTATTATAATATCACTGAGTATATTCTTTATGATGTGCCTTTTATTCCCATGACTTTTTTTCCATAACTGGATCCCAGCATCTCCCACTTCCTTTTACCCTTTGTCCATTCACTGCTTCCCTCCCAAACAATATTTCAAAAAGATATATGTATGCTTATGTTCATTTTGCAGCATTATTTGTAATAGACACAATAGACACATTATTTACAGCCTAAATCTCCATCAATAAACAAATGGACAAGGAAGATGATGTATATGCATATATATATATATATACACAGAATATTGAAATATGGAATACATAATATTACACAGCCATAAAAAGTTTGAGATTGTGACATTTGTGAAAACAAATGGATGGATCATAGAGGGTGTTTATGCTAATTGAAATGTCAGATTGAGAAAGACAATTACCATATGATTTCATTCATATGTGGAATTTTTTTAAAAAAATGAATAGACAAAGAAAAAGCAGAATGAGACCTCTCAATACGGAGAACAAACTGATGGTTGCTATATACTGTCAACTTCTCACTGTATCCTTTCATGATAGAGAGAAGAACAAGCTCCAGTCTCATTTTAAGGGATCCATAGAGCACTAATCTCATTCATAAGGGCTCAATCAACTCTCATGACTTCATCTAACCCTAGTTACCTCCCAAAGGCCCCATTTCCTAGTATCATCACATTATGGGTTAGGGTTTCAACATCTGAATTTGAGGGGAACAGAAACATTCAATCCCTACCACACTTCTTTACATAAAAACACTGTAAGATGGGAGATGGCCAAGTGGACAAGGAGGAAATACAGTCTAAATGTACATATCCAGCTTAATCCAATTACCAAAAAGTTGCCTGTCTTCTCTGGACTTCAAATTCTTCATCAAAAGTATGAAGGGGCTGGATGGAATTATTTCAAGCTCTTTTCCTGGCCTGTATCAATGATTCTTATCTGTTTACAACTGCAGGATTATATAATTACAAACAGCATCATAATAGATGAGGTTTTCAATTTTTAATAATGTTCCTGTTTCTAGAAGTCCCTAAAATATATATATTATCTAAATATATTTAGTTGACAATCATCTCTTTATAATGTTTATAAGCAAAGAGCAAATCAAATAAACTCTGTGAAGCTTATAATCTTATCATGCTGCTAGTTCTCTGACATTTTGACAACTGTTTAGATTATTTTTGCATAAAATAAAATAAATAAAAATAGAATTCCATTTCCCAATTTTTGTATTTGACTGAAGGCTGCACCTATACTGGTTTCTATATTAGATATCTCAGATGAGGGGCAGCCTGGGTGGCTCAGCAGTTTAGCACCGCCTTCAGCCCAGGGTGTGATCCTGGGGACGCGGAACCAAGTCCCACGTTGGGCTCCCTGCATAGAGCCTACTTAACCTTCTGCCTATATCTCTGCATCTCTCTCTCTGTCTCATGAATAAATAAATAAAATCTTAAAAAAAAAAAAGAAATCTCAGATGACAAAGGAAATAGGTTATTGTTAAATCAAAATTGATAGCATTGGATAATGGAATTTTACTGATTAGAAATGGGAGGAAGAAAAAAAATCCTCTGATAGCATAAAATGCTTGTGATAAACATTCCTCGAGAACAGCAGTGTACCCGACTCAGCACTTTGTTTTGTTAAGTAAAGGCCTACAGGAACTCTAACCCCCAAATATAGCTTATACTTTTTCACCTATAGTTTTGCCTTGCTCAGTGAATTTCTAGTTTCTTGAGAAATGTATGCCTATGATTTAGTACTACAGAACTTTTCTCAGTCAAATTGAATAAGAAAGCTTAAATATAATCCAGGCAAAATTTTTTAAAAGCCCTCATTATGGAAGATAAATCTTTTTAATGCTCTTTGGTCAGACTGTCTGTCTACAGTGATTGGCTTTGATGAAAAAAAAAATGTCCCTGGCTAATATCTACAGTAAGGAAAAGAACTTAGCAATTACATTATCTTTTGTTTAGACCTCAAACAAGGTAATAGCTTCTTATTTAGCTAACTGATTGTGCTTTGCTTATAAGCCATTAGTAGGCTTTATGAATAAAAAAGTTTGCTTGGGCTTCTTCTATGAATATTTCAACTTCATTGAAATGAGTCAAGTTTAGTCAATATTTTCATATGTTAGAACTTAATAAAGTAATATAGCTTAACTTAAGCTAAGCAGTAAATGATCATCCAAACTAGGAATTCAGTTCAAACTAGGAATTTGATTTGCAACAAGTTACCAAGACGAGAAACATTTGAACTATCTCAGGGATTTAGTTTGTCAATTTATATTCCCTGAGGGTAGACTTAAACGTTCTTAGGTCTATCCCAGGCAAATCAGGATGGTTGATTACTCTAATATTTCACTATAATTAGAAATAACTGTATCTAGCCTGGAATTAATAACTTTTATTTTTAGTTATAGATATCTTATGTATGCCCTGGCATTTTCAGATTAATCAAATTAGGAGATTTTTTCTTTTTCTTTCTTTCTTTCTTTCTTTCTTCTTTCTTTCTTTCTTTCTTTCTTTCTTTCTTTCTTTCTTTTTTTCTTTCTTTCTTTCTTTCTCTCTCCCTCTCTCTCTTTCTTTCTTTCTTTCTTTTTCTTTTTTTCTCTTTTCTTTTCTTTTTTCTTTTTTTCTTTTCCTTCCTGTAGGCTCCATACCTAGCATGGAGCCCAATATGGGGCTTGAATTCACAACCCTGAGATCAAGACCTGAACTGAGATCAAGAGTCAGATGCTGGGATCCCTGGGTGGCGCAGCGGTTTGGCGCCTGCCTTTGGCCCAGGGCGCGATCCTGGAGATCCGGGATCAAATCCCACGTCGGGCTCCCGGTGCATGGAGCCTGCTTCTCCCTCTGCCTGTGTCTCTGCCTCTCTCTCTCTGTGTGACTATCATAAATAAATAAAAATTTAAAAAAAAGTCAGATGCTAATCAACAGAGCCACCCAGGTGCCCCCAAATTAGAGGCTTTAAATTCAAACATTTATCCTACATTTGAATAATCAATTTAGCCTCCTCCTATTATAGACAAGACCCAGGATATATTTTTACATCTATCAACAATATATATGATGTTTGCTATGGTAAGCATGTATATACATTCTTTACTCTCTATTTTAGCTTATGTATCAATGTAACACACATAAGTTGGTTTTTTTTTTTTTTTTTACAACATTAAGTGTCTAGCAAACAGAATTCTAACCATGATGCCCAATTCTAAAAGAGAAAAACATCTTTGTTTTTATTTTGGAATGATTCAAAGAAGTCAATGTTTAAGAAGCTGAAATGAATCCAACATTTTGGCACAAGTGGTCTATTCTTTGCAGTGTTGCACTTTTACATCCATCTTCGTGTGAAACCAAAATGAGATTGATCTTGAAGTGCTGTTATGTCCAAAATGCAACTTACTGACATAAAGAAAGCCATAGCATATGGAACACAGAGGGAACACATACACACATAGAGCAAGATAGAGGTTAACTGTCTAAAAATAACCCTACAGCATAGCAATTTTCTATCCCTAATATTTCCTTCGCATGTCTAGTGAAAGGAAATGCACATCTTTTTTGCACAACTCTTTTTGGAGAGTCAGGCTCCCTTCACCAACTGATACAACAAGTAGGTCACTGCCCTTGGCTGGCAATCCAGATGGACCACTTTAGATAGCATGTCTGCATTATAGGTAGCATTCTGCTTCCGTTCTTGTCTCTGTGTTTTTTCTTCCTCTCTAAATTACCTAAAATAAAACATAACCTCAACATGTGCACAAAATTAAAATATTTCTTTTAGGTAATGTTCTAAGGATTAAATACATTGAAATCAATTTTTAAAGTTCATGATTTATAAGAAATTATGATTGTTAAAATACATATGAGAGGGAATAAAACAGGGAGTTAAGGAATTATTTCTGTCATAAGGCATGTCACACAAGCAAAATTAAGTTGATAGCCAAAGCAAACTTATTAAATCAATTTTTGAGTAAAAGATAACTTCTGCTCTCTACTGCCAGTGCCAAATTCCTGAGCCATATTGATGTATTAATATGCAAACATAGCTTTCACTTAATTAGCTATTTATTTACAGGGAAACGGCATGAAAGACCAAGAAAAACAGAAATAAGAGAAATTTTAAAATATATAACATACTAATATACATATGAAAATTGCTTTGGATCATGGTCTTGTTTTTATTATGAACTAATTATGTGACTTTGAGGCAATTACTTGAACTTTATGCACATGTACATCTAGGAAGCTAAAATGGGTGTACTTTAAGGTCTTTCCCAGGTTAAAAAGTAGACGCACACAGAATATTTAAACTTCCGATGTCTTAGTTACTTTTAAATTATGCCTTCTTGGCTTGCAAAGAAAACCCACAAATTCCCTAAAATTATCCTCTCTTATGGGTGCCCACATGACTCCAGTTGGGTTTTTAGGATGAATTACTGTTAATGCTGTAAGAAGCCACCTGCTGCCCACTGAACTCCAACCTTTCTTCAAACCACTGCCATATTTCCCCAGGCTATACACTTGACCTCAATTCCCTTTTTTTTCTCTCTACTTCTCAATTAAGTAGGTCTGGAGTATTTTCCCTACGAATTCTATAGATTGGCTTGGTTCCACAGATACTATATATTTCTGGACTTCTGTTCCTCAAGCAGGACACAGTCTGCTGGCACAGAGCTCGGTTCTACTCTGAAATAGTTATCTAAAAGCCACAATCCTATCAAACCTCAAACCAAGCAATGCAACTGCTCATTTTAAGGGATTTTAATTTGAGACCAGTATTTAGAGAAGTTCGCTTTATATAGGAGATATCTATATGTGGCATTAGGTTTTCAGAGGTATTTCAGGTTTCATAAAAGTTCATGATCTATTGGCCTATATACCTCTGCTGAAATGATCTGTGGGTGTAGGTCTGAGTCAAGCCTGGATATGAAAATTTAGACTAGTGACCCCTAACCTTTGAGGTAAAGACCATTGCTGGGTAAGTTCCTTTGGTATTATTTCTAACATCTTCCATTTTTCCTCTTCTCCAGAAGTTAGCCTATGACTGCATTTCTGGCACACCCTGTGTCAGAAAACACAGAAATTTATCTCAGAATCCTCTGATAAAATGACAGTTTCATTGCTTTAGTATTGTACTGCATGCGATTTAAAAATATTCTCCCTATTTCCTACCAAGGTTCAGAGACTTTTGGATCTCTTTCTACCATTTATTCTATAATAAGCTGAAATGTATTTGTATATATAATATATTTATTTATTTTTAGTATCCTTATACCTACTAAATGGGAGAGTGATATAAATGCAAGTTTTCTTTTCTTTTTCTTCAATTCTTTTTCTTTTAGCTACCGTATGAATACTTTCAACTTCCTTGTTCTGTCCCATGTCAAAAACCTGAACAACAAAGCTCTAACTGGTTCGCAGACATATACATTTTCCCTCATGCTAACAAAATAAAAATTTGCCATTAGTGGCTAGATTAAATATGTATGTAATTATGTACAGAGAGAATATGTGCATATACATGTATATTAAAATTATTTTATGAAAAGCTCCTCTTTACAAAAATATCCCAACAAATAAATATAATATTTATGGAAGGAAAAAAGGAGCCACCCTTTTACAATTCAGTAATTGACTCAGACAGATTTTACCTTTTGCACAAGCAATTAGATGAAAAGTTGTTAGGTAACATATATTCACACTATTACCACATAGATTACTTGGTAATAGCAAAAGGAAAAACAAATTTACAGTGGTGAAATCTGGAAGTTATCACCTTAACCAAATAATTAAACTGCAGTTACCATCAAATAATGGGAAAACCTGACATTATGTACCTCCAGATACAATTCTAAACTAAATAAACATCACATATAAAGTTGTCTTGTCAAAAATGCTTAACCTGAATCTAAATTAAGCCTCTAGACCAAACTAACTTCCAATTTACAGAAAATTTAGAGAAACAAATGACATTATGAGGAAACAGACAAACTGGAAATATGTATTACCTTAAAAGAGACTAAAGGAGTATTTTATAAAAAAAAGCAATATGTAAATATTGATTAGATCTTTGTTCAAAAATTTCAGTGAGATATATCTATTTGAGACAATGGGGAAAATTACATATGAATCAAGTATTAGAGGTTATTTCATTTTTATTTTTTTATTTTTTGGGGGTTATTTCATTTTTAAACTGACATTTATGATTTCAAGTTTATGATATATTGTTTTGTATATGTACATATTAAGTATATATATATATATATATATATATATATAATATATATCTACATACATATAATGTTACAGTTACGTGGGAAACTGTCCTTAAGCTTCAGAGAAGCCTGCTCACTATTTATGGAAAGGTATGTAACTTACTTTCAAATGATCCAGCATATATAAACATGCTTTTCTGTATTTGTGTCTAATACAGACTGGCTGGGTCCAGTGACCCAGAGGGGTTCCCACAGGAGCAGCCAAGAGGATTCTTGGCTTCACACAGAATAGAAATAAAATAATAAGCCGAGAGGAAGTGAGAGCAGAATTTATTAAATACATAGAGAGGATGCAAGTATAGACAGAGTGTCTGGGAAACTCAGAAAGGAAAGGAGAGTGGGTCTCATCTTTGCTTGGGGTCAGAGTTTTTACTGAGGATTTTGGTCTTGATGCTTGGGTCTTCTCAGGCATTCTGGAACTGGTTAAATCAAAGTGTTTAAGTGTCCTCCATAAGTCACTTATGCCCTGGAGCCAAGGGTCTTGGTGAGTCAGTGGTCTGGAAAACATACATGACCTTTACAGGGAGGGTATATGTTATCTGTACTATAAATATGCGTAAGGTGGGGGTGCAGGTCCTAGCAAGGACAGAAGCAGGAAAAGGAGCAGAAAAGCAGTCCTTCGTGGGGTCCCTTCAGTTTCCCTTTCTCATGTGTATGGAGAGAGATTATTAAAAGTATATATTTAAGTGTTCTAACTTGCTAATTAGTATTTATTGAAATTTAGATCTAAAATTTAGATTTTGAAATGTCTATTTTGGTTCTTTTCAAATCTGCTTATTATTTTTTTATCACTTCTTTCCCTTTAGTTATATTTTTATTTCACTAAACATATTAAAACATTTATTTAATAGTATGCATCACAGCAAATGCCCTTAGGCTATTGTTTCCATAGGCAAGTTATTTCATGAATTTCTTTTTTTCTTTTCTTTGAATATGGTTGACACACAATGCTGCATTGGTTTCAGACGTACAACCTAGGGATTCCACCTCCGTAGGTTATGCTATGCTCACAAATCTGACTACAATCTGTCACCATACAACACTATTGGATTCTTAACTTTCCTCTTTTCTCTTCCTACTTGTGGATTGACTATAGGGGATTTCTCTTAATTTCTTTGCATATGAATGAATATATTCATACTTTTTGGAGGTTAATTTCATAATATGTATTTGGTCATATTGTCAGAAATGCCTTCAGGCTTCATTTTTTTTTAATATTTTATTTACCTATTCATGAGAGACACACAGAGAGAGAGGTGGAGACACAGGCAGAGGGAGAAGCAGGCTCTCTGCAAGGAGCCCAATGTGGGATTCGATCCTGGATCCCAGGATCATGCCCTGAACCAAAGGCAAACATTCAACCACTGAGCCACACAGGGGTCTCCAGTCTTCATTTTTAAAATCATAATCCCTTTATTCATAATCTCCCCACTATTGCCATCATATTGAAAATTGCATACTCATAGTTTCATTCACTAATAAAGATAAAACAAAAAAAATGAGAGCCAAGCTCTATTGGTGGCTGTTTATATGAACTCTGTGTTACACAACTCTGTGGAATGCCAAACATAGGCTTACATGAATGGAATAGGCAGTACATAATCTACAATATCTTTTAAAAAGCTGCTATGTACAAGAAGTACAGACACTAAAATTACTCATCAAAGTATATACTTGAGTTAGAAAGAATACTTACTTAATTCAAATCAAACTGAGTCAATCCACAGCTGCTCTGGAACTTTCCAAAGGAATTATATGTTCTCATTCATTTAGGGAATATAAATAATAGTGACAGGGAATACAAGGGAAGGGAGAAGAAATGTGTGGGAAATATCAGAAAGGGACATAGAACATAAAGACTCCTAACTCTGGGAAACGAACTAGGGGTGGTGGAAGGGGAGGAGGGTGGGGGGTGGGGGTGACTGGGTGATGGGCACTGAGGGGGACACTTGACGGGATGAGCACTGGGTGTTATTCTGTATGTTGGTAAATTGAACACCAATAAAAAATAAATTTATTATTAAAAAAAACAATGGAATTCATGTGATAGTGTCTTTGATAAGTTATCTACTTATAAGGTAGTGGTAGAAAGTATTTAATGGTTTCTATAGTAATTCAGTTGATATTAATCATATGCTTTAAATTTAACCTGCTTAGAATCATACTTCTGAAAATATTATCTTGAATTATATTCTTTGTTTAAATTTAAAATAATTTCCTATGCAGTAGGATTCTATGATTATTAACAAGTTTTACACTGATTATATTATGTGGATTTGTTGTGATATCACACATAAAATGTAGCTAGAACAGATGTCTCTGTAATATGTGTTTTCATTTCAATTAAATATAAAATCTCAAGCAGAAATGAAAAATAGAAAAATTTAAATAGCACTTGAAACAATTCAAAACAACACTAGTTTTTGTATCTGTTATTTGTATCTATCTTACTAATATGTAAGTCAAATCTCCTGAAGTGCAAAGTCAAATCATTTTAGTTCTTCTTCTTATTAGATAACTTTGGCAATTGTTATTCTTAACAATCTGCATTTTCCAATCAAATCTATGTAAGTTTGTTTCATCCGTAAATGTCAACTCCCCTAGAAACACTCTGAGCAGAAAATCTTTCTCTAATGTTAATTGAGCATGTATTTTAACTCTATTATAAATTTTTAGAAATGACAGAATACTATATAAAATGTGTGTTTGTGTATGTGTGTTTTGCACAGAGCAAAACGCATGCTATCACAGAGACTACTACTACTATTAGTTCTACATAGGTAGAATAGTTCTCCTCAATCATCTCCATTCACTTTGGAAATCAGGACTCCTTTTCTTTCCTTTCTCCATTCTTTCCCCTTCCTTTACCCCATTTTCTCCTCCTTCTTTATATTATTGGAATGACTTCCTTTTTTTTTTTTAAATCTGAAGGACCTCATTGTCCTTCTGTATTATATCTGTCAGTGCTAAGCCAATTCATCTAAAAGAGTTTCAGTAATCTATTTACCAAAAAGTAGTGGTAGCCATGATACCTCTTCGCTCAAGTTAGTTATGCAAATTTATCTACCTTATCTGCCACAAAAATCTCAAGTGTTAAATGTCAAGGTTTTCCAAAAGCAAAAGAGAAGTAGGCATTACAGGTCTACAATATTAAATATTTATGTATTTAATTATTAAATTACTTAGTCATTTAATGGGGTGCCATAAGAGATTCATTTAAATAAATGTTCTATTTAAAAAAAGGAAAGCTAATGCTGTAAATTCACTGTCTTCATATTTGGTGGGTTTATTTTAAGGTAACCCTAATATTCACCTTAGAGTTTCACATATTTAAGCTATACTCTAATTGGCTGTTTCATCATTTTCTCTTTTCATCTTAAAAAAAAAAATCCTCCCTGTAAAACTTTGACAAATATAGAGGCATGTAAAAAGAAAAAGAAGAATGTGCCTATGCTTGCTACCAAGATAAATTACAATTTTATGATAGGTTATCTTATCATAAAATCAGGTTGTAAGTTTTTATTTACCATTTCTCCATTTTCTTTTTATAAAAATATTCTTGAAAACAATATTTGAAAATGTTGCACATTATTTCATTGTGTAACTAGCTGTAATTTAGACAGATATTCAAGCTAGTGATAAAAATTCATGATCTCAAATATGTTTGCTTATGCATGATTACCTGAAGACCAAATCCTTAAAGAAGAATTGATAGACAAAATGGTACACATATTTTTAAGCTTCTTGGTACTATAAAGAGATAAGATTTTCTGTGACTATTACATGACAGAGTTATAAACCCTGGTTTTAAATACTGGTTTATTGGGAAGCCCAAAACCACATAATATAATTTTTCTGGACTTATGCAAAGCAATCATTTTCTTAATAACTCAAAGTAGAGAAGGTAATTTTTTTTCACTTGCCCATCCAAAACAGAACTGAATTTCTGTTTTGTTGCTAACCCATCTTACTATTTTCCAGTTCCACTTTTAATCACCTATAATATATATGAATAAAATATAGGACATAAACAGATCAGTTTGAAAAATGCAAAGCAAATGATACATCTGAAGATAAACTTTTATAGTTATTGGTTTTTGTTAGTTTGTTTTAAGTTAAGGAGACTAGATTTCATCATTTTAGTAATTTTCTTTATGGAATTTCAACTAATAGAGTTTATGCTAAATTTGCTGTAGTTGTCACATTCATTCGCCTCCTCTAGTAACCCCATCCATGCACTTCTTGCTGTCCAAAATTAAAACAACAACAACAACAAAACTACTAAAAATCAACAAAAAAACTTTTCTGGGGAAAAAGAGTGGCAAGGAGATAAGTTCCATAAAATTTTTGCTTAGAGTCTGCAAATATGGAGAATGCAAACTTTACTGCTTATGGCAGAATAGAAAGTAAAATTTGGAGTGTGTATTTCTGTAATTTACCTGCTCACTGAATAAGAAAGGACATCTATCTTGAGAGCTGTCTTTCCAATCCTTTCCCAAACATGACACTCATTGTTTCAAATGAACAATTGTGCAAAAATAACTCCACTGAGTGATATGCCTATGCTTCTGTATTGTAACTCATTGGATAAGAGTCAATACAGGATTTGATTGTTTTCTATGTCAGTAGCCTTCCTTGTTATTTTTTTTAAATTTTTATTTATTTATGATAGTCACACAGAGAGAGAGAGAGAGAGAGGCAGAGACATAGGCAGAGCGAGAAGCAGGCTCCATGCACCGGGAGCCCGACGTGGGATTCGATCCTGGGTCTCCAGGATGGCGCCCTGGGCCAAAGGCAGGCGCTAAACCGCTGCGCCACCCAGGGATCCCGCCTTCCTTGTTATTAAACACTGCTTTATTTCATAAATCATCATGAACAGGTTAAAACAGTGTTTCCTAGACAGAAGATCTAAGCCCTCAATTAAGATCAAAACAAATAATGAACAAGACATATAATAATTCAGACTGCTAATTCAAGGAGTTATGTAAACTTGAGTTTTGTAAATTTGTCATAGGGATTTTGAACTCTTTACCAAAATGTCAGGTATTTTGAGAGAAGGCTACTGTAAATTTTTGAATATTTTTAGCTTATCTTTCTGAATATGGAACAAAATTCTTCTCTCTGCAAAATTATTTTTATCAAATAGTAGATATGCTGTAATTTCTACCATCTTAACACAAATCTCCTCTATTTATACCACATCCCTCTCCAAACATTGTTCATTTTCTGCTCCCTTTCATAACAAAATTCCTTGAAAGTTTGCCTGTGTGTTCTCATCTATCCTTGTGAAACACCACATCAGGCTTTAACCTGCAATGCTCCATTGAAACTGCTCTTCTCAAGGTCCCCAAAGATCCTCACATTATAAAACCCTATACTCAATTTGTAATTATCATTTTACTTTTCTGTTAGCACATTTAATCTAGTTGATCCACATTCTTCCTTGGACATTTTACTCTCTTGAATTTGCTCAATACTCATCTGTACTCTTTCTCTGTCCCTTTTCTCATTACTTCTCATCTTCTGACCTCTAAGTGTTGGATAACCCAGGGTCAACCTTTGGACCCCTTCTTGGTGATCTTTTTCAATCTTATGGTTATCTACATGACTATAGGTCCCAAAGGTCTGCCTTGTCTGGAATGTTCCACTGAACATCACTTTCTTGTAATCAACCTTTAATTCAACATTTTATCTTAGATGTCTGGAAACATTTCAAAATTAGTATCTCCAAATAGAATTTATGATTTTCCTCACCACTGCTCAAAATATAGTCTTGTCTTCCCTATATCAGCAACTGGTAAAATTGTTCCAGTTGCTCAGATAAAAAGGAACAAAACTCTGAAAAGCATACAACAAAACAAAACAAACAGCTTTGGTATCAATTCTTTCACACTCTACCTCCAATCCATCAGCAAATGCCAATGGGTCCAAACTGCTGTCATTTTCATGTGGAAAAATAGTTTTCTACCTGGTCTTTGGTTTTCACTTTTATCCATAGAGAGTAGCCAGAGTGGTGTTTATTATGTCTCTCCTATCAATTTTTTTTTTCTCCAATGGTTTCCATCTCACTCAAAGGTAACAAAAATTCCCGTAGGTTCACTGCAAGTTTCTTCAAGAGCTGTCCCCTCATTCTCACTTTGTGTGCACTATGATTTCATCTCTGCCAGTCACCCTCTGAATAACTGCACTGGAGGCAAATATATCTTTTTTATTCTTTTGGAAAAAGTCAGAAATTTTTGTCTCTTTTTTGTTTACTGCTGTATTCTTGCTTTCAGAATAGTGTCTAGAATAACATAAATGCTAGTGTTTGCTAAGTTAAAGAATAAATGAATAAATCCATTATTAAATAAGTAAATCCAATTTCACAGTGAAGTATTTTAGTGATGCCAAGTCATGTTTTTAGATACAGAAGACAAATATAAATTTCATGGAAAATAGTGGTCTCTCATCCAAATAGATAAATATTGAGGTCAAATTTCAATATTTTCACAGGCATTTAAAAGTGTAAGATTAGTCTATAAATAAAACTTAAATAGCTGTAACTATCTATGTAAGTCAGAAGAACTAGTTATGTTTGTCTCAATTCTCTGAATATTTTAAACATAAGTTGAAACAATCTAACATATGGACACTTGTTTGAATTATCCACTTTGCATGCACAGATACTGTCAAAGACTCTTAGCTACCACATCTTAATTTGCACATGCTCTTAATTCAGACATACCCTCATTGGTCTTAAGTATCTTAGACGGAGGCAACTTATTCTGATCAATAGAAATGCAATGCGATGTTGAGCCTAACGTGTGTTTTACAAGGAGCTAAAATTGAAAATTTCAGTGAATACTTATTACTTTACTTCTTACTTATTTTTAATTTAAATGGCTTTCATTTATATCCTCTCACCTACTGCTATATTTTCATGTTTTTTAAATGAAAGATTCAAGTATTCCTGATGTCATTTCTTTCCATTGTTTCACATAACACAATGCTCAAATTATAATAGATAATAGATAATCTTGTTGGTAAATACAAATTCCGAATGGAATAAAGGGGAAACATTTTCATTCCCATGCTATGAACAGCAGGATGGTATAGTCGATATGGGAGAGCATATGTTTTAAGCTTAACACATTTCCCCCTTGATTATGCTAAATCCAGTTAATAGTGAACAAGATTACCCAAGAATACTAAATGCATCAATATTTAGTTTGTTTGTGGTAGGCCCAAGAAGCCAAAATTGCCTAGATAATTTATCCCAGCATAGAGTCTTCTTTTTAAGTCCTCTTTCCCTATCCCAGTGTTTTCTTTATGATCCATAAAGTAAAGAATGTAACTTTATCTCTTAACAAAGGTCCTCCTTGCTTACTTGTTTTTTTTTTTTTCTTGCTTACTTGTTTACGTTTGTTTACTTCTGCCTCCCCCACCCCATACTTTTATGATCATCTTTGGTAACTACACCCAGTTGGCATCAATCTGGCCAGTACCAAAAATTCTCACGAATCTTTCTCCTAAAGAACCTAGTATCTTTGCTACTTGACTACTTTACTAAATATCTCTTTTCAAATTGAGTAGCACTGTTTGTTGCTGGAAATTTTTTAAATCTCCAATGGTATACATGTATGTATGTGCATATGCTTATATGTATGCATATAAAATACAGCATATGATTTTACATTTTTTATTCCACATGAAAGTTTGAAGCCTATGATCAATTGATTTGCAGGGTTGTAAGCAAAAACATCAAATAATTTATCCAATTATTATCAGGATTGTTATCTATTTTTAACCTTTTATTTGTAAAAATGTAGTAATAATACCCACTTCAAAATGTGTTATAATGATTAAAAGATTATGTGCTTGCATACACACACACACACACACTACCTGGTACATTCAAAAAACTCAACAACCAAAAATATTTTTTAGATTCACTACCCACAAGTACATGATAATCTTAAATATAGTGGCCAGTGTTCACTAATCTTAAATAAGATGGCCCACATAAATATAACTGATGTTCTTCTAGAACATGCAAATACATATATAGGATTTGTATAGTCAATGTATGGCAATGTTCTACCAATTAGGATAGACTGTTGACCACCACTAATTAAAGTATCTCCTCTTTGCAATCTATATTAGGCAGTAAATGTTTTCATAAATATCTGATATCTGATATCAGATACTGATATTTTCCTACATAGTATTAAATATTTTTAATTTTAAAATTTGGTAAATACATTATTATTCAAAAGGAAATTATGGCTGATTATGCTCAGGGAAATTCTCTCTGACATTAACCATTCACCAGGATGTGAAGCTCATGCTTGACATTAGTGGGCTGATACTGTGGATAGACTATCTTTAGCAATAATTAATATAGGACTTAATAAGATGTATGACTTTGAAAATAAGCAAATTGAAATGTTAACACCATAGAAACTGCAATCTTATCAGAAACACATTTATAATTTAAACAAGTAATATCCTATTTCACCCAGTTATGTATCATGATGCTAGCTAGCTTTTTTATGAGTCAAGGGTAACAATTTATCTCAGACTGAGCTATACTTTTTCTTTTTACCTCTTGCTTCTTGTCTTCCTTATTCCTTATTCCTTTTTTTGGTGACACAAATAAAAACCGACACCATTGATCTCCTGATAACACCTTTTTCTGGGCCTGAATTACTTCTAACTTAACAGGAAAAAGGAGAAAAAGTGCCCTCGGTCCCCTTTATGCTTTATTTTGGCTCAATTTCTCTCTCCTGGGGTTCCGTTCATTTGCATTCTTCCTATAGTTTCTTGAGATAACAAGTATTGCTTAAAATGCACAGAACAGAGAGTTTTGCTTCCAGCCACTCCTGCACATTCAAAATGAAGTATAAACACTATTCATTCCTAGCATAGGGGAAAGAGCTAAGTTTATCCAATGCCTTGGAGTCAGAAAGAAAATAAGTGTTCCCTTGTGAGATTCTTACTGTTTGTAGTTGTCTAGTTTCATTTTTAAAGGAGTGAAATCTGAATTGAATCTGCAGTAAAATCTAGACGTCCTTTGGTCAGGCTTTGAATTTAACCATTAGGGAATTCATACAGCAGTCATGTTTGCAAGCATATCTTGGTCATTGACCATTTTCAGAACACTGTAGTAGTTTTAAAATGTGCAACTAAAGTGTGTATCTGGAAAAAAAAAGATGCATGTAGTATTTAATATTTTATTGAGTTGTATGATTCATGGAATGCTATGTAAAGCAGATACTAAATTTGGTGTTTATAATTAGATATCCATTTTAGCTTAGACTAAATTTTAAAAATGAATCATATTACAGGGATGTTATATTTTTATGTTGAATTGAACACATATACATTTTATTTCTTGAAAGATTAGTCTTAGCAAGAACATAGTTTTCAATTTATTTCATATTCCTTTTGATTAGTGTAACATTACATATTGCAATGCTCAGAATAAGCATTTGTTGAAGGAATTAATGAATATATAAATTAATAGAAAGCAAACAATATCATTACATAGACTGTAGATGCATAAATGTAAGATATATGAGCATAGAAACAGATATTATATAAATATGAAAACAAAGTGTATTCTATAAATTCATATAAAATATATCTGATTCAAAATGTATTTAATTGATTACATCCTACATACAGTATTGCAACTAAATATGATTGGCTTTCACATGAAATGGTTAGCAATATGGACTGCAGATTGAGATAGGCCTTGTTTCAAATCCTAACTCTTTGGTAATTTTGGTTATGTCATTCAATCTTATATGCCTCAATTTACAAAACAGTGATAACAAGGTATGCTGTGTAAATTGTTGAAGATTTAAATAAATATGTGAAAAATGTTTAGCATAGATGTAGTATACCACAGCAGGCCTCCAATAAATAGTAGCACTTAATGTTAATATTGGTAAAGCTTTGTACTTTAAGGATTTTCTCTTACACCTTTGTCTCATTTAGTCCTCAGATTTTGTTTGAAGTAGATAGGATCAACAATGACATGGACATTTGCAGACAACAAAACTGAGGCATATTGAGGTTAAATGATTTTCTTGTAACTATTTAATTGAGTGAATGTGGATTAAGAATCAGTTCTTAGAAATTATAATTCATTTCATCTTCTGACTACACATCACTATCTCTCTTCTCCTTATCCAAAACCTCAATATTCCACAGCAACTTTAATGTTCTTCTAATATGCCCCATGTAAAATTTCAATCTGACATTTTTAAGAAGCTATTTCAGCTGGTTTAATAAGTAACTAGCAATAATAGTATTACTAATTAAAAACACTATGTAACAAGTCATGTTTAAGTTAAACAAGTATCTTCCATCTCATATTTGATATATGATACAAGTGTCATTTTTGTTAAATAGTGAATTGAGAGACCTTTAAATAAATTCCCTAATTTCATGTCTATATAGAAAAATAGAAAATTGGATTCTCACCCCATTTTATTCCCAAATCAATTGCTGTTGGCTTAGAAATAGTTGTGTAAACCACAAAATTGTAAACATATTTAAATATATTATAAGAGAACATATAATTTATTTTGAGTAGAGGCAGGCTTCTTTAGCAGGACACAGAAAATGCTAACCCAATTTAAAAATCTCTGTTACTCTAAAGGCATTTTTAAGAAAGAAAAGAGGCAAGGTGCCTCGGTGGCTCAGTTAAGTGTCTGCCTTCTGATCAGGTTGTGATCTCAGGGTCCTGGACTGAGACCCATGTGAGGCTTCCTGCTCAGCAAGGAGTCTGCTTCTCCCTCCACAGCAACACCCCCCGCTCCATTGTGTGCACTCTCAAATAAATAAATAAATCTCAAATAAATAAAATCTTTAAAAAACAAAGAAAGAAAAGAGATAAAATGCAGGTGAGAGGATGATATTGATAATACATATTAACAAAGTAGAAAACTTCAGAATGTGTAAAAAATTTCTACATATCAATTAGAAAAATTCAGAAATTCCCCAAAATATATACATAAATTTCTTAAAACTTTATAAAATGACTATAACTTATATATAAAACCATAATTGATCATTAGTAATCAGGAATGCCAATTAAAATCATAAAGAGATGCTACTACATATATGAGACTGGCAAAAATGGAAAATGGTAACTCTAAGCTTTGTTGATGATGGAGAACTATTTTAGTTTAGATGGAAAAAGTTTGGCTCCTCTAATAAAGTCAGAAGTGTACATCTCATATGACTCAGAGAAACTTGTGTATGTATATCCAGGGAAACATATCCAAGACTATTTTGGGCACTATCATTTATAATAATTAAAATTAGAACAACCTAAAGGGTCATTAAAAACAGCGTATCTAAATGCATTGTGGTGTTTTCTTTCAATGGAATTTCATATAAAAATAGAAATAAATAATGCTACATAAAATAGGGGCACCTGGGTGGCCCAGTGTTTGAGTGTCTGCCTTCAGCTCAGGGCATGATCCTGGGATTCTGGGATTGAGTCCTGCATCGGTGCCCTCAGGGATCCTGCTTCTCCTTCTGCCTATGTCTCTATCTCTCTCTGTGTGTCTCTCATGAATAAATAAAATCTTAAAAAGAAAAACAAATAATGCTACATAAAACAAAGTGGCTAAATTTTCAATACAGAGTTGAGTGAATCAAACAAATTAAAAAAGGACACACTTACAATTTTAACTAAAATATGGAAAGCTAAATTATATTGCTTAGAGTTATTTTAATATATTATATTAATAATTGATGAAACTAGAAAGCAAGAAAATACATATCACAAAATCAGGACACTAACTGGAGTTAAATAATCAATGCCTTTTTTGCAATGGCAAAAAAGGAATGGAAAATAAGCTTGGAGGAGAGAAAAGGATTTTTGTGTCTTTATTTCAATAACTTTGTTCATTGCCATTCAGTAAGTATTTTGTTTTCTGTTCAAAATAGGAATTAGATGCTGGATATGTAGTGATAGATATATTCTCAAAGATCTTTTAAAAATGATAAGTATAGAAAAATGAAAGAAGATAGAGAAAAAGACAAATAGTCTTTCAGGACAAAAGATCTTATAAGTAATGCAAATAATTTCATGCATAAAAGGAGGAAAACTAGAAGGAAATTCACTAACGTATTATATTCAGTCATATATAAATTTACTGAACAAGTATTTATTGAGCTTCTATCTGAGGATTTTGATTAGGAAGGAGATATTGAAGAAGCAGATAGTTTTCAGATCTGAAAGACTTTGGGTATAGAATTAGTGGGGATTTGGTAGAGGTTTGATGTGTAGCAGGAGAGAAGATGTTCACAAGGATAATGCTTGGATTTTTTCTCTGTATCTCCCACATAGTGGGGACCAGTGATAGTAATTGATCGGTAGGGTGGCATATTTGGCTGAAGAGAATGAGAAAGAGGCACAGTTTTAAAGAAAAGAAAGTTTTGTGTGGGATGCTTGTATTACTGAAAAATACAGACAACAATTTTGTTGCTGTATATTTGTGCCTAGAGTCCTTAAGAAAGAAACAGCTTGGACATACACATTTGAGAATAATCAATATAGAAATGCTATTAAATACATAAGAATGGATCCAGTTATTAGAAAAAGAGCATACAGTTTGTCATGAAATCCCAAGGTCCAAGATCTAAAAATATAGAAAAATATTTAAAAGTGAGATTAAGGAAGACTTGGCAAAGGAAAAAAGAGAGAAAACTAGAGGAGTGTACTTTCATTGAAAGGAAGAGTTTTTCAGGAAGGAGAGGTTACAAGTAGCTACCTGAAGACTTCTTTGAAGATATATTTAAAATGTTGCCTTAATCATGAGTTGGATTCTGAATAGTAGATGTGATAGTGAATGGGTTTCACTAGATAGAAAACACTGAAAAGAGGAAGAAAAGTAGAAAATCACATGACCTGTCTCTGAGGTACTGGTTTAGTTGGGTTTTGAGTGGATGTTATCTAAACTAGAGGAAGGCATTCTAAATATGCAGGTGAAAAATAAGCTAAGAGATTTGTATTGTTTATGTTTAAATGTTTAGATGATTTTTGTTTCATTTTATAACTACACAAGTAGAAGAAAGGGTCTGAAATGAAAGTAAAGAAGAAAAGAAGCTGCAATAAAAGATTTCTTATAATACAATACTATACTGTAATCTGTATGTTTTCAAGTCAAGTTTGATGAACCACCATTCAGAAATTTTAGATTTATTTATTTATTTATTTATTTATTTATTTATTTATTTATTTATTTTAGATGGGGGGTGGGGCAATGGGCAAGGAAGAGAAAATCTCAAGCAGACTCCCCACTAAGCATAGAGCCCAATGCAGGGCTTGATCTCATGATTTTGAGATCATGACCTGAACTGAAACCAAGAGTCAGTTCTTTAACAGACTGAGCCACCCAAGTGCCCCAGAATTCAGAAATTTTAAAGAACAGATTATTTCTGAGTACAAACTAAATACTGACTGATTGAATGTTCTCCTCTTTCTGAATTAATAGTCTGACTCAGTGCTACTGGATTTCCTCTCTCCTAATTTCACATGTATTTGAATAGACACAGGAACAGGGTCTCTATTAACAAATGGTAAGTTTCCAGTAGTAATCTTTTGTTTGAAAAAAAATTTTGTACTTGACTATAAAGAAAATTTTGTTTTTGATATTTTAAGCTATACCTAAAACCCTCAACCATGCTTGTTAATTTCAGATTCAATTTGCACCCCAGAATGTTCATATTTAAGTGCATTTGTGATTAATTTTCTTTGCTGGATAATTTGGGAGGAGGACTTAGAGCTGCCTGAAACCTAAATATAGTAAAAAAAGAAAAGCTTTTCAAAATGACAGAATCATGTGAAATGTCTTCATTTTCTCCAAAACATGTCTGTAAAACTTCTCTTTAATTATCCTTCTCTAAATTTATACAAGGCACAAATAGTATGATTTGAGGAACAAATGCTTGCTAGCTATCTTGGAAATGCATTGATAATGTTCCTGTCACTTTGGAAATTGCACAAGAACTATTAAATTTAACAGAACGCTCTATGAATCTGTAAAATTATATTCCTGAGTGCTCTGTAATCTAATTCTATGTAGTTTTGGAAATTATGAATATTGGCTTAATTTTTGTGGCAGGATACTGAAGGGCATTCTTTGGGTATTTGGTCTCTTTGGTCTCTTTTTCAAAATTGTTTACAGAAAAATACAATCATATAGGAGCTATTGGCTGCTATAAACAGAACTACAGTTATGTTAGATGTCCCCCTTGATTTAGGTTTCATCTGCTGACACTAATGTGGTCAGAGATGCTAAAATCACTAGCTGTTTCTATCACCAAGTAGGCAGTGCTTTGAACCAGAGACTGACAATTCTGGTTCTGCTTCTACTTTCTAGGTCCTCATCTTAATAACCATCTAAGACAAATATACACTTGAAACCAACTGATTTGAAAAACTTACTTGGCTTTTTATGGTGACTCTCAAAGTGCATCAGTGATGAGGAAATACTACCAATTTTAAAATAATATCTAACTAAACACTTCTAAGAAGAAACAAAATGCAAAACAATGACTATAATAGTAAAAATAAGATTCTCCCTCCTTGTTTCTGTTTAACTTTTTTTTCTTTATTTCTTTGGTTGAACAAGCATAGCATCCAGTAAAGAAGGTTTGTTCTTCCTCATGGCATTCAATTAAACTGTTCCTGATACACTTGCCAAGTTTTCTTTCACAAAAGCAGATTTTGGGCACTATGTAAAAAAACACAGGGAGTTTCATCCATTTCCCACTCATTAATGGGACACGTTTGCATAAAGTTGTGCAGAGAAGTGGCTCTTTCAATGTCAGAATACCTAGTGCATACTTTTGATCTAAAGAGAAACCTGTTGAGAGCCAAATGTTGATCCCCTCTCTCCTGAGTCAAATTTCTCATTCTATTCACTTCCTCTCCCATTATAGAAGTATGTGGAAGAATTTATTTAAAAATCAAAGTATACTTTGGAGAGAGAACAGGAAAAAAAGGTGCTTGATTTTGAATTGTCCTGTATTATGGAATACCACATACTGTCCTTATTCCGTAGATTTAGTATGGAGTTAGGTTCACAGACAATTTTGAGAACAGCATATTTTGAAAACAGTACTTTTATCATGTCACCTTTCATGAATATTCTCAGATAATCAGATTTATATATTTATAAAATACTGCTAGAACAACATAGCCCCCTCCAATCTTTCTGGGAAGCATCAGACATCTCTTTGTACCTGTTTAAGTGAAAGGAATGTCACCATCCCAGGACCCTCTCACTCCAAATCATCAAAGCATAAATATGTTAAATATATTCTATTTCTTTCCTAAAATGAACATCATCTATACCATTTGTGTATTATTCACTCAGATATATGGTTGCTGCTTGAAGGAGAGGGGTGTCAACAGGCTTAATGAAGGGTTTTCAGACTTGCAAACATTCATTGTTCGGAATCCAAAGGAGGTACATGTGTGGTACCTCTTTAGTTCTGTATTGCCACAGCTTGGTCCCTTTACCCCTGAAGCTCAGTAAACTATTTTTTTTCCTGAGCTCTAATATATAGTTTTATCACTTTAGTGATATCAATCACACTTTCCATTACAAAATAATAAAATATTAAGAAGTTGCATTAGTGTAAATTGCTATACAGCATATATATACAAAACAACAGTTTATGTTCCTCATTTGATTCCAGTACTACCTGAATTCATTCAGTGTTAAATGTTTCACCTATGGCTAAATATAAATATAAAAGCAAAGAAAATACAAGAAAAATAAAACAAAAATATATTAATTTCTGCAATTTTATCTTCATGTTTTGCTGAAACTTCTAAAAACTATTTTATTTGAATTTTGGGGGTGTTTGGGGGGACCCAGTTAATAGGGCTCCTTCTCCACTTCCAAGTAAATGAATTAATTTACAAAATAAGCAAAGAGAGCTGAAGCTAGGCTGAAAAAAATATCAACTATTATTTGTAACATTTGACACTAGAAAATCTAGACTCTATCTCTGAAGAGGTGGTCTTATAATACTAGATCCCAGAATTAGTCAAAATTTCCCACTTGGTAATAAGCAAGACTGAAAAATTGCAGTCTTTCCTGAGTGGGGAGCCCAATCTTGTCATGAAGGAACAAACCAGATGACATTTTCACTGTGGTTAAAAGAGGCAAAAATGAGCTAGATTATACATTTCAAATTTATCCTTCTAAATTTACTAATCAGGTTAAGTTGCTCCTCCACACTTGAAGAGAAATGACTTAAAGGCAGGGAAGAAGAAGGAACTCTATCATATTGAAAAACAAAAAACACAGCAGGAGAAAAGAGAAAAAGTTCCCTCTTACACTACCCTCTATATTTGTTCTTATATCAATTGTGCACAACAATGAATTCTTTAGTCAACCAGGTTAATGAGATGAGCAGTTTATCAGTATTCTGATAAACCTGATAAATCCTTGTTTGGCAGTTCAGTTTTCTCCTTAAGGACTGAATAAGTCAGAAGATAATACTAATTAAATCATTTTCTATCCAGGGTTGAAAATTTATATTGTATTTCCCATCAAAAAATATTGTGCCCATTCACATCACCCTAGAGAGTCTATCAGAAATTCTATGATTAGATTAAATTTTAACTAATACTTTAATGATAAAATAATAAAACAAGAGGGGATCCCTGGGTGGCTCAGCGGTTTAGCGCCTGCCTTTGGCCCAGGGCAAGATCCTGGAGTCCCAGGATCGAGTCTCACATCAGGCTCCGGGCATGGAGCCTGCTTCTCCCTCTGCCTGTGTCTCTGCCTCTCTCTATCTCTGTACGTCTATCATGAATAAATAAATATAATCTTTAAAATAATAATAATAATAATAAAAAACAAGAGATGTTGCAAATTTGACTATAATTTCCTTTTCCATTATCAAATTCTCAGGTAGATTTAAAATTCAAATATTATATTTCCTTGCAAATTAACTCCATAAGACATTCAATTTCTAAAGAGGTAAATCCAAAATCAAAGTATATTGACCTTGTGAGTAAAAATTCCAAACAAAATTGTTTTCTCCTTTTTTCTTCTTTTCAGTCTCTGCTAGAAGTATTGCCAACTTCTGAATTCAGTAGGGAGCCATTCAACAGTTTCAGCCTATGTGAGCTGAGTATAATTTTTTCATTGTTCTAAAGTTCTATTATTTTTGTACCAAGGCTGCACTGCACTTTTAAGGATTTTTCTTTCTTCTGTACTTCAAATCTTTATTTCTTCAGTATCTACTTCTAAGAAATAACGGTGTAATCTACTCAAATGTCTAAAAAAACTTATATCCATGGTTTTTTCTATGAGTTACTTATCCATTACAACCTTTCACTAACCAATACTTATGACTGTACTCACTCCCCACATCCAGTCAATAACTAATTCTTGTTACTTTACTTATTCCCACATCTAATCACTAATTTAAATACATCTACTTTTAAAAACTCCAAACTTCTCAAACTCTGAATCTTATTTCAGACTATAATTATACCTCATTTGATTACTGGAAGAGTAACTCTCATTTCAGAAGAGATAATAACATGCTCTCATCTCTACCCAAGGCATCATTCTTCACCTGTGTTAAGAAACATCCTCTCACATACTCAAGGACTTTGATTCTGCAGTACTTCCTTCATCTGTGTCATCATATCTTGTTCCTTTTTCCTACAAATATCTCCGTCTTGACCTTTGCTTCTCCAATGCAACCATCTATCTATCAATGAAGGCACTGCACAGCATATCATCGCTAATAAGTTTTCACTCTATTGAGCTTTTTTACCTCTCCTCACCTTCTCTCCTGAAATCATTCCAAATTCTCATTCCTATCATTCTGATAACTGCTCATGTCAATTCACCTCTTCTCTCCATCTCACCAAATCCCATAGTCAATTAGTGATTACTGAGTTCCCCTTTCCAGTAGCATTTGTCATATTTGATTACTTCGTCATTCATGAAACATTTCATTCTGTTGACACCTATATTATATGATACGCTGTTGTAAGATTTTTTCCTTGGTTTTTTTTTTACTGTCTCTCTTTCTTAGTTTCCAGTTTCTCTCCATCTTCTAACCCACTTCAATTTCTATAGCTCCAGGGCTCAGTTTTCAAATTTATTTTTCCCCCCTTGATTTATTCTCTGTCTTACTCTGTGATAATATCTAGTGTCTTGGGTTAAACAAATTATCTGAGGATGACTTCCACAGTTACATATTCAACTCTGATATCTTGCCTTACCTTCAAGCGTGTATTTGCTGACTATTATATTTCCATTTGGACATATAGTATGCATATATAATTTAACATTTCCAAAAGAGAAATTCTGTTTCTATTTTTCTTGTTTAAGTATCTTCACCTCCTATAGCTCAGTAAAAAAAAAAACATGGGCATTCAAATAGCTGATCACACCAAACCTCTTTAGTCTTTTTATTTTACACTCAAATCTTCAAATTATACCAGAATTTGACTAGTCCTTAACTTCTCCTAAAATATCACACAGTTCTCTCATCTGAATTATTGTCGTGCCTAATAACTGATTTCCCTTGCTTCCATTCTTGTGTCCTTTAGTAAAAAGGTATATATGTTTTATTTTTAGATTTTTATTTTGAAATACTAATAGATTCACAGGAAGTTGCTGAGATAATACAGAAATGTTTCAAATTTCCTTCACCCAGTTCCCCTCAATGGTTGTATCTGATGTAACTATAGTATAATAGCAAAGCCAGAAAATATAGTTTTATGTCATTTTATCAGATATGTAAATTCACATAACTATAGCAATCAACATACAGGACAGAGTTATTTTAAAACCTAAAATGATTATGTCACTTTTTCTCCAGAATCCTACCACAGCTCCCATTGTAATTTTCCTTCTCTCTCTCTCATTACCTTTTGCTTTTTCTTCCTAATATTAGTATTCTCTCTCTTTAATTATATGACATTTTAAAAAAATGTGATGCCTGTCATATTCACCATAGGGCAAGATTCAAGAGGTGAGTGCATTGTTTGCCTTTTTGCTGTTTACCATTACTTAGAAGATTGCTTACCACAGAGAAGGCACTTATTAAATAGTCAAAATATTCAAACTACTTCTTATACAAAAGCTAGAGTAATTTGTCTAAATTTCAAATATAATCACATTATTTTTTTCTTTTTTTTTTGCTCCAAAATTGTCCAGTAGCTCTCCAGTATCCTTGAAATATAGTCTGGCTCCTAAATGAGACACAAAGAGCTTCCAATTATCTAGTCCCAAGTTATTTTTCTAATATTACTTCTGGTCACTTTCATCTGATATGCTATACTCCTTATGAGGCATTTTCTGTTCTCAGAATATGCCTCACTGTACTTCCTAGACTGTTTTTTGTATGTGCTGTTTTCTTTGCCATATGCACTCACCCCTAATTATCCACATTGCTAATATTTTCTTTGGGACCTGGCATATTTGTCAACTCCTAAAGCTGATTAAGTCCTCTCTTATGAGCTTCAATAGCAATCTGTGTCTCTATTGACCCAGTTCTTACACAATATTAAAAGTGTATGCTGACTCAGTTAGGCTCCAATCACAGAAAATAGAAACGCATTAACTTAGTATAAGTAGCAATGATTTTAAAATAGATCATTAAGTACTTAGAAAACTATTAGAATATATGGGGAAAAAAGACATAATCTTAACCATGACTCGAGCATGAAACTCCCACCAGATAATACTTCCAGATCCATACTTTGCCTGCTACAATTTATAGCAGCAAAATAGATACCTCTTGCTGCAATTTTCTTCTAGCATTCTGGGGCCAAATTCAGTATTTATATAACTGCATTTGATGGAATTTCATTTGCCTCCAATCCTTAACATCAAGATAGACCAGGATCTATTGGTTTTCCAATCTCGTTTGTACACAAGGAAGGCACATTAGAAGAAATTTGTAATAGATGTAGAAAAATTCCATCCACTGAATCTTTTACCTATGTTTTCTGTTTTCTCACTAGATTGTAAGTGTCATGACTATATTTTTCCTTATTGTTATGTCCTCAGCACAATATAGTGCCTTGAGTAATATGTTCTTAATGCGTAACAGAAATAAAATGAATCAGAATTTTGCTCACTTTGTCTCAGAGCAAAATTTAACACTCAAAATCCACTAAGTCACAGAGATTAGCAATTAAAAAATTATGTTTGATCTGACCTAACAGAATTGCCACAGACTATAACATAAGGCAGCCAATAGTTTTACAGTTATCACTGGCTGTTTGGCTAGGTCTCTTAAGTCTTGTCTGGTTCCAGTTAACTAAACCTGGAGATCAGAATGTCACTGCAAAAGTGGTGGAGAGGGAACCTCAATTAACTTCACTTCCAGTAGCCATATTGTTATAGTTATTTCTCAGCTTGTCAGAGAATCATTTCCAGAACCCAACGAGACCATTTTATTTTGGTAATTCTCTTAGGGTCTCTCTGCTCTGTCAGTAGTACAATCCCTGAATTTCTTGATTATGCAGTCCACAGTATGTGATAATATTTGGACAGTTTGTAGCCATTAATCTGCTCTTGTCAGGACTCTTTTGGGTGCAAGTGACAAAAAGCCAGCTCAAACTGACTGGAGTGAGAAAGTAAAAATATCAAAATTAAACAAAAAATATAGTTGTAGTTCTGTGTGAAGCATTATTGTATGGGTAATAAATATGTTTAGGACATTTCATTTTCATTCTCTCATTTCTCCTTTCTACTCTCTCTATTAAGCCTATTTTTAGGAATATTCCCACCACCTACTCACCTATGCCAGCTCTTTCATCAATTGGCAAAACAGATGGAAAAAAATAGCCTCTTTCACATTAATTTGAATAAGAATTAAATCTCATTTATTCTTCTTGAATCCTGTTTCATTACTAGAATCATTCACTGAAAGTAGAACATTCTGATTGGTGATTTCTGGTTCATATAAGCTGTCCTACATGTCAGAACCTATGAGGTGCTGTTAATCCCAAACAACTCCAATGGGTTTTCTTAATAAATTGGGAAAGTGTTATTTCTCAGTAGAAAACTTAGAATTTTGTTTACTAAAATAAAAGGAAGTAGATAACCAGCAGCTAAAAAACAAACAAATGCACAGAAGTTTTCACTTTTCCCCATCCCCCAGATCTTTGTACACTGAAATGAATGTCTTGTGTGGCTCCCCACATCCACTTTTCAGAACAAAGTCAGAACTTCGGCAAAGAGCTGGAAAACATAAGAAAATACCAAATAGAAGCCACAGAGATGAAAAACACTACTAAACTGAAAAAATATACTAGAAGGGTTCAATATCAGACAAATGAAGCAGATGAGAGATCAGCAAACCTGAAGACAGAGCAGCAAAACACATTTGATCAGAGCAGGGAGAAAAAAAAAAGTAAAGATAGCTTAAGGGATTTATGGTGCAACATCAAGTAGATTAACATTAGCATTATAGGGGATCCAGAAGAAGAAGAGAAAAAAAGAGGTAACAAAACAAAACAACTTACTTAAAAAAAATAGCTGATAATTTATCTACACTGGGAAAGGAAATGGTAATCCAGATCTAGAAATTCCAGACACTTCCAAATAAAAGGAGCTCAAGGAGACCCATACCAAGACACATTATAATTCAAATGTCAAAAAAAGTAAAGACAAGGAGAGAATCTTAAAAGTAGAAAGGAAAAAAACAACTTGTTACATACAAGGGAACTCACATAACTATCAGAAGATTTTTCAGCAGAACATTGCAGGCCAGAAGAGTGGCATGATATATTAAAGTGCTGAAAGAAAAAAAATTAAACCAAGAATATCTGACGAAGTTATTCAAAATTGAAGAAGAGATAGAGTTTTCCAGACAAGCAAAAGCTAAAGGAGTTTTGCATCACCAAACTAGCCTTACAAGAAATGTTTAAAGGACATATTTAGCTAAAAAGAAAGGATGTTAATTAGTAGCAAAAACAAACAAACTAATGTGGAGATATAAATCGCACTGGTAAGGTAAATCTACAGTAAAGATAGTAAATTAATAACGTATAAAGCTAGTATGAAAATTAAAAGACAAAAGTAAAAATAACTATATGATAATTAAAGGATACATAAGATAAAAAGTTGTAAAATATGACATCAAAAAAGAGGGAGAGAATTAAAATATACAGCTTTAGAATGTATTCAAACTAAAGCTCTTATCAAATTAAAATAGTATTATCAATATGTTTTTATATATAAGCTTCATGGTAATCATAATGTAAAAATGAATGGCTGTATACAAAAGATAAAGAGAAAGGAATCAAAGCATACTGCTAAAAAAAGTCACCAAACCACAAAGGAATGAACAAGAGAAGAAGGAACAGAATGGAAATATAAAGCAGCCAGAAAACAATTAACAAAATGGTAATCAGTATATATATATATATATATATATATATATATATATATGTATATATATGTATATATATATAATATAGATATAGATATAGATATCAATAATTACTGTAAATGTAAATGTACTAAATTCTGTAATTAAAAGACAGAGTGGCTGGATGGATTTTAAAAAAAACAAAAGAAAAGAATACACAAGACTCGTATATAGCCTATAAGAGACTCACTTCAGATGTAAGGACATGTACATAATGAAAGTGAAACATATGCAAGTGGAAACCAAAAGAAATATTGGGGTAGCTATACTTATGTCAGAGAAAATTGACTGTAAAGACTCTAACAAGAGCCAAAGAAGGGCATTACATAATTATATAAATGGATCAATACAACAAGAGGATATAACATTTGTAAGTAGTTAGGCACTCAACATAGGAACATCTAGATATAAAGCAAATAACCTAAAGGAAGAAATAGAAGGGGACTTTAATACCCATTTACTTCAGTATTTATTCAGAGAGGAAATCAGCAAAGAAACACTGGCCTTAAATCATATATTAGACCAGACAGACTTAACAGATATATATAGAACATTCTTTGGAATAGAACACATGTTAGGACACAAAATACACCTTAAATTTTTTTTTAAAAGATTGAAATTATATCAAGCATATTTTCTAACCACAATAGTATAACACTAGAAATCAATTACAAGAAGAAATTTGGAAATGTCATAACTATGTGGAGATTAAGTACTGTATTACTGAGCAACCAATGGATCAAAGAAGAAATCTGAAGAGAAATAAAAAAGCACTTTAAGACAGAAATAGGGGTGTCTTGGTGGCTCAGTCAGTTAAGTGTCTGCCTTTGGTTCAACTCATGATCTTGGGGTCCTGGGATTCAGCCCCACATTGGGCAACCTGCTCACAGGGGGCCTGCTTCTCCCTCTTTCTGACTTGTGCTTTCTCTTGCTATCCCTCTTTCTCTCAAATAAATAAATAAATAAAATCTTAAAAAAAAAAAGACAAATAAAAATATGCCAAAACATGGAATAAGCAAAAGCACTTCTAAGAAGGAAGTTTAGAGTTATGAATGCCTATCTCAAGAAACAAGAAAAAATCTCAAATAAACAATCTAATTTTGCACCTCAAGGAACAAGAAAATTAAGAACAAACAAAATTCAAAGTTAGTAGAAAGAGGGAAACAAATATTGGAATGGAAATAAATCAAACAGATCCATTCTCCATCTTGCTCTATATTTTTTCTAGTCCCTAAAGGCTTTTGTATACAATATGAACAAACTACCTCAGCCTCCAGTTTTCAATTGACTCCTTCCATTAAAGACACCCAGGAAGGTATCAGAAGGAAGAAACAAACTGAAGTTGGGAAAGTTATGGTCCTAAATCCCTCCCCATGGAGTTGCTTTGGTCAGTGAATATCTCAACTCCTCATAAAATGGCTCTCCTTCCTTCTGTTTCCAGTAATTATTTATCTCCTTCATTATAAGAAGTTAGAGGATGTGTATAACTGGAGTCTTCCAAGAAACAGATTCCAAGGTGGAACTAGAGTTAAAAGGGATTTACAGGAAGAATCCCTATGCAGGGATTCATTAGATAGAGCTCAAGAGGGATACCTGGGTGGCTCAGCGGTTGAGCGTCTGCCTTCAGCTCAGGGCATGATCCTGGGATCCAGGATTAGGTCCCACATCAAGCTCCCTGCATGGAGCCTCCTTCTCCCCATGCTTGTGTCTCTGCCTCCCTCTCTCTCTCTGTGTCTCTCATGAACAAATAACCAAAACCTTAAAGAAAAAAAAAAAGGTAGAGCTCAAGATATGATACAGTTCTGATGTCTGTGCATGGAGAGGGGAAAGAAAGGATGATGAATAAGCTAGGTCCTCAAGCTGAAGCACATTTTAGGAAAAGTTCAACAGACATGGGAAGGCTTCTAACCAATGTTTCCTGTTAGGGGAGTCCCATGGGTCAGTATCAGTAAACCTACTATTCTCAGATATTGGCTGGGAGTAGTTGAAGGGAAGAATGGCCTTGGTAAAAACAAAAAACAAAGCAAAAATGTTGTGTTGGGTCTAGTACTATGGAAGGCTGGGGCTGTCATCTGCATATGCATCCTACAGTAATTTCTCATGAAGGAGATCGAAAAAGAGTATTTCTATGAGTCTCAAAAGGTGGTAATATTCCCTCTGTTATTGTAATACATTATCTTTTGTGAATTCACTACATTCCAACCACACCTTTTATATATAGTATTTATCCTAACAGAAATGTATTATTCATTTTTTACAGAAAATCAATCTGATACACACACCATTCCTATTTAGTTATTATTATTTTTTTCTTTCTAAAAGAACTTTGTATTGGACCGGCAGGATCAAGGGGGATCAGGAGACACCAACAAAATGGCAGCTGACCCTCCACCTTGTTGCCCCCACCGCAGAACTTTCCCATCACCAGCAGACCACCCAAGGACACGTCATGAGGGGGTGGGGAGACTGGACCTATGCAGGAAATCTGAACTGTACTTTACCCAGACCCCATATGAAGGCATGAACAGTTATCGCCCCAGGCTGATTCCACCAGTAATATGCCTAATACCTATCACCCCGTACAGACACCCAAACCCTTACCCCTCCCCTCTTAAAAAAGATGAAAATAAATAAATAAAATAAATAATAAATAAGAATCAAGTGGGGGAAGGGCTCCTGCAAGGAGCCAGGCTAACACTGGGCAGCAGAAGCCTCCAGGACAGGAAAGCCCAGTCCCAGAGAAACAGGAGCTTTAAAAATCCGCACTGAATTCTTCCCAGAAGGGAAGACGCTCACAAGGAACTCAGGCAGGATCCCAGGAGGGGCAGTGGAGCCTCCAGGATCCCAACACTAATAGAGGAAGTGCACCGTAGGGGAAAGTGTGCCACACACCATGGGCTGAGCTCAGTAAAGGGCTGAAGCTGGAAGAAAGCTGAGGAAAAAAGAGAAAAACAATTAAAAGACCATGAGGAAAGGTTAAGGGAAATAAATGACAGCCTAAGAAGGAAAAATCTACATTTAATTGAGGTTCCAGAGGGCATGGAAAGGGACAGGAGGACCAGAAAGTGTATTTGAACAAATCATAGTGGAGAACTTCCCTAACTTGGGGAGGAAAACAGGCATTCAGATCCAGGAGATAAAGAGATCCCTCCCTAAAATCAATAAAAACCGTTCAACACCCCGACATTTAATAGTGACACTTGGAAATTCCAAACATAAAGAGAAAACCCTTAAAGCAGCTCGAGACAAGAAATTCTTAACTTCTATGGGGAGAAATATCAGATTAACAACAGACCTCTCCACAGAGACGTGGCAGGCCAGAAAGGGCTGGCAGGATATATTCAGGGTCCTAAATGAGAAGAACATGCAGCCAAGAATACTTTATCCAGCAAGGCTCTCGTTCAGAATAGAAGGAGAGATAAAGAGCTTTAAGATGGGCAGAAACTGAAAGAATATGTGACCACCAAACCAGCTCTGTAAGAAATATTGGGGGGGGGGAGGGGCAAGATGGCGGAAGAGCAGGGTCCCCAAATCACCTGTCCCCACCAAATTACCTAGATAACCTTCAAACCATCCTGAAAATTTACGAATTCGGCCTGAGATCTAAAGAGAGACCAGCTGGAATGCTACAGTGAGAAGAGTCCGCGCTTCTATCAAGGTAGGAAGACGGGGAAAGAGAAATAAAGGAACAAAAGGCCTCCGAGGGGGAGGGGCCCCGCGAGGAGCCGGGCTGAGGCCGGGGCGAGTGTCCCCAGGACAGGAGAGCCCCGTCCCGGAGGAGCAGGAGCTGCACCAACCTTCCCGGGCGGGCGGAAAGGGGCTCGCAGGGAGTTGGAGCAGGACCCAGGAGGGCGGGGATGCCCTCGGGCTCCCGGGGACACTAACAGACACCTGCACCCCGGGAGAGTGCTCCGAGCTCCCTAAGGGCTGCAGCGCGCACCGCGGGGACCGACCGGAGCAGCTCGGAGGGGCTCGGGAGCGGCTCCAGGGAGGGAGCTGCGGGGCGGGAGCGCGAATCCCACAGCGCAGGCCCCGGAGCACAGGGCGCCGGGACACAGCCCAGGATCCGGCCTCCCCCGGGACAGGCAGAGGCCGGGAGGGCCCAGGACAGCGAGGACGCTCCTGCCCCGAGCTGAGCAGATCAGCGGCCCCGCCCCGAGCCTCCAGGCCCTGCAGACCGAGAGCCCCGTAGTTCCTGCGGGGGCTGAATCCAGGCTTCCAGAGGTGCCATAGCAACTGCGACTGTTCCTCCTGGGGCCCCACCGGGTAAACAACCCCCGCTGAGCCCTGCAGCAGGCAGGGGCAGAGCAGCTCCCCCAAGTGCTAACACCTGAAAATCAGCACAGCAGGCCCCTCCCCCAGAAGACCAGCTGGACGGACCAGTGATACTCCCCCGTGTCCCAATACAACTTGTTTCTGGCCACTCTGCACTGCGCAAAATGACTAGAAGGAAAACCTCACTTCAAAAGAAAGAATCAGAAACAGCCCTCTCTCCCACAGAGTTACAAAATCTGGATTACACTTCAATGTCAGAAAGCCAATTCAGAAGCACTATTCTACAGCTACTGGTGGCTCTAGAAAAAAGCATTAAGGCCTCACGAGACTTCATGACTGCAGAATTTAGATCCAATCAGGCAGAAATTAAAAATCAATTGAATGAGATGCAATCCAAACTAGAAGTCCTAACGACGAGGGTTAACGAGGTGGAAGAACGAGTGAGTGACATAGAAGACAAGTTAATGGCAAAGAGGGAAACTGAGGAAAAAAGAGATAAACAATTAAAGAACCATGAAGACAGATTAAGGCAAATAAATGACACTCTAAGGAAGAAAAACCTACGTTTAATTGGGGTTCCCGAGGGCGCCGAAAGGGACAGAGGGCCAGAATATGTATTTGAACAAATCCTAGCTGAAAACTTTCCCAATCTGGGAAGGGAAACAGGCATTCAGATCCAGGAAATAGAGAGATCCCCCCCTAAAATCAATAAAAACCGTTCAACACCTCGACATCTAATAGTGAAGCTTGCAAATTCCAAAGATAAAGAGAAGATCCTTAAAGCAGCAAGAGACAAGAAGTCCCTGACTTTCATGGGGAGGAATATTAGGGTAACAGCAGACCTCTCCACAGAGACCTGGCAGGCCAGAAAGGGCTGGCAGGATATATTCAGGGTCCTAAATGAGAAGAACATGCAACCAAGAATACTTTATCCAGCAAGGCTCTCATTCAAAATGGAAGGAGAGATAAAGAGCTTCCAAGACAGGCAGGAACTGAAAGAATATGTGACCTCCAAACCAGCTCTGCAAGAAATTTTAAGGGGGACTCTTAAAACTCCCCTTTAAGAAGAAGTTCAAGTAACTCTGAATGTGAATGGGCTTAATGACCCCATCAAAAGGCGCAGAGTTTCAGACTGGATAAAAAAACAGGACCCATCTATTTGCTGTCTATAAGAGACTCATTTTAGACAGAAGGACACCTACAACCTGAAAATAAAAGGTTGGAGAACCATTTACCATTCAAATGGTTCTCAAAATATACCCTAAAAACTACAGAACACTTCTGAAAGAAATTGAGGAAGACACAAAGAGATGGAAAAATATTCCATGCTCATGGATTGGCAGAATTAATATTGTGAAAATGTCAATGTTACCCAGGGCAATTTACACGTATAATGCAATCCCTATCAAAATACCATGGACTTTCTTCAGAGACTTAGAACAAATTATTTTAAGATTTGTGTGGAATCAGAAAAGACCCCAAACAGCCAGGGGAATTTTAAAAAAAGAAAACCATATCTGGGGGCATCACAATGCCAGATTTCAGGTTGTACTACAAAGCTGTGTTCATCAAGACAGTGTGGTACTGGCACAAAAACAGACATATAGATCAATGGAACAGAACAGAGAACCCAGAAGTGGACCCTGAACTTTATGCTCAACTAATATACGATAAAGGAGGAAAGACGATCCACTAGAAGAAAGACAGTCTCTTCAATAAATGGTGCTGGGAAAATTGGACATCCACATACAGAAGAATGAAACTGGACCACTCTCTTGCACCATACACAAAGATAAACTCAAAATAGATGAAAGATCTAAATGTGAGACAAGATTCCATCAAAATCCCAGAGAAGAACTCAGGCAACACCCTTTTTGAACTTGGCCACAGTAACCGGAGAAGGACAAACAGTGTATGTTCTCATTCATTTGGGGAATATGAATAATAGCGAAAGGGAATATAAGGGAAGGGAGAAGAAATGTGTGAGAAATATCAGAAAGGGAGACAAAACATAAAGACTTCTAACTCTGGGAAATGAACTAGGGGTGGTGGAGGGGGAGGAGGGTGGGGGGTGGGGGTGAATGGGTGGCGGGCACTGAGGGGTACACTTGACGGGATGAGCACTGGGTATTATTCTGTATGTTGGTAAATTGAACACCAATAAAAATTAATTTATTAAAAAAAAAAAAAAGAAATATTGAGGGGGACCCTGTAAAAGAAAGAGGAAGTCCAAGGAAACAATCCACAAAAACAGGGACTGAATAGGTATCATGATGACACTAAATTCATATCTTTCAATAGTAACTCTGAACGTGAATGGGCTTAATGATCCCATCAAAAGATGCAGAGCTTCAGACTGGATAAAAAAGCAGGACCCATCTATTTGCTGTCTACAAGAGACTCATTTTAGGGATCCCTGGGTGGCGCAGCGGTTTGGCGCCTGCCTTCCGCCCAGGGTGTGATCCTGGAGACCCGGGATCGAGTCCCACATCGGGCTTCCGGTGCATGGAGCCTGCTTCTCCCTCTGCCTGTGTCTCTGCCTCTCTCTCTCTCTGTGTGACTATCATAAATAAATAAAAATTAAAAAAATTATATAAAAAAAAGAGACTCGTTTTAGACATAAGAACACCTACAGCCTGAAAATAAAAGGTTGGAGAATGATTTACCATCCAAATCGTCCTCAAAAGAAGAAAGTAGGGTTAGCAATCCTTATATCAGATAAATTAAAGTTTATCCCAAATGCTGTAATAAGAGATGAAGAGGGACACTATGTCATACTTAAAGGATCTATTCAACAAGAGGACCTAACAATCATAGATATTTATGCCCCTAATGTGGAAGCTGCCAAGTATATCAATCAATTAATTACCAAAGTTAAGACCTACTTAGATAATAATACACTTATACTGGGAGATGTCAACATGGTGCTATTGAAAATGACGTATCTTCTAAGCACAACCTCTCCGAAGAAACAAGAGCTTTAAATGATACACTGGACCAGATGGATTTCAACTATTTACAGAACTTTACATCCAAACAAACCTGAATACACATTCTTCTCAAGTGCACATGGAACTTTCTCCAGAATAGAAAACATACTGGGTGACAAATCAGGTCTTAACCAATACCAAAAAATTGGGATTGTACCCTGCATATTTTCAGAGGATAATGCTTTGAAACTAGAACCAAATCACAAGAAGAACTTTGGAAGGATTTCAAACATGTGGAGGTTAACAACCATCCTGCTAAAAGATGAAAGGGTCAACCAGGAAATTAGAGAAGAATTAAAAAGATTCATGGAAACTAATGAGAATGAAGACACAACCGTTCAAAATCTTTGGGATACAGCAAAAGCAGTCCTGAGGGGGAAATACATGGCAATACAAGCATCCATCCAAAAACTGGAAAGAAAGGAAATACAAAAGCTAACCTTGACCCTAAAGGAGCTGGAGAAAAAACAGCAGTCGTGGATCCTACACCCAGCAACAGAAGAGAATTAATAAAGATTTGAGCAGAACTCAGTAAAAGAGAGACCAGAAGAACTGTGGAACAGATCAACAAAACCAGGAGTTGGTTCTTTGAAAGAATTAATAAGATAGATAAACCATTAGCCAGCCTTATGAAAAACAAAAGAGAAAAGACTCTAAATAAAATCATGAATGAGAAAGAAGAGATCACAACCAGTAACAACGAAATAAAAACGATTTTAAAAACTTATTATGAACAGCTGTACGTCAATAAATTAGGTAATCTAGAAGAAATGGATGCGTTTCTAGAAAACCACAAACTACCAAAACTGGAACTGGAAGAAATAGAAAACCTGAACAGGCCAATAACCAGGGAGGAAATTGAAGCAGTCATCAAAAACCTCCCAAGACACAAGAGTCCAGGGCGAGATGGCTTCCCAGAGGAATTCATTCAAACGTTTAAAGAAGAAAACATACCTATTCTACTAAAACTGTTTGGAAAGATAGGAAGAGATGGAGTACTTCCAAGTTCGTTCTATGAGGCCAGCATCACCTTAATTCCAAAACCAGACAAAGACCCCACCAAAAAGGAGAATTATAGACCACTATCCCTGATAAACACAGATGCAAAAATTCTCAACAAGATACTAGTCAATAGGATTCAATAGTACATTAAGAAGACTATTCACCATGACCAAGTGAGATTTATCCCCAGGACGCAAGGCTGGTTCAGCACTTGTAAAGCAATCAATGTGATTGATCATGTCAGCAAGAGAAAAACCAAGAACCATATGATCTTCTCAATAGATGCAGAGACAGCATTTGACAAAATACAACATCCATTACTGATCAAAACTCTTCAGAGTGTAGGGATAGAGGGAACTTTCCTCAGCATCTTAAAAGTCATCTACAAAAAGCCCACAGCAAATATCATTCTCAATGCGGAAACACTGGGAGCCTTTCCCCTAAGATCAGAAACAAGACAGGGATGTCCACTCTCACCACCGCTATTCAACACAGTACTAAAAGTCTTAGCCTCAGCAATCAGGCAACAAAAAGAAATAAAAGGCATTCAAATTGGCAAAGAAGAAGTCAAACTCTCCCTCTTTGCAAATGACATGATACAGTATATAGAAAACCCAAAAGACTCCATCCACCTCAAGACTGCTAGAACTCATACAGCAATTCGGCAGTGTGGCAGGATACAATATCAATGCCCAGAAATCCGTGGAATTTTTATACACTAACAATGAGACTGAAGAAAGAGAAATTAAGGAATCAATCCCATTTACAATTGCACTGAAAAACATAAGATACCTAAGAATAAACGTAAACAAAGAGGTAGAGGATCTATAACCTAAGACGGACAGAACACTTCTGAAAGAAATTGAGGAAGACACAAAGAGATGGAAAAACATTCCATACTCATGGATTGGCAGAATTAGTATTATGAAAATGTCAGTGTTACCCAGGGCAATTTACACATTTAATGCAATCCCTATCAAAATACCATGGACTTTCTTCAGAGTTGGAACAAATCATCTTAAGATTTGTGTGGAATCAGAAAAGACCCCGAATAGCCAGGGGAATTTTAAAAAAGAAAACCATAGCTGGGGGCCTCACAATGCCAGATTTCAGGTTGTACTACAAAGCTGTGGTCATCAAGACAGTGTGGTACTGGCACAAAAACAGACACATAGATCAATGGAACAGAATAGAGAACCCAGAAGTGGACCCTCAACTCTATGGTCAACTAATATTCAACAAAGGAGGAAAGACTATCCTCTGGAAAAAAAGACAGTCTCTTCAATAAATGGTGCTGGGAAAATTGGACATCCACATGCAGAAGAATGAAACTAGACCATTCTCTTTCATCATACACAAAGATAAATTCAAAATGGATGAAAGACCTGAATGTGAGACAGGATTGCATCAAAATCCTAGAAGAGAACACACACAAACCTTTTTTGAACCTGGTAACAGCAACTTCTTGCAAGATACATCCACGAAAGCAAAAGAAACAAAAGCAGAAATGAATTGTTGGTACTTCATCAAGATAAAAAGCTTCTGCACAGCCAAAGAAACAGTCAATATAACTGAAAGAGAACCTACAGAATGGGAGTAGATATTTGCAGAAGACATATCAGATAAGGGCCTGTATTCAAGATCTATAAAGAACTTATTAAACTCAACACCAAAGAAACAAACAATCCAATCATGAAATGGGCAAAAGACATGAAGAGAAATCTCACAGAGGAAGACATAGACATGGCCAACACGCACATGAGAAAATGCTCCGCATCACTTGCCATCAGGGAAATACAAATCAAAACCACAATGAGATCCCACCTCACACCAGTGAGAATGGGGAAAATTAACAAGGCAGGAAACCACAAATGTTGGAGAGGATGTGGAGAAAGGGGAACCCTCTTGCACTGTTGGTGGGAATGTGAACTGGTGCAGCCACTCTGGCAAACTGTGTGGAGGTTCCTCAAAGAGTTAAAAATAGACCTGCCCTACGACCCAGCAATTGCACTGCTGGGGATTTACCTCAAAGATACAGATGCAGGGGCAGCCCGGTGGTGCAGCGGTTTAGTGCCGCCTGCAGCCCAGGGCGTGATTCTGGAGACCCTGGATGGAGTCCCGCATCGGGCTCTCTGTATGATGCCTGCTTCTCCCTCTGCCTGTGTCTCTGTCTGTGTCTCTGCCTCTCTCTCTCTCTCTCTCTCTGTCTCTATGAGTAAATAAATAAAAAAATCTTAAAAAAAAAAAAAGGTACAGATGCAGTGAAACACTGGGACACCTGCACCCCGATGTTTCTAGCAGCCATGTCCACAATAGCCAAACTGTGAAAGGAGCCTCGGTGTCCATCGAAAGATGAATGGATAAAGAAGATGTGGTCTATGTATACAACGGAACATTCCTCAGCCATTAGAAACAACAAATACCCACTATTTGCTTTGACGTGGATGGAACTGGAGGGTATTATGCTGAGGGAAATAAGTCAATTGGAGAAGGACAAACATTATATGTTCTCATTCATTTGGGGAATATAAGAAATAGTGAAAGAGAATAAAGAGGAAAGGAGATAAAAAAGTGGGAAATATCAGAGAGGGTGACAAAACATGAGAGACACCTAACTCTGGGAAACCAACAACAGGTGGTAGAAAGGGAGGTGGGTGGGTGGTTGCGTGACTGGGTGACGGACACAGAGTGGACAGTTGATGGGATGAGCACTGGGTTATATGCTATATGTTGGCAAGTTGAACTGCAGTAAAAAATATATATATATTTACCCAAGGGACTCCCCATCCAAAAAAAAAAAAAAAAAAAAGACTAGAACTTATGTTTCCTGAAGTTGAAACCAGGAAAGATTATGAATATCAAGCCGGAAAAATCCAAATGTTTTCTGCAGTTTTCCAGCTTTAATTTCACCAAATTTTACTTCCAAATATTAGCAGTAAGGTTACATAAGCAAATATGACACACAACCCCGTTTTCTCTTTCAAATTTTTAATAAATTGCTGTACATTTTTCCTTTCATCCTATGTGGAAGAAATAGCAATTTTAAAGGGATTCCTCCTCTTATGAGCCTTGAGCCTACATTCAAATGTGTAATTCCTCCAATGCTTATTTTATTCTATGTCTCCATCTCGGTCTCTTCTCCCATACTCTCTTCATAGTCAACTTATGTATGATACACTATTTTTGTTTTTTCTAAAACTCTCAGCAATATTTCAATAAATTAACTGGACATGATATATTAAAATCTAAAAGTTATCAAACACAAGATAAATGGCTAAGATCTTGTAATTATTCTGTATCAGATAGTCAATGCCATATTAGCTCATCACCTTACATATTCTCCTTCACTAAGCTGCCTTTTATCATAAGCTTGGCTTTTATTGAGAATAATTAAAAAAAGAGCTATATGAAAATTTATTCTGCAATTTCTCTACAAAGGTCATGAGCCATTATCTATTTTGTAGTTCAGATACTCTATATTAAGTCCCATGTGAAAAATGTGCTAGAAAATAGGAGTTCACTTTCTTTCCACTGACAAAGTTATGTTTTCTGCTTTCTGAAAAATGTCATACAATTTCTTGTAATTATTTTAAAACTTTGGTTGCTCAGATAGTATTCTGTATTCCAGTAAGCAAGAAAGAATCATATTGTTTAAGATTCTGACCATACTCCAACTCATTAAATATGAAATTAAATGGTTCTGGCCTCTGAAATAAATCCCTAAAATAAGATTATCTGTCTATGCATCTATAGATGAATGATGAATAGATAGATGATAAATAAATAATTTGAGACATAGTTTGTGTTTGAATAAAGGCAAATTGTATGAAAGAAAAGAAAATACATCTGGCCATCATTGCTTTGGAATTTTAAAACCTGAAGTATATACACTCACTCTGCCTCTATTTTTTTTTTTTATTCAATAGACTGTTTTTGAGATCCATCCATAACTGTAAGCTGTCAACTTTTTGGCATACATTTATTTATAATACTTTATATTTAAATTTTGCTCTATATACCTCTTTCTTTCCTAATATCATTTGAGTTTTCCACTTCTTAAAAAAGTCTTACTAGAATTTTTTGTACTTTATTCGTTTTTGCCCAAAATGAACTTTTAGCTTCTTTGTCCCATATATCTTTTATTTTATTTGTGATTAAATTTTTGTACTATCTTTAATTTATTACTTCTAAATCATTTCAGACTTATTTATATTAGTGCAACTTTTTAAGTAGGACAGTTATTCTATTATTTTTACTTTTTATTATTTTTGGAACATAAACAACACTTAATGTTATCATTTAAAAATATATACTAAAGCAGTAGAATACATATTATTTTTGAGTGCATATGAAATATTCTCCAAAATAGTTCACATACAGGGTCACAAATCAGCCCTCAATAAGTACAAAAACATTGAGATCATATTATGCATATTTTCAGACCATAATACTGTGAAATTTGAAGTCAACCACCAGAAAAAATTTGGAAGGACTGCAAATACATGGAGGTTAAAGAATATCCTACTAAAGAATGTGAATGAATTAAACAGAAAATTAAAGAAGAAAAAAAAAATAAAACAAAACATGTAAGCCAATGAAAATGAAAACATGACAGTTCAAAACCCTTGGGATGCAGCAAAGTCAGACCTAAGAGGAAAGTATATTGCAATACAGGCCTACCTCAGCACGCAAAAAAAAAAAAAAAAAAAAAAAAAAAAAAAAAAAAGGCTTAAATACACCAGCTAGAGAATTAACAGTAAATAAGGCCTAAAGCCAGCAGAAGGGAAGTAATAAAGATTAGAGCAGAAACAAATGAGATAGAACTAACAACAACAACAACAACAACAACAACAACAACAAACCCAGTAGAACAGACCAATGGAACTAAGGGCCCCTTCTTTGAAAGAATTAATAAAATCAGTAAACTGTTAGCCAGGCTTATCAAAAAGAAACTAGAAAGGATCAAGATTAAAATCACAAAGGAAAGAGGATAATCACAATCGACACTACAGAAATACAATTATGCGATTATGAAAAATTCTATGTCAACAACCTGGGGAATCTGGAAAGTGGACAAATTCCTAGATATATACAAACTACCAAAATTGAAACAGAGAGAAATAAAAATTTGAACAGATTCAAAGCCAGCAGAGTAATAAAAAATCTCCCCAAACAAAAGTCCAGGGCCAGATGGTTACCCAGAGGAATTCTACCAGACATTTAAAAAATAGTTAATATCTATTTTCAAATTACTCCCAAAAAATAGAAATGAAAAGAAAACTTTCAAACTCATTCTTATGAGGTCCGCATTACTCTGATTCCAAAACCAGACAAAGACCTTGGTGGGGGGCTCCCATAGGAGAACTACAGGCCAAAATCCCTGATGAACATGGATCCAAAAATTTTCAACAATATATTAGCAAATTGAATGCAACAGTACATTAAAAGATTCCTTCACCACGATCAAGAGGAATTGTTCCTGGGCTGCAGGGGTGGTTCAATATACACAAATCAATGAATATGATATACCATATTAAAAAAAGAAAGGATAAAGATCATATGATCCTCTCAATAAATGCAGAAAAAGCAACTGACAAAGTACAGTATCCATTCTTATTAAAAACCCTCAACAAAGTAGGGATAGAGGAAACATACCTCAACATCATAAAGGCCATCTATGGAAAATCCACAGCTAATATCATCCTCAATGGGGAAACACTACAGTCAGGAAAAAGATAGGGATGTCCACTCTCATCATTATTATTTAATATAGTACTGGAAGTCCTAGCTTTAGCTATAAGAAAACAAAAAGAAATAAAAGGCATCCAGATCAGCAAGGAAGAAATCAAACTTTCAGGACACCTGGGTGGCTCAGCGGTTGAGCATCTGCCTTCGACTCAGGGCGTGATCTCAGATTCCTGGGATCAAGTCTCATATCCGGCTCCCCGCGGGAAGCCTGTTTCTCCCTCTGCCTGTGTCTCTGTCTCTCTCTCTGTGTCTCTCATGAATAAATAACTAAAATCTTTAAAAAAAAAAGTCAAACTGTCACCATTCATAGATGACACTCTGCTCTATGTAGAAAACCTAAAAGACTCCACCAAAAAATTTCTAGCATTGATACACAAATTCAGCAAAGTTTCAGGTTATAAAATCAATGTGCAGAAATTTGTTGCATTTCTATACACCACCAATAATGAAGCAGCAAAAAAAGAAATTAAATAATCAATCCTATTTATAAGTGCAACAAAAACTGTAAAAGACCTAGGAATAAACCTAAGAGATAAAAAGATCTATACTCTGAACTATAGAATACTTACGAAAGAAATAGAAGAGGACACAAAGAAATGGAAAAAACATCTCATGCTTATGGATTAGAAGAAAAAATATTATTAAAATATCTATACTATCCAGAGAAATCTACACATTTAATGCAATCCTAATCAAAATACCACTCAGCATTTTTCACAGAGCTAGAACAATCCTAAAATTTATATGGAATCGCAGAAGATCCTGAATAGCCAAAGCAATACTGAAAAAGAAAAGCAAATCTGGAGGCATCGTGATTCCAGACTTCAAGCTATATTAGAAAGCTGTAGTCATCAAGACGGTATGGTACTGGCAAAAAACAGACACCTAGACCAAAAGAACAGAAAAGAGAACCCAGAAATGGACCCACAACCATATGGTCAACTAATCTTCCACAAAGCAGTAAAAAATATCCAGTTGGGGAAAAAAAAAGACAGCCTTTTCAAAAAATGGTATTGGGAAAATTAGCCACATGCAGAAGAGATCACATTTTCTTACACCATATACAAAAATAAATTGAAAAACCTAAATGTGAGACAGGAATTCATCAAAATCCTAGAGGAGAACACAGGCAGGAACCTCTTGGACCTCAGCTACAGCAACTTCTTACTAGACACTTCTCTGGGGGCAAGGGAAACAAAAGCAAAAATGAACTATTGGGACTTTATCAAGATAAAAACTTCTGCACCACAAAGGAAATAATCAACAAAACTAAAAGGCAGCCTGTGGAATGGGGAAGATATTTGCAAATGACATATCTGATAAAGGGTTAGTATCCAAAATTTATTTAAAAACTTACCAAACTCAACACCCAAGATACAAATAATCCAGTTAAGAATGGACAAAAGACATGGATACCTTTTTTTCCAAAGAAGACATCCAGGTGGCCAACAGATACATGAAAAGATGCTTAACATCCCTCATCATCAGGGAAATAAAAATCAAAACCATGATGAGATAGCACCTTACACCTGTCATGGCTAAAACTAACAACATAAAAAACAAGTGTTAGCAAGGATGTGGAGAAAGGGGAACATTTTTGCACTATTAATGGGAATGCAAACTGGTGTAGCCACTTTGGAAAACAGTATAGAGCTTTATCAAAAAGTTAAAAGTAGAAGTACCCTACAACCCAGTAATTGCACTACTAGGTATTTACCCAAATGATACAAAAATACAAAGTCAAAGGTGGATACATACATATTGATATTTATAAGAATGGATAAAGAAGATGCGGAAATTACATATAAAGATATAGAAGATGTGATATCTGTATATAGAGAGATCTATTGATACATGTATTACTCAGCCACCAAAAAGAATGAAACCCTACCATTTGTAACAATGTGGATGGAGCTAGAGTGTATTATATTAAGTGAAAGAAGTCACTCAGACAGACAAAGACCATATGATTTCACTCATGTGTGGAATTTAAGACACAAAACAGATGTACATATGAGAGGGGAGAAAGAAAGAGGGAAACAAACCATAAGCGACTCTCAATGATACAAACAAATTGAGGGTTGGTGGAGGGAGGTGGGTGGGGATGGGCTAAAAGGGTGATGGGTATTAAGGAGGGTACTTTTTATGATGAGCACTGGATGTTGTATGTAAGTGATGAATCACTGAATTCTACTCTTGAAACCAATATTGCGCTGTGTTAACTAACTAGACTTTAAATAAAAAAATTGAAAAGAAAAAAACATACCAATATAGCAATATTACATAGTCATGATATATAATATTTTGTTTTTGTATTTTTCTAAGCAATTACTATGTATTAAAAAAATCCCATTGCTTTTACCTTTTTTTTTAAAGATTTTATTCATTTATTCATAAGAGACACAGAGAGAGAGAGAGAGAGAGAGAGAGAGAGAGAGAGAGGCAGAGAGAGAAGCAGGCTCCATGCAAGGAGCCCGATATGGGACTCGATCCCGGGTCTCCAGGATCACGCCTTGAGCCAAAAGCAGGCACCAAATCACTGAGTCACCCAGGGATCCCCTGCTTTTACATTTTTTATGCTACTATAGTAAGAACGGTTTTAGGCACATCTAAATTGCCTTTGCAGTTTTCTCATATTTGTAAATTACACATATAATGCTGTGATTAAGTTGAAGTTATAATGAACTACTAATTAAAAAAGTAGTTGTATTCTCTAAATAGCATAATAGCATAAAAATGGTCAATTTATAAGTTACATAAAAATATGAATTATTATTATTATTATAAAATACTCATCTAAGTGTTACAATTTCACCCTGCCTCATTTTAAGCCAATATATTATCTCTTAAGTACTATCAATTTCTTAAAGTAACAGTAGAAAGCTATGATCCCTATTGAAGAAAGCCCATAGAGACTCAAGTTTCTTGGAGAGATCCTAAAACTCTAGATCATTTTATTGAAGACTGAATTCGCTGAGAAGCAAATCCTATTTTCAGGATACAATGATAATAAAAATATATGCCATGAGGTTCCATATATATTTTCTAGAGAAAGATGAGAAAGAGAATGATGTCTTTTTCTCATGACTGTCTCCTTAGATTCACTAGTAATTATAAACCTCAGATTGAAAAAGATGTGTGAACATAGGTAGATGGTAGCATGGAGTGAAGGTGAAGGAAGTGAAGACATTTCAGATGAAAGTCTCTCCCACACTTTTGGTTAAAGGACCATAAATAGGATCATTCTTGGTCACATGCACTGTTTAGAATAACTACTTGTGTGGCACTTAGGTGGCACAGTTGGTTAAGCGTCTGACTCTTGATTTCAGTTCAGGTTGTGATCTCAGGGTCTTGAGATTGAGCCGAGTCAGGCTCCACTTGAGAGTCTCTGCCTCTCTCACTTGTGCACTCACTCCCTCTCTCTCATTCTCAAATAAATAAATAAATAAATAAATAAATAAATAAATAAATCTTTTTTTTTTTTGTTTTAAAGAAAAACTACTTGGAATGTGGTAACTCTCTCATCATCACCTAGTGACTGAAGTGACCGAATTTTTCTTATAATCTCAGTCATCAACTCCTTTTTTCCCTGTAATTCTGCACCTATTTTCATCAAGTTATTGTTTTTGGAAAGTTGTCACTTCCTTGAAGATTGAGTTGTTCTTAAGCTTTTAATGTTTTTCCTCCAGTTTTCCCTTTATTATTGTCTCATGACTTTTCTTCTAGGTTAGTATCCTCTAAAAACAACCCCATTTCTGCCTATTACTTTTGAAAAGACCTATGCTTGGCAAAGATATTGCATTTTTCCTGAATCAATTTTGCAATGATTTGGGCAACTATTTTTTTTTTTATGTAAAATCTAAACAAAACAAACCCATAAAAAACTAAAGACAGGAGAACATATCAGGAAACCTTGGCTTTTTAGTTCTAACTTCAGGTCATTCAAGGGCATGGTTATCTCTTTGTGCAGTTTCCCATGGATCTGCCTGAGGTCAATGTCTATAATGGTTTTCAGCCCTCCCATAGTGGCTCTGCCCACTGAAAAACTCATTCCAGCAACCTAAGTCTCCACAGGCTCCTATATGAAATGAACCAGTAGTCCATTTGGAATTCAACCCTTATTGGGCAAACAAGGCAAAATACCAGTGGAATTGGTCTGAGGAAGAATAGATAAATAATGGGAAAGCCCCATTTGGCCAGGGTTCCCTGTTCCCTATTTTCTTTTTGCCCCTCTCCCTCTCTGAAAAAAAAAAAAAAAAGAGTTTTTATATATTAGGAAATATAGAGAGAACAAAACAATGAGTACCCATATATTCACTATCTGGAGTCAATAATACTTAACATTTTACTGCAGTTTTTTTAAATCTTATCTTTCTCTCCCATTAACTTTCTCTTTTTTCCCCTGAAGTATTTCAAAGTAAATTACAGATATTTTGACACTTTTGCATGCATTACTAAAATTTAAAATTTTCTCCTCTTCCATTATCTTATACATTATCACACTTAAAATATTTAGGATTCTATAATGTCATCTCATATCCAGTTTAATTTCAAATTTCCCTTATTGTCTCAAATATATATTTTGATGCTTTATTTTTGAAGTAGGATCCAATTAACAATAATACATTACATTGGGTTATTAGGTCTCTTGAATTTCTCCTTTAAATTGTTATTGAAGTGCAACAAGCACACTTCTGAGTCTTAAAATCTAAGGTAACCTATAATGGTCATTTTCTTTTTTTCATTCTTATTGAGGTGTGATATACAAACAATAAAGTATATACCTTTCCTAAATATAAACGTAGATTCATTTTCAGAATCTTGTTTCCTCCTAAAGCCTGTACCATAAGGTAATCAAAATATGTTTTGTTGTACTATATTTGTTGAGGTTTGATTCACATACAGTGGACTATACATATTTCAAGCAAACACCTTAATTAATCTTTACATGGATGTACACTTATGAGGAAACGTCTTCCCCTTGAGAAATGAAAAATTTTTAGTACCCCAAAGAACTCCCATGGCTATCATGATTTCCTTTCTCTCCAAAAAGAGGCGGTTACCCATTTGTCTTGTGGCATCATATATTGATTTTGTGTGCTTTACATTCTGTGTAGATGGGAATAAACAGGGCATGCTCTTTCATATCTATCTTTTTAAACTTTTAAACTCAGTGTTAATTTCATCAGATTTGTCCATGTTGTGTTTATCAGTGATGTATTCTTTGTTGTTTCTAGGTAATATTCCCTTGTATAAATATGATACATATTTCTCTTTTTTATTTAGCTGTTGGTTGATATTTGGATTGTTTCTAGTTTTTGTCTACTGTCAATAGGACTGCTAGAAAAATTCTTGTAAAAAAAAACATGAAGTTATGTTTGTGGAACACCAACTTAAAAAGGGTATTAAAAGCAGAAAATAACAATAGGATAGGAGTGTTATGGATGCACAGATTATGATAGTTTATTTGAGTGTAGTTTTGAGTAAATTCTTTAATAGATTTTGGGAGTCAATAAAACCTACGGTATTATGTTTTGTTTTTGTGCACTATTGCAATCTCAGTGCCTAAAGCAATACCTGGTTCATCTGAGACATTCAGCAAATTTAATGAGTGAATAAATAAAAGAGAGTGCTGAAAAATGTCAAGTATTATAGAGGATTTTCTTTGGATAACTAGAAAAATGAATAATTTGTATTTACTAATTAATCCATAACTTACCATTTTACTTAAAGAGAAAATATTAAGGATGGAAAAACCAAAACCCCATAATTTCTATGTTACCACATAACTCTGGGTGACAAGTTTTCACAACAAACTCCAAAATATAAAAGATGGTGACAAGTACTGAGAGCAAGTTGCTATGGTATCATCGAGTCGTGAGAGAATATTAACAAATGAAAATGTATCCTGGTGGTCCTGAGAGTAGGAAAGGCCACAGGTCACTAGAAAATTCAGTAGCAATCTAAGAACAGCAGACAAAAGTGAATGCTGTTTAACAGGTGAGTGCAAAAAAACCTGTCTGATGGTACTAGAGATGTCTGATTGTTATAAACTCTCAAAACTGGGATCCCTGGGTGGCGCAGCGGTTTGGCGCCTGCCTTTGGTGCATGGAGCCTGCTTCTTCCTCTGCCTGTGTCTCTGCCTCTGTCTCTCTCTCTCTGTGACTATCATAAGTCAAAAAATAAATAAATAAATAAATAAATAAATAAATAAATAAATAAATAAATAAACTCTCAAAAATAAAAAATAAAATAATTCCTTCTCTGACAAAGCCACACACTGAAGACATGTTGCTGAGAGTAGAATACAAACAACAACAACAAAAAAATACAAACTAGGAAAAACAGTAACACTAAGCAAAGAGCAAAACCAAGGTAGGGGAATTGAACTTGTAGATCTCCAAGAAAGAAGGTTTTTTTTTTAAAAGAATCATAATAACAACAACAACAACAAAAAGGAAGCTCTAAAACTGTGAAGAGAGGAAAATTATCTTGATCCATCTATCTAGGAAACCTACTTCAGGTACATATGAGCAAGAAGAATTGAATACCATTGAGTTAAATTGGTATAAATACTTGGAAAAATGGTTTTATTGAATTTTACTAAAGTTAAATATGCACGGATCTTATAATGAAACAATTCTATTCCTGGATATACACTCAAGAGAAATAAATACAGATGTTTACAACAAGATAAGAATGTGGCAATTTGAATTCATAAGGTATTCATAATACCTTCAAACTACATACAGCCTAAATACCCATCAAGAGGAGAATGGATAAGCCATGTTGTTTTTAGAAAGAAGCCACAAGGCCAAAGGTGGACCCACTTGCCCTAAGGTAACAACCCAAGGCTTATTGGTAGTAGTATTAGCCTCTCCAGGAATGGAATATTAAGCCAATCAGTCTGGAACTTTCTGGTTTGCACTAATGAGGTAATTTGTCACGAGGGACCTCTTCATCCTTCAAAGATTAGATAATCCACCTAACAAGACACTCTGCCCTTCCCCCTGAGGGAAAGTGACCTTGCCTGAAACGATTTCTTTTCTTTTGCTAATAACTTCTTGTTTCACCTTCCTTTCTGTAAAAACCTACATTTTGTACCACTGTGTGGAGATCCCCTCAACTTGTTAGATAAGAAGCTGTCTTGTGACTCACTTAATAAGGCCAGTCAGATCTTCAAATTTACTTAAGATTTTTTTTTAAGTATTAGTCAGCAATAGAAAGGTACACTGTTGACACATGCAATAATAGGGATGCATCAACAACATGAATAAATTTCATTCATTATACTGAGGAAAGAAGCTAAAAAAAAATGATTATAGAACCCCAATTATGGAAAGTAACTAATATGTGATGGAAATCAAAACAGTGCTTGCCTAGTGGTTGGGATGGGGGTAAACTGACTACAAAGAAGCATGAAAATTTTTTCAAAAGTGAAGAAGATGTCATACATCTTGGTTAAGGGATAGATATATATAGATATAATCTTTTTTTTTTTTTTTTTTAAGGTGAAGCAACTCAAGACTTTTATTCTGGGAGGACAGGGATCCCCAGAGTGGGGGTGGGGGTGGGGGGAATGACGGCAAGGACACAAAAATGACAGCAAAGATCAATGGGGCGGGGTCAGCGGGTTACATCGCCGTCACGCCTCGGCCACATGCTCCCTCCCCGCTGGGTATTCCAATGAGGAAAATGACAAGTCGGAAAAAAAAAATCTTTACAAAGTTTAAGAGAGTCCATCCGTCTTTGCAAAAGGGATGGCCTGGCCAGCGAGTGGAATCCTGTGACCTTGTGATGTCAGCTGCGCTCAGAACGTTGGTCCCGACGACCCACACCAGCCTCTCGGGAGCCGACGTGCGGTCTCCACACCCCACGGGGGTCAGGACGTGGAGAACTGCTCACTCCTCAGCATTTCTGGACCTTGAATCTCCTCCTCAGCCCTGAGCGCTTTTCCTGACATTATGTCCTCACGTGCCACCAGCTTGCCAGGTAAACACTGGTGCCACTAGGGCCACAAAAGTGTGGGGTTTTTTTGGAAGGCTTATTTGTCAGTAATTTGTTAATATTCAATATTTTTTATGGGCTGGTCTAGGGGATTTCCAGAAGGGGTGGAGGAATTCTCAGTCGTTAATCTGTGGGGCTTCAAGGGTAAGCTCTGTTCTCATTCTGATATGGGACTTTCTGCCACTGGCTTGGGCTCTGTTGTCTTTCTAACATGTGATTCTCTGCCAAGGGCAATTCTGAGCGCTGTTGTCTTTCCGGCATGGGATTCCTTGCCGAGGACATTCTGCAGTCTTTCCTGTAGAGTTCAGCTCATTCACAGGGGCCTAAGATGGCTGTACTTGTGCTAAAGCTAAACTTGAGGTGGAATGGCCTTAATTTTTCTCCGCCTCCACATTTAAGAAATATTAAATAAAGATAAAAATTAAAAATAGCTATATAAGGAGAATTCCAGGGACTTAAATCATTTTTCTTTTGGAAACTTTAGGAAATTAAATATAAAGTACTTACTGTGCCTTTTCTACATAAAGTGTACTCTTGGGTATCAAAAGAGAGGAGGAAAGTTTCTCATTATGGAAGTATTCAAGCTAATAATTGAAAAAGGAATAATAGAAATATGTCATTTTAAAATAATCTATGTAACGCTCATCAACTGGCCACTAACATCACAAAAATGAGACAACTGGGGATCCCTGGATGGCGCAGCGGTTTAGCGCCTGCCTTTGGCCCAGGGCGCGATCCTGGAGACCCAGGATCGAGTCCCACGTCAGGCTCCCGGTGCATGGAGCCTGCTTCTCCCTCTGCCTGTGTCTCTGCCTCTCTCTCTCTCTCTCTCTCTCTGTCTCTCTGTGACTATCGTAAATAAATAAAAATTTAAAAAAAATTTAAAAAAAATGAGACAACTGAACATTAGTACCTCCTATGGAAGTGCAATGTATCACCTATGAAATGCTTTATTAAAATACAAGAACTGAAAGTGATCAAAGCTAATTTAATTACCAGTTTACAGAAAAAGAGGCAAACATAATGACTGACATCATGAGGATAAAATGAGCAAATCTAGAATATGAAAACTAAATAAGACAGGTAATCTGGGTTTTTTAACAAGCAAATTGCAAGGAAAAACAAATCTTCAGGGATAATTCAGACTAAAAGATATTTCTTAAGAGACATAACTAAAGATAAATATATACTTATTATAGCCACTGAAAAATGAAAAAGTTTTTCTGTTGATATGGACAAAGAATTGGTCCATATAATTTTCTTTTTTATTTTTTAATAAATTAATTTTTATTGGTGTTCAATTTACCAACATACAGAATAACACCCAGTGCTCATCCTGTCAAGTGACCCCCTCCGTGCCCGTCACCCATTCACCCCCACCCCCCGCCATCCTCCCCTTCCACCACCCCTAGTTCATTTCCCAGAGTTAGGAGTCTTTATGTTCTGTCTCCCTTTCTGATATTTCCTACCCATTTCTTCTCCCTTCCCTTATATTCCCTTTCACTATTATTTATATTCCCCAAATGAATGAGACCACATAATGTTTGTCCTTCTCCGATTGACTTACTTCACTCAGCATAATACCCTCCAGTTCCATCCACGTCGAAGCAAATGGTGGGTATTTGTCGTTTCTAATGGCTGAGGAATATTCCATTGTATACATAAACCACATCTTCTTTATCCATTCATCTTTCGATGGGCACCGAGGCTCCTTCCACAGTTTGGCTATTGTGGACATGGCTGCTAGAAACATCGGGGTGCAGGTGTCCCGGCGTTTCATTGCATCTGAATCTTTGGGGTAAATCCCTAACAGTGCAATTGCTGTGTCGTAGGGCAGGTCTATTTTTAACTCTTTGAGGAACCTCCACACAGTTTTCCAGAGTGGCTGCACCAGTTCACATTCCCACCAACAGTGCAAGAGGGTTCCCTTTTCTCCGCATCCTCTCCAACATTTGTGGTTTCCTGTCTTGTTAATTTTCCCCATTCTCACTGGTGTGAGGTGGTATCTCATTGTGGTTTTGATTTGTATTTCTCTGATGGCAAGTGATGCAGAGCATTTTCTCATGTGCATGTTGGCCATGTCTTTGTCTTTGACTTCTTTAACTTAACAAAGAGCCATTTCCCTTGCTAGGTACTAAGGTCTAGTCTGGTTTTAGTGGAGAATTTATAACCTTGAGCATAGAAAACATCAAGTTACCATCTGGGAATGAAATTCAACCTGTTCTTTACCTTTTGTCTTTCTTTCTTTCTTTCTTTCTTTCTTTCTTTCTTTCTTTCTTTCTTTCTTTCTTTCTTTCTTTCTTTCTTTCTTTCTTTCATTCTTCTCTCTTTTTGTAGTTTTTTAATGTTGCAGTTAGGACTTCTACAATAGCATTTCTTAGGAAAACGAAGCTATTAGATTTCAAGAATTACATGAAAAATGTGCTTTTGAAACTCTATGTCAGAACTAAGGCTTTTAAGGCATAGAATACCACATTAGAATACTGTGAACTCATTGCTGAAGAGGCATGATAAGCACCTGCAAAGATCTAAGTGGCAGGTAATATGAGGAAGCCCAAACATTTATAATGTGGTACCAGCAAGGTACAAGAGTTGCAGAAAAAAGTCTTGGAAGATGGTAGGATACATAATAAGGGGACCTGAGCAATGGCATAAGGAAACATAAAACTAACATTAACTGGTAGGATTTAATAAGAAAGGAACATGTCAGAGCCTCAGGTATAGAAAAGTAAGAACAAGGGCACAGTGAGAAGAATGTGGTCGGAAGTTGGAGGGTAGCTACAAGCAACAAAGTCAATTACTTGAACAAGGATTCAAGAACTCAGTGAAGAATAAATGTGAAGTAACAGAAGAAACTATTAGGTGATGCTTCATGAAGTTCATCTCAAAATTAGCTTGGATCCACATTCAGAAGAGAGAGAGAAAGTCACAAAACTAATGGCTATTAAGAGTAGTACAAGTAAGAAAATGTGCTGAAATATATATCTCAAAATTCATTGTATTAATAATCATATGCACACATGTATATGCATATTTAGCATCTATCTTGAAAATTCAATAATTTGCTAGATATATATTTCTGCTGTATTACAGATAATGACAGAATTCTGCTGTACTACAGAATCAGACAAGTGGCAAATACAATGCAGTACATATAGGCCACTGTGAAAAAAAAAAAAAAAACAGAAAGGGAACTCAGTACTCATACTTAAAAGAGGATTCCTGGAAATGGCAATATTTTAGTTGAATCATAAAGATAATTTTAAACAGATGATAAGCATGCAGTTTAACTAAGTGTAGAGAAAAATGCAATAAAAAACAGTAACACAAAGTCTAGAGACAAGAAAAGCCTAAAACATTGGTATCACAGGAAGTAGTTTAATTTGCAAATATGTAAGAAGATATAATACTTTTATATACATATATTTAATATATATACATGAATTATATATATATGTATATATGAAAAAGTTTGTAGAGACAAGATTGTCGCATGCATTGACAATAAGTAGATATATCCCTGAAAAAATGTTGGAAAGCTAAGCTGTGGTTTTAGAAAAACACTAAAAACAACAATGAAAAGAGTTAAAGTTCCCTTTTGAATAAATTGAACAAAAATGCTGAAAGCCATAAAAAATATAATTTACACGGAATCTTAAGTTCCTCAATTTCTCTTTTCTTACATGAATGATTTTGAAAAAATATTTCAGAATAATTAGAAGAAAGATGGGTAACAAATACTTGTAAATAATCATTTGACCAAATGACATGATGCTAATTTTGCTGAAATATAATAACTCAATTGAGACTAAAATTAAAAATATTGAATTGTAAAAAAAGAAAGTTTGTATAAGACTTAGATGAATAAATACTATTGAAGCTTTATTAAAAATGGGTACATAGAATAAATATGCTGTAAATAAACCATATTCTAGAATGAATTTGTAAAAGAATGATTTAAATATTTATAATGACACATTGCACACACAGGGAATTGATCTAATCTCACAAAAATTAATCCAGAAAATCTTTGACTTCTTTTCAGAATATTGGTGTTACACTGATACTTACATACATCTAATGAAATAAAGTATGTTTAATGTGGCAGGATAAAAAATATTCGTGAATGTAGTCTTGACCCCATTTCCCCATTGCACAAAGTAAGACAGTAGGTACTTTATAGATGATAATGACAACTAGCTCTATCAATTCCATCTATGCAGAGGCAACGTAGGCTCCTGATCCCCTTTGAGGTTGGTATTACAATTCTGTGGTTAGGATTAGGTGTTCAGGCACAGTTTAAATAAGATTGATCTTAGTTCAATATATGGAAGAAACTCTAAAATTCAAATTCTTTCAATGTTGCTTGACAAACAAAGCTTTGTCAGTGCAAGTAGCAACATTTTATCAGATTCCCTTTTACCATTCCCTAATATACACTTTATTTTCAAGCTAAACTAACTAAAATTTTATCAGATTCCCTTTTACCATTCCCTAATATACACTTTATTTTCAAGCTAAACTAACTAAAATAGAAACTTGCAAATAGAAACACGATTCCATTAGGGTTTTAAAATTCTTATAGCTTCTATGACACTGAATATTCGCCTAAGAAAAACAATGAAGATGTTACATTTGCTTATAAGAAGAGCTGGCAAGAAGATGGTAATTTTTGGGAAAAGAATATTGAAAATCTTAAAGAAATATATGCATGAATGAATAAGGTAAATTACTAAGAAAAAGGATTGTATTCACACTGAACATCATTTGTGGCTCAGAGTCCCTGGAGTTGGAAGCCAATGTAAAAAATATGTCAGTCTAACAAATTAATTTTATAGATGAGGAAACAAATGTTTACCAAAAGTAAGTGTTTTTCTATTTATGTAAATAGTTAGTGTTAGGAATGTTAGTTTGGTTAAATCCATATTATGTTATATTGCTTCTCTTCTCTATTGACACAATAGATGACACAAGAGATGATACCTTGTAATATTTAATCTCAGTGGGGCACCTAGGAGATGGTTAAGGACAATGTGATGCTATTATTGAACAAAATCAGGGCCTTAATAAAGATTGATTATATTTCAGGGCACCTAGTTGGCTCAGTGGTTGGACATGTGCATTTGGCTCAGGTCATGATCCCAGGATCCTGGGATCAAGCCCCACATTGGACTCCCTGCTGAGAAGGAGCCTGCTTCTCCCCTCCCTCTGCTGCTCCCTCTGCTTGTGCACTCCTACACATTCTCTCTCTTTCTTCCTCAAATAAATACAACATTTTATTTTTTAAAAAAAATTTAAGGACATTTACTTATTTATTCATGAGAGACACAGAGATAGGCAGAGACATAAGTGGAGGGAGAAGCCGGCTCCCTATGGAGAGCCTGATGCAGGACTCAATCCCAGGATCCTGGGGTCATGACCCAAGGCAAAGGCAGATGCTCAACCACTGAGTCATCCAGGCATCCCAAATAAAATCTTAAAAATATACATAGTATATTTCAATCATGGTTATAATTTTCTGAATCCTGTTAGAAAATATCAAAGAGGAGTTTTTTTTCTTATTTTTTTAATATCACTTAGGAGATAATAAAATAAAACACAACACATCTTTAATACTATCAAAAACTAACTACATCCATGAAAAAAAATTACAAAAATTAAAACTACCACAAATAACAGACAAAAGACTGACTTTTGTAACAAAAGTAAAATTATTAAATATAGTCTATAAAACAAGTATATGCTTACAAAGTATAAAATCTGTATTTAGAATTTTAGCAAGAAATTAGACACTATAAAAATAACATAACACAAAACATTTAAAGAGGAACAAACTTAACATCTCAAACTGGAAAATACAGTGATTGAAATGAAAAACTCAAGAGTTGGGTTTACTATTAAGATAGATAAAACAAAAGAGAGAATTAATGAACTAGAACATAGGTCAAAAGAAAATATCTTTAAAAAGAAAAAATAAATTAAAAGAAAGTATAAACTATAGATAAAAGACAAAGGCAATATAGGAAAATAACTATGATATATTTATTTGTCTTGCTTGAATGAAACAGAAACAGTAGTTGAAGAGGTAATGATGGATAATTTTTGAAAACTAATGACAGTAATTGAGAGGTTCAAGAGCAGAATGTACAGGAATAAAAATATAACTAAACTTGTGTTAGGTTGAAAAATGGTCCCACCAAAAATATTCATTTCATATTCAGAGAATCTGTGAATATTACTTTATTTGAAAAAGGATCTTTAGAGATGAGATGTATTTGAGATAAAGATCTTGAGATGAGATAATCCTGGATTATCTGTATAGGCTATATACATCCAATGAAGAATCTTCATAAGAGAAAAGCAGAAGGGAGATTTGAGACAAGCAAAAGAGAAGAAGGTGACGTGAAGATAGAAGAGACTCAATTAAGCAAGTCCAAAGGTGCTGAGGTACCAACTAAAAACAGAGAGTTAAGGAATGGAATCTCCTCCTAGAGCTCCTAGAGGGAGCATAGCCCTGTTGACACCTTGACTTTAGACTTCAGGCTTTCAGAACTGAATTTCTGAGAGAATAAATTTCTGTTTTTTATGCCACCAAAGTTTGTGGTAATTTGTTACAGCAGTCACTGAAAACTAATATCTACTTTTCCAAAGCTAAATGTAAAGAAAATAAGAAACATAATCTCCTAAAACCTGATTAAAAACTGACTTCTCAATAGTAATTGAAGACAGTGAGCTAACATATGTAACATTGAAAAAAAATACCGATTGCTTAGAAGTCTATAACCACATCCTCAAGAGTTGAAAAGAAAGAAGATAAAATAAATGAGGCTGAAAAAATTTTTAATAAACAGGCATATATTCTAGGCTAAAATATAATAATTCTAGGTAAAAGATCCATGATTCAGGAAGGAATGAAGAATGATGAAGAATCCATTTAACCTAAATAACTGTAGACAAAATTATAATGTCTTACAACATTTTTAGAATTAAAATATATGGCAAAATAAGAGAAATTAAAAAGTGCGTAAATTTATAAATTTATTATGTGTTCTAAAGTCATTGAATTGATACATTTGACTGTCAACAAAACTCAAAAGAATGTCATTTCACTACAATCCAATTTAGCAAGAAGTCTATACTATATTTCCTTCATGAATTTCAGCTTCAATTGACAATCAACCCAACCAAATGAGAACAAAAAGGAGATGTTATATTTGAGAACATTTGTATCTACAAAGATTCAACAGAAACTGATATAGTTAATATGAAACTATCAAAGCTTTCTTTTTGAGATTAAGAATAAATCAGGAATATCTGATTTCACCAATTCTTTTCAACATTATACTAAAGATCCTAATTAGTAAGGGAAGAAGAAAACGGCACAGGAGTTGAAAAGCAAGAAGAAAAAAGAAACTGACAGCAATGGTATGACTGATAATATAGAAAATCTAAAGTAATCCAGCAATAAATTACTTCAATTAATAATACCTTACTAATGTTGCTATATATAAAACTAATTGATACAAAACACTACTGCATCTTTAAATCAAAATAAGATATATCATACCATACCTGTTAAGATGGTTATTATCAAAAAACAAAAGAATAAACAGTTGGTGAGCATGTGCAGAACCTGGAACCCCTGGATCCTGTTGGTGGAAATGCAAACTGGTGCATCTACTATGAGAAACAACATGAGAGTTCCTTAAAAAAATTAAAAATATATTACTACATAATTAAGTACTCCCACTCCTAGGTATATATCCAAAAGAATTGAAATCGGGATTTTATTTATTTATTTATTTATTTATTTATTTATTTATTTATTATTTATTTATTTATTTTTATTTATGATATTATCATTTATTCATGAGAGACAGAGAGAGAGAGAGAGAGAGAGAGAGGCAGAGACACAGACAGAGGGAGAAGCAGGCTCCATGCAGGAAGCCTGACTTGGGACTCAATCCTAGGTTTCCAGGATCAGGCTCGGGCTAAAGGTGGCCCTAAACCACTGAGCCACCAGGGCTGCTTGAAATCAGGATTTTAAAGATATTTCTGCACTCCTGTGTTCTTTGCAGCATCATTCACAATGGCCAACATATGGAAACAATCCAAATGTCCATCAACAGATGAATGGATAAAGAAAATGTGATATATACATACAATGGAATTTTATTCAGCTTTTAAAAAATAGTAAATCCTACCATTTGCCACACTAAGTCATAAAAAGACAAATACTGTATAATTCCATTTATATGTGCATGGGTTTTTGGTTAAAAATGCATTTCTTTTTTTCAAAAACAAAGAAAATGACATGTAAAATATAATACAACAGTGTCAAAATATTAAATAGCATATTAGAATAGGGTTATCTTGCAGTGGTCCAAAGTAACTCTGTTTATCTTCAGTGAGCCTGGAAAGTTGATCATGATCCTTAGCCAAGAAAAGAATGATCTAGCTAGTAATTTATGATATGCAATGTTAATTTGAAACTCCCGTGAAGATACTTGTTTTAGCTTATCTACATTATTCTGGAATGTCTGGAACAATGCTTTTCAGTTGGCTTAACCAGCTAGACAGTTTATTTTTAGCGATGCAAGTAGCAGGGAATAAAAGATCCCTCCAGGAAGTTGTGCCTAAGCTCCCCTGGAATTAGGATGGCAAACATATAATGTAGTGGTTCAAATCTGAAGATGAAGTACATTCTGTTCTATTGAGAAAAGACCCAGGGGATTGTACCTGGACTCTGGACTCCTCGTGATTACCAATACTAAACTTTCTTCGGCTATGTTGTATCCTTTGGTTTTACTAAAGTCTCATGTGAGTAAACTGTGCCTAGTTCCATGAGTCTTGTAATTATATTAAATTATTCTGTGTAATTTTTATACTTAATAAATACAAAAATGTATTTCAGACTTCTACAAAGATAATTATAAAATACGTTAGAGAAAAATAAAATGAAAATAAACAGAGAAATAGTGTTTTCTTTGATGAAAAGTTTCAATCAAAGACTTACAAAGATGTTAATTCTCCTGTAGATGATCTATTGTTTTAATGCATCCCTATGAAAATCAAAATAGGAAATTATGGCCAAGATATTTTACAGGGACAGTAGATATAGATAATCTCCAAAGAAATCTGAAACAACTTTCAGATGAACAATGGGTAACACAGAGATGTGATACCTAAAAGGAAGGAAATAAACAGTGTAGACCCTATGATTTACATAGCTGACTGCTCTACCCTGCGAAGCTGGTCCAAAGTGAGCATAACACTCGTATTTACTTGAAGAAAGGCAGGTTGGATTTCAAGCAGCCAAAGTTAGCTAGAAATTGTAGTATATATTACCAATGAGGAGAGAAGTTTTTGTTTTGTTTTGTGTTAAATCAGCAGAGGGTTTCTCTCAAGCATTTGCTTGGGAATGACTACACATGTATACAAGGAGAGTATAACAGGCTAGAAACAGAACCATTAAAAACAGTAGATCAGACAATTCTCTGAGTTCACACATGGCTAAGAATGACTGAAATACCCACCTTAGTGAAGACAATTTGTAATTTACAAAGTATCACACAGAATCCTAGAAGGCTTATTGTAGTATTGGAGCTAAATTAGCTCTAGACTAATAGCTGCTCTGGAACCACCTTAACAAATCTGAAAAACAAGCTTTGAAATAGTTCATTTCAGGTAACTTAACTCTATGCCTGAAAAACATTTAATACAATTAAAGTAATATAACAAAAGGCAGAGGGATGCCTGGGTGGCTCAGTGGTTGAGTGCCTGCCTTTGGCTCAGGTCATGATCTCGGGGTCCTGGGATTGAGTTCCGCAGTTCCTCTGCCTATGTCTCTGCCTCTCTATCTGTGTCTCTCATGAATAAATAAATAAAATCTCTAAAAAATTTTTAAAAAGCATAAAATGCAGAAACCAATGATGAAAAATTTACACTTGTCATCCAAACAATTCTGAAGCATCCAAGGAAACACAAAAATATGACCCATAACCTGAAGACAAATCCATCAATAGAAACAGTTCTAGAAATTATAGATATCATAGAACTTGCTAAAAAATGAAGAAAAAATATAATATCAAAGCACAGAGGTGAAAAATAGAAACAGTTTAAGTACAAAGATGATACAAGATTTTTCAGAAACTGTACAAGCAAAAGTTAAATGGAGTGCCATATTTAAAAAACTGAAAGAAAAAAATAGCATTATTAACATTATTAGCATTATTGCCTCATGAAAATATTAGTTTTCAATATTCTTTTTTTTTTGCATTTTTAAGTTATTCCAATAGAAATATTTAGGAAAACTGTACTTAAATTCATATTAAGTTAACTTACTGAAATATACTAAAGATCTCACACTCATGTTTGCATATTATTATTATTTTTTTTAAATTTTTTTTAATTTTTATTTATTTATGATAGTCACACACACACAGAGAGAGAGAGAGAGAGAGAGAGGCAGAGACACAGGCAGAGGGAGAAGCAGGCTCCATGCACCAGGAGCCTGATGTGGGATTCGATCCCGGGTCTCCAGGATCGGGCCCTGGGCCAAAGGCAGGCGCCAAACCGCTGCGCCACCCAGGGATCCCTCATGTTTGCATATTAAACAGAAACAAAAAGTAAGAGAGGACCAAGCTGCATATCACCCAGGGAGGTCATGGTGCAATTGAATCTTTCATCTTTAGACTACCTCAAGTTAATTGGGGTAAAGAATAAAAAAGTTTGTGTTCTCCTGCATGTTATCGTCATTGGATATTTACCCCCACAGATGTTTATCTCCTTTAGATGACATTGTGCATGAGTTCTCCACCACCTCCCCTCACATACACACTTCTGTGGGCTGTAAAACATAAGTTGGTCTACAATTAAGATGTAGAAACTCTTGAGAAATCTGGTGACTTATAATTAGCTACTGTGTCAGACCAAGTCAATTATTAGACTATATTTGTGAATAGTCCTAATGGGTGATATTTTTAGGGGAAACTTAATATTTGCTACCTGATATCTAAAGCAAAGGTAATATATATGAAATTTTCTGCTGGTCTAATAAAAAAAGTTCAATCCCAAGCACTCTTACTATGCTTTCCATTCCTTTAATCTCATTACTGCTGTGCAGGCCAAATGACTGGAATCAAAATTTAAATTCTGCTAATAATGATCATGGATCAGTCAACTCTTCATTTGGCTTTAAAAACTATGTCTACTTCCCTATTCTGGAACATACTAGCCCTTTAAAAATGTGAAAATAGCATCCTGACTCATTTGAGCAACAATAGCTCCAGATCTTGCAAGAGTCTGAGAGAAGCAAAATTCAATATTCAATTTTAAATGGAAGCAAAATAAACATGTTTTCAGACAGAAACAATCTGAGATCATTTATTGCCAGGAGGTCTGCTCTTTAACAAATGCTAGAAGAAGTTCTTCTGGTGGAAAGAGATAGAATCAGATGGAAAATTAGATCTACATAAAGGAATGAAGACAGAGAAGATACATGTGTGGGTAAATGTAAAAATTAATTTTCATTTAAAAATATGTCTTAAAGATAATTGGGAGAAGACCTTTAATTGCACATGTTTAACGATATTGATAAGTCTTTTCTTCCAAAATAAATGTAAATAAGTGTAAAATTGAATTATAAAGTGCTATCATTTCATAGCACTGAAACCCCAATCAAAAGCAACAACAAATTGAGAACAGTTTATTCTTTATTAAAAAAAAGTGCTAGCATTTTGGGTAGTAACAGTGAATGTATGTTTTATTCTTGCCTGGACCCACCACTGACTCTCAGTTTAGTTATAGTAACTTTATCAGAAAGGGAGGCTGGCTGTGAAAATTAGCTGTGTTGCTGGAGGAAGTGAGGGTGTTTAATTGAGCCTTGAACAAAAACTTGCATCTTTGCAAGAGAACCTTAAAGAGCTCAGTGGAAAGTAAAAACCAAAAAAGACTTGAGAACTTTTTGCAACTTTGAATTCATTTACCAACTCACACAGATATTAATCAGAAGAGGATGGAAGCTACCTGGGTTTATAGTGTTTTATTTATTGTAACTTCTTCATAAATCATTGGCTGACAAATATGCTAGTTAGTTAGACACAAAAGAAACTCTAGAAAGCTAAGACAAAATATAAAAATAAGAATTTTAAAAAATATATACACAGGGGATCCTTGGGTGGCGCAGCGGTTTGGCACCTGCCTTTGGCCCAGGGTGTGATCCTGGAGACCCGGGATCAAATCCCATGTCGGGCTCCCGGTGCATGGAGCCTGCTTCTCTCTCTGCCTGTGTCTCTGCCTCTCTCTCTTTCTCTGTGTGTGACTATCATAAATAAATAAATAAAAAAATTTAAAAATATGTATATATACACATACATACATCAGTGGCCACATACCATGGGAAAGACAGATAAGTTTAAGTGGAAACAAGTTACAAAAACACAAACAAAACTTCAGAACAATAAAACAAAATTCAGAGTCACTATATTATAGAATTGCACTTTTTGACCAAAATTGATAAAACATGCATATAAACAGGAAAATTGGACATAATTTAGGAAATATAATCAATAGAAACTAGATGGGACCAGATATTAGATTGCATAGAAAAAGACTTTACAGCACTTATTGTAAATAACGAATAACATATCATTATAGAGAAATAAACATGACAGATGAAACCAAATGAAAATGCCAGAGTTGAAAAGTACAAGGACTAAATGGAAAAAAAAAGAAGACAATCACCAGGCAGATTTGACAGCAAATTTAAGATGACATAAGAGAATGAATAAACTCAAAGATGAATCAGTAGATATTATCAAATATGAAACAATGAACAATAAAAAGTACTGAATAGATTCTCAGTGATCATACAAAGCATATCAAAAAGGGAGGAGATAAAAGGACAGAAAAATATTTCAAGAAATAATGACTGATAACTACCTACATTTCATACATACACAATCTAGTGATCCACAAGGCTCAATTCCAAGAATGTTACTCATAGCCGTAACCATACCTAGACACATCATAAGCAATCTGATGGAAGCTTAGCCCTAAAATAGAATCTTGAAAGTACTGAAACTAAGAGGAAATGACACCAAACAGTAAGTTAAACCCATGGGTAGTAATAAAGACCACTAGGAATGAATATAAAAATATATAGAGTATTTCTTATTATTTAAAATCATGCATTTAAGCAATAATTTTTTAAAGATTTAATTTATTTATGAGAGACAGAGAGAGAGAGAGAGAGAGAGAGAGAGAGAGAGGCAGAGACACAGGCAGAGGGAGAAGCAGGCTCCATGCTGGGAGCCTGACATGGGACTCAATCCTGGAACTCCCGGATCATGCCCGGGACAAAGGAGGATGGGGCAAAGGCAGGTGCTGAACCGCTGAGCCACCCAGGAATCCCCCAATAATTCTAACATTGTATTTGTGTGTGTGTGTGTGTGTGTGTGTGTACAGGTGCATGAGGTGTATGAATTGGTATGTCACTTAAGACTACTTTACACTTTAGATGAGTATTTTTCACAAGGATTAGTAAGAAGAGATGCAATTTTTTAAAATTAAGAAATGCATGCAATTAAAAAGACATAACTGTTTTTTTAGGCTATTTTGAGATTCTTTGCAATTCTGAAACATATAGTATTTTTTCTGTGTATTATTATTTAAATTAGAAAATAAATCAGTTTCAATGTTAACCTACTACATTTAAATTTTTTACTTCAAAATTCATTCTGAAGTTAAAATGTTGGATATTATGAACTATTATGAAAAATGCATTTTTTTTCCTTCAGCATAGATGTAAAGGGCTATGTAAACATCTGACTTACAAATGTATTTTGCTAACCTCAACCTTTTTAGTATCCCTTTGAAGACTAAATAGAAAAAAAACAGGCCATAATAAGAATAGTAATGAAAAATAACAAAGTGAAAAATCTTTTAAATATTAGTTAATATCATTCAAAATTCATATATAGGACAGAAGTAAGATTATGAGCTCTTTCCTATATAAATGTACTTTGTAGTTGTGGTAGTATAACATTTTTATGGAAGATCAGTGTGCAATCTGATTTTAAATGCCTTTTCCCTAAAATAAATGAGGACACATGCTCTGAACATGTCATGCTTTTGGCAAGTGACTAAATAATTCCTGACGCTAAATGTTAAACTTCTCAATTAAATATACACTAGTTTTACAATAGTAGAGATTTTCATAACTCTCATCCAGTGTTTAGTAAGTTTATGCTTTATGACACATCTTACCATGCCTGAATACAATGGCTATCTCTTTAGAAAAGAAATCCAAATCAATGAGGGTTATCAAGTGTTGCTAATATTGACATTGGGCTTCCTGTACTTCTGAATGTGTCTGTACATGGAATATACCAATGTTTTTAAAGTCCAGCAAGTGGAATATGCCTTAATGAGTACTTGGAAACTTAAAGTAGAACCATAAAATCTGTGTTTAGATCAAGCCTGTATTCATAGTTCAGTTAAAAGCAATAATAATAATGCTAATTGTTTAATATACACTGTGTAGATGCAAAACAGACCACTTAGAATGTGAACACTGATGTCATGGAGTTTTGTCTTTGAACTTTCATTTCCTGAGATAACCTTTATTTCTAAAATAGTGACTCTTCTTCTTTTTCTTTGTTTCTTCCTTCACTTTTCAACAGTTATTATTTGTTAAGTGTCAGGAACTCTCTCAGTTCTGAGCATATAAAAGTGAAAAATATGTATATCCTGCATTAAGGGCCTAAGGAATGTAAACAGGTAAATGTATTAATATGTAACAAGTGTTATTATACATAAATGTATCAAGCTCATTAGCAATGTAAAAGGCAGTAATAAACTACCAGTGCATGGGAGCAGGGGGAAATACCAATATTGCTGAGGTAACATAAAAGAGCAGAGTCTGGAGAATTTACAGATTTTCCTTTGTTAAGATTTTTATTGTTTCCTATGGTGTATTTGATATACAATAAACTAAGAAAACAGAGCTCCTACCACGGCATCCCTTTCCATCTATGTAAAATGAACACTAGTGAAAATTAAGTGTTAGAAAATACGGTCCCAAATTAAGTGCAAAATAAGTTGGGAGCAGAGACATCACACAGAAAGTAAAACTAGAGATGATGCTTAAATAACTGGTTAAATTTGAATAAGGAAAAAGAAAAAAAAACTTTCTTATAACAGAAAATAACAAATGATTATTTTATATTACTCATTTTTTTATGGTTAAAGCACCTATCATAAGAGGGATAACTGAATTATGGAATAAGATTGAGTGCATACATAAGCTTCTATAGACTTTCTTTGAAAATACAGGTATTCTACTTCAGGATGACACATTAAGTGCCTAAATATATTATTAGGGTCGCATCAATTAGCTTCTCTGCAGCTGAGTTGAGAAGAATGACAAAGAGGGCTTTAGCAACATGAGATAATTTGATGCCTAGATAGCAAAGTGGGTGAAGCATACAAAAGCAGCTAAACACCATTTTCTGAAATTTCCCTGATAACAGTCTCTGTGGCACCCTCACCCACTGATACTCCTTGTACCAATTACCATCTTGAGCTAAAGTATTGACAGACTTCATACCCTTACATTAGCTCTATTGTGCAGCAGGAAAAAAAAATTCCTTCATGCTTCGTCAATTAAATTTAGTCTCAGATTTATTTATATATTTTTTATATTTATTTTTATATTTTATATTTTTATATTTATATATATTTATATATATATAAATTTAGTCTCAGTATTTATTGTTTTCACAGTTGAGAAACTTTTCATATTATAAAACCTTACTTTCAAAAAACGTCTTATAGAGCACTTCAGAATTTGAGTCATTTGTATGTGTACTCTTATTTGAAATTTATACAAAAATATGTGAATTAATTAGGTTATACTCTACAAACTCCATTTCTTTCATTTAGAAGTCTATTATTGTATATTGAATATAATATATTGCATGAATTTAAGACCTGAGATCTGGTGCTCACTTTGGCAGCACTAAAACCTAAAATCTGATAAGTTTTGTTTTATTTATATGTGTAGGCAACCATCACCACAATCCCAATATTAAATGAATCTCTAACTCCCAAAAGTTTCCCTGTGCTCTTTCTAATCCCTCCTTCCTCCTCTCATCTCTAGGCAACTGCTTCTCTTCTTTCCAGTATTTACAGTTCAGTTCAAACTTCTCTTTAAAGCAGTTAAGGAACTTGCCAAAGACCAACGTAGCCTATGTACAGTGGAGTAAAATCTTGAATGATATTCTGATTTTTAAATTGGTGCTATTTTCATGATTTCATTACTTATTTTCATTACTCACAATTGAATAACAAAACTCTCTTGAAAATTGCTTCATAAGAACAAAGGGAATCTTGATTTGGAAAGTTTCTTCTTCTCAGGAACACAGGTCTGTGAGCAATGATGACCCAGTGAAGTGAATTTAAGAAAGTTGAATCTGTAGCACTCAATGAGATTGCTTATGTCCCTTTATTTGAACTTATTCTCAACCTTTTTTTCCCCTCAAATCTCCTCTGACGCTCTTCTTGACTGACTCACAGATGATGATCTTGCTTAAAAATTAAAATGGAAAATAAAGGTAGGCAGATTTCTATACTCCATATCTACTTGATGAAACTGCAACCGTACTTTTGCCTTTTTCTCCTCTAATAATGGATGAGATGGCCCTACTTCAATCAAAGGCCAAAACTTCCTTTCTTACTTTGGATCTTTGTTTAGTCACATACTCAAGGATGTCACCCCTAAAATTAATCCCTCCTTTTCTTTTCATATAGTAATATCCATTCCCCTCTCATCAATTTCTCTCTCTTTCCTGAGTAACTTCCCTTGTATCACATTAGTATTCTCTTGCTCTAGTGTTTTTATCATTCTAAAAACCCCTTCCTTAACTGCCTTTCAGATACTACTGAAAATATTTTGCATTTTGAAATAGAGACCCATGCTTTTATGTACATTTAAAGAATAAATATATAAATAAACTTTTTTCAGCTCAATGTCACCATAATGTTATTTTATTTCATTTTTAAATATAGTTTGAGAAAGTGGAATAAAAATATTTTCTTGGGATGCCTGGGTGGCTCAGCAGTTGAGCATCTGCCTTTGGCTCAGGGTGTGATCCTGGGGTCCTGGGATCGAGTCCCGCATTGGGCTGCCTGCATGGAGCCTGCTTCTCCCTCTGCCTGTGTCTCTGCCTCTCTCTCTCTCTCTGTGACTCTCATAAATAAATAAATAAAATATTTAAACAAACAAATACATTCTTTATTCAGGAAGGAAAAGACAACTCTACACTCTGTGAAACAAAACAGAAATTAGTGTTTTGGTTTTTCACATTTAGACATCTTGAAAACCTTATCTGTATAAGACCTACAGGTTGCTGTGTGTCATTTAGGGTAGATCTGCAATGCTTGTCTTCTTCAATACCTGCAGCATGACTGTGAACTGGACACTCTTAAGAGTCATGTCTTACTCCTAAAGTACTTTAAGCAGAAAAATAGCAATATAACAGTGAGGTTATTACATGCCTTTATGGTTTATTCAGGAAACTTAATTGATAGCAAAGGGTCACAGATGAATATGTGTCTCTATTGCTATTCATCTTCATCCTGAGTAGAATGGCCACAGGGAACTGATTAGTGTCAAAGCAATCCCCAGTGACTTACTGCTCTGTTATCTCTCTCCTTCTGGGAAGTTAATATACCAATCAGCCCTTGCTCACAAACTGATCTTTAAGAGAGTTGGCAGGTTGGATTGTGTGGTGTCAGTAACAGAAATAACAAGATTCCTTTTATGTCTTATCTTCTCAGGGCAAGCACAGACATTATACAACTTCCCTTCACAAGACACCTGTGATGCAAATCCAGGACAAATGCTGTTGTCTTTGATAATTTGATAAAAACTGAGGCACTGGGATAGCAAGTAACATCCCCAGGGTCAACCTAATGATGAACATATGGAGTGCTCCTTAATTCTAATACTTTGCTTTGTGCACTGTCCATATAGCAGCTTATCAAAATATAAATGAAATCATGTCACTCCTTGTAAATGCCTTCCCACCTAAATTCTAAATTCTTCTCCATGAACTATGAGGCTTTGCATGAAAGGGCCTCCACCTGCTCTCCTACTTTTCTTGTAGCTCACATTCATTGCAGTCTGGGCTCCATGATTTTCAAATTTCCTTCAATTTTAACACACACAGAAAAAAAGATATTTTTTTTCATGACACACTGAGGTAAATTAACGAAACTACTCATGACCAGTGGGTTTGGGCCCCACTGCCTTCAGGACTAGGAATACTATATTTCTGCATAGTTGTAAGCCATTGTGCTAAATACTATTGTGATGTGGCCCAATTTTGAAGTTCTGGTGTAGTCTTGCTGTCCTTCCTAGTCCCCAAATGTGCTGAGCTGCTTCTCCTGGTGAATGAATTTGTTGAATACACTGCATAAACTCTAATCTTTCAAAAATTCCTACTTTGGAATGATATTTATATTTTTTACAACAAAGAATGCCAGAAAAAATGGTACACATACCCATAGGTCCTCCACTGAGTTTTTTAATAAGAATGGAATTATATCTCTGCATTGAGATGGATTATTTACTGTGCCATAGTATCATAAATCATAAAGATTTCACTGAGAATATATGGATAAACCCATTTTTGTTTGAGAAAAATGAATGTCTCAACTCTCCAGGAAAAATTTACATTTCCTTTCTGAGGATTTAAACACTTCCAAAAAGGCAGAATCTTCAGAAACTTCCTTGTCAGATTACTTGACTACAATAAGGGGTTCCACCTTTTTCCAGCATCTCTTATGCATTTTCATCTTTAAGCACATACTAAGAATTTATACTGGAGGTGCCTGGCTGGCTCAGTCAGTGGAGTATGCAACTCTTGATCTCTTGGTTGTGAGTTTGAGCCCCATGTTGGGTGTAGAGATTACTTAAAAAAAAAAAAAAAGTCTCTAAAAAAATCCAAAAAATGTTTATATCAGCATTGTAGCCTTTAAGAAGAAGAGCACTATGGAGTGTGGATTCTTATGTGCTAATCTTGACTTTGTTCTGTCACGTTGTGAAACAACTGAAGAACATTCTTTCCCATAATCCTTACTCAGCTTTAAATGTAGTGATTAATGCAGGCAGGAAAGTTGTGACAAAAACTGAGAGAGTATACAGAAACTAATGTTTTGTTGATATAAACAAATGCAGTGCTATTCAAGTGCAAGTAATGCCTTTCTTAAATAAACCAACTAAATGTTTCTCCTACTGCTGACTGCGATTCTAGTTAAATTTGTGGATAGTTTAAAATTTTTTTTAATTTTATTTTGTTCATCAGCATCATGTGTTGAGATAAAATTTGTTTTCCAAAATGTTGAAATAGGTAAGGATTTCACAAAATCCAAACTTTCACGTAAATAAATAAGAGAGTCAAATAATGTCAACAAAAAAGGTTTCTAACACAAAACAGTTCCTTATCTATAACCTTTCCATTGATTTTATTCTTCTATGACATTTCTAATAGGCAAACACTGTCAGGTCTTTTGTTCTTAAGTCCATATTCCTAATTAATATTAGTATATGGCTATGTTTTGAATAATTAGTTGAGAAAAGTCGATACATCCTATTCCGCTCAGGCATTTAGAGTGATAAAAGGCTGCACTTCAACTTATTCTGCATCAGCTTCCTTATCTTTAATGGGGATGGAATTTTAATCATATATTAGTGACAAAATATTTTCAAAGATTTATATGCCTATATAAGTAATAAAGGAAAATACACAACTATCCTTGTCTGCTAATAGCTTTTTTTTTTTTTTTTTTTTTTTAAGATTTTACTTATTTACTCATGAGAGAGAGGCAGAGACTTAGGCAGAGGGAGAAGCTCCCCACAGGGAGCCTGATGCAGAACTCCATCCTGGGATCCCAGGACCATGACCTGAGCCAAAGGCAGATGCTCAACCACTGAGCCACCCAGGTGCCCATTAACAGCTTTCTTTGCATAATAAATTTACTATTTCTCAAATTCAAATTAAATGCATAGTTTTTCTATGTTCTCTGTTCAGCTATCACTCTATGCACAATAACAGTGAAACTTATATTTATGGTTTATTCTATTTAAATGGAGCTTGGCATATGCAAGAATAGTGGGTGTTATCTGAATCACTTTGCTGACTTTTAAAATATAAACGTACACGATCAACCCATAGAGATTTTTTTAAAGATTATTTATTTATTTATTCATGAGAGACAGAAGGAGAGAGAGAGGCAGAGACACAGGCAGAGGGAGAAGCAGGCTCCATGCAGGGAGCCTGAAGTGGGACTTGATCCCATGTCTCCAGGATCAGGCCCTGGGCTAAAGGCGGCACTAAACCACTGAGACACCCGGCTGCCCAACCCACAGAGATTTTGAATTAATTATTCCTTGGCAAGCATAAGACATCTCTACTTAAGAAAAAAATTCCTAAAATTATGCTGATCAGTTTTTTACTGGGGTATAATAGATAGCTGTTATTTTTGCTTTCATGTGGTTTCTTAACTGTATATTATTCTAAATTCATTAACTATTCTAAAGGGTCACAAATATTTCTACCAAGCTTTCATATTATATTACCTTAAAATATGTTTTGTTTTTTAAATTAAATAACCAAAATAAATATTATTTTTGAGAAGAAATATGAGTCACGTTCACATATCATTTACATTTTTTAAATGCATGACCGGTAGGTTAAATTTCCTAATTTTCTACTGCTAGAGACTTGTTTTGAAATACATTTGATTGTGCTATCCATAAAGCAACAGGGAAGAGGTTGTTTTAATGTGTCTAGTGTTTATGCAATTACTTTTAGTTCCTATTACTTTTAATTTTGCTAATTGAAGGTCCTAAGGACAGATACATTCAGCTTGCCATGGGTCACTTCTGCATATTCCTCTTCACAAACTTCTAGGCTTCCTCACTATTTAACATCAACTTTTATTTTTAGAAAATAAAAGACATCTTTTTAGTAAGCAAGATATTAACCTCATTAAGAGTTAAAAAAATTAGTGTGATTGGATTTCTCTTTAAATTACAAGCTATTTCAGAACTGATCATGTGTCTTTTATAGTTATTTTTATCTTTGTTTCATCAGTGTCCAATGCTGTGTAATGAAAGAGTATGTAGGATCTTATTCTTCACTAAGACATCACTGTCTCATTCAGCTCTCCATATCCTTGCTGGCAATCAGAAAAATGAAACAGCAGGCAGTCTATGAAAATCCAGTTCAGGTTCAAAGGTTGATTCATGACTCAAGTAAAAATAGACATGTTTAAAGAAGAGAGGCAGCATGGCCTTAGAGGATAACAAAATTGTGTTTTGGAAACTAAGTGAAGCAATAGTGGAGGCAAGTGATATTTTGAGAAACAGGGACTAAAGGAGGAAAGAAGCTTAATTTAATTTTTTATGGTTGTTTTTGCTGAAGCAAAAGTGACTCTATCTTGGATATAGAAGTACCTTTCTAGGTATACTGTGTCTAACAGTGACTTAGAGTACTTAAATATTTTAGAATAAATAAATGAATAAATGATTCAAAATATGTATCAATTAACCCTTCTGTAGGCGAGTTGCAAAATTTTTGCCTCTTGTCATGTAATTACTTGATGGGGAAACTGAAACATCCATACTCTTCCCAATCAACATTTTTCTCAATCTCATTGTGAGATATACACTTCCCCTGCCAGTGAGTAAAATATTTGCCAATTTTAGAAATTATACACCAGCTATTCAGTGGATTTTTTTTTCATAAAAATCAGTGTTTTGATCAATGAAAATCAAATTTTTAAAAATTTAATAAGTTAGAAGTACACAGACCATATATTATTATTAAGATTTGCTTGTTTGCCCCTTTTGAGCTGTTTAGCATTATATTTATGCTCTCTCGCTATTAAAATATAATTTAGTTGATAGTATTCAATATTGTACTGGAATTTGCCAAAAAAAAAAAACTTCCTGATTTATTTCATATCATGTCATTAAGTTAAAAATACTTTTACCTTCTTCATGGAGGGGGTCTATGTGTGTGTGTTTAATCCATTTCCCAAGTAAAAGACATATAATTAAGATTCTTAGTTATTGTCATGGTACCAGCCAGACACCAGACCAGATATTAAATGAATGTGACACTTTCATGGGAGATATAATTTAGATTCAAGTCTAATACTTGAAATTGTGGCAATGAACCAGATTTTGTAGACAAAGCTCTTTTTCTCTATTCTTAGTTATTTGAGATCAGTACCATTTTACTTGATTTCTAGATTACAATAAAAATGGCTGCTGCTGTCAGTTCTTCAGCATTACAAAGAGAAGAGTGTCAGTACCAATGAAGATACCATACAACTTGGAAAAGAAGCCCTTCAAGGCAAATTTTCTCTGTAGGAAGAAGGGGTTATCAGGCCTCTACACCAGTGTTTTGTCAGGACAATTTTTCAGAACAACATTAAATGGAATCCATCCCCCAAACAAAGTTCTGTTTAAGAAGTATTTGAAGTAACGTTAGTAAAATTCTAAGCATACTGTGTTGACAATTTTTTAAAAATCCATTTGTTTACACTAGAGAATACCTACTAATGAAGAAAATTCCAAGAAGTTTATTATGAAATTCTAGGAAATAAGGGCAGTAAACATCCATGAGTTCACATAAAAAAAATAAACTCTCCTGCATGGTTATGTTGCCCTCATTTCCCTAATGTGTCCACTGACAGAATTTCTGATATTGGGTTTGACATTTGTTTATGTTCTTATATCATCCCATTACCATTTTTTTATTATAAAACCTTAAAAGTATATTCTATATGGTCAGAATTTATGTGTTTCAATTATCAGCAGACAAAATTGGCCACTTTTTCTAGTTATAGCTTAGCTAAAATATGTAACTGCTGCTGTAAAACTGGACTCATAAATAGATTTTTATGTTTTCAAATCCAATGTTGTTATTCACTGAGTGGAAATAGCACTGTACTGGTCATCAAAATCCACAAATTATGATCCTAAATATCTTGTGAGTTATTATAACTTTGAGCGAGTAATTTATTTCAACTTGCTGGGATCTGATTTATTAATGTATTGAGCCAGAGAGAGACAAAGACAGAAAGCAAGAGAAGATGATATATGAAAGAAATAATTTCTTTTCAATATTTCTTTTCAATATTTTAATTCAATTTTTTAGAAAAAGGTTTCGTACTACATACACATCTCATTTCAGATAAGAATAGGGTATCCATATGACACAATAATCCATTTTGCCCAATGTATGGCCCTTGTTCTTACAAAATTATTCATAGTATCTACTTTTACTCTTAAAAATGTTACAGCTTGGATGGCAAATTATATGCTAATCTTAGGTTTGTATGCTTTTATTAACTAATTCTTTCAACATGCAATTCAGGCCAAATAGCAAATAAACAAAAATAATATAAGCTATTTCAACTTAACTCTAGAATCTAGTGTTTGAAAATTTGTGGATTTTATAAAATGAAGAGACTTTACATTCATATACAATTTACATTTGTATACTAATGACTAAGGCTTATACATTAATAACAAAGAAAAATGGATCCAGGTAAGCAGCCATCATGAAACTTCCCACTGTTTTTTTTTTTTTTTTTTTTTAAAGCTCAGTAATTGGGAGAGGGACTCTGCTATTAGTTTGTTATGGCCAGTGGATTTAAAATATCTAGCTTGAAAAAAAAAAAAAGATAAAAGAAATGAAAGAAAGAAGAAAAAAAATCTAGCTTGTGTTCCCCAACTTCCGGGCATCATCATCATCATCATCATCATCATCATTATTGTTATTTATTCTATATGTTCTTTCTACTTTTAATTCTTGACTCAAACATTCAAATTATGAAGAAAATATTATTAATATTTGTCTTATAAATGTTGTCCAGATGTCCTTTCACCATATTAACACATATGCTTTGTTGTTTACAAAATCCTTCACATATATTGTCATATTTAAACACAAATCTGTAAGGTAGATATTATTTCTTTCATAAATGGTGAAAACTAAATCTAAGTGTTCCTTCTATATGTCAGCAAAGGGGTTCCAAAGACCCACTACCCAGCAAAACAAGCAAAACTAGTATAATCTATTAACAAAAACAACCACTTATATCTTCTAAAAATTGTCCTTAGGCCATGTAGCAAATGAAGAAACATTTATTAAAGAAAATCTTTTAAAGTTCAGTCAAGAGAATAAGATTCTTTGGCATTTAAACCATGACCCCCCTCTCCATGCCATATGCAACTCAGCTTGGCAAGGCTGCACTTTGGCTCTGAATGGGTGTGGCCAAGGGACTTGCCTTCTCCCCTCAGCTCTCAGTTAATTGAGTCTTAACATATGTCACCAAGAGTGAAAGAATGCTAGTGTTCTCATCTCCTTCAATTCCATGTTGAAGAGTTTTAGCTCCCAGTGAAAGGTCAGAATTTTCTTCTATCACCTAGACCCTACATTTAGAATGTAGGCTCTACCCCAGGTGAGACAAACTGAGGATAATGAGGCCTTGATAACTTTTATCTCAACTTGCTCCCAGAGTGGAAGTTCCACCAAGGAATGAGAAGACCAGAGACAATTGCCCTGCTCAGTGCTCAAAGTATTAGCAAGGAATGACTCAGAAAATTATTCAGGATGAGAAATATTCTGTAAGAAAAAGAGCTTGAAAACTCCCTCCAAAAGACCTGACTTTATTAGAAACAATGTGAAAAGCTGAAGACTAATAGTACTTTCAAAACCAATAGCTCCTCTTAAGAACAACAAACTAAGCCATATAGTCTAGCTAGTTCACCAGAGAGAACTAGAGAGACAGCTATGAAGAAACATTATGGGGCTCAAAATAAAACAAAACAGAAAAACAAAAAACCCTCAGAGACTGGCCTTAAAAACTGCTTTTGCCCAAATTTAGATGGATGAAACTGCTGAGAAATTTTGTTCTAGGATATTGTCAAAAAGAAGAGAGCATTAGTCTGATAATTAGTGGACCCTCACTCGTGGGCTGCAATACCAGATGAAGCAGATAACAGAGATATCAAGGAGAAATAATCAAAGAGACTCTAGTAAAATCACTGTAATCACAGGGCAACTGTACATATACCCAAACGAGTGCTCTTTGAAGAGCAAGAACAAAGGCTTCACAATGTGGGGAAGATACACCACACTAAAATAGCCTAGCCAAGTAACTAAACAAGTAAGCAATCAAACAACCTTAAAAAGAACCCCTGCAGAGGTGGGGGAGGGAGTTAGTATCCAGAAACCTCACTTTAGTCCTCAATTTTCAATTAAATAAGGACACATGCAAAGAAACAGGAATGTGTGACCTATACACAGGATAAATATAAAGACAGCACAAAGAGACTGTGAGATGAGTCAGATTTAACAGAGTTCAAAGTAGCCATTACAAATGTGGTCAAATATGGCTAAAGAAGTAAAAACAAACAAACAAACAAACAAAACCAAAAAACAAAAAACATGAAGACAGCATATACTCAAATAGAGAATATTAATGAAAATACAGAAGTTATGAAAAAGAACCAAATGGAATTCTATAGTTGACAGGTAAGATAACTGAGAGGAAAAATCCTTTAGAGGGACTCAAGAATATATTTAACTGGCAGAAGAAAGAATCCGTGAACTTTAAGATAGATCCATAGTGAATATAATTTGCAAAACAGAGAGAAAATTGAATGCAAAAAAAAAAATGAACAGAACCTCAGAGAAATGTGGGACATCAAGATATACATAACAGGAAAGAAAGAAAAGAGAGGGAAACAAACCATAAAAGACTTCATGATAAAGAACAAACAGGGTTGTTGGAGGAATGTGGATGGGGGATCGGCTACATGGGTGATGGGCATTAAGGAGGGCACTTGTCATGTTGAGCACTGGTGTTGTATGTAAGTGATGAATCAATAAATTCAACTCCTGGAAACAATATTGCACTATTTGTGAACTAACTAGAGTTTAAATAAAAATTTGAAAAGAAAAAAAGGTATATATAATGGTCATACCAGGAGATGTGAAAGAGAAAGAAGAAGGAAAAAATCTGTAAGAAAATAATGTTCCCAAACTCTAGAAGTTAACAGGAAAATATTCATTGGCATATATGGAAGTTTAATGACTTCCAAGTACAATAGATGGGAAGTGACCCACCCTATGCAAATTATTTTTAAAATGTTGAAAGCCATATACAGGAAATTTTGAAAGAGGCAAGAGAAAAACAACTCATCCTGTACAAGATAAGCAGAAGATTCACTGCTGATTTCATTTCAGTAACAGTGTGGGCTAGAAGGCAGTGTGAGGCATATTAAATTAATAAATTAATAAATACTAAATCATATTAATTAAATATTAAACAATATATAATATATAATGTACATTACATATATAATATATGTCAAATATTAATATTAAAATTAATTATATTTATTAAATTAATAAATATTAAACAATATTAAAAGTATTGAAAACTAAGGTTAAGGGGATTTGTGACTTTTCTAGCTCACAATGAAACTATGAATGTTTAGAAATGGGAATTGAGCCTACATTTACTTGATCTAAATCAATAGTATTGAGTAATGTGTCCCTGATCTCAATAGGCATAAAATTTACTTGAGGTGCTTATTTAAAATGCAGATTTCTAGACTACCATCTTACAGATTCTCATCCTAAAGATTTGGAGCAGGTAGCAGGAATTTGCATTTTAATTATTCCAGAAGTAATTTTGACGTGAGTCATTTCAGAATCACAGTACAAAATATAATGGAATAAATGAAAGAGTGAGCAATGAGCTTCACACATAAGCATGTAAATTCTCAGTCATCATTACCTACCTGCTTAATAGGGCAGGATGTGTAGAGTCTCAGAGTTTTAAGGGTATTTTAGTGAAAATGGAAAATATAGTAACTTATAAGGTTATTGTGAGAATTAAGTTACTGTATATGAAGTTGAACCCCAAATCTACTGAGCCTTTTCTATTGTATTCCCTGCTTCATTGCTCATTACACTCTATTGTCATTCCCCTTTTCTGATGTTACCTTCTAAAACCATAATTATTTCCAACTCAAAATGATAACTTTTCCTTCTGGTATTATATTTATGCTTGAGAAATATTTTTGAATTAAGACTGTCTGCTTAGATTATTGACATAAGGAAATCAGATATCAAACCTGGCTACAAAATACATTTTTTTTTCAGTGAAATATTTTTGTAGAAATGTAAATGCTTGTTTTCTTCTTTTAATAAATGCAATACAAAGATGGCGGAAGAGTAGGGGTCTCAACACACCTGGCTCCACAAACTTACCTCAATAACTTTCAAAACATGAAACCTGAACACCTATGAATTCGACTTGAGATTTGAAGAGAGAACAATCGTAATGCAACAGATAAAAGTTTTTGCTTCTAACAAGGTAGGAAGGCAAAAAAATAAATAAAAATTAAAAAGAATCAAGTGGGGGAGGGGCCCTGCGAGGAGCCGGGCTAAGGCGGAGCAGCAAAAGCCTCCATGGCAGGAAAGCCCAGCCTTGGAGAAATGGGAACTTTAAAAATCCGTGCCAGTTTTCCCTGCCGGAAAAGTGCTCAGCAGGTAAATCAGTCAAAATAGCAGGAGGGGCAGTGAAGCCTCCAGATTCCCGGAGTCACTATAAAAGGAAGAGCACCCAGGGGTAAGTGCACTGCAAACTGCCAGCTGATCTTGGTAAGGGGCTTGAATGCCCCACTTGGTGGAGCATCTGGGAGATGCGTCAGTTAGGCAGGCAGCTCCAGACAGAGGTGGCTGGGCCCATTCCCTTTGGGAGAGGCATTCCCCCCGGGAGTGCAGGTTCAGCAGCGCAGGGCCCCAGATCCCAGGGTGCCCAAGGGGACACAGCCTACGATCCTGCATCCCCTCTGGGACAGGCAGAGGTGGGGAGGGCACAGGACAGTGAGGAATCTCCTGCCACCAGGCACCCCAAAGCTGTGCAGATTAGTGCACCTGCACCGGCCTGGGAGCATGTAGGCCAGTGTGGACTGGGAGACTGCAGTTAGCTGCAGTTCTCTGACCGCAGAGCTGGGGACCTGGCCATCGCCAGTGTTATTGTTCCTCCTTGTGTCACCATGTGCCTGGGAGAAGTGGTGTCGCCAGGGGACAGAGGCTTCATGGGGTCAAACTCTCACTCAGCCGGGCACCCGGCAGGAGGCGGGGCATCTCCTCCAGGTGCACACACCTGAGAATCAGCACAGCAGGCCCCTCCCCCAGAGCTGGAAGAACAGAGAAAGAGCAAGTTCTTGACCAAGAAGTGCTGGAAAGCTCCAGGGCTGAGAGAAAATAGTATATAGAACTAGAGGTTCCTTTTTTTTTTTTTTTTTTTTTGCTTTTTCTATTACGTTTCATTTTTATATCAGACTAAAAATTTCCAATATTTTTCTCTCTTTTCCCACCTTAACTACATTAAAAGCCTGTGAGGAAAGGTTTAGGAAAATAAATGATCGCCTCAGATGGAAGAATATACATCTAATTGGGATTCCAGAAGAGGCTGAGAGAGAGAGAGAGGACCACAAAGTATATTTGAACAAATCATAGCTGAAAACTTCCCTAATTTGGGGAGGGAAGCAGGCATTCAGATCTAAGAGATAGAGAGGACTCCCCCCCAAAATCAATAAAAACCGTTCAACAGCTCCACATTTAATACTGAAACTTGCAAATTCCAAAGATAAAGAGAAAATTCTTTATTTTTTTTATTTTTTTATTCATGATAGTCATAGAGAGAGGAGAGAGAGGCAGAGACACAGGCAGAGGGAGAAGCAGGCTCCATGCCAGGAGCCCGACGTGGGACTTGATCCCGGGACTCCGGGATCGTGCCCCGGGCCAAAGGCAGGCGCCAAACCGCTGAGCCACCCAGGGATCCCAAAGAGAAAATTCTGAAAGCAGCTCGAGACAAGAGATTCTTAACTTCCATGGGGAGAAATATCAGATAAACAGCAGATCTCTTCACAGAGACCTGGCAGGCCAGAAACGGCTGGCAGGATATACTCAGAGTCCTAAATGAGAAGAACATGCAACCAAGAATACTTTCTCCAGTAAGGCTCTCTTTCAGAATGGTGGAGAGATAAAGAGCTTCCAGGAGAGGCAGACCCTGAAAGAATATGTGACCACCAAACCAGCTCTACAAGAAATATTAAGGGGGACTTTGTAAAAGAAAGAGGAAGCCCAAATAAATAATCCACAAAACCAGGGACTGAATAAGTATAATGATGACACTAAATTCATATCATTCAATACTAACTCTGAACGTGAATAGGCTAAATAATCCCATCAAAAGACACAGGGTATCAGACTGCATAAAAAAAAAAAACAAAAAAAAAAAAACAAAAAAAAAAAAAAACAAGACCCATCTATTTGCTGTCTACAAGAGACTCATTTTAGACCTAAGGACACCTCCAGCCTGAAAATGAAGGGGTGGAGAACCATTTACCATTCAAATTGTCCTCAAAAGAAAGCTGCAGTAGCAATCGTCATTTCAGATGAATTAAGGTTTATACCAAAGACTATAGTAAGAGATAGAGAGGGACACTATCATACTTAAGGGTCTATCCAACAAGAAGACCTAATAATCATGAGTATTTATGCTCCTAATGTGGGAGCTGCCAAGTATATCAATCAATTAATAACCAAAGTAAAAAGATACTTAGATAATGATACACGGCACTTTCTGCAAATGACAGATCTTCTAAGCACAACATCACCAAAGACACAAGGGCCTTAAATGACACACAGCCCCAATTAGATTTCACAGATATATACAGAACTTTACATCTGAACACAACTGAATACACATTCTTCTCAAGTGCACATGGACCTTTTCCAGAATAGACCACATACTGGGTCACAAATAAGGACTCAACTGATACCAAAAGATTGGGATTGTCCCCTGCATAGTTACAGAGCACAGTGCTTTGAAACTAGAAAGCAATCACAAGAAGAAATTTGGAAGAAACTCAAACACTGGAGGTTAAAGAATATCCTACTGTAAGATGAATGGGTCAATCAGGAAATTAGAGCAGAATTCAAAAGATTCATGATAACTAATGAAAATGAAGATACAACAATTCAGAATCTTCGGGATACAGTAAAAGCGGTCCTAAGAAGGAAATATATCACAATAGAAGCTTCCCTCAAAAAATGGAAAAAACCTCAAATAAACAAGCTAACCTTGTAGCTAAAGGAATTGGAGAAAGAACAGCAGTTAAACCTACACCAAGCAGAAGAGAGATAATAAAGATTCAAGCAGAACTCAATGAAATCGAGACCAGAAGAACTGTGGAACAGATCAACAAAACCAGGAGTTGGTTCTTTGAAAGAATTAATAAGATAGATAAACTATTAGCTGGCCTTATTAAAAACAAAAGAGAAGACTCTAATTAATAAAATCACGAATGAAAAAGTGAACACAACCAATACCAAAGATATACAAACAATTTAAAAAACATATTACGAGCAGCTATATGCCAATAAATTAGGCAACCTAGAAGAAATGGACACATTTCTGGAAAACCAGAAATTACCAAAACTGAGACAGGAAGAAATGGAAAACCTGAACAGGCCAATTACCAGGGAGGAAATTGAAGCAGTCATCAAAGACCTCCCAAGACACAAGAGTCCAGGGCCAGATGGCTTCCCAGGGCAGCCCTGGTGGCGCAGCGGTTTAGCACCACCTGCGTGATCCTGGAGACCCTGGATCGAGTCCCACGTCAGGCTTCCAGCGTGGAGCCTGCTTCTGCCTCTGCCTGTGTCTCTGCCTCTCTCTCTGTCTCTATGAATAAAAAAAAAAATTAAAAAAAATGGCTTCCCAGGGGAATTCTATCAAACATTTAAGGAAGAAATAATACCTGTTTTACTAAAGCTGTTCAGAAGGATAGAAAGGGATGGAATATTTCAAACTCATTTTATAAGGCCAGCATCACCTTAATTCCAAAACCAGATAAAGACCCCACCAAAAAGTAGAAATATAGAAAAATATCCTTGATGAATAAACATGTATGCCAAAATTCTCTCCAATATACTAGCCAATAGGATCCAACAGTATATTAAGAAGATTATTCACCATGATGAAGTGGGATTTATCCCTGGGATGCAAGGGTGCTTCACTTGATCTTAGCCAAAAGGCCGAGAAGCGATTGCAAGGGTGCTTCAATACTCATGAAACAATCAATGTGATAGATCACATTAACAAAAGAAAAACCAAGAACCATAGGATCCTCTCAATAGATGCAGAGAAAGCATTTGACAAAATACAGCATCCATTCCTGATCAAAACTCTTCAGAGTGCAAGGATAGAGAGAACATTCCTCAGTATCTTAAAAGCCATCTATGAGAAGCCCATAGCAAATATCATTCTCAATGAGGAAACACTCAGAGCTTTTCCCCTAAGATCAGGAACAGAAGGATGTCCACTCTCACCTGCTATTCAACATAGTAATAGAAGTCCTAGCCTCAGCAATCAGGCAACAAAAGGAAATAAAAGGCATTCAAATCAGCAAAGAAAAAGTCCAACTCTCCCTCTTCGCAGATGTCACGATACTATATATAGAAAACCCAAAAGACTCCAAGATTGCTAGAACTCATACAGCAATTCGGCAGTGTGGCAGGATACAAAATCAATGCCCAGAAATCAGTGGCATTTCTATACACTAACAACGAGACTGAAGAAAGAGAAATTAAGGAATTAATTCCATTCACAATTGCATCCCCAAAGCATAAGATACCTAGGAATAAACTGAACCAAAGAGGTAGAGGATCTATACCCAAAAAACTACAGAACACTTCTGAAGGAATTGAGGAAGACACAAAGAGATGGAAAAACATTCCTTGCTCAAGATTGGAAGAATAAGTATCGTGAAAATGTCTATGCCACTCAGGGTAATCTGCACATTCAATCCAATCACTATGAAAATACCATTGACTTTACTCACAGAATTGGAACAAATAATCTTGAGATTTGAAAATGGAATCAGAAAAGACCCCAAATAGCCAGGGGAATATTGAAAAAGAAAACCAATGCAAGGGGCATCACAATGCCGGATTTCAAGTGGTGTTACAAAGTTATGATCATCAAGGCAGTGTGGTACTGGCCGAAATACAGACACAAAGGTCAATGGAACAGAATAGAGAATTCAGAAGTGAGCCCTCAACTCTATGGTCAACTAATATTCGACAATACAGGAAAGACTATCCACTGGATAAAGGACAGTGTCTTCAATAAATGGTGCTGAGAAAATTGGACAACCACATGCAGAAGAATGAAACTAGATCATTCTCTTACATCATACACAAAGATAAACTCAAAATGGATGAAAGATCTGAATGTGAGACAAGATTCCATCAAAATCCTAGAGGAGAACGCAAGCAACACTCTTTTTGAACTTGGCCACAGCAACTTCTTGCAGGATACATCCATGAAGGTAAGAGAAACAAAAGCAAAAATGAATTATTGGGACTTCATCAAGATAAAAAGCTTCTGCACAGCCAAAGAAACTAGTCAACAAAACTAAGAAACCTACAGAATGGGAGAAGATATTTGCAAATGACGTATCAGATAAAGGGCTAGTATCCAAGATCTATAAAGAACTTATTAAACTCAACAGCAAAGAAACAATCCAATCATGAAATGGGCAAAAGACATGAAGAGAAATCTCACAGAGGAAGACATAGACATGGCCAACATGCACATGAGAAAATGCTCTGCATCACTGGCCATCAGGGAAATACAAATCAAAACCATAATGAGATACCACCTCACACCAGTGAGAATGGGGAAAATTAACAAGATGGGAAACAACAATATTTGAGAGGATGTGGAGAAAGGGGAGCCCTCTTGCACTGTTGTGGGAATGTGAACTGGTACAGCCACTCTGGAAAACTGTGTGGAGACTCCTCAAAGAGTTAAAAATAGAACTATCCTGACCCAGCATTTGCACTACTGGGGATTTACCCCAAAGATAGCAGTGAAAGACCGAGGCACCTGCACCCTAGTGATCATAGCAGCAATGTCCACTATAACCAAACTGTGGGAGGAGCCTCAGTGTCCTTTGACAGAAGAAAGGATAAAGAAGATGTGGTCTATATATACAATCGAATATTCCTCAGCCATCAGAAAGGATGAACACACACCATTTACTTCAACGTGGATGGAACTGGAGGGCATTATGCTGAGTGAAGTAAGTCAATCAGAGAAGGACAATTATCATATTATATCCCCGTTTCACACATATGGGGAATATAATAAATAGTGAAAGGGATTATAAGGGAAAGGAGGGGAACTGAGTGGGAAAAATTAAAGAGGGAGACAAATCATGAGAGACTCCTAACTCTGGGAAACGAACAACATTGGCTTTTAAATAGCGACCATGACTCCATGTTCACTTGAATGACTAGAATGGGGCAATAACCAATCATTTCTAAACAGTTACTTTCCATTTAAAGCCATATTAAGTATTTTGCCTGTTAAATTCTTGTTTTACATCTTAAATCTCTTACTGGTTACATTGCTGATTGGTTGCATCATGTATATTTATGCTTATGAGTTTGCATTATGACTCCTGCAAAATATGAGATTATATAATGCAATAAAAGTGTTATCTTTCTTACAAAAAGTTTTGTACCTAAGTGGATATAACTGCAAATGCTTCAATAAATTAATTTAGAGCTTAAAAAAAAAAGAGGAAGAGGAGGTGGGAGGGAGAATGGGGTGACTGGGTGATGGGCACTGAGCAGGGCACCTGATGCGCTGAGCACTGGGTGTTATACTATATGTTGGCAGATCGAACTTCAATAAAAACGATTGTGAAAATAAGTAAGTAAATAAATAAATGTGGTAATATTGGCTTAAGCTTATATTAGCCAATTAATGAATAACATAATTTCCGTCTTATTATTAAAAACAGAAGAGCAATCAATATTTTCCATAATCCTACTTATATTTAACTTGAAGAGTGTCCTATTGTTATAGATATGTGCATATGCATGCATGCACAAAAACAAGCATTCTTGAAAACTGTGATGAGCATTATTTTCATCAAGTGATTTATCTTGGATCACAAAAGAATGTGACAATCTGTATTTTCAAAGTTCTTTATTTAATGAGGAGAGTATCACCTAATATATATTGTTTTTGTGGAATAATCTTACTGACAACATATACTGAACGTCCAGGACATACTATGTGTGGTAGATAGACTCTTAAATTGGTCCCCATTATTTCCCATCCTGGTATTTAACCTCTATGTGATTCCTTCTGCTCTTGAATATAAGTGGAACCTGTCAGCTTCTAATCTTTTTGGTTAGAAGCAAAGGTGACAGGATGTAAGTGATTACATGTACTTGATTATGTTGTTATATCGTGTAAGGTATTAGCATTAATTTTTCTGGAGTATGTTTATCCTTTTTGGTTTTTAAGATGCAAACTGCCATATAGTGGGATTCGCAAGATGGGAGGCCCATTTGATAAGGAATTCCACATAGCTTCTGGAAGCTGAAAGCAGAGTATGGATGGCAGTCATCAAAAAACTGAAGTGCTTATTCCTAAAACTACTAGAAAACTAATTCTGCCAAAAATGTAAGTGATCTTGGGAGATTTTTTATTGGTGAGTCTCAGAGAAAACCACATCCAGAGCCATAACATTGTCACCTTGTGAAATCCTAAGCATAGCATCCAACTAAGCTATCCCATTTCCTGAACCACAGACACTGAGAAAATAACTATGTGATATTTTAAGCTGCTTAGTATGTAGCAATTTCTTATCCAGCAGTAGAAACTTAATATGCTACATTTATTTGTTTTATATCCCTTCTCTTTATTTGGTTACATGTTCTTAGAAGGCTAGATCATGTCTTCTGTTTTGGATTCACTTGTTTTTAAGGGGTTTAAAGGTAAAACTTCAAGGTAACCTCTATTAATATATGGTATACTGATAATACAAATATACATACTCATGTATGATATACTATTTTGTAATTTTCCAAGTGCTCTAATATGCATTCTCTCGTGTAATATACATTACTCGTGGCAAATACAGAAAGGTATTATATCTACTTCAGAAGTGGAGCAACTAAGGTTCAGAGTTAGGAGTAGCCCCCACTAAAGTCTTATAGGAAGTAAGCCATGATGATAACAAAAGCACTAATTGACTCGAGCCAGATCACAAATCTTGTCTTTAATCAAAAACTGGTTGGAATGCAATCTAGCCTCTGTGCAGGGCTGCTTCAGTTTATAACCAAACAGGCAAACAGGAAACAAATGAGCAAGCAAATTGCTCTGATATCATACTTTTCCATGTGTATGTAGGCTTGTCAGCCGATATAGTCTAATACTAATTAAGGAGCCCACCACGACAGAAAAGTGCAGAACTGAGACCTTTGCCTTTTAAACTATTATTCTAGGGTAATTGCCACATCAGCACTATGTTAGTACTGTGTAAAGGACTCTATGCTATATCATGTTAAAAATACTAGGCTCTATTTTTCAAGATCATCACATTAAAATAATGCCTGGCCATCTATCTATCCATTAGGTTACCATCCTAGTGTGATGTTATTTATTTTCTTTTAAAAAAATCATTTATTACATGCCTACTTTATACCACACTGTTTTTAAAAACATTAGTCTTACAGCAATTCTCTTAAGTAATACTATATGATAAATAATTTGGCTTGTTTTTGTTCCTAGTTCTTGGGAAGAAGATTAAATATTGGAACTTCCTGGGTGTAGGCTTGCTTGTCTTTGTTATTCATGGTGAGCCTTTGGAGTACACCTGAGTTCATTCTTTTCCTCATAAAAAATCTTTACCTTCACTCTGTAAGTGGGGCACTGTTTAGGTTTCTATAAGAATCTGTGCTCACAAATTTAAATTTTTTTTTTGAGTATAGTTGGGACACAAAATTACACTAGTTTCAGGCATTAGACATAGTGATTCAACAAGTTTTTATGTTATGTTATGCTCACCACAAGTAACCTATCACTGTCATCATACAACACCATCATTGACTATATTCCTTATGCTATGCCTTTTATCCCATGATTTGTTATTTCCATTACTGGAAAACTGTATCTCCCACTCCCCTCATCTATTTTTACTCATCCCTCCACACCTTCTTTCTGGCAACCATCAATTTGTTCTCTGTTTTTATAGGTCTGATTCTGATTGTTATTTGCTTGTTAAATTCCATATATGAGTAAAATTATATGATATTTTCCTCAGTCAAGTTTATTTTACTTATTTCAAATGAGATGGTCTCATTTTTATGGCTGCATAATATTTATATATATGTGTGTGCCACTTTTCCTTAACTATTCACTGATTGGATAGATGCTTAGATACTTCTATATCTTGGCTATTGTAAATAATGCTATAATAGACAGAGGAGTGAATATATCTTTTAAAATAAGTATTTTCATTTTCTTTGGGTAAATACTTAGTAGTGGAAATATTGGTATTTCTGTTTTTAATGTTTTGAGGAACCTCCATAATGTTTTCCACATTGGTTGTATCAATTTACATTCCTACCGACAGTGCTTAAGGGTTCCTTTTTCTCCACGTCTGCGGTGACACTTATTTCCTGTCTTTTTTATTTTAGCCATTCTGGTATGTGTAAAGTGATATCTCACTGTGGCTTTGTTTTGCATTTTCCTGATGATTAGTGATGTTAAGCATCATTCATGGCCATCTATATGTCTTCTTTGGAAAAATGTTTATTTAGGTTCTCTACCCATTTTTTAATTGAATTGTTTTTATGATGTTGAGTTGTATAAATTCTTTATACATTTTGGATATACCCCCTTACCAGATATATCAATTGCAAATATCTTCTCCCATTCAGTAGGTTGCCTTTTTCCTTTTCTTGATGGTTTCCTTCACTGTGCAAAAGCTTTTTATTTTGATGTAATCCCAATAGTTTATTTTTGCTTTTGTTTCTCTTACCTGAGAAGGCATATCTAGAAAAATGTTGCTAGGCTGATATCAGAGTATTTATTGCCTATGCTTTTTTTTTTTTTTTTTTTTTTTGCTGGGTTTTTTTATAGTTTCAGGTCTCACATTTGGATCTTCCATTTTGAGTTTACTTTTATGTATAGTGTTCGAAAGTGGTCCAGTTTTCCCAGCACTATTTATTAAAGAAACTGTATTTTCCCATCACAAATTCTTACCTCCTTTGATGAAGATTAATTAATCATGTAAATGTGGATTTATTTTTAGACTCTATTTTGTTCTATTGATCTATGTGTGTACCATGCTATTGATTACTATATCTTTGTAGTCTTTCTTGAAATCTGGGATTCTGATATCTCTAGCTTTGTTCTTTCTCAACATTGGTTTGATTATTCAGGGGGTCTTTTGTGGTTTCATACACATTTTAGTATTATTTTTTCTAGTTTGTGAAATATGCTATTGGTATTTTGATAGGGATTGCACTCAATCTATATATTGCTTTGGGTAGCATGGACATATTATTAATATTAATTCTTCCAATCTATAAGCATGGAATATTTTTTTCATTTATTTATATCATCTTCAATTTCTTTTATCAGTGTTTTATAGTTTCAGGGTACAGGTCTTTAACCTCCTTTAACCTTTATTCATTTTGGTGGAATTGTAGATGGAATTGTTTTCTTAAATTTTCATTCTACTATTTTGTTAGTATTAGTAATTAGAAACACTATTAGTATACAGAAATACTATTGATTTCTGGTAGCATGGTTTTATTTCATTTATACTAGCTATATTTATAAAAGTATCTTTTTAACATCAAGTGAATCAAAAATTTAAATTAGTGTCTATCAGCTTCTATATTTTATTTTTTAACTGTAACTTACATTGAACACTTCTTGGTTTTCCTAAGTAGATTTTCTACATGTAATTGTTCACCTTTCACTTGCAATTTTTAATTAAGAAAAGTAGTTTAAACATCACTAAAACTTAGATATTTCAACTGCATAAAAGTTCACACTTTTACTCCATTTCTAGATTTGGAAGGTATGAGACTATGAGAGATTGTCTTTTCTTTTTTTATGACTTGTCCCATTTTGCTAACAGAGCGTATTTGGTAACTGCAAATAATTCACTGCTTTGTGATGAGCCACTTTTAGCTTTTGTGGTTTGTACATGGCCCTCTAAGGCATCCCAATTGGATAGTGACTACACTCCTGAGGGAGGCTGTAAGTTAGTGTGTTGGGTCAGCATGGTGATATTTTAAAGAATGTTTGTACAATCTATGGACTTCTTATGGCTTACATAAAGAAGTCTGGCACACAGCAGGTGAGAGTAAATTTCCTTGTCTCTGATGTTGTTGAACTTACAAGGCAGTCAGGGACAAAAAGTATAAGTAAATATCTGAAGTGATAAAAGAAAGTCATAGAGACCTTCCTAACTTTTCTAGATTTTATTCCTACTATTTGGGACTTACATCTAAAACAAAACAGCTTCAACTAACTGCTTATGACAAATTCAATTTTTTCCTATCAAGGTACTTTAATAAACTTTACTAACTTTTTTTTATTTTGGTAAAATTTCCTAAAATATACATGAGTAAGAAAGGCATATTGTGGTTTAATGTCAATTCTTAATATGGTAACAAGTTCTACAGGTCTATTGATTCAATCATTAATTCATAGTTTTTGAGCACTTATTATGAACCATATTTGGGAGTGGGAATGCAATAAAGGGGGATGGAGGGCCAGGAAATGAGTGCACATTGTGTGTCAGACCTTGAACCCTAGGCTTCCCTTGTTGGGGGTAAATTTTTTCTTGTTCTATTGCATATGTTAACTGTGCTTAATAGGATGTATTTTCTGCTTGTAATGGAAATAACATTTCCTGGGATAGTCAAATATAACAACTAGACTGCGAAGTTTAAACACACAAAGCAACAAATAGAAATATTTTTTAATTGAATTTCTCTGCCCAAATTTTGGAATCACATCCCTCTCCTGAAACAAAATTTCTCTTATCTACTTTGTGTCTATTCAATTTCTGGAGCATAACTTTGAAAGGTCATCAAAAATTGAAAACCAAGAAAAATCTCAAATCCATTAATTTACCTTTATGTATAAGTGAGGAAATTGTGGCACAGTGTAGCTAAGACAACATGCCTTTGAACTATTTTGGAAGTTATCACTTAGCTCGCTTTGAAGAAAGAGGACTGTTGCTGCTCAGTCTGTATAAGTCTGGTGCCTCTGAGCAAGATGGAGCTATAAATGATAATTGCCCTGCGACTTCCACCACTTTGTTTTTGAAAATCAAAGTATTTTTTCTTGTTTGCAAATGAAGGGAGAGAAATGCTCACATGCTGAGAGAAAGCTGTGAAAAAGTTTGGGCTATGGTAGGAGGTGTTTAAGGCACCTAAAAAGATAAATGAAGAGAGGGAAAAGAGAACTATAAGAACATGTAGTACAAATGAGATAAATCATGAGAATCTGTTCAAAGAAAGAAATATTGAAGGAACAACAGCAGGAAGAACAGAACCTGAGCCTCCCACACGTTCATTCTGGCGCAGGTCCAGCCAGAGACATAGTGAACACATTTGATATAACGTTTTGAGGGGAAAAATGAAAGCGAGGAGAATATCAATAATTCAATAGTGTGTAGAGCCAAAGGAAAAAGTTAAAAATAAAATCAGATAAAAAACCCAACCAGTTATTTTGCCTCTTCCTAACACAAAGGCTATCTGAAGAGATCTTGAAAAATGGGGAAAAAGTGGGAGAAAGGAACCTAACACCAAGTACAATCTGTGTGGTACTGAGTTCCACATGCAGTATATTATTTAATTCCCAAACAACTCTGAAGTATAGATACTTTCCCCTCTATTTTTGTATAGGAAAATTGAGGCTCAGGAGATTTTTGTTTGCCCCAATACAATAAGCTGAATTTCAAATATGTCTAATAATGAATTAACACTATTACTCAGTAAAATTCTGCAGCATTCTGCTCAGAATATTTGGTAGAGATATTCATTACTCAATCTGACTCATTTTTCCTGCCATCTATATTTAAAAAAGTATACCCACCTACACAAAAATACATATTTAAAATAGCACAGGGTCAAGAATATCAAGCCCTAAACTGTTTGTTGGAATCTCCATGTGCTATGGCAAGCTAAGGGTGAGAGAGTTGATAGACTGGAGTTATATTACAAAGGATTCATGGATGAATAACATGGACAGATAACAATCTGGAAGGGGGGACGCCTAGGTGGCTCAGAGGTTAAGTGTCTGCCTTTTAGGCTCAGAGAGTGATCCTGGAGTCCAGGGATTGAGTCGCACATAGGGCTCCCTGCGAGGAGCCTGCTTCTCCCTCTGCCTGTGTCTCTACCTCTCTCTGTGTGTCTCTCATGAATAAATAAATAAAATCTTAAAAAAAAAAAACCAACAACAAAAAACAATCTGAAGGGATCAGGTGATTCTAGTATAACTAAAGGGGAAATGGATGAATCATGTAAGTCTTGATCAGATCCCATGAATTGTGATATTTCACATTTTGAAATGAAGAAATTAAAATTTACTAGAGATAATAAAAATGGTAAAGCTTTTCTACAAATATAATTCAGAAATTAGTTCATTCATTTGTAAATTGAACTTCTATGGAGCACCTACTATGTGGCAAACATATTTTAGCCAACAGAGTGTAATCATGATTAAGGACTTGAGACTGACTGACTATTCTAGCCCTCAAGGAACACACTATCCAGTGAAGAAGATGGGGAGATCATTATTATGAAATGTGTTTAACATACTATTAGGAATATGAGGAACAGAAACAGAAAAATATTTACTCTTAGTCTGAAGGCTGACCTAAAGCCTCCATGGTTTGATAAGAACCAAATACATTGCTACAGCCTTTAAGGGTCTTATGATTGCCTGTATACTTCACTGTTAACATTGACCTGAAGGGTAAACACCAGGGGAATCTTGCAAAAATAGTTTTATATGTTGAAATTTGAAGAAATGTTTGCAGTCTGGTACTCCCAGCATGCCCCTTTCCCTTTGATTACTAAGCATATAACTATCAGCCTCACACAGCAAAAAGTGAAGCTCTTTCTGCCCACAGGTCCTGTCCCTACACTACTTAAATAAACTTAGTGAGTTACACTGTATGCATCTCAAGAAATTTTTCTTAACCACGGCATTTGAGGACTCCACATCAAGATCATGAAAGAGAAGCATTAACTAATTTGCAGGACGTTAGGGACAGTTTTATGGGAAAAGATATATAGATATTAGATATTTATCTAGATATTTCATAGAGAAATTAAGTTTCTGTCAAATTAAGATGATGGAGAAGAGCCCTCACTTGTCTCTGATGGCTTGCCTCATGGCCCCACACCCTGCCACTGCCCTGCAGATATGCTTCAATTACTCACAGTATTCACCAAATCAGGCCAATGTCCGGAGCACTGGCTCTTCATTTCACTTGGGCCTTTGTCAAAGGTCTAAAATTCGGTGCAGATGCCTGGGCCTTAATGCTTCAAGGTGTAGACCTTTTAGCCAATGCTATAGCCCTTACAACAGAGCCAAAGGGAAAACAGTTATTATTGAGTTGGGGAAGTCCCAAAGTAACAAAAGATGGTGTGACTACTCCAAAGTCAATTGATTTAAAAGATAAATATAAAATTATTGGCGCTAACCTTGTTTAAGGTGTTGCCAATTACATTTTTGAAGAGACTAGGGATGGTACCACTACTTTACTGTCATAGCACACTCTATTGCCAAGGAAGGCTTTGAGAAGTTGAGCAAAGCTGCTAATCCTGTGGAAATCAGGAGACATGATGTTAGCTGTTGATACTGCAATTGCTGAACTTAAGACGCAGCCTTCAGTGACAACCCCTGAAGAAATCACTCAGGACCCAAGATTTCTGTAAATGAAGACAAAGAATTTGGAAAAAATCATTTCTGAGGCAATGAAAAAAGGTTAGAAGAAAGGGTGTTGTCACAGTAAAGGATGGGAAAAACACTAAATGATGAATTAGAAATTATTGAAACCATCAAATTTGATTGAGGTTTCATTTCTCCATACTTGAGTAATACATCAAAAGGACAGAAATGTAAATTCCAAGATGCCTATGTTCTATTAAGTGAAAAGGAAATTTCTAGTGTCCTGTCCATTATGCCTGCTCTTAAAATTGTCAAGGCTCACCGTAAGCATTGTGTGTGCTGAAGACATTGATAGAGAAACTCTGAATACACTCATTTTAAGTAAGCTAAAAGTTGATCTTCAGGTTGTCAAAGCTCGAGATTTAAGAACCAGCTTAAAGACATGGCTGTTGCTACTGGTGATGCAGTATTTGAAGAAGGAACTGACTCTTAATCTTGAACATGGTCAGCCTCACAACTTAGGAAAAGTTGGAGAGGTCATTGTGACCAAAGATGATGCCATGTTCTTAAAAGGAAAAGGTGATGCCATGTCCTTAAAAGGAAAGGGTGATAAGGCCCAAACTGACAACCATATTAAAAGAAATCATTGAGCATTTAGATATCAGAACTAGAAAATATGTAAAGGAAAAGCTGAATGAATGTCTGGCCAAACTCAGATGGAGTAGCTGTGCCGATAAAGGAGAGTGGAAAAAGTGATGTTGAATTGAATGAAAAGAAAGACAGAGCTATAGGTGCCTTCAATGCTACATGGGCTACAGTTGAAGAAGGCATTGTTCTAGGAGGGGGTTGTGCCCTTCTTCAGTGCGTTCCAGCCTTGGATTCAATAATTCCAGCTCCTGAAGATAAAAAGTATGGTATAGAAATTATTAAAAGAATGCTCAAAATTCTTTTAATGAGCAATGCTAAGAAGGCAGGTATTGAAGGATCATTGGTAATTGAGAACATTATGCAGAGTTCCTCAGAAGTTGGCTATGATCCTATGCTTGAGATTTTGTGAATATAGTGGAAAAAGGAATCATTAGTACAAGTAAGGTTGTGAGAACTACTTTCTTGGATGCTGCTGGAGTGGCCTCTCTGTTAACTAGAGCAGAAATTAATTACCGGAATTCTTAAAGAAGAGAAGGACCCTGGAATGGGTGGAATTGGTAGAATGGAGGTGATATGGGAGGTGGCATGTTCTGATTCCTAGAATAGTGCTCTCCCATTATTAATGAACTATAAGAGGAAGCTCAAGGCAGTGGTCCTCAATAGTAACTTCAGAGAAGCCAGTTGAGGGAAATGACTGAAGATAAGACTGGCTGATATTTAAGAAAGTCACTGTAGCCATCATTACTGGTCTTCGCTGACAACATGTGATGGTTTACTGCTGTCATTTACCATGCCTACAGGAAATTTATTTTATATTTTTGAATAAAAAGACATTTGTATATTCCTGATAAGCAAGTACAAGGGCCGTGTGCCAACGTATTGCTTTCAACTTAAATCACTGAGACATTTTCACTACTACTCTGTTAAGATTTTAGTGCTTGCCATAAGCAGATGAAAAGTAAAGGAGCAGCCTTTCTGTGGAGAGTACAAATAATCGTATATGAAGTAGAAAAATACCTCACTATGTGACTTTTGTGTAAGAAGAATTTGCTTAAAGTTAAAAGACAAAGGTGATAAGGAAGACATTCTTGATAAAGATGGTTTTAAGGAGGAAATTGGGGAATTCTGAGGTGAAAAATACCAATGTGCTTTGAATCTTTCCTTTGCCACTTAGTCACTCTGAAACCTTGGGTAATTTCTTGATTTCTTTGAACTTCAATTTTCTCATCTATTATGTGGTCATAATAAAATCCTCTACAAAGGATGATTGTGAGCAATAACCAGTGTGAGTTACTAAGACATCCAGTCTGAAACGTGATGATCATTTTCTTCCATGCATATTACCTCTATGCATCTGATGTCTCTTGAGTCTGACCTTCAACATTGAAAAAGGAGAACCTATTCTAAACTTGCTTAAAAACTCTGTTAGTTACTTACTGCTATACTCAAAGGACCCTAGTGCTGATTTAGCATGATAATCCCTTGCTCTTGAGCCTGTCCTTCTAAATCCTTCACATTCAAGGAATAGCCTATGGGAATGTTTTGCATGTCATGTACAAATAGTCACATCACATACCTGTTTAACTTTAGCATCCCTATATTAAGAGATGCCACAACACACCTACTTCGCTTTAGGAGTTGGTGTTGTGACACACAAGATACATAAATTCTGTAGCAGAGTGAGGAGCTTATGGTATTCATTTGCATGTCAAAACCCAAATTTTGCTTCTTCCTCATTTTTATTGACAATGATTGTGTCTAGCTAATGGGAGCAACCTGAAAGAGTTGTATATCTCAATGAGTTCTCTAAATGCTTTGCTATAGTAGAGCTACAGATTAAAATAAAATTTTAATCATGTATCTGCCTAATGTAGGTGGGGGGGCAGCTTCTTTCATTTATCTATTGGAAGTTTTTACTGAAATCTTAGAGCACTGGGAAAACTTAGAAATCTGCCCATTTTCTTTATAGTCACTATAGTTTAAATGTTACCAACTATGTGTACAAGTCTCTCTTGACAAAATCACATCTTTATAACATTTTACCTATGAACAGTGCTTTGTTAATCAGACATGTTAATTTTAAAATTATAGAATTGAGTTATAGCTAAACCATGAGAAAAGAATACTAGGTGGATAACCCCATAATCCAATACCAGTTCCCAATATGTCATTATTTACTACTTCCCTGACCATAGATATGGTACTTCCCCTCTATATCTCACTTTCTGCCCTGTACACTGCAGTACAATAATCTTCCTCCCTTGCCTGTGCCCAAAGTCATTGTATAAGGCAGTGAACCAGCACATGCTTTAAATTTTGTCCCATATTATAAAACATTAAATTTAGTTAATATCTTAAAGTCAAAATAGATATTTGCTGTAATTGTGAAATAACAAATTTAATGCAGAATTCCAAAACTATATGTTTAGTAATTTTAAATGTAAAGATGAAGTTACAAATGATTTTAAAAACTGGACCAGGAATCCTAAAAGTTAACAGAAATAAAATTTGAAGATCAACAAGTTCTAATTGGATTGTTTTAAGTTTCTAATTGGATTGTTAAATATTATTAGTAGCTGCCTGATAATTTGACAAGAAAGAGTTGGAGGGAACAGTACCCCAGTAATATTCTCATGGAATTATCAGTCATGTTTTTATTAAAGGATATTGCTGCTAGGCTTTTGTCTGTTTTGGCTTGGGTCCTGAACCTGAAAACAGAATAATTGTTGCAAAGTGCATCTTCATTCTAAAGTGAGGGACTATACCATTTTTGTAGTATTTCAAAACAATTTTTTTAATGAGTTTTAGATACTTAGTCCAACATCTGACTTTAGGATATAAGATAGGATTAAAGGAACCTTCACCACCACCACTGACAAGCCCTGAAGTGAAGCGTAAAGAGGTTTCCTCGTTCCCCCTTGATTTGGATTGCCAAATGGTGTTTATGTTACTGGGGCCCAAGGGTGCAAGAACACCTGGCTCCAGAGGTCTCAAGTGGCTGAGTCACTTCGTGGCTGACAAAATAAATCCAAAGGCAGAGAGACCAATCATGGTGAAACCAGAAAGGGATGGATTTCAGTGAAGCCAAAACCAGGAAAACTGAGGACTATTATCTCAAAGACTGTCTCCATAGTGCTAAAAATAGCTCTAGTTTATATAAGGAAAATATGGAATAAAAGTCAGTGGGTACAAGTAGGTGGGCAGTAAAGGTCAAGTGGATCATTTTCTTGGTGTCAATCACATGGGGTCTTGCTTTTATCAGTTGCATGAGGGGGTAGTGTGTGTTCCCATCACAGGATATTTTGCCTTCTCGATCTTTTGCCTGAATTAAAAGATAGATGGAAAGAAGAGTTCAATAAGAAAGTACAGACTGGGGGCAAAATGGAGGTAGTTGATGCCTTCTTTCATTTACAGAAGTTTTGAAAATGAAAATCATCTACTCCCACACAACTGATTATATGATGGTTCCTCATGCTGTATAATCTTGGCTGCTGGGCAGCCCAGGTGGCTCAGCGGTTTAGCGCCGCCTTCAGTCCAGGGCGTGATCCTGGAGACCCGGGATCGAGTCCCACATCGGGCTCCCTGCATGGAGCCTGCTTCTCCCTCTGCCTGTGTCTCTGCCTCTCTCTCTCGCTCTCTGTCAAAAAATCTTTGATCTTGGCTGCTTACTGAATATACATGTTTCATAATAAATACACTTACCTCCAATGAAATTTTTTTCTCACTTTCTCAGACATTTCTGTTCATTATCGTAACATTTTAAGTTCTGAATCTCTTCTTCAACAAAGAGATAGTTAATGAAGAGAGAACTGTCTAGTCTCTACTTATAAGCTATCTGTGCTTAAATTTGTTTATTAGAAACTCATTTAGACTAGATTTACATAGTCATGTTTGCTGTTGGGCCAGAAGTAAATACTGAAACAGGAAAATATTAGGCAGGAGTTACTGTACCAGATCTTGCTTTACTACTAAAATAATAGCCTTGAACATAGGAAAATATTCCCAGATAGTAAACTCATTGCATTCACTACAGATCAGACTTATCAGTCTGAGTTTAAACAAGAAAAAGGAACCATATAATGATTGAAGTCGGAGATTTAATGCAAATAATTCTTAAGCATTGATGGAAGAGTAATTATAAAATGTGAAAAGACTTTAAGGATCTCCTAGTGCTGAGATAGAGTATATTCAAGAAGAGGCAGCTTTGGAGGTGGGACAGCACAAAACCAGGCCTCAACTCAGATTCGGCTAGTGCACTGTAGTTTGTGTACTTTTGATCTAAGCAATTTCCACTGGCTGTACAGACAACCCCTCTGCTCATAACTTCCAAGTTAATATATGCTGGTTCACACATACAGAAATAATATTTCCTAGTCTTAGCTCCACACTATTGTAGCAAACAGACATGGGCAAAAATCATGGAAGCAACTCATGTAATAATTAATAAGAGGTATGCTTGATTTTTCTAAAATTCCTACTAAATTTCTAAAAATTTTGTGTTCAGTAAGAAATATCAGTGAAAGAAAGCTCTTGAATCCTGAAGGAAAAGGTATTAGCAAATATTAACAATTAGCACAGTAGTAAATTCCAAGGAATTTATCTTTGTTTTGTTTTTTTTTAAAGATTTTATTTATTTATTCATGAGAGACACACAGAGAGAGAGAGAGAGAGAGAGAGAGAGAGAGAGAGAGAGGCAGAGACACATGCAGAGGGAGAAGCAGGCTCCATGCAGGGAGCCTGATGTGGGACTCCATCCCAGGTCTCCAGGATCATGCCCTGGGTGGAAGGCAGGCCCTAAACCGCTGAGCCACCCAGAGATCCCCGGAATTGATCTTTGAATCTGTGTATCTGAAGTTTTTTTTAAAGATTTATTTATTTATGATAGATAGATAGAGAGAGAGAGGCAGAGACAAAGGAGAAGGGAGAAGCAGGCTCCATTCCGGGAGCCCGATGTGGGACTCGATCCGAGGACTCCAGGATGGCGTCCTGGGCCAAAGGCAGACGCTAAACTGCTGAGCCACCCAGGGATCCCCTATGTATCTAAATTAAAAGGAATATATCATCCTCCTCCTTACAGAATGACCAGAAGTTAGTTCCTATCAGAAACCTCAAACTGAGGATTAGGAACTTTCTAGCAGCAGATACATTTGAAAGGAAATATCTCTTATCCAATAATTCTAGATCAATTAGACAACTACAGTAAATGTAGATATCTTCCATCCAAGATCCATGGAACACTAACAGATATTTATAGCTTAATCTGCATTCATTCATTCTCTATTTTTCTTATATCTTTATGCTTTGCTGGTCTAAGACTACCTTTATCTAATTTTAAGGGCCCTTTATATTAATGTAATTATTAATTAATATTCTTTTAAATTAATATCCTTAATATAGCTTTCTGTCTCATCAATATTTTCTGATTTGAATACAATGTCTGGCTCATATATGCTTACTAATGGGTTAAAGCATACAACCAAATTGACTTTGATATTTCACACATTTTCTTACAGAAATTCTATAGCTTCCCCCTGTTAACAGTTTATTTATTTATTGATTGTAATGAATCAGTTCATTTCTTGGGTAATAGGACTCATTTGTTAGGTGATATTTTAGATGGAAAATATTACAATTAAGAGAGCTAGAAATTTACAGCCCTCTGTCATGTTATACCAAGAAAAGTAAGCTCTCTTCCTACTGAATTAATGCTCAGGGAACTTGTGAGGAAAGTGGCTATTGTGTTAGAATTTTCACAAAAACAGAAATTGGAAGAGAACTAAGAAATAGATTTGGAGGGTGTTGCAATTTTGTAGATCTTAAAAGTAAAATTTACTACTTCCTACTGCTGTACTATTAGTAAAGATTTTGTTTCCTCACACTGGACAATTCCTAGTAAGTGGTGCCAAAACATCACAACAGTATTTAACTACCTCTGGGTAGTGGTTTGGAGGTGGGGGGTTAGGGTTTGGGGGTTGGGGAAAAAATGTTTATGACCCCTGATGACTGGTATGAATTTGCAGAACAAAAGCCCATTAGTTGCTACCTGAAAACTGGAGAAATGAGTCTTACCACTGTAAACTAATTGCTGACTTCAGGATAGTACATCAGAATCTACTTTGGTCCATTAGCTTCCCCTCTATGAAAATGAGATAATTAGATGACTTAAGAAGAAAGAAACAGAATCATTTGAGAACCAAAATCCTATGTATTCAAGAAAAATTCTGGATTGTTTTCTCTATTTTCCAGACTCATTACTTTATGCTTTGAAAGAGTCCTAGAAAATAGGCAAACTCCTATATATTCAGAGGAGTATGTAGAGAATATCAGGAAAGATACACAAATGCTGCTAGGGCAACTGAACTCCTCTCCCACCTCCCAGAACAAAAGAGAAAGATGAACTCCTCCCCCACCCAAGAAATTGGGCAGGTGATATTTAAAAATAGAGCTACTTAAGATATATAATTGGCATCAGAAAGGGAAGCATATGGTGTTTTAGAGGAAGAATACTGTGCTTATATCTCTGAAGATCTCTATGGGATCTTTAATATTACTACAAATTGTGGCAATAATCCTTTGGTATTTGTGTGGCAGTGTTCTTTATATGTGTGTATAATATGAGGTTATCTCAACCTCAAAAATTTGTGTGCTGATTCTGTGCCATTTAGTGATTCAAAAAATATTCACCCAACAAAAAGAACAAAATCTAACACTGTGGAGGTTATGACCTTATGACCATGATATCTTAACAAAATGGCAAAGTTCTGTCCTCAGATATTAATGTTCTAACTTGAACTCAGGGTAAAGAAGAATGGTAAGAACACTCTGAGAATCAAAACCATGTATCTCTAATATTACATGTTTACACTTATATGGCCGTGATATTGGACTCTCTTCATTTAAAAAAAATAAAAAGAAAAGAGAAACTATTAATCCATTGTCATAATCAGCTTGACTTTAACTCTTATAAAGATAAAATTTGCAGATAACTTTATTGTTCATTTCACGAAGTCTACAAAAAGTTATTTATTTAAAAAGTCAAGCTGTTCAAGTTTTAGATAACATCAACTAATCTTCTATTTCCCCATTTAGAAACTCTTATTCAATACCCTCACCTCACTATTTCTCCTACACCTCAGCTATTATTTTCCTCTACCAATCCTAATGAAACCCACAGATTGAAAGACTATCTACCTTAAAAAAGAATCCACATAAATGTCCTAACTTTATCTTCCATACTCCAAGACACTACTGAGACTTCATCAAGTCAGTATTCTCTCTTATCACAAAAGGATAATTTTAGTTTTGCCTTACCAACAGGTTGTATTTCAGGGAACTTGAATTCAACAGTCTTTTATTGCACTTGTTTTTTGGTTTCAGTGAGGCATTTTTTAAGATGGCTGATGGGGGGTAGTAAATATCAGATTATATGGGACTGTGAACATGGCTCAGCTTTAGCTCATCTGTATCAAACACTAAGTCTGCAGTGGCTTTATGTCTGATTTCCACATGCTTACTCCCTAGAGATCTCTCTATATATTTCCTTACCAGAAAGGACTTCGCCACCTCTTCTTGCTAAACCTTTACCATGGTTTATTATTCATCATAGTTTTTATCAATGCCTGAGATATTTGCTTAATTTACATGGTTTATTTAATTCCTGTCTGTCACCAATAGAATATAATCTCCAAAAGAAGAGAATCCTTGCTTGTTTTATTTACTACTATATTTCTAATGTGTAGTGTGGGGTCTGATGCAAAGTTAGAGTTTAATATGATTAATTAATGGAAAACTGAATTCTGTGGTGTATATGGGGAAATAAGGCAATGGGTACAATTTGTAGAAATATTTGTTACTATGAGGTAGTGTTAAATAAGGCAGGAAAAAAAGTGGTAGATCAAAAAAGAGATTTAATTTTGAAGGTAATATGTAAGAATGGGAAAAAAATTCTCATAAAAAAAAGCCAAGAAGAACAAGAGACAATTAATGAAGCAACACTACTCAGTGTGCTGAAAATAATGAGATCCAAAATATATATGAAATATTTTGGTGCCCATAGGAGAAGTAACTCTCATTTTTCCTAAAAAAGGGCATGATGATACAGAAGCAAATAGATTATGATAACAAAATTGTTAGCCATATAACTTGTACTCTTTTAAAAATAACTTAAAACTTCAATAATTTAGAATTAGAATAATAGAACTTGCTGGGTGTGTATAATAATCACTGTTTTCTCTATAAAGTTGAAAGTGAGGTTATTTGCTGTAATTAAGTGGACATAGTGGTAGGATGGGATGATCAAAGACAACAGAGATATTTTGAAATAGAAAATTTGATAAGCAGGAGATAGGACTAATTAGGGACACCCTGGAAAATATTAGAAGGCATCAGGACACTAGGTGGCTTTGGAGATCATAAATTGTCACTGTTCTAGTTAGTTGTATGATTTCTCTCCTGTGCTACTCAGTAGGAAAGGTACAGCAAAGACACAGCAATGGAGTGAAAAATAATCATCGTAATCATGGTTGTTTCTAATTAATGATTATGCTGTATGTCCATTTAATGCTAAACATATCTTACTAGATTGATGCTAATCAAATTATTTGTCAGATGTGCTACTAATAGGAACTCTAAGGCCATAAAACATAGGGTATTTTAATCATCAGTACACTATAAAATACTAATTGGGTGTGAATTTTAAAGCTATGTTAACTTTTGCAATTGGCGTATTGATAAATATAACACCATTTGTTGAAGAAAAGCTGAGAGGGCTTGAACCCTCAAGCATTCAGGAAACTGGCCAGTGTTCAAAATAGATTAGCAACAAAAGTTTTCTAGTTCAATTATGATAATTTATTTTTTAATGAAACTGGAGAATTTTTAAGTCAGATTTAAAACATTTATATTCACTTCCAAAGATTAAAGTTTATAATTATGAGATAACAGATACATCCCTTCAGCAAGAGTTCAGGGTAAGATTTCTATACACGCATAAATACACATAAACTTTCATTTTAATGGAAATAAAAAGAAAATCTGGGAAATGGATGCACATGAGTCATTATGAAATTAGAGTGTGTGTGTCAGGTCTGCATGTATGAGTTTATAATTGATAAATTGCTTTAGTTTCTAAGATACTGTTTTCAGTGAGCTTAACTCAAGTGCTTAAAGGGAAGTTTCAAAATTAAGTATTTGGCTAGCATTAGTTGTGGTTCATTTTTTTTCTATTTGCATATTTTACACACTTTACCCTAATACTTGCAAATTTACCTTTTACTCTAATAGTTTATAAATTCTAGGAGGAAGGACAAGCTTCTCTTCATATTTACTCTTCATATTCATTTCATAATCAGTGTCTAGCATATGGCTAGCACAATTAAGCATTCAATAAATGTTTCTATTTAGGAGTTGGATTAAGGAAAGAAAATTACAAGGATGAATTGTAGATAGGAAATTTTTTTCTAATAAAGATGCACTTTGTATGCAAAGCTAACTGGGATGAGGAAGGGTTGAAATGTTTCTAAGAAGGCTCACAAAATAAACTGTAAAATTTTTGTTATCACCAAACCATTTAGAGTAGTTTACCAAAAAAATATTGCTGATATTATAGCAAAATTGAGCAAATATTCAAAAGAATACAAAAGCAGAAAGGTATGCCATCTCATTATTACAAGCAGGTGCTATAGGAAAAATTCTGTTCTGACCAAGATATTAACTTAGAAATATATATGAGTTTTGAAAATTGGCAATTTTAATCATAAATGACAACACTGAGATATGTACGTAGTACACACACAGCCAGAGTTAAATACACATAGGTTGGAAATAACTATGTATTGATTGCCTTTTTATTATAAAAATGATTCACTTTTATGATTTTATAGGAATAAGAAATCATTTTTAAACTGTAATCCTATAAACCCCAGGGCCCAATTGATGCACCTTGTATTTGTAAAATGGACCAGCAGGCTAACTGTCCTCCTGAATTCTGCAAATATTTAGTGGCTATAGAAATGGTATTTTAAACAAATGTTTATCGAATGCGAACATTTGAGGAGCCACACAGAATTATGGATGTTGTCTTTGTAATATCTCAGATTTATTCTTCTTAAATAATAGACGTGATGAGCTACACAGATGTATAATCCTTATGCTTAGAATTCAAGTGTATATGAGTCTATATTATTAAGTTAACTAACTTTTCTTTCATAATAATTCCCAATAACTCTTAAGGAAATTGCTTATTCTCAAGTAAAAGCTTTAGGAGTTTTCGTCATTGTGTGATCTCCTTCATAAACTTTAGTCTATCACCTCTGTTCTGTTATCATCCCAGCTATGAAATAAAATTCATGTAGTTGAGTTTTGAAGAGATGAGAAATATTGACATTAAAACTAGTTTGATTTAAGGTTCAGCAATAATATTTCCAAATTTTCCAGCAAACCACTAAAAAAAGCAATTTCTTCTTAAATAATCTGTATTAAGTCAGGTCTCACTACCATTCAAAATTGTTTTGCTAAATTTGAAAAGTTTACACAGATGCGAAAAGTATGGTTAAGATCAAGTGGATGAGATATATTGAGAAATAAAAATACAATAATAAAATATTGTAAAATTGAAAATGGGAACACTTCATATATTTGAATATATTTAAAAGGCATTATGGAGGCATCATAAGCAGACTACGAGCCTGGCACATGACAAAAGTCTATCATGATAATAGTGTCTGAGACTTAAATACTTTAAAATATTTATAGGACCACCTGGGTGTCTCAGCTGGTTATGTGTCTGACTTGATTTCAGCTCAGGTCATGATCTCGGAGTCATGAGATTGTGCCCATGTTGGCTCTGTGCCCAATTCAGAGTCTGCTTGCCCCTCTCCCTCTGTTCCTCTCGCCTGCTTGCTCTCTCTCTCTCACACACATACACATGAATAAATAAATAAAACCTTAAAAGTAAATAAAATATTTACAAATGATTTTACTTAAATAATCACAGGTCAAGTAGCTCTCATTTACCTTGATAAATAAAATACTTTTTAATTTCTAATATTTCTGATTTTAAAAACTAATTAGGTTGCTGAATTTCAGCCACCAGTGGATAAACATAAACCTGTCGCTGAAAAACATAAACCAAAATCAAAGTTATAGGGTCTCTCACTTTAAAAAAACAAACTGTAGACTTTATTTTTTAGAATAGTTTTAGACTCACAGGAAAAAATGAGTGGAAGGTACAAAAAGTTCCCATATCCTCTCTTACCCCACACTATGCACAGCTTTCCGCTATCAACCTCCTGCTTCAGAGTACTTTATTTACAATTGACAAACCTACCTTGACATATCATTACCATCCAAAGTCCCACCCAAATTCCAGAGAGTACATTAAGTTTCAATTTTGGGTATTGCGGGTTTTAGCAAATGTATAATGACGTGTCCATTATTAGAGTACCATATACGATACGTTCACTGCTCTAAAAATCTCATGCATACCAACTATTATTCATTTCTCTTTCTTACCTAATCCCTGGCAGCCACTGATCATTTTACTGTTTTCAAACTTTTGACCTTTCCAGAAAGTCATTTACTTGAAATCACAGTATGTAGCCTTTCAAATTGGCTTGTCTCAGTCATATGCATTAAGTTTCCTCCACATTGTCTTGATAGCTCATTTGTTTTTATTATTGAAAATTATTCTATTGTATGGATGTACCATTGTTTATCCACTCACTGAAGGTCATTTTTTTCTTCCAAGTTTTGAAAATTATAAATAAAACTGCAATAGGGATCCCTGGGTGGCGCAGCGGTTTGGCCCCTGCCTTTGGCCCAGGGCGCGATCCTGGAGACCCGGGATCGAATCCCACGTCGGGCTCCCGGTGCATGGAGCCTGCTTCTCCCTCCTCCTGTGTCTCTGCCTCTCTTTCTCTCTCTCTCTCTCTCTTCTCTCTCTCTCTCTCTCATAAATAAATAAATAAATAAATAAATAAATAAATAAATAAAAAATAAAAATAAAACTGCAATAAATATCTGTGTGTAGGTTTTATATAAACGTGCTTTTAATTCCTTTGGGGTTAATGCTAAGGAACATGTTTACTGGATTGTATTTGTGTAAGAAACTGCCTAACTGTCTTACCAATGGCTGTACTATTTTGTGATTTTGTAAAATATTTTAATTCCAGTTAACATACATTGTTATATTAGTTTCAGGTGTACAGTATAGCAAATCAACAAGTCTATACATTACCTGGTGTGATTATACATGTAATACATATATATGTATTCTTAATTAATTAATCCATTCATTAATCAATGGATACTTGGGCTGCTTCCATAGTCTGGTTATTTGTAAATAATGTTGCTATAAACAATAGAGTGCATTTTTACTTTGAATTAATGTTCTTGTATTCTTTGGGTAAATACCTAGTAAGTAATGTTACTCGATCATAAGGTAGTTCTATTTTTAAATTTTTGAGAAATCTCTACTGTTTTCCAGTGGCTGCACCAGTTTGTATTCCCACCAACAGTGCAACAGGGTTCCTTTTTTTTTTTTTAAAGATTTTATTTATTTATTCATGATAGTCACAGAGAGAAAGAGAGAGGCAGAGACACAGGCAGAGGGAGAAGCAGGCTCCACGCAGGGAGCCCGACGTGGGATTCGATCCCGGGTCTCCAGGATCACGCCCTGGGCCAAAGGCAGGCGCCAAACCGCTGCACCACCCAGGGATCCCTGCAACAGGGTTCCTTAATCTCCACATCCTCTCCAACTCCTGCTGTTAACTGTGTTGTTAATTTTAGCTATTCTGACTGGTGTGAGGTAATATCTTATTACTTTGATTTGCTCATTGCATTTACCCATGATGACTGATGTTGAGCATCTTTTTATGTGTCTGTTGGCCATCTGTATGTCTTCTTTGGAGAAATGTCTGTTCATGTATTCTGCCAGTTTTTTAATTGGATTGTTTTTTAGGTGTTCAGATGTAAAAGTTCTTTATAGATTTTGGATACTAGCCTTTTATCAGATATGTCCTTTGAAAATATCTTCTCCCATTGAGTAGGTTGCCTTTCATTTTTGTTGATTGTTTCCTCACTGTGCAGAACTTTTTCTTTTGATATAGTCCCAATAGTTTGTTTCCATTTTTGTTCCTGCGGTAGGAGACACATCTAGAAAGTAAGTTGCTATGGCCAATGTCAAAAAAGTTACTGTATGGGGATCCCTGGGTGGCGCAGTGGTTTGGCGCCTGCCTTTGGCCCAGGGCGCGATCCTGGAGACCGAGGATCGAATCCCACATCGGGCTCCCGGTGCATGGAGCCTGCTTCTCCCTCTGCCTGTGTCTCTGCGCCTCTCTCTCTCTCTGTGACTATCATAAATAAATAAAAATTTAAAAAAAAAAAGTTACTGTATGTATGTTAAAATTCTTCACAAGTTATATTGGGACCTAAAAAGGAGTATAGTTTCCTTCTATAATTAATGAATGTACAAATGAATAATGTGAGTGAAATCAAAAAGCTGAGAAATAATATCGTTACACTCACTTCATATAGAAATACAAAGGATTAAATATCTGAGAAAGAAAACTCCCTATTTGAATGTTATTATCATTGTATTTCCTCTTATTCAATGTCCTAATTCTGGACATGTAATGAAAAATTTTAAATAAGGTTATTAAACAAATTAATTCAAGATTATTCTACTCAAAACTGATGTAAAAATTTGGAATTAAGTTAGGATTTTTGTAATAAACATGTAAGTTGGCAAGTTGCTTCTCTTTTAAATTTTTGTGTTGAAAATAAAAATGTTTTCATGAAATGGGGAAACTGAAATAAACATTTTTAAAATTAGTATAGTTATTCTAAGATTGTGAATCTAAAAAATGTTTTTCCCCCAACTAAAGAGATATTCTAGATAAATGTAGAAATAATATGTATTTGTGCTAAAAAAAAATAACCAAAGCCCTTATAGTCCATAAATAAACAATACAAGAAGTAGAGGAGGAAGCTCTACAGAAAGTTACTTATGGGAAGCTAACAGAAGGAAGGGATTTCCTACTGTCTATAAGAAGATGGGTTCAAATTCAATCTTTATATGGTTAGAGACTGAAACTGAATACTGCATATACAAATTAGATAGAAGACCAGGAAATTGGTATGAATTAGTAATAGAATACTTTACCTGCCCATCTGTTTGTAGTGGAAGAAGAAAACCTGCTTGTGACCGAGGAAGAATGGCCATAAGTGATTGGGGCACAGGTTGTTCTGTACATGGTCAAATAATAAAACTATCAATTTTTTCACAAAAATTTGTACTCATATATACTTTCACTTGTTTTAATTTTAAACCTGATTGCTATTAGTTTTGTGTTGAGGAGTTAAATATTTTTTACATATTTACATACAACCTTTATATTTATTCACACATTTACCATTTTCATCATTATTTTTCCCCATGGATCTAAGTTTAAATCTGGTGTAGTTTTCTTCCTATTTACAAAAGTTCCTGTGAAGTTTCAATTATGTATATTGCCTGTCAATAAATTTTAACCTTTAAATATCCTCATTGAACGTTTACTTCACTTGTCAAAATTATGTCAGCAAAAGCAGCAATTACAGGGAAATTTTTAAGGAAATTTTCTAATTTTTAAGAAACTATACCAGTACTCTAATATTCCTTTCAGATAACAGAAGGGCAAGGATCATTTGCTAACCCATTTTATGAGGCCAGAATCACCTTAGTACTAGATTTTTAAATTTATTTATTTATTTATTTATTTATTTATTTATTTATTTATTGAGAGAAAGAGAGGAAAAATGAGTAGGGGAGGGGCAGGAAAGTATACTCCCTCTTGAGCAGGGAGCCCAATGCAGAGCTTTATCCCAGGGACCCGGGATCATGCCCTTAGCCAAAGGCAAATGCTTAACCAACTGAGCCACCTAGGTGCCCCTGCAGAATCATCTTAATACTAAAAACAGATAAGGACATTACAAGATGAAGAACTATAGAGCAATATCACTCATAAACATATACACAAAAAATTCAATGAAATGATATCAAATCAAACAGAAAAATGTATTAGAAGAATTATACACCATTGCCAACTGATGTGTATTTCAAGTGTGCAAATCTGATTCAACATTAAAAATCAATGTAATTGGAACAGCTGGGTGGCTCAGTCAGTTAAGCATTCAACTCTTGTTTTCAGCTAAGGTCATGATCTCAGGGTTGTGAGATGGAGTCCCTCATCTGACTCCACACTCAGTGCAGAGTCTCTCCAAGATTCTTTTTTTCCCTCTCCCTCTGATCCTCACCGCAACTCTCTCTCTCAAATAAATAAAGCCTCTTAGAAAAATCAATGTAATATACCACATCACACACACACACAAAAAAAACAAAGAAAATCATAGGATCATATCAACTGACGTTACAAAAATCATTTGACATAATCTAATACTCATTCATGAGAACAAAATCTCAGCCCTAGGAATAGAGGTGAATTTCTTCAATCTCATAAGGAACATCTACAAAATCCTATAAGTAAAATCATAATGTGATATTGGGACACTTTCCTCTTGAGGTTGGGAACAAAGCGTATATATCCTCTCTCAACACTGTACTGTAATTCCTAGCTAGAAAAGACAATAAAAGAAAACAAAATTATACACATTGGAAAGAAGAAATGAAATGTTTTATGCATAAATGGTACGATTGTCTAGGTGGAAAATTAACAATAAAAGCAACCCTGAAACTAGTGATTATAGCAAAATCACAGATAATATGCAGAAGTTGTTTCCTACCTGTCAGCAATGAAAAATTGGAACTTAAAGTAATAACAAAAAATGGTAAACCTGCTATAAATCTAACAAAATAAGTATGGAATCTGTATGCAGAAAAAAGCTCTGATTAAAAAAATCAAAAATTAAATATATAGATTTTTTAGATATAGTTTGAAAAATTCAATATTTATAAGATGAAATTTTAATGTATATTGCTAAGTGAAAGAAGCCCATCTGAAAGGCTACATTCTATATGATTCAAATGATATGACATTCTGGAAAAGGCAGCGTATTAAAATACTAAAGGATCAGTTGTTGCTAAGTATTCCAAAGGAGAGGGTGAGATTTGGATAGTTGAAGTACAGGGCCATTTTTCATGTTTGTTTTGTTTTGTTTTGTTTTGTTTTGGCAATGAAAGTATTATTCATGATAAAAGTAAATAAATGAAAAAAAAAGTAAATAAATGACACTGTGCTTGTAAGCAACAACAACAAAACCAAAAAGAACCCGAAAACACCATAGACCTTTATAGCACACAGGACTAATCTGAAAGTATTATTAAAAAGAAAGATTATTTAGAGGATTGGGATACCAGGATGGAATGCCAACTGTAACAAAATGATCTAATGGTATTACAAATGTATGAAACAACTTTACCAAAGAAGTTGGGGGGAAAGGTATTGTCATAAGTTACTTTGGAAATGTGTTGAATCAGTAATAATAATGCAGAAAGGGGCACCTGGGTGGCTCAGTGGTTGAGCACCTGCCTTTGGCTCAGATCACGATCCAAGGCCTGGGATCCAGTCCTGCATCAGGCTTCCCACAGAGAGTCTGCTTCTCCCTCTGCCTATGTCTCTGCCTCTCACTTTGTGTCTCTCATGAGTAAATAAATAAAATCTTAAAAAAAAAAACAGAAAAAATGAATATAAATATTGGACATCAGCTAATAAATCTTCACCCCAAAAGTGTTGCATGCCACATCAGGTACCCAACTTTTGAGACCTGTACCTAAGAGATTCTCAGTAACATTTAGTTTTGAAAACCAATAAGGCTTACTTACATCCAAGAGACCAAGGTTAAATGGTGAACTGAGAAATGGCTCTTTTAGGACTTATCTGTATTCTTACTTGCCCCAGGGATCAGCAGAGAGGTAGCCAATAAAGAAAACGCCAGAATTTATTTTAAATAGCCTACTTGCTAATCTTAAAGTGTCAGCTGAGGGCAAGCATCTAATTTAACACATGTCTAGGAGCCTGCTGGCTGGTCAAAACCATCTTAGCATTCTTCCTCTGCCTCAATCCAACCAATGAGCAACATTTTTTTTTCTTACTTCCAGTGAGTACCATCTATACACTTGCCCTCTGCTATACTTTAACGTGATAGTATCTATCAGAGAGGAAATTTTATATGCATCTGGTACCCTTGTTTTTACATATAAACGTCATAGTTTTTGCAGGTTCCATCCAAGTGCTGCTCTTGATCATCTAACTCTAGCGGACAAGAAAGCTTGTGTTCTGGGGTCCCCTGTTACTGTAACAATTGTAAAATAGTTCTTAGCAGGGTAATATCCTCAGGGCACTACACAGGCAACAGACTAGAACACAACTCTAGTTTTTTTTTTTTTGAAGGAGGCCTATTTGTTTAACCTTATTCAGCCTAAGAAGCAGGCTTCAGGTTTGGCACACCTATATAGGCCTATGCAGGTGCTCTCAAGGAAGAAACACAGGTTAATAGCATCTTGGCACTCTCTTTTGCCTTAGTTCACTCATAAATATCTCCCAGAAAGAAGCATATACACTCAATCAAGAGCCCCAATTTTTGTGACTGATATCTAGGAGACCCTTCCAGGCTGCCTGGCTCTGTTGGACAGGGATCTTACAACTGTGGTCCCACAGGAATGTATGTATTTGCATACTTCTTTAAACTAAAAAGAAGAGCAGTAACTAATAACAGGAAAATAAGAAAATAGAAAAGTATAAATCTCACTGGTAAAGATAAATATATAGTAAAGACACTGGATTAATCACTTATGAAACTAATATGAAGATTAAATTATAAATATTATAAAAATAGTTATAAGTAGTAAAGGTATATACAAGATAAAAATATATAAAATGTGACATCAAAAACAAAAAGTTATGGGGCATGTGAATGGCTCAGTCAGTTGGGCAGCTGACTCTTGATTTTGGCTCAGCTTGTGATCTTGGTCAGGGTCTTAAGACTGAACCCCACCCTGGGCTCTGTGTCCAAGAGGAAGTTTGCTTGAGGATTCTCTCTCCCTTTTCTGCTCCACCTTCCCCCACTTGAGTGCATGTACGCTTTCTCTAAATCAATCAATCAATCAATCAATCAATCAATCTTAAAAAAAAAAAAGAAATGATAACAAGGGAGAGTAAAAACGTAGAGCTTTAGAATGCATTCCTACTTAAGTTGTTATCAACTTAAAATAGACATAAATATTTGTTATATGTAAACAATATAAGTTATATGTAATCAACATACATTCATATGTTACATGGCAACCACAAAGCAAAAACCTATAGCAGATATACAAAAAAGATTAAAAAAAGAAAAAAAGAATAGAAAGGAATCGAAGCATGCCACTAAAGAAAGTTATCAAAACACAAAGGAAAAGAGCAAGAAAAGAAGAATGGAACTACAAAAGAAAGAAGGGAACTATAAAATGCCAGAAAACAATTAATAAAATGTTGTGGCTCCATACATGTTCTCTTTGCTAAAATATTAGTACTATTTTGGCATTTTACATGTAGTACATGTGGGGAAAGATCAATTAGCTCAAGTGAATGAGAAAAAGCAACTTGTAATACAAACATAGTTATTGTGAAGAAGCCTAGATTTTAAAAATTATTTTAGCAAAAAATTACTTTTACTGACAGTATGATATAAGAGGTTTGAATATAGCCAGCTTCTCACACTTGAGGGCCAGGGGAGACTGACAAATTAAATACAAGTAGAGACTTCCCTTCACTTAATACCATAGCTGTTTATGTGATTGTTTCCACTTTAAGCACATATGCTCCAAAAGATGACTGTATATTAAAAAAAAAAACACTAGGCAATATTAAAGCTTTACAACATAACTGTGACTCTAGAAATGAAGTGAATCTCAGAGCATTTTCTTTTTGTGTGTATATGTTCTCAATATTTAATACAAAAATAGCATTATGACTATTGGGAAATTATCCTACTATGCCACTATCTCTTCACCTTTTTCTCCCAAAATCTTATGTAAGTACTCTCAGAGGAGTCCAATTTATGGCTATTTTGAAATGGCGACATTTAAAAATCATAGGGCTTTGTTCTGGGGCTAGATATTATTCTTTAAAGATTAAAATTCTAGAGAGCCAGAACAATCTCCTTCAGTGGATGTTTTAGTAAACAGACTTTTCCCTAAAGCACAGTTGGACTTGCATCCAACTGTCAATAAGATCCACAGACTACATGGAAGGATGTAGACTGTCTAAGGGTGTGTGTTGTCTATGCTCATGTAGAAGGTCGACACATCATTCTTAGTATCTTCCAATTTTTAATTGGACCTCCTGCTATTGGAAAAGTAGAAATTCAGTAATGACTTTGTCAGAAGTTTGACATGCTACCCGAGTGGGCATTTTAATCGAATTATTCCTAGATTCAGTGAAATGGGTTTCCTCTAGATACTAAATTTCCTGAGATTAAAGATGTTTAACCACAGAAAAGGTGACCATTTACATAGATGTTTTAGCTAAGTGGCAAATATTTAACCCCAGAACTATAGGAACTTTGGCGATCTTTTCAATACTAACATTTTATCTGTATTTGGAATATTACTCAACTGTCCCATGAAGCAGAAACTTGGGAGACAAACCAATGCGTACAAGATATAACTACAAGTATTCTCTATGTGGCTATCTTAAATACCATTGCCTTATTCATTAACAAATATTTATCAAGCCCCTGCTGTGTGTTATTAGGCATTATATAAGGCATTATGGTTGTATCTGTGAATAAGAGCCACATTTTCCCTAATTTTGTTAACTAGGAGTCTAATGAATATTGATTTTAAAGACATAACTTCATGATCAATTATTGATCACATTTATGATAATTCAAATGCTAAGAATAGGATATAGGAGTATATAATACAAGGGGACCAAATTTTGTTTCTTGAGAATTGGGGAAGTCCTTTCCTGAGTAAAAAATGTTTCATCTGAGTACTGAAATGACGGTTAGGAGATGTCCAGGTAAAAATGATGGCAATAATTACTTCATGGAGGCCAAAGTTATCAAATAAAGTGTTTTGGTAAGGCAAGAAGGAAACAGTGTCTTGGACTAGGGTGGTGGACTTAATAAATGTAGACACTAAAAAAAAAAAAAGCAAGGTTTCAAGGAAAATGCCCACATATATACTATATAGGTACTTAACATTAGTAGAATAAGAGATAAAGTATCATGAAAAGAAAAACGACTTTGAAATAAGACAGATATATATTTTCACATTATTTTTTCTCCTTACTAGTTTTGCTACCGTGGGAAACAGGGTACTCTCTTTCACCCTTTATTGAGGTTAAAATACACTCCTTACAGGATTGTTGTTAGGATTAAAGAATATTTGAGTAAGTTCCTTTGACAAACAGTGTTCAGCACTGTTTGATATCAGTAAGGGTACTATTTTACTACTATTATTTAATATTATTTAATTATTATTAATCAATAATAATTAATAATAATTAAGAAATAATAATAATTGTTATTTAATATCAAGATATCACCTTCAAGCAGCCCAGGAAACAAAGTTGCAGCACAGCTTTCTGCTCCTCTGTTATTGAGGAACTCTGAACAGCTAACTTATTTTTGCATATTTAAAATCCTTTTCCACATGTCCTTTACATAAATGTAGTATTCTCATATTTTCTGGACTCTTGTTTTCTTTCATGCTACTGTAAGAATTAGTCTTTCTAACCTGAATGACCAATATTCTTTGACAGGTATATAGATAGGAGGAAGGCAGAAAAGGTCTTAGGCAAATCCAAACTGAGTGATTTTATAAAACTCAATCCTTTCATCCAGCTGTTTTATAATAATTTGTTTTGGAGAATGCAAGCCATTTGGATGTCTTCTGTCCATTCTTAACTGGATTATTTGTATTTTGGGGGTTAAGTTTGGTAAGTTTTTGATAAATTTTGGATACTAATCCTTTATCAGATAGGTCATTTCAAATATCTTCTCATATCCCATAGGCTGCTTTTTAGTATTGATTGTTTTTCCTCCCTGGTGCAGAAGCTGTTTTTGTGTTTTTTTTTTTTTTCAGAAGCTTTTTTCTTGATGAAAACCCATTAATCATATTTGCTTTTGTTTTTCTTGCCTCTGGAGATGTACCTAGTAAGAACTTGCTCTGACCAATGTCAAAGAGGTTGCTGCCTATGTTCTCTCTCTTCAAGGGTTTTATTTATTTTTTTTTTAATTTTTATTTATTTATGATAGTCACACAGAGAGAGAGAGAGAGAGGCAGAGACACAGGCAGAGGGAGAAGCAGGCTCCATGCACCGGGAGCCCGATGTGGGATTCGATCCCGGGTCTCCAGGATCGCGCCCTGGGCCAAAGGCAGGCGCCAAACCGCTGCGCCACCCAGGGATCCCTCTTCAAGGGTTTTAATGGATTCCTGTCTCACACATAAGTTTTTCATATATTTTGGATTTTTATATATGGTAGAAGAAAGTGGTCCAGTTTTCCCAGCACCAATTGTTGAAGAGATGTTTTCTACCCCCATTGGATATTATTTCTTGCTTTGTTGAAAGGGCCTTTTTTATTTGTTTTTTGTTTTTCTTGATAATTTCTACAGTTTCCTTTTTGCTATTTGATGAGAATGTAATTCTAAATTATGAAAATTGTTACGTATTAAAGAACGTTTCTGTAACTATTTCTTGGATACTTGAAGATGTATTTTCTCTTCTCAAGAGGTAGAATTTGGGTTATCAATGGGTCCACATTTTTGTATTGCATTTAGGTATTTAATGTCCTTATTGTTCAATTGATCTGCTTTGTACTAGTTCACATTTCTAATATTCTATTATTAGTGTTTCTTTTTTAAAGATTTTATTTATTTATTTATTTATTTATTTATTTATTTATTTATGAAACACACACACACAGAGAGAAAGGTAGAGACACAGGGAGAGGGAGAAGCAGGCTCCATGCAGGGAGCCTGATGTGGGACTCAATCCCGGGTCTCCAGGATCATGCCCTGGGCTGAAGGCAGCACTAAACCGCTTGAGCCACCCTGGCTGCCCAGTATTTCTATTCATATCTATGTCTTTGCATCCTCTATGGCTTTTGTTTCAAACCCGAATTTATTATGTTTTTGTTACATAATCTGTCATATGTTTTCAGTGTTCACCGTGAATTCATTGTGACTTGTGGATTTTAATATTAGAAAATGTTCTTTGTTAAAATTAATGTTTGGAGTTTAAATTTTACTTTGATATTACTCCTGATTTTTTCTTTTTTTTCACATGATATATTTTGTCCATCCTTTATTTTTACCCATATGATTTTTTTTTAATTTTCAGTGTCTGCCCAGTAGAATGTCCAGTGTCTGTCCAGTAGTTAGGTTTTCATTTGTGAACCAAATTGGAAGTCTATTTATTACAGGAGTAAAGCCATTCGCATTTACTATTATGACTCTCATTTCACTATAAACTATGTCACAATTTTTGTGATTATGTATATTTTGCTTTACAGGCTGTTAGTTTTTCTACAAAATACTTTTTGTGGGGCACTGGGGCAGCTCAGTCAGTTAAGTGTCTGATTCTTGGTTCCAGCTCAGGTCATAATCTCATGGGTTGTGAGATTAAGCCCTACATGGAACGCCATGTGCAATGGGCAGTCTACTTGAAGATTTTCTCCCTCTGCTCTTCCCCTTAAACATTCACTTCTGCTCCTTCTCTCTCTCTCTTTCAAATAAATAAATCTTTTTAAAAAATACTTTTTGGAGCTTTAGGAAAAGTTTTAACTTTTTAGGAAATTTTATCACTTAATAAATTGATAAAATTGTATTGGTTATGCTTGTACATACACCTTTCCATTATGTTTAGTCCTCTCCTTAATTAGCCACTCAATGATTATATTTATTTATAACATTTAGTGTCAACCTATTGCCAATAGAAAAAATTTATAATTTTCAATTTCTTCTACCTTTTCCTCCTACCTTGTCATATGTTTATTTTATCAGATTTTCTGTTTAAATTATTTCCCCATCTTGCCCCCCCCTTTTGGGGGGGTCTTAGATATTTAGCCATTTTAAAACACTCATCATTAGGCGGTGCCTGGGTGGCTCAGTCAGTTAAGCGTCTGACACTTGATTTCAGCTCAGCTCGTGAATTCAGTGTTCTGAGTCCAGCCCTGAGTTGGGCTCCATGCTCAGTAGGGAGTCTGCTTGAGATTTTCTCCCTCTTCCCCTCCCTCCCCACTCTCTCTAAAATAAACAAATCTTTAAACAAAATAAAATACTCACCATTAGGACTTTTCCTGAAGTTTTTCAGGCAATATTTGGTTGGAAGAAGGTTACTCTCCAATATGTTCTTTAAGAAGAACAGATGGATGCAGAAGTCCCCCAGTTTATGGTAAAAAGATTTACTTTATAGTCTTCATAATTTAATAACAGCATAGCTACATATAAAACTGTTTGCCTTTGTTCACTGAATTAAAAAAATGCTATTTGTTACTCTGCTTCATACACTGGTTTTGAAAAATCAAATGCTAGCCTACTGCTTATTTCTTTTGAAGTTTGATCTTGTTGTCTTGACTACTTTACCTTTACTCTTGAAGTCTATTTGGCTAATTCTGAAACATCTAAAAGCACAAAGTTGAACAAAAATCAAAATGGCTGTGCTAATGCTTTAGCAAAGCTTGATTTTAAAGTAACCTTCCTTTTTCTCTCCCACAAACCTCCCCTCCTCCATTCTAAGCCTTTTGCTGCTGGAGCCCTGTACCACACTAAAGACGTGATCAAGGAGGCTGGCCACACAAACACAATTCCTGTCAAAACTAGCTAGATCCTGTATTTCGCCATAAAACTGTTCATCCTTCCTCTAGCAGTCTTTGAAAGCCATAGCCCACTGCAGCTTTCTTTGCCTAAACAAGCAATAAAGCTATTGTTCCTCTTCATCCCAAACCCTGTCTTCCAGTTATATTTTGGCTCCAAAGCATAGAGGTCAGTTTTTCTCCAAGTGGATCATTCTCCTCCCCTTCTTGCCAGGTACTCACTGAACCCTTTCAACATTCAGACTTTCTTTTTCTGAAAATTAACTTCTTGGATTAGTTTTACATGTTAAGTCTGTTTTAAGATTACATAATTCTTTACTTGTCATCCATTCCTACTGCTTTAACTTTTCTTGTCATTTTCTTTCTCTGAATTACTACTTTCCTGTTTTTCATTATGTTAATTTTGAATATTTCCCTCTTGTACATCATGTAATTTTCCACTTCTGTGATAATTGCATTTTTCTCTTGAATTCAATTAACTCTCCATATTTTTTCCTGTTTTTTGTACATTTCTGTTGCTTCTGGATTTAAGGCTTCAGAAACTGCGAGTGAGAGACTCACTCTAGTTGTCTTTAATACCCTCACATACTTGAATATATTTGATTCTCTTTGAGTGTTAGCAGTTTTTTTGTTTTTCATTTTTCCTGGTTCTTGGTTTTGTTTTCAGAGGCAGAACATTTTCTTCTACTGATACATATGGGATTTTCTTCCTGTTCTTTTTATGGTTTGGGGGTTCTAATATTTGTCATTTAATGCCACACACTGCTGTCAGCATATTGAAGTCTAAGTTATCTAGCAGGCTCTATTTCCTTGTCATGAAGGAGTAAGAGTTGTGGGTGCTCCAATTATAAAGTTTGCGTTTGTCTTGCAGAACTGTAGTTTTTCTCTTTCCCATTTACACCTGAATTTTTAAAAGGTGCTTTTCTTTTCATTTTGTGTCTCTTCCATAACCTATGTTTCTAAGACTTTCCTTTTATTTTACTCCTGCATTTTAAGCTATTCCTGCCCTTGAACCATGGCTGTTCTTTTAAACGACATCTATTTTAAGGTTTATTCTATATAGTCTCTATTTTTACCCAGACACTTGTATTTTGAAATTTTCAAATTTAGTGTAATCATCTTTCTGCCTGATATGTATCATCAGACTTAGGTCCTTTATGACAGTTCTGCTTGGTCTTTCACTCATAGTTACTATTTCATTTGCTTTTGCTTGCCACAAAGTCATATGGTGAGGTGAGGGTGGGTAGATGTTCTAGTGATTGTGCACTGACACTTTGTGATTTTTCTCATTACTCATTTTTAATTTTAGGCATTCTCTGTCTTCATGTTATGCTAAAGGTATAGCTTCTGTGTAGGTTTCCTTTATCTTTTTATTGTTTGTATTATTGTGAAGAGAGTTTAAGAAGGAACAAAGATGGGTATTACCATTGCTTTTGGCTGACCAAGATGACCTCCTTCAATTTACCTATTCTAAAAGTGTCTGAGTTTTAGGTCATAAATAACCTGCTTCAGACAATAGATAAGAAAGCAGTTTATAGTTTGCAATAATGATTTACATGAATCCTTGGTGGTACTTTCCATATCTCCCAGAATCATCTGAGATCAGGAAAATACACACAAATTCACAGGGAAATATGTTGAAACCTCATATGTTAAGCATAGAGGAATGCAAAAGAGTATGGATCCCATGGTCCTGAGGACCAGAGGTAACATAGTCAAGCAAGGAAGCCCATGAGTGTCAGATAGTTGGACCAGTTCAATTTTTATGAATGTCACTGTTTGTTTACCTGCTGATTGAGACCGATAGCAACAATGAAGTTTCTAAGTAATAAGAAAGTTCCCTAATGATAGTACCACTAAAAATAGATGGCACTGTATCTGGAAGTTGAAAATCCTAAATTGACAATACAAAAATTAAAAAAAACAATCAAAACAATTGTATTCCCATTGTCAGAGCTGTATTTTTCTGGGACTTAGGTCATCCTAAGGATAAGAAACATAATGACAAACTGAAACTTAAATTCGATTTGTACTTTTAAAGAGACTGAAGCTTGGACTACAGGGCATATGTAAAATTTATAATTTTATAGTAATGCTGATGACAGGTGAAACCTGTACTAGAGACACATCTTTTTAGTAAAAATATCTAAATAATGTTTACATCTGTTGCAATCATGCAGATGTCCGTGAAATGCCAAATATTATCCTTGTGTAATTTACAACCAGATGATCTATATCCTTATGGATTTTCTGTTGACTTTTTAAAATGGAAATTCAATTGACATATAGTATACTATTAGTTTCAGAGGTACAGGTTAGTGATTCATCAGTCTTCTCTAGCACCCAGTGCTTATTGCATGCCCTTCTTGATGTCCATCGCCCAGTTACCCCATCCCCCAACTTCTCTCCCCTCAGCGACCCTCAGTCTGTTTCCTATGATTGAGTCTCCTATGGTTTGTTTCCCTTTCTGATTTTGTCTTATTTTTCCTTCTCTTACCTGATGATCCTCTGTTTGGTTTCTTAAATTTCACATATGAGTGAGATCATATAATAATTGTCTTACTCTGATTAACTTATTTTGCTTAGCATAATACCCTCTAGTTTCATCCACGTCATTGCAAATAGCAAGATTCCATCTTTGTTATGGCTTAGTGGTATTCCATTATATATATCACCTCTTTATGCATTCATCTGTTGATGGACATGTGGACATAGCTCTAGTTTGGCTATGGTGGACACTGCTGCTATAAACACTGGGGTACAGGTGCCCCCTTGGTTCACTACATTTGTATTATTAGGGTAAATACTTAGTAGTGCAATTTTTTGGGTCACGGGGGAGCTCTATTTTCAACCTTGAGGTACTTCTATACTGTTTTCCAGAATGGCTGCACCAGATTGAATTCCCATGAACATTAAGAGAGTTCCCCTTTCTCTGCATGCTCGCCAACATCTGTCATTTCCTGACTTGTTAATTTTAATTTAATTTGATTTTTATTTTTTTAAAAAAAGATTTTTATTTATTTATTCATGAGAGACAGAGAGAGAGGCAGAGACATAGGCAGAGGGAGGATAAGCAGGCTCCACGCAGGAGCCGGATGTGGGACTCGATCCTGGAACTCCGTGATCACATCCTGAGCCAAAGACAGACACTCAACTGCTGAGCCACCCAGGTGTCTCCCTGACTTGTTAATTTTAGCCATTCTGACAGGTGTGAGGTGATATCTCATTGTGATTTTGATTTATATTTCCTTGATGCTAAGTGATGTTGAACATTTTTTCCTGTGCTTGTTGTCCATTTGTAGCTCTTCTCTGGAGAAATGTCTGTTCATGTCTTCTTCCCATTTCTTGATTGAATTATTTCTCTTTGGGTGTTGAGTTTGATAGGTTCTTTATAGATTTTAGATACTAGCCCTTTATCTGAAAGGATATTTGTAAATATCTTCTCCCATTCTGTCAGCTCTCTTTTGGATTTGTCTATTTCTTTTTGTAATTCTATTTGTTTTTACCTCATGTATTCTGAAGCTTATTAGAAATATAGTTCCTGTTGATGAATTTACTTCTTTAGTTTTGTTAAATGATTTTCTTTATCAATAATGCTCTTTTCTCTGGAGTCTCTTTTGTCTGGTAATACTGTCCCTTTGCTTTTTGTGATTAATGTTAGTATGAATTACCATTGTCTTTTCTTTTGCTTGTCATCTAATTGTGCCTTAAGTTTAAAATGGATTTTGTAGGCACCCTATAGTTAAATCTTGCTTTGATTATACACTCTATTAAACTCTCCTTGAAATGAAGGCCTTTAGGCCATTTACATTTAACGCAATTCTTAGTATGCTTGGGTTTATTGCTACCATTTTTCTGTTTTCTACTTGTACTATTTCTTTTTACTTCTTTTGCTGTCTACTTTTGGATTAATAAAATATGTTTGTGATTCCTTCTTGTTTATTTATTATCTATAAGTCTTGCAATGTCATTTTAGTGGCTTCTTTTTGGGGTATATTATTCATCTTAAACTTAATACAGTCTTCCTTCAAGTGATTATATCACTTCCTGAATAAGAATCTTAAAATATTATAATATTCTTGCCTTTTAACAATTGCACTACTGTTAATCATCTTACTTCAAATTAGGTTATAAACTTTACAATGAATTTTATTTTTACTTAATAAAACAATTGTTTTTGAGAGAGAGAGTACAAGGGAGAGTAGGGTGAGGGACAGAAGGAAAGGAAGGCAGAGAATCTCAAGCAGGTCCCATGCTAAGTGATGATGCAAGACTCCATCCCACAACCATGTGATCAGGACCTGAGCCAAAAAGCAAGTGTCAGACACTAAACGCATGAAACCACCCAAGTGCCCCAATTATTATTTTAAATAAGAAAAAAATTGCTACTTTTTGAGTGATCCCCATTTCTTTAATTTAGATTTCTTTCTGGTATACATATGCATATATTTTTTTCTGCCTGAAAGAATTCCTTCAAAATGTATTTTAGCAGCAGTCTATAGGTGACAAATCAGCTTCTATTTGTCTGAAAGCATCTTAATTTATCTCCAAATAGGTCTTTGACATATAGATTTCTAGTTTTACAGCTTTACAACACTTGACAGTTTCAAAGGTCTTCTTCATTAATAAGTGAAGAGACATCAGCTATAATTCTGATTTTTATTCACCTGTACTTAGTGTGTTATCCTCCTTTGGCTGCTCTAAACAAACAAACAAACAAAAAAAAAACTTTCTTCCTTATTGTAGAGTAGATTGATATAAGATTTAACAATTTGATCATGATATGACAGGGTATATTTTTCTTTATTTATTTTGCTTGTGTTTCATTGAGCTTCTTTGATATGTAAATTTATATTATTAAATAAAATTGGAAATTCTTAGTCATTTCTTCAAATAGTTCTCTCTCCAACTTCCATTCTGATTGAAGATTCCAATTTCATATGTATATAAGGTTATTTGATGTTTTCCTCAGAACAATCATATCATTTTTAAATTTTTCTTATTTTGCTTAATTTTGGGTAGATTCTAGCACAATACATTCAAGCTTAGTATTAGTATTTGGTATTGTTTTTTTCTGTAATTTCTAATGTGTAATTAATCCCAGAGAGTTTTTTTTTTAATTATTATAGTCCTTGTAGTGTTCATCTCTAAAATTTTAATTTGGGTCTTTTCTGTTGATATTCTTTTCACATTTCTACTTAATATTTTCAGCCTTTACACCATAGTGTTTTGGATAACTGTAAGTCATAACAGAACTAATCAATAGGGAAGGTAAAACAGTTATCTGTGTGATATCTGGAATGATTAACCTATCTATTTTACTTTGTGGGCTAATTATTTTTACATTCCTAATTATACTTTTGTGTAATTAATTCTGATATAGTTAATTTACATGGAAATGGTTTTATTCTCTGTAGTAGTTATTTAAAGCATTATTTAGTAGGACTAATAGTATTTTGTTTAGGGCTAATTTTGCATCATGACAGGCAAAATTCCTTTCAAGACTTTGCTCAATATCTTGTTATTTATAAGGAGTTTTGGTTGTACCTGATGAGAACAGAACTTATTCCTAGCCATGAATTACCTAAGAGATTGTTCCCTCTAATTCTTTTGGCCGTTTGCCAAATGTTGTATAGCTTTATTACATATTGAACCGAATATTACTTATCTAAAAATTCAGGGGAGTCTTTTTCAAGTCTCTGGAGCCCCTTCCCTCCCACCCCATCCGGGGAGCTCTTTTCTGTCAGACACTCTACTTTATAAGTGTATAAATTTGCTTATGTCCCAGCTTCTCAAATGCTTTTCTTTATCAATTATTACAAAAGGTACTGTGATGTCTATATTTATAAACTTTATCATACTAATTTTATCAAATATAGGTGAAGTTCGATTAAACATATATTATTCCTTCTGTGAATAGAACAATATGAGAATATGAATAAAGAATGTCCTCTGATGCTCAAATGATATCCACCCTTTAAAATGAAAATCTAGCAAAGCCTCAATCACCTCCATTCTACAGCAACCTATATTTTCTACTTTCTAAATTCTGGTAGTTCTTTATAAGATTGATTGGTTGATTTATAAGCAGGGAGTGGGTACAGAGGAAGAAAGTCTTTTTTTTTTATTTTTATTTATTTATGTATGATAGTCACAGAGAGAGAGAGGCAGAGACACAGGCAGAGGGAGAAGCAGGCTCCATGCACCGGGAGCCCGACGTGGGATTTGATCCCGGGTCTCCAGGATCGCGCCCTGGGCCAAAGGCAGGCGCCAAACCGCTGCGCCACCCAGGGATCCCGAGGAAGAAAGTCTTAAGCAGACTCCACACTGAGTGTGGAGCCCACTGTGAGGCTCAATCCCACAGTCCTGAGATCATGACCTGAGCTGAAGCCAAGAGTCAGACACTTAACCAACTGAGCCACCCAGGCACTGCTTGTAGTTCTAACTACTGAAGGGTAAATATATTTTTTTCTCATGTAAACAAAATGTTAATTTTGCCTCTCCAAGTATATTGCTTCATATTAGCAAATTATTTTTAATGTATATTATATAATAGAACCTAGAAAGCTAAAAAGCACATTTACTAGGCTTCCACTGAAGCTAGTATTTTATCTAATGATATACTCAATTTCAAAATTGAGTTGCTTATGGTGGATAACTACAATGAAGAATCCATTATATTGGTGTGATTGATGTGTGATTCTTAGTAGATGGAGAAAGGCCCTGGTGATTTTCCATTTTAACACTATTATTTACCTTTGGAATCACAATATAATAGTTCTCTTGGAGGATTTATTTGTTTTGTTTTGAGAGTTATTCCTAAGTGTTCAATCTAGTTTGTTTCCTTAGTTCTCAAATAATTACAGAAACTATTAATAGATCATTCTCAACATTAACTGTCCCTTGTAGGAATAAATATCTTTAAGCTTTAACTAAGGAATTGAATTCTCACTGATATTTTTCCCTTTATACTAGATATGTGCTGGAATTCTGCAAAATTTATTATTTTTATTTAAGCACTGTCTCTACTATATACGAGATATGTGGATTTGAAAAGAAAGTCTTAATTTCTCTAAACCTCTTTACCTTTTGTCTTACACATGAAATGTAATCCATTCACTATTTGCTTATATGGTCTAATATACCCACACCTGGTATATAAAAATCACAAAAAATGATTTATTTGCCACAGCATTAAGGAAATGCTTCCTAACCAAGAAAAATTTATAAACTGTGTATCTTTTGTAATATTAGAAGCAAAGAGCACTTCTAGTCTAGAAAGTGATGTAGATTCATTGCCTTTGCTCCTCCTCACTCAGTACAACCATAAAACCTATAAATAACATAAGTGGAAAAAAAAACACAGAGGAAAAAAAACTCTGAAAGATGGTAAGAAGGTAAAAATTCTTTGGAAAACTGACAGTGCATCTGTGTCTTTCTCCCAATAGAATAAGGTAATGCAGGCTTAGTGTTTCTAAACTAGCAATAGGAGGCAGGCCAGTCACCATCATTCTTCTCCAAATCAAATAAGGAAGGGTCAGAATTGGCATACAACACCTAAATAGAGTGATTTGCCTGTCAAATTACAAGTTCAGAGTCCTCTAATCTTGTAGACAAAATGTATATGATACAATTTATATATGTGTGATCCAAAACCAACAATCACAACTTGAATATGAGAATTAACTGATCAACATTAAGACCATGCAAATTCTTATCTAAAAATTATTTTAAAAGTAGCCATGATAACATTCTTCAGTAATAAATTATCTCCCCAAAAAACTTCAAAGAAATACAAGTTATAAAAAAGAACCAATAACATTATAAAAGAATGTAATATCATATATTTAAAAATGTGTTGAATGAGTTCAATATTAGAGTGGCAATAAGAGTGGGGAGAATAAGTTGACAATATATCAAAAGAATCTAAACAACCTGAATGACAGAGAAAAAGACAGTGAGAAAAAATAAACTGAACTTTGGGGCCCTGTAGAATGATCATTTACACTATAAAAATCTTAGAGAGCAGTTAATAGGTCACAGAGTTTTCAATTAAGTAACAGCCCCAGAATTTTCAAATTTGGCAAAAGATACATACCTACAGAGTCAAAAATCTGATCAAGTACCCTAAAAATATCTATGCCAAGGTATGTCAAAATTAAATTTCTGAAACTCAAAGACAAGAGAAAAGTCTTGAGAGCTTCCAAAAGGACAGGACACCTATGGTGGAACATCAGATAGAATGACAGAAGACTTCCTACCTGAAACCATGGAGGCCAGAATAAGTTCCAGTATTTTTTTAGGTTCTGGAAAATAAACAACAAAATCAAAACACCTCTCAACCCAGAATTCTCCACCCAGCAAAATTATCTGTAAGAAACAGGAAGGAAATACTTCCTCAGACAAATAAAAACAAGGGGTTAGCACACCCACCTCTAAATATTAGGGAGGAAGTAAATATAATAAGATTTAATTTTTGAAAATTAGATATTCAGTTGTGTTTCAATATGAAAGTAGTTTAGAAGTGACTACTACATCCTAACAACAAGGAGAAAGCTTAACCGGAAAAACGTTAAGAACTTTTTCTTAGAAAACAAATAATTATTTTCTTATATAAAAATGATGCCAAAGGGAAAACTGCTGCCCCCCCCCCCAATTGGAGACAGACAAGTAGATTAAGAGAATCACAGCTTAGCAGATATATCTCCAAGTGAATAAGTACTGGGGTAGGAAAACCCAACCTCTAGTTGACAAATTGCTGTAGGTTTAAGATGGACAGTCTGAGAGTTAAAAATAATCTGAGAAGAAAAGCCAAACATCATCACTCTATCTTCACAAGTAATAACTTTAACACAGTGAAAAATCAATTCTTCAGCACTAAGATTTTCCCATGTAAATGTTGGAAAGAAGCCACAAATATAGGAAACTCAGAACATTATGCAGATAAATTGCTAAAAACACAACATCTAAGCAAATGTATTCAAACTTCACAGGGTCAGAATTAAAAAAAAAAAATTCCAAGAGAATCCAGGGGGAAAATGTTACTCTACTTATAGTAGAGCAAAGGTAAGAATTATCTCTGACTTCTTAAAAATCATGCAAAGAACAATAGCATAAAATATTTGAAGAGAAAAAAAAATGCAGAGTTCTGCACCCTGTGATATTGTCCTTCAATATTGAAGGAGAAATACACTTTCTTACACAAACTAAAATTGAGGAAATTTCTTGTTAGGAGGCCTTCTTGTAAGAAAATTTAAAAAAAAATTCTCAGAGGGTAAAAATATGGTCAGAAACTCAAATCCCCATAAAGAAAAAGTATTGCAAAAGAAATAAGTAAAACCTTTTTCTTATTCTTAACTGATTTAACATATAGAATTTTTTTAAATAGGAACAATGTATTTGATTATGTATGAATATATACATGTATGTATATTTATTATATGTGAAATGAATGACAATAATAATATGAAAGATGAGATAAAATACGATTTTTTTGTAATATGCTGCTTGCAACACATAACAAGCTGTGGATTTGGATTAGTTTTAAACGTTTATTGCAAATTCTATAGCAATAACTAAAACAGTTTTTTTAAATGTACAATTGATATAGTAAGAACTGAGAGAAAACAGAATCACATTAAATGTTCAATTAAAACTACAAATGGGGATGCCTGGGTGGCTCAGCGGTTGAGCATCTGCCTTTGGCTCAGGTCATGATCCCAGAATCCGGGAAGAGACTGTTTCTCCCTCTGTCTCTCTTTCTCTCTCATCAATATATAAGTAAATCTTTAAAAATAAAATAAAATAAATAATAAAATAAAATAAAATAAAACTACAAATGGCAGGGGCACCTGCATGGCTCAGCCAGTTAAGGATCTGACTCTTGATTTTGGCTCAGATCATGATCTCAGGGTCCTGGGATGGAGTCCTACACTGGGCTCCATACTCAGCAGGGAGTCTGCTTGGGATGCTCCCTGTTCTTCTGCTCCTCCCCCAATCATGCTCTATCTCTAAAACAAAAATTAAAAAAAATAAAATACAAATGGCAGAAAATGAGTGGAAGACAGAATAGGAACAGAAAAACAATGGCAACAAATAGAAATCAGTAACAAATATGGTAGGTCTAAATCTAACTATGTCAAGGATCACTTTAAATGTCCGTGCTGTAATTACATCAATTAAGGGGCACCAGGGTGCTTCAGTCAGTGAAGCATCTGATTCATATCAGGTCATGATCCCAGGATCCTGGGGTTGAGCCCTGCATAAGATTCCCTGCTCAGCAGAGAGTCTGCTTCTTCCAATCCAGCTCCAGATCCCCCGTTTATGATCTCTCTCTAATAAAAAAAAAAGTTTTTAAAACTCATTAAAAAAAATCAATTAAAAGACTGTTGAAAGCAAGAACTGTATATTGTGTATGAGAAATCCACTTTATAAAGACACATAGATTAAAAATATGGATAAAGACTTACTATGATAACACTAATCCAAAGCAAGAGGGATAATTATGTTAACTTCAGACACAACAGACTTTAGAGCAAGGCAAGTTATCAGCGATAATAAGGGGTATTACATAATGACAAAGGGGATCCATATTAAAAGAAACAATAATTCTTAATGTCATGCACTTAATAAAAGAGTAATCAAAATATAAGAAACAAGCTGAAAGAACTGCAAGGAGAAACAGATGGATCCACTGTCATAGTTTGACAATTCAGCACCTATTAGAAATGGAAAAATCCAGCAAGCACAAATCAGGAAAGATAGAAGAAATCCACATCAATCAACTGGAAATAACGGGTATCTATAAACTATTCCACTTAACATCAGATTAGATATTCTTCTCAGGTTCACATAAAACATTCACCAGGATAGACAGACACATTCTGTGCCATAAAAAGACCTCAAAATTAAGACAATTATACAATGTCTGCTCTCAGACCATAGTGAAATCAAACTAGAAATCAATAACAGAATGATAATTATAAAAGCTCAAAATACTTGGAGATTAACATACTTCTCAATAATGCAAGTTAAAGAAGGAATCTCAAGAGAAATACTTTGACCTAAATAAAAATGAAAATACAACTTATCAAAATTTGTGGAATAGAGTGAGAGCAGGACTTAGAAATTCATAGCATCAGAATCATACAATTAAAAAATGGGAGGTAAAAAATAAACCTAAGCTCTCATTTTGTAAGACTAAATATAGTTAAATCCAAAGTAAGCAGAATAATAGGAATAATAAAAATTAGGGCAGATATTAATGAAATTCAAAAGAGTAATCAATGGAGAATATCTACAAAACCAAAAACTGATTTCTTAAAATAAATCAATAAAATTGATAAGTCTCTAGCAATGCTAAGAAAAAAAGAAAAGACAAATTACTAATATCAAAATCAGGGGCATCACTATAGATCCCATAGATATCAAAAGGATAATAAAGGAATATGATCAACTCTATGGTGACAGAGTTTGATAAGCTAGTTGAAATGGACTAATTCCTTGAAAAACAAAATTTGGCAAGACTGACAGAAAAAAATAATCACCTGAATCATATTATATCCTATTGATTAAATAATAAGCTTCAAAAATAGAAATCCCCAGGCCTATTTGGGTTCACTGTTGAGGACTACAGAACTTTAATTATGCAAATTCTGTAGAATATCTTCCAGAGGACAGCAGCAGATAAAGTACTTTCTGATTTCTTTTAGGAGGCTAACATTGCCTTAAGAACAAAAGTCTTAAGAACAGAGTCTAGAGTTTATGGGAAGAGGTAAAAGTATCAGAATAGCCAATTCAATGTTGAAGGGGAAAAACTAAGTTGTAAGATACCACCCAACTTCAAACAATGAAACTATAGTAATCAGGACAGTGTGGTACTGGTGAAGGAACAGAATAGAGAGCCTAGAAATAGGTCCATATAATCAACTTGTGTTTGACAAAGGGACAAAGGCAATATAATGGGACAAAATAGACCTTTTAACAAATGGTGCTGGAACAACTAGACATCCATGTTAAAAAAAATAAATAAATCTAGACAAATGCACTTTATATTCTAAAACAAAACAAAAAACAAAAACTTAAAATGGATCATAAGCCTAAATGTAGAAGTGTAAAAGTATAAACTCATAGAAGATAACCTACGAAAAAACCAGATGACCTTGGATATGATGACTTTCTAGATATAATAAATGAAGGTATAATCAGTGAAAGCAATACTTGATAAACTAGATTATTAAAATTAAGAACTCCTGTTCTGTAAAAGACAATGCCAACAGAATGAGAAGGTAGGCATAGACTGGGGAAAAGATTTGCAAAAGACATAGAATAAAAAAAAAAAGAAAGACATAGAATAATGAACTGTATCCAAAATATCTGAAAAACACTTAAGATTCAACAATAAAAAAATGAAAAAGATAATTAATAAATGGGCCTTAGGTGTAAAGAGATACTTTGCTAAAGATATACAAATGGTAAATAAGCACATGAAATTGTTTAATGTCATGCAATTAAGGAATTGCAAATTAAAACAATGAGATACCAGTACACATGTATTACAGTGCATAAACTCCTAAAACACTGACAATGCCAACTGTTGGTAAAGATGTAGAGGAACAAGAACTCTCAATTGTTGGAGGAAATGAAAAATTTTAAGCCACTTGGAAAGCAGTTTGTAAGTTTCTTACAAAACTAAATATACTTTTATCACATAATCCAGGAATCATGCTCTTGGTATTCGAAATAAGTTGAAAACTTATGTCCACATAAAATCTGCACATGGATGTTCATAAAAGCTTTATAGATATTGCCAAAACTTGGAATCAACCAAGATGTCATTCAGCAGATGAATAGATAAACTGTGGTATATCCCGATAATGGAATATTATTTTGTGCTAAAAATGAAATAAGCTATCAAGTTCCCCCCAAAAAATCATTAAGGAACCATAAATGCATATTACTAAGTGAAATAAGTCAACCTAAGGACTATATGCTGTATGATATCAATAATACTATGGATGCAAAATTATGGATGCAAGTAAAACAATTTGTCACCAGGGGTTTGGGGGAGGGAATGATGGGTACACAGAACTCAGGATTTTTAGGGCACTAAAACTTGTATATACCATTGCAATATCATATAATGACTTATATGATAGTCAGTTGTTAAAAGCCATCAAATAAAAAAAAAACAAGAGTGAATCCTTTATGACTTATGAAAGAAAATTGACCCAGAAAGTTAGAGAAAGAAAAGTAAATGGGTCATCAGAAAGGAAGAATAACATGTGAAGAAGCAGAAATGTGGCTACATAAAGAAACTATAATGTTCCTCATGAATTTTATGACTTCTATTTGATAATTAAAACTTAAGTTATAACACTACCTGGTATTCAAGACTGATATTGAACAATGAGGAAGATAAGGTAACCCAAATGAAGAAAGATTTCTGTCTTTCACTTAGGGTGATAAATTGTGATGTCAGTTAATGATGATAAGCTGCAATATTTTGCAAAATCCATTGCAACTGCTATAAAAACTATGCCATGTGATTAAAAAAAACTATTAATAAAGCATGATTAAATAAAAGATTTAAGTAACCAAAGGAAGATAAGAGACATCAAGAAACAAGAACCAGAGGACACATATAGTGTTTATTGACATGCTAAAAACTAAGTCTAAGTGTCTAAATACACTAATCAAACGAGAAAATAGGTAGAATGGGCCAAAATAAACAAAAGTGGTCTACTATATGCTGTTTACAAGAAATGCACTTCAAATACAATTCTGTACATGGGTTGAAAGGATAAAAAAATCCTTATCATTAATGTCTTTTTAAAAAAAGACATCTGACTATTATTACCATAAAGAAAGGAATTTATGCAATGATTTTTTTTTCCTAAAGATTTATTTATTTTAGAAAGAGAATGTGGGGAGGAGCAAAGGGGGTAGGAAAGGAATAGAGGAAGAATCCCAAACAGGCTCTGTACTGAGTGCAGAGCCCATTGTAGGGGTTGACCTAAGCCAAAACCAAGAGTCAGATACTCAACCAACTAAGCCACTCAGGTGCCCAGGCAATGTTTTTTTTTTTTTTTTTTTAAATCAGTGTACTAGGAAGACCTAATAATCCTAAATGTACCAAACAAAGACTCAAAATGCATGAGACAAAGACAGAGCTGAAAGGAGAAATAGAAAAGCCTACAATTTTGGCTTGGAACTTAAATGCCACATTTTAACAACCAATAAAATTACTGGGCAAAAAATAAGCAAGGGTATAGATCTCAAAAATGCAAACAAGATATAATTAACATATGTAGAACTCTCAATCCAACAACTTAATTTTTTTCAAGCATGCATGAAATAATCTTTAAAAATTCTGAGTCACAAAATTAAATTTAAAATATTTGAAGTCATACAGAAATGTTATCTTAACCAGACTGAAACTAGAAATCAGTAAGATTAGAAATAAGGAAAGTTCTCCAATAATTAAGATTCATTCCTAAATACAAATCTAAAGTAAGCAGAAGATAGGGCAATAATAAATAGCATAGATCAATGCAAGTAAAAGTAGGAAAAAAGAAAAGTCAGAAAGCAAAAAGCTGGTTGTTTTAAAAAAAATAGAATACAGTAATAAGCCTTTGTAAGACTGGCAAAAAACTAGAGAAGACACAATCACCAATATTAGGAATGAAATACAGGCTATTACTTCAGATCCTGCAGCCATTCATTCAAAGGATAATAAATACTATAAATATTTATGTTTCTAAATTCAACAATTTAGAATAAACCAACATCTTCAAAACAATACACTATTAAAACAGAGCCAAACTGAAATAATCAGAATCATCTTATGACAATTAAATTAATTGAATTTGTAATTAAAACACTCCTGAAAAAGAAATTTCCAGGCCCAGATGGTTTCACTGGAGAACTCTGCCAAACATTTTAAGAAGAATGAACTCTAATTTTATAAAATATTTTCTAGAGAATAGAAAAAAAACATCCCCATGAATTTAATAAGAACACAGCTTTCCTGATACCAAAATCAGAGACAGCACACAAAATAAAATTATATATGAAAATATCTCAAGAATTTACAAAATTCTTATATTAACTCCCCAAATCAACAAAATATTAGGAAATAAGTTATAATAATGTGTGTATGTACATACATACATTATATATACATATAAATATATAGTATAATGTAATACCATGACCAAATGAGATTACAGAGATATAAGTTTAGATTTTATCTGATTGTCAGTGGATGTAATCCACCATATTAACAGGTTAAAATGGAAGGAAAAAAAAATCACATTATCATATCAATTGGTACAGAAACAGAATGTGACAAAATTCAACATTCATGAATGATAACACTCTTGGCAAGGTCACAATAAGGGAGAATTAACTAACTTGAGGGTGAGCATCTTTAAAAAGTTCTTCAGCTAACAACATTCTGTGCATGGTTAAAAACTCACTCAAAATGTGAATCAAGGCCAAATGTCCATTTATGTTGAACATAATAGTGGAAATTCTAGCCACTAAGTAAGACAAGGAAAAGGCATATATATCAGTAATAAGATTATCATGACATATACATCTAGGCACAATCTATAAAGTCCATAGGAATCTAGAACAAAACCAAAAGCCTCACAGATAAGTGAGTTCAACTATCAGAATACAAGATCAACCCATAAAAATCAATATTGTTTGCAATTCTTTATACCAACAATGAAAATCCAGAAACCAAACTAACAATATAATTCACAATCAGTCCCCAAAATTAAATACTTAACAAAATAAGGGTATAGATCTCAAAAAAACAAACAAACAAACAAAAAACAACAATAACAAAAAAACAAGATATAATGGAAATATGTAGAACACTTAACCTAACGGCTGAGTACATTTTTTTCTCCAAGAACTGATGAAATAATCCCTAAAAACTTTGGGCCAGAAGATTAAACAAATTTAACATATTTGAAGTCATACAGAAATTTTATCTTAATGAAATTAAAACAGGAAATCAGTACCAGAAATAAAGTCTTCTAATAATTAAAGTTCATTCCTCAAGACTAGAGAGAACAAATACTTAAAGTGTATACAAGACTCATATGCTGAATTTTATAAAATGCTGATGAAAGAAATCAAACTCCAAAATAAGTGGATACACTGTGTTCATTGATTGGAAGACTGAATAGAGTAAAGAGGTCAATTCTCTTGATTGATCTATAGGCCCACTGAAATTCCTATTAAAATCCCAGAAGGATTTTTGTGGACATGCACAAGTTTATTTTAAATTTATATAAGTTGCACAGGGCCTAGAATAGCTTAAAAAATGACAAAGCAGCATATAGTGGGAGAGATCCTTTTACCCAATTTATCCTTTACTAAATCCCTACAGTAATCAAGAAGTGTGTGACTTTTGTAGGGAAAGGACAGATACATAATTCAATGGAGCAAATAGAGAACCTAGAAATAGACCCACACAAATACGTTCAAGTAATTTTACAAAGGTGTAAAAGCAATTCAATGTAGAAATAATAGTCTTTTCAACAAATGGTGCTGGAACAAATAAAAAATGCATGGTATACTACTACTGACAGCATGGATTCTATCTTTGTCCCTCCATCTTGTTTTTCCCTCTGGCGCACAGATGGTGCCACTTTAGATACCTACCCTGTGACTTAACACTGCACCCTTAGCTCTTTGAAGCTTGGGGATTAAGGTCAGAATAGCTGCAGAGACGGGATGGAGAATCAGTGTGTAGTGCCCTGGATCATCTATCCATTTACTCTGTCAGTAAATCATCCTGAATAACTGCATAAACAGTATGGAGTGGTTTGCTTCATTTTTTGGTATTAAAGTGACTTTCAGTCTGAAGAATATATTATTGACCCTCTTCCACCTTCAAACATCTGGTGAAGCATGCAGAATACTAGAAACAAAATGAGAATAAAGGGGTTATGCCAGGGGAAAGCGTGTTGCCTCTGGGGGAAATCCCAAGCTGGCCAGCCACACCACATGGGGGAACTTGGCCAGGATTCTTGAACATTTTGGACAAGTCTGTGAGTAAGGTACCGCCTGAGGGATTGTTAGATACCTGTCTGAAATAGTAGGGGCGCAAAAGTGCTGAGAAGACATAGTAGCTTGGGTGTTATTGATGAAGTTTTGGAATATAGGTGAGGTTTGGTGGGGTTAGGTCCAGAGCTGATGATCAAGAAAGAATTCTTGAGATATCTTTGGTGCAAAACGATGTTATTAAAGCGCAAGCACGGGTCCCGTGGGCAGGAAGAGCTGCTGCCCCAGGCCTGTGAGGGGTGGCTGATTATATACCTGAGAGGTGGGAAGGGTTTGAGGATAGTATACTCTCTAAGGAATCTTGGAAGCAAGATTTCCAGGACCTTTAAAAAAAAAATTTTTTTTCCCAAGACCTTGAGGGGGCTAGCTTTTGTTAGGAAAAGGTCATTTATTACCATCTAATAAAACCTGAGTCATGAGACCCTTCAGATGTGTATTGGTGGGTCATGTGCTTGCAGGATGATTGCCAAAATGTATTTTGGGGGTTTGGAGATAAAGGAAATCTCAAAAGAAATTTTTATATATTAAAGCAGACTCCTAGGATCCTGGGGGTCGGGCTAAGATTATTGTTTGTCCTTATTTAGCAAAGTACGAACATGGAGGCAGTTGAGTCTGTAGAGGAATGTCCCATTGCCTGTTTCAAGGACTTGTCAATGTGCTGCCTTGGGCTTGGGCTTGGTCTTCAGCTAGGTCCTCTGTTCCCTCATCATTATTACTGTAATATATAGAGGAAGATAGTATTATGTTAAATGGGTTTGAGATATCAAAAATGGTCTTAGTCACTGCTCAACCCGCCTTATGACATAGATTATATATCACAGGCATGGGTGAGAATCCCAGGTGATTAATCTGATTTAATAAATGCTAGGATGAAGATAGCCTGGCCTAATAAAGGGAATGTTCCTTCCCCTCCAGTATGCTGGACCTCTTTGGAAGAACTATATATAATTATATGTGACATGGGAACAAAACATGCCATTTATAGCTTTTTAGAGGCCCAGATGAAGAGTTATTTTCCTGTTATGAAAAACTACATGTTAGAGACCACTCCTAGGGCATGGTACAGTACTTTACAGTATTTTTCCTTGCCCTACGGTTAGTCAATATATTGCTACCATAGCTGCTATGGTGGCTGACAGGCAGAACTAAGAATTTGTCATAAGGGAGATATAGGTTGAAAAACAGGAAAAAACAAAGGATCCTACAGATGATAAAATGGTGGAAAGTGGACCTATCACTTCTCTAATAAACAATTGTGGCAATACAATATCTATTATCTGAGACCCTGATAGTCTTGCTAAGCCCGTGGAAGGTTCTATCTAAAGGAAACCAATTTATTGTCTTGAGGGAAGGCTCAAAAAAAGTCCGAGTGTATCACCAAATACCCCTTCACTAATGGAGGAATTTCATGGATGGACACTCCCTACCCCCTTGAGGCTAGGAATTGGGCCGACATTACCCTCTAGTGAGTGCAATAAGAGGCAACACGTTGAATTAACCATTTATTGGTATCACACTAACAGACTATTAACTCTAATAGACACTGGAGCTTAATGTGTTTATATTTGGAAACCTCTCAAAATTTCAGGGAAAAATAAAGGTTATTGATAGTTATGGGGAACAAATCATCAAGGTCAAGCTAGTCTCTCCTATAGATCACCAAGCTTTTTCAAGTGCATATCATATTTCCCACTTTCCTGAGTATATTATATATTGATGTTTTATACGATCTGGATCTGGCCACAATGACAGGTTAATTCAGGTTGCATATCTGAGTAGTGAAACCTATCCTCATGGGTCACACAAAATCAGAACCTACACAGCTGCTGATTCCTGGAGAATAAAAAACGTAAAACAATCTGAGCTACCTGGGGTGGGGAGGGAGGGGCAGAATAAGACTACCATCACCATTAATGAATTTTAAAAGGTGGGAGTGATTGGTCCTTTTCAATCGCTTTCAATAGTTCCTTGTGGCCTACAAAGAAATCTAATGGGACCTGGTGAGTGGCAATAGATTATAGGGACGCCGGGGCCTGCACCGCTGGATTCGCGCTCCCGCCCCGCAGCCTTGCGCGCTGCAGCCCTTAGGGAGCTCGGCGCACTCTCCCGGGGCGCAGGTGTCTGTTAGTGTCCCCGGGAGCCCGAGGGCATCCCCGCCCTCCTGGGTCCTGCTCCACCTCCCTGCGAGCCCCTTTCCCCCGGGAAGGTTGGTGCAGCTCCTGCTCCTCCGGGACGGGGCTCTCCTGTCCTGGGGACACTCGCCCCGGCCTCAGCCCGGCTCCTCGCGGGGCCCCTCCCCCTCGGAGGCCTTTTGTTCCTTTATTTCTTTTTCCCCGTCTTCCTACCTTGATGGAAGCGCGAACTCTTCTCGCTGTAGCGTTCCAGCTGGTCTCTCTTTACATCTCAGGCCGAATTCGTAGATTTTCAGGATGGTTTGAAGGTTATCTAGGTAATTTGGTGGAGACAGGTGACTTGGGGACCCTACTCTTCCGCCGTCTTGCTCCCTTCCCTGCTTATTTTAAATAAAAAGGCACATAAAGCCAAGAGAAAAGATAATGTTTCAATTTTTTTTTTAGCACTTTATTTATTTATTCATGAGAGACACAGGCAGAGGGAGGAGAAGCAGGCTCCGTGCAAGGAGCCTGACGCAGGACTTGATCCCAGGAATCCGCTGAGCCACCCAGGTGTCCCGAAAATGTTTTAACTATTGAGGTGAAAAAAGACCTTCTATTGGGCACAAAGTTCATCTTTTGAGATTTATTTATTCATTTGCTTTTAACATTTTATTTATCTGACAGAGAGAGAGAAATCGTGTGCTTGAGTGCACAAGCAGGGGGAATTGCAAAGGGAGAGGGAGAAGCCGACTCCCTGCAGAGCAGAGCTAGCTGCCGGGCTCTGATCCCAGGACGCCGGGCCGGGCCGTGACCTGAGTCCAAGGCGCACAGGTAGCCCACTGAGCCACGCTGGTGCCTCAATCTTTTGAGATTTAAATTTTCAAATCGAACAGGAAATTAAGAGAAGAATGGTATCATTTTGGTTCATTTCTCAAATTCAAATCACAATGCCTCTCCCCGTGTGACGCCTTTGGCAGTCTCCCAGGTAGGGTTATTAATGCTTTGTTGTGGTAGCGCATTGAACACAACAGCATAGTTAGCATTTAAATATGTTACTACAACTAAACTATATGTATCTTCCTGTTCTTTTTCTTAAGGTACTATTTTTTTCTATCTTTATCTATCGTTCCTATAAAAGTGTCTGAGTCACACAAAAGTTTATTCTAAATGTACTGAGTTGCATGAATGAAAAGCTATTTCTCTCAAAACTCTCACTTGTAAAGACAACCATGTACTAAAAAGAGAGTGATATTTGATGTATAAAAGACCAGTCACTGAATATGTCAGAAAGAGAGCTGGAGATTACAAGAATTAAATCAGATATCCAGGTTATGCAATTGAAGGTGACAGAGCCCTGACTGGTACCTATGTCACGTTCTTTCAATTTATCTTTTGGCTTAAACATTTCCAATTTTTTTTTCTTTCAAAGTTAAAGACTTCTTTCTCCATTGTTCATTATGAAAGTTCTTTTATATACTCGCCCCCCTAAAGTTTATTCTTTTTTTATAGTTTTATTTTAGTGAAACCATCCAAAAAAGGTAAAGCATGCTCAATTTAAAAGTTGAAATTTTGGAGGTTCCTGGTGGCACAGTCAGCTGAGCATATACCTCTGGTTTTAGCTGCCATTGAAATCTCAGGGTTGTGGGATCAAACCTTGTATTCAGCTCAGTGGGAAGTTGGCCTCTCTCCTCCTCCCTTTGCCCCTCCCCCATTTCTCTCTCTCTCATAAACAAATAAACCTTTAAAAATTGAAATTTTTAAGATTACAAAAATTCTTATTTTTTACATGCATTCCTGTACCTCCAGTATGACAATCACTATATTCCAATGATTGGAATTATTTTTGTAGAGGAGAAAGTAATAAAAATTTATAATATTTGCCTGATGTTACATAGCTAATTGGTGAATTTTTAATGTCTAATTTAAGAAAATCATGAATTCCTATAGCACATCTATCCAAATATTCAAACTCCTCTCTTCCTCCCTTCCTCTTTTTCTCTTTTGTCCACCCATCCTTGCTTGTTAATGCATCCTTCATTAGAATTAACACAATGAGACTGAATTTATACTTTTATGAATCAGTTGCTTTGCCACAATAATCATCAAATTGTCTCCAAGTATTCAATACTCAACTCCAAGTTTTCAATGCTTCAAGTCCAAACTGGAAGATATTCAAGGTGTCTGGGACGTGGGTTTAATAGATTGTTTCTATTACAAATATTTACATTAATATAGGAATAAAAAGGAAAAAAACTATATAGCACTATTTATATAATATTAGCATTTTCAAAGGCAAAAATAATTGACCTCCAAACATTCTGATTTCCATAGTAAACACACATCAGAGACTAAATGGTCAATTAAAGGGGCACCTGAGTGGCTCAGTCAGTTAAACATCTGTCTTCAGCTCAGGTCTTTAACCCAGAGCATAGGATCCAGCCCCACATTGGGCTCCCTGCTCAATGGGGAGACTGCTTCTGCCCTTCCCACAGCTCATGCTCTTTCTCTCCCTTAAATAAATGAATAAAATATAAATAAATAAATAAATAAATAAATAAATAATAAATAATCAATAAGGAAATTTGAAAGTAAAGCAAAATATTAGCTTATTTAGAAATATAGGATATTGCTCTAGGCTATCTTTAGATATTTTTCAACTTTTACATGGTGGATGGTGATGTGAAAATATTGGGTTTTGGGAGTGAATGGTCAAGAAAGAATTCTTGAGATGTCTTTGGTGCAAAAAGGGTGGTTTTATTAAAGCATGGGACAGAAAAAAAAAAAAAAAAAGCATGGGACAGGACCCATGGGTAGAAAGAGGCACTGGGTTGTGAAGAGTGACTGATTATATACTTTTAAGTTGGGAGGGGCTTAGGAATAGCATAAATCTCTAAGGAATTTGCAAGCAAGATTTCCAGGACTTTGAGGGACTAGCTGTTGTTAGGAAAAAGTCATTTACTACTGTCTAAAATCCTACTCATGATATGCTTCAGATGTATATTAGTGGGCCATATGCTTGGAGGATAATTGCTAAAATATCTTAGGGGGATAGAATAGAAATAAAGGAACTTTTCAAAAGCAATTCTTTATTCTTTTTTAAAAGATTTATTTATTTATTTATTTATTTATTTATTTATTTATTTATTCATGATAGTCATAGAGATAGAGAGAGAGGCAGAGGCACAGGCAGAGGGAGAAGCAGGCTCCATGCCAGGAGCCTGATGCAGGACTCAATCCCGGGACTCCAGGATTGCGCTCTGAACCAAAGGCAGGTGCTAAACCGCTGAGCCACCCAGGGATCCCCCCAAAAAAGCGATTCTTATGTATTAAAGGATCCTAGAAGTCAGATTTACGTTAAGCCAAAATTGACTTTTGCCCATAGCAAAATATTTACATTGAGGGAGTTGAGTTCCTAGAGAAAGGTCACTCTGCTCATCTCAAGGACTTGTCAATGGGCTGTAAGTTGTAAGGAAATTTAATTTTTTCCTTTTGCCTTTGTTCTCCACATCAGATGGGATTAAACATTTGTGTCTGTGTCTTATCACATATATCATTATTTGGGGAGTATCATCCAATTATAAGAACTGTGTCTCAGATTTCACTGGTTTGAATGTTCTGTGCATTTAAATACAAAAAACAAAAAGTATCTGACTTGAGTGTTAAGGAAGCTCAATAGTCTCCTTTTTTCTGGGTAGTCACTTGGAAAGCCTTTCTTTCTTTCTTTCTTTCTTTCTTTCTTTCTTTCTTTCTTTCTTTCTTTCTCTTTCTTTCTTCTTTCTTTCTTTCTTTCTCTCTCTCTCTCTCTCTCTCTTTCTTTCTTTCTTTCTTTTTGGAAAGCATTTTAATGTTGCTATTAAAAATCAATTATGATATCACAGATGTTTTGTTTATAATGTAACATTTTCAGATGAAGATCAACGGTGACTTGGTGAGATGAGAAGACTATGGTCCATGCCTTGTATTATATAGATTACATTACTCCACTCTTTTACTGATCAGATTTTCTGTCAAGCCACTAAATCACACATCTCCCTTTAAATATCTGCCTCTTGTACCGTGAGGCTGTATGTGTCTCATTACACTGCACCAGGGCTACTCAGTAAGTTTTCTTGCTCTTTCCTCTATGGTAGATGTATTAAAAATAATAAGCATATAAAGCATGAAATATTCTATTTTATTTAATTAGAATTCAAGGAGACTATTATTTGCAGTTAGCACTAGATGGATTTAGAAGTCATCTGAAAACAGGATTGATTTGTTGTCAGGAACATGTTTTTTCCTAATGGAGATATATCAAACTTGGGAAACGATTGTTGTTTCTAACTTGTTTTATTTATTTATTTATTTATTTATTTATTTATTTATTTATTAAATTTTATTTATTTATTTGAGAGAGAGTGTGTGTGTGCATGAGTAGGGGAGAGGCAGATGAAGAGGGAGAAGAAATCTCAAGCATACTCCATGCTGAGCATGGAGCTGATGCGGGGCTCGATCTCATGATCCTGAGATCATGACCTGAGCCAAAATCAAAAGTTAGACACTTAACTGACTGAACCACTGAGGCGTCCCAGATATTAGTACATTAAAGTATGTGTTTGATACTAACAGTTGTTATCATTTAATATATTACTTTAAAATAGTATGTCAATTATACAAATGAGGAAACCGATTCAAAAAATGAAATGACTACTTCAGAATTGATTATTCACTAATAACATTTATTATTTACCTTTATAAAATATAGCACCAGATGGAGGAAAAATGGTGATAGGTAAAATGTAGGCAAGAATGCCATGAAGTAGGTTATAGCTCACTGTAGGAGACCAAAAACTAAATAGGAAATTACAATACTTAATGATAAGATCATGATATAGATGATAAACATAAGGTACAGTGGGATTACAACTTAAACTTGAAAAGTTAGGTTTTTTTTCTATTACATGCTTATATGTAAATGAAACATCAAAATAAATTTGAGAACCCCACAAGAAAGACTTGCTTGGAGAACACTGTAAAATTTGGTTGGGTTTTCTACAAATTTCATTAAAAGATCTACACATTCTCAAAACAATGCTGAACAATGGATTTTGTTCTCATCAATGGCATTTATAATTTAAATTGTATACGGAAACTTTGCTTCCTTTTTTTAAAAAGATTTATTTATTTATGAGAGACACATAGAGAGGGTCAGAGACAGACAGAGGAAGAGGCAGGCTCTGTGCAAGGAGCCTGATGTGGGATGGATCCCAGGAACCCAGGATCATGCCTGGGGCCAAAGGCAGATGCTCAACTGCTGAGCCACCCAGGCGTCCTGGAAATTTTACTTCCATTGGCCAAATAGACTCATTAAAACTGCCAGTAGCTTCTTTTTAAGATTTAAGATTTAAGAATGTAAATATGTATCTTAAAAAATACGTTATCTCCTATTCTCATATTTATATATGACAATTATCGCATGTATATATCATATATATGTGTATGTTTGTTTTTTATTTATTTATTTATTTAGAATAATCTGAAGGGAAGCAGTCTCTGAACACAGATTTCCTCCCTCCCCAAAAGAGCAAATTATTCTATGTAAAACCCACTATCTACAATAGAAAGAAAACTAAAAACTTGACAAAGCATACTAGAATGTGAGTTGTTAGGAAGGTTCATAGTAAAGTTTGATCTAAACATAACAAAGGAGTGGGAAGAGCAAACTTTACTGAACCCTTTTCTTAATATCATGGTTTGCATTAAATATTTATAGATAACATTTTATTTAACCAATATGGGATGTTTCGTGAGAAGACCCCTAAAGGACATATAATACAGTACTGAAATCAGATGAGTAAATTGAAACCCAGAGCCATACACTAAATCCTCCAGAAGTCTGGGCTTTTTATCTAGGATTTTTCTTTTTTCCTCACCTATTCTCAATTTGAGGATCAGAAAGTTTGATTATAAGTAATGCTGCTTGCATTACAATTGTGACATTGCATACTTAAATTTATAACAAATTAAGATTTAAATGCATCTTGTAAAACCATGTAAAAATACATATGCCATTTAAAAATTATATTGCATTTTGTATGCACATATCTCAATACACACACAAATCCTCATGATTTAAGAGATGAATAACCCAGTTTGTAACCTTATACTCTATTTAGTTTGCACAGATGGCATATTCTTTTTGAGATATAGTTAGGTTGAACTCAGTGACCTAACTACCCTCCCATTCTGCTAGAAAACGCCCATAATATTCAGTTAAAAAGCTTACACCACAGGAAAACATGCCATAAGAATGTCCATATGTTAAAAAAAAAAAAAAAGTTTCCTAGAATGAAGGCCCTGAACTTCTTACCTAGTGCCTTTTCTTTTTTCTGTCCAAAAATAATCTATGAAATCCTCTTCATCCTTGAGCACGGACATGCCATGCATCTGTATTTATGTGAAAGGAGTCACTGTTCTCTGGAACTTCTTGTAGTTCCATGTTCAATCTCTTTGACAAATTTAACATACCTGCTGGCAGGAGACATTTCCAAGGAGTGGCTTCCGAAGTAATAAATCGTACAGTGTCCTTTTGATCTTAGATATTTCTATCCAGGTAAATTTAGAGCAAAATTTAAATAAATATACTGTCAAAATGGGGACAAATAATCATACCAAAATATATTTATAGGCAACAGTAATTCCTTGCACATTTTCTTTTTTCTGCAGTAGATCTGAGGAAAAGTGATCTGGTTGGCCCATTTATAGCTAGAAGATGTCAGTGCTCAGTTCACGATGTCCAAGGTGTCACTGATTACCTAGTCCTCCCTGAGGTAATGCATGTACTACATGAGCTTTCAGAGCTGCTAGGTACACATCTCAGGATGTCAGGCCATTCTTCTACATCCAAGCCAAGACTCTCCTTCGGGGACAAATTTTGTCAGGTGGTAAAAATGAAAATCTAAATCTCAACAACATTTTTCTGAATATTATTGTTTAAGTATTACTTGTACTGCCCTGAAAGCCAAAGTCTTACCAAAAACAAAGAAAACTTTCACGAAAAAGATGCAAGCACTGTCCACTTAGAAGTAGAAAGAATTTTTCTGTCTTCACTGTTAACGTCAGCATACACCTTCTGAGAAAATTTACACTGGCTTCTTATGCTTTGGCAACCAAGAATATTGTGAAAACCATGTTTCTGTTCCATTCATTGGTCAAATATTGAATTGATGCTAACCAGTGTTTATTTTCTGTGTTTGGTAATTGTTCACATAAAAATTGGGATATGTTTGAAGCCCCGATTGGGCAGATTCTGCATTGTCTTGATAAAAAAATAAAAAGCACTGTATCATATCATGAGTACTTCATAGATAATTACCAAGATATTTAGTACTTAGTCTGTGGCCTTACACTACAGGAAAATCAATCTTGTCAGTAATTTAAAACTTTTAATTTACTAGGAAAGTGCCTTTCATTAACAAAGGTAGTGACACAAGTGAGGGAGAGCTTGGATCATTTAACAAAAAGAACCCATTTTCCTCTACCTGACAACCATTTGTTTGAAGCCATCTGTTTGTGATTAAAAGAGAGAGATTCTTTCTTATTTTTGTCTCTTACACATGTGGCTAATATTTGCAAAGCATGAAGGTAGAAATGTTACTATGGCATTTATATATAATAATAAGTATTATTATTATTGTAGAATGGGACAGAGAGGAGTAGAGGACAGAGAGGGAGAGAGGGAGAGAGAGAGAACACACATGTGCACAACTGAATATGTAGGGAGGGAGAGGGAGAGGGATAATCTTAAGAAAGCTACATGCCTAAAATGGAGTCTGATGCAGGGCTTGAGCTCATAACCCTGAGATCATGACCTGAGTTGAAATCAAGAGTCAGATGCTTAACTGACTGAGCCACCCAGGTGCTTCTATATTTAACAATTATTAATCCAATTACACAGTAGTCATTGTGAGTCTATCATAACATGCAGTCAGAAAAAATAAGTAAATACATATAATGAGTAATCTGTATTCAAGACACTAGCAGTAGCCGGTAACGTACTCTGGGGATTTACAGTTAAACAGCATGATAAAAATGAGTGTGTGCTATATTTGTGTAAGGGATATGGGACTTCTAATAAATACAAGTAATAAAGCCAAAGTAGCCTGTGCCTTAGTGTCTACATTGGATACAAGACCCTCATAAATTACATCTTCCCAGTTGACCTCAGTACCATTGACATCAAACTCCCCTCAGTTGCTGGCATGGCCTTTTGAATCTAAGAACTAGAAGGTGACTACTTGAAGCTGATGCATTTTTATAATGGCAACCCTAAGATACCTCATGGCAGGAATTGTACCTGATGCCAAGGTGATGAGCATATGTTCCAGCTGCAGCAGCCCTTCTGCTCATTCCCCCATGAGCTGTGAACCTCACAAGTATTTTGCTGACCTTGTATTGAATGTGCTTTTCCAGAATTCTCTCTTGGAAAGATACAAAATATATTTAACTCATAGTGGCAGCTGTTTTTGTTTACTGGTGAATTTGGGTGATAGTGGCACTTGGGTCCAAATTATAACAATATCAACTTGAATGGGAAGAGATGATAAATTTCTGAGACAAATAAAGAGATATCTAAATTCTAACTATATGTTAATAAGATGAACTTCAAAAGCTATACAAGAATTTGTCATCGAAATACTGTGAATTAGTTGAAAATAGTCACCTAAAATGGTTGTCCAGTTGTTCCAATGCTGCTATCATTGAAACAAACAGTTTTGGCACAATGAATTTTATTAGTAAAATCTCTTACACTTTTAAACAAATTATTTTCATTCACATATTTCTTCTGTTATAACCAGTAGTAAGTCTCCAAATATGCATTAACACTATTTTGGAATTACAAGGGTGAGAGTCAGTAAGATCATAATATGGAATTTTTAGTTATTTTCATGAAAAAATAGTTTTAAAGTCTAAGAAAATTTCCACTATAGTTTGTATATGCCATATCCTTCTTTTAAAACCAAACCAGCTCAGATGCATAGTAGGTCAATCTATAGCATCCATTACTATACTATTCTCAAATTTTTAGATGAGATGACAGCAAACATAATGAAAAATTCCATTTGACACTGTATCATCTTGTGGAGGAAAACATCTCTCCCTAAAACCCCATTCAAAACAAAATGCATATGAAATAAGCGTCCCATAGTTTAAGACACAGAAATTTAGAAATATAAACTTTATTTTGAATAAGCTTATATGTTAAACAACAAGCACATAAATCTTAAGGCTTCTTTCACTAACTCACATAGTCATTTAACAAAATACTCACTGAGTGCCTAATATGTACTAGGTTACACAGAGATGAAGACTTATAGGTAAAATATTAATCAGGAAAATAGGGAAATTGGATAAAATTGAATTCCATTATGTTTTGAAAAAATAGCTCATGATCCAATCAGTAAATATTTACTCAAAGAAGGCTTAAAATTAACCTCAGAACTAGATGCATGAAACAGCTCACTATGTATTTCATGGAGTAAGAGAGAGGTAAAGGTAAATACATACCTATATTGATGAAGGAGGGAAAGAACCACTATCATGTTCTCTGGAGGCCCAGTACAGACTGAACTCAAGGATCAGATCTGCCATAGTTGTCAACACAACAAAGATCTCTCATTTCTCATTAACTAGGAATGCAAGAGAAACCTCCTTCATAAACTGAGGATGATAAAAAGATAAAATAAGGGCCCCTGGGTGGCTCAGTCGGTGAAGTGTCTGCCTTCAGTTCAGGTCATGATCCCAGGGTTCTGGGATAGAGCCCCACATCCACTTCCCTGCTTCTCCCTCTGCCACTCCTCCTTGTGCTCTCTTACACTCTCTCAAATAAAATATTAAAATAAAAATATATAATGATGTTATTTTTAGAAAAGAGAATAGGGACTATAGTAAACAGCATAAATGAAGATTTGATAAATGACTGGGGTAACCCTTGATATTGAAGATCAACTGAGAAAATAACTTAATATTAAATACATATGGAAAGAGAAAATAATGCATAATCTTATGATTACCAAACTCCATACATACAAAAATGAATTCCAGGGAATTTGCTATATAAATAGGCCCAAAGCAAAACTGTATAGCTTTTCAAAAAAATACAAAAGAATACCTATATGCTATTATGATTGGTAAAGATTTATTAAACAAGAAAAAAGGCATATGCTATGAATATCCTTGTATTAGGTTTTACATAGTCATAGTTTCCAACACTTGTGCCTGGGAATGATAGTGCTGGTCATTCCATGTTACAGGACCTTTTTAAGAACTACTGAACTGTTTCCGAAGTGGCTGCATCATTTGTGTTTCCCATCAACAAGTGGCTCCCATCAATACTGTATAAGAGTTCCAATTTCTCCACATTCCTTTTTTTTTTTTTTTTTTTTTTTTGAGATAGAGAGAGTGAGCAAGAGAGAGCAGGAACATGGCGAGGAGCAGAGGGAGAAGCAGACTTCCCGCTGGGCAGGGAGCCCAATGAAGGATTCCATCCCAGGACCTGAAGATCATGACCTGAGCCAAAGGCAGACACTTAATCAACTGAGCCACCCAGATGCCTCCCAATTTCTCCACATTCTTGAGAATAGTTGTTAACACTCATGTTTTTTAGTGCAGCCATTCTAGTGGATGTGCTTGTGGTTTTGATTTGCATTCTCCTAGTAAATAAATATTTTGAGCAGTTTTTCATGTGCTTCTTGGCATTTGTACATCTCTGAGCATTAATAGGTATAAATTTCCCCTTTATAATTGTTTTTACCATATTTCATAAATTTTGGATGTTGTATTTTTATGTTCATTCATTTCTAAGTATTTTCTAATTTCCCATGCGATTTTCCATTTGATTCATCAGTTGTCTGAGTCAGTTGTTTAATTTCCAAAAACCTTTGAACTTCCAAGTTTTATATCTGTTGTTTTCTAACTTCATCCTGTTCTGATTGGAGAATATACTTCGCATGATATTTGTGTGTGTGTGTGTGTGTGTGTGTGTGTGTTTAAAATCTATTGAGACTTAAGTGTGGACTAACATATGTCTCCTTGAAAATATATCATGTGAATTTGAGAAGATTGTTTACACTTTGTTGTTGAATAATGTTATATACCTTAGTGCCTTAGATGTAGTTGGCTTATTGTGTTGTTTGGGTGCTGTATTTCCTTACTTATCTCTGTCTGGTTGTTCTATTCATTTTTGAGAGTGAGGCATTGAAGTCTTTACCATTGTAAAACTGTCTATTTCTCCCTTCAATTCTGTCAAATCTTACTTCATATATTTTGAAGATTTGTCATTAGTGAATAATGTTTATAATTGTTATATATTCCTGCTGTAGTGAAACTTTTACTAATATGTAATGTTCTTCTTTGTCTCCTGTAAACTCTTTAAGTTTGCAATACATTTTGTCTTGTATTAGCTAAACCACTCCTGCACTCTTTTGATTGCTGTTTGCATGGAATACCTTTTAACATTTTTTATTCTCAATGTATTTGTATCTTTAGATCCAGAGTGAGTCTCTCCTGTAGACAACATCTAATTGGAGCATGTGCTTATAACCATTATTCCCATCTCTGTCTTTTGAAGAACTTAATTCATTTATATTTAAAGTAATTACCGGGACACCTTGGTGGCTTAGTGGTTAAGCATCTTCCTTCAGCTCAGGTCATGATCCCAGGGTCCTGGGATTGAGTCCTTGCATCAAGTCCCCCACAGGGAGCTTGCTTCTCCCTCTGCCTATGTCTCTGCCTCTCTCTCTGTGTCTTTCATGAATCAATAAATAAAATCTGTTTTTTTAAGTAATTACTGATAAGGAGGGACATCTATTATTTAGCTAGTTGTTTTTTATATTCTTTATAGCTTTTTTGGTCTCTCATTTACTGAATCACTGCGTTATTTTGTGTTTAGTTGATTTTTGCAGTTAAGTGTCTAATCCCTATGTTATTTCCTTTTGTATATTCTATATTTATTTTCTTTGTGTGTACCATAAGAAATACAATTAACATCCTAAAGTTAAGATATCTTAATTTATACTACTTTAATTTATTAACATAGAAAAAGTCTGCTCCCTTACAGCTCTGGACCACCTCTTGTAGTTATTGTCACAAAATTTAATCTTTATACATTTTGTGGCCAAAACCATAAGCTAATAATTATTTTAAATGCATTAGTTTCATAAATCATGTAGAAACCAAAATGTAGAGTTCAAATTAAAGTTATAATGATACTAACTTTTAGCCTGATAATTGTTCTTTTTTATGTATTAGTCTGTTAAATCATGTAGAAAACAAAAAGTGGAGTTATAACACACACATACACACACACACACAAGTGGAGTTATAAACCATTGTTAAAATAATACTAGCTTTAATAATTGCCCACGTTTTTGCCTTTATTGAGATATTTAGTGTTTTGTTTTGTTTTTTTTTAAAGATTATATTTATTTATTTATGAGAGACACAGAGAGAGAGAGGCACAGACACAGGCAGAGGGAGAAGCAGGCTCCATGCAGGGAGTCTGACGTAGGACTCCATCCTGGGTCTCCAGGATCACACCCTGGGCTGAAGGCAGCGCTAAACCGCTGAGCCACCCGGGATGCCCCCTTATATGGTTTTGAGTTATTTTCTAGTCCTTCCCTTTCACCCTAAAGGACATCTTTGAGCATTTCTTGCAAGGCAAGCCTAATGGTAATAAATCTCTTATACTTTTGCTTATCTGGGAATGTCTTAACTTCTTCACTTTAAATTTTGCCAGATATGAGATTCTTGTTTGGCAGGGTTTTTTGTTTGTTTGCTTGTTTTTTGTTTTTGTTTTGTTTTTTTCTTCTTTGAATCTATTAATCCAGTGTCTTCTGGTCTTTAAAGTTTCTAATGAGAAGTCTGCTTATAATTTTTTGAATATAATGTATATATGACAAATTGCTTCTATCTTGTTTTCAAGTTTTCTCTTCAGGTTTGACTTTCAACAGTTTGACTATACTGTTTCTTAGTGTGGGTCTCTTTGATTTCATCTTGTTTGAGGTTTAATTTCTTGTATGTTTATATTACTGCCTTTCATCAAATGTGGTAAGTTTTGTCATCATTTATTCAAACGTTGTCTCTAATCCCTTTCTCTCAATCTTCTTCTAGGACTCCTGCTAGCGTTAGTCAGGTAAATCTTTCTAAATACTCCATTTTTGATTTCTCATTCATAATGGATACCATTTTGTTTTTTACTAAATTCATTATTTTATTTTATTTTATTTTTTTATTTTATTTTTTTTAATTCATTATTTTACTACATCAGCCAACTTATCCTCCAATTGAAAAATTTTTGGCTCTCCTTAAATGTAATAATAATAACTATCAAATTGATAGGAATATTCTTGAGATGTTATTATGAAATAAATTCCTTTAAAAAAATGGCATTTCAGCCCAGGGCGTGATACTGGAGACCTGGGACCGAGTCCCACATTGGGCTCCCTGTGTGGAGCCTGCTTCTCCCTCTGCCTGTGTCTCTGCCTCTCTCTGTGTGTGTGTGTGTCTCTCATAAATAAATAACTAAATAAATAAATAAATATTTAAAAAATTAAAAAATGGCTTTGATTCACATCCTCTTCAAGGTAATGAAATAATTTTCTAAAAGTTTTAGTTGATATTTCTCTCTTTTTTTGTAAGGTAAAATTATAAACAGAACCAAAATGATATTGTTTTAATACAATTATTTATTAATGCAGTTAACCCTTAATAAAACAGTATATTTATAGAGTAGCACTCTGTGGCTGGTATAGGGGCCAATGCAATGCAGTCATTGAATTTAAAAAGGGGTCAGAGGCAGTTATTTCTGAGAATAAAACTTGGTTCTCTGTCTGACTATATCTGAGTGGTCTTATGTATGTAGATTGACAAGAATTATAAATGATCTGGGATATTACCTTACTTTAAACTAAGAAGTAAAAAAAAAAATTAAAAAAAATAAACTAAGAAGCTAGCCTGCCTCTAGTCTACAGATGATGGAAGAAGACATAAGTTTCCTGGTCAGAGACAAAATGATAGAGTGAGCAGCACAAACCTCATGACAGAATCATTTTCCCATGCTTCCCTCATGGTCGCAAACCTCCCAGACCTATGGCTGAGACAGGTGTGCCTAGATGCATGTGTCATATCCAGTACATTTCCGTATAAGCTAAAAGAAAGGCAAGCCTCAGGAATCCTCATTTTTGGGACGCCTGGGTGGCTCAGCGGTTGAGCATCTGCCTTTGGCCCAGGACGTAATCCCAGGCATCAGGCTTCTTGCAGGGAGCCTGCTTCTCCTTCACCCTGTGTCTCTGCCTCTCTCTTGCTATGTCTGTCATGAATAAATAAAAATAAAGATCTTTTTTTTAAAAAAAGGCATCCTCATTCTTTTATAATGAGCTGCACTCAAAACTGCCCATCCTTTACCCAGAGAGAGAAATTATATTTATTATAATTGGACAGCAAAAACAGTTGCCCCTCTACTCCAGTGGGAGACACCATCTCAATTTTTCAAAGGTAAATATAGTCTGAAACAAAAATCTGTCAGTACCTTTGCTCACAAGCTTTGCAAAAAAAGTGAAAGTGTGATTGAGAATTTTCTCCCAACATTGTTTACCCTCTATTAGGTCTCAGTCTTACTAGGAATAGTATAAGTAACCAACTCCTAGGATTTTTAGATAATTCAACTCTATGGTACATAGGGTAATAATGTGGACTACCTGACACATAGGGGGAACTCAATTAGTATTAAGTAGTAGCAGTAGTAGTAGGTTGTAAGTAGTCCAGTAGCTACAAAATTATAGATTTTTTAAATGAGATTATGTTTTAGCTATACTTATATACATATATATGTGAACAACTATATATGTAACAAATAGACATATACAACACATATAATTATACAAATATAAATATATACTATATATACAACTAATTATATACCTTCTTTATATTTTATAGTTTGTTATAAATATGTGTAGGTATATATGTCTATGTGTATATACACATATAACAAAATATAACATATATACATTAATATGTAATAAAACACAACAAAACATAAAACCTGATAAACTGAAAAACTAAATTCAATAATTTATTTTAAACCTCTAACTTAAATAATCATCAGACTTGTTTTCTGTATCTATCTGAATATATCCAAGTAAGAAATCTCAAGAAAAACCCTATTTCCTCAAAGACTGTAGGTAAATATTTGGTCAGTACGCAAAAATAAAACTCTGCTTGTGGATGACTGTAACTAAACATTTGTATGTATCCCTGAAAGAAGATGAACGCTGTTTTTTTTTTTAAGGTTTTAATTATTTATTCATGAGAGATACACAGAGAGAGGCACAGACACAGACAGAGGGAGAAGCAGGATTCTCACAGTGAGCCCGATGTGGGACTGGACCCCAGTACCGGGATCATGCCCTGAGCCAAAGGCAGCCGCTCAACCACTGAGACACCAGGCATTCCTGAGCATTCTCTTCAGCTAAAATCCTCATAGGCATTGTTCCTTTGTTTTAGCTCCCAATCTCCTTTCTTAAATGATGCCAGTGTACTTTTGATTTGTTGTTGTTGTTGTTAATTTTATTTATTTATTCATGACAGACACACACACACACAGAGAGAGAGAGAGAGAGAGAGAGAGAGGCAGAGACACAGGCAGAGGGAGAAGCAGGCTCCACGCAGGAGCCTGAGGTGGGACTCGATCCCGGGTCTCCAGGATCATACCCTGGGCCGAAGGCTGCGCTAAACCGCTAGGCACTGGGGCTGCCCATGCCAGTGTACTTTTAAGCTTGTTTCTGATATCCTTAATCTAGGCTCTTCATTTGCATCCTACATCATTCCACACTGAGTGATTTTCAGTTTTAAGCTTCTTATTAAAATGGCAACTATCTTCTGGTACTTCTTCATTTGGAATTCCGTGGAATTCATGGAATTCAAATTCAATGAAACTTATTTATCAAAAATATAGTGACAGAGGCTCTAAAAGAATTTAGTACACTCCATAGTAAGAAATCTATTCTTAAAATTTGTTTATATTTATATTATATTAGTTAAGATTTTCATTTGCAGGTGTCAGAAACTCAGGTGACAGTAAGTGACTATCAGTTTCCTAAGGATGAACATGTTGCTGAGGACAGGCCAGCCACTATAATCTATCTTTCTGACTATATTAATTTCTTCTGATTATTCATAAAGTGCACTTGTTCCTTTCCCAAAAGTCCACCTAAGGTCACATCTAGCTACTGCATCATAAGTACTCTCACTGGATTTCTTGTCGGAGTCATTGTATCTGGTCATATCCGCACCTGCTCTATTCTATTGAGAACACTTTGCAATTTATCTATGCAACAGCATATTTAACTATGAGAGAGAAAATACTTTTAGCAAGTAAAATGTATTGGCTTATCTCTCAGTTTTCCAAGGAAGGATCTACCTTCATATAAAGCTGTATTCAGGGACTCAACTACTATAATCAAGAAGTTTTGTCCATATATCAAATCTGCATGATTTGAACTGACTTCAGCCTTCAAATATATTCTCTCCAATGGATAGAAAGACAGTTCTAACAATCAGAGACAATCATACAGAATATCATCACATCCCTTTGTTTTTCTCTCTCATACATGTTTATTCCCACACATTCAATTTATAATAACTATCCTATGTAGACTAGAAGAACTTGCCATCTCTACAACACAATCAATCTAAATTGTTCCCCAAATACCTAATTCCAAGGTGATAATAAGTGTAACAAGGTAAGTCCAAGATACACTTCTAATTCCGTGGTGATTCCTCTTCAATATGCTATAAGCTATTGCCTAAATGAACAATTTAACTTTTGGTCTGCAGTCAATATGCAAAGGTAGAAGAACAGTAGTTAATGGGGCAAAGGTATTTAATATTTTTATTGTACACCATATTCTTTGGGCCAGACTCAAGAAGGATTTCTTTCCTAGGTAGTAAAGGTCCTTTTAAAGATTTCTTCAAATGTATAATTGAGGTTCAGTCTTCTTATCTCTGATGCTCCATGAACTGACCTGAGATCAGCAGAGGGGTGGATTTCTCTTCAGGGAGCTATTTGGAGTTTTCTGTCTACTGCCTAAATGTCTTATTAAGGGGGTTTAGAGGATGCTTTAAGGACTGAACATTAATAATTACCCATTCACAAGGCTGCCTCTAGCAGTATATCTCTTGAAAACCACAAAAAAGCCTGTGGCCAGCTTTCCCCCTCCTCCCACCTCTTTCTCAGAGGTTGTAAGCAAGTCAGAACTTGAGTAGAATTACAAATCTTGAATTTGGACACCGATGATAAGATCTCTGTCCTTTTGAAATAATTCTTTATGTGTTGTATATGTCCAAAAGCCTCAGCATAATGTCTAAGTGGCTGTAGGTTAAAGTAGTAAGACAGACCTAATATTTGTCCTAGTTCAATAATATAATAAACAGCATTTTAAACAGCATTTTGTGAATTAAACATCATTTCCTTTGTTCAATTTGTGTCTCAATATTGTATTACTCTTTCCCCTCCTCATGCTGAATTTTGCCTAAAATAAAGACAACCTACAGAATGGGAGAATATATTTGCAAATGACATAACAGATAAAGGGCTAGTTTCCAAGATCTACAAGGAACTTATTAAACTCAACAGCAAAGAAACAAACAATCCAATCATGAAATGGGCAAAAGACATGAACAGAAATCTCACAGAGGAAGACATAGACATAGCCAACATGCACATGAGAAAATGCTCCTTACCACTGGCCATCAGGGAAATACAAATCAAAACCACAATGAGATACCACCTCACACCAGTGAGAATGGGGAAAATTAACAAGGCAGGAAACAACAAATGTTGGAGAGGATGTGGAGAAAGGGGAACCCTCTTGCACTGTTGGTGGGAATGTGAACTGGTGCAGCCACTCTGGAAAACTGTGTGGAGGTTCCTCAAAGAGTTAAAAATAGACCTGCCCTATGACCCAGCAATTGCACTGTTGGGGATTTACCTCAAAGATTCAGATGCAATGAAACACCGGGACACCTGCACCCCGATGTTTCTAGCAGCCATGTCCACAATAGCCAAACTGTGGAAGGAGCCTCGGTGTCCATCGAAAGATGAGTGGATAAAGAAGATGTGGTCTCTGTATACAATGGAATATTCCTCAGCCATTAGAAACGACAAATACCCACCATTTGCTTCGACGTGGATGGAACTGGAAGGTATTATGCTGAGTGAAGTAAGTCAATTGGAGAAGGACAAACATTATATGGTCTCGTTCATTTGGGGAATATAAAAATAGTGAAAGGGAATAAAGGGGAAAGGAGAAAAAATGAGTGGGAAATATCAGAAAGGGAGACAGAACATGAGAGACACCTAACTCTGGGAAACAAACTAGAGGTGGTAGAAAGGGAGGTGAGCAGGGGGGTGGGGTTGAGTGGGTGACAGGCACTGAGGGGGGCACTTGATGGGATGAACACTGGGTGTTATTCTACATGTTGACAAATTGAGCACCAATAAAAAATAAATTCAAAAAATACAGATTCATGGTTTTGTGAAAATATGATTATCTTAAAAAATAACAAACTTTAGCAATGATTGTAGGCATAACATGTACCATTTTTTTCAAAAAGGGACATAATCATATTGTTTCATCTCTTCTTTAGAATGGGGTAGTCTAAAAAGAGGACTATAACTTCTCTGAAACATTTATCATGAATGAAAAGATATAGCCAAAAGCTCAAGACTAATTTTTCAACAAACTACCTAAATCTTTAAATTCTTTGGATGCATAGTCTGCATTCTGATATAATGTTTCACAAATAACTACAAACTTGTCAACCTAAATTCATTTAGTTAGTTCAGTATTTTAGAATCCATTGGTTGTAACTTCCCATTTCTAAGTAATACTATTAATGTTGAACAGACCTTGCATGCAAATTAGAAAATATAAATAAATACCCATAAGCAAAATTTATTCACTCACATAGTTGTGCAAACTGAAGGTAGAGTACTTTCAGGCAAAGTGTTCCAAATTATATTATAGCAACGTTACTCCTTCTTTCTCTTCATATTTGTTTTATTCCTCAAATAGGCCTTTTTCACATGGTAGGCATAATAGACTCATTTGCTCCAAATCTAAATCCTCCTGTGGAAAGAATACTGCTTTTTTATTATATTTGCTATATATCAATCCCATGGAAGGATTCTGATTAGCCTAACCTATACCATATGCCCTTTCTTAACTCAATTTCTAAAGCCAAAAATAAAACTTTCTGAAAAATAAAACTTTTAACTAATGGTTTTGTTTGGTGAACACTCTCTCTCTCACTCACTCATATGCATACGTGCAATTATAAACACACACACACACACACACACACACACACACACAAAAGCCTGTGTAATAAGAAAGGGGGGATTGAGTGATTGATAATACCAGGATTTATAGAATAGAAGAGTAGTAGTTATCCACAGAAGTATGCTACCAGACAAAAGCAGTATGTGTTCACTAGAGCTGTTCTGTTCAAGATACTGCCTAAGGTACCTAGTGTCAGTTAGAGGGGTGAGAATGGCAGTGGGCCAGTAGAAAGAGGTGTATGGCATATTCTTTCTTTGCGGCATATAAAAGCTGATAATTTAGTTAGAAAGCTATAGGATATTTACAATTAACTGTAATACAAAGTGAAACGTAGTAAGGCTTTCATGAAATATTTGTGGTCAACCTTTGAAGAGTAGGGGTTTGTTAATGTTTCTCCTAGTTCCTTCTGGCTTGAGGCTAATATTTCTGCAGTAGTCTGTGTATTAATTTCCTCTGTTGTAAATTTTCCCCCTTTGGCATACTTCTCTGTAGCTAATACTGCAATTCTTTTATTCCCTTAAATGACCACAAACACAAGGAGGACAACATTTACTGATTGATTAGAGTAATAAATTTGAGTATTTATCATACAGGGCAGTACTTTGTACTATTTAAAATATTATCTCTTTAAATTCCTTTGCTGAGCTCCTGCCACTGGTTAACTTAAAATTCCATTGTTTCCTCTATTGTGAAATAGTGAAAATATTTAAGTAAGATCGTTCTGATGAACTCTATGTCAGGCATGGTTTAGACAGAAAAGAAGAGCTCTTATGACTATTATAAAAAAAAGAGATTTTTTATGATATCTTAATGGCATCTTAAAGAAATATGGAAGTTGCTGGGTATGTGGAAGAAATGCTATAGCATCAGAGAAAGGTTGAATAGCCCAGAGGAAATCAATTCAACTTGCAAGAAAAATATGATAAGCAAAGCATGTCAACAACCCAAGTGAGACAAGTAGAACTCAGAAAAAGAGGTCTATGAGAAATAGTTACTGCTATAAAGTTAAAACATCTGTGATCTACACTAAAGTAGTTGGCAGTGATTCTTGGGATGGTGTTCACCAGCAGGGACAACAATTGCGAAGATAAATGAGATGAAAGGCAGAGAAGAGAAGATAAACTTGGATTAGCTGGGTAAATTTGCATCTGTTCAACTCTTATCATTATAACATTTTGATAGTAGGGGCTACTCCTCACTTCTACCTTCCATTCATTACTCAAGGTCCTCTTATGGCACTCTACCTTTATAGGGGAGGGGATTGTGAGAAATGTAGTTCTCAGATCCAAGTATGCTGATGAGCAATAACCACTATAGTCTACCATTTTTCAATTTGTCATTCAGACATGGCTCATTTACTAGGAATTTAAAGTGTCAAATGACATCATATAAAATATCTTCTCTTCCTAATAGAACTTTACTACACCTTCTATAACTAAACATGTGTTAACACTTTCCCAAAAGAAGTTATGTAACCCATGTGTTACTTTAGCTCCTATTAGATAATGTTTATTCCTCCCCAATCTGATTCACTCTGCCTTTGATATCTGGCAACTGAATAGAGAGAATATTAATGTATTATATAATAAGATTGAGGGAGAAGTGATATACACATGCATACAAATATAGTCACATAAATACAAGGAAGACATGCAAATGTTACTGCCTTCATTTTTGTAATTTGTCATATTATGTTTTAATTTTTTGTTACTAACTGACAAATTACCACAAATGTAGGGGCTTAAAAACAATGTTCATTTATATCTCACCATGCTGTCATTCAGACATTGGACATAGCACAACTGGATTCTCTGCGTAGTGTTTCACAAGAACTAAAAACAAAATGTGAGCCAACATTCACTCCTTTCTGGAGCTCTGAGTCCTGTTCCAAACTTATAAGGCTAATGACAGCATTTTCCCCATGTGATTATACTACCAAGATCTCCACTTTCTTACTGTCCATTAGCTAGGGCATCAAGCTCAGTTCTTAGATGCTCCCCACACATCTTACTGACCTCGCTTCTGTATAACACAGCACTTCACTTCTACAAAGTCAGAAGAATCTCTCTCAAAGGAGGATCCCAGTTCCACTTTTAAGAGCTTTCTCTGATTAAGTCGGGATCATCTGAATAATCTTTTTAGATTAACACAAACACAACTGAATGGAACCTTAGTTACATCTAAAAGTCCTCTCATGTTTGTAATATAATGTAGTTATAGGACTGAAATCTATCATATCCGCAGTGTTTCTCATGCTCAAAGGAGAAGGCAGGGAGTGGGACCATGTTGCTATGTTAAAATGATGCCTACTATATATGGTCATAGCTTCTATTTATGACTTCTATTGTCTATACCCTATTCCATATTCCCTTTGCCGTCAGCAAGCATTTCAGATAGTTGTGATTTCTTCACTGCTGGGATGACCCAAACTTTTGTTGAAGGTTAATTCTTTGTGTTTACCTGACTGAGCCAGGATGCCTATTTGTTGGGTTAAACATTATTTCTGTTTGTATCTGTGAGAGTGTTTTTAGAAGAGATTAACATTTAAATTGGTGGAATGAGTAAAGCCAATTGCCCTCCTTAATGTAACTGGACATCAATCCATTAAGGATGCAAATAAAGCAAACGACCTGTCATCTGCAAGCTGGAGACCCAGGAAAGCCATACTTCTGGAGGTGAAAAATAAGTTTATGGCCTTGACTATGGTGATGCTTTAATAGACATTTGTGTCCAGACACATCAAGTTGTATAAAATAAATATGTGCACCTTTTGGATGTCAATCATACTTCCATAGAGTGGTTAAAAAACAAATTGCAGTCTAAGTGAAAAGGCCTAAGAACTAGAAGCACTGGTGGTATAAGTCCCAGCACTAGGGCAGGAGAATACTTATGTTTCAGCTCAAGGAGTCAGGGTAAAGAGTGAGAATTCAAACTTTCTCTATTCTTTTGTTTTATTTGCATCAGGTCTTCTGATGTGTTCACTATGAACAGTTGATTGAGGAAGAAAAATTTTAGTCTGATTTACTAAGGGTTCTACATAATTCCTGGTATCACCCCAAAACAGACAGAAGTAGTTTATAATGCTGTCCCGGGTTAGTATTACAGTGCTGAAGAGAAATCCTCCCAGCAGACAGAATTTAAGACAGTACATATGGCTACAGGCTTGGGGAAAAAATAAAGTGAAAACTGGTCCTGAGGGCCTCTTTAAGAGATGCGTGGATAGCCTTCTTAGAATGATTATGGTATGAAGGCAATGGAAGATGATGAGGATAGATTTTTTTTTTATTCATTGTTTAAATTCAATTTAGTTAACATATACTGTATTATTAGTTTCAGGAGTAAAACTTAGTGATTCATCAGTTGCATATAACATCCACTGTTCATTACATCATGTGCCCTTTAAGGCTCATCACCCAATTACCCCTTCCACCCACCTCCCCTCCAGCAATCCTCAGTTTGTTCCCTAGAGTTCAACTTCTCATGGTTTGCCCCCTCTTTATCTTCATCTTATTTTACTTTTCCTTCCCTTCCCCTATGTTCATCTATTTTCTTCTTAAATTACACATATGAATGAAATAATGTGGTATTTTTCCTCTCTGACTTACTTCACTTAGCATAATACTCTCTAGTTCTATCCACATTGTTACATTGTTGCAAATGGTAAAATTTCATTCTTTTTAATGGATGAGTAATATTCCATCATTAAGAAGGATTAGCATTTCCTATAAATACCACATGATTGGTCATAGTTTTTTCAGGAAAATGAAAATTCACATACTCAAACAAGAAAGGGGCACTATTTCTAGCTGCAAAAGGGTCTCAGGAAAGATTCAGAGTTTAAAATTTTCATCTTTATATGTATCCGCCCATATGTCCCCAACTCAATTTTCCAGAGCCCCATTCTTACCAAACATTGCCCTGACTTTAACATAAAATAAATTTCAATGTTGTAATCCAATTTGTTTTATAATCCTGCTAGTAAAGTGCATTTATGTACAGCTTCAGACCTGTCAATTCACAAAGCTGTCAACTCTATCTAAATCTCCCCTACCCATATTTGAACCATAGCTAGAGAGGAAGCTATGAAGCTATGAAGATCTCTGACACAATTGTACCAACACTAGGCAAAACACAAGTCATCAGAATAATAAGCTTCCAACATTATCTATTCCAAACTGACATGGTATGATTCTAGAACTGAACATATGACCAATATGTTATTTTGGTTCTCTTACCAAAAAAATAATAAAGAAACAAAGAAATAAATATTCTAAGCTTCAAAATATAAAGCACTGGAAAAGTAATTGTATGTGGTTTTCAATCCTATTCATAGAGAAATAATAGAAAAATTATCAAAATGCTTTTACAGAATTTGTTACATTATATGCAAGTCGTTAAGGCTTTCATGGCTCCCACTCAATATCCCATCCACCACCTCCAACACATATACATACCACAAAGATAATAGACCAAATCATGGCTGTAATATTTTACTGTTTGAGATGCATGTATGTTTGAGATGCACGAATACTATATTTGTGCTAAAGTGAAGAACATGTGAATGTAACTACTCAAGAATATTTTGTTACTTTTTAAAAACAGCTAATAAGTCTTCATCAAATAAATTATATTTTCTAGAATTGATCTTGAATAAATTGACACTTGTGGAAAATACATATATTACCCAAATTAAAGCATACTTAACCATTTGTATTTTCTACATTTTACTAATTTTGTAAACAGTACAAATATATAACTCTCAATTGTCATTTTTTTATTATATAACTATCAACTTTCCACCTAGTAGAATGTTTTAACACCTAAAACAAGTGTATCTTAAGGATATAATATATGTGTGAGGGAAGCCTCAGTGTTTTCTTATTTAGGAAATGTCTTTATGCATCATTTAAATACTTATGTTGGAATTGATTAATGACTAAAACTTTCATCAAAAAAAAATTGCCATTTGGAACAAGATGCAAATACCTTGAGGGTATTATGCTAAGCAAAATAAGCCAGAGAAAGACAAATACTATATGATTTTAAACACATGTGGAATCTAAAAATTTTTTTAAAAAGTAAACCAACCAAATTAAACAAAAACAAACTCATAGAAACAGAGAATAGATTGGTGGTTACCAGAAGGAAAGGGGGTTAGGGGAGTAGACAAAAATGGATATAGTGGGTCAACTGTATGATCAGATGGATGGTGACTAGACTTGTGGTGGTGATCACTTTGTAGTGTATATAAATGTTGAATTATAAAGCTGTATACCAGAAAGGGAGACAGAACATGAGAGATTCCTAACTCTGGGAAATGAACTAGGGGTGGTGGAAAGGGAGGTGGGCAGGGGGTGGGGGTGACTGGGTGACGGGCACTGAGGGGGGCACTTGATGGGATGAGCACTGGGTGTTATTCTATATGTTGGCAAATTGAACACCAATGAAAAATAAATTTATAAGATTTTATTTATTTATTTGTGAGAATACACAGAGAGGAGAGAGAGAGAGAGGCAGAGACACAGGCAGAGGGAGAAGCAGGCTCCATGCAGGGAACCCATTATGGGACTCGATTCCGCATCTCCAGGATCACGCCCTGGGCTGCAGGCGGCGCTAAACCGCTGAGCCACCAGGGCTGCCCAAAAAATAAATTTATAAAAAAATAAAGCTGTATACCCAAATTATATAGCTAAAAAATAAATAAAATTTAGTATGTTTAAAAAAATAATAATAAAATAATGCATTAGATTTGAAAAATCTCTCCATAATTATTTTAAAAAATGAATGTTTCCAATGTACTTTGGGAATATATTATCAGTTTCTATCTTGTTTCTGATTTTAATTCTCTATGGGTATGATTAGAAAGTTGCAAAGTAGTACTAAGTGATAGGATGTTCTAGCGATATAACACCATCTGCCTACTGAGACCTGAATGGGTCCTCAAATTCCTAATAATAAATGTTAATAGGAACAATGGTTTGGATTTGCTCAATATCATTGTTATATTAAGCTGTTATGTTTTTTTAAGATTTTATTTATTTATGATAGAGAGAGAGAGAGAGAGAGAGAGAGAGAGAGAGAGAGAGAGAATGAGAGGCACAGACACAGGCAGAGGGAGAAGCAGGCTCCATGCAGGGAGCCCAATGTGGGATTCGATCCCAGGTCTCCAAGATCGCTCCCTGGGCCAAAGGCAGGCGCCAAACCGCTGCGCCACCCAGGGATCCCTTAAACCGTTATGTTTTAAGATTTAGATTTCTTTTAAAAAGTTGAATAATAGGCAAGATGTTAAATCATATACACCAGTGAGATTAGAAACAAACTACCAATTTTACACAGTTGAAAGCTGAAATTTTTACACAGTTGAAAGCTGAAATTTTTCTCCTTGTATATCAAACATTTGTAAATGATATTCTTAGTAAAGTTACAAGAACAATTTTATTATGATTGAAATGACAGAGTAAATAATTCTGTTTTCCAAAATTTTCTTCAGGCGAATTCTTGAGATATATAATGTCAAAATAAATAGTCAGAAAAATTTGGAATTTCAAGAAATGAATCCTGTGTCTTTCATTCTTTCTTTTCCTAAAGCTGAGCTTTTGACACTACTCTTGAAAATGGCTTACAGGTTTTACTTGGTATTTTTTTTTCATTATATCATACAGCCTTTTCTGAAATTTATCTATGCCATTGAATGAAAACAAGAAAGTAAAAGAACCAGTCAACTGTATGGGTTATGGTTCCAACCCTAATTCCAAATTGGATGCTCTACACAGAAAAATGTCAAATGGGTCTTCATAAGCCATGTGGACACCATTAATCAGGGACCTTTTGTTATTCACTGATTTCCATAGCTTTTTTCACTATCAGGCTTAAATTTATTGCAGGCTGCATCCCTAGAGAATTTTTCTGTTCTCTTACTCCTTTTTTACAGAAGGATATTTTTAAACTTCTGTCTTTTCCTGTGAATTCAACCCCCATTAGCTGCTGTGCACAGCTTGCTGAATGCAAACATTTCCTCTGTAAAGATATTTTATTTTCATTTCTAAGGTAACAATTCATCCACATCACATCCTTTTTATGTGAGTATGGTACATAGTCCTATGAATAGAGTACATTTTTTCTGAAAAAAAGAAAAAAATAAGATAACAAACTGATTATCTGTATTATGGAAGTTTATGGTTTTCTAAAATCTGTGTTGACATGGCAATGATCTGTTTGAATATTTTTAAAGAAACAGTATTCCACACTTACCTTATTTAAGACATTGTAGTGAATAAAGCTAGATCTTATGGTTATATGCTATATATTTGCAACTTACTGGAGGTCTTTTATATACATTTTATACTCATAGCACAACTCTATAGAAGGATTTATTTATCATGTTATGCTTGTATATAACAAAATTTGCTAAAGCTTAAGAAATTTATTAATGATTTATAGATACCAATTCTCCCATACGCATTAAAAGCTGTAAGTTAATGATTTTGTCACTATCTACTAGTATGGAAACAAGTACATTTATCACAGAGGACAAATTTAGGGATTGTACAAACAAAATATTTCAGATTATGGTACTAATTGAGAAAAAGCATATTTCATATAATGCTTTAATTCTCCACAAGAACAAACGTAAAGGTTTCATTTGTCATGTTCCCCACATAACTCAATAAACTATACAAATGAAAGCTTACAAATAACAGGCGTGTTTAAATTCCCCATCATTCTTAATTATGCCAGCTATGCCAAACAGCCAACTAACTTCACTTCAGAATCAAATAAAGATATTTCCTTTTCTTATTTTCTGCCACCAAAAATGATTTTTTGAAAAAATGAATAAATTACTTGCTAAGACTCCAGGCCCAAAATCTTATATAGTGTCAAGAAGGAAGACCTTCCTCTGCCCTGTGGTCCTTTTAGGTGTACTTAAAATCAAATTGACATGAGACAGATCATGCCCCTATACTTAAAGAGCATATATAGTAATATAAGTTAAGACAGAAAATAAAGAAAACATTAATATGGTAATTGGGGATTCCATTATGTATTATGAAATAAGAAAAGTATGATAAAGAATACATAGCAGCGGTTAGTCTCCAAGCAAGACTAGTTTTGAATATAGTGGAATGGATTAAATGGCTTTGGTAGATACCTTAATTCACCCATTATTATCTGTATGTGGAACCCTCAACTGAGGAAGATTCGTAAAAGCTATCTAAGAAGGTTAAAGAAAAGGAAATTAAAAAGCAGACAAGTTTGAAAAAATTGTTGGTGTGGTATTTGTTGAAACCAGATATTGGCCATAACAATTCAATGCCTTCATTTAAGGCACATCTTAAATTATATGTATAATTTAATTCCTTTCCTATTAATGAAGTACATAATTTCCTTAATAGATTAATGGATAAAACTATCTATAATACATACATACAATAAAATACTACTCAAGAATCAAAATAAATGCACTCTTGATTCATGCAACAACACAGATAAACCTTGAGTGCATTTTGTTAAGGTCTTCAGAAACCAAATAATAATAGATTAAATAAAAATTGAAGACAAAAAAAGGAAAATCTTCCTTATAAATTAATTCCAAATAATACATTTAGAAATATTAAGGGGAATAGCAAAAATCAGTACACTAGAAAATTCACAGGCAAAATCCACTGATGATTGCTAAAATTAGTGAGCAAAACTTTAATGAGAAAGAAGATAGTTTTAGAACTACTAAATATTTTCCCGAAATAAATACTAATTACTGTTTTAATATATGCCTATAAATACTTTTATATTCTTCCTTCCAGGAAGTAGAGCTTAATTTCCCTTTTCTTGACTGTAGGCTGGACTTAATATCTTCCCTCTAACAAACACAATGTGAAAAAGAAATAATAGTAATTTTATAGTGTAGAAATCTGACAGACACTACAGTAACCAAGTGATCAACATTAAAATCACCATCATTAATTAGGTGGATATCATGTACCTCCTGAGATGAAAGCCACTTGACTTCTAGGGTATTTCTCCCCCGAATTAATGACGCCAGTTTAATCATCAGGAAACTTCAAAGTTACATTCAGATACATTCTAAAAAGTACTTGAACAATATTGTACAAATGTGTCAAGATCATGAAAAACAAAAGTCTTAGAAAAAAATCTCAGAACTTGGGGCACCTAGGTGACTCAGTAGGTTAAGCATCTGACTCTTGATTTTCTGCTCAGGGCATGATCTCAAGTTTGTGAGATATAGCTCTGTGCTGGGCATGGAGCCCGCTTAAGATTATTTTTCCCTCTCCTTCTGCCCCTACTCCCCTTTCTTTCTCCCTCTCTCTCTCCCCCTCAAGGAAAAAAAAAAAGTCACAGAACAGAGGAGACTAAGGAAATATGATAATTAAATACAATATGGTATCCTAGATTGAATCCTTGAACACAAAAATGACATTTTGTGGGGAAACCGGTGAACTATGAATAAAATATGTTATTTAGTTAATCATATTATAATAATGTCAGTTTTCTTTTGAAAAATATACTGTGATTATTTTCAATTATAACTTTAGTGGAAACTAGTGAAGAGTACATGTGAATGTTCTGTCTTTGCAACACTTATATAAATAAAAAAGTACACTAAAATAAAACCTTTTAAAATGTGTGTATATTGTTAGCTTTCCCATTGAACTGGCTAGACTAAGTAAAACGTGAAATTGTTGACCACATGACACAAATGACTTAGTCATAATTTTGAGGGACTACTAATTACACTTCACCAGTAATTTTAATTTCTAAATTTTGATATAATTATTTTTCTAGGTAACTTTTATCAGGTTAAAGAAGTCCCTTTATATTCTTAATTTGTTAAGATTTTTTCATAAATTGTTGCTGAATTTTGTTAAATAATTCTTTTATAACTATTAAAATAACCACATATTTTGCTTTTAATCTATTATGTAGTAAATAGCATAATGAAATGAATTCAACATGGTCATGATAAATTAATAATATTATTGAAGACATAACTCAATTTTGATTGCTTAAATATTATATGTATATTTCTGAGTGACATCGGCCTTTAGCGTTTTTCTTGAATTGTAATTGTCTTATTTGTATAGGACTTGGAATCTAGCCATGCTCATCTATCATTGTGTAACAGCTGTGAGAGAGATTGATGCTTTTACTCCTTCCATGATAACTTACTCTGAAGATAGGCCCATAGTTGGAGGATGGGGTATATTTAATAAAAATTACAAGATGCTTTTCTTTCTTCAGCAAGAATGCTATTTTTATGCACTAGTATTACTTGATATGAACACAGACATCACACAATTTCTCCTAGTTTCTATGTTATTCCTTCTCCCCGAAGTCCCCCCAAATCTCAATTTCCATCCTTGAAAATAAAAATAAAAGACTTTTCTAGTTTATAAAAGTTATGTTGATTAAATTTTTACTAAACTATAAACTTAAGGTGTTATATTTTGATATCAATATCTTCCCTTATGAAGGCTAAACTTTAAACAATTTAATAGATAAGCTTCATATATACACATTACATGTAAACACATGAATATATACAAATATAGTTGCAGTCATTTTTTTAAAGTTTGAGATTAAAGAAAATAAAATGGTGTAGGTTTGCTATCTCTTTAAAATTTTAACCAGAAATGTCTGTTCTATTAATCGTGAAATTGTTTACACTTCAATCAAGATTTAACTTGTGTGTGGTAGGCAAAATAATAGCACCTCAAAGAATTTGTGAATATATTATGTTACATAGCAAAGAGAAATTGAGGTGGCAAATGGAACTATACTTGTTAATAGCTGATTTTAAGATAAGGAGATTATCCTGGATTGCCTGGGTGCACCCAAGGTAATAACCAGTGTCTTTAAAAGTGGGAGAGAGGAGCAGAAGTAAGACTTAGAACAGCAGAAAGAGATTTTACCAAAAACAAACAAACAAAACCAAAACAATGTCAGAGGAAAAGATGTGAGAAAGGAAGTCTGAATCATTAAAAATTTGAAGATGAAGGGATGGAGAGCCAAGGAATGACTAATTCTAGAAATTAAAAAGAGGAAGGATGTGACTCTTCCCCTAGAGTCTATAGGAATATACTGTGCTGACATGTGCCTAGCAAGACTTAGTCCAAATTTCTAACCTATAGAACTGTAATATAGTAAATAATGTAGACAATAAGTGTATTTTTTAACCACCAAATTTGTGGTAATTTGTTACAAAAGCAATAAGAAATTATGTAATGTGCTAGTTATTCTTTTTTTCAATTAAAAAATGATGGAATCATTCTTGCACCTAGTACTGTATCATGAACACTACTTCTTCAATTAGTTTACATAGAAGAGAACATTGATAGAAAATAATAGATGGGGGCAGCCTGGGTGGCTCAGCGGTTTAGCGCTGCCTTCAGTCCAGGGCCTCATGATCTTGGAGACCCGGGATCGAGTCCCATGTCGGGCTCCCTGCACGAAGCCTGCTTCTCCCTCTGCCTGCGTCTCTGCCTCTCTCTCTCTCTCTCTCTCTCTCTCTGTCCCTCATGAATAAATAAATAAATAAAATCTTAAAAAAAAAGAAAATAATAGATGATGGGAGTTCAGTAGTATAGAAAACTAACATGATGTTTAATGTACTATCTGGCAGTTTATATCAATTATTTGATTTAATTCCTCAGAAATTCTGAGAGGCAAATAAGCTATCAAACATGCAAAATAATTTAATTATGTATTTATAAATTATCCCTCTATGCTCAATTAAACTAATAATTTTGAGATTATAAGCTTAAACATACAGAGAGTAATAAATGTATCTTAACTAAATTATTAGCATACATATTTAGAATGTCAACATTTTCTCAAAAAATAATAAGAACAGCAAGGAGAGCCTCTTAATTTTATTGATATCCTCATGCCTTGGGTTGTCCAATTCAAAGCTGGAGCTTTAATTCTGTTTTGCTAGATTTTTGTTTCCCAATCAGATGATTGCACTAAACACACAATGTATACACATGATTGGTCATCCCCAACCCAGAAAAAGTTGGGAATTAAGGCTTCAGTAGACTTAATCACTCAGAACTTGAAAAATCAGATAACCATAAAGAAGTACAAAAACTTACTATATGAGCTGACTTCTTTGCTGCGCTATTTATAAAGCAAAAACCAAATTGTTACTCATGAAGAATATGTGTGCTTAAAATTTACCTAATTTAGGATATAAAATGGAGCAGCTGGAATAAAAGCAAAAAAATGGAACAAAATGAAGTTTTCCCTAAAACTTCCAGATATATTTAATATCTTCTATAGGTACATTTTTTATTGGAGAAAGAATAATACTTATATTTTGTAAATATACAGACTATAAAATCAACCAGAGAGATTTAGCAATGGGAAGTCATATATAGGCAGGATTTTACTGCAAAGATAGTGTTTACTGTTATCCAGCATTGTACAAGATCAATTTTCTTACTTCAGAAGATATGATGTATTATTTAAAATACTATGTATTATGTTTATAATTTCTTTAAAAATTATAATTTATATTTTAGAGCATGAATATAAAGAGTAGAATCATTAGTTATAATACATCTTATTTGGTCTCTTCAACTCTGACATGTTACTAATATTGTAACATTTTAATCACTTTTATAAGATAAAGATTTTTCCTTTTATGTTTCCTAATTATTCCATACATACTTCTAGCTTCATCATACAGAATGAATTTGATATGATGTATGAAAGCTTTCTGCATATAAATGCATTGATTGGAGTTGTAAATAGAACTTGTTTGTTGCTCATCATAAAAAAGTTTAGTTGCAATATGTTATTTTCATATATTATTATATTTAATTTTTATCACTTTAAAATGTTTATAGAACCATTGCCATGTAGTCATATAATGAGTAATTTCACATTTATTGCTTTTAAGTTGCAAAAGTCTAGAGGCATTATTTTTCCAGATAACAAAGAGAAATAACACTATTTATGTATTATATGCTATTCTATTATTTTTATTCTAGTATAATATAAATAAGAAGATATTACTAACATTATTAAAATTATAATAGCAGTTGAATAAAATATCATATTTTACTCCTGAAGAAAAATGAATGCATATAACTCACAAAGCTAATTTCATAGTTTTTGTGTTTTTCTCCATACCATCTTTAAACATGTGGATGTGTATGTGTTTCTGTGCACATGTGTGTGTGTTTCTATGTATGTGTGTGAGAATTACCAGTTTTCTATATCTTTAATTATGTAAATGAAGGAAATTAGACCAGGTGTATTCATGTTACTTGTTTGACATAACAATAGGCCTACGATTCTGATATTAAGGTAGTAAAACTAATTTATCATAGCCAATATGTCAAAATCCCATTTACTTAAAAGGATTTTAAGAGGGCCCAAGAGATTAACTTATTGGTTATGAATTTTTAAAATAATTATATATGTGGTAGCATATATACTTAAATATGTGAGTAATTTTCTCACTTTTTTTTTAAATCTCTATAGAAGATAAATGACAATTTAAGGGAAATAATAAAAATAAAAATAGGGATGATAATAGCAGTATAATAGTAATGTATTTTTAATGTATGTGGAAGTAATATGTGTGACAACAATAGAAAAAGGCTAGGAGAGAAAAACCAAAGTTTACTTAGTAAATGTTTTACAATATAGGTAAAGTAGTACAAAAATACATAGAGATGGACTACATTACAACAACATTCAGGGCTCAGTGCATATAAATATGCACTAAGGCATCAATAAAAATAAACAGTTAAAATTAAGACAAAGAATATAAAGAAAAATTATAAAAATAACATAAAAGAAAGTAGAAAAAGAGAAAAGGGTGAACACAGATGAAACCTATAGAGAGCAAATAGCCAGACAGTAGATTTAAATCTATCATTCAGGATGAATATACTAAAAAGTCCAATTAAAATCTGTGATTTGGATTAAAAAACTCAAGGTGAAAAATTGTACTTTCAGAGATCATTTCTATTATTTATTTATTTATTTATTTATTTATTTATTTATTTATTTATTTATTTATTTATTTTACTAGAGAAGTTTCTCTACTAAAAGTGCAGAGCACCAGTAAGGATATATCTTCCTAGGACTCTTTTTCAACATAATTAAACACGGTTACAGGATACAAAGTTATCAGTTCACACTCCCACCAACAGTGCAAGAGGGTTCCCCTTCTTCACATCCCCTCCAATAGGATGTTGTTTCCTGTCTTGTTAATTTTCACCATTCTCTCTGGTGTGAGGTGGTATCTCATTGTGGTTTTGATTTGTATTTCCCTGATGGCAAGTGATGAGGAGCATTTTCTCTTGTGCTTGTTGGCCATGTGTATGTCTTCTACTTCTTTTTTTTTTTAAAGATTATTTATTTACCTATTCATGAGAAACACAGAAAGGGAGAGAGAGAGAGGCTAGACACACAGGCAGAAGGAGAAGCAGGCTCCATGTAGGGAGCCCGATGTGGGACTCGATCCCAGGTCTCCAGGATGACGCCCTGGGCTGAAGGCAGCACTAAACTACTGAGCCACTGGGGCTGCCCTATCTATCTGTATGTCTTCTTTGGTGAAATTTCTGTTCATATCTTGCCCATTTATGATTGGATTATTTGTTTCTTTTCTGTTGAGTTTAAGAAGTTCTTTGTAGATCTTGGATAATAGCCTTTATCTGATAGGTCATTTGCAAATATCTTCTCCCATTCTGTAGGTTGTCTTTTAGTTTTGTTGACTGTTTCTTTTGCTGTGCAGAAGCTTTTTATCTTGATGAAGTCCCAATATTCATTTTTGCTTTGGTTTCCCTTGCTTTCATAGATGTATCTTGCAAGAAGTTGCTGTGGCCAAGTTCAAAAAGGGTGTTGCCTGTGTTCTCCTCTAGGATTTTGATGGAATCTTGTTTCACATTAAGATCTTTCATCCATTTTGAGTTTATCTCAAAATGGTGTATAGTGTAAGAGAATGGTCAAGTTTAATTCTTCTGCACATGGCTGTCCAATTTTCTCAGCACCATTTATTGAAGAGACTGTCTTTTTTCCAGTGGATCGTCTTTCCTGCTTTGTCGAATATTAATTGACCATAGAGTTGAGGACCCATTTCTGGATTCTCCATTCTGTTCCAATGATCTATGTGTCTGTTTTTTGTGCCACTACCACACTGTCTTGATGATCACAGTTTTGTAGTACAAACCTGAAATTCGGCATTGTGGTGCCCCCGGCTCTGGTTTTCTTTTTAAATATTCCCCTTGCTATTTGGGGTCTTTTCTGATTCCATTTAAATCTTAAGATAATTTGTTCCAACTCTCGGAAGAAAGTCCATGGTATTTTGATAGGGATTGCATTAAATTTTAAATTTCCCTGGGTAGCATTGACATTTTCACAATATTAATTCTTCCAATCCATGAGCATGGAATATATTTCCATCTCTTTATGTTTTCCTCAATTTCTTTCAAAAATTTTCTGCAGTTTTTTTTTTTTAAAGATCCTTTACCTCTTTGGTTAGGTTTATTCCTAAGTATCTTATGTTTTGGGGATGCAATTGTCAATGGGATTAACTCCTTAATTTCTCTCTCTTCAGTTTCATTGTTACGTATAGCAATGCCACTGATTTCTGGGCATTGATTTTTGTATCCTGCCACATTGCTGAATTACTGTATGAGTTCTAGCAATCTTGGGGTGGATTCTTTTGGGTTTTCTATGTACAGTATCATGTCATCTGCGAAGAAGGATAGTTTGACTTCTTATTTGCCAATTTGAATGCCTTTTATTTCTTTTTGTTGTCTGATTACAGATGCTAGGACTTCTAGTACTATGTTGAATAGCAGTGGTGAGACTGGACCTCCCTGTCATGTTCCTGATCTTAGGGGAAAGGGTCCCAGCGTTTCCCCATTGAGAATGATATTTGCTGTGGGCTTTTCATAGATGGCTTTTAAGATGCTGAGGAATGTTCCCTCTATCCCTACACTCTGAAGAATTTTGATCAAGAATGGATATTAAAAATAATGAAAGGGAATAAAGGGGAAAGGAGAAAATAGGGGGAAATATCAGTGAAGGTAACAGAACATGAGAGACACCTAACTCTGGGAAACGAATAAGAAAGAGAGGTGGGTGGTGGGTTGGGGTGACTGGGTGACGGACACTGAGGGGACACTGAATGAGATGAGCACTGGGTGTTATGCTATATGTTGGCCAATCGAACTCCAATAAAAGAAATATATACAAAAAAAAAAACCCAAAACCAAAGTTAATATATAAAGGGTAATTGCTTTTTTGTATACCAACAATAAACAAGTAGAATTTGAGATTTAAAGCACAGCACCATTTACATGAACAGAAAAAAAAAAAAACAACCCCAAACCAAACCAACCCAAAAACCTGAAAAATCTAACAAATCTAAGAAAACATGCACAATACCTATATAAAGATTACTGCAAAATCTGATAAAGGAAATTGAAGAACTAAATAAATGGAGTTTTCCATGTTCATGGATAGAAAGACTCACTATTGACAAGATGCCAGTCCTTCTCTATTTGATCTATAGATTAAGTGAAATACTAGTTAAAAATCAGAAATTATTTTGTGGATATCAACAAATTAATTATAAAGTTCATATGGAAAGGCAAAAGATGCATAGTAGCCAACACAATATTGAATGACTGATACCAACAAAATTTAAGACTTGTTACAAAGCTGTAATAATCTAGATAAGATGGTATCAGTGAAAGAATAAGGAAATATGTCAGTGGAAAGAATAGAGAGCCCAGAAATCAGCATACATAAAATAGTCAAGTAATTTTTGACAAGGGAGAAAAGGCAATACAATGGAACAAATATATTCTTTTCAGCAAATGATATTTGAATAAGTGGGTTTTCATATGCAAAAAGATGAATCTAAACACAGACCTTGAACTCTTCACATCAATTAGATCAAAATATGTCACAGCTTGAATATAAAATACAAAACTATACAATTTTTAATAGATAACATAGGAGAAAACATAAATGACCTCTGGTATGACAGTAACTTTTTAGATACAACAGCAAAGGCACAGTTCATGAAAGAAAGAACTGGTAAATTGGATAATTTTATAAAGTGAAAAGTCAATAAAATTATTAAATATATTTCCATGTGATATCAAAAATGTTAAATCAACATACTATTATTTTTAATAGTGTCTAAAATATGAAACTCTTAGGGAAATATTTTGTAGAAGATGAGCAAGACCTGTATAATAAAAACTATAACCTTGGCTGCAACAAATTTAAGATCTAAATAAATGGGATGATATATCCTATTCACATATAAAAATACATAACATTGTTAAAATATCGGTTATTCCTGGGAGTGTAGAGTCAATCAAAGTGCTAACTAACAACTCCCCTCTTTTGTGGAAATTGTCAAGGTAATTCTAAAATTAATATCGGAATATAAAGGACCTAGAATAGCCAGAATGATTTTGAAAGACAAGACCAAAGTTGCAAATCATACCTTTTCTGATTTCAAGAGATAATATAAACTACAGTAATTAAGATCATGAAATATTGGTGTAAATGTAGTCATATAGGTCAATGTAACAAATTAGAGAAAATCTTGAAATAGGTTCAGAAATGTATGGGAAATTGATTTTGACAAAGGTGCTAACACAATTCAACCCGGAATGATATATTTTTGAGCGGCTAGCACTAGTGCAACTGGGTAGCCATATTAAAAAAAATCCTGACCATTTACCTCATTTCATATAAAAATTAACATGAAATGGATCATAGCTTAAAATTTAATCGTTAAAATGGTAATTTTTTTAATGTAGGATAAAATCTAAGTGATGAATTTGTTAAGGATTTCAGAAATTGTAAAAGAAAAAATCAGTAGGTTAAGCTTAAACAAAAAACCTCTTGGCTCTTCAAGGCAATTACAATAATGAAAAGAGTATTGATAGTCTAAGGAAAGATATTTATAAAACATATATCCAATAGAGGGACCTTTAATCAGAATAGTGTTTTCAAAACAATTTCCTGTATTTATCACAGTTTTTTATGATTGTTTTTTCCAAAATGATATTTATAATCACATATGGCTAGTAAGCACGTGAAGTGTGGTCAGTGCAATTAAGCAACTAAATTTTAAATTGCATTTAATTTCAATTAGTTTAAATTTAACTAGCTCTTATGTAGATAGTGATTACATAATAGAACAGGACAGATCTTGAATTTTTGAAGAACACTTATAAGTCAGTAAGAAGATAAACAACTATATTTTAAACATGGGCAAGATACTTGAATAGGCACAACACTAAAGAAGATGGCAAGTAAGCACATGAAAAGATATTAAATGTTATTAGTTGCTAAAGGAAGTGAAACTTAAAACTACAGTAAAAAACAAACAAACATTACAATCTCTCTAGAATGACTAAAATTATAAAGACTGATAATGCCAAGTGTTTGTAAGGACATATAGTAATTCAATATCTTATACACTCTGATGAAAATTTAAAATCAATTTGGAAACATTTTGGAAGTTTCTTTTAAAACAAATACAAAAAAAAAAAAAAAAACCTCAAATACACTTCTGCGATACAGCCCATTCTTTTTCCAAGCATTTATCCATAAGAAATAAAGGCATAAGTCTGCACAAAGATTTAAATATAAAAGTTCATATCAGGGGGAGCCTGGACGGCTCAGTAGGTTAAGCATCTGACTCTTTGATTTTGGCTAATGTCATGATCTCAGGGTCATGAGATAAAGCCCCATGTCAGGTTCCATGCTCAGGATGGATCTGCTTGTCTCTCTCCCTCTGCTAACTTCCTTTAATCTCTCTCTCTCTCTCTCTCTCACATAAATAAATAAATAAATAAATAAATAAATAAATAAATAAATAAATAAATATCTTTTTTTTAAGTTCATACCAACCTTATTAATAATAGCCAAAATTGGATATAAGTCAAATGTCCATTAACAGGTGATTGAATAAATTGTGGCAAAACCATGCAATGCAATAATGCTTAGCTATTAAAAGCAAAACATGTCTGTTTTGTTAACACAACATGTACAATTATCAAAATAATATGTTGACTGAAAGAACTTTATCAGCAAAGAGCACATACTGTATGATTCTATGCATATGCTTCTCAAAAATACAATTTAACCTATTGTGACATAAAATAGAGTGAAGGTTGCCTGGGTATGAAAAAGGGTTGGTACAGAGTGATGGATTACAAATGGATATGAGAACAATTGAGGGGACTATGAGCATATTCTCTATCTTAGTTTTAGTGCTAAATTCACAGTGATGTAGATATACATGTACATTTACATGTCAAAACACTTCAAGTTGTACATTTACCTGTGTGTTCATAAATTAGACATAAGCAACGATGCAAAATGCTTTATGCTCTAGTATGGAAGAAAAACAAAAACAATTCAACAAAGAAATTATTAAAAGAAATATAAATATTTTTGTAATTCAGAGTTGGCTGGAATTTTTTATATAGGACACAAAATACACTAAACTGAATAATATTTTTCTTTTCAAGAAATAACTTATTTTTAAAAAGATTTTAGTTTTTAATTTTTTAAAGAAATTTGTTCTTTTCAAAAAGTTTTTTTTACTTATTTGAGAGAAAGAGCAGAGTGAGTGAAAGCATGAGTTGGGGGGAGGGCAGAGAGAGAGAGAGAGGGAAGCAGACTCCCTGATGAGCAGTGGGCCAGATACGGGGTTCAAAGCCAGGACCCTGGGATCATGACCAGAGTAGACAGCAAATGCTTAACTGACTGACCCATCCAGGTGCCCCAAGATTTTATTTATTTATTTATTTATTCGAGGGAGAAAGAGAAAGAGTGGGGAGGGGCAGAGGAGGAGGGAGAAACAATCTGAAGCATAGCTGTACTGAGCCCGGAGCCCAACATGGGGCTCGATCCCACCACAGGGATACATCATGACCTGAGTCAAAACCAAGAGTCAGACACTTAACTGACTGGGCCACCCAGATGCCGCCAGAAATAATTAACTTCTATTTAACAATAAACACCATTGGGATGCCTGGGTGGCTCTGGGGTTGAGCGTCGTCTGCCTTTGGTTTAGGGCGTGATCCTGGGATCGAGTCCCACATCAGGCTCCCTGCATGGAGCCTGCCTCTCCCTCTGCCTGTATCTCTGCCTCTCTCTGTGTGTCTTTCATGAATAAATAAATAAAATCTTTAAGATAGAGGAAAGTCGAGACATAGAGTGAGAGACTGTATTTGAAATACATTAATTTTTAATATAAAGGATTTTATCTAGAATCTATAAATAATAGAAATCAATAGGAAAACAGACTAAAATTTGAATAGGCATTTCACAGAAAAGGATATCTAAATTGCCACTAAACATATGAAAAGTTCCTCAAATTCATTTGTCTTCAAAGGCTTTTAAATGAAACCATAATGTGATAATACTTACTCTAGAGAATGATTAAATGGAAAAACAAAAAATAAAACTGAACATAACAAGTTTTATAAGACTGTAAAGACAATTTCACAGTCATAACTCCTGGATGATCTATAAATTCTGTGAATCATTTTTGAAAACTGACAGTTTTCTACCGCAGTTGAACAGATGTATAACTTTGACCCATCAATTCTAAATTCAGATATATATTCAAGAATTATGTGCATCTATGTTCACAAAAACATATGAATAAGAATACACATAGAAGCACTATTGGTATATTAGTAAAATAGAATACTATACAGAAGCAAAAAATGAATCAACTAGCCAAACACAAAAACATAGATGAGTTTTACAAACAAATAACAAGGCAAAAATGCTAGGCACAAAAGAGTATATGTGCTCTATAATATTATTTATAAAGTTTAAAAGAGTTACATTATTTATATTATCACAAATTAGGAGATTGAGTTTGTTAGGAAGTTGACTTAGTTTTGATAGTATTAAGAGGGAGGCATTTGAGGAGTTAGCTATTGTTTCGTGTTTTGAATTTGGCATTTTTACTCTATGAGAATTTGGTCCATTTATTTCATAAAATGTCATCCGTGTTATACTATGCATAAATAGTAGTTATAGTAGTATGAATAATTTCACAATGCATTCAGGATTTTTTCCTGTGAGTTGTATATCACAACAGTCTTATTAAATATTGTAAGTATTTTTCTTGTGAATACATTAGTTATGTTATAAACTTCTAGTTTGAATTTAAAATATCATAATTAGAAAAAATAAAATTATGTATTATATTATCCATACACATTTCTCTTTCACAAATAACTTAGTCATTAAACATATATCCATCTATTATAAAATTTTATTTGATTGTTAAAGAATAATTACCTGGGGATGTATTTTTAATGAATTTTTTTCTTATTTGCATCTGCTTTACTGTTTGCCTTCTGTTAATTCCCATATTTTGTAGGCTTTTTTATTTGCCCATTTTAAGTTTATATTTTGGCATAAAAACATGTTCTTTTTGAAATAATTCATACATAAGTACTGAAAACCAAATCATTAAACATCTTAAGAATTCTTTTTACAACATCCCAAAATAGTGACTGATAGGAGACTGCATACAATCACAATTGTAAGTCATTTGATAAACTTCATAAATGGAAGTAGAATTTATATATACAGTTTGGTTTAAATTATTGATAAGGTAATCTACTAATACAATAAATATTATAGAAGTATTAATGAGTTTTTTATTCTTTTTCCTCCTTTTAATTAAATCTGAGTGGATTTTTTATAATAAAAGAAAAATTAAGGAAACCTAGGGATGGCTTACTCCTCTTCATTTAGCTGCAAATTATAGCTACATGGCAGTCTCAGGCTAGCCTCAAAGTGACCACCTGAAGATAAGAATTATACAACCATGGGGTGCCTGGATGTTTTCCTCAGTTAAGCCTCCTTCTCTTGGTTTCAGCTCAGGTCATGATTTCAGGATCAGAAGATCCAGGCCTGCATCAGGCTCCCCATTTAGTGAAGAGTCGGCTGGAGATTCTCTCTTACTCTCCTCATCCCTTTGCTCCATACCTCACTTGAGCTATATGTCTCTTTCTAAAACAAACAACAAACAAAACCTTAAAATAAGAGAATTATACCACCATCAATTGGTGTTATATTTCCACCTCACAGATCATTTAGATTTAGTCGTGATATGTCAAAAAGAATCATGGAAAATATGTCATACCACTTATATGGAAAGAAAATATCTATATTATCTTATTAAAGATGTATTATCTCCATGGCATCTCTTGGTGTCATTTTCATGGTAGGCATTGTTATGAGTATGGAACACAGGATTTTCTCAGTCTTTTCCTTTGCTTTCAATGAGAAATATGATTTTTATGTATGCTATTGTAAGCTGGCTGTAATAATTAGCTCTAATTACAGGTCAACTTGGGCAAATTCCATTACCAGTAATTCAGACAGAGTCCCAAACAGACTGCCCTGAGCACAGAGCCCCAAGCAGGTCTCCATCTCCTGTCCCTGAGATCACATGCTGAGCCAGAACCAAGAGTCCAAAGCTCATCTGACTGTAACACTCAGGTTCCCCAATGCAAACTATTTCTTAAAGTCATGTTTATTGTTTTCTGCTATTAGAAAAGAAGATATCAGTCCTATTAATTGGGAGTTTTTCTGCTGCTAAATAATGTTATAATCTTATACAGTTGTAGCCAAATTATGGGAACAGCCTAAATGTCCATCCACTGGTGAATGGATAAAGATAATGTGAATTTCATCTCTTGATTAGATAAAGAAGAGTGAGCTTTTCACTCTGATTTTGGTTTTGTCAAAATCCCCACTTCTACCTTAAAAGTAATTTCATGCAGTATTATATTATCTTCTATATATTATATACTATATATATATTATATTATACTGCACTTTTTTCAATAATTTTTTTATCTTCCCAAGAAAACAACCAATTTTATTCTTTAAATAATCTTCACATAAATGTTGGTATTTTCTTTTTGTTTTTTTGTTTGCTTGCATTTGTTTTGTATATCCTGATCCATTCCATTATTTTCAACTGTTTGTGATGTTTAATATTAACTCATGACTCATATTGTTTGTATTTGATTTGCTTACACAATTTGTGTGTTTTGTCATTTAAGTTGTGGATTTTATTCACTTGTGATTAATTTACTTATAAATAAGTTCAGCTTTATTCTTGTAATATCTACTTTTTAATTTTTTATAGTTTCCCTTTCATTTGACATTTATTAATCAAATGTTTTAGTTCACTGTTTCTATAGATTTGAATATTTTATCTAATTATATTTTCTGTAACAATTACTCAAAAATATTTATCATTTTATTTCATCATAAATTTCTTTAATAATCATTAAATAATTCTATTGCAAAAAAGGGAAGTGAAAGTTATATATATAACAAATATAATAAGATTTAGATAGTAACTATACTTTGACTTACAATATATAATACATTTTGAGTATCTTAATGCGGTTTTATATGTTACCAAGACAACCAATCCTATAATCCTAAGTAAATTGTTGTAATTGATTAAAAAAAAAACCAACAAAGAAAAAACAAAAACTTACTTCTAAGCTGGATTCTTGGAGACGATTGGTCAGACAGTTCCAGGCTCTGATGTACAGACAGATCCTTAGGGAAAATCTGCCCTCAGTCTGAAGTTTCCCTAGCAGCCTCAGTGATCTGTCCTTTTCTTTCTTTCTTTCTTTCTTTCTTTCTTTCTTTCTTTCTTTCTTTCTTTCTTTCTTTCTTCTTCTTCTTTCTTTCTTCTTTCTTTCTTTCTTTCTTCCTTCTTTCTTTCTTTCTTTCTTTCTTCTTTCTTTCTTTTCTCTTTCTTCTTTTCTCTTTCTTTCTTTCTTTCTTTCTTTCTCTTTCTTTCTTTCTTTCTTTCTTTCTTTTCTTTTTCTTTCTTTCTTTCTTTTCTTTCTTCTTTCTTTCTTTCTTCTTTCTTTCTTTCTTTCTTTCTTTCTTTCTTTTGTCTTTCTTTCTTTCTTTCTTTCTTTCTTTTTCTTTTCTTCTTTCTTTTTCTTTTCTTTATTCCTTCCTTCCCTCCTTCCTTGTTTTTTTTTTAAAGTAGGCCCCATGTTTTCTTTTAAAGTAGGCCCCAAGCCCATTGTGGAGCCCAATGTGGGGCTTGAACTCATACCCCGAGATCAAGACCTGAGCTGAGATCAAGAAGAGTCAGATGCTTAACCAACTGAGCTACCCAGGCTCCCCACCAATAATTTCTTTTTGGACTTATGCTCTTAAATCCAACTACGGTTTCCTAACTCTCTGAATATGAATATAAAGGAAACATTCTTTATATTGGGTAAACCTATGTTTTCTTTTGTTGTTGTTGTTTAAATAAATTTAATATTTCTTTAAAAGATAAAGAAAACATCCACAAAGAGTCATAATCAAATAGAAAATATTACCATTATATGAGCCATCACCTATGTCCATCAGAAGAAACAGAATTTTTAATTCATAAATAATCTTACCTGGGACATGGATATGAGATTAAGAGATGGCCTATTAGTGCCACTTCTGTCCTTTCTCTTTATTTTCAAAACACTTTCAAAAGTAGGTATGCTTTAAGTTTTTAAAAATACTGTACCTATTTTTCAGAGGGCATAATTTTGTGAAAATTTTGGGTAAATTATCTAAATCATAAAAAATAAAGCAAAAGGTTGGGTGATGGATTACAATATTATATAAGGGGTAAGGCCTACCAAAGTATTTTCTAGGGGAATATATTTATTTGATTCACTATTTATCTTGATTGTAGCTCCCAGACTTAATGAAGTTACAGGTTAACATAGTTTGTCAGATTAAAATGAAGATAATTTATGTCTAGTAGAAAAGATAACTCAAATTGTTGAGGATTATGGCTCTGTAGGATATTTGTCAGTTTTGAAATTAATCCAACAATCTTATATTAACTTGCCATTATTAAACTTTTTATAAATATTCTTTGAATCAATATTAACATCTTACTTTTATCTTTATTAACTATTTCCTTAAGTATAGGACATTGGAGAAGTGGCATTTTATATTTAAAAATATATAAATTATATTTTAAATATAAAATTATATTTTGCAATTTTGGTCGTTCAACCAAGAACTAATGGACTAATCTGGCAAATCCACTCAAACTAATCAAACTATATTGTTTGCCTAATTAATCTGAATCTGTTAAACACCTCAAATTTGTTTACTAATAAAATAAGCTAAGGGTATACCCATGTAATATTTATGAATATAAAAATCATGATTTCCAATAAACTATACTGAATTTTTCTTTTATAAGAAAATGTACAGGGATCCCTGGGTGGCGCAGCGGTTTAGCGCCTGCCTTTGGCCCAGGGTGTGATCCTGGAGACCTGGGATCGAATCCCACGTCGGGCTCCTGGGGCATGGAGCCTGCTTCTCCCTCTGCCGGTGTCTCTGCCTCTCTCTCTCTCTCTCTCTCTCTCTCTATCATAAATAAATAAAAAAAAATAAAAAAAAGAAAATGTACAGCAGTAATTATTTCCTATTTTGTAAACTTGAACATCATTTATACAATTTACATATCAAAATTTTGGGATGATATTGTATCAGGTTAATTAATGGATAACCATTGGCTTGCTAAATAATTTCTAAGTAAAATAAAATATATAACTGATTACTAAGCACAATTTTAATGTTACTTACTTTATTTCTTATTTTTATGCTATATTTAGGGTCATATTTACATGTTAATTTTTGCAAATGTGAAATGCTAAAGAAGAGTTTTGAATAGTTGTAAAAATTACATTGTTTTTATTGATGAGCTTTGCTTTCTGCTAAAATTATCACTCAGTTTCTAAGTAAATATAAGTTAGTTACTATTACAATTACTTTATTATAATTACAATCTTTTGGATTAGTATATGATATGTAATTGGATAAATTTTTGCTGTTTTCTAGAAAAAGCAAAATAATTTTGTACTGAAATAAAGTGCAAGTTTGTTCCAGATTTAAAAGAGTATAATGACAGACAAATTCTGAGTTTGTCTAGAAATTTATGGAGGGAGATTTTAAATTTTGAAAAATCATACTTTAAGAAACATTTAGGTAAAGTAATTGCAAAGACTGTCTTTAACATAACTCAGAACTCAACCTGAAACAGCTTGGTTTTAGCTTTAGTTCCTTAAATTACAAGCTTCAGCACTAGTTCCTTAGAGTGGAGCACTTTCACAGAAAAAAATCTAGTTTCACCAGGATATATTAAGAGAAGTTTATATAACTGAAGAAGAAAAAAATGAAGAAACAAATATTTGGAGACAATAGCACCTATCCAAATTATTATTATTTTTTATTATGATTAATATTTTTTTAATTTTTAAAATTTTTTTGGTGTTCAATTTGCCAACATATAGAATAACACCCAGTGCTCATCCCATTAAGTGCCCCCCTCAGTGCCCATCAACCAGTCATCCCCACCCCCTGCCGACCTCCCTTTCTACCACCCCTAGTTCGTTTCCCACAGTTAGGAGTCTCTCAGGTTCTGTCTCCCTTTCTGATATTTCCCACTCATTTTTTTCTCCTTTCCCCTTTATTCCCTTTCACTATTTTTTTATATGCCCCAAATGAATGAGACCATATGATGTTTGTCCTCCTCTGATTGAATTACTTCACTCAGCATAATACCCTCCAGTTCCATCCACGTCGAAGCAAATGGTGGATATTTGTCATTTCTAATGGCTGAGGAATATTCCTTTGTATACATAGACCACATCTTCTTTATCCATTCATCTTGCGATGGACACTGAGGCTCCTTCCACAGTTTGGCTATTGTGGACATTGCTGCTAGAAACATCGGGGTGCAGGTGTCCTGGCATTTCACTGCATCTGTATCTTTGGGGTAAATCCCCAGCAGTGCAATTGCTGGGTCATAGGGCAGGTCTATTTTAACCCCTTGAGGAACCTCCACACAGTTTTCCAGAGTGGCTGCACCAGTTCACATTCCCACCAACAGTGCAAGAGGGTTCCCCTTCTCCACATCCTCTCCCACATTTGTTGTTTCCTGCCTTGTTAATTTTCCCCATTCTCACTGGTGTGAGGTGGGATCTCATTGTGGTTTTGATTTGTATTTCCCTGATGGCAAGTGATGCAGAGCATTTTCTCATGTGCATGTTGGCCATGTCTATGTCTTCCTCTGTGAGATTTCTGTTCATGTCTTTTGCCCATTTCATGATTGGATTGTTTGTTTCTTTGCTGTTGAGTTTAATAAGTTCTTTATAGATCTTGGAAACTAGCCCTTTATCTGATATGTTATTTGCAAATATCTTCTCCCATTCTGTAGGTTGTCTTTGAGTTTTGTTGACTGTATCCTTTGCTGTGCAAAAGCTTCTTATCTGATGAAGTCCCAATAGTTCATTTTTGCTTTTGTTTCTCTTGCCTTCATGGATGTATCTTGCAAGAAATTACTGTGGCCAAGTTCAAAAAGGTGTTGTGTGTGTTCTCCTCTGGGATTTTGATGGAATCTTGTCCCACATTTAGATCTTTCATCCATTTTGAGTTTATCTTTGTGTATGGTGCAAGAGAGTGGTCTAGTTTCATTCTTCTGCATGTGGATGTCCAATTTTCCCAGCACCATTTATTGAAGAGACTGTCTTTCTTCCAGTGGATAGTCTTTCCTCCTTTGTCGAATATTAGTTGACCATAAAGTTGAGGGTCCACTTCTGGGTTCTCTGTTCTGTTCCATTGATCTATGTGTCTGTTTTTGTGCCAGTACCACACTGTCTTGATGACCACAGCTTTGTAGTACAACCTGAAATCTGGCATTGTGAGGCCCCCAGCTATGGTTTTATTTTTTTAAAATTCCCCTGGCTATTCGGGGCCTTTTCTGATTCTACACAAATCTTAAGATAATTTGTTCCAATTCTCTGAAGAAGGTCCATGGTATTTTAATAGGGATTGCATTAAACGTGTAAATTGCCCTGGGTAACAATGACATTTTCACAATATTAATTCTTCCAATCCATGAGCATGGAATATTTTTCCATCTCTTTGTGTCTTCCTCAATTTCTTTCAGAAGTGTTCTGTAGTTTTTAGGGTATAGATCCTTTACCTCTTTGGTTAGGTTTATTCCTAGGTATCTTATGCTTTTGGGTGCAATTGTAAATGGGATTGACTCCTTAATTTCTCTTTCTTCAGTCTCATTTTTAGTGTAGAGAAATGCCACTGACTTCTGGGCATTGATTTTGTATCCTGCCACATTGCCAAATTGCTGTATCTGTTCTAGCAATCTTGGGGTGGAGGCTTTTGGGCTTCCTATGTATAGTATCATGTCATCTGCAAAGAGGGAGAGTTTGACTTCTTCTTTGCCAATTTGAATGTCTTTTATTTCTTTTTGTTGCCTGGTTGCTGAGGCTAGGACTTCTAGTACTATGTTGAGTAGTAGTGCTGAGAGGGGACATCCTTTTTGTGTTCCTGATCTTAGGGGAAAGGCTACCAGGTTTTCCCAATTCAGAATTATATTTGCTGTGGGCTTTTCGTAGATGGCTTTTAAGATGCTGAGGAATGTTCCCTCTATCCCTACACTCTGAAGAATTTTGATCAGGAATGGATGCTGTATTTTGTCAAATGCTTTCTCTGCATCTAATGAGAGGATCCTATGGTTCTTGTGTTTTCTCTTGTTGATAGGATCTATTACATTGATTGTTTTATGAGTGTTGAACCAGCCTTGCATCCTTGAGATAAATCCCACTTGGTCATGGTGAATAATCTTCTTAATATACTGTTGGATCCTATTGACTAGTATCTTGTTGAGAATTTTTGCATCTGTGTTCATCAGGGATATTGGTCTATAATTCTCCTTTTTGGTGGGGTCTTTGGTTTTGGAATTAAGGTGATGCTGGCCTCATAGAACGAATTTGGAAGTACTCATATCTTTCTATCTTTCCAAACAGCTTTAGGAGAATAGGTATAGTTTCTTCTTTAAACGTTTGATAGAATTCTCCAGGGAAGCCATCTGGCCCTGGACTTTTGTGTCTTGGGAGGTTTTTGATGACTGCTTCAATTTCCTCCCTGGTTATTGGCCAGTTCAGGTTTTCTATTTCTACCAGTTCCAGTTTTGGTAGTTTGTGGTTTTCAGAAATGCGTCCATTTCTTCCAGATTGCCTAATTTATTGGCGTAGAGCTGTTCATAATATGTTTTTAAAATCATTTGTAATTGCTTGGTGTTGGTGGTGATCTCTCCTTTCTCATTCATGCATTTATTAATTTGAGTCTTTTCTCTCTTCTTTTTAATAAGGCTGGCTAATGGTTTATCTTATTAATTCTTTCAAAGAACCAACTCCTGGTTCTGTTGATCTGTTCCACAGTTCTTCTGGTCTCGATTTCCTTGATTTCTGCTCGAATCTTTATTAACTCTCTTCTTCTGCTGGGTGTAGGATCTATTTGCTGGTTTTTTTCCAGCTCCTTTAGGTTCAAGGTTAGCTTTTGTATTTGAGTTCTTTCCAGTTTTTGGATGGATGCTTGTATTGCGATGTATTTCCCTATGGGACTGCTTTTGCTGTATCCCAAGGATTTTGAACGGTTGTATCTTCATTCTCATTAGTTTCCATGAATCTTTTTAATTCTTCTCTAATTTCCTGGTTGACCCTTTCATCTTTTAGCAGGATGGTCCTTAACCTCCACGTGTTTGAAGTCCTTCCAAACTTCTTCTTGTGATTTAGTTCTAATTTCAAAGCATTATGGTCTGAGAATATGCAGGGGATGATTCCAATCTTTTGGTATCAGTTAATACCTGATTTGTGACCCAGTATGTGGTCTATTCTGGAGAAAGTTCCATGTACACTTGAGAGAATGTGTATTCAGTTGCGTTTGGATATAAAGTTCTGTAGATATCTGTGAAATCTATCTGGTCCAGTGTATCATTTAAAGCTCTTGTTTCTTTGGAGAGGTTGTGCTTAGAAGACCTATCGATTATAGAAAGTGCTAGCATTGAAGTCACCAAGTGTAAGTGTATTATTATCTAAGTATGTCTTAACTTTGGTTATTAATTGATTGATATATTTGGCAGCTCCCACATTCGGGGCATATATAAGGATGATTAACAGTCCTCTTGTTGGATAGTGTCCCTCTTCATCTCTCACTACAGTCTTTGGGATAAAATTTAGTTTATCTGATATAAGGATGGCTACCCCTGCTTTCTTTTGAGGACTATTTGAATAGTACATGGTTCTCCAACCTTTTATTTTCAGGCTGTAGGTGTCCTTCTGTCTAAAATGAGTCTCTTGTCGACAGCAAATAGATGTGTCTTGCTTTTTTATCCAGTCTGAGACCGTGAGCCTTTTGATGGTGTCATTAAGCCCATTCACGTTCAGAGTTGCTATTGGAAGATATGAATTTAGTGTCATCATGATACCTATTCAGTCTCTGTTTTTGTGGATTGTTTCCTTGGACTTCCTGTATTACAGAATCCCCCTTAATATTTCTTGCAGAGCTGGCTTCGTGGTCACATGTTTTTTTATTTCTGCCTGTTTTGGAAGCTCTTTATCTCTCCTTCTCTTCTGAATGAGAGCCTTGCTGGATAAAGTATTCTTGGCTGCATGTTCTTCTCATTTAGGACCCTGAATATATCCTGCCAGCCCTTTCCTGCCTGCCACATCTCTTTGGAGAGGTCTGCTGTTACCCTAATACTTCTCCCCATAAAAGTTAGAGATTTCTTGTCTCTTGCTGCTTTAAGGATCTTCTCTTTATCTTTGGAATTTGCAAGGTTCACTATTAAATGTCGAGGTGTTGAGCGGTCTTTATTGATGTTGGGGGGGGGAGAATCTCTCTATTTCTTGGATCTGAATGCCGTTTCCCTTCCCAAATTGCGAAAGTTTTCAGCTCTGATTTGTTCAAATACATATTCTGGACCTCTGTTCGTTTCGGTGCCCTCGGGAACCCCAATTAAACTTAGATTTTTCTTCCTGAGCTGTCATTTATTTCCCTTAATCTATCCTCATGATCTTTTCATTGTTTTTCTCTTTTTTCCTCAGTTTCCCTCTTTGCCATCAACTTGTCTTCTATGTCACTCACTCATTCTTCCATGTCATTAACCCTTGTCATTAGGACTTCTTGTTTGGATTGCATCTCTTTCAATTGATTTTAAATTTCTGCCTGATTAGATCTAAATTCTGCAGTCATGAAGTCTCTTGAGTCCTGTATGCTTTTTTCTAGAGCCACCAGTAGCTGTATAATAGTGCTTCTGAATTGGCTTTCTGACATTGAAGTGTAATCCAGATTTTGTAACTCTGTGGGAGAGAGGGCTGTTTCTGATTCTTTCTTTTGAGGTGAGGTTTTCCTTCTAGTCATTTTGCTTAGTGAAGAGTGGCCAGAAACAAATTGTATTGGGAACAGGAGAAAAAGAGAGAAGAGAAAAAAGAAAAGAAAAAGAAAAGAAGAAGAAGAAGAAAAAAAAAACAAACAACTAGAGAAAAGAAAAAAAAGGGGGTGGGGGGAGCAAACAAAACAAAAAACACGGGGGAGTATCCTCTGATTCTGTATACTGTAAATCCCTCGACTCCCTGGAACTTTCCAGTGCTGCTTGTTCAATAATTTGCTTTTCCCCGTCTGTCTAGCTGGTCTTCTGGGGGAGGGGCCTGCTGTGCTGATTTTCAGGTGTGAGCACTTGGGGGAGCTGCTCTGCCCCTGCCTGGTGCAGGGCTCAGTGGGGGCTGTTTACCCCGTTTGGCCCCAGGAGGAACAACCGCAGTGGCGGGGCCAGCTCTGCAGCCCTGGAGTCAGCTCCCGCAGTAGCTCCAGAGCTCTCCGTCTGCAGGGCCTGGAGGCTCCGGGCGGGGCCGCTGATCTGCTCAGCTCCGGGCAGGAGCCTCCTCGCTGTCCTGGGCCCTCCCGGCCTCTGCCTGTCCCGGGGGAGGCCGGATCCTGGGCTGTGTCCCGGCGCCCTGTGCTCCGGGGCCTGCGCTGTGGGATTCGCGCTCCCGCCCCGCAGCCCCCTCCGCGGAGCCGCCGCCCGAGCCCCTCCGAGCTGCTCTGGCCCCGCCGTGCGCGCTGCAGCCCTTAGGGAGCTCGGCGCACTCTCCGGGGCGCAGGTGTCTGTTAGTGTCCCCGGGAGCCCGAGGGCATCCCCGCCCTCCTGGGTCCTGCTCCACCTCCCTGCGGGCGCCTTTCCACCCGGGAAGGTTGGTGCAGCTCCTGCTCCTCCGGGACGGGGCTCTCCTGTCCTGGGGACACTCGCCCCGGCCTCAGCCCGGCTCCTCGCGGGGCCCCTCCCCCTCGGAGGCCTTTTGTTCCTTTATTTCTCTTTCCCCGTCTTCCTACCTGGATAGAAGCGCGAACTCTTCTCACTGTAGCGTTCCAGCTGGTCTCTATTAATCTCAGGCCGAATTCGTAGGTTTTCAGGATGATTTGAAAGTTATCTAGGTAATTTTGTGGGGACAGGTGACTTGGGGACCCTACTCTTCCGCCGTCTTGCCCCTCCCCGCACATATCCAAATTAAAGCATGGAGCAAAATATAGACAAAACAATTTTTTTTTAAGAGAGCTTCAGTGAGCTGTGAGATATAAAGTTCATTGATATTCATGTAATTGCTATCCAAAAAAAAAGAGGGATAGAGAATATTTAATAACAAAATTGATGTTTTTTTCCCAAAATTTGATGAGAATTCTAAAACCATAGATCCAACAGGCTAAAATAAAGTCGAGCAGGATATAAGCACACTGAAGTATATCTTAATTAAATTGCCGAAATTACTGAAACAAGACTTAAAATCAGTCAGAGAAAAAAAAGAAAAAGGCATAAAAACATATAAAAGAACAAATTAATAGGAGTGTCAGACTTCTCATCAGAAACTGCCAACCTGAAGACAATGCAAAGAAAAAAATCAACCTAAAATTTTAATTCCATTAAAAATATTCTCCATAAACAGGGTTGATTTCTGATTTACTTAACTAAAATAGTTTATTCTCAGCTGATGTGTACCCAATAATCTTTTTTTAAAAGATTTTATTTATCTATTCACGAGATACACAGAGAGAGAGAGGGAGAGAGAGAGGCAGAGACATAGGCAGAGGGAGAAGCAGGCTCCATGGAGGGAGTCTGACATGGGACTCAATTCCAGGTCTTCAGGATCAGGCCCTGGGCTGAATGCGGTGCTAAACCACTGAGCCACCTGGGGTGCCCTGTACCCTATAATCTTAAAGGGAGAAAGGAAGGAAAATTATGTTAGAAAGAAAATGAGTGACAAAAAAATGAACAGAAAATTATACATCTTTGTTTTTTTTAACCTTTATATATATATATATATACATATATATATGTTTATATGTATATAATAAACACATTTTGGGGGGTCAGATAGAGTCCTTTAGTAACCTAACACAATAATTGATGATTTGAAATAATTGATTTGTAAACCAAAGTAATGAGAATTTTATGATTTTGTAAATTATGCAGAAGATTCATAATATTACCTGAAAGAAATAAAAATGGAAGCATATTCCCATAGATTTTAAAATTATAGAAAGTACAAAGTTAAAGATGCATATTGTAAATCCTAAAGCAACTATTAAAAACAAAACAAAAAAGCAGATCTAAAATACCAAGAATAGAAACTAAATGGAATATCAATAATACAGTATTCATCAAAATGAAGGAAGGATAAAGGCAACCTCTGTGGTTCAGTCAGTTGAGGGTCTCACTCTTGGTTTCAGCTTAGGACATCATCTCAGGGTTGTGAGATTGAGCCCCCTGTCAGTCTTTGTGCTCAGTGGAGATTCTCTCCCTTTCTCTCCTGCCCCTCCACCTACCAGCATGTTCTCTCTCTCTTAAATAAGTCAATAAATCTTTTTAAAAAGGGCAACAAATCTGAACATACAGTTCTTGAAAGAAGACATACGGTTAACCAGTAGACTTATGAAAAAATGATCCACATCACTAGTCATCAGGGAGATAGAAACCAAAAGCACAGGGAGATTTCACCTCACATCTGTCAGAATGCCTAAAATCAAAAAGACAAGAAATGACAAGTGTTCGTGAGGATGTGGAGAAAAAGGAACTCTTATGTACTGTTAGTAAAAATGTAAATTTGTACACCCATCGTGGATAGAAGTATAGCGTTTACTCAAATAATTTAAAAAAATTGAAATAATTCTATTACTGGGTATTTACCCAAAGAATAATAAAACACTAATTCAAAAAGATATATACACCCTTAGGTTTATCACAGCATTATTTACAATAGCTAAAATATGGAAGCAACTAAGCGTCCATCATTTGATGTATGGATTAGGAAGAGATGGTATACATATTCAATGGAATTTTATTCAGCCATAAAGAGAGAAGACTGTGCCATTTTAGATATAGATAGACCTAGAAGATATTATTCTACCTGAAATAAGTCAGACTGAGAAAGACAAATGCCATATGAGTTCCTTCATACATGGAATCTAAGAAACAAAACAAATGAATAAACAAAAAGCAAATCAGACCTATGTGTACAGAGACCAAACTGATATTTGCCAGAGGGATGGGGGTGGGATGATGGGCAAAACGGGTGAAGAATCACATTTTATTCATAGACATACAGATTAGAAATAAAATGATCCAAAAGTATACATCATGGGAACACTACTTGTAAGGAAACTTACATGACTATGTCAGAATCATAGCAAGTAAACTGCAGAAAGAGGAATACAAGCAGAGATAAAGACTATCTGTAATAATAAAATTATCAGTTCATCAAGGTAAGAAATGATATATGACATGATCTTGTACCAGAAAACAGTTTCAAAATATGTGAAGCAAACAAAAGACTGAACTGAAGGTAGAAGCAAACGAGTCCAGAATTATAGTTTCAAATTTCAACCTTCTTTTCTCAATAATAGGTAGTACAAGTAGGCAGAAAATCAATGAGGATAGAAAATACTAGTATAATAAAATTGAACAAAGTAGTCTAAATGTCACCTATCGCTCTCTACTCAAAAACAGCAATATACATTTTTTTCTAAGCACTCATATAGTGTTCATTGAGACTGGCCACATGTCAGATTATGAAATATCTTAAAAGATTGAAAATAACTGACATTTTACAGAATATATTTCTTAAACACACAAAGTTAGACAAATAACAAGAATAAAACTTTGAAAATCTCCCAATATACATATATATGTAAATAAATATCTAAATTAAAAAACTGAACACATGCGTAAGTAATGTATGATTCAAAAAATAAATAGGAAAGAAAATTTGATGGCATTTTAACAAAGATGTAATGAAAACACATGTCAAAATGTGTTGTATGACTAAAAAATACTAAGAAAAAAATGTATAGCTTTAACTGCTGATATTCAAAGATAAAAAGGACACTCATTAATGATTTACATATCTACCTTCAAAAGCTAGAAAATAAAACAAATTAAATTCAAAGTAGAGGGCAGCCCGGGTGGCTCAGCAGTTTAGTTCTGCCTTCAGCCCAGGGCGTGATCCTGGAGACCCGGGATCAAGTCGCACGTTGGGCTCCCTGCATGGAGCCTGCTTCTCCCTCTGCCTGTGTCTCTCATAAATAAATAAATAAAATCTTTAAACAATTTCAAAGTAGAAAGAAAATAATAATAAATATGAAGGGAAACTCACAAAATAAAAACTAATAAATAGTAGAGGAAAAGCAATCAAATCAAGCTGATTCTTCTTATGGAATATGTATGTTTAAGCATAAGATGCTATGTTTATGTTTATGCTATGTTTATGTTACATATGTACATACGAGTATATATTTATATATTTGATATTATTAAAACAGATGTAAATATATATCTAAATAAATAAAACGTTTGCATATATACATGAAACTGAAAACACTAAATGTTAATACATAAAAATGAATAAACAAAATATAATAAACTCATATAAAGGTATATCACTAAACAATAAGATGTGATCATATTTGTTTATTTTTAGATCAATTAAAAATATTATTCTTAAAGAACTGAGCTATCCATAATACACACACACACACACATACACATATATATGTCTATATATTTATCCCATGTACATAAATTCTAGAAAATAAAATGAATTGATAGTGAAAGAAGACAGATTAAAGGACATCTATTGCTGGGATAAGTAGGTTATTATATAGGTGCACAAAGAAACCTTTTGGGATGATGGAAGTATTCCACATCTTTACTGGGGTTATGGCTACACAGGTATATATGTTTGTTAAAACTTAAAGACTGTGAAATTTGATTGTGCACATCTGATTATATGTAAATTATTTCCCAATAAAATGGATTGGTATAAACAAACTTTTATGTATCAAGTAGTGCGCTTGGCTTTTCCTATATACTATATTATTTAATCTCAATATAACTTTCCAAGTGGGTATTATTAGTATCCCTTTAAAGAAGAAAGCTGATTCCCAAAAATGTTAATAAATAGCCCTAGCGGGGATCCCTGGGTGGTGCAGCGGTTTGGCGCCTGCCTTTGGCCCAGGGCGCGATCCTGGGGACCCGGGATCCAGTCCCACGTCGGGCTCCTGGTGCATGGAGCCTGCTTCTCCCTCTGCCTGTGTCTCTGCCTCTCTCTCTCTCTCTCTCTGTGACTATCATAAATAAATAAAAAAAAATAAAAAAAATAAATAGCCCTAGCTTTTCATTTTATATCATTTTGGTGTCCAGGATTCCAATTCAAACAGATGAAAAATATTATGGAATCTATCTGTTACTTCTGTCTGTTAATTTTTGGTAGAAATTGTGAAGCAAATCTAAAATATCTATTGATAACCAAAATGGACACTGATGCACTATAGAATACCAAGAGATCCTTTGCTATAGCAATTATTGAAGGAAAGAATATTATTATTTTTTTATTTGTTACTTTAGATTTCTTTCATCTCCAGTGATAAAACTCAGACTGGATATTATTGTTGCTGTTGTTGTTGTTATAATAATAATGATAATAACATAATAATATAATAACACTATATTATTATATAATGATACTATTTCACTATGTAGTAATATTACATAACAATACTATATTATTATTATTATTATTATTAAAGTTTGGAGAAACTTTAGAAAGAATAAATTAAATGTGATAAAAATGGGTCAAGGAAAAACATAAGAAAGAACTGGCATGAGTTTAGGGTTTATAGTTGGGTTTTCTTGGGATACTTCTGAAGTCTAGCTTAGTTTACAGCTAGAAATTCAGTGGGAAACTTCAAATAATAACTTTAAATAATTGCAGCTACCAATTTTTGAAGCCTTACTATGTGCCAGGCATGTGTATATATTGCCTTTCAAATCCTTATAATTGTATGTGAATTATAAATATCTTATTTATAATTGCAAAAACAACTTTAAAAACCTTGACTGATTTGCTCACAATAATACAGATATTATAGAGTATAGTTGGAATTTAAACTGGTGTCTGTCTTAGAGCTTGAGCTGTCATTTATTAGTGAAACCTCCGCAGTAGATCATAGGTAAAAGCCTCAAGTTAGAATATAAATGTGTGTTTCTCTAGAGATTCTCCTGTTTCATGTCTTTTGACAAACCTGAATGTGGCTGTCACTGATTGATACTGCAAGTATCAAGTATTTCGATAGCTGGAAAATGTAATTTACTTCAGAGTAGACTCTATCTGTTTGACACATCATTGTAGCTCCAACACTTAGTACAATTCTTGTACATGTAGACTACTTGGAAATTATGTTAAGTGATGATCCCTGGACCAAAAGTATAAATTTGTTTCCTTATCACTTACATAGTTGAGAGCCCTACTTTGGTTTAAAAGAGTGAATCCACAGAAATCGAAAAGATCTTTAGACAACATATATGTCCCTGTATTCTTTCCAGGCAAATGTTCTAATGATTTAAGCCATTCTTAAAAGACAGATTGTCCTCTTGAATATATATACAGACAAATTACTTTCTTAGATTATATTTGGTTAACAAAAGTGTTTCAAGGCCAAATTAATATAGTGTTTGCAATAATTTTTGGACAAACACAAAACAAAGCATAAATGCATATGCAAAAATTTAAGAAAAAATAAAATGCAGTTTGTGGTTCCTGCCATATTATCACCTAACAATGTGAAACCATATCTTGCAAAATGAAATTTGGGAGATTGCAATAAGATACAAGTCATTCCAGGTCCTGAACTTTGGCTACTAAGTGTATTCCTGTAGTTGCCATTGCCAAAATGTAAAAAACAAAACAATAACAAATTAAAAACAAAAAGCTGTGAAAAAATCACTTTGTACCAAATATTAACTTCTACTTTCCGGGTCCATACAGACAAATTCAATTGTATTACGCTTATTTAAAGACTGAAGTTGGGCAGCCTGGGTGGCTCAGCGGTTTAGCGCCACCTTCAGCCCAGGGCCTCATCCTGGAGACCCAGGATTGAGTCCCACATCAGGCTCCCTGTATGGAGCCTGCTTCTCCCTCTACCTGTGTTTCTGCTTCTGTCTCTCTCAGTCTCTCTCTCATGAATAAATAAATAAAATCTTTAAAAAAAAAAAAAAACTGAAGTCATTTTGAATGTTATGCTATAACAACATTGAAAAGGCTAAATAAAAAAAAAGAAAAGAAAAGAAAAGAAAAGAAAAGAAAAGAAAAGAAAAGGCTAAATAATTTTTTTAGGGCCAAATTTAAAAACTTAGTTCCAGAAAGAAAGCTATTCATATCATTTGAATGTTATTCTATCAAAACTTATTTTCTGAACATCATACCTTTTGAAAGGATAATTAAATTTTCAAGAAAGTCAGAGTCTATAACTAAAGAAATCAATAACTATAGAGAGGAGTACCCAAAACCAAAGAGCAGGTCTTATTTGTGAAGAAGGGGGTTAGGTTCCTGTCCAGCATGTTCAAAATCCTACCATGGAGGAAAGTACTCATTGTCCCCATCTCTTTGCATGCCTAGGAAACATTCAACAACTGATGGCCAGATGTCTGCATCTGCAACTTAAACAGTCATATATGCAAACATAGTGAGTTTGGGTAAGTCATATGACCTAAGCTTAGTAATGCTTATAGGTTATATCTGAATATGGCCTAAGCTTAGTAATGCTTATAGGTTATATCTGAAACCAATCTTGAGCAAATTGCCAGGAAGAAAAAGTATACTTCAACACAGAGAGTTTGACTCAAGACTTTTAAATTTTGATTAAATAGTAAGCACAAAAGCATAATAATCAATTTAGCAAAGTCTAGGTTATACTGAATCGGTTCTGCTGTTAAGTAATGTGTAATCATGAGAAAGCATAATTTCCTCTCTAGGATATGATCTTGCCATTTGTAAAATAAGTAAGAAAGAGTAAGATTTCTTTGAAATCTATACTTCAATGATTTATGTGTTATTTGTGCTCAGTCTCTGGATGAGTGGTGACTTGGTTCATGTGATGTCATGAAACAATACATACAGCATCATTTCTCTTTAGTTTAAGGGGAAATCTAAGTTTTATTCTTTTTTTATTCTAATTTTTTGGGGTGGAGGTTGAGTAGGGGTTTGCTTTTCTCTAGGAAGGAGGAGTAAAAAAATTGTGGAATCAGGATCTGTGTCACAATAAACTTCTGAAGTCAGAAACCATTGGATGAAAGCTCTGAATTTCAATTTCCAAGCTTTTTTTTGTTTTTAAAAGATTTTGTTTGGTTTTTTAATTAATTAATTGGAGAGAGAGAGGTAGGGGACAGAGGAGGAGGGAGAGGAAGAAAAATCTAAGCAGACTCTGCCCTGAGCACAAAGCCCAGACATGGAAACCGGGCTTGAGGCTTGATCTCACAACCCCATGATCATGACTTGAGCAGAAACTAAGTGTCTGACAACTCACTGACCTAACCACCCAGGTACCCTTTCCAGGTCGTAGTAGATAGAATTGACTACTTAAGAATGAAAGAAAAAATTATAAAAACAGAGTAATGTATGGAAAATTATATGAGTGAATTCCAAATTCCTTCTTAGTCCAGAGTTTTCTATCATCTCAATAAAACTAAGATAAAATATGTTAACATCTGAGAATGTGGAAAAGAGTTAATATATTACACTGTGGATAAAATAATTAAAATGAAAATAAGTATACTGAAATTGGAAGATATAATTAAACAGAATTTATGCTCTAACAACATTGAAAGGGCTAAATAATTTTTTTAGGGCCAAATTTAAAAGAATTAGGACATTAAAGAAGAATGAAGTAAAGCTTGTCTTAATTACCAAAAGTTTTTAGAAAAACACATGCATACATGGAGATCTCTTGAATATCTATATTCTAAGAAAATAACACAATCTGTTGTTTATGTAACAGAGAAGCTGAGGGGAAATTGAAGGTACACACATGAGAACATTTACCCTTAGAAGAAAATAACCATGTACTAGTTGGGGAAACACATGTGCTCAGCTAGCTGCTGACTTTCCAGTCCTATCACCCACAAGGAACAACCTGAGAGAAAACAAGCCGCGTAGATGTGGCCCAATGTCAAATTAGCAGAGTGGTTTCTTTGGAATAACAAGGATTTCTAGCTTTGGAGTCTTATATTTGAAGTTTAAGTGTTTTATGTAAGGTGATGGAGGAAAGTCTAACAATATTTTATCAAGAACCATTTATTCATCTTTTTTGGATATTCCTGGGATAAATTTTAAGTTCACTTCGATGATTCCATTCCCTAAATTTTACCATGCCATCTCACATGCGTGAAATCACCAGTTAATTCTACATAGTTACTCTAAATTAAGTTCTGTTTTAGTGGGGCACCTGGGTGGCTCAATTGGTTAAGTATTTGCCTTCAGTTCAGGTCATGATCCCCGGGTCCTGGGATGGAGCACTGTGTGGGCTCCCTGCTCAGCGGGGAATCTGCCTCTCCCTCTCCCTCTGCCCTTCCCTTGCTCATTCTCTCTCTCTCTCTCTCTCTCTCTTTCTCTCTCTCTCTCTCTCAAATAAACAAATAAAATCTTAAAAAAATAGCAATTCTTTTATTTACTTTGGAGTTTTTAGTATTAAACTTGATTAAATAGTGCCACTGCTTTTTAATACTTTTCATTCCAAGGAATGAGCAAACTGTTTTAGCTTTCTGAAGACCCAAATTTAATTTGTGAATAAATAAATCCACAAAATAGTTTACAATTTTTATTATGGTTGTACTAAAACATATATATAAAATATGAATGAATAAATGTATTAGATTATAAAGGTAATAAAATAAAAATCCATGTATTCATAATCAAGCTTCAGATATAAAACATTACAATAACTGTGAGCATCACAAAGTACCTATTATTAAATGTATGTCTTCCATAAAGACAAAATTGTACTGAATTTTGATTTTATCCCTTTAAAAATAATGTTACCATATGTGAATAATACTTTTATTTTGAGGGGTTTTATACTTCACAATAAAAAAAAACTTTTGGAAGATAAAATGTAACAATTTAAACACTAGTGTTATCTTCATGATGCATTAAATAATATAGCATGAATCACACTACTCTTTTACTGTTTGAATTCTTAGTCATCCTGGTGATAAAATAAATTCAATATAAATCATGATATGATGAATATAGAAACAACAGATATATCACTAATTTTCCAACCTTCTTTTATTTTCAAAACTAAATGATTTTGTGTTAACTTTTTTCCATTCTTATTTTTCATTATTTAGCGACATATATTTCTGATTCAACATATAGCTGATTTTCAGAGACTGCATGTATGTGTGTAAAATAAAAATATATTTTCTTTTACATTACTAAAGAATATTGAATTCCAGATTTTTTTTTTTTAAGATTTTATTTATTCATTCATGAGAGACACAGAAAGAGAGGCAGAGACACAGGCAGAGGGATAAGGAGGATCCATGCAGGGAGCCCAATGTGGGACACGATCCCTGGACCCCAGGATCACGACCTGAGCTGAAGGTAGAAGCTCAACTGCTGAGCCACCCAGGGGTCCCTTGAATTCCATAGCCAATTCATTGTTTCTTTTTAGTGGAAAAATGTCTTTTAATCATTAAGAAGAAGCAATATTCTTAGAGCCAATAGCAAACACACACACACATAATCTTTTTACACTTTCGAAAGCTGAAGTACATTCATCAAATGATAGTTGTTATACATTTTTTATTAGTTATGGTATGAGACTTTTTATAAACGTCTATGTGTGCCACTTTTTAACATATTATCTCATAGCTTCCAACCTGCTCTTCTGTAGGGTGTTTTATGATACTAGAGCAGGGACTTGGCAAAACACATTTCTCTTGTGCTGGCTGGATTCCTGTTAGATTCTGGCAGCTGTGGAGCTGTAGGAAAGATTAGTAGGATTGAGGAGGGAAACAGACCTGTTCCTTTCTGTTAGCTCCCTGGTTCTGAAACCTTCACAGAAGCGATAACTGTGCACCAAGGCAGTAGCTGTTCATTTCAGTAACAGCAGTTCATTTCAATTTCCAGGGTTTGTTAGTTGATGTTTTTGTTTTTATTTTTTATTTTCAGACTGGCAGAACAGCCCCATTGTGCTCCTTACGTTACCAGCATTAGCCAGATAGTACCTCCTCAAAAATCCATGCCTGAGCTCTAGTGTTTCCTCCAACCAACCAAGATATTAGTTTAGCAAGTGAGAGAACCTGTTCTTCAGAGGTCACGGTCCTAGCCCTGGGGGCCCTGCTCCAAGGTCCTTTGTTCCCTTTATTCTCCCAGTTGCTTCATGCAATTACTGTCTCTGTGATAATTCACTGCTCTAATTTTGTTGCTAATACATGTTTAGACAATGTTTTTGGTTTTTAGAGAGGAGGAGAGAGAGGGGTGCAGGCAGAGGCTAAGGGGAAGGGAGAGAGAGAGAGAGAGAGAGAGAGAGAGAGAGAGAAGCAGGCTCCACCCCCAGCACAGTACCTCTGTGGGGCTCCATCTCAGGACCTTGAGATCATGATCTGAGCCAAAATCAAGAGTCCTGTGAGAGTCCTCACCCAGGAGTCCCTAGACATTTTTTAGTAATAGGTTCTACTTGTTAAAAAATATCTGTGTGGTTTTCATTTTTCTGGAGTCGGCCTTGACTGATACACCATGGTTGAATTTCCTTAAGAATAATCTTCTAAATTAAGATATTTGTCTTTCACAGTAATATGGCTTCAGAGAATTTGATTCTATTCAACTGAAGCCAGTATAAAAACATTATTATGGTTGTTCCTGTTCAAAAACAAGTTTCTCTGTTCCTTTAAGCTTTGAAATCTATTGAATGAAAAATCAAAATGATATCAAGGCTGAAACTTTGATAGGATGGTTGGGCTTCTCAATTCTAATATAAAATATGGCACAATGTATAAGGAATATAAAAGATCATAATCCATGTCTAAATACTGATTTAAGTTAGCAGGATTTTATTTGGGAATACAGTTATTTTTAATAGATGATACAAAATGAAACAAAAACAGTACCTCTTCTTCTTTTCACTTCTCTATATCTTGTGGGTAAACCTGTGGACTGTTTTAGAAAGAGATCTTATTTATACTCTGCCTCCTTAATACATGTTAAATTAGCAGATTCAGAAACATTGAAAAGGCCAGTAGCATTAGTATTTTTCTAAGACTACAAACCACTAAAAAGGGAGAATATGGAAAAGTAAATAAATTTTAAGCCAGCAAAGGCTGATGCAACACTTTAAAAAATGGTATTATTTAAGTGATATGAGTTCTTAAGCCTTACATCTCAGCATATCATAATGACACAACAACATTTTCTTAACTAATAAGCAAAGATTGATAGAATCCATTTACCTTCTGGAATGTGCAGACAAACATGCACACACAAATATACACATTTTTGACATTATCTGACCAAAGTGAAATGTATAACCCAACTATTCTACCCTTAGAATTTTTCCTATAAAACCTCATCTTCCAATGTGTATACACAGTGTGCCTGAAGTAGTATTTATAATAGCCTCAAAATAGAGATAGCCTTAACATCTAGTGGAAGTAGTGGAAGTGATACAGGTGTTATAATATATTAGTACAGTGGAAAACTATTCAAGAAGACACAAAAGAGAACATACGATATGAATTCATTTATGTAAATCCTCAAAGCTTGGCACAATTTTATACTGTTAAAACTGTTATACTGTATAAAAAAACAAAACAAAAATTCTGCCCAAATAGAGTTTTTATAGTTCTTTATAATTATTCAATGTGTATTTGTTTTATATATTATTAACATAGATACTATTTTCAAAATATTAACATATATAAATTGATTTACAATTTAAAATTTTATTCCAATGTCCAATACAAATTAGAGTTTTAAATTTCAAGTTAATCTTAAAAAACTTCCACTTTTTATTTTTGTTTTTATTTTTTCAATTTTATTAAAATATAATTTATATGCAGTTAGACACAAATTTCAAGCTTACAGTTGGAAGAATTTTGGCAAATATGTACATGCCTGTAACTATATGCATGTAAAATATGTCATCCCTATAACTTTTATCCAGAAATAGACAATTCCATCACACTTTTTTTTGCGTCTTTGCAATCATATCTCTCTATACACACACTGTCCCAGGTAAACATTGATCTAATTTCTGTCATTAGAGATGAATATAAATCTAATTATATAGTACATACTCTTTTATGCCTGCCTTCTTTCTTTAGGCATGTTTTTGAGATATATCTGGGCTGTGTAATGTGTTAGTATCTTTTAGGTCACTAAGTAGATTAATTTTTGGAAGGCAAGGGGTAAGCAATTTGCTTCTGTTGTGACAAGTTTCAATAAGTCATAAATTGGGGCATAATATTTACATGTATATATGATAAAGTTCTTTTATCAGACAAAAACCTACTTGCACTTCACACCTCCTTAATAAAAAACAATACCAAGTATTCTCCAAGATCTAGTGTTAGTAAAATTTTCATCAGAGTATAAGATGGTACAATCACATTAGAAAGAGTGTGGCAGTTTCTAAAACCGTTAAATCTACACTTTCTATGTACTCCAGGAATTTCATTCCTAGATACTACAAAAGACAAATAAGAACTCATGTCCATTTTTTGCAAAATTTTCAATGTAGCTTTGAAGCTACATTTGTAGCTTTGTAGCTACTACAAGTAGGCCCAAACTGAAGAAAAAGTCCCAAAACTCCAGAAGCCACAAATTGCTCATTCCCAAGGGATAAGTCACTAACTCAGAACTCAGTCCCACAATTCTAGTAGAATGATTCCAGAGTATGCACTCTGAACCATTTTCAATATTTTAATTTATTCCCAATAATTCTGGTATTTTTCCCAGCTTCTCTGACTAGAGCATGTTTCCTTAATCAACTCAACAACTTTTACTTAACAAACCACATTTTGGCAAGTCCTGCCCATGGATCACACACACACACACACACACACACACACACACACAGGGACACATGGACACATGGACACATTGAACTGAAAATTTACTCAGTTATATTAGCAAAGACATGGATATTATTGGCTTAAGGAGAAGAAAGAAATCAAGAAAAATAATTTCTATCTGCTTTCTGGTGCTTAAATGGGAGAACTCAGGTAGGTTATAGAGAGAAGTTTAACTCTTCTATTTTGTCATGTGAGAAAAAGCTCTGAGACAAAATCCAGGGTAAGGTGGTTGTCATAGAATGGTGCCTTGCCATTTCAATACAGAAACCATGACAGTCACAGTTCCAATCCTATTTTGCTAGGATTTCAGGAGTGCTTACACTACAGTAAGACTTCCTAAATCAAACGTCATTTAAGGATAATGAATACAAACAAACGAAAATAGGCATGGATATAATGGGGACATTTTACTACAGTTTACAAACTATATAAAACAACCATGATTAGAATGACAATGACATATTAAAATACAAAATTATTTCGTATTTCATCACTAGTCTTTGTGACTCAACTTTTTTTTTAATGTATTGGCTTTTATTATAACATGGAAAAATGCTATGTATTTGTTAGGTTCAGGTTTGAAAGATGGTAGATGTTATATTTTCCAAATAATCAAGAAGTTTTGTTAAAATTGTATTATTTATTAGTAGACTTTGTGCATATACTTATATGTATGACTTTGGTATGTACTTTATAATGACTTTCTTTCTTATATTATTTTGCAGTTTCTATTACAGGGAAGGAATGAAGATAACAGAAGGTAAAAGAGATTTTTAATCTGGTCAATCAGTGATCCCATCTCTTTTGACTTCAAAGCCATGCTAACATTTAAAAATGATTTCATTATATGAGATTATATTTTATCAGGATGCTTTTGGCATCATCACTGAAAAAGATCATGGTCATTAGCTGATATAATAATTAGCCACATTACAAATTTATAGCCTCACTCATCTATGGGGAGTTTAAGGGACTAACAGGGCTGAGAAAAGTTCAAATTCTCACTTTTGAGAGGCTCTATAGAGCCTCAACGTTACTTTTAGTTTTCCATAGATTTCATTTCACAAATGCTGCAGCAATCCAGAGAAGTAATAATGTATGGGAAAAGATTTAAAATTAAACTTAGAGGCAGCATTCTGAATGCATTTAGCATTTGTAATATGATAAGTCCTCATAGTAGTGCCTAAATCAGGAATGATGCTGAATGTGTAAACAATGTGTGTTGGTTAAGTATATATGACAAGAAACATGTAAATCCTATAATCTTTATATTGAAATATTCACATTAAAATATTTCATACTTTCAATCCATAAACTTCTATCTTTGGAAATATAGACTCTGATGTCTATAAATTTTTGTGGAATTATATTACTTTAATTGAAGCTTTGAGATAGACACAAGACAAACAGAAAAAGAGCTTTGGGTTCCCAGATGAGGTAGTCAATCCTCCTAAATTCTGTGGTATCCATGGGCTATAGATTTATTTCATGTATATTTAATTATACTAATTTATAAAAAGCCTAGTATAATATTCATGATAAACTGTTGCTTACACTTATTCAAATACATTTGAATGTGTTGTCTTATTGATAAATACCTGGGAACTTCCAAGTATCCATGATAATAGGGAGGGATACAGATAACCAAATATCTATTTTGATTTGAATTGATTGTATGAAATATTTCATACTGCATCTATATTCTACTGATTATATTTGGATCAGGACCTTATTTATTAAGTTAATTATAGAATTAGATCATGGATAAATTATGACAGGGAGAAATGGATGTTAAATAAGTTAGTGAAAGAAAGCAAATCTGAAGCTAACTATTTGCTGAAAAAAGTCCACACACACAAAAACAAAATCTTATGGTTATAAGTGCAATAACTATAATAATAATAGAAATAATTGATATGATCACTTACTGAATGCTAAGCACATTGTATGAATTATCTTATTTTTCAGCAACTGCACGAAATACATATCTGGGTGTGTGTATGTGTACACATTTCCATTTATACATAAGGAAAGATTACAAATGTTCCATAAACAGCCAAAGTTACATAGACTGTAAATGGCAAGACCAAGATATAAATTCTCACTGTAGAATTCAAGCTCAACCATGACAATTTTTTACCATGCAGCCATTTATTCATTGTATTTGAGTCTTCTTGAAGTATAAAGTTTTAGGAATATATGTGGCTCGAGGTAATAAATGATAAAGTTATAAAGAGATAAGTGATACATTCTACTCTGAAGAGCCATTTAAATAAGTCCACATAGAGTTAAAATATAATAAGCAGAGTTAAAATCACATCATGAACTAATATTCGTGCAGGTATCCACATGTGAAGTAAGTTTAATTTAGATATTTAACAACCAGTTGTGGGGTAAATCTACAGTGGCTGAGTACTGGCATCTGCTCCCTCCTATAGCAGCGCGGTAGCCGGGAAGCCATGGAAGGTAAATAAGTTCAGTGCTGGCTTTACCTTATGTGTAATAAAAGGGATACAAAGCAGAGAAGAACATAAGTGGGATTTAATGAGAAACTAGAGGAATACTGGAGGCCTGCGACAAGAATAAATCAATATTTTGATCATGGGACCTTCCAGAGCCTTTGCTGCTATTATAATAGGAAAGTGGCACAAGCAATTGCCTTCAGAGGCTTTTACAAGCTGTGATACACTCTTTGGTCCTGGCTCATAGAAGAACTTTTGACGTTCTATTGCCGCAGTGCAATCTTTCTGCCCATTAAAATGGGAAAAATAAAATGATTCCCCTACTGTGGCTTTTCTTAGAAACACCCTCTACATTCTGTAGACATGTGGACATTATATATAAAATGGCTTAGAGGAAGGAGCATAGTAAAATATAGATGTACTGAAAGCAGTAGGAGGTTGAAATCTGTAAGCCATCTTTCATGTTTGAATCATTTGGAAGTGTTTTTGATTAAACGAACTATAGAGCTATATATAGCTTTTAACATAGGGATACGTTTAAATATATTTTTATAAACATAAACTTTTCCATATAGTTCAATTAAACTTTTTTTCTACTTTAATAAATTGGTGATTATTACTAATTGCCGAAAACTAGAAGTAAAGAAAAGCTGGGTTTGTGACCAGGGTAGATATCTGTAATTATCTTTGAAATTATTGATGCCCTTTTACATTAGATTTTCCTCCTTCCCATAAAATGATCATGAAGTAGGGAAACTTGGTTGGCTCAGCAGTTCAGCATTTGCCTGGGGTCCCGGGATCAAGTCCCTCATCTGACTCTGCATGGAGCCTGCTTCTCCCTCTGTCTGTGTCTCTGCCTCTCTCTCTGTGTCTCTCATGAATAAATAAATAAAATCTTAAAAAAAAAAAAGATCATGAAGTAAATGCCACCTTGATTTTAGACCCATTTGTAGGCAGATGTCATTAATTTTCACAGAAACTATTACTATCATGTTACTATTATTTTTCTGTTATTGCAAGTGTGCTGTGATTACTTTGGTCTGAAAAATATAGCTATAAAATTTACGCTTTCTAACTAGGCTATACTTTCTCTGTGGCACAATGTCCTGCTCCTTCAGGACCAGTCACTGAGCTAAGAACAAGTTACATCACATACATTAAACACATATTCTGTTCGTATTGGTGTGTGAAGTCATCAGTAGTCATGAAATAATTATTTCCTCAGGTATTAAGAATCTTCATTGAGTTAGTGTTTCAAATACACTGTTTTCCTACTAGTGAAATTCTCATTAATATCCAAGTCTCTGTCAATGGTACTTTTTGCAGTCAAACAATCACAGAGCCAATTAAAAAATGAATTTCCAGATATTAGGAAACTAAGTTATGATAAATAGTTTTGTACATTAGATATGATACTAAACACATAGTGAAACTGATGTGTCATTTTGGAAAGTGCATCTTACATGTGTCCAGTAAGAAGGAACAGATATGTGTTAATAATCTTTCCCAGAGTATCTTCGTCCTGCTTAGCCTTGACCTCTTTGCCCAACCCATACACGAGACATTCTGTTCTCACCATGCTATTCTCAAATATTACTACTAATAATAAGTATTTAGGAACTGTTCTTTTTTTTCTTTTTGTTTCTTTTTTGTGTCTTTTTTTTCTTTTTCTTTTTCTTCTCTTTTTTTTTTTTTTTTTTTGAGGGGGAGAGAGATGGAGAGAGCACAGAGGGGTGGTGAGAAGCAGAGAGAGAGAGAGAAAGAATCAAGTAGTCTCCAGGCCCCAGTGCAGAGCCTGATGTGAGGCTCAGTCTTACAACCCTGAGATCATGACATGGGCTGAAATCAAGAATCTGATGTTTAACTGACTGACCCAGGTACCTCTTTAGGAACTATTCTTGGATGTGATTTACCCTTCCAATTTCTTTATTTTATTTCTGCATTATGTATTGCAACCTTGCCTTCCTTATCTAATCATAATTTCTTTTTTCACAAAGAATTTATCTAAAAACAAACAAAAGAATAAAAAACACATAATGAAGGACAACAATATTAATAACAGTGACAATGAAAATAGTTTCTCTCATTTACAGGGTCAGGCATGGTTTATGTAATGTTTTATGTACATTCTATAGTTTAATCATCAAGAGATAGGTACTGTTACCATGCCTATTGGGAAATGAGGAAGAAGTCTATAGAAAGGCTATTTGATTTCTCAAGTTCTCAAAAATGAAAAGTGGCAGAGCCATAATTTGTTCTTTAGGCTGACCACATTCCAAAGAAAATGCTATTAACCAAATAGCCAAAATGCCTCCTCTCATTTATTCTGCTCCAATTCCTAGGGAAGGATTTGTTCCTATTCCTAACCAAACAAGTCGGTTTTGCCATATTAAGGAGACCACTCAACCATTTCCTCCTTTCCCCTTTATTCCCAAAGCATCAATTTTCTTCAGTTATCATCCCCACCTTCATATCCAGAAGGGGGATTCTAATAAGTCCAAGCCAATGAATGCATATTTCCAGACATGTGATTGGTCTAGATTTGGTCCCCTAACCAATCTAGACCAAAATGGGCCAATCTTTTGATAGGGAAGAATTTTTTCTGCTATTGTTTTGTTTTGTTGCGTACTTAAGAGAATGCTATTTCTCTCTCCTGAAGGCGATAAAAGAAAGTGTGCCCTCCAATTGCCATAAGTGGACTTTTTTTGTTTTTTGTTTTTTTTTTCTGCAACATTAACCAGCAATAGAATGAAATCAACACAGACAACTGTAGAATAGAGAGAAAGAGAAAACTTAACTCTGATGATAGAATTTGGTCTGATGAAAGAATCTTGGTCCACTAATTATAACAAGCTGGACCCCACTATACTCCTTTTTATTCCCATTGTTTTCGCCAATCTCTCCAAAATATTTTACCTTTAACATAACTCTGAGAGTCAAAAATAGCATTTTTGATAGAGTAATAAAATTGAAAATCCAATATAATTCCTGTATGGTGAGTCAAAGTTTCTCATAAAATAATAACATTTCGAAAAAAAAATAATAATAACATTTCGTATTTGTAATGACCCCTTCTTATGTAGGCTGAATGAGGTAAGATTGTCAGCAGCAAGAAGACAATATATCTTATAATAAGGTAAGATATAAACCTTATTTTCTCAGGCAAAGCCCTAAACTTACAGAACACAATAGTTGTTTTAATCTCAGGTAAACCTATAGCTCTGACATTATCTTTTATTTATTTTTTATTTTTTTAAAAAAGATTTTGTCTCTAAGAGTAATCTCTACAACCAACATGGGGCTTGAATTCAACAACCCAGAGATCAAGAATTACATGCTCCACTGCCTGAGCCAGCCAGCACCCCTGAAATGATCTTTTAATGAAATTTCAGAAAATCAAACCAGTCAACAGATTTTTGTCCCTCCTAGCAAAAGATAACTAATTGATATCTGTGAAAACTGTTGGGCAATGAAAATTTCAAACTCCCTTTGGCTTCTTTTTAGAGGGGTGGGGCCTTCAGCAGTAGCTCAGCAACAACACTCATCATCTCTTCCCAGTTTAACCTGGGTCCACTGGCATGTGCCATTGGCAACCTTTATGGAAATACTGTTTCCAGGGGAGTTGATAGATTATATATGATAAGCATATCGTGTATATATATATATATATATATGATAATATATGATTTTATATATGATTATATGTGTGTGTATATATGATGTCTGTATTTAGATCAGAGACAACAAGAGTTCAGATGCTATGCTAAAGTGGTACATTTTATCACTCTGCTTCATAGCTTCTTTTTAAACTACTTTGATTTGGGGATTTTAGGACTTTGTACTCAAAGGCATCCTACCTGATACCATGATGAAACAATGTTAGCTTGAACATAAAATACTTTCTTATTCCTTGTACATTTTAATCACTGGCCTGTTATTTTGTACTGCTTTTAGTTCCTCCAGATTTTGTGTTTCTCCTCTTTTTTTCCTGTTTAGATATCCCACATGTATCTCACAAATTCCTCTACGTTTGGTATTAATCACTCTTTGCCCAATGTCTGCTGCACTTCTTCCTGTGATCCTCACCGTTCAGGTGTACCCAAACTCTGGCTCCTCAGGGCTGCTTTAAACTCCACTGATCCTTAAATGTGATGTAGCTATCCCCAATCTGGCTGTTGCTAGCACAACCAAAGATAGCCCTCATAGGTCTCCCTATCACAAATATCACAAAATATTTCACACATTTGGGAAGTTAAATAATAACTTTTTAAAAGGATATGATTTCCAGAAGATATAATACCTTATAGGGTTGCCATTCTTTTATCACCTTAGGTATACTAGGGGTATTATGTTTATGATCACAAATTAGCAGAAGGGCCAAATGGGAGTACAGATAGTGGCTACTTATGTATTTTTAGAATTACATTAGGGATAAAAAAAAGATGTCTAATAAACAACTTAGTAATGTATACTTAATTTTGACTAATTTGCTTCTCCCCATAAAACAAGAGCTTTATATTTAAGGTACTAATTTTAGAAATGCTATCTATAGTAGCAATTGTTGATATTTTGATGCTTCACTTCTCAAATCTTTTTTGGCCTCTTGTACTATTCAAATTTCCTTTTTTTTCCTAAATAATGTGCTGTATCTTTTTGTAAGATCAATAGATTGCTATAATTTTTTTTGTTATAAATTCTTAAGCTATCCCTTCATTATGGACTATTTCCCTATTACTTTATTATAATTAATAATTAAATTCATAAATGACCCCCTTTTGAGTCTCACATTAAAAATACACTACATTAAAAACATAATAAGATAAATATTAAAATGGAATAAAATATTAAAAAGCTTAGCAAGCTGACATCAATAAACCACTATGACAGAACTCTCATCCAGGCTGCTGAGAAGGAAGGCAATGTGTAATTACATTTGGTGGTTCCTTCCTTTGAAAGGCAGCTGCTTCTGTTTAAATGGTTTCTGCTTTTGTAAGCTTCTGCTTTCTTGACTATTACTGGTTATTCTGTCATGTTGAGGAATGAATGGAAAAAAAATTCTGGACTTTAAAATACTTGAGTGGAGTACTGGCTCCTAAAACAAAATAACATTAGTAAATGTACTTAACAACATTTTAATAACTAAATTGGGTGACTCTATGTCTGGTTTTATTTGACTAGATCTAATTTAACTGATGCCTTCAGCATAATTAATCAGATAATGCACTTCAGTGAATGCCATTTTTTCAAATCTTGATAATAAAGCTAAAGAGGCTGGTTTTGCGGCCATGGGTCTTGCTTGTTATTCACATGACCACCAAGTTTTGTTTTGTATAAAAATAATATGAGAATAAGTCCAAAGAAAAAAATTCAGAAAATTATTGACTGTCCTGTAAAGATGCCTAGAGAAAGAAAATAGCATTTGAATTGTCTATAAAAATTACAAATACAATGTTTTAGATGTGGGAAAATACAATTACACACTACAGAACATAAGGATACATGTATTGGTAAATTTGTCCAATGGATTTATTTATATATTGTGAGATGAAAATTAAAATAGAAAAAAAATCCACCAACCAAGCTAATTCAAGCATTAGATCACTTTTTTATATATGTAGCCCTAGTTAGATCACTTGTCTGCTTCCTCAGTCACTATAGCAGTATATGTCTGATTTCCTTACCCCTAAATCTCCTTTTGTATCATTAATGTTTTTCTTGAACTATTTATACTCTAGAAACACAAAAATTGTAATCATACACCTATTTAATTACTAAATAAATTAATGTAACTGAAATAATTTATACATATATGAATACATAAATATACACATTTATTATATACAATATATATATTCTTCTGTCTCTTTGTTGTTAATAGATGTATCACAGGAAGACTGAACTGCAGGGAAAGCTGCAGGTAACTGGTGGGGTGAACTCTAGCATAAAGAATAGGAAGCCCAGCTTTGGGAAACATCTCTTAAAGTAAATGAGGAAGATTAAAAAAAAATGAGTGGAAAGGTATTTCAGTGTTGAGACTTTTTCAGTAAAGATGCGTTTTTATTTCCTTATTTTTTTTTGGAAAATCCCTTTACTTGTTCAGTAAAAATCTAGCCAAGAAATATATAAGTTAAATGCAAATATAGCCAAAAGAATTGGGATTAAAACTGTAGGCAGTTTTGTAAGAACTCATGAAACAATTTCCCAATTCATTTTCTCTTCTTAATCCCTTTAAATAAAATAATGCACATAATAATAATAAACTCTTTTATTGTACTTTGTAGTAAGCTTTTCTATGTACATTAATTTCATTTAATTTCCAAAACAACTTTGTGAGATAGGTATTAAAACCAGTTGTTAATCAATATCTCAGAAATCAATATCTGAGAAAACAGACTCAGAGAGACTAGATACTGAGTAACGATTAGTTTTACATTACATCAACTTTGTGTGATACACTGTGTGAAGGTGTTTATCATATGATCAGGCTAATGATCAGCCCTACTCCCACTGAGCAATTATTTTGCATTTAGGATACATATGCAAATGGTGAAATTCATGAAAGGGGGATAAAAGGATTAATGTGAAATTCAGGAAATTAATTTATTAAGTAGGAACGAAGGAAAACAATGAGGTGAAGAAGGAAAACTAAATGTAATATATATAATCTTCTGCCAGTGAAAGTAGTGCATTTTTCATAGCATCAAATCCGCCCTTTTGACTTTGTGTCATTGTTATCATGGATTTTACCCTGATTTACCACCTGTTCATAGGAATACACACAGGGCGGTTCCTTCACTTTTCTTCTAATGTCATGCATTCATGCCTAGGACCAGTCGTTCCCATCCTTACTTTCCTTTGAAACATCAAATACTTCTTTTCTACTGGATCTTCTTCTCTCTTACAAATTTTGGCCTATCCTGGCTCTTGGTCTTTTGTCCACCTATATCCCTTGTCTGCCTTTACTTGTTTCAAAATCTCATCCAATTTCATGACTTCAAATATTAACCAGAGAATGACATCTCACAATTTGTCTCTAACCTAATCCCCTGACCTGAAGTCCATACTTAAATATTTAACAACCTAGTTCTAATTATCACAAGTGTATCTTGTCCAAAATTGAACTTCTCCTCCACTCCTTCAAATTTCACACTCCCAAATTTTGTTCTCTTCCCAATCACAATTAATCTCAGTTACTTAGTAACTAAGTAATTTCAGTAACTGACTCTCTGCATCAAACAAAATTTGGCCTTGGCTTCACTCTTTATTTCAAACTGTACATCCAACACATACCTAAATTAACATCACTTTTTATCTTCAACACATATCTGAGAGCAAGCCAAATTTTTTTTAATCTATGCCACAACCAATCTAATTTGAACTTTCATTGATTTTTAGCCCAGATAATCACAGAGGCCTTCACTAGTCTAACAAAGTTTATTTAACCCTTGCCAACTTTCCCTCCATTTGTTTCTAAAAATATGAGAGTGGCCATATTAAAATATGTGTCAAACCAGGTGATTTGTCAGATCATCCTTCAATGGCTATACATATGATTCAGAAGAGAAACTAAATTCCTTATGGGTCCTTACAAATAAGGTCACTATATAATCTTTTTTAAAAAAAATATTTTATTCATTTATTCATGAGAGACACAGAAAGAGAGGAAGAGACACAGGCAGAGGGAGAAGCAGGCTCCATGCAGGGAGCCTGACCCAGGACTCGATCCCCAGACTCCAGAATCACACCCCCAGGTGAAGGCAGACACTCAACTGCTGAGCCATCCAGATGCCCCAGTCACTATATAATCTATCATCAAAACAGATACGCGTTCAAAAATGAGTAGGAGCTCTAGTAATAATTCCACTAGCCAACAGATGCGAACTAAAATTCTCTTGGACAAACTTAGACATATGGTCACCCTGCTCTAAAGGTCTTACACAATCTGGTCCCCTACGGCCTTTTAGCTTCATGTCCTCCTATGAACCTTCCTCATCATTCTGCTACAGCCATACTGCCTCCTTGCATTTTCTCCAAAATGCAGGGGTACTTGCACATTTTTACTGATTGTTCTCTTTGCCTAAAACACACATCTCCAAGTTATCCACATGACTCATTCCTTTATCTATTTCAGATCTTTTCTTAAATGTCATCTTTTATGACAGCTCTCAGACTAAGCTGTTTAAGATATCAACTTAATTATACATCCTCATTGCTGCTTTGCTTCTTCCATAGGATTTATCACCATTTGATAAACTGTATATTTTATTTATTTACTATCTTCCCCCAGACTATAAGATCCATTTTGAGAGGTATTTTTGTGTTGATAACTTTTTTTTAATATAATCCATTTGGTATTGTGTTTTATAAGGTGCTGGTTATTAAACTTTAAACTTTGAATAAGCTTGCCTGGATTTTGTTATATGTCTCCCAAATCACACATCTGAAAATTCTTATGTACAAATTTATGAGGTTTGGCAAATATCCTCAATTCCTGCTTAACTGAACATGATTAACTTTGCTGCCAACTCATGGATGTATTTAAAAAGATGTTACATTAACAAAATTGTCAGAATATTTCATTGTTATAAGTGAGAAGATTGAGGGAAGGGAAAATGTCAATGCATGTATTTAGTCCAACATGTCATCAGGAAGTGACATTTTCTAGATAGGATTTTAGAAGTGACCAAATATAATAAATGATTGCTTTGTGCGTCAGTATGATCTTATATCTCAAATGCCTTCAGAAGTATGAACCTTGAAGATTTATTAAAAATAATATCAATAATCATGTTATCTCTTCATGCATATTTGAAGGACCTAGGACAGCAGGTACTTTTTAAAAATTCTTTCAGATTATTTATTAAAATCCTCATCATGTTTCACATTTGTCCAGGTTCTCCAGTTTTTAGACTAAAAACCACTTAAGGGAGTAACATCAATTATTGGTGATACTTTCTAAGAAAACTGTACTTTTTTCCTGTGGTTCTTAAAAGCTGAAAAACTCATTTATGTCAGTAAATAATTTTTTATACCAGAAATATGTCTCATAATGGTCCACATTGGTGGATGGCAGCATACAAAGTCTTACTTTCTATATATTCAGAATTACTTTTGAATGTGTTTTTCCATCTACATATTTTCCTAAAATAGTATTAATTGTATAATAGATTGGCCTAGAAGGGAAGAATAATTATTCTTGTCTTAACATGTTTTAAAAAGATGTGTTATGACGTTCCATTATTAATGTGTTAAATTCTTTAAAAATCAGCTGTCTCTAGTCTCAATGTCTAAGAAAGATGACAAATATTCTTGGGTAAACTTCTAAAATACTCAACTGTCAGCACCATTTGCTATTTTCTACTGCAATGTGCAGTTAAAGACATCCCCCTCAGGAATTGCTATTCCTTATTTTATGGTTTAATACAAAAAATATACATTTATCTTCTGATATTCAAATTTTGCCTAAATCCTCATATGTGTATATATATATATGTATGTATACATATGTATATATATATAGCATGAGTATATATATATGTATATACATATGTATATATATATAGCATGAGTGTATATACACTCATGCTAATTTATAATAGATTGCCCGTGCTTTATTCATCTCAGATATCTAAGCATTTTGTGAACATCAAATGTTTCTTGATGCTGTATTATTTGATAGAAGGAGTGGCAATTTTGTTTTAAAATAACTGAGCTGTTTTCATTGCCTCTCAATTCATAAGCTATGTAATTTTTGAAAAATAAACTTTCCTTTCTCTATCTTGATCTAGACCTCTGGAAATGAGAAGTATACTTATGATATTAAATATTTGAACTCAGTAGGACTTGTGCAAGAAAAGGGGGACTTTGTTAGTGGGATGAAATCTTTTAAGACATTTCATAAACCTTAAAGAGTGGGAGTGTCTCTGAGATTCTAAATGCACTGAAATCAAATCCTGAAGCACCACGAAGAGGCCAATAAACTTTATGTCATATATGTTTCACTCTGTCTTTTTCTTCAACTCTAGAATGTCTGTTGACTTAACAAGTTCACAAGAGTAGAAAAATGCTCATTAAAAAAAAGTCAACTTTCAATTGTATCAATCCACAAATATATTTGAACTTAGACTAAACTTTCCTTGCTTCAGTTTCAAATTCACAGTTGATAGACAATTATTGACCCATTTTTCTGTGAATGATCACCCCTGGGCCAATGTCTTAGGGTCAGAGTATCCACATCAAATTGTACAAACAGGAGTAGCTTTGGCTGCAATCAAATGGACAGAGTGGAATTAGATGACAAGAGCTATTAAGTAAAGGAGGTTGGCTTTTTAAAAGGTTTTTTGGTACAGTCAGTATATTACTAAGAGAAAAGAAAATATCAGGTACAATCTCTGGCTATTAGTTGATACTTATATTTGCTTGTACAAGCATTTCAATTCCAGTGAAGTGGCTTTCTTGTGCCATCCTGCTAAAATTATATAATAGTTGCTTAGCAGTTTTATAGATCTAGGAAACCAAGTATTGGCATAAATGACTTAAGAATGCTCAGAAATCAGACATTACTAAATACTATAAGAACAGAAATCAGGGATCCCTGGGTGGCGCAGTGGTTTGGCGCCGGTCTTTGGCCCGGGGCGCGATCCTGGAGACCCGGGATCGAGTCCCACGTCGGGCTCCCGGTGCATGGAGCCTGCTTCTCCCTCTGCCTGTGTCTCTGCCTCTCTCTCTCTCTCTCTCTGTGTGACTGTCATAAATAGATAAAAATTAAAAAAAAAAAAGCTTTCCTTTAAAAAAAAAAAAAGAACAGAAATCAAGACTATAGTAGATATGATACAGTGGTTGAGAAGACCATACTTGTAAGCACATTCGAAAAACTCATTTGAATGCAGAGAATACTTAATTATTTAGAGATGTGTAGTAATATTGTTATAAATGCATTCAGATTTATGAGAGTAGTTTGACTTTCAGGTAAGTTTGGCCAAGAATACATATCAACATAGTTGCAATTATTATGATATAGAGATTGCTCATGTTATCAACATTCAGCTCTCATTTTTGTAGGCAGTCAGCTAAACTTCATTTCACAAATCCTCTTACTTCAAGCTGGAAATCATGTGGCTATGTTCTGGACAAGGATGGAAATGACAAAGAAACATCTAATGCTATTCATAGAATGTACTATAAGTCATTATCTTCTTGGTATGTCTAGGTCTTTGAGGGTCTACAAGTCAGGAGGGATATAAAGTACAAGAAATCTCTTCCTAGTTCCCCTGCAGCTATCCAAGGAAGTTGCTCAACAAGAACATTCTAGCCAGTGTAAAAAAATAAACTTTTATTGTGTTAAGCCACTGAAATTTGAGTTGCTTGTTTCCACACTAATGGTCATCTTGGTTATTATAGAAGGAAAGTAATGTAAAGTAGATTAAAACTCCCGGATATGAGAAAAGATGAAGAGATGGAAAATATGAGCAAAAGTAAAACACAATTAGAAAACCAAAACGGATCTAAAATCTGACCAAAAAGAGTTTTCAGATGGAGAAAGAAAAGAATAGAAAATGAATAATCAAAATAGTAATAATATTAGCCCATGAAAAGCTAAATGCGTATATGAAAGACACTTGTTAGGTCACATTACCATGTTTCATGGCACTGAAAATTAAGAACTTAAAAGTATCTAGAGAGAATAAACATTTCTCTTGGAGAAGAATTAGCTTAGCTAATTAATTAGAGGATAAATTAGTTGGCACGCATTCTTTCTCAAGTTTTTACCAAAGTAAAAATGAAAGAAACCTTCAAAGAGAAGATCTAGCAACCAAAGCCTGTTGCTTAGGATACCTGAATCTAAGAAGTGGTTAATACCAGATGTAGAGAGAACTCACTCATTTTAAGCAGGACGATGGGTAACTGAAGTAAGAAGGCCATTAGAAAAAAAAAAAAGGACCTTATATTATCTGATATGCTTAAGTACTTTAAAAAAATGGTAATGACACTGGAACATTTGGTAAAACTTACAAAAAGAAAATTAGGAATATATATTGCAAAAAGAAAATTACGAATATAAAAATTGAGTTGTTAATTCTTGGGAAAAATGTACAAAAATAAATGTTCGCAATATATTCTTCAACTAAGAAGAAAATGTTATTGCATAGTCATAATAATATAAATATTGATTATCAGTTTACCAAAGTACAACATAACTTGTGTTGTAAAGAACAAACTGTATGTCTGTTTGGGAGGGGATGTGTGTGTGTCTATATTATGCAGAGGACATTGAAATGAGTCACTTCTTACTAGATATGTCTCCAGAGGCAAAGGGAACAAAAGTAAAAATGAACTTTTGGGACTTCATCAAGATAGAAAGCTTCTACACAGTGAAGAAAACAACAAAACTAAAAGGCAGCCTACTGAATGGGAGAAGATATTTGCAAATGACTTCTGATAAAGGGTTAGTATCCAAAATCTATGAATAATTTATTAAACTCAACACCCCAAAACAAATAATCCAATTAAGAAATGGACAGAAGATATGAATAGACATTTCCAAAGAAGACATCCAGAAGGCCAATATGCACATGAATAGATGCACAACATCACGCATCATCAGGGAAATAGAAATCAAAACCATGAAGAAAGAAAAAAAAAGAAAAAAAAAACACGAAGAAATATCATCTCATACCTGTCAGTATGGCTAAAAAAACTCCTTAAATGACAGATGTTGGTGAGGATGTGGAGAAAGGGGAATCCTCTTACACTATTGGTGGGAATGCAAATGGTGCAGCCACTCTGGAAAACAGTATGGAGGTTCCTTAAAAGTTAAAAAATAGAACTACCATATAACCCAGCAATTGCACTATTAGGTACTTAACAAAAGATACAAAAAAATTGATTATGCATCCTGATATTTATAGCAACATTATCAACAATAGCCAAATTATGTGAAGAGCCCAAATGGCCATTGAATAAATAATGTATAAAGAAGATGTGGTGTGTATGTGTGTGTGTGTGTGTGTGTATACATATATACACACACACACACTCATTTGGGCTCTTCACATAATTATATATATATATATACACACACACACATACCATATAGATGTGGTATGTATATATATGTGTGTGTATATATATATTTATACATATATAGAGAGAGGGAAAGAGAGAGAAATATTACTTAGCCATCAAAAAATGAAATCTTGTCATTTGCAATGACATGAATGTAGTTAGACTGTATTATGCTAAGCAAAATAAGTCAGAGAAAGACAAATACCATATGATTTCACTCATATGTGAAATTTAAGAAAGAAAACAGATGATCATAGAGGAAGGGAAAAAAGAGAAAAGCAAACCATGAGAGATTCTTAACTATAGGGAACAAACTGAGGGTTGCTGGAGGGGGGTGACTGTGGATGGGCTAAATGGGTGATGGATATTAATGAGGGCATTCATTATGATGAGCACTGGGTGTAAAAGGTAAGTGATGAATCAGTAAACTCTACTCCTGAAACCAATATTACACAAACTTGAATTTAAATAAAAGCTTGTGGGCAGCCCAGGTGGCTCAGCAGTTTAGTGCTGCCTTCAGCCCATGGTGTGATCCTTGAGACCCAGGATCGAGTCCCACATTGGGCTCTTTGCATGGAGCCTGCTTCTCCCTTTGCCTGTGTCTCTGCCTCTTTCTCTCTGTGTGTCTCTCATGAATAAATAAATAAAATCTTTTAAAAAAAGAAAAAAGAAAAAAAGAAAAATTTGAAAAGAAAAATATTAAAGAATTAATTAATTTAAAAAATAAAGTGAGCCAACCCCTCAATTACCATACATAATAAGAAGTCATTGAGTAATGCCTAAAATCTAAATTCAAAACCAAAACAGGTATGCAAATAATAGAAAAATAAAAGTAAATGCATGAAAGTATAGCTATAAAGTTAGAAAGGGTTATACCTAGGGAATAAATTTGCATACTGGGCAAGAGTGAGACAAAGGACTGTTACCTTTCATATTAACACTACTCTATTTTATGCTTATCAATATTTTAATAAATTTTTTAATGAATAAACTATATCTAGATTTATATCATGTGCATAGATATAGGCTGGATTAATGTTTATTTTTAAATTTCAGTTATATGATAAATATGCTTTCAATATATATAAACAACCCTAATTTAAAGTATCCATCTAGTCATTTGAATGCTGGAACTGTAGGGAGTGTATATTTTGTTAAAAGGAATGCAATCCTTTTATCTTCATTCTTTTAGTGATCATATCCAGACATAGTTAGCCATAATTATTCCTCAGACAGTTTTTCACTTAGGAAGTCATTATTTTTTTCTGAAATGTTCCAGGTTACTGGTTATTAAACAAACTTTTTCAGTCAATTCAAGAATAATAGGCTTTAATTAGCTCTCTGTTCTGTGGGAAGTAACAAGACTTCATCAGAGGGGTAAGAAAAGACAAACTGCAGCATCTAGATCTGTCTAAAGATTTAAAAATCCAGGTGGGTAGGATTAAATCAATGGATTTACCACCTGAACTGAATAAATGAACTATGTATTTTAATCAGCAAAGATTTATTTTATATTCTCTCTCCTATCAATACCCCACTTTTCAATAAAAGTTAATATAATGGGAAAAAGTACAAAAATTATCCAGTACTCTATACCCTCTCAAAACAACTATTAACATTTTGGCATATTTCCCTCCTTTCATTGTTAAAGCTTAAACATAGAATTACATTGTGTACACAATTTTCTCATAATTTTTATTGTTTTCACTTAACATGTCATAAGAAATTATTTTCGTGATCATAATTTTTGTGCCATTTTTATAATTACAAAATATTTCACTATATCAGTTATACCTATAACATATTTTACAATTCTACTTAATGTACCTTTATTCTTTGGTACCATATGTAATGTTGCATTGGATATCTTTGAGTATATCAACATATTTTGAGATACCTCATAGAACAAAATTGTAAGATATGGAATTAGTTCATTTTTAAAATGATGATTGATACATACTTTCCTGAATTTGTATATCTAATTATTAACAGTATTCTGGTAAGAATGCTTTGATAGTGTCAACTGGAAGAACATGAGACCCTTCATCAATAGATACTATTTTCCCATATATTATTAGTTCAATTGTATCCCCCCAAAAAGATATGTTAAAGCCCTAATCCCTAGTACTTCAAAATGTGATATTATTTAGAAATAGAGTTGTTGAAGATGCAAATAAAAATGGAGTCACACAGGACAAGGATGGGTGCTCAACCCAATATCACTGGTGTCCTTATAAACAGAGAGGAGGAGAAATAGACACTTAAGGGGAGAATGTGACATAACAATGAAGGCACAGGGGATTGAAATTATGCAGCTTACAAAACAAGAAACACCAAGGATTGCGCGCAAACCATCAGAAATTAGAAAGAGGCAAGGAAGAATTCTCCCACGTAAGTTTTAGAAAGATTGCCTTCTTGGAATCTTAATTTTTGACTTTTAGCCTCCAGAACTGTGAGACAGTAAATTTCTGCTATTTTGTGACATCTAGTTTCTGGTAGATTGTAATGGTAGTCCTGGGAAAATAATATACCGCACAAACAGCATGTTCCCACACATACTCACACTCTGCCTACCAAAACTTCTCCTATCATTTTTCTGATCACAGATACTTTTCTGTTTATATTACTAATTCAAGTACATCCTTTCATTTCAATCCTGGAGCTGACCTGCCTCTGGTCACCTAAGACCCTGCTCAAGTAAATGTTAGCTTGCTTCAAAACCTCTAGTGTTTGTTTGGTCTTTTTTTTTTTTTTTTTTTTTTTTTTGCTTTTGTTTTTGTTTTTACTGGCTTATTTATTCTTAGGGCTTCAAGTCTCTTTTTGTTTTCTGATTTTCTAAAAGAGATCCCAATATTTCTCTTTTTACTGATCTCTTCATTTAACCTCTTCATATTTAATTACCTCTCACTTTGAATATCTTTTCTCACTTCCCCAAAAGTCTATTTTAAATTTATTTAAATATTCATTAAATCAACCTTCAAAAAACTCCTCACATTTGTAGTTTTAGTATTGTTGCCTCCTCTGACAAAAAAAGAAAAAAATATTTACATAAACTTACGATATAGGAGTTCTAGAATGCTTATTATGAAAAGGGATCTTTTTATATATGAAAGGAAAATATCTTGCAGCTATTGGGAATGAGTACTGAGTTTACTCATGAGTTATAGTTTGGATAAACATGTTATTTACATTTGAAGTCTTCACTTTTTTTTCCAACTGAGATGTTTAAAAATGAATTTTAATAATAAACTGCCACATTATTCATTTTAGTTGATTTAGAGCAATGTTTTGAGAACTGAGAAAGTTGATTAAAATAACTTGTTGTATTTGTCATCCAGGCATATAAATTTTGTAGTAGTTTAATAATTTCTCTTGCTCAAACTTAAACTAAGCTGTTAGTTTGCTCTCGTTTAAGGGTTGTACAAGGCAGAAGGAGAAGACATCCCCTCTATAAATTATAGTAGATCACAAAGTCCTCACTTACAATCTAAGTACATAGTGTTTTAGAAACATGTCTTTTCAAGACCATCATCGTAGCCTCGTTTCCTTTTTTTTTTTAAAGATTTTATTTTTAAGTAATCTCTACACCCAGTGTGGGGCTCAGACTCACAATCCTGAGAGCTAGTGTCACAGGCTCCATTGACTGAGCCAGCCAGGTACCCCGAGCTTCTTTTCTAACAGTTATTACCATTCCTACATTCCATGGATATAAAAGCTATGAGGTCTCACTGCTGTTATGTATAGTTTTTCTCAAAGTTATGGCGTTCATTCGGAAATATTTAGATAGAGATGTGATATATTCACTTCAAGAAGTTTTTTTTTTCCCTGAAAACAATGTAACTATGTAGGAAATAAAGATTTAGATCTTTCTTTCTCCAAATAGATTCCAGAAAAATGATAAAGCTTCTCTCTCTCTCTCTCTCTCTCTGGAGAGGAGGATGTATCCAGAATGTTTCCTAATTTGTGGGTCATTCTCCTGAAATGCATTTCATGCATGTACAGATAAAATCTGTCCCTTACCATGTTATGCTATCAAGATCGGGGCTTGGGGAACTGTTGCTAGCAGTTGCTCTAGCTGCTGATTTTGCAATGAAAAATAAAATGTCGGGCAGCCCGGGTAGCTCAGCGTTAACACCACATTCAGCCCAGGGCATGATCCTGGAGACCTGGGATGTAGTCCCACGTTGGGTTCCCTGCATGGAGCCTGCTTCTCCTTCTGCCTGTGTCTCTGTCTTTCTCTCTCTGTTTCTCTCATGAATAAATAAATAATCATGAATAAATAAAAACTTAAAAAAAAGAAAAAGAAAATGTCTTTGTGACTCAGGGGCAGGCACTCTTTAAACCTACGCACACACACAACATATAAATATAGTGTATGTTTATATATGCAGTATGTATATAGATATGGATGTAGAGATAGAGTTAATAGATATAGATTTATACACACACAGCTCCAGGATAAGTTATTAACTCATAATTTTGAATAGGAACCCATACCCTCCTGTTACATTGCAGTACGAAGCAGGTTTAAATTTGCTTTAGATAGATTTGTAATATGGAGTGTACATTTAATCATAGTATTCTATAATGACAAATTTCCTGATTTTGAAAATGTGCTGTTATGTTAGAGACTGCCCTGATTCTTACAAAATATATACTGAAGCATTAAGAACAAAAGGGGCATGATATCTGGAATTTACCTCCTATGATTCGGAAAAAAAGTCAAAAGGGAGAAATTTGTAAAGTAAATGTAGCAAATGTTCACAAGTTGTGAAACTGGGTGAAAGGTATAAGTCATCTCCCCAGAAGACCACCAGAAATGCCTGTTGATCAGTTATAGCTACTCCTACTGTAAGGAAAAACCTTACTGTGACCATCTTAGTAGAGTTTCAAAGTGAGTGAATAGAGTGGATAAAAAGATGGGAAGTTGACTGGGATTGCAGAGATTGATAATGAAATGCCATTGGATTGGTGAACACAGCAAAAAGAAAGTCTTGATATAGTTCTTGACAAACAAGCTATTAGTCTTGATAAGTAATCTGTTTCTTTGGTTCAGTCTTATCTCCTTGGAGTAGATACATCCTAGAGAAGCATCAAAGACATTTTTGCTTGGTAACAGTATTACCATGGGGGCAGGAAATTTTGTAGGCTTTAGTCTTCATCTTGTAAGTTTTTAAATAAATTTTAATCATAGAAGAATCCAAGTTTGTAAACAGTCTCAGCTGTCTATATAGTCATTGGAGTAAAATAATTAAAGATTATCCTTAGGTTTCCTCATTATAAAATATTAGCAAATCATAAAGACTGTCTAAAAATAGGAAATGAATAATTAAATAGATAAACATGATTAAATTAAAGGTCTCTATGAGTTTAGTCACCATAATTTCATAGTAATACAATACCAGAGTAGAACAATGTCTTAACTACATTTCCTTGTTGGTTAAATCAGATTACTGAGCAAAGAAGTCAGCAATCTCTATGAATCTATAAACAGTTTCTAGTATTATGCAGAAGTCAGAGATCAGGTATGAGTTCTGCCATAAACATTGCAGAAATACATGTACTTTTATCTAAAAATATATTATATGTAAGCAATGTAGAAGGCTCCTAAAAGCCTGTGTCCAACAGGTGGTTGTTACTAATTATGCTATAGTCGTTTAACCCAAATATTTATAGTCACTGTTGTACAACACATGGCTAGGAGAAACTTGCCAAGAATGTTAGTGATCATGAATCCTCATGTTGTGGTATTTTCCACTTTTCACAATATTTTTAAATATATGTATTTGCTATGTGAAAATGCTAAAGGATATCAAAATGTGTAACAAGATTCAGTGTTACCCTTTTAAGTTTTAAAGATTCTTGGTATTTTCCTGACATGTTTCTACAAATGTGTAAGTTTCATACTGAGAGCACAATAACCTCAAAAAATGAAAGAATGACATTCCATTTTCAAACATTCTTAAAACACAAATATATCACAGTTCATACTTTTTTATACACTTACATTGTTTATATGTGAATATTTATATATTGGCACACACATCAATATATATGGAATATAAGAATATATCAAAATGCATACTCAATGTATCAATGCCTTCAAAATTAAGAAACAAAGCAACCAATTATTCCTAACCTATTATAAATATTCACATATATGTTATATATATATGCTCTCTCTCCATATAAAGATTAAGTATATATTTTTATATAAAATTTTAATATATGTATAGAAATAATACATATGTGTATATATATATGTATGTATACTCATACACAGCCATTGGCTTATTTGAAAGGCAAATTTCTCAGGCTTTTTTTTTTTTCAGGCTTATTTTTTAATGTCACCTTCTGCTCTTTAACATGTTCACTTCCTTAGCAGCATAAGTATCAATTCTCAGCTACTAAAATATTGTCTAACATTATAGGGAAAACAAGGAAAAGTGTTGCATAAAAGAGGTACAATCAAGCTTCCTTTGGATGGGCAAGGTTAGTAGAGCTTCATTTGCATTTTTTAAAATCACATTTGCACATTTTCCTGGGGCATGAATCTGTGGTGACACGTTGGTATCACACATTTTACAGCATGATCACAGAAATAGATCTATGAATAATTGCGCTAAGCCAAACCATAATATAACATATTCATAAGTAGCATACCTGCACTTATAAATATCTGGTGTTTTTCAAATTTTTTATGTTAAATTTATAAAATAACAGTAATATTAAAGATTATCCTTAGGTTTCCTCATTATTGATGAGTTTTTGGGTAGCTTTTTTCTTCTTAGTCTTCACTGATGGTATTTGATTTTTATACCATACAGTTCTAATTATTTTCTTAAAATAGTTTGTAGTAAGTTGTATTTTAACTAATCCACTTTTGACTGGAGAAGCAAATTCCAGGTTATCCACTATATGAATTGAGACATTAATATCGTTTTTTAAATTTATTTTAAAGTGAGGGAGCATGAACAGGGGAGGAGAAGGGAGAAGGAGTGAGAGAGAGAGAGTCCAGCAGACTCCATGCTGAGTGTAGAGTACAACACAAGACTTGACCTTATGACCCTGAGATCATGAGCTGAGCTGAAACCAAGGATCTGATGCTTAATCAACTGAGCTACCTAGTTTCCCCTAGACATATTATTTAATTCTGTGATGCTTTATTAATTCATTAATTAATTATCTTAGTCTTTAAAATGAGTTTTCCTGTGAGCAGCATAGTAGAATTGTAGTTAAGAGAAAAGTGGCAGAGACAGGGCTTGAATTTTTCTTTCATGAACTGCCTCTATGACTGTTTATTAGTATTCCTGTGCCTCAGTTTCCTCCTCTAAAAAATATGACCTATTTTATAATTTGTATGAAAATTATGAGTTAATTCATATTAAACATATATCTAATAAACATCAGCAATTAATTAACCAGCATGTATTAAAGAGAGTAACACTATACTATATTCCTCAGAGAGTCAAAACAGGCACTCTGATATATTGTTTATAGGAAGCAAATTTTAAAAAGGAAAAAATCTTAGCTATTCTATTTATAGGGATTTATCTCATAAAACTATTCACACAAGTATGCAAAAATAAATATCTAAAACTGCATTACTGACAATATTGAATTATTGGAAAATAACTAAATTTTCATAATATAAAATTGTTTTAAAATGTCACCAGTCCTGTGGTTAAATAACCTGCAGTTGATGTAAAGATGACAAGGAAAAAGTCTACATCAATTTTGTGAATGAGGGAAAATAAAGAATCGTGTGGCCTCTTGTAGTAAATATTGGTATCTTTATTTTTTTTAAGAATTTTGTTTATTTATTTTAGAGAGAGAAAAAGAGGGGGAGACAGCACACACACGGAGAGAGAATCCCAAGCAGACTCCCTACTGAGTATGGAGCCTTACTTGGGACTTAATCTAATTGACTCTGAGATCATGACCTCAGGCCAAATCAAGAGTTGGACTTTGAGTGAGCCATCCAGGTGCCCCAATATTGCTGTGTTTGAATGCAACATATAAAGTCCATATAGAAAAATACCTATCACATCAGCATACTATATTCCAAAGATTTAATAGTAGTTTTCTTTGTCAGTACAGGAAGCTATGATTTCTGTTTTATATATGTCTGTATTATTTGATGTTTCATAACAAATATTTATTACTTTTGTGATAAGAATAACATTTGATGTTGAAATAAGTGCAGAAAAACCATGATAAGTAATATGACAATAACAGTTTGGGAACTTAAAATCACCATTACTCTAATGAAAAATTAACATGTTTATAACATATTTGTCTAACATATCTTTTAAAATGTCATATACTATTGCTATTATTATATGATCGCTATTTAAAAAAAGCATTCCTTCTTTCATTCATTCATTTATATATCTATTCTTCCTAACATGATGATTACCTTCTTGAGGTGTGCTTCTTTAAATTTATTTGTTTGTCTCCTTACAAAATCTCCCATAACTATATCTGCATACTTAGTTGATTGATTGACAGAGTAATTATAGTTTGGGTAGGATAATGACCATCTTTGCCAATATTTACAGATTTAAGTATATTATTCCCAAACACAAAGTGATAAAAAAGTGCATATTCAAATTTCCTGTTGCCGGAAGAATAATGAAATCTGAGTCTATAGGGAAAAACACTTAAAAGGCATTTTCACAGAATGCTTCTAGCAACATAAATTTTATCTGTGATCCTGAGGTGTCCATAATACCCAAGGAGTCAGAGGACATCAGGAGTCTGAAAGCATTTTTCAAAGTTTTCAAAGGACTCTGGGAATTGTCCTGGGAGGAAGTCCATGAAGGACTCGAGGGGACGAGAGCGGGGGCAGCTAGATGTGTCCACCACCAGACTGTCACAACGTTAATGCTGCGCATACACTCGTGTATTCCTCTCTAACCTTATCTAAGTGGTGACAAGGACCGGGTGAGGGCCCTGCACAGAATCCCAAACCGCCCCATGCAGGATGGAGAAAAAAAAAAAAAGTTACCTGGAGAAATTCAATACAAGTTATAGCCAGCCTTTAGTATTTTCTATAGGCTGGGTCAAATTCTGTTATTAAAAAAAAAAATGTTTTGAAGTTTTTTTAAAAGCAAAAGATTTTTCCTATGAGGAAAGAGTAGTTAAGGAAATGAATTGTGTATATTTGTTTACTATATGAGCCTTCTGTTGTACTTATACCAAGAATGCAGAAAGCAATATATAAACCCTGTAAATATCACAGTTAAGAACAGAATGGTTGGCCTTAAAAATAAAATTCATTTATATGTGAAATGGAGATGTAACGTGAGGTATCAACTATCAGAATAATAAGTATACTGAACCTATGGGTACACAGGGTAGAGAGTATATATATATATATATATATATACACACACACATATATGCATATGTATATTATACGTGTGTGTGTGTATACAGGTTATCTAGAGAATATAGATGATAGATACTGAAATGATTGATGTTACAAGAAAAATATTAAATATTAGATTGAATTCATTCATAAAATCAATGTGTGTGATTATGAAAATTCCTTGTATCTAGTCATTGATTGATTACAATTTAATAAAAACTAACTTAAAATATGCCTGCACTGACTTTTCCTCTAAAACTGAAAAAAATTGAGACTTCTTATTCCATGCTGTCTCCAAGCATCATTTATGGATGAAAATTGTTGAACTCACTCAAAATATCACCAGGAAACCTGTTAATAAGGTAAAGCTAAATTTATTCAGACTTACCTTCAGTAAGGAAACACACTAACTTAATATCTTGACAGTGTCTCAGAAAGGGAAAAATAAGTGGAATATTATCATACTTCTCAATTTGGGTCTATATGATTAAAGTTTCAAGGTAGAGAACTTATTGGGATTAGACAAAGTTTGTGATTTTTTGTAAGTTGTTTAAGATTAGTGAACACATGAACAACCATCTTAAAGTGAATCTTGAAAGCAAGATGTACTTGATAAGTAGTTGACAAGTTGTCCAACTGAGTAGATTACTTCATCTGATAAATCTATCTATAAGAATTTCCTTCAAGAAGTAGTTAATTTATTTTGCTGGTTTATGGTATTTTTTATGATTTTTATTTAATTTTTATTTTTTAAGGTTTTTTTTAATTTATTTTTTATTGATGTTCAATTTGCCAACATATAGAATAACACTCAGTGCTCATACCATCAAGTGCCCCCCCTCAGTGCCCGTCACCCAGTCACCCCCCTCCCCCCAACCTCCCTTTCTACCACCTTTAGTTAGTTTCCCAGAGTTAGGAGTCTCTCATGTCTGTCTCCCTTTCTGATATTTCACACTCACGACGTGAATGGAACTGGAGGGTATTATGCCGAGTGAAATAAGTCAATTGGAGAAGGACAAATATTATATGGTCTTATTCATTTGGGGAATATAAAAAAATAGTGAAAGGGAATAAAGGAGAAAGGAAAAAAATGAGTGGTTTATGGTCTTATCTTTTTCATACAGAAGTTCTGGGAAAATACAAGTAAGTCATGTTGATATAGGTCATCTACATTCTTATATAATTCATGTTTGAAGAGTCATGAATACACATCAGGACTTCAGTGGTGGTTCTACGTATGTTTTTGTGAATATTTTTATGTTGGGGTGTTTAATTGGACAATAGGTAGTAAATAACATTTAAGACTCTGAAGAATACACATTTAAACACTGAAATGTAGATAAATTCCAATAAAAAGTTAAGATAAATGTTTAGTGTCCTTCAAAGAAGGAGCCAAGGTATCCTTAACTAAATCAAAGCTATAGACTCTATTCTCAATCCAAAAAAAATGACAGAATGCCACATAGGAATAATAGTCAAATATTCAATTTTGATGATTATGTTTGTTTCCTGGATATTAACAATGTTAAAAAGTTCAGATGTAAGCAAAGATAGAAGTACAATATTCTTCCTTTAAAATTAACATCCTTGGGGATCCCTGGGTGGCTCAGCGGTTTGGTGCCTGCCTTTGGCCCAGGACGTGATCCTGGAATCCTGGGATGGAGTCCTACATCAGGCTCCCTGCGTGGAACCTGCTTCTCCCTCTGCCTGTGTCTCTGCCTCTCTCTCTCTCTTTCTGTGTCTCTCATGAATAAATAAATAAAATCTTTAAAAAAATAAAATAAAAAACAACCTTAAGTGATTCATATTATGTCTAGGGAATCTCTGTTTTGAAATAATGCTTTCATGGTTTCACAAACTCTTTGAGTGAAAATTTCTATGAGCCTACAGACATTGTGTATCTAGGTTGTCAATCTTGAAATGCTTGCTTTTTTCCTCTCTGCTTGTCTCCTGGAAAGCCTAATACAAAGAGACTTGGGAACAGAAATAGGTCATCCAAAAGTTACGTTAGGTTTTTATGGCTTCAAATCTCAAGTTAAGACCTGTATTTTTTCTCACAAAAATCAAATTATATCGTGATCACTTTTTCTGAGATGCAGAAACAATGGGTCAAAATGAACCTTGAAATGTTTTTGATAATTAGGAAAATTCTGGGGGGGGGGTAGTATTGAAAAGCTAATGCTAAATCACAATATTCCCATTCATATTTTAGTTCTCAGCAAGCTATTGGTTACCAGAACTTAGTTAAGTAGCATGTGATTATTTCAGAAAAGCAGGAAACTCATTGTCTGAAGTGGCCAATGAGACTAGGAAAATTCCATAATTGTTTCTTAGTAAACACTACAGAAAAATTGTAAATGACTGTTAATCTCTCACAAATGAAGATTTTATTTCTTGGAGATAAATTTGTACTTAAAGAGCTTAGTTTTAACTAACTTGTAACTCTTCTTTGGAAATAGTATCTCCTTTCAAAGTTAGAACATTAAGTAGAGAAATGGAATTGTGCTTAAGTCTTATCTTTATAATATAGCTAAAGTTATCAGCCTATTTATTGGATAATTGTAATCTCACAAGGAAGTTTATGTTTATGATTGTGGATATGTGATGAGTAAGAAAGGCTTTAGTAAATCTTTGGAGCATAGCTCTTTAGGCATGTTGTTCATTGTCCTAGAAAAAAAAAAGATATTGATTGTCTTGATCCAATGGCTCACTAAAGAAAATGTAACACATAAGTATAATAATTGAATAAGTGTATAAAATTCAAGATGGAAGTGTAAGAAGATCCTGAGGTCACCTTTTCCCATTGACACAACAAATATATAATTACAATGGGATAATTCCCTCTGAAGGGGACCTAAAAACTAGATAAATAAAACTTCCACAAGAGACAGCACTAAGATGGGTAAAAGATGGAGACACATGGTCACACTGAGGGGAAAAAAACAAAACAGAACAAAACACCCCAGGCAAGGCTGTCCATGGTTAGGAGGGATCTCAAATTTATGGAAAACTTCCCTGAGGAACAAAAGATTCAAGCTCCACATTCAGGCATCCCAATCCTTAAATTATGCATCAAAATATATGGCTTTGAAAACAAGAAATATGTCCAGAAAAGCTATAGAGCTGTAAGGAAAGGAAAATCTGCTCTTAAAAGGCTCAAGTACAGACTCACTCAACCTGGAAACAAGAGGAAAAACATCATATTGAAAAACGCATGAGCTATAGGTAAAGGAGAACCCACTTAGTAATCTTGAAGCACCTGCCAGAGAGGCAGGAAGTAGCTGGGCCTTTCCCCAGGAAGAGACACTGACAGTAGCCATTTTTACTATTTATTTAGTCATGTTGATCATGGAACTAGTGAGTGCCATTTTGGAATCCCCCTTCTAGTCTGTTAATGCAAGATAGTGGGCATGACTGAAAGCTCCACAAAACCCTGCATGATAAGCTGGGCCTCACAGCCCATGGTGGGATAATCCCACCTAATAGCTACCACAGTTGTCACAGTAGGGTTTCATGGTCAGTTGTGTCAGCAGCAAGCCTCCTGCAACCAGTGAGGTTGTGGGCCATTCCTTTTCCACCAGAACACCAACAGCAGTCATTACTGGGCTTCACACCTAGCTGGGTTGGCAGCCAGCCACACCCACCAACATACCTTTAGAAGTCAGGGCCAGCAACATGAGAAGGGCACATGTAGCTCACGCCGAAGACAACCTAGAGTAACTGGCTCTGAGGGTCAACAGATTGTGCTTCTTGGCCCCACAGGGCCATTCCAATATGAGACCATTCCTTCAAGACTGGGAAATGCAGCTGAATATGCAATACATAGAAACAAAAACAGAGAATTAAGTAAAATGAGGACAGGTGAATATGTTACAAAGGAAAGAAGAAGACAAACTCTTAAAAAAAAAAAAAGAACTAAACCAAATGGAGATAAGCAATTTACCACAGAAAAAATTAAAAGTAATATTCATCAAGATATTTATTGAATTCAGGAGAATGAATGAACAAAGTGAGAAATTCAGCAAAAATAAAATATTAAAAAGCATCAATTAGCATCTAAGAAGACAATTAGCATCTAAGAAGACAATAACAGAAATGAAAAATACACTACAGACAAAAAATGGCACATTAGATGATACAGAAGAACAAATCAGGAATCTTGAAGACAAGGTAAGTGAAAATTACCCAAACTAAATAGAAAAACAAAACAAAACAAACACATGAAATTTTGTTTTAGAAATAAGGAAGGTTTAAGGGACCTCTTTGATAACAGAAAGCATACTAACATTCATATTACAATGGTGACAGAAGGAGAAGAGAGAGTTAAAGAGGAAGAAAACTTATTTGAAAAAAAAATAGCTGAAAACGTCCCTAACTTGGGAAAAGAAACAGACAACCAGGTCCAGGAAACACAGAAAGTCTCAAACAAATGAACTCCAAGGTCCATGCAGAGACACATTATAATTAAAATGTGAAAAACTAAAGATAAAAGGAGACTATTAAGAACAGCAAGAGAAAAGCAACCAGTTACATATAAGAGAACTGAACACTATAAACTGATTTTTGCCAGAAACATTGTAGGCTGGAAAAGAGGGGCAGAACAGATTCAAATTGCTAAAGGAAAATAAAAACATACAAACAAAAATACTCTACCAAGCAAGGTGAGCATTCAGAATTGGAGGGGATATAAAGAATTCCTAGACAAAAAAAGCTAAAGAATTCATCATTACTGAACCAGCTTTCATAAAATATTAAGAGATTTCTGTAAGAAGAAAAGAAAAGGCCATAACAAGAAATAAGAAAATATACAAAAGAAAAAATACCTCATTGATAAAGGCAACATACTGTAGAGGTAGTGGTCAATTGTTTATAAAGCTAGTATGAAGATTAAAGACAAAAGTAGTAAAACCAACTATATTGACAATAATTAGTTAAGGGATACACACAAAGATGTAAAATATGACATCAAAGCATAAAGCATGGGGGATGGGAGTAAAAATGTAATGCTTTTCAGAATTTCTTTGAGCTGAAGTAACCTCCAACTTAAAATGGACTACTGTAAAAAAAATGGACTACTGTATACATAAGTTCTTCTATATGAAGTTTATGGCAACCAAAAATCAGTATGTTAGAAGGTAGGAGAGGGACATCCTCCAAACTCAGAAAGCACTTTGAGACCAGAAAAAGAAGCAGGGAACTCAATATAATTTGCAAATTTATTTAGGGAGCCTGGAACACTAGCCACAAAGGAGGTCATCTTGCAGCTATGAACAAGATAGAGGGTCAAATATGGAGTTAGTATTGTCAGCACTCCCATATTCCACCTGCAACGCCTTTATGGACCTTTCAGTCTTTACACTCCATTCTTTAATGACCCTACAATCAGATATCAAAAGATGACTTGCATTACTAATGCCACAGCAGCAATATAAACAGCAACATGAGATTAATAAAACTAAAACAAAAAGAAAATACTTAGAACTATAGTTCAGAAATCCACAAGGAGGTGAACCATATAATGAAGGTATCTGCAAGACAGATCCTTTCACAGACCCAGAAGTGAAAGCAATTGTGATTTTTAGCATAAATGGTAACCCATGAAGGTGACACTTCCTGAGGCAATAGGGAGGGACATCACCAACTTGAGGTTAGGGGTGAAAAGACAAATGTTTTGCAAGCAGTAGACATAACAAATCTACATTTAACAATGATACAGTAGCTGTTTGGTCCCCATGAGCTGATACCACTCCTGGCCTTTCATCATTCCTAATTCTTGATGGATAGGGACAACTCCAGTCACCTTCTGCTGAAAAGGGATATAAATCAGAATTTGAGGAATGAAATTGTATTGTCTCGAACTGCAGATATTCATCGGTACCACGTTGAGCACCTTTAAATGGCTATTATTTTGAAACTCTCATGCATAGTCTCAGAAAGCATCTTATTCCATATTTCCTAACAAGATAAACTAGGTCAATTCAGTTAAACAATTGTCTCATGTCAGGATATGGTCCCACAGATAGTCTTTCAAAATCAGCCCTACACAGTGCAAGCAGTCAGGTAGAAAATTAGCCAGACATTCAAGGAAATCAGAATTCAGGATCTAGCCCAGTTTTAAAGGTAATGGAACTGGAGGGTATTACCCTGAGCAAAATAAGTCACTCAGAGGAAGACAAATATCATATGATTTCACTCATATCTGGAGTTTAAGAAACAAAACAGAGGATCATAGAAGGGAGGGAAAAATAAAGTAAGACAAAATTAGAGAGGGAGACATACTATAAGAAACTCTTAACTATAGGAAACAAACTGAGAGTTGCTGGAGGGGAGGGGTGGGAGGATGGGGTAACTGGGTGATGGGCATTAAGGAAGGCATGTGAAATAATGAGCACTGGATGTTATATGCAACTAATGAATACTAAGCTCTACATTTGAAACTAATGATATACTACATGTTAACTAATTGAATTTAAATAAATAAGTTATATAAAAATAAATAAATAAAATACAGGTAAACACCATTTAATCAAGGATGATTAATCAGAACTAGAATTTAACATCCATGAAGATGTGTTACTAAAACATAACTTTAAAAAATTACCCTAATTCATTAAAATAGCAAATTAATGCTAAGTCGTTTGTAACAAATTTAGCCTAATTATTTACATAAGTTCAGAAGGAATAATCACTGGCCATATAGGTTCTTTTAAATCTGCTTTGCTGGAACATTTCATTAGGAATTTCAGTTTGAACTTTTAACACCCTTTCAAGGGTAAGAGCCAAGAAAATAATTGCTATTAGACTGACCTGCAATATCTATAAATTTGGATTACTTATACTCTTTTCAAGATCTCCTAAATATCTTGACACTCCTGAGCCTGTGAGGAAATGACCATCCTTATACACCTGGTAAGATTCTTAGGAACCCTACAACCTGGGTTCCCAGATAAGCCAAGTTCATCTCATTACTCTGAAACTAATAATACAGTATATGTTAATTAAATTAAATGTAAATAAAAATTTTAATTAAATGACTACAATATAAGCACTCAAAACAAAAACAAAAACAAAAACTTGCAACATTCAGGCCCGAGATCAAACATTGCCCACTGCAAGGAGACCACTGACCTTAGAGAGAGAGCACAGCCAAACACAACAGCTAAGCATGCACACACACTAGAGACACTCCTTGAAGTACCAGGCTCTGAGCACTGCATAACCTTTTCTTCCTAAGGCCATTACTTGCAGGAGCAAGACATAACTCTTTTCTAACACAGGGGAAAAGGCAGAGATAGACAAAATGCTAAGACAGAGGAATTCATCCCAAATGAAAGAACAATATAAAGCCAAAGCCAGAGATCAAATTGAAACAGATATAAGTAACATGTCTGCTGGAGAATTTAGAGCAATGATCATTAGGATAATCACTGGGCTTGAGAAAAGAATAGAAGACATTGGAGACCCTTACTGAAGATATAAAAAAAAAGTTATAAAACAAAAAAAGAATTACAGTACCTTTTTGGCTCAGTCAGTTAAGTATATGATTTCAGCTCATTATGATCTTGGGGTACTGAAATCAAGCCATGTGTCAGTCTCCATGCTCAGCAGGGAGTCTGCTTATTCCTATTTCTCACCCTCTACCCAACATCTTGCTCTCTTTCTCTCTCAAATAAAAAAAAAAAAGAATCAATCAGAGATGAAGAATGAAACAACAAGATTGGAAAGAGTCTCGATGCAATGAACAGGAGGCTAGAAGAAGTAGAGGAATTAATTAGTGACCAAGAAGACAAAGTGATGGAAAATAAACAGGCCGAACAAAAGAGAGAAAGAATAATTATGGAAAAAGAGAATAGACTTAGGGAACTCAGGGACTCCATCAAACATAACTTTCATATTAAGGAACTCCCAGAAGAAGAGAGAGAAAAGAGGGGAAAACATTTATTTGAAGAATTAATAGCCAAAAAATCCCTAATTTGGAGAAGGAAACAGACATCCAGATCTAGAAGACACAGAGAACTCCCATCAAAATCAATAAAAACAGGCCAACACCAAGACATATTGTAGTTAAATTTGCAAAATATAGTGATAAATTAAAAACCTTAAAAGCAGTAAGACAAAAGAAGTCCTTATTTTATAAGAGATTATCCATAACGTTAGCTAGAGATTTCTAAGAAGAAACTTTCAAACCAGAAAGGAAGGGAATTATATATTCAAAATGCTGAATGGGAAAAATCTGCAGCAAAGGTTACTTTATTCACCAAGGCTATCACTTGGAACAAAAGGAGAGATGAACTTCCTAGGCAAACAAACACTAAAGCAGTTTGTGACCACTAAGCCAGCCCTGCAAAAAACATGAAAGGAGTCTCTATGAGTGGAAAGGAGTGACGAAAAGGGACAAAGACAAAGAAAAGATCAGAGAAATTTCCAGAAGCAATGACAAAACAAGCTATAAAATGGCACTAAATACATATCTATCAATATTACCTTGAATGTAAATGGACTAAATGCCCTAAAAAAACCCACTTAGGCTGTCAAAGTGGATAAATAAAAAGATTCATCTATATGTTGCCTAGGAGAGACATATTTTAGACCTAATGACACCTAAAGTTTGCAGGTGAAGAGATGGAGAAATATTTACCATGGAAATGTAAGCTAATTAAAAAACCACAGTAGCAGTACTTATATCAGACTTTAAAACAAAGATTATAACAAGAGACAATGAAGGGCACTATACCATAATAGAAGGGGGCTATGTACTAAGTATATATAACAATTGTAAATATTTATGCATACAGCATGGGAGCACCTAAATATATAAAACAATTAATAACAAACATGAAGGAACAATTGATAATGACACAGTATTGTAGGCAATGTTAACACCCCACTTACATCAATGGACGGATCATTCAAACAGAAAATAAACAAAGAAACAATGACTTTGAAATACACATTGAACCAGATATAATTAACAGATAGTATTCAGAATATTCCAAACTAAAAGAGTAGAATACACATTCTTTTCAAGTGCACATGGAATACTTTCCAGAATAGGTCACAAAACAGGTCTCACAAAATACAAAAAGATTGAAATCATACCACACATCTTTTCTTACCGCAATGATATGAAACTTGAATTCAACCACAAGAAACAATTTAGAAAGATCTCAAATAAATGGAAGCTAAATATCATGCTACTAAATAATGAATGGGTCAACCAGGAAATCAAGGAAGAAAAAAAATTGGAAACAAATGAAAATGAAAACACAATGGTCCAAAGCCTTTGGGATGTAACAAAAAGCAGTCATTAAGAGGGATATATATAGCAATACAGACCTACCCCCAAATGCAAGAAAAGTCTCATATAAACAACCAAATCTTACACTTAGGAGCTAGAGAAAGAACAACAAAGCCTAAAGCCCCTGGAAGGAAGGAAATAGTAAAGATTAGAGCAGAAATAAATGATATAGAAATCGAAAAAAATTGAACAGATTAATGAAACCAGGAGCTTGTTCGTTGAAAAAATTTAATAAAGTTTATCAACTTCTATCCAGACTTAACAAAAATAAAAAAAGATTGGACTTAAATAAATAAAATCACGAATGATAGAGGAGAAATAAAAACTAACACCACAGAAATTAAGAAGAAAAAAACAGGTAGAAGAGATTATGAAAAACTATATGCCAATAAATGGGACAACTTGGAAGAAATGAATAACTTCCTAGAAATGTATAAACTACCCATTGAAACAGGAAGAATTAGAAGACTTTAACAGATCAATAACCAGGAAAGAAATTGAATCATGAATCAAAAACTCTCAACAAACAAAAGTCCCGAACCAGATAACTTCACAGGTGAATTCTGTCAAACATTTAAAGAAGAATTAATACCTCTTCGTCTCAAACTATTTCAAGAAATAGAAGAGGAAAGAAAACTTCCAAATTCATTCTACAAGGCCAGCATTAACCTGATACTAAAACCAGATGAAGACTCCACTAAAAAAAGAGAACAGGCCAATATTCCTGATGAACATGGATACAAAAATTTCTCAATAAAATACTGGCAAACTGAATCCAGCAACACATTAAAAACATCATTCACCATAATCAAGTGGGATTTCCTCCTCCCACTTGCATGTGTGGTTCAATATTTGCAAAGCAATAAATGTGACACCCTACATTAATCAAAGAAAGAATATGAGCCATATGACTCTTTCAAGAGACACAGAAAAATAATTTGACAAAGTATAACATCCATTGATGATAAAAACCCTCAACAAAGTAGGCTACATACCTCAACATCTTATAAGCCATCTACAGAAAACTCTCAACTAACATCATTTTAAATGAGAGCTTTCCCTCGATAGTGAGGAATAAAATAGAAATGTCCACTCTCACCAGTGTTGTTTAACATAGTACTGGAAGTCCTAGCCTCGGCAATCAGACAACAAAAAGAAATAAAATGCAGCCAAATTGACAAGGAAGAAGTCAATCTTAAACCTTTTGCAGATGACATGATATTCTATATAGGACACCTAAAAGACTCCCCCAAAAACTGCTAGAACTGAAACATGAATTCAGTAAAGTTGCATGGACCAAAATCAATATACAGAACCTGTTTCATTTCTATATACCAATAATGAATCAGCAGAAAGAGAAATCAATAAATCAATGTCATTTACAACTGCACCAAAAACAAAAAGATACCTAGGAATAAACCTATACTTTGTAAACCATAATATACTGATAAAAGAAGACCCCGAATAGTCAAAGCAATCTGGAAAAAGAAAAACAAAGTTGGAGGCATCACAATTCTGGACTTCAAGCTATAGTACAAATCTGTAGTCATCAAGATAGTATGACCCAGGCACAAAAACAGACATGTACCAATAGAACAGGATGAAAAATCCAGAAATGAACACAGAACTACACGGTCACTTAATCTTTGACAAAGCAGGAAAGAATATCCAATGGAAGAAAGACAGTATCTTCAACAAATGGTTTTGGGAAAACTGGACAGCAAAAGAATGAAATTAGACCATGTTTTCTCACTATACCAAAAATAAATTCAAAATGGATGAAAGAAAGGTGAGACATGAAACAATATAAGTGCTATAGAAGAACACACAAAAAACCTCTTTGACATTGGCCAGAGCAATTTCTTTAGTTATGTCTCCTGTGATAAGGGAAATAATATATGGACATAAACTCAAAATGTGTTAACAATTTGAATATAAGACTTAAAATCATAGAGAAAAAAAGATCCTAAGACTGATTTGGAAGACTTACTGCCTAGATTTTCTTCTATCTCATCACACAAAGACAACAAAACCAAATAAACAAATAGAATACATCGAACTAAAAAGATTTTCACAGTTAAAGAAACTATCAACAAAGTAAAAAGGCAAATTACATATGAGAGAAGGTATTTGCAAATGATATAATGAGTAAGAGTTTCACATTCAAAATATATAGGGAACTCATACAACATAACACCAATAAACAATCCAATTTAAAAAGTGGGCAGAGGAACTGAATGGATATTTCTTTTTCTAAGAAAACACAAATGGCCAACCAGCAAATAAAAAGATTTTCATATAACCATCAGAGAAGTGCAAATCAAAACGACAATAGGATATGTGATATAGATACAAATATAAATATAGATATATAATGTTTAATACATAATGAGATATTACTCTCATAGAAAAGAATAAAATCTTACAATTTGTGATAGACCTTGAAGGTATTATGATAAGTGAAATAAATCTGACAAAGAAAGACAAATGCCATTGAATTTTGTTCATATGTGCCATCTAAAAAACAAAACAAGTGGTGCCAGTTAGGCGTCTGTTTTTGGTCAGGTCATGGTCCCAAGGTCCTGGGATCCAGCCCCCCTCTCAGGCTCCTTGCTCAGCTGGGAGTCTGCTTCTCCCTTTACCCCTCCCACTGCGTGTGTGCTCTCTTTTTTTTCTCTCACAAATAAATAAACAAAAATCTTAAAAAAAAAAAACAAAGCAAAACAAAACAAACCAATAGATAAAACATAAATACAGAGAACAAACTGCCAACTGCCAGGGGAAAGGGAAATGGGAGCATGGGAAAACAGGAATAGGAGATTAATAAATACAGCTTTCTAAATATAATATAAAACAAGCCAAAGAATGCCACCAGCTACCGAACAGGAAAGGGGCCAGGAAGATTTTCTTCTAGTCCTCAGAGAAAGTATGGCTCTGCTGACACCTTGATTTTGGACTTCTGGCTTCCAGAATTGTAGAAGAATAAATTCCTGTGTTTTCAACCACTAAATCTGTGGTAATTATTACAATAACCTCATAAAATGAATCCCCAATACCTTGTCATTATATAGAAATTCAAATGATTTTTTATAATGTTAGTATCCTATAACCTTGACCAATTTACTTAGAAATTCTAGTACTTTTAAAAATGAAATATTTATGATTTTTACATAAACCATTCTGTCATGTATGTGTAAACACAGATTTAAACACAGTGTGGTACATCCATAGCATGTAATACTACTTAGTAATAGAATAAATCTCTAGAGAATTATGTTGAGTGTTTTCACTCAACATAATTCTCTAGAGATTTATTCTAAACATAAACATAATATATGTTTTTATTTATTTAAGATAGTGAAGTGACAAGAGTATAGAAATAGACAACAGATTAGTGAACAACAGAGATTAAGGAAAGGGATTGGGTAGGAGGGAAGTGGATGTGGCTATGAAAGCAAAATATGAGAAATCCTTGTGTTGGTGGAAATTTTTTACTGTATTAATAACAAAGCTTGGTTGTGGTATTGTGCTTTAGTATTGCACAATGTAACCTACTGGTAGAAAACGGAGGAAGGGTTCAAGGGTCCTCTCTGTATTACTTCTTACCAAACATGTAAATCTACAATTATTTGAAATAAAAATTTATTTTAAAAAAGTTCATTTAAATCTCCTACATTTTTGACCTTTCTAAAAATTTTTACTTCTACATATATGATAGACTCTTCAATGCATTGTTAATAGTTTTGCTTTATATAATCAAGTTATTAGCTTTGCTTTATGTTTTAAAACATAATATATGTTATATTAAAGAGATATTTTATATTTACTTTCATATTTATCCATTCTTGTGACCTTTATTTTCAATATATCAAAGTTGCTGACTGGAATCATTCAACTTCAGCTGAAGACTTTTGTTTAATATTTTTCATATTGTGGGTTTGCTGGCAATGTATTTTCTCAACTTTTATCACAAAGTGAATACATTTTGCCTTCATATTTCTAAGATGTTTTCACTGGATATGGATTCTATGTTAATAGTTTTTTGTTTTTAATTTCAGCATTTTAACAAAGTCATTTTCTTTTCTTCTCGCTGCTCTATTCCTATAGAAAATGCAAGTGTCATTCATATATATATGTATGGAACTATATATATAAAGTTATATATATATATATATACAGTTATATATATAGAGAGAGATAACTCTATATCTCCCCCTCTCTCTATATATATATATATATTTCATACTATATATATATAGTATGAAACTATCTCTATTTGCAATATGTCTTTTTTCCCTAATTTTAAAAATAGATTTTCTCTTATCTTTGTTTTTATCATTTTGACTATGATGTACTTTTTTGTTGTATTTAAATTGCTTATTTATTTAATGGAGAAAATATATCCATATTCATTCATGGAAATATGGAAAATATATCCAAGTGTTGCTTTGAAATGCCTAATCTTCCATGAGTATAAAATGAAAATTGCAGCATTTAAATTAAGGCAGACATTTTATAGACTTTGAAGAAACGAGACTGAGTCCTTTATTTTTCCAAGGACGCTGTGAACTTGTTGAGCTTTAGTTTTGTGTTTTAAACAACTTTACATTTTATAGAAAACATAAGCATCTACTTTTTAAATTTTGATTACACACCTATTATATATTTTTAATGTTTAAATTTAAATTTCAGTTAGTTAACATACAATGTAATATTAGTTTTAGGTGTACAATACAGTGATTCAGTACTTCCATACAGCACCCAGTGCTCATCAGAGCAAGTACATTCTTTAATTCCCACCAAATTTGGTGAATCTTAAATGCATTTTGCAAAGTGAAAGAAGCCAGATCAAAAAATTACCTACCGTATGAATTCTGAATGCATTCTTAATACATTTTGGAAAGGCAAAACCATAAGGATTGCTCTTGACTGAATGTTCATAACTCCCCAGAATTCTTATGTTGAAGTTTAATCCCTAAGGCAATGATGCTTGAAGGGGGGACCTTTGGGAGGTAATTAGTTCATGAAAGCAGGGCCTTCATTAATGGGATTAGTGGCCTCATAAAGCACACACTTCAGAGAGCTTCGGGCCTCTTCCACCAAGTGAGGACATAGTGAAAAAACTGTAAGGAAAAAAAAAAGTTATTTAAGCTACTCAGTCTAAGGCATTTTTGATGTAGCAGACTAAATGGACTAAGTTACCTATGGAAGAATCTGAATTTATACCTAGCCTCTGTTGTACTAATTGTACTCATACCACTCTAACTTAATTGTAATATGTAATTTTTTAAAAAGATTTTTATTTTATATATTCATGAGAGACACACACACAATCTGAATTTATACCTAGCCTCTGTTGTACTAATTGTACTCATACCACTCTAACTTAATTGTAATATGTGATTTTTTAAAAAGATTTTTATTTTATATATTCATGAGAGACACACACACACAGAGAGAAAGAGAGAGAGAGAGAGAGAGAGAGAGGCAGAGACACAGGCAGAGGGAGAAGCAGGCTCCATGCAGGGAGCCGGACGTTCGGACTCGATCCTGGGTCTCCAGGATCAGGCCCTGAGCTGAAGGCGGCGCTAAACTGCTGAGCCACCCGGGCTGCCCTGTAATATGTAATTATAACAAATTTTGACACGTAATGGAGAGGTGTCTCCATCTAGTTTTTCTTAAAGTGATTCTGTCTATTCTTGTTCTTTTGAATTTCATCAGTTTCAAGATCTCTATAATGTCATGTAAGTTCTACTAGAATTGATTTAATAAGAATTGTCCTCTTGAAAATACTGATTCCTCAAAACTACACACATTACATTTATACTTATGCATTTATACTTCTTTTATGTACCTGAATATTATTTTATATTTATTTATTGTGTTGAATTAGAGGTCTCTAATTTGTTGTTTTTACGGTCAGAATTATTCCTACATATATTATGCTGTTATGATATTTATTTTTTCCTCTTTTATGTTGTTGCTCTATGTAAACATAAATTGATTTTTGAATGTTAAAATGTATCCAGTAATATATCTAAAATATTAATAATAGCAATTTATTTGAAAACCAGTTTAGATTGTCTATGAATCCTACATATTATCAGTGAATTACTAATTTGTCTTGGTTTTCAATTCTAATACTATTCATTTCTTTTTTGTTCTTTACAATGTAGGCTAGATAATTCAATATAGTCTATAATAGAAGTTAATCAAGCAAACTTACTTGGTTAGTTACTCTTAGAAATAGGCCTCTAACATTTTATTGTTTAATACGGATGATTTATGAATATCGTTTTCAGTAGGCACTTTTTAAAAATCAAATTAAGGAAGTTTTATTTTATTTTGAGTTTTCTGTGGGCTTTCATCAGTAAAGATTGGTTATTTTTTAAATCAAATACACCTGTATCTATTAAAATACTCATATATTCATCTTTAATGTATTGGTATAGTTAAGCTTTTTTTAACTAAGTGAACTTCTATTCTTGTTATAAAATCAAATTGATGACTAATGCTCTTATTTTGCTTAATTTGTACTGTTAACATATTGCTTAGGGATTGTGCATATATATCAATGAAAGAGATTTCTCTATAGATTTTAAGTCTGAGAATTTTTGTCTATTAAATAGGACACATTTTTTATGATGTATGTGTTTATACTTATATAATTATTTTTCTAACTTAAATCTCTCAGCTTATGTGCTTTCAAGTTACTCCAACTATTCTATGATTTTTCCTCTACTTTCCATGAGTTTTTGATTTCTTATTTTATTTCATTTCTAATAATTTATTGTTGTATAGATCAATTTTTCTTTTATTTTAATGGCTTCTCTAGAAATTACAATGTACTGTCATAAAATTGTTACCTACGTTTTTCTCCTAGACAATATAAGAACTCTAGGTATTGCAACTTCAAATATCTCTTTTATCACTATTGTCACCATTTCAATTCAACATTATATTGGAGTACCTAGCAAATTCAATAAGGCAATCAAGAGAAATAAAATATTCTATATAAAGTAAAACTGTCTCTCTTTACAGACACATGATCTGATAAACATTTCCATTTCATTTACAAAAAGCCACTGGAATTGATAAGTGAGTTCATTTTTTAAAAATATTTTTTATTTATTCATTTGAGAGGTAGAGAGACAGAGAGAGCACAAGTAGGTGGATGCGCAGAGGGAGAGAGAGTGCTTAAGCAGACTCCCTACTGAACAAGGATCCTGACCTGGAGCTCAATCCCAGAACCTGGATGGAGATCATGGCCTGAGTGGAAGGCAGATGTTTAACCATCTGAGCCAACCTGGCAGTAAGTGAGTTTAATGAGGTTGCAGGATCAACATAAAAAATGAGTGACATTTTTATTTATCAGAAATGATAAAATTAGTAAGTTAATAGCACTACCTCTGATAGAAAAAATAGAAAACATTTAGAGACTATTTTTAATAATATACAGGCAAAACTTAAAACTATAAAACCTAGTTAAGAAAAATTAAAAATGTAAGTAAGTGATATGCTGCACTCACAAAGAGACTAATTGTTGTTATAATGTTAATAGTCCTCAAGTTAACTTATAGATTCAAGAAAATTTCAATCAAAATCCTGATAGACTTTTGTACAAAGGGCCAAATAGATTCTAAAGTTTACCTGGAAGTGCAAAAGACCTGAAGAGCCAAATAAGTTTAAAAAAGAAAAACAAAGTTAAGTGTTTATTTTACCTTCCTGTAACACTTAACTATAAAACTACAATGATCAGTGTAGTAATGTATTGTCATAAATATAAATATATGCATTTATGGAAAATAATGTAAAGTATAAATTAAACATATAGTCAATTGATTTTTAGCAAACATATCAATGTCATCAATAGGAAAATATTTTTCAACAAACATTAATGAATGATTGGATATTCATGTGCAAAAATGATAATTTGACACTTACATTATATCATATACAAGTTAATTTATAATCTATTATAAATAGGCTTCAATATAAAGGTGACACTATAAAACAATAAATTGTTAAAAGGAGAGAAAATGCTACTCTAGATTAATCAACCATTTATGAAATAGAATAGAACAAAAATTATGAGTAATTGGTCTTCATAAAAATTAAAAATATCTGTCATTCAAAATACATTATTAAAGAAGATGTGGTCTATGTATACAATGGAATATTACTCAGCCATTAGAAATGACAAATACCCACCATTTGCTTCGACGTGGATGGAACTGGAGGGTGTTATACTGAGTGAAATAAGTCAATCGGAGAAGGACAAACATTATATGGTCTCATTCATTTGGGGAATATAAATAATAGTGAAAGGGAATAGAAGGGAAGGGAGAAGAAATGGGTGGGAAATATCAGAAAGGGAGACAGAACATAAAGACTCCTAACTCTGGGAAACGAACTGGGGGTGGTGGAAGGGGAGGAGGGCGGGGGTTGGGGGTGACTGGGTGGCGGGCACTGAGAGGGGCACTTGAGGGGATGAGCATTGGGTGTTATTCTGTATGTTGGCAAGTTGAACACCAATAAAAATAAATTTATTATTAAAAAAAACAAAAAAAATACATCATTAAGATTGTTTAAAAAGGAAAGTCACAGACTGGGAAACTGCATGCACAGCATTTATCTGTTGAAGATCTTTTCTCTAGAATATGTAAAGAATATTTATTTATTTATTAAAGGTTTTTTACTCATTTATTCATGATAAACAGAGAGAGAGAGGGGCAGAGACACAGGCAGAGGGAGAAGCAGGCTCCATGCAGGGAGCCAACGCGGGACTCGATCCCGGGACTCCAGGATGGCGCCCTGGGCCAAAGGCAGGTGCTAAACTGCTGAGCCACCCAGGGATCTCCTGTAAAGAATATTTAAAATAGTGAATAAGCATATATAATTTTGCTCAACACCATTAGTAATAATGAAAATATAAATTAAAATCTTAATTAATTATTATTACACAAACACTAGAATGGCTAAAATTTAAAATACTACAAATACCATCCATTTATTTATTTTTTTCAACCCAGTAAATATGCAAAGCAGATTCAGAAGTTTAAACCTGTACCCAATGAAAAACAAATGTACCAGCTACATTATGGTGTGTTTAAATACAGAAAATAGTTCCTTTAACCTTTAGCCTTAGACCTTTAATTTCCAGTCAAAAAAAGATCTTCCAAAATTATTTAGATCAGTTCTTTTTTGTTCCAACCTCTGCAGTGAGATTATATCACACATTTATAATAGAGTTCCATTCATTTGCCACCATCTGTATTTCATGTCAGGATCCCCTGATGTTCTGTTTTGTTGTTCTTATTGTTTGTTTTATGTCAGTTTGGTAAACATTAAAATTTACTCTTTTAGATATTAAATTTTATACTTTTTGAAAAATTCATATATTTATGTAGCCACACCCCTAATACTAAACAGAACAGTTCCTTTACTAAGTTTTCCTGTAGGTCCATTTCTGACTAGGCATTTTCTTACTTTCAATTCTTGGCAACCACTAATCTTTTGTCTCCATTCCTATCTTATTCCATCTGGACTGCTATGTAAAACAAACAAAAAGCATAGATTGGGCATTTTAAACAACAAGCATTTATTTCTCACAGTTCTGGATTTTGGGAAGTCCAAGATACGGGTGATAGTAGATTCAGTGTCTGGTGACAGCCTGATTCCTGATTTGTAAATGGTTATCTTGTCACTGTGTCCTCACCTGGTGGAAGGCTCAAAGAAGTTCTCTGGAGACACTTTTATAAGGGCCTTAATCCCATTATGAGGTCTCTGACCTGATGACTTCATCAATTCCCCAGAGCCAACCTCCAAGTGCCATCACTTTCAGTATTAAGTTCAACATATGAATTGTAGGGGGACACAAAATTCAGTCTATTATACTGACTCAGCTAAGCAATTGCAAAAGAATTAAAAAAAAAAGATCATGAAAAAACCTGTATCTATGGGGGGAGTAAAACTGAATTGAAATTCAAACTGTACATAATCATCAGTTGCAGCTGCAGTTTAGAGCTAAATATAAAGTGAACACAATAATATTTTACAAATAATGTAAGAAATTATATTCATGACCTCGTTTTAAGTAGTATCCTTAAGTTGCAACCAAAACAATAATCATTTAAAAAATAACAGTGAAATATTATGACATTCAAATGAAGAATTTAATTTCATACAGACACCATTAACACAATAAGAGCATCAACAATAAAAAGGGAGAAAATATTCCCTAGACATATAACTAATGAAAAATGCATATTCTAAAAAAAGAAAGATGCATATTCTGAAAATATATTGAATATATTATAGAACAAGAGAGAGAACTCAGTAGAAAAACATAATAAAAAAGTTGAAAGGAACTTCATAGAACAAGAGAGATAACTCAGAAGAAAAACATAATAAAAAAAGTTGAAAGGAACTTCATAAACCAAGGAATTTAAGAGACTAAGAAACATTTCAGACTGTTCATAATCAATAATAATTGTGAAAATACAGACTAAATCCAAAATGGCATGACTTCCCTGCAAAAAACTCCTCACAATTATCTAAATGTAAAAGTCTTAAAGAATACTTACTGATTATTATATATAGAAATGGGAAATCATAACTATTGCTGTCAGAATAGAACTTGGGTTCGATCATTTAAAAAAAAACGAAAAATTTTAAGGCTTTATTTTTTGGAACATTCTTGCGTTCACAGCTAAATTGAAAGTCAGGTATGGATTTTTCTATATCCCTTTTAAACCGCACATGCATAGTCTCCTTCATTATCAATAACCTTCCAAAAAATGGTACATTTGTTCCAGAAGATAAACTTACATGGACACATCTAATCACCCAAACTCCAAAGTTTATCTTTAGAGTTCATTCTTAGTGTTCATTGTACAGGTCTGACAAATTTAAAGTGATATTTATCTATCATTATAATAACATACTGAGTATTTTTACTAGAAATATTCTGCAGTCTGCCTATTCGTGCCTCCCCCCACTCCCAACCCCCGGCAACCATTGATTTTTTTTTTTAATCATCTCCAACTTATCTTTAGAAAGAATGTTATATAGTTGGAATTGCACAACATCTAACCATTTTAAATTGGCTTCTTTCACTTAGTAATATGCATTTACGTTCCTTCCATATTTTAGAAGGCTTGATAATTTGTTTCCTTTGTGCTGATGGTCTGGATGTACCATGATTTATTTATCCATTTTATTAATGAAAGACATCATTGTTGCTTCCAGGTTTTAGCAATTATAATTAAGAAGCTATAAACATCCATGTGCAGGTTTTTGTGTGAGCACGTTTTCAGTTCTTTGAGGTAAATACTAAAGAACATGCTTAATGGATCATATAGTAAGAGTATGTTTAGATAAATGATAAGAGTTTTGTAAGAAACCACCAAAATGTTCCAAAATGGCTGTGCCTTTTTAATTCTTACTAGCAATTAATGAGAGCTCCTGTTGCTCTATAACCTCAGTGGAACTGGTATTATTAGAGTTCCAGGATGAGCGGTATCTTATTGATTTAATTTGCATTTTCCTGATAACGTATGATGTATAGTGTCTTTTCATTTGCTTATTTGTCATCATCTACATATCTTATTTGGTGAGGTCTCTGTTAAGGTCTTTGGCCTATTTTTAAATCTTTTTTTGTTGTTATTTTTATTGTGGTTTAAGAGGTCTATGTATATTTCAGATAACAGTCTCTTATGATATGTGTGTTCTGCAAATACTTCTTCCTAGTCTGAGTGTAATTAGAAAGAGGAACTTAGAAAAGTTGCTGGATTCTATATTTGCTCTGTAATAACTTAAACTATACACACAATTTTATGCAATTCTCTGTATGCCTCATATAACATTTTAATATAGTTTTGGTCTTTTATTCTAAAAACCAAACAAAAATGATATAAAAGTCTATTTTTTTCATTATACTCAGAGTTGTTTTGAACCTTCTCCAAATCTACTGCTTTGTATATACATATGCTTATTTAAATACTATAAGTAATTTTGGAGTTAAGTATTGTTATTTCTATTCTAATATGAAAAGTCTAGGCCCACTGGAGTGCTAAATAGTATATACTCATTGAACAAGTTTATAGTGAAATTGAAACTCTAACACATCATTTCTTCTCTTAAGATTTGTATAATTTATCCAATCCTTTTTATTATTCTCAGACATATATATTATATATTGTTTTATTTGAACATTCAAAGGAATTTAAATATCTAAAATTAAATCATTTCATTCTGGCAAATAAGGCATAAAAGTAGAACCATGCCCCAAGAGAATAAAGCTGAATGAATGTCATTAAGTCAAAAAACATAGAATGTTATAATGGTAGTATAAAAAAGTGTGAAAAGTGTCACTCTATTCAAAATAGACATAAACAATCGAAGACAAAAAAGGTAAGGAAAAATATAAATTATGACAACAAAGGAAAACTGTTTTGATTATTTCAAACAAATATTTATTTATTATTATTTATTTATTATTATTTGCTCTTAACGTTCATAACAATTCAGGCTCCCAATTTTACTTAATTTAATGCATCACATCTGATAAGGAAATATTGCTTAGACTGAAAACCCATAGCCTAAATATTTTGAGCCCACATATCAGTGCCAGTCTTACATAACAGGTCCTAAAGTACACATGAGAATCTCAGAGCTGTTTAGAGACATATGCCAAGACCAGTTGAGAAATTCAATCAAGTACTACTCAGAAATTTTAAGGGTAGAATGCATTCCTGCCTTTTCTGTCTGGCACTTATGGGTACACACACAACTCAAGAATCTTTGTTAACAATAGCTTTCCTATTTTCACCCCATTATTGTCACAATTCCTTATCTATTTCTCATCATCCTTACATATCAAGTCTTATCTTTTTCTTTCCAATGTGTCCTACTGATTGCACATTTCCTTTTTTTTAATCTGGAATTTTAAAAATATATAATTGTGGTAAAATACGCATTAAAAATATATTTTAAATAAGCAGCTCAGTATTATTAAGATTCAGATTCAGATTGTTGTACAATTAATCTCTGGGACATTTTCACCTTGCAAAACTGAAACTCTATCCATTAAACTTGACTTCCTATTTTTCGCTCTCCTCAACCCCTGGCAACCACCATTATATTTTCTGTCTTTATCAATTTGGCTTATTTTACTTAGAAAAATGTCCTCAAGATTCATCCATGTTGTAGCATATGTCAATATTTCTTTCCTTTTTAAGAATGAATAATACCTTGTTGTATGTATACACCACATTTTGAATATTTACTCAAAATGTTGATGGATTCCTGGGATCTTCCACCTTTGGCTATTATGAATAAAGCTGCTATCAACATGAGTGCCCAGACATCTCTTTGAGATCCAACTTTCAATCTTTTAGATATACCCACAAATGGAGCTGCTGTATCATATATAATTATATATATTTTTTATTTTTTTGAAGAATCACCATACTATTTTCCATAGTGGCTATGCAAGTTTACATTTCCATCAAAAGTGCCCAATGATCACAAGTAAACACACGATGATAAATTTTTGTCTGTGCCCCTTTAAAAATACTACACTGTTAGTTATTTGAGTTGATTGTCAATCCTGTTGTTTTTACCTTATTGAAATTAACATCCTCCCAAATCCTTACCACTGGGCTTCAGAGAATTTTTTTTACCCTCTCCTTATACTTATTTTTAAGAATTTTGGTACCTAGATCACAATCTTCCTCTTTTCTACAATCCCTGCCCTTATTTAAGGTAACTTCACCTCTGAATGGATAATGCAAAATGAAGTTATTACATCTTGGTCCCAACAAGATCAACCTTAATCTAGTGTGTGTGTGTATGCATGCGTGTGACTCTCGGAAAAATCTCAAATGCAAATGACACAATAGCTTAGTTAATAAGTATATTCAAATGAAATATATTTCTTTGATCAGTCTTGATCCCATGTTTGTAAATTGGAATATAAGTTTTATACATGAACGGAAAAATGGAATATAAATCCAAATATCTGAAGCCTATAATGACCTCTTAAATTGAAAAAAAAAAAGTACAAATAGCTCTTAGCCTAAGAAATATTCTGGGAAAACATGAAGTCTTCTGAGAAGGAAAAACTGTGTTTAGAAATTTTCCTGGTAGTAAAAGCCAGAATTATTTAATGCTGAAAGTAAAAATAATCTCACTTGTTTTTTTCTGAAATGTGCAAAGGAAAAACCCATATAAGCCAGGTTAGATAAAAGTTCTTTGCACTTCCAGTGACTATCCCCATATAAGACACACTTCGGTGATATCCTTTTATAATTAAACTTGTAACAGAATTATTTTTAATTAAAATATGTTAAATTAAAATTTCTGTCTTCAGAAGAAAACCAAGTTTGCCACGGACATTAGGTGTTTGGTAATATATATTTTTAACTCAATTAATGCAATTTTAGCCCACATTTTGAATTCTATTAGTCTCTTGAATTCCAAAATTTAGTTATTACTCTTTGCGCTTATATTTTGATATAAAAATAGTTTCTCAACTTTTTTGTTAGCAGAATAAAGAAACTCTATATCACTCATGTTTCTTTCAAAAATTCATTTAAAAAAATCTATTTTGCCTCAGTGCAAAAACTGCATTCTGAAGAAGAGTATCCCAAGCCAGCACAATGTTATCCTTGAATCAGTGCTTTACCTGAAAACCACATGCCTCTGTGATAAGACACAAGGTAGAATTACATGAATTGTGTGCTTAGTACCCATAGCAGTTCCTGTTTGTCATTATTTTGTAGGATTTATCTGTGCTTGGATAAGATTATATGTACTTAGATGTGAAACTGGTAGAGGCTATGAAGGAAGGCATGACCAGCATATAACTAGAAAATAGAGATACAGCAGGTTGGGGCCCTAGTTTAGTCACCACACGGGATATGAAAAGAAAATACAGAAGGAAGAAAGCAAAAATATTTTCCATCTTCATAGGCTCAACATGAAATAGAATTATAACCTCTATTTGATGGGAAAAATGATAAATAAAAAATATCCAAATGTGATTAACATAAGGTTGCCAACATATGTTGGTACAATCTCTTTGGAAGAGAGTCTAGCATTATATTGATATTAGCTATCTCCTATACTTTGGTGTAAAAACTCCATTCTTAGTATGTATGAACCTAACAAATCTCTTGAACACATATTGTAGAAGGCCTGTACATATATATTCACAGAAGCACTGGTTTGATCTGGCAAAAACTTGAAAACAATTCAAATACATTGAAAGTATAATGAATAAACACTGGTATAGTCATACCTTGAAACACTGCACAGAAGTAATAAACTACAGTCATAAACAATGAAAATAATAATCCTAGTGATAATATTAGTGAATAGATAAGTCCCAGCAAAATGTAAACTCCCATCTTAAACTTTTAGAAAGTAAAAAGAAAAAAAAAGAAGAAAGAAACCAGCAGGAAACATTTTTCTTATGACCAAACATAAGATTAAAAAAAAAAAAATGGCCAGGGCAGCCCGGGTGGCTCAGTGGTTTAGTGCTGCCTTAGACCAGGGCGTGATCCTGGAAACCTGGGATCCAGTCCCACATTGGGCTCCCTGCATGGAGCCTGCTTCCCCTCTGCCTGCTGCCCCCTCTCGTGTCTTCATGAATAAATAAAATCTTAAAAAAAATAAAAATAAATTTAAATAAATTCAAAAAATGACCAAACATAAGATAACAGATAAAGTAAAAGATGGAAAAAAATATATCTTGAAAGCAATAATCGTAAGTGACCTGGCATAATTATACTGAAAACAACCACACAAATAAACTTTAAAGTGAACAGATGTTGAAGAAATTAAAAGGCAAATATTGTAATGATAAGTGTCAACAAATGAGGCAGATATAGCAATTAAAACATATTGCACATAACACCACAAATGCAAAATACATGAAACCAAAGGGGCAGAGATCAAAGAAAAATTGGACACTTCAGAATTAGTAGCTGGAAACTTCAATACTCTACTGCTAATACTGAGTGGAACAATGAGGCAGAGGATCAACAAAGAAATAGAAGATCTGCACAACACTACAAATCAATTAGACCCAAGGAACATATATAAAACACCTAATGACAACATAGTGTACATTCTTCTCAAGTGCACAGGAAACATGCTTTAAGATGTCCTAGACACCAGACCATAAAACAGGCTTCAGGAAATTTAAGGATTTAAATCATACAGCATGTGTCCTTTGGCCACAATGAAATGAAATTACATATCAATAACAAAAAAAAATTGGAAAAATTGCAAACATTTAAACATTTACAACATATGCCATCAGTAAACTGCAAAGACAATCCATGGAAGGGAAGAAACTATTTTCAAATCATGTGTCTGATATGAAACTTATATCTAGAATATATAAATAATCCTTTCAATTCAATACTAAAAGATAAATGACCCCATAAAATATGAGGAATAATCTGAGAATGCCTTTCTTCAAAGATGATATGCAAAGGGCAATAAGCACATGAAAAGATGCTTGACATCATTTTATCAATGAGATATAAATCATAACCACAGTGTAATACCAATACCAATGCATCCACTAGGATCTGAAGACTCAAAATGTCAAGTAAATGTTAATGAAAATGTAGAGATATTGAAACATGCACACACTGTAGTGGGAATGTAAAATAGTGCAGCTGCTTTGGAAAATAGTGTGTCAGTTTCTCAGCTATAAAACATGGAGTTACCATATGACACAGCAATTCTATTCCTAGATATATATATCCAACAGTAAAAAGAAATGTATATATAATATGTATATACAAAAACTTCCACATTAATTTTTATAACATCATGACTCATAATAGGCAAAGGTAGAACTAAACCCAAATGTCCCTCAACAGATGGCTGCATAAATAAAATGTGGTGTATACATACAATGGAATATTACTTGGCCATAAAACAGAATGAAATGATGACATATGCTACAACATGGATAAACTTTGAAATATATGAAATGAAAGAAACTAGATGTAAAAGACTTCATTTTTTACGATTTCACTCATATAGAAGTCCAGACTAGGGAGATCTATTCTAGCGGAAAGTAGATTTGTGTTTGCATAGGGTTGGTGAGTGGAATGAGGGGATGGGGTGGTGGGAACTAAAAGGTACAATGTGGGATCCCTGGGTGGCGCAGCGGTTTGGCGCCTGCCTTTGGCCCAGGGCGCGATCCTGGAGACCCGGGATCGAATCCCACATCGGGCTCCCGGTGCATGGAGCCTGCTTCTCCCTCTGCCTGTGTCTCTGCCTCTCTCTCTCTCATTCTGTGTGACTATAATAAATAAATAAAAATTAAATTAAATAAATAAAAGGTACAATGCTTCTTTTTGAGGTCATGTAATATTCCAAAATTGAGATGATATTTGTACATATCTATAAATTTACTAAAAAATGTTGAATTACAGACTTTTTTTTTATTTTTTTTAAAATTTTTTATTTATTTATGATAGTCACATAGAATGAGAGAGAGAGAGGCAGAGACACAGGCAGAAGGAGAAGCAGGCTCCATGCACCGGGAGCCCGATGTGGGATTCGATCCCGGGTCTCCAGGATCGCGCCCTGAGCCAAAGGCAGGCGCCAAACCGCTGCGCCACCCAGGGATCCCAATTACAGACTTTAAATGTGTGTAGTGTCCACCTCGTGAATTACCTCTCAATAAAGCTGTTAAAAATAAAGGAATCATTATCCCTAACCTACACTGTTTAGCTATTCTGAATCCAGAGCTTCCCCACAAAGGCCATTGTTTACTCCATTTCTAATACCAAGTTTCCCTTTTAACAGAAAAATATGCATAACACAGGAAAAGAAAGGTAGCCCTAGGGTTACAAGATAGCTTTCCTAACAGTAGGTAAAGGTGTCTTTGCCAAACATATATTTAGAGAGGAACCAATAGTTTCTGCATAAAATAAGAGATGGGAGTATGAAGCTAAATGTTAGGAAATAATCTACAATATTTAATTCTGTATTTTTAGTTAGAATGATTCATATGAACTTTTCTGTTTTCTCTTAATACTATTTATTTTTTACTTCTGCTCATTGCAAAGGTCTAAAATGAAAAAGTCAAGTGGGAATGTTAGAGGATAAAAAGGGATACTATTCTAAATACAACTATAGAGTTCTTTGCATCTTGATACAAACAACAGAAGAGTAAAAGAGATAATTTCAAGCAACAGGGAAATTTGAATATGAATTAAGTGGTGTCCAGAAACATTTATTACTTTCATTTGGTGTTATGGAGAAATGTAATATAAATATTATATATAATAAATAAGTATGAACTAAAATTAAGTAATATAAAATAAATACATAACTTATAAAATAGAACAATATAATAATATTAAAATTCAAAAATTATATCTAAAATAGTTTAAAATAATCAAATAAGTAAAATAACAAATAAAATATTATTAATAAACATATGTAATATGTTTATGTAACATAAATAATAAAATAATAAAATATAATTTATTATAAAATATAAATAAATATTATATAACTATAAATATTATATACTATATACACCTATCTGCATATACACCTATCTGCTGTACTATATGTGTGTGAGCATATATATAATATGCAATTGTTTATGCACACACATTTGGGCAGAGAATAGATAAAACATGACTGGTAAGTATTAATAATATTTGATGCTGGGCAATGAGTTTGACAAAGTTCATTAAGATATCTCTCTACTTTTGACTATGTTTAAAACTTTCATAATAAAATTTTAAATGAGTGTGCTATTGGTTCTAATGTTGATTTCAAAGTCTTTTTAAAACCTTCCTATGTTAAATAGCCTTAGACAAATACAAGTACTTGTGAAATTACAGGTCAGGAGTCAGGAATGGTCCTCATAAATTTCTTCATATTATTTATATTTCTCTGTAACTATTTTGGGGAGTAAAAAAATCATCTATATAAACCCCTTCTTTTCCATTTTTACATAAAATAGTAACTATCTTAAAATTTGTAGTTATCTGGATCCCTGGGTGGCGCAGCGGTTTGGCGCCTGCCTTTGGCCCAGGGCGCGATCCTGGAGACCCGGGATCGAATCCCACATCGGGCTCCCGGTGCATGGAGCCTGCTTCTTCTTCTGCCTGTGTCTCTGCCTCTCTCTCTCTCTCTCTGTGACTATCATAAATAAAAATAAAAATAAAAAAAAATTTGTAGTTATCTTTCATATGTTGATGTGAAAGAGGAATAAAATAAAATTTGGTCAGCTCTAGGTAAAAGGTAAAGATGTTTTGTTATTAATTAACCCATCTTGCATATTTGTAATATTGTGCCTTTTTGTGCTTATAGTTTTGTGACAACCTCGGAAATATTAAGAACCTAACGCTATTCAACACACAATTATTACTCCACTTACTCCTATCCCAACTACTTCTACTTTTGCCCACTACTCTCTGTGTGTGAACCATGGATAAAATTAAATTCAGATAATTCATACTACCTTACGGAGGGCTAAAATTCATTTTTCCATCCTAGGTGTGAGTGGTAGTCAAAACTTTCCAAGTGGTAGAAAAATACTACAGGAAATCTGTGAGTGCTCATATCCTGCAGGGCCAACCTGAATAACAATTATAATGAAAAAAAAAAAAACAACTATAATGATCTGAGATGTATTGTACTTCATTACCCATTGCTTAGTATAGCTTTCAAAGGATGAAACAAAGTTGTGCTCTGGGAGCAAAGAATGATAATAAAGATAATCCAGGCCTTGTATGTCTGTGGTTGAGTTAAAAGTGAAATAAAGTGCTATCACCGAAGCTACTTAATTTAAATCAATAGATTGGAATTTTTTTTTCTTTCTCTTTTTATGAAAAAGTTCTTCCCCAGGAGTTGCAAAGAATTGAAGTAAATCAGGTAATACCTTGTGGCAGTTCAGAGCATGGACATTTAAGCTGATTGAATCCTTCTTTCCACTTTACCTGTCAAATGGTCTTGGGAAAATATTTAACTGTTTAAGTCTTGCTGTTAAGAACAGACCTTACAATACTTCTAATCATAGGTTTTTAATAAAATACCTTCCTAGATTTCTCCCTGAAACTATTTGCATTTACTAATGTTTGGGGCTTTCTTTTCTTTTTCTTTTTTTCTAAAAGAAGAGTTAGAACATGATTTTGATTGGAGGAGAGAGAGACTAGCTGCTCTACCAAAAAATGCCCAAAATAGGCAATGAATAAAACATATATGTTTTACTCCTTACCCTATTGAAGTCCAAATAGGTGTTTCATGTCAATAGGAAGCTCCTTCTAAGAGCTAATTCAAGGATCCAGCCTGCTTCTATCTTTTGGCTGCACCAAATATTGGTTCTCATAGTTACTTTATGTCCTAGTGTCTGACTGGAAGATGAAAGAAGAAAATGTGCAGAAGGCTTACCTTTTTCAATTGCTTCACTAAAAAGGCAATGCACAACACTTTTGTTCACATACTATTTGTGAAAACTTCTCTTGGCTCACTTAAAAGCAACTGGGATTGGGTAATATAGTCCTTAGCTAGAAAGCTGTTTCTGAGAGTCAACCCTTCATCAATATTTGATGGTCAGCCACCTGTCTCTGGCACAAGAACATTTAAGACAATGATGTCTGCTGCTTTATGTCAGTGCTTGTAGATGGGAAACATCTCTTAACTAGTAAATAATATATTCTATACAATTTGATTTATATAAAATTTGAAGACAGACAAATTAATTTCTCATTATAGAAGTTAGTGTAATGGTTGCTTTTAGGGGGGTAATATCTGAGCATGAAAGGAAACTTCTAGGGTCTTGTCAATATTTTTCCTCCAAATCATGACATTGCTTAAATGTGTATGATCCCTATAAAATTTGTCTACGTATATATTTCAGATTGTGTGTTTAATGTATAAAATCATCAACAGATTTTGTTTTAAAGCACTTTTTTATAAATTAAAAAAAATGCTGTAGGTATTCTAATCCTAATTACAGAAACAAAATACATGCAGTGTTAACACTGAGCCAAGACTTGGTAGGTCCAACCTACTCACCCAAAGGCACTTCTATTAGCATTTCTAGTTCAGTGGAAAAAGAATTCAGGTAGTTTGGAAAAGAACATTCTAATCTGGAGCATTTTTAAGAGGGTCATTTATTAGTCCTGGGAAACAATACATTTTGAAAAAACGTTAAAAGCTGACAAAATGAGAAGGGCTGATTAACTCTTAGTAGGAGAAAATGTTTTAAGTGTGTCCTCTGTCTTTAGCTTCTTCTTCCTCTTTTTTTTTTGTATATATATATTTTTTATTGGAGTTTGATTTGCCAACGTATAGTATAACACCCAGGGCTCATCCCATCAAGTGTTCCCCTCGGTGCCCATCACCCAGTCACCTCATACCCCCACCCCCACCTCCCCTTCCACTATTCCTTGCTCGTTACCCAGAGTTAGGAGTCTTTCATGTTTTGTCACCCTCTATAATTTTTCCCACTCATTTTCTCTCATTTCCCCTTTAATCCCTTTCACTATTTTTATATTCTCAATATGAATGAAACATATAATGTTTGTCCTTCTCCGACTGACTTACTTCACTCAGCATAATACCCTCCAGTTCCATCCACATGGAAGCAAATGGTGGGTACTTGTCATTTCTAATGGCTGAGGAATATTCCATTGTATACATAGACCACATCTTCTTGATCCATTCATCTTTCGATGGACACCGAGGCTCCTTCCACAGTTTGGCTATTGTGGACATTGCTGCTATGAACATTGGAGTGCAGGTGTCTCGGTATTTCACTGCATCTGTATCTTTGGGGTAAATCCCCAGTAATGCAAATGCTGGGTCGTAGTGTAGCTGTATTTTTAACTCTTTGAGGATCCTCGACACTTTTCCAGAGTGGCTGTACCAGTTTACATTCCCACCAACAGTGCAAGAGGGTTCCCCCTTCTCCACATCCTCTCCAACATTTGTTGTTTCCTGCCTTGTTAATTTTCCCCATTCTCACTGGTGTGAGGTGGGATCTCATTGTGGTTTTGATTTGTATTTCCCTGATGTTTAGCCTCATTTTTAAAGTATATTTAATATATGCTATAAAGTTAAAACCTATAATTTAGTGATATGATGTGCATGTCAGATGTCACAACACTGTGTATGCCTACACTTATGTATTTCAACAGAAGAATTGCAATTCTTATTATATCATTTGTAAATTCTTAAACAATTTTTTAGACTTCATTTATTCATTTTAGAGAGACAGAGAGAGAGAGCCCACAGGTGGAGGAGAAGCAAAAGGAGGAAGAACCTGAAGCCGACTTCACACTGATCGCAGAGCCCAATGCAGAGCTCAACCTCATGACTGGCAAGATCATGATCTGAGGTGAAACCAAGAGTCAGGCACTCAACCACTGAGCCACCCAGGTGCCTCAATTCCTAAACAATTCTTATGGTGCATATCACACTATCAACTACATGCTAGAAGAAACAGCACTTACTGGACAAGGCCACAATAAAATTTTGCTTAATAGTCCATACATTTTGGGACCTCCGGGTGTCTTAGTGCTTGAGCATCTGCCTTTGGCTCAGGTCATGATTCTGGGATCCTGGGATCAAGGCCCACATCGGGCTCCCTGCATGGAGCCTACTTCTCCCTCTGCCTGTGTCTCTGCCTCTCTCTCTCTCTCTCTCTCTCTCTCTCTCTCTGTGACTATCATAAATAAATTAAAAGAAATAAAAAAAATAAAAACTCGAATTTGGACAAAGTACATACCTAAAATTGTTTGATCATGTCTTCTTTTTGAAAAGAAAATTTTATAGTGATGTTTATATTGATTTAGAATTCCAAACGATATGTCATTTTCAATTCTTACAATTTTAAGATAAATAATTTATATTTTGTCTTTCTTCCTAAAACAAAAACACATGCAAAGATGAATGCATTGGAAATCAGAAAATCAAATGAGTGTCAGTTAGGGTACCCAATAACATGTTAGCTATTGAGTACTGAAGTAAAACATTTCCAGTCACTATGAAACACTACAGTAACAGATGTACTTCTGTACAATGTGAAATGTGAATAATCAGAATAATCAGCCTCTAAGGATCTGTATCTTCACTCTTCAAATGAAAGTGCCTATTTCCTATATATTTTCCCAGCAATATCTCATGTGTAAATAGATATACATTCATGTGGTATGAGCTTACTTTATAGGACTGTCATGCATCCTTTTTCTGTTCTTTCTTGAATTTATTTCCCTATCTGATTTAATATGCCTTGAGGTTCTTATTTTTATGTGTTATTTTTCATTCATAAGCCACTTTTTTCATAAGAATTTTCAAGATATAATCACATAAAATATAATCCACCCCAAATACGCAATTCAGCATTTTTGGGGTAATCACGAGTTTATACAACTATGACGACAATCTAATTTTATAATATTTTAATACCCTCCGAAAGAAACTCCATATGTATTTGTAGCTATTCCTCACCAATCATCCCTACCTACTATTTCTGTGGTCTCTAGACATTTCACATAAGTGGAATAGTATATACTCTAGAAGGTTGATATATATGAAATGATAGAACATGTAGTATATTGTAAGTGGCTTATTTCACCTATCCTAACAAATGCTTTTTCTGCATCTATTGAAATGATCATATGGTTCTTATTATTTCTCTTGTTGATATAATGTATTGTTGATTGATTTGTGAATATTGAACCACACTTGCATCCCCTGAATAAATCCCACTTAATCATGGTGAATGATTTTTTTAATGCATTTTTGGATTTGGTTTGTGAATATTTTGTTGAAAGTTTTGTATCCATATTTGTCAGAGGTATTGGCCTATAGTTCTACTTTGTTTTTTGTTTTTTGTTTTTGTAGTCTATCTGTTTTTGGCATGAGGGTAATACTGGGTAATAAATTTGGAAGCTTTATTTCCTCTTCTATTTTTTTTGAATAGTTTGAAAACAATTAGCTTTCCTGTAAATGGTTAAATTCACCTGTGAAGTTGTCTGATCTTGAACTTTAAGTTGTTGGGAGTTTTTAAATTACTTACTCAATTCCTCTGCTTGGCAGTCAATGTGTTCAAATTTTCTCCATGATTCAATTTTGGGAGGTTATATGTCTGTAGGAATTTATCCATTTCTTCTAGATTGTCTAATTTATTGACATATGATTTTTTAAATAATATTTCCTACAATTATTTGCACTTTTGTGGTGTCAGTTGTTAATTCTCTTTTATTTGATTTGATTTGCATCATCTCTCTCTCTCTCTCTCTCTCTCTCTCTTTTTAACAAATCTGGCTAAAGATTTATTAGTTTTATTAACAAATAAAAGAACCAGCTCCTGATTTCATTTTATCTATTCTACTGTTTTTTTTGTTGTTGTTGTTGTTTGTTTTTTTAGTTTCCATTTTGATTCTTCTGCTCCAATCTTTATTATTTCCTTTTTTCCACATTTTGGGTTATGCTCATTTTTCTTTTTCTAGCTCCTGTAGGTGTCAGGTTAGGTTCTTTATTTGTGATTTTTTTTTTTCTTGCTTATTGAGGTAGGCCTGTACTGCTTTAAGCTTTACTTTTAGAACAGGTTTTTGTGGTATCACAAAGATTTTGGACTGTTGTGTTTTCATTTTCATTTGTCTCCATGTATTTTGTTTGTTTCTTCTTTGATTTCTTGATTGGTCCATTCATTGTTTAATAGAATATTATTTAACTTCCATGTACTTGTGTTCTTTTCAGATTTTTTCTTGCAGAATTACTTCTTTAATGTTTGTTACTAGCTGCTTTATATATTTGGGTGCTCTGATGTTTGGTGCATACATATTTACAATTATATGTTCTGGTAGGATTGTTTCCTTTATGATTACATAGTGTCCTTCTTTGTCTCTTGTTATAATCTTTGTTTTAAAGTCGATTTTATCTGATATAAGTATTGTTACCTCATCTTTTTTTTTTCACTCATTTGCATAACAAATGCTTCTCCATTCCTCCCTTTCAATCTGCAGTTGTCTTTAGGTCTGAAATGAGTCTCTTGTTGGCAGCATTATTGATGGGTCTTGCTTCTTTAACATTCTATTACTGTATGTCTTTTAATTGGAGCATTTAGTACATTTACATTCAAAGTAATTATTGAGAGGTATATATGTACTTGTTGCCATTTTGTTAACTTGTTTTATGGTTGTTTTTGCAGTTCTTCTCTGTTCCTTTCTTTTCTCACTCTGTACTCTCACACTTTTCTTGCTTTCTTTGGTGGTATACTTGAATTTATTTCTCTATTTTTTGCATATCTATGACTGGGGTTTTGATTTGTGGTTACCTTTAGGTTTGTTTATAACATCTTAAACATATAGCAGTCTATATCAATTTGATGGTAACTTAGTGTGGAACCCATTCTTTACTTCTCCTTCCAGCTCCACCCCATGTTTTAGGTATATGGTATATATTGTATATTGTTTTATCTTATGAATCCCTTGATTTTTATAGATATAGTTATTTTTACTGTTTTTGTGCTTCCAACAATTTTTACTCTCACTTATGGTCTTTCCTTTCCATTCAGAAAATCCAGTTTAGCATTTCTTGTAGGACTGGTTTAGTGGTCATGAATTTCTTTAACTTTTGTTTGACTGAAAAACACTTTTTCTTTCCTTCTACTCTGAATGATAGATTTGCTGGATAGACTATTCTTGCTTTGGGCTTTTCTCTTTCAGTACTTGGAATATATCATTCTACCTTCTTCTGGCCTGTAAAATTTCTGTTGAAAAATCCTCTAATAGCCTTATGGGGATTCCTTTGTATGTGTTTTCTTTTTCTCTTGCAACCTTTAAAATTCTCTCTTTAGCACTACTTTTTGCCTTTGTAATTACTATTTGTCTTAGTGTGGACCTTTGGTTGATTATGTTGGGGGCTCTATGTGCCTCCTAGATCTAGATATTTGTTTCTTTCCCCAGATTTAAGAAGTTTTTACCTATTATTTATTCAAATACATTTTCTGCTCCCTTTTCTCTTTTTTCCCCTCCAGGATCCCTATAATGCAAATGTGACTACACTTGATAGAGTCACAAGTTCCCTTAACCTATTTTTTTTGTTTGTTTTATTTTTCTCGCTTCTGTTCAGCTTGATTACTTTCTATTACTCTGTCTTCCATGTTGCTGATCTGTTTTTCTGCTTCCTCTAGTCTACTATTTATTCCCTTTAGTATACTTTCAATTTTAATCCTAGAGTTTTTCGTCTCTGATTGCTTCTTTTTTGTGTTTTCTCTCTCTTTGTAGAGGGTCTCACTGAGGTTACCCTTTTCTCAACTCCTAGGAGTATCTTATGCCCTTACTTTAAATTTTCTATCATATATATTATCCATCTGTTTAATTTATCCATCTCTTGCTGATTTTGTCCCATTTGAGATATATTCCTTTGTCATCTCATTTTGTCTAAATTCCTTTGTCTATTTTTATGTGTTAGGAAACTCAGCTATGTTTCCTGTTCTTGAAAGTAGTGGCTTTATGAAGGAGAGGTCCTGTGGTATCCTGCAGTGCAATGACCCTTGTTCACCAGAACCCAGTGTTTCAGGGTTGCCTCCTATGTGTGTTGCATACTCCCTATTGTGGAAGGGTGGCTTTAGCCTTTAGTCCAGTTATCTGTAGTGGCTTTCTTTGCCTGTGGGCAAAACCCACAACAAAACCCTTGTGTTGTTAGTGAGCTAGGTTGGGGCCAGCTTGGGCTTGGCCCTAAGAAGCTTTCTTTGGTAGGTACAGCCTATAGTCAACTAGATGTCTATCCTCAGCTTATCACTAGGACTGCAATTGGACTGGTGTGTGTAGTTATTATCTTCCTCTCTTCCTGGGGTAGAAGTTACTTTGGAGTGGTGCTGACTCCTTTTTTGGCTGTTGTCACAGTGCTGGGCTTGTGATACCATTTTGGATGGATTCTGGCCAAGAACACCATGACCAAGAACCATGGGCACTAAAGGAAAATAAATCCTATAATACTCCCATTACCTGTATACTGGTATTTTCATGGTATCCTACATTTCTCTGAGTCTTTGGTAACCTTTCTTCATTTTCTCCCCTTTGACTTGTATAATCTCTATCAAAGTATCCTAACATTCCTAATTTTTTCTTCTGTCAGTTCAAACCTATGTTGAGCCTCTAATGAATGTTTTGTTTAGTTTTCAACTCTGCAATTTCCTTTTGAATATTTTTTTATAACTTCTATCATGTAGTGATATTTTCTATTTGAAGCACTGTTTCTATCATATTTTCCTTTATATTCTAATCATGCTTTCCTTTTGTTCCGTGAACATATTCATAATGGCGACTTTGAGATCTTTTTTTTTTTTTTGTTAATCTGACATTTGTTCTTTTGCATCCTTTTTTTATGGTTCATAATTTCTTTTTTTAAAAATATACCTTAAATTTGTCATTGGAAAGTAAATATTTTATGTAATATATTATAGCAACTGTTCATGGTTCTCGCATCTACAGGGTTTGCTATTGTTTTTTTTTTTTGTCTGTTTGTTTTTGTTTTGTTTGCTTATTTGTTTAATGCATGGATGGATTATGTTTTTGAAGTCATTCATCTCTAACAGAGTTAAATCTCATGCTGCTATTCTGGAAGGAGCAGCTTTAGGTAGGTCATGGTTAGTTTGGGATGACTGTAATACTGGTAAGGGTATTTTCCACTCTTTCTCTTATTATATCCAGCTATAAAACTCCACTAATTACCAGCATACTGCTTTATTGTTTTCAACAAAATCCTGGAAAATAAATTCCTCTACAAATAATCCAAAGTGTAGATCCTCTGAAGGAATAGTTTCTGAGTTCTTTGATGTTTGTTCTGATGCCAGGACATTTCCTCCTACCTATCTTATTTTCATTTCTCTCATACAAAATATTCATCCCATACCCTAAATTGTATCTGTATTAGAGCTGTGGATCTTTTCCCAAATACCTTTCATTACAATCTCTATAGTTCTTGAGAGAAATCTGAGGCTTAAACATATCCAAGCTCTACTGCAAATGAAATCAGTTCCTTTGGAATGAGATTAGGAGCTTTCTGTTTTATGGTCGACTTCTCTCTTGCCCTTTTCCTGCCAAAAATTTTCTGAGTCAGAGATTAGGAGCTGAAGGTGCAGATAGTGTCAAACTTCTCTTTAGTGACTCCTGGAACTAAATAATTGTTGGAGGGTGGCAGAAGCCTAAGGTTTTTTAACCTTGCCTCTCCTGTAATTGAACCATCCCTCATGGGTCAAGCAAGTGTTATTGGGACCCCAGGATTCTGTGTGTCATGTTCAAGGTTAAGATAATTGTTCCAAGAGTGGGGTTTAATTAGGAGGAAGCCCTCATCTCTCAATTGTACTTGTGAGGAACATAGTCTGAGCAACAGGCCAATGAGGCCATAATGAGAAGTGCTGAAATCTTGTTCCCTTGAGGAAGAGAGCCCCAAGAGAGAATTGTGGGGGAAAAGACTGGATGTACTTTTTGCTGGCAGCATCTAGAATGGAGTCTCCACCTCAATTAGCTGAGAAGATCGGAGGGAGCAGCATTGGTTCAATACCACAAAGTCCTGCATTTCTTACTGAATTTTTATAGATTTTCTTGCATATATATTCTTTCATTTACTATTTGCCCTTAGGAACGTTTGCAGAGGCATTGAATTCTTTTTTTTTTTTTTCATCATTTTCACTAATTTCCCTGGGAAGCATGTCAGCAGAAGTCCTCATACTTTTATACCTGAAATCAATCTCTAGTAATGATCAGTTCCTAACAATGTTTAAAGTAATTAAATATTTACATTGTCCTTCAATATGCCTCATATAGTTACAGAACAGAAATACTAGTGTTAAAACTAACAGTAAAGTTACTACAGTTTATTATACATTTGCAACTTATTTTTTATTCTTAAATTATCACATCATAGATGTACAATCAAAATATTATCCTTTAAAAATGTTTGAAGAAATTATTTGTGAGGTTAGGCCTTCAAATTGATATGCAGTTAAATTTGCTTCATTTTATGATTTTTGTTTTGTTTATAGAGTTGGTTATTTTTTATTATAATATTTGTTCTTTAATTATGTACACTATTTACAAAATCCTAAAATTAATGTTATATAAAAATATACATTCACATTATTTTGATTCATACCTCATCTTTCTTAAGCCCTTATCCATATTATAAATATATTTTTTAGTTTTGAATTTAAATATATGTGTATTATGCTCATATTCTTTCCTTCTTTATGTCACATAAGAAAATAGGAGATAAATACCCTTTGTACACAGCTTTTTTCTTTTAATTCAACAATATACAAAGATCACTGGTTTTAAAGAAAGATGTTTAAAAATCAACAAAACATGGCTTTTCTTTTTATAGTGTTGTATCGCTGTCATAAATACTATAACATTTTCAGCCAGCACTCTATTTATGTATATTTGGGTCATAATAGTCTTTAATATTATAACTAATAATACAATGAATAGCCATGTGCCTATATCATTTCTTTTTTTACTTCCTTTCCTTCTTTCTTTTTTTCTCTTTCTCTTCCCTTCTTTCTATCTTCCTTCTTCCTCCCTTCTTTCCCTTTCTTTTCTTCTTTTTTTCTCTCTTTCTCTTCATTCCTTCTACCCTTCCTCTCTGTGTCTTCACCCTCCCTTTTTTTTTGGTAATATAAAAAGTCAGAAGTCATTCTTAGTTACTTAAAACATAATCTAAAAAGATGTTAGCTCTCTCAAAGTGCTTACTCTTAGGTACTTATCTTTGGTCTTGAGTTTTGATATATTGTTAAAGGTAAGTAGTTATTGCGATATACCACTAAAGGATATTACACTAAGTGAAATAAGCATGACCAAGAAAGATAAATACTATATGATTTAACTCAGATGTGGTCTCCAAAACAAGTGAATAAACAAACAAAAAACAGAATCAGGCCTATAAATATAAAGAACAAACTCATGGTTAGGAGATGGGAGGGAGTTGAGGGAAATGAGCAAAATGGGTAAAAGGGAGTAGAAGATACAAATTTCCAGTTAGGTAATGAATAAGTTTGGGAGTAAAAGCACAGTATAAAGAATGATAGTGTAATAGTGCTGTGTAGTGATAGACACAGCTTCCCGTATGGTAAACATAGCATGATGTATAAGCTTATAGAATTACTATGTTGTATACCTGAAACTAATGTAACATTGTGTGCCAACTATGCTAAAATAAATAAGTATTTGAACTTAAAAGTTGCATTGCTGGTACTGGCAAAGGGCAGGCTGTATAAGTGGTGATTACCAGGTGGTAGAAGAAAAAAGGAATTGCTAGGATATTAAATGACAAAACAAAAACAAAAACGGACTTAGACGGACTGTGAGCAAGCAAGAAGGAACCAGATAATAAAATAAATATTTGGAAAGAGGAGAACCACAGGGATAAAAGCCCAATTATGTAAGAGTGGTATGCAAGTATTTTGAACAATGGGCTCAATCAAAGATCTGGCTGCCTCTTCTTAATCTCTTTATCGTATTGTGATGTTTAAAAATATTTTTGTGTTGGGCACCTAGGAGGCTCAGTAGTTGAGCATCTGCCTTTGGCTTGGGTTGTGGTCCGGGGTCCTGGGATCAAGTCCTGTGTTGGGTCCTCACAAGGAGCCTGCTTCTCCCTCTGCCTGTGTCTCTGCTTCTCTCTCTGTCTCTCATGAATATATATATATATATAATCTTTAAAAATATATTTTTGTGTTTCTGCTTTCTTGACTTAATTTATGCAGGACCAGATACCCTAACACTCTGGAATCACACGCATTTTCTATGGTAGATTTCAGGGATTCTTTTCATGATATTAGATATGTAAAGTATGACCATTTTATATATATGTGTGTGGTTGTGTGTGTTTACTTTGAAACTTTGAGAGATATTTAAATTGAGATGATTGATCACCCATATCCATTTGAAGGACAGAAGGAGAGGATCTATCCATGAGACCATTAATGACTACTTGTATTTTCCTTCACAGTTTATTCATTTTACTTACAACTTAATAGCTCTTAATGTGTGGAATGGTTTCCTGTATTGTTGGTTTTTTCTTTTTTTCTGAATACATTCATATACTTTTCTGTATCCTTACAATTTCCTAGCTATACTTTGTAGTCACTTTCTTTATAAAATTTCCTTCTTCTCTTATTTTTAAAAATTCATATCAGAACCACTTAGCAATATATAAGTTGAACAGTTAGCTGTAGTGGAGTGTTCTGGGTACTAATTTTCATCTTTGGGTGTGTTATTTCTGTGGAATATTCCCAGAGGTGCCTTATGGTTTCTACAAAATATTTCCCTGCTTGTTACCTTTTTTCAGCAACCTCATCTCAGCTATGCAACTGTGGGAACATATGGGCTTCAATGCTCTTTTCTTATACCAAATAGAGTAAAAAGTGACTGAAAAATCATTCTGAACAGACAAGCACACAATGAGCTGGGTTAAATGAGTTTAGTGATTTTTAATGCCATTTCTATTATATCGAAATAGGCTTGGCACTGGGGACATTCTTTGCTTAGAAGAGCTTGAAAGAACGGGGCTTTTCTGTGCATTTTCATCTGAGCTGAGGGAGCCCTGCTGAATGTAGAACAGAGTCAGAGGGAACTGTTAACTGGAGATTAAGCTCTGACAATCAAGCCACTTGCCAATAAATTTCAAACCCATTTATGCAAGTCATTCAGTAACAGCCGACTTGCAAAGCAATTAAAGTCAGCCCTTCCTGTTTAATTTCTGCAAAATAGGGCTGGACTGCCTGAGCTTTCATTTGCTGTGGAATAGTAAATGAAACGAGCCAGGAACATACAGAAGTCCTGATGAACACCTGGTGCCCTCTCACAGATTTTCTTTTTCTTTCTTTCTTTCTTTCTTTCTTTCTTTCTTTCTTTCTTTCTTTCTTTCTTTCTTTCTTTTTCTTTCTTTCTTTCTTTCTTTCTTTCTTTCTTTCTTCTTTCTTTCTTTCTTTTCTTTCTTTCTTTTTCTTTTTTCTTTCTTTCTTCTTCTTCTTCTTCTTCTTCTTCTTCTTCTTCTTCTCTTTCTTCTTCTTTTCTCTCTCTCTCTTCTCTCCTTTCCTTCTTTCTTTCCTTTTTTTCTTTTTTTTTTTTAACTTGGGGTAGGAGTGGACAAAATCTTACCAGCAGAAAAATTAAAACAAGAGAAATTAAAAGCAGAGTCTCACTGTTTTAAATCAAATCAAATATTTGTTATATTGTCTATGGTCACTTTCTTTTAAGCAATTTTTGATTTTACTGATTCCAAGGCAATCTTATAGACATATTCATGTTTAATAGGGTGAATAAATAAACTATTTCATCAGACATAATCTAGTTTACCTATATAACCCCTCCTCCTCCCCTTGCCCAACCCTGATTTTTCTATAGCTTCTTGACAATACTTCTATACTTCTTGACAATATTAACTTTCTTGGGAAATGAGGTAGAAATGGATGTAAGAAATGCTAAATTGTATTTAAGACTATAATTCCAGATTTTGCACTAGTGTATAGAAAAAATTTTAGTGGGTAACTTATTTCACAAATATATATTTTTTTTTTACATGAGATCAAGCCCTGCATTGGACTCTGTGATGGACAAGAAGCTTGCTTAACATTTTCTCTCTCCCTCTCCTTTGCCACTCCCCCATCCATGCTCTCTTTCTCTCTTAAAAAAAAGGGGGGGGGGGGAGAGAGAGAGAGGAAATTATGTAAATACTATATGTGACTAAAGATTTTGAGAAAACATAATAGATTGTGAATGCTGCTGTAAAGGAACAGGGTATAAGGAGACTATTAAATTTGCCACCAACAAATATGAGTTTTAAGCTGTCAGTTCCCTAAACACTGGACATCCTTGATGCGGCTTATTCTGGCTTTCCACCATCTCTAGGTGGAAAAACCTTAACCCTAATAGTACAAAATGGAACCCCTACCATTATGATTATATTCCAAGAATCAAGAAAGAAAAAAATGAGGGAAATTTTAAAAGGCAAGCATCAGTTAATCTTTATATCCAAAAATATGAACTACATTATTGTCATATAGATATTGTTGCATAATATAAAACCTGACACTTTGCCAAGACAGTCACATGGCCACAGTCACATGTAAATGGATAAACTTTTGTTCTGCCAACAGATGAATTTTCTTTAATCTGAAGATATAAGAAACAGGTATAACAGTATGACCTTTTATTTTTTATTGAATCTTAATTTTAGGCTATGCCAATATTCATATGCAGTATTTCTGCACACCATAGCATACTTTAAGAGGAAAGAAATACCAGTAACATCTTACCTAGTTTCTGATGCTAGCTGAATGCTCAGAGTCTTGGGGTAGTAGAGATTTCTTTTTATTAGTGTGAATGTGGTTTGTCATGGTCCAGAGACCTCTAAAGAGCAAGAAATCTGCTTTCCACTACACCTGTTCCACCCAGTATGTGATGGGCGATGATAATATGAGAATAAGTTAACTGCAGTAAATACTTCCACCTGGAAAAGAGGATAAGTAATTGGCATGCATTGTTTGCAAAAATGATCACTTTTGTTCAAAAATGAACACAGATAGAAATATCTGTTTTTGTAGCAAAATATTTTATTTTGTGAGTCCATGCAGGACCTCTGGTCTTATTCAGCCAGGGGAAATAATCCTGCTCATTTTCTGCCATAATTTTTGGCCCTTGCTTCTGGGAAGTATCTCAACATCTTTGACATCTACAGGCAGAAATGAAGTTATTATTAAAGAGTATTTATGGGCAGCCCCGGTGGCTCAGCAGTTTAGTGCCTTCAGCCCAGGGCCGGATCCTGAAGATCCAGGATAAAGTCCCATGTCAGGTTCCCTGCATGGAGCCTGCTTCTCCCTCTGCCTGTGTCTCTGTCCTTCTCTCTCTTTCTCTCTCTCTGTCCTCATGAATAAATAAATAAATAAATAAATAAATAAATAAATAATAAAAATAAAGAGTATTTATTCACTTTTGCAGTCCCAATGACTTTAACCAGTTCCTTTCTGCTGGTGAAAAATTGAGCTATAGGGGTTGCATTAAAGGTTTAAATCCAAGCTTATGTTGACCAAGCCTATAGTATCTTTGGCAACATAACCCCCTCCATCTAAAACCTTAGCAGATATTTGCAAGTAACCACAGTCAAAGATCTTGCTTAGATCTAGTTTTAGGCTTTATATTTCTTATTGTTTTCCTCTGGGCATCAGGTGATAAGAGCTTTGCTACTGCACTGTCTCTCTGAGAGAGATATTAGTGAAAATTTCTTGAAAAGAAATTGAGGCAATAGTTATGTCCTGCAAGGAATTTTCTTCTTTGTCATTGCTTTTGTATGTGCTTCAATTTGCTACCCAGGTGCAATGAATCTTTTAAATTCTCTAAGATATCAAAGTAGCTCTACCCTCCAGCAGCTTAGATTTCAGTCAATAGACAAAGTTTTCCTTGGCAAAGCTATATTTCCTTCTACTTCTGTTTTCAGATGAATTGGTTCTAGCCCAAGTGTTCCTTTATTTGTGGGACTTGGTGATAAGTGGGGAAAAAATTACCATTTCCAGGTGTTCAGTTCTGCTTCTGATAGAATAATATTCAATTCAAATTATGAAAATGTTTGAAATGAGATATAAATACTTTTTCTCTCTTTCATAACACATTATTAGTTAAGTGATCAGGTAAGGATAGAGACTGGAATCCATAGATTCCTCAAAAAATCCAGATTTCTGCAGCTTTTTAGGAATAGGTTAATCCTGGTCCTCATCACACATTAAGAATATTTTCTCATTACAGCCAAGATTCTAGCTGTAAGATGTAAGAAACAGGATTAAAAAGTGAGGAAAAAGTATGTTGCAAATGTCCAAGTAAATTTCCTAAGAACTTATATTTCATGTTTCTGAGAATGTTCCACTGGCCAGATCTCAAATAAATATGGTGCAAGTTGGTAAATATAGTCTGCTCTCACAGACCACATTCAATATAAGTGCTTTTATCAATGTGGAAGAAAAAGAAACAAAGAATACTATAGAAGAAATCATTCTCTCCCATATTATATAAACCACTAATGCCACCAATCAGTTTTCTTCTGATTATCAAATATTTCTTAAAGTATCCAGTATATTCTGAACTGTAAGATTTAATTATTCAATCATTGGAAAAAATGTGCATCATTACTGGTAATTTCATTTGTAAGCCAATAGCCTACTCTTATAAGTATCAATTGCTCTGTCTTCTGAAAAACAAGACCAAAGCAAATGAAAGTATGTTTTTCTTCTCAGTGAAATAACACAATTTCTTTATTTTTGTCCGTACTTAGACAAAAAGACTACTGGAAATCAGCCTGAGGCATTTCAAATTTCATATGATTGATCAACTCCCATTTTATATTTTTCCTAATACTCCCCTACTCTAAAACCCTAATGCATTTCATCATCCTGCACAACACATAGTACTACCCATCATCTCACTTCCTGACTGATATCACTCAACAGGAAAGATTCCCTGCTGTTATATTTTTACAGGAACACCTGTTACTGTGCTAGAAAGGGCAGAATGTACAAATCTTATTTTCTTTACTTTCACTTATGAACAGGATAGAAAATCTCATCAAGCAATTTCTAATAAGAAGAACATTTAACATTTTCTTCAATTTTAAGCTGGCCATCATGTATAATATTTCCATCATGAGTTTGGACCTGTCAGAGACTTTTGCAAAAAAGTTTATTAAGAAAAAAAAAAGTTCAGTTAGAGAAAAGTTGTTTAGAGCTTCCAAAAAGTCATGTAGTATAATAGAATAAAAGTAAGCTAAGAAACTTTTCACTACAATGGTCAAGTAGAAATAACTAACATCAAGCATAAACTGAAAAACTAAGGGACCTATGTTATCAGTCTTTCCATTTGACTGACAATCTGTCTGGAACTGGAAAAATTGTTCCCATATTCAGATCGGTGTTTGGAACATATTTAACCATATTTTACTCAAATGACAAATTTATTTTTAGCCTGTTTATTTCTAAAGCTATTAGGTGTTACAAAAAAGTACTACAGGGACATTTTTGGTTTCACTGATGTTCTGCATCTCCTTCCATCTTGCTAAGTCTTTTTTTTTTAAATTGGAGTTCAATTTGCCAACATATAGCATAACACCCAGTGCTCATCCCATCAAGTGCCCCCCTCAGTGCCTGTCATCCAGTCACCCCCATCACCCGCCCACCTCCCTTTTTTAATTTTTTTTAAAGATTTTATTTATTTATTAATGAGAAGCACAGAGACAGAGAGAGAGAGAGAGAGAGAGAGAGAGAGAGGCAGAGACACAGGCAGAGGGAGAAGCAGGCTCCATGCAGGGAGCCCCATGTGGGACTCCATCCTAGGACTCTGGGATGGTGTCCTGGGCTGAAGGCAGCACTAAGACGCTGAGCCACCCCGGGCTACCCCTTATCTTGCAAAGTCTTACAAACTATGTGCTCTCAGAGTAAAAAACACTAGAGAATGAATAATTGTTAAAATCATTTCTTTTTCTGCTCCAAAATTATCCTTAAGTCTTTCCTGGTTAGAAGGAAGACATTTCTTTCCTGAAATATTTTTGTAATTTATTTTTCACAATATTTTCCTGTTATTTCAAACTTTGAACTTTTACAGTATTATTGTATCTTACATTGCCATTGAATATTGTTTTCTGAAGAGCTGGAAATATTTACTTTGTACATAGTTAACGATGTTAAAATAATTATAAATGCATATTTAGTACCTTAATCTGTCGTTCTCTGTAATAAATGGTCCACAGTACTGACATAATTTAGATAGCTTTATTTTTATGTGGTATCTCCAATATGCCCTATAATATTACTGTAATAATAAGGCCTGGTGTTTGAATGTCTTGTAATAGTTAATTTCAGCCTTAATCTTGATCATACTTCTAACATTTGGAGTGAAATCATTTATTTTCTTTTTGGATTTTATTTATTCATTAGACACACACACACACACACACAGAGAGAGAGAGAGAGAGAGAGAGAGAGAGAGGCAGAGACACAGGCAGAGGGAGAAACAGGCTCCATCCAAGGAACCCAACGTGGGACTCGAACCCGCGTCTCCAGATCACGTCCTGGGCTGAAGGAGGCCCTAAGCCGCTGAGTCACCCGGGCTGCCCGAAATTATTTTCAACTCCACATTCATTCTTACGCAGTTAGCTATTTTTTTCTGTATGAATATTTTCCTAGGAAAATTACGTTGAAAAAGGTCTTAAGGAAATATAAATGTCAATATGCAAACTTGTAACTATTTTTCTTATTGCTACTGATATATGTTTGCTCTTATACTTTTCCTATCTCTTTATATTCTGCACATGTATCTCTACTAATTCAGAAAATTTGTAGTTTTTTTTTAATTTCAGACACATTGTACATTGTACAATCTATTAATTTTATGAGGATTAATTTACTCAATGCTGCAATAAGCGATAAATTTCACTATCTTGAATTTTCTTATATTCCTTCCACAATCATTTTTTTTCAAAGCTCTTTCCTCCCTAATCATGAGTATCTCATGGCAGCTCTAAAACCACCTGGCTCATTGATAATTCTTAAAATGAGCCAAGTGGTCATAGGACTAAAGGCTTTACTAGTGTGTCTGTCTTATAGTTTTGCTTGCCACCTTGCCTGTACTGTGCAATAGGAATATACATAGGCAAAATAAGTCGTCAAGATCAATACTAACCTTATTCCCCTATCATCTTTTTTCTCTACTAAAAACCTTGGGTCTCTGTAATTCTGTAATTCTCTTTGTTTCTTTTTCAACTACAGGGAAGATTTATTTAATTTGTTTTAAGAGAAACTGAGAAACTTAATTCTCAGTTAAGTTCTATCAGGAAAACTGTCCTGATAACAAACAATAGACTTTCAATTTTCTCCTGTGTCCTTTCACATAGCCTGTGAAAATTGTTCAAATTCATGTTCAAAAACTAATGCTTGCTATTCAAATAACAAAACACTTTTCCTAATCTTCATCAAAACATCAGTCAACTTAGTGATAAAAAGTGTAATTATGTTGATTAAATGAAAGGAAATACTATATGTACGATACATATCCTAAGTGTGCATAAAGTCATGTTCAGTAAAATGGCAGCTATCTATAAGTAGATCACAGGAACTTTTAATAAAAAACAAATATTTTCAAGCACAGGTTCACATGATTAGCTACATTTACGTTTTTTGCACATCTGTGCAAATGTCTGCGTGTGTGTGTGTTGGTTGATAGTTGTAAAAAACAGGAAGATGTTTCAGTTAACACTGGTATACTTTGTATTCCGATAAACCACTCTTATGTTTAAGTATAGCACATTGATAAGTTGTTAATGGTAACTAAAGAGAATTTTCATCCCGTGTTCACAAGTTATGTTCTTGCATTTGTCAAGACTTCCCTGAAATAAAAAGCTAATTTATGTTCTTGACATTTCCACTTCTCTTTAAATACTCCTGTGACTAGTTAATTCCATATAAGATTTTAAGTCCTAATTTTGTGCAGTTTAAATGATTTTATAGTTTGACACTTTTTAATTATGTGGCAACAGTACACCAGAAAGATATTATAAACCACTGACACAGAATCCTGAAATGATCTAAGGAATTATTTTCTACTCTGGAAGACTACACTCATTTTACATATGACACTTTTTTCTCCTTTTGTTCCCTTGATCTTCTATTCATATGCCTTTGAGGCAAAATGATTGACATCATTACTTTTATTACCAATAAAACTTTGTTTAATACTCTATTTTTTAAAGATTATTTATTTATTTACTTATTTACATAGAGAGAGAGATAGGCAGAAACACACAGAGAGGGAGAAGCAGGCTTCATGCAATGAGCCTGACGTGGGACTCGATCCCAAACCTCCAGGATCAGGCCTTGGGCTGAAGGCAGCGCTAAACTGCTGAGCCAGCCGGGCTCCCCTATTTTTTTCTTTTTTAAGTTTGCCCAGGAAGTTCTATGTGTACGTGGTCACTGTTCTCCATTAGGATTTTGATTAAGCTGAATTTGGAGCTATTTTGAAATTCCCTTCTACTTATCCTACATTTTTATTTGTCACTAACCTCTATGTCTCTTCCTGTTGAAATTGGCTTTGATTCTCATCTTTCATACTTTTCACTGGTTTAATTTAGATAAATGACTTAATCATTTTGTACTACCATAGAAACAAAACTTGCAAAATTCTGTTCACTTAACTCATATTCTCCTTGATGACCTCAAATATTTCTCTAACATGAATTTTTCCAAACCTATCTTTCATGATTACCTATCTTTTCATGATTACTTTTCCAATAAACTAAAAGAGGATCACATAGCTTATTCCATATATCCCAAAGGTTTCTGTTGTCAGAAGCACCAAACCATTTTATTTACAAATTGTTTGTTTCCTCCCCTCCTACTTTACAGTATCCATACACATTCTAATAAAGTGGAATTTTTTAATTCATTCACATAGGCTTGTGCCAAACATCAGCTAAACACTCCTAATCCTGTTCACTTTTCCTGGGTACTCATAGAGTTATTTCCCAGGCCACCTATGCAGTCAGGTCCAGGTCATGCAATGGCATTTAGTTAACTGATGTAACTAAATGTGACATTTACTACTTTGAGTTTTGGCCCTTATTATTTTCCAAGAGGTCTTTGGCTTATCCTCTTTCTCATACTAATGCTGCTAGAAATGAATAATTCTGAGATAGTGGTGTGCCATGATAGAGGAATTTCACACATTCCATTAACTAAAGAGAGATATCCAAAAAGATTCATTAGAAACTTTTATTGGATAATACTTCTATTTTTGTTGCTGTTAGAGCTGCCGGAGATGTTATTCTTAACAATAAAATGTCAAACCCATTTCTTGGCTCCTATTGGTCCCTTGCAGAAGCTATACTCTTTGACTGATCCTTTAATACATTTTTTATTTGTCTGTCTTTGCTTTTAGACTATGACCAATCTGAGAGCAGTGTATGTGTTTTAATTCAGATAAATATATAATATATTATATATATAATAGTTTCTTTTTCATACACACATATTGACATTTCCACTTCTGATTAATTAACTTTGAATATGCAGAACAAAACAGGTTTTTTGTTTGTTTTTGTTTTTGAAGATGATGACAGACTAGGAGGATCCTAGGTTTCCTTGGTTCCACAAATCCAGCTAGATAACTATCAAGTCATCCTAAATATCCCAGAAATTGACCAGAAGACTGGTGGAAAAAAACTCCACAGGTAAAGGTCGAGAAGACACCACATTGAAGAAGGTAGGAAGTGCAGAGACCTGTGCGGGAGAGAAATGAATCATGGTTGCCACACTGTGGAGGAAGCTGTGGTCCTGGAGAAGGGTAAAAAACAGATTAGCACACAGGTGAGCCCACACAGGGAAGATGAATCTCCATAGCAACTGGCTTGGAAAGTAGAAGAACCAAATATTATGAGTTCTGAAAACTAGCAGGCCTTAAAACCTGGTGTTTCAAAGGTAATTGGGCTTGGCTCAGGGAAATCCTGGAGGCATTTGGGCTGCTCTTAGAGAGAAGGCAGGGCAAACAGCCTCTGGACCTACAGCATGCGAGAGGTGATCTGAAAAACTCAAGGATGGAAGGTTATTTGCTCATCTCTGAGCTTGTGGGAGACAGGTAGCATTCATGGAGAAACCCCTTCTTGGAACAAAGGAACTGGCAGGAACCATTTCTTTCCCCAGCCTCCCAGCAAAAACATAGAGCCACCTGTGGGAACCAGCAGAGCAACAACACCCACTACCTAGCCTGCTTATACCAAGCCCCAATCCCCCACCATCAGGTGAAACCACCCTTCCTAGTTATGCCTCAGTCCCAGCACTGTGGGCCCCCTCTCCCAGAAGACAGGCCCAAACTTGTGCCTACACTACATCTCCTGACCTCCAAAATTTGCAGGGCCTCAGTTCCAGCAGTAGTTGGAGACAGGTCTGATTATACATTTCTGCTTGTGAAATTAGATCACAGCACATTTAGTTAAAATGCACAATTTTAGGCCAGGGACCAAATACTGGCCACAAGGGGGCAAAGAGAGCATCTAGAGATGACTAGCCTGAAGGATATAGTGGCCAGGACAACAGTAGAAAGCATATGGCACACACTGGAGACACTCCCTGAAACACTAGGCCCTGGGGAATAGGGGATGCTACACTGCAGGGCACTATAGGACTTCTTTTTCATAAGACCATTACCCAAAAGAACAGGAGACATAATTGACTTTTCTAATACAGAGAAACAGGCATAAAGACTTAGGTAAAATAAAACAGAGGAAATTGTCCCAAATGAAAGAACAGGACAAGACCAAGAGATCTAAAAAAAAAAAAAAAACAGATATAAGTAACATGTTTGGTAGAGAATTAAGTAATGATCACAAAGATATTCGTTGGACTTGAGAAAAGAGTGGAAGGCATGAATGAGTCCCCTAACCCAGAGATAACAAATAAATAGCAGAGATAAAGGACTCTGTAAATAAAATGAGAAATACACATGATGAAATGAACAGAAAATTGGAAGAAGCAGAAGAATGAAATAGTGACTTAGAAGATACAGTAATGGAAAGTAATCAAGCTGAACAAAAAAGAGAAAAAAATGATGTAAAATGAGAATAGATTTAGGACACTTACAGACTCCATCAAATGTAATAACATTTCTATTATAGGAGTATCAGAAGAAAAAGAGGGAGAAAGGGGGCAGAAAATTTATTTAAAGAGCTAATAGCTGAAAACTTCCTTAAACTGTAGAAGATATCCAGATCCAGAAGGCACAGAGAAACTGCAACAAAATCAACAAAAGTATATCCATACTAAAACTTATTATTAAAATGACAAAACAGAATGATAACAAAAAATAAATAAAAGCAGTAGTACCAAAGAAGACAGTCACATGCAAGAAAAATCCTAAAAGGCTATCAGGATTTTTCAGCAGAAATTTTCCAAGCCAGAAGAGAGTGACATGATGTATTCAAAATGCTAAAAGGGAAAAATATGCAGCCAAGAACTCTATCTAGCAAGCTATCATTCAGAATAGAAAAAGAGATAAGGATTTCCCAGAGAAACTAAAGGAGTTCATGGCCACAAAACCAGTCCTGCAGAAAATATTAAAGGGGACTTTTTGAGTGTTAAGGAAAGACCAATAGTGACAGTTTGAAGGTAAGAAACAATATTAGTCAAGGAACTCACAAAATAAAATGATGTAAAATATAATATCATATACCTAAGATGGGAGAAGAGGAGAAAAGAATGGGTTCAAATTTAAGTGAACATCAGTTTAATATAGGCTATTATATGCAGCATATGTTATATACAAACGAAATGGTAGCTACAAATTAAAAACCACTCATGAATATGTGAAGAATAAAAAGAAGGAAATGCAAATATATCACTAAAGAAATGAGCAACCATGAAAGAGAGCAAGACAAGAAAAGATTAGAGAAAATCTTCAGAAAAAAAATGACAAAGCAAGTAATAAAATGGCAATAAATACATATCTATTAATAATTGTTTTGGATGAAATGATCCAATCAAAAGACAAGGTGATGCAATGGACAAAAAATGAAGACCCACTATATGCTACCTATGAGAGATTTATTTCAGACATTTGTGGAATGAAAGAGAGGGGATGGATCATGCAACTGGATGTCAAAAGAAAGCTGGAGAGCAATACTTATATTGGAAAAATAGACTTTAAAACAAAGATTATCACAGAGAAAAAGAAGGGTGCTATATAATAATAAAGTTGGACATTCCAACAAGAAGGTATAATAATTGTAAATATTTATTCACCCAAAGTGGGAGCACCCAAATACATAAAACAGTTAATAATAAACATAAAAGAATTAATCAATAATAATACAATAAATAGTAGGGGACTTCAACACCCCACTTGCTTCAATGCACTGATAATCTAAACAGAAAATCAACAAGGAAACAATGGCTTTGAATGACACACTTGACCAGATGGATTTAATAGATATATTCAGAACATTCCATCCTAAAATAGCAGAATAGACATTGCTTTAAAGTACACATGAAAAAAAAATAAAGTACACATGAAACATTCTTCAAAATAGGTCATATATTAGCCCACAAAACATATCTTAACAAATTATAAAAGATTGAGGCTCTACCATGTGTATTTTCTGACCACAATGTTATGAAACTAGAAGTTGAGTTGACAACAAGAAAAAAATCTAGAAAGACCATAAATAGAGGAGGTTAAATACCATGCTACTAAATAATGAATGGGTCAACCAAGAAGTAAAAGAAATTTAAGCAAATACATGAAAAAACAAAAAAGGAAATGAAAACAGTGATTCAAAAGCTTTGTTGTACAGCAAATTGGTCCTAAGAGGGAAATTTACAGCAATATATGCTACCTCAGGAAGTAAGAAAAATCTCAAATAAACAACCTAGCCTTACACTTAAAGGAGCTACAAGAAAAAACAAACAAACACACAAACAAACCTAAAACCAGTAAAAGGAAGAAAATAATAAAAATTAGTGTAGAAATAAATGATAAAGAAACTAAGAAAATGATACAACAGATCAGTGAAACCAGGAATTGGTTTTTTGAAAAAAAAATCAATATAACTGATAAAACTCCAGCCAGACTTACCAAGAAATATGAGAAAGGAAAAATAAATATAATTGCAAATGAGAGAGAAGAAATAACAACCAGCTCCATGGAAATACAAATAATCATAATGTTATGGGTAACAAATTGGACAACCTAGAATAAAATGACAAATTCCTACAAATATATAATCCACCAAAACTGAAACAAGAAGAAATAGAAAATTTGAACAGACCAATTACCAGGAATGTAATTGAGCTAGTAATCAAAAAAATCCCAACAAACAAAACTCCAGGGCCAGATGGCTTCATAAGCAAATTCTACCAAACATTTATAGAAGAGATTAACCTATTTTTCTCAAACTATTTCAAAAAGTAAAAAATGCCAAATTTATCTTATGAAGCCAGCATTACCTTATTACTAAAATCAGATAAAGACACTACTAGAAAAGAGAACTGCACACTTATACCTCTGAAGAATACAAATGTAAAAATCCTCAATAAATATCAGTAATGTATCCAACAATACATAAAAAAATTCACCATGATCAAGTGGGATTTATTCCCAGAACACAAAGATTAATCATATTAATCACAAATTAATCACCCTAAATTAAAACATAACATCAATATGAGAAAGGATAAGATCCATGTGATCCTTTCAATAGACCCAGAAAAAGCATTTGACAAGGTACAAAATGTATTCATGATAAAAACTGTCAACAAAGTAGATTTAGAGGGAACATACCTCAAAATAAGAAAGGCTATATATGGAAAACTCACAATTAACATTATCCTTATTAGGGAAAAACTTATAGCTTTTCCTCTTAGGCCAAGAGCAAGACAAAGATGTGCACTCTTGCCACTTTTATTCAACATAGTACTGCCAAGTCTGAGACATAGCAATTAAACAACAAAAGAAATAAAAGGCATCTAAATTGGTAAGGAAGAAGTAAAACTTTGAATATTCACAGGTGTTATGATATTCTATACAGAAAATCCAAAAGACTCCACCAAAAACTACTAGAACTGATAAATTAATTCAGTAATATTTCAGGATATAAAATCAATGTACAAACATCTGTTGTATTTCTATATATCAATATGGAGTCAACAGAAAGAAAAACTAAGAAAATCTCATTTACAATTGCACCAAAAATAATAAGATGCCTAGGAATAAACTTAATTGAAGAGGTGAAAGACCTACACTCTGAAAACTATAAAACATTGATGAAAGAAATTAAAGATGACACAAAGGAATGGAAAGATATTCCATGCTCATGGATTGGAAGAACAAATATTGTTAAAATGTTTATACTACTCAAAGCAATCTACACATTTAATGCAATCCCTATCAAATTACCAACAATATTTTTTCCCAAATTAGAACAAACAATTCTAAAATTTGCATAGAATCACAAAAGACCACAAATAACCAAAGCACTCTTGAAAAAGATAAGTAAAGCTGAAGGCATCATAATTCTGGACTTCAAATTATACTACAAACTTGTAGTAATCAAAACAGTATGGTACTGGCAAAAAATAGATTTATAGAAAACAATAGAAAATCCAGAAATTGGGATCCCTGGGTGGTGCAGCGGTTTAGCACCTGCCTTTGGCCCAGGGCGCGATCCTATAGACCCAGGATCGAATCCCATGTCGGACTCCCGGTGCATGGAGCCTGCTTCTCCCTCTGCCTATGTCTCTGCCTCTCTCTCTCTCTCTGTGTGTGTGTGTGACTATCATAAATAAATAAAAATTAAAAAAAAGAAAATCCAGAAATGAACCCACAACTATATGCAAGCCACATATAAAAGAATGAAATTTGGCCACTTGATTATACTATACACAAAAATAAATTTAAAATGTTTTGAAAACCTAACTCTGAGACTTGGAACCATAAAAAATCTTAAAAAAGAGCAGAGACAGTACTTTCTCTGACATCAGTCATAGCAAGTATTTTCTAGAAATGTTCCCTGTGGCAAGGGAAACAAGGGCAAAAATAAACTCCTGAGATTTAAAAGCTTTTGCACAGGAAAGAAAACAATCATTGAAACTAAAAGGCAGCCTATGGAATATTTGCAAATTAAATATCCTATGATGGGTTAGTACCCAAAATATTCAAAGAACTTATAAAACTTAACACCCAAATAGCAAATAATCCATTAAAAAGGAGGGCAGAAGACATGAACAGACATTTCTCCAAAGAAGATATCCAGATAGCCAATAGAGACATAAAAAGATGCTCATCATCATATCATCAGAGAAATGAAAATCAAAACTACGGTAAGATATCACCTCACAACTGACAGAATGGCTGAAAGCAATAACACAAGAAATAATAGATGTTGGCAAGGATGCGGAGAAAGGGGAACCCTCCTGCAATGTTGGTGGGTATGCAAACTGATGCCTCCACTCTGGAAAATAGTATGGAGTTTCCTCAAAAAGTTAAAAACAGAATTATCCTATGATCCAGCAATTGCACTACTGGGTATTTTACCAAAAAATACAAAAACACTAATTTAAAGTGATACAGGCACTGCTATGTTTATAGCAGCATTATTTATAATAGCCAAATTATGGAAGCAGGCCAAGTGCCCATAGAGTGATGAACGGATAAATAAGTAATATATACATATAATGGAATATCGTTGGGCCATAAAAAAAGGAAATCTTGCCATTTGTAATGACATGGGTAGAATTATAGCATATAATGCTAAGTGAAATTAAATCAGCCAGAGAAAGACTAATGCCATATGATTTCACTCATATGTGGAATTTATGAAACAAAACACATGAGCAAAGGGAAGAAGAAGAGGGGCAGAGAACAAACTACTGGTCCCTTGAGGAGAGGTGACTGGGGTGGATGGGTGAAATAGGTGATGGTGATTAAGCAGTGAATGTGTTGTGATGAGCACTGGGCGAATCGTTGAATCACCATATTGCACACTTGAAACCGATATAATACAGCATGTTAACTAACTGAAATTAAAATAATTAAAATATTATTTTAAAAATACACCTGAGGCTGTTTTATAGCAACTATTCCAGTACTTCCAAATCAGGCCAGTCTTGATTCAACAGCTTAAAAAATAGGGAAATATATAGAAAATTGCTTTCAGAATTTGGCCAACAGCTAACACAGGACAGTGATTTCTGAGAGGGAAACAGATAAGAAATATCCTATGATTGCCCTAGTTTTGGGCTTGGAGTACTTGGGGAATTTTCAGGTTGCAGTGCAGTGAGTAAATCATCAGGCAGTACATGATCATATTCCTGATTTGAGGAAACACAGCTGGGATTTAGAGATGACAAGGCAGTTAGATATTACACGGCATGGCAGAGGATGAGAAAGAATAGACCTGGACAGGAGAACGAGGAGCTGGTGGATGGAGAAAGAAACAACTATGAAGTTCTCTAGAGAGTACCTTTCAAGTTTTCAGCTGAGTGGTAACAAATACATAATGTATGTAGGGAAACTATCCAAGGTTGAATAAAAACACTTCTGAAAGAAGTGGATAGAACAATCCTTACAGCTTGAATAGAGCAGCAGGAATTCTTGTTCCTCTCTATCAGAGTGAAAAGACTTCAAACACAGGTCATCAGAGTATACAAAAGACTATTGTTTCAGTAGTGAATAAAATTAGTGCTAGAATAAATGTTCTGATCCTGTCTTAAATATCCCATGGAAATATTTCAAAAAAAAAAAAAAATCAAACTCTCTCCAAGTCACTTAACTGCACCCAAGAAAAAAAATGTGAAAAATGTTAAAATAATATGAGAAAATCCATCATACATAAGGATAAAAAAATTACCACACATACAAAGAAGTAGGTAACTACAACTTTAAAAAAAGAAAAAAAAAAACTATTGAAACAAGACACATATCATAGAATAAATATCTGAAATGATATATAAAACATTAACATGTATTATAATTATGTTCCAGGTATTCAAGAAGATACAGAAAAACTAGAGTGTATAAACTGGAGATACAAAAGATATTTGCAAAAAAAGCTCAATTCAGAATTTTATAAATATTTAGAAAAAAATTGAAATTTTTAAAACCATTGGCTTGTATTTTTTAAAAAATGGATTAAACATAACAGAAAAAGAGATTAACGAATTTCAAAATATAGAAGTAGAAATTATTTAAAATATAACAGAGGAACAAAAGCTCAATGACATTGAATACGTATCAGTAGGCTCTGGACCTAGTATATGTATAATTGTAGTACTTGAAAGAAAGAAAGAGAAGGCATAGAAAAATTATTTTAAGAAATATCACCTGAAAATATTTAAAATTTAATGAAAAAAATATAAACTTGCAAATTCAAAAGCTTAATAAGACCTAAGCCAGAGACATTAAGAATATTATACTGATGTATATCATAATCAAATTGCTTAAAACCAATAATAAAATGAAAATTAGAAGCTGCTATTTAAAAATGACATGCTGTATATAAAGGAACAGAAACCAGAACAGCAGCAGATGCCTTCTCAGAACCATAAAGCCAATAGTAAAATAACATATGTAAAGTATTGAGGGGAAAAAGAAATATCTAGGAACCTATAATTCTCTTCCCAGAAAAAAAACACATGATATTTATAAATTAAATGTAAATATAATACATAAAATATAAATATAAAATATATAACACATATTTAAGTGAAGGCAAAATAATTTTTTCAGAAATGCAAAAGCAGAAATAATTTCATTACAATATACTTGTATGAAAATTCCATTACATGTATAATAATGAAAAGGTATACTAGGAGAATGAAGCAAGGAAAAATAGATATTTTATTTCTTAACATTTTCCTACACAATATATTATGATTTTCTCCTCATAAACAGGATAAAACAGAAATGGCATTCTAACTATATTAAGATATAGTATATATGTTATTTTAAAATTTAACATGAGTTGAAGATAGATTTATGTTCTTCAACATATCCTGGCTAGCATAAAAGTCAGTTTTCTTCTAGTAGTTAATTATGTGTATATTTTAGTAAAATGTGTTTATATTAATAATGTTTAGAATAATAATTTTCTACTCTTTTTGAAGGAAATAAGTCAGTTACTGAGATGATTCCACTTATGTTATAATTATGTGAGAGTGTACTGAATGTTCAGAGCCAGTCTTCTCAAGGAGCTTGATGGAATGAGAGCCCTATAAAAGGACAAACATTTGAGTGGTAGACATCTGGCTTATTTCCGATGATGCCTTAGGACTCTATCAGGTCCCTAATGATTTTCTCAAAAAGAATAATCAAAAAAAGGAGCCCACTGCAAAAAAACTTCATTTTCTATGATAGATTATTATTATCACATCTAATTCCAGTAGTATTCATACAAGGAAAAAAAAAATCCCAGAGATGGGAAAGAATGCAACAGCAAGGCTGTAGGAAAAGGAAAAAATATATATATATATATATATTTACATATGTAATATTATATATTGTTTTAATCTATATTATATTTATACTCATATATTAACACGTTATACATATTATGTTATACTCAAAAAATTCTGTTTGAGGTGTCTCATGTGCTTAAAACATTCTTATATTTCAAAATGATGAATAGCAAGGAATAATTGAAATTGATGCTCTAAAAATTATTCAATATTATTATTTAAAACTATTGTATCTATAGAATACTTTTCAATTCACCATGCTCTCTAATTTTCTGATTTTTAAAAACATTCTTTACTTTCTATATATCATAGATTCTTCAAAGGAACAAATCATATGTTGCATATTTGTACATAACACCTTGTTAGGTATATTATTATATTAATTTAAATTATAAAAAAGTAAACATGAGCAATATAAGTAAAAAAAATTAAGAATGAGAGTATGTACATATACCACTTTAAAATACAAAAAAACATCAGTTAAGAGTTAGAAAAGTAGTACGTAATTTATATCATGCCTAAAAAATATACGAGTAACTCAATCAAGTAGAACATGAAATGAAATAATGGCCAGTCTAGCTTTCTCTGACTATTTTGGAAAATATTCAGTTCAGTGATTAGAACTTAAAATCTGAGTAAATGATGAAGACAAGTGATTTTACAGTCTTGATAGAGATAACATAAAAGTATGATATAGCTTTCAAATTTGCTCAATTTGTTCAAAGTGGGAGACGCAGTATGATAATCATCTTAATAGATGTGCTTAATGAAGGCCAATAAAGAGGGAAACTAGGGGGAGAATCAGGCAGATGTGGATGTTAAAGGACTCTAGAAAAAATATTTTAAAAGAAAGAAGATGAAAATCTTGAATTCAAAGTGAAGTAAGGATGTCAAAATGTCTGGTTTTGATTCTAGGCTCTCCATTTTATGAGACTAGCAAAATTTATTTAACTGCTATTTCTAGATTTTATTATCTGTATAGACTTAAAGATAGAACTTATTTAATAGTATTAGAATGATTAAATGAATTATTACACATAAAGTATTTAGAGCCCTACTTTGCACAAGCAAAATATTCCATAATGTTAGTCATTGTCAATACTAAGAGTGGGGATCCCTCGGTGGCTCAGTGGTTTGGTGCCTGCCATTGGCCCAGGGCGTGATCCTGGGGTTCCGGGATCGAATCCCACGTCGGGCTCCCAGCATGGAGCCTGCTTCTCCCTCTGCGTGTGTCTCTGCCTCTCTCTCAATCTCTCTCTCTATCATGAGTGAATAAAAAAAAAAAATACTAAGAGTGGATGATCCAAACTTGAAGTAGAGATTGATAAGGCAGTTGTAATCATTTTTCAAATTCTATTTAATTGGAAATGGCTGTTTGGACTTCTGGGTTGAGAAGAATGATAGATTTATGTCTGATGAGGAGCAATTATAGTTCTGTAAATGATACGTACAAAAATATTGTGGGAAACAGTGATGGTTCATGTATCATGTATTTGCCCATCTAGGTCTAAGCCAGTGCTGGCAAAAGCCTAGAATAAAAACCAGTGAGTAGATGCAAATGCAGAATATATAAAGGAGAGAAATTCAGTTTTGGACTAAAATGCTTGGAAGATATATAATTATAAAGGTATTTGGGGTTGTTATTTTTTTTTAAGATTTTTGATTTGTGATAAAAAACAATGGCAATTACCACATATCAAATCGGATGTATAGTATAACTCATACTACTTCAAGAAAACTGATTATTCTCATTTCTTCCAAATTATACCATTCAGTGACATCGCATGAATAGCTTGACATCATCCATAGTTGGAGTATTTGTACACAGGACTTGTCAACTGTTATAAATTATAGCTTTTTTCTCTTTGGAGAGTGGGTTGTTAAGTATTTGCCAGCACACCCTGGCTGTGGCTCACTGATGTAATGGGCACAATGACATCTGTTAATGCAAAGAAACATCTCAGAAATTATGTCCCGGCACTTATCATACAATGACATTTTTTCATTTAGAAAATTTGAAATGGTGGTTAATATGTGCCATGAGATATTCTAAGTATGAAATAGGTAATATCGGTAGAGGTGTCAAATGTTAGTAATTGTGGTCAGCTTTACTCATGGAACTTAAAATGCTATTACAGAAACATGCTATAAAAAACGTTGTTTTTTCGTCGTTTTATAAGCCTTGAAATTATTGGAATGAGATGTCTAGGGCAAAGCATGAATTTCCTAGCCCTGGAGAGAATCATGGTTGCTTTGCCATGGCATTTCACTAATCATGGAAAATTGCTGCTGTTATTTACAATTTTCTGTTTTTTTTTTTTTTTCAGTAGTAAGATACTCTTTTTTGCTGACAGAATTTCCTTCCTCTCTTATTCAGAAAGAATAGCATCCTTATGTGAACTGTATGGTTTATAGAAAAAGACAACATAAAGGGTCAGAAAGCTGCCTTTGATTTGAACGCTATGGTGTTTGTGCTGCAGATTAACCTGGTTAATGCTCAAAATGTAATGTCCCTGCTGAGTTTCACATGCTGATATCAGTATGAGATACGGACTCAAAAGCTGCCATTTGTATTATGGCCTTAGCCATTTTATACCTGATCTGGAATAAAAATAAGTGTCTTTGCAATTATTTTCAAATTTGATTTATTTCCCCAAGGTATGGATCTCTTTCATTTAACATGTTTTTGTGAGTATGTTTTATCCACTAAATAGCATGTTGGGAAAACTTATTAATATAAAAATGTTTTAGCTAGTGTTTTGGTCTCAAAGCCAATTCAGAGTTAAGGGAGGAAGAGTGTGGAATAAAGAAACAGTTAAGGATTATTAAAGAAAGTAATGGGAGCTCAGTTAATATGATACATATACAGAGCAGAGTGTGGCCATTGAACTGTAAGTTATTAATTAGCATCTACTGAAACTTGTCATAAAGAGTATAAGGAACTTACACTAAAGATGAATCGTAAGACTGGCTCTGGCTTTAAGAAATCTAAATATTGGGGATCCCTGGGTGGCGCAGCGGTTTGGCGCCTGTCTTTGGCCCAGGGTGCAATCCTGGAGACCCGGGATCGAGTCCCACGTCGGGCTCCCGGTGCATGGAGCCTGCTTCTCCCTCTTCCTGTGTCTCTGCCTCTCTCTCTCTCTCTGTGACTATCATAAGTAAATAAATAAATAAATAAAAGAAATCTAAATATTGCTATGTCTACTCAATTGAAGTTCATTTCTCTAAAACATTTCCTCCCTCCCAGATAATACATATACTACTGCACCTACTGTGTGGGGATTGTCAACCATGATATAGTCTCTGAAAAAGATAAAGAGGGTTCATAATTGCCAGCAAGGGCTCTTTCCTCTTGCCCTCTTACAATGGGATTGTACCTAGATCTTAGGTAAAGAGATGAGTGTGCCACCTGAGCCTGATTTGACAATCATTTTATTCGGGCTAATCATGCTCCTTTCTCTATTTTCCCCATTCATCTAGATACCCAGATCAAAACTTAAATGTTATCTTGTATCACCATCTTGCCTTCGGTACTCTAGTAACAAAATTTGTTAGTTGTGACCTCAAAATGAATCCTGAATTCACCTCTGAGTCACCATCTCCACTTCTCATCTCCCAATAGACACCACCACTGTGGTATGGGTATGTCTTTGGCGGGCTGCTAAGAGAGCCACCGGGCTGGCTTCTCTAGTGTTGCTCGTGTCGCTCTTCCTCAAAAATTAATTTTCCATATGATGTTCAGAGCTCTTTCTTTCTTTCTTTCTTCTTTCTTTCTTTTTCTTTCTTTCTTTCTTTCTTTCTTTCTTTCTTTCTTTCTTTCTTTCTTTCTTCTTTCTTTCTTTCTTTCTTTTCTTCCTTTCTTCCTTTGTTTCTTTCTTTCTCTTCTTTCTTTCCTTCCTTCTTTTCTTTCTTTCTTTCTTTCTTTCTTTCTTTCTTTCTTTCTTTCTTCTTTCTTCTTTCTTTCTTTTTTTCTTCTTTCTCTTTTCTTTCTTTCTTTCTTTCTTTCTTTCTTTCTTTCTTTCTTTTCTTTCTTTCTTTCTTTCTTTCTTTCTTCTTTCTTTTTTTTTTCTTCTTTCTTCCTGGACAGAGTCGGGGTGGGAGGCGGAGTGAGGGGCAGAGAGAGCAAGAGACAGAAAATCTCAAGCAGTCTCTATACTCCACATGGAGCCAGAGGAGTGGATCTATCTCATAGATAGACTCTGAAATCATGGCCCAAGCCAAAATCAAGAGCCAGTGACATTTAACCTACTGAAACTTTCAGGTGCCTCCAGAGCAATATTTTTTAAACAGATATTTAAAATATTTAATATTAAACCCAATATATTTAACATGATCAATAAGACCCTACATGAATTGTCCTCTTACTGACCTGTCTTTCCTTAACTGTATCCATTCACCTTTCTCCAGCCCAGTAAGGTCCAGTCACATCACTTGGCTGGCATGTCGATCTTATTTTTCCATTAAGGTTTTGCTTCAGCTATCTCTGGATGCCTCTTTTCTACTCAAGCTTCTACTCACTTTTTTTTTTTTAAGGATTTTATTTATTTATTCATGACAGACACACACACACACACAGAGAGGCAGAGACACAGGCAGAGGGAGAAGCAGCTCCATGCAGGGAGCCTGACGTGGGACTCCATCCCGGGTCTCCAGGATCAGGCCCTGGGCTGAAGACAGGCGCTAAACTGCTGGGTCACCGGGGCTGCCGGCTTCTACTCACTTGTGATCTCCTCCACAAAACTCCAGCAATCATACAACTCTTATCTCTCTCATTGCTTCTTTTCCTCGTAACACTTATTGCTCTCTGACTTTTTTTTTAATTTTCTTTTTTATATCATCATATTTGTCACATTAAAGCCGATACTTTGTTGATATTATATGCTGCTATATCACCAGCACCTAAAAAAGTGCCCAGCACATATCAAGCTTCCATATGTTAAAGATTGAACAAGAAAAAGAAAAAGAAGCCACTGATTCACTTGGGAAGTTACAATGAGAGGAAGATAATTGATTTAAACCTTAGGACACAGGGCATCTGAGTGGCTCAGTGGTTAAGCATCTGCCTTCAGCTCAGGTCGTGATCCCGGGGTCCTGGGATCGAGTCCCACATTGGGCTCCCTGCAGGAAGCCTGCTTCTCCCTCTGCCTATGTCTCTGCCTCTCTCTCTGTGTCTCTCATGTATAAATAAATAGAATATTTTAAAAAGTGTGAAAGGAAAAAAAAACAGTGAATCTAATGTTCTGTTTTCACACCTTTAATGTTAGTTTTGATTTCTATATGATTGGTTATCCCTTAAAAAGAAAAGCAATCTTGTACACTAAAGCCACCAGGTTTAATAAATACAAATACAGACACAAAGTAAAATTTGAATTCAGATAAAAAGAGATAGTTTTTTAGTATAAGTATATACCAAATATTGCATAGGATATACTTGTACTTAAACATTTTAATTATCATAAACAATTATTTCATAAATAGATTATTCTGTATCTATGAAATTCCATTTAGCCAGGTATCCTGTATTTTATCTGGCAGCCTTATTATAGATACTCTTTTAAAATTTATATGCTTCTGTAATTTCATTTTTATGCAAAAATCTCTGAGTTTTAGCTTGCATAACAGAAATCTCTGGGCTAACAAACATGGTTAAAGATTGAAAATGGTAAAAGCACAATCTTTGCAGTTATGGACCTCACAGGCTAGTCAAGAATATTCACAAAATGTGCTAAATACCTTGCAAAGAAAATAGTCTGGCTTTATTTGATGTAACTTTCAAGAATCAATACCATGAACATGCCAAAAAATCAGGGTACACACTTCTTGGATTGAACTTGAAAATGAGTTTTGAAATAGTGAACATAATTTGATAAAGATGAGAGTGACATTTTTAGTCACAATATTAATATAGGAGCATTATATGTGGAATATTGTATAGCATTTTAGAAAAGAGAGTTGATAAAGAGGCTGTGAAACATTGGGGAGGTAAATTTTGGAAATATTAGTTTAAACCAAATTGTGGACCCTTTAATCAGAGACTTAGAAGTGTGAGATTTGGCATCAGGACAATTAGCATCTAGAAGTTTTCTGAAAATGGAAAGCAAATGATGATACATTGTTTTAAAAAGCTCATTCTAATAAAAGTATTGAGACATGGGTTGTAGAGTAGAAAATGTTAAACAAGCTACTTCAATAATTATGGCCTGAGAGAAATGGAGGGTGACGGCAGATGGTTTATACTCTGTGATGCAATAGAGTTGGAGGCAGGCTTCACCTGAGGATTGAGAAAGAAGGATAAGGAAGACTTATTCCAAAGCTTTGTGCCTAGTGAATCAAAAGAATTATAATGCCACTGACAGACTAAATGTAGAATCTAATTTTAGAGAAAAGACAACAAGTCCAGTTTAGTTAATTTGATGCCTTTTAGGCAAATGGTGACATTTGAGCTCTTAGCCAGAAATTTTGAGGTCTTCTTTGTTCACATGTTGCTAAAGTTGTGAAATGAAGATCCTCTAATACCAACAGTAGAGCATCAAGAATGGAGTTTAATGCAATACCCAGCAAGAGAGACAAAAGAAGGAAATGAAGCCAGTAGAAGATGTAGTATCTATTTAAACACAGAATAAAAGGCATCATGAATATATGAATGATAAGTAAGAGCTATGATCCTTTAACTTCTAGAGTGTCAGCAGGAACCCCTTGAGGAAACTGATAGAAGCTATGAAACTCTCCCCACAAAAGACATGTGTAAATGTTTATGCTTGAAAAACATGTACATAAATTCTATGAATCTATCAGTTTTCTCTTCAATGAATGGTCATTGAATCACAGATGAAGATTCCTATTCCAGAAAGGGTGAGTGAAAGTGACGGAGTAAGATCTCTATCAACTAACAATGGGACGAGAGTAACAGTGGGGCCGGATGCGGGGAGGCATCAGGGCCCTTAAGAAACGGGGTCGGGTCGAAGCCAGTGTGCACCTACGGCTCAATTCAGGATCAGAAGAAACAACAGACTATAGAAATGGAATGATATATAAACAAGCAAATACATAAACAAACATGTAAAAAGAATCACAAAACAACATTCAGATCATGAGAACCACAATGAAGTTAGTCAGGGATCAAGCAAGACAATTGGCTGATATAAGGCAGAGATTCACAAGTCTAAAAAGAAACCGAATGTCGAGTTTTAGAAGAAGCTGTAACTCAAGGCCAAGTGTGCAACCAGATGGATAAAAGCAGATGTTACATGCCTAAAATGGATTTGAGAGGGAATCCACTGCGGAGAAATCTTTAAAGGAAGCCGTTTATAGTGGTAGAGTCCATGTGCTGCCTTCCAGATGTGAAGACAAGTGGTGCTCAGCACAGAGGAAATCAAGCCAACATGAAACTTTAATCCTCAAAGACCCTGCATATATGTGATTTTAAAATGTAATTTCGTTTGGATATATTTGACTCTGGGAAAATAATACAAATGAGATTATTTTATTTCACATATAATATGAAGATAAAAACAGGTTGTTAAAAAAAAAACAGGTTGTAACAGGTTTCCTTTGGGTTTATACAAAGTAGATCTGAAGATGATAACATTATTTCTTCTTGTGTGAATTGCACAATTTAGCTGTTTAATAGGTTATTGTAATTTATAATAAATGCTGTTTAAAGGCAGGTATCATATAAAGAAATTATAAAAATTATCCCTATATTACCCAGAAGAGTCAATATATTATATTATATATAATAAAATGTAGTCAATAAATATTGAATAATTAACCTAATTGAGTATGAAAAGCAAATTATAATTTTAGTTATTCATTGACTATCACCTAGATTTTTATAATTTTATCAGTTGATGATTTGACATAATTTCAGGAACAAATTTAAATAAGTAGAATTTAAGAAGAAAAATCCATACTTTCAAAATGATAGTTAAAAAATTAGTTTTACAAAGGTTCACAATATAAAGAAATCTTTATTTAAATCAAATCTTATAGGTAAACATGTTTAGCATGCTATATTTGTGTTTAAAATCAAATTTTGTAGCAAAACATGTCTTCTACTAATTCTATTAGAAGAAGAAAAAATATGTATTTTATGTCATCAAAATATAACATGCTCAGAATTTTGGTTGTTGATAAAATTACATTAAGATTTTTAAAGTTTTGTGTGTGCATGTGTGTTGCTGATCTGAGATGAAAAATAGTTTCTTATGGACATAGCATAATTATGCTACTGGAAAAAAATTACACTACAGAATTCCTGTGACTTTTGGATGTGAAAATCACATTGCATGTGCTCATGTGGGGAAAATAATTATTCTCTTTACAGAGAATAAAGAGAATAAATAATTCTCTATGACTGAAAGATATTCATTCAATCTCTTAAATTAGACTCCCTTTTAAAATTGCTAAGACCACTTTAAGGAAGGGCCTCCCTCTCAGCCAATAGCACTGTTTCAGCTAACATTTAGTAGTTTTATTTCACTCATACTTATACTTCGGTACCCTCATTATTTGCCTAAGGCTATAAGAGGTAGATGACTAAAATAATGGGGTAACTCTCACTTTCCTGAAGCCAGGCATTCATAGCTTAAGCAGGCTACCTAGTATATGGAATTGTCTGTCGAATACTTTGTGTGTCAAAGCCAGCACAAAACTTTTCTGATGTCAGTTGCTATGGTGATTGCTTTAAAAAAAGTGAATTGCAGATTAAATAGCTTCATAAAACATACATACATGGTTAGCACATAAACTACAGGCGCCCTGCAGCTATATAGTAATTTAAACACCACTTTCTGAAACTTTTAAAAACTTCACTCCTGAAAAACACATCTAATAATAAACCCATAGTTGCCCCCTCCCAGTCTCTTAAGGTCAAGGTATTTCCCTCAGGGGAGAAAGAATCATCCTTGCCAGGTTCCAAAGGAAATTATAGTCAGAAAGCAAGAAAGGCTGCACAGGAGGAGCTGTGGTGTCCTTTTTAGCCTCTGATAGCTCCCTTCTTCCAACTATGTCCCCAGGGCAGTATAAGAACATTGTCCCTTCCATTTCCAGCTGCCACTTAGAAATATATAAGCCTTTTTTTTTTTTTTTTGGTGGGAGAGAGAATGAGAAAGAAGGAGGAGGGGCAGAGGGAGACAGAAAGAATGAGAGAGATAATCTTAAGCAGACTACTTGCCTAGTATGGAGCCTGACTGGGCGTGGGGGGTGGGGGGCTCGATCTTACAACCCTGAGATCATGACCTGAGCCAAAATCAGTAGTCAGACATTTAACTGACTGAGTCACCCAGATGCCCCTATAGAAGCATTCTATATTTCCCAGAATCAAACTGGGAAATCAGTCCCAAACTTGGACTGATTGATATGCAAAAATTATATTATTCTTGGAAGTACATTATATATATATATACCACATTATTGCTTGAATCTTCATGAACAGTTTTAATTGTTAATTAGTGACAAACATTCCAGGATTAAGAATGGTAGAATTCTTAGGAAATGACAGTTAATAACTTGTTATGACAGGGGATCCCTGGGTGGCTCAGCGGTTTAGCGCCTGCCTTTGGCCCAGGGCGCGATCCTGGAGACCCGGGATCGAATCCCACGTCGGCCTCCCTGCATGGAGCCTGCTTCTCCTTCCTCCTGTGTCTCTGCCTCTTTCTCTCGCTCTATGTCTATCATGAATAAATAAATAAATCTTTTTAAAAAATAACTTGTTACGATACTAATAGAGCAAAACTCTCTAGAGTTTCAGGAACATCCAAATTGTATCGATCTTTTTGAATTAGAGATCTGAAATTGGTGACAACTTTCCTTGTGTCAATTTGTTCCTAAGCAGAAGAAAATATATACCTTATATATATTAGTTGGAGGAGTTGTATTTTTTAACCCTCATTTATGACGATATATTGATTTTTTTAATCCTTTGCTTCTTATTTTGTGTCTTCCTCTGTCTATATTCACAAATTCTCAAAGTATACACATTATTCATTCATCTAGCCAAAGTCAACAAAATGTTATATTACTAAATTGGACCCTGTTGTATTTCTTACTGTGTAGACATTCTTCTACAGGAAAATTACTCAGCTGATTCTTCTAGTCAGTTGTGTTGTCTCTGCCAAGCTTCACTCTATTCACATTTTCTAAGGTAAAAGTGAATATATTAAAACCCTGAGACATCAGCTGTTAAGAGTTGGCAGTCTCACTCATAATATTGTTGCTCCTAAGTATGCATCTAAAATCCTGTAACTTCAACTTAACAAAAATGAATTAAACTAAAACAAATCTACTAGTTACTTCATTTTTAAATGTAGTCAATAACAGCCTTCATTACCTGATAACAACACCTACCGTCCATATTTCATACCTCCCTGATTGCTCCACATTTTGCCCCAAATCTACATTATAAGATCATTGTAAAGATTAAATGTGATTATATATGTGAGGAATATTCTGCAACTTGCAAATTATTTAAAATTGCTAGCCACATGCTGTTATGTGGTACAGATAAAATGCTAGAGAAATGGGGTTTATGTGGAAATGCTATGCCTAGATCATCCTTAAAAAAATGTGCTGCCTATCTATAGCACATTGCTGCCATTATTAATGTCATTTTAATAGTCAATGACTTACAACATTACATAGTTTAAAAAGAGAAGTGACTATTTGCACTTCCTTTTGCTAAAATACGATTGCCTTTCTTTAAGGCAAGAACACACATGTTCCATGAATGGATGTTAAAGTGTAAATTATGAAATCTGGCTTGTTCTGTAGTAAGGATTATTTCAATTTCATCACCTCACGTACACTACTATAATTAACACACTGATGAAGATGTCTAATTTTTAAATGGATCTTTCTTAGTATGGTGATCTTTTTATGGAACTCAGGTGTAGCAATCCTTTAAAAACGTTACCATGTTGCAAGAATTTTGAGATCCCCAGATGAAAGTAGCAAACCACAAATCTGTGTCCTAAATTTATTTTAATTATAAATACAGCTTTATAGAATCTAAGAACATGATTTCTTTAATGGTCACTGTTAATATAGATTCGATATATACCAGTAGTTTTGATGTTCAATCAGCGGTGAAAATGGAGCAGTAGCCCTTTGGTTTTGTTCAAATACCTATGTCTGCATCTTTTTTTATTTTTTGAGAGGAATCATTTATGAGATGTTAAGGTTGTTCATATAACTACAAAAGAAAATAAAAAGGTAAACTATTTGCAATTCCCTTTTTTAAATTCATTCCTATTCCCAAGATGAGCCATCAAAGCAAAAAGTTGGCAGTTCAATGTTATTTTGCTTCCTATTTTTGTATGCCCTGTTAAAAACAAATGTCCTTGATTGACTTGTGATAGTAGCAAATCGATTTTAGAATGTCAGGAATATCTGGGAACAGATGGCTGTGTGGATCCCATTCCTCATAGGACCCACTCAGAGTTACAGCTGTCCAGGGTTACATGTAATGTTTGCAGCCCTATTTTCTGTTGGCTGGCCATTTTGATGATGAATGTGTGCAGATAACCCTTCTCCTTTGAGAATTCAGTCCCTTTGCATGTCTTCTATTTTGAATACAGAGTGTTCTCTATATTCACAGACTATTAATAGGTTTTATTTAAAAGGTGACCCCATGAAGAATTAAAAACGTCTCAGTTGATGATTGTTCTCTTTTTGTCTATTTGACTTGGATCTGATGTGTAGAGTTGAAGATGGTAAAATAGCATAGTAAATAAAAACAATCTCATACACTCCAAGCTGATTTTACTCTTTTGCTTTTCAAAATAATATGTGAAACTTCTAGTGGCCCTTGAAGAATGAGAAAACAATTTTACACAAACAATGAAAGAAGAGTGAATAAATGTCTTCATGGCAATTCTTTCAAGAAGCTATTTATACTTTTAAGAATGCAATTATATAAAAATATTAAGATTTTTTCCTCTTCTATAAATATGAGATCTATAAAATTAAAAAGGATGGAGATCCCTGGATGGCTCAGCGGTTTAGTGCTTACCTTCGGCCTAGGGCATGGTCCTGGAGTCCCGGGATCGAGTCCCACATCAGGCTCCCTGCATGGAGCCTGCTTCTCCCTCTGCCTGTGTCTCTGCCTCTCTCTGTGTGTCTCTCATGAATAAATAAACAAATGCAATCTAAAAAAAAAAGATGAAATTCAAATATGTTATTAACAAACATATAATACCAATAATAGAAAGCTTAAAATTGGCCAAATTACATGTAATTATAAAAATTACATAGTTTTCTATATAAGATATGCCTGAATACTCCTGTCATATTACAATAAATTATATGCATAGAAAACTTCTTTAGTAAGTATACAGCATAAATATATATGAAGTAAAAACATAGAGAAAATGCCATGGGCCTTTTTCTCACAGCTTTGGATTCTTTTCACTTGAACTTCATACACAGATATCTCTGATTAAAATTTTGAATACTCCTAATTTGCGTATCTGACCTGTACTGAATTTTTTCTTCAGTTTCCTAATCAACATATTTATCCTACTGAAATGTCATAAAATCAACCTCTTTCTATTCTTTTGCCTTGTTTAGTCTTCTAGGATTCTAAATCATCATATCTGCTAGATGGATTCTTCCTTAAAACAACATATTAGCTTTCATTTTTTTTTCTTTTTGAAGCTACAATTTTCTGAAGTGGCAATTTACATAATTAACCTAGCATGCATAGGGCTTTTAGAATTTCAACCCTACAAAGTGGGATTTTTTTTTCCTTTTTCATTCCTAATTACTAATTTAGGCACTTGTAAAATGAAAACATCTCAGGCCATGACTTCCAGGGAACGATGAACTTGATTAGTAGGTAAATTAACTGTGTCTAGTAAGTAAACTTAAAGCTCCTATCACAGCAGATACCTGGTTGGCAACTATTAACTTGCCATACTGAAAAAGTTTTTTGAAAATATGAATATTTTGACAAACATATGAATAGAATACCCATGAGAAAAATTGTGGAGGTGGAATATCAACTATGGTCTCCCCAGAAAATACTGTGAATTATATGTATCTATGGGCAAACATAATGTTTAGTATAATACCCCCTGTCTAGAAACAACCTGTACATATAGTTTGAGAAGAAATGTGAGTTGGATTAAATTCATGGACTGAACATGGGCATACTTGCTCCCTTCAGTGGATGGAGCTCAAATTATGGGACTATAGATTAGGAGCACACACCTTTAGGGACATCCACTGTGCAACCAAATTATGGTTGCTGATTGAACTGTCTGGGCAACTCATACAGATGCCCACAGAATGGTCCTGTTCTCTGATGAGACCAGCTGGCACAAAGCTCTTGATGGTGCTTGCACTGCCTGGACTAACAGATCATAGTCACCATATTGGCCATGGCAATATGCTCACAATCATAGATGAATCACCAAATAAACACTTTTCTGATGTAGAGGGTATGATTGCAGACCAAATTTGTGATCCTACCAGAAGCTGCAAGATGAGGAAGGCAACATCACAAGGAATGTGGCATTCTGCTCACAGATTACATCTGGCAAGCACTGATGCTATTTGTGGCATTTCCAGTGTTGATTTTTTTCCCTTTTTATTTTTTTTTCTAGTCAGTTAATTTCAACCATACTGATAGGGCCATTGTAATCAACATGTATTGTGTGTTCAGCTTTCTAGATCCATCGGAGGTTGTCGGTCTGCCTTTATTGCAGATACTACTCAATCAGCTCTACTTCTCTCATCTTCTCTTGGTCCAAACACCTTACTAAAGAAGTTCAGTCATTAAGTGCAACTGTTCCCAGGAAGGGATCATCTCCTCTCAGCTACTTCTTAAGTACTGAGATGGACAAAGTAGGGTGACAGGGGATTATATATTCAAGATCTTAACATCAACATTCAGGCTTCTGTCTTTTCCCCACTTGAAATCCCAGGTGAGCAAGGCTGGTATATTCTCTGGGGGGTAGCCAGAAAAAGAGAAATTTAAAGATTCAAACTTAATTCTGATCTGTGCACCTGGGTACTTATTGGATGATTTTAGATCATAAGGTTAAAGACCACTGTTTTGAGTACACATCCTACTGAGTGAGCAACAATTACTCACCTAGTGGGCCATTCAATAACAACAATAACAATAACAAAAGTAGGGGTGCTAGGTAACTCAAACATTTAGCATCAGGCTCTCGGTTTCCCATCAGGTGTTGGTCTCAGGGTTGTGGAATCCCTCCCTGCATCAGGCTCCATGCTCTGTGGGGAGGCTGCTTGAGATTCTCTCCCTCTACCCTTCCACCTACTTATATACTCTCTCTCTTTCTTTCAAATAAGTAAATACATAGATAAATCTTTAAAACAAATAAAAGTAGATGAGGTGGTGACATCTTCACTCTTACTAAGACTGGAGTGTTCCCAGTTAAGTGAACTCTGAAATCAAGGGGAAATTTATCCTTTCTCTTATGCACATCTGAATTTTAACAGGAAAAATTTTTTTTTAAGATTGTATTCATTTATTCATCACACACACACACACACACACACACACACATACACATAGAAGTGCAGAGACAAAGGCAGAGAGACAAGCAGGCTCCATGCAGGGAAACTGATGTGGGACTCAATCCTGGAACTCCAGGATCATGCCCTGGGCTGAAGGCAGACACTCAACCACTGAGCTACCCAGGCATCCTTTTAACAGAAAATAGCTAAGGATAGCTGGTCAGAGGTTCTGTCCTATTTTATGCTCCTTTCATATCCATCCATGTTCAGTTGTCAATGGATATATTTGAATTTATTCTAGTAATCAATTCATCTCAATTTTTCTAAGCAAGTTTTAGCAATTCTACATCTCATCAGGATATAACTAATTCATAGAGATAGACTTCTGAGCTCTAATTTCTTAGAGCATTCCTAAATTCTTTAGTGAAGCTTTGTTTTCTCATACGAGTGTTTGAAAAGTCCTTGGTTAGATTTTGCAAATTAGATATTCACCAAGTTTCTAAACTCCAGGACTAATGGACTGGTCATTGTCTCTATTCAATATGGATATTAGGAGAAGACATCATCCAGTGAAAGGGGAGTGTTTAGAAAAGGGAGCCAAGGGAAAGGTAGAACAGTTTGGAAAAGGTACAGGATGAGGACCAGAGCAGGAGGAAAGAGTAAGTCAAAGTACAAAAGTTCAGAGGGAGGCCATTTTATAGTTGGTGAGAAGGAGAGAAGATAAACTTCATGTTTTTATTAGCCTTTTTTAAAAAAAGATTTATTTATTTATTTATCTATTTACTTACTTATTCATGAGACACACACACACACACACACAGAAGCAGAGACATAGACAGAGGGAGAGGGACTTGATCCCAGGACTCCAGGATTATACCCTAAGCCAAAGGCAGATACTCAACTGCTCAGCCACCCAGGTGTCCCATTAATTAGCTTTTTCCTAAGAAAGTCTTAATGGAAATAACTTCATAGTTTTAATGCATTTTGAGGCCTCTTTGTATGAATCAAAAAAAGCTGATCCATTGAATACCTAGAATCCTTTTATTCTAAGGTACTACACAAAGGGTTTATTGTATACCAAATTCATTCATACACAAAGTTCCCCAGAATGGCTACTGAAGTTCTGAATTGTTCCCTTTAAAGTTCTGCAGAGCGTTAAATATTTAATGTGGTTGGTATCATTATGTTTGTACATGTAATAAGACAGGCAACAATCTGGAGTTACATTGAATAACAGAGAATTGCTCATATTCAAAGAAGAATGAACAATACAGAAATAATTATATATTGAGAGTCTTGTTACTATGCTCCTATCTTATCCATTAGACTCTTGAGTAGTAAAACAAATCAAACCAAAGATTAGGCCAAGGACACTTAAGACAGAAAAAAGAAAGTTTATGTGGTGTTTCACTTCAAATGGAACATTAGTCTGTCAGGAACAAATTTACTCAGGTGTCTGGGACTCTGAGGAGTTTTATAGTAAAATCATAAGGATTAGAAAAATCTTAAGGAATTGAATTTAATTTAAATGAAAATATTTCTAACATCCAAAAATGATTTATAATATCATTATTTTAAAGCATTAGTTCGTTTTAAGAATAAAATGTTTTTAGAAAATATTAGACTACATTTTTTTCTTGATACTGACATGGTTTTCTTTCTTTCTTTTTCTGGAACTCATTTTATAATAGTAATGTTTTCTTCGGTCCCATATTATTATTGATATTATTTTTTACTTTCCCTGAGTGATCCTAGCTACTTCCAATACTTCAACTATCACAATTTTTAAAGTCAAATATAAGCCACTTTGATTTCTTCATGCCTAGAATATTTGTTCTCTTTCCACCAGAAAATTCAGACTCATGCCTCAACATCTATACTATAATTCTTTATAGTGTTAAGTATGCTAAATTATGCTAATATGTTTACATGTTAACTTCCACTTTACTGTTAGATCTTTGAGAACATCATTAGTAATTTTTAAATTTTCTCTTACTAATAAAATTTTATATTTATAATTTTAGATCTGTAGAAATATTTCAAAAATAATGCATAGAATTCCTGTATACCCCTCAATCACTTTTCTATTTTGTTCCCTTATATCACCATATGTGTTTGTCATGATACAAAACAAACATTGGTACATTACTATTAATTAAACTGAACATTTTATTTAGAATTCTCAAGTTTTCTCCAATGTTCCTTTTCTGTTTCAGAATCTTATCCATGGTACCACATTGCTTTTAGCCATTATTCTCTCTAACTTCCTCTGATCTGTGACATTTTCTCAGACTTCTCTTATTCTTGATGCCCTTGTTTTGAGGATCACAGTTTAGTATTCCAATTAACATTCTTCGATGTTATGGAATGAATTGTGCCCTCCTCCCACCCAGATTCATACATTGAAGCTTTAACCTCCAATGGGACTGCATATGGAGATAGGGCCTTTGTTAATGGAATTAAAGTTAAATTAGGTCATAAAATTGAGCCTTAATCCAATCAGACTGGTTCTTAAAGAAGAGGTTGTATGAATACACAGAGGAAAGGCCATGTGAGGATAGAGTGAGAAGGAGACCATCTGCAAGCCAGGAAGAAAAGTTTCACCAGAAACCAACTCTACAGGCACGCAAACATTGGACTTCCAACCTCCAGAAATGTGAGAAAGTAAGTGTTTATTAAGTGTCTGAGCCTGTTGGTACGGCAGCCTGAGCAGACTAATAGATTCATTTTGGGTTTGGGTTTGTCTGTTGTTTTTCCTACCATTAGTTTGAACATTCTCGGTTTTGAGAGGAAAACCACAGAGGTAAAGGCTATTTTCATCACATCATATCTACAGTACATACTGTCAACATTTTGTATCACTGATTATGTTAACCTTGATCACCTAGCTGAGGTAGTATTTGCCAGGTTTCTTCATTATAAGGTTATTTCTTTCCCTTCTCTCTCTTCTATATTCTACTTTTTGGCAACAAGTAACTAAGCACATCCTACACTCAAGATGAGAGGAAAGGGTAAGCTCCCTCCTGTGGAGAGAAGTAGCTACATAAATTATTGGGAATTCTTCTTTATGGGAGATAAATATATCTTTTCCCACTTATTTAATTATTTAACTGTTTATTTAGATCCACAAGGACTTACTTCTCCCTTTAGGTTATAATCTACTGCCTCATTATTTATTTTGATACTCGAATTTTAGCTTTGGCCATTGAAAGTACTCAAGATCCATCACTCATCTTAAAATACAGTGCCTCTATATCTATATATCTAAACTTGCAGTGCCTCCCACCAATCCATCCTCCTGCCTTTTACCAACATAATCACCATCTTGAATCCTGTTTCATCATTCTTTTGTTTTCTTTTTATATATATTTTATTTGACCTATATGTATTCTTGAAATGATTCCTTTCGTTTGTTGAAAGATATACAATATATGTAAACATTTGGTAGTATTTCACCATATTGTTATATTGCTAGATTAATTCATATTATTTCATGTTCCTATAATTTATGAAATTTGATTGATTATTCTCTTATGTGAATATAACAAAATGAGTTAAACAATATATGAGTGTACAAATATGTACACATGCATATATGTGTTAATATATGTATGACATATGGAGGATCACATTATATTTCCATGAATCATTTAAGCCAAATGAGAACTTTTTCAATGTGTAGGAATATCACATGGAAAACACCAAAGGGAAATTATAGTTAAAGCTTATATGAGACAAACTAACAATGTTTTTAAACACAAAAGTCATCTGTACTGTTACTATATTATTCCTTCAAAAGTATCATCAAGAAATAAAAAGAGGCTTTTAAAATTCTTTGTGCTGTCTCTTGACCTTAACATTCAAAATAAGCATTTTCGGTTCATCTGCATTATCTTGTCTCCCTGTCAGTAGAATTGAATAGCTTAAAATTTCCCTCTATATCATGGGATTTTTTTAAAAAAATTCTGTATTCATATTTATTTTTCAAATTAGAGCATAATAGTTGTCTGCAAAATTTATGAAGAATGCCACGACTAAAGCATGCCAGTGATAGAATTTTAACTGTTTACTTTTAAATGTGTTATGTATAAGGAAAGGATGAAGAGTCTTCACTATGGATGGTCACTTTCTTCTCTTTCCTTTATGGCTGGCTAAGCAGCATATAGGCTCCTTGCTCTCTCATTTTCATACACAGGCCTATTCAAGGGTGTGCATGTAGCAGGGTGAAAAACCATCACTTTTGTGTGACTTGAGTAGACGTCTTCATAAGAATGGACAGAAGACTGTATCATTCCTTTAGACATTATTATAGCTTTGTTCTCTGCTGCAATTTGAAGAGGCTTATTTATTGGATAATTAGACCTCTTGATATAAAACTCTATGAATTAAGATAAATATCATCATATAACTATTGATTTTCACGAGAATTGTGAGCAGTTGGGATTAGCTGCATTACAATACAAAAAGTTGATTGATGTGACAAATTTGAATAGAATCAGATAGGTAGGGAAAGATGTGAAGTCAGGTACCAATGGTTGACAACAAGAAGCAAGTATAACAGGTAGGTAGAATACAGTAACTCAAAGTTATATCATTAGATTATATGTATTTCCTCCTTTTAAACTGTTGAGGAAAGATGATTTTAGGATATTATGGTAGAATTTATCTTTTCTAAGTATTAAATCAGTAGACACTCCAAAAACCAGTATGTAATTCAGAATAGTAAAATATTTATTTTTAAAAGTACACGTATGCATCAGACCCTATTCAATACATCATTTCTGTACCATTAAATGGATCCATTCTAGAAGAGACAGGCCTGATGTGTTCATCAAACAATTTATCAGTATCTGTGTATATATACGTGTGTTTGTTTGTGTTACATGTGCATTTGATACACAGGGAGGTATTGACATTTGTCAAATAAGAGGTATAATTCACACAAAAGAAATAGGCTCTTTTAAAATGATCCTTTTTTATCCTAGCATTTCTATTAGGTACAATTATGCACATTAAAGATAAAGAAATTGATACTTAGGTAGATGATTCTAAGTAGATGGTAGAATAAATGTAGATTCAGGGTAGTGATATTTCAAAGCCCATACCATTCCCAACATCCCTTCTTTTGAAAGTTGTTTTTTCATTTTTAAAATAATTTCTCGGGATCCCTGGGTGGCGCAGCGGTTTGGCGCCTGCCTTTGGCCCGGGGCGCGATCCTGGAGACCCGGGATCGAATCCCACGTCAGGCTCCCGGTGCATGGAGCCTGCTTCTCCCTCTGCCTGTGTCTCTGCCTCTCTCTCTCTCATTCTATGTGACTATCATAAATAAATAAAAATTAAAAAAATTTAAAAAAAAATAATTTCTCCTGGATTATGGACTTTTATGATTAGAATGAGCAGCTATTTATATTGTAACAGGTTCTATTTAGGATGGCCTCTTGAATTTTAAAAATCATACTTTGCCCATTATTTTGTCGCATACTTGCTTGGCAGGAATTATTTTTTTTCATAGCAACTGGAGCTTAAGCTGCCATATACTCCTGTGGTTAATGTAGCTCAAAACTTCAACACTTTTTCTACCTAGTTTGTTTCCAAATATTGATTTGAAGAGAAGTCCAAATAATTTCACCATAATTATTATTCATAATAAAACCTTTAATTATCTAATTGTACTGTTTATCAGTTATCAAATTGTTACTATGTAGCAGGCACTTTGCGCAACCATTCACATGCATTATTCATTTAATTCTCAAAGCAAACCTACAAAGCAGATAAGGAGACTGACACTGGCAAATAGCCTACAAAGTACTACAGAATCTTTAAGTATGAAAAAACAAGATTTGAACCCAGATCTTCGTTAGTGGTTACTGAAAAGTCATACTGCAGATGGGATAAAATGGTGACATTAGGAAAAATCTATATAGGATCTGATAACAAGGAAACATAAAATCCAGAGCCTGAATGAGGAAAAAAGGGATGGGGAAGGAAGAAGCACAATGCATGGCAGCTACTCCCAAGCTTCAGGTTAGAACATACTACTGCATATAATGTGTGTCCTATTAGATGAGAGAACACCTGACAATTAGCCCTTTTCATATTTAGGAAGCAAAATCCTCTTATAGTGTTTACATGGCAGCATATTTGGATAGAAAGAACATTCTAAGTTATCACTAATTTTATTCAAAAAATATACTCTAGATTTAAAGAATTATTCAAAATATTTAGAGAGAAAAAGAAGTGTATATTTCAGAACTTATATTGGCAGAATATTCAGGCTTGAAAAGGTGACGATGCTCTGTACAGATTATTATGTAAAATATAATGTGATTCAGTATAAAAAGACTAGTGAGGATAACAGAGCACAGAAAGCTTTATTATTATTCTGTAAGTAAGGGAACTTTCTTGGATTTGGGCCATTTTAACCATGGGAGGAACTTCAACAAGTCGAGATGGAATAGAGCACGTTCCAAGAAGAGAGAACCGGACAAGCAGAACTGGAAAAAAGAATGTGTTTGTGGAAGAAAAAAAAAATGTTAGTCTCCTGCTATTGTACTGGTGCGCGTGTGTGTGTGTGTGTGATTACAAATGCACCCCATGGAAGGATGGTAAGGCAAAATGATGGAGGCACTGAGATTTTGTGTTAAGGAGTTTACACTCTGTACATCCAGGAAGAGCAAAAAACTAACTCATTTTTAAAATATTTATTAAGGAATGGATATCCCTATTTCACAATATATGATTTCTTTCAAAGACTACAACACATTTATTAAATCTCTCTCATTTCCTCCTGAGCTACATAATGGCAGGTTTTTTTTTCTCGTATTTCCCTTTTATGCTTAATTTTACTATCTTTTATTTGTACTTTTCTTCACTAACTAGGCTTTTCATGCTTCACTGAAAACTTGTTTTAGCATCCCAAACAATGTTGCTTCATTCATTGCTGAGGAGAGATGATGTATATATTATTGTTTTTTTACTTGGTCTGCAATAAAATATAGCAACTTCCATGTGACAATTTTATAAATACCTAGAATGCCTCCAACATTGTTGTTTCTTTCTCAAAGGTGAGACAGAGTTGTAGTGAATTATTTATGGTCATTGAATTACAGTTTTAGATTTTTATTTTCAAGAATTGGGCCATCTCCACTAAAAATCAGGGTATTATTAAAAAATGGATGTAATATATAGCCTGTCACACTTACCAATGCTGAGATTATAGTACTTTTGGCATGAGGCAAATCTATTTGTCATACTATGCAAGATATTTTTACTGATACTGCGTAACAGATACCAAGTCATCCAGGAAAAAAAAAAATTGGGAAAAAAGTTTGTCAATTAATATGGCAATCTAATCAATATAAAATGACATATAAATAAGCCAAGTAAGTAAATTAAAAAGGAACTATTTTTTATGTGGATTAGAGTTTGACTCCAAAATTCTGTGGCTATCCTGATAAATCTGGCTTCAAACACTTGCAGCTGATTCCACATCACCAAATATAAATTTCCTCCATCTTTTAAGGTGAACTTGACTCTAAATTATAGATAGCATATTAATTTGTTTGTCGTGTTTGCATCTCTATTAAATCTATACCTCATTCCATTAGAGGCACACATACTCTAAACTCTACCATAAATAGAAACAACATATCTTATCAGTGTATTGGGGATAGATTTTTCATGGGGTGATGGGGGTTGGGGATTGGACTGATTCAAAGGTCAGAAACAATTTTGCTCTTCCAGTCAGGTGTTGCAGAAATGGTCACAGGTGAAATCTAGACGTTTTCTTTGTCTGGCACTGGGTCCAGAGAGCATTGTAACATATTTCAATGACTGAAGAGAAACTTCTCGGCAAACTATAAAAAGATTGAAGATTTCAAGTAAAATAATTTTCCTCAAATTCCAAAAACAGCTTGAAAATTCTGGATAACATCTTTTAGTACACTCATTGGCTGTACTTGTTAGTACAGGAAATCTTCCTTCCATTTAGCAGGACAGAATTTCCCTCCTCAGATCACTCTGAATCTGTCTATAAGGAAATAGCATTTTTTTAAAGATTTTGTTTATTTATTCATGAGAGACACACAGAGAAAGTCAGAGACACAGGCAGAGGGAGAAGCAGGCCCCACACAGGGTGCCCGATCCCCAGACTCCAGGATCTTACCCTGAGCTGAAGGCAGATGCTCAACCGCTGAGCCACCCAAGAGTCTCAGGAAATAACATCTTAAAACTCAAATATTCTAATGATTTCCCATAGGCATTTTTGGGAAAAAAATGGTTTTGTTTTTAAGATTACTCAGTATCTTTTGGCTGAACACATATGTGTAATAACCCAAGAATTCCAAGTGTTACCTTTATGTTGTTTGGTCAAAGGAGAACAAGTCCTCTTGTTGCTTTTGTTTGCCCCATTTGCTAATATTCTACCTAAATGGATTAATGTACTAGGTCTTTTACCTGGATAGAAATCTTGGGATGAAATATATTTTAGCAATATTCATTGAAAGCATTTCTCTTAATGAAGAAGTTATTATCATTTTTTCTTAAGAAATGTCCCATTTACTACCCAGAGTACCATTTTTTATTGTTTATCAATTCATAAAGCTGTTTTCATCAACTGTTATTCAAACACTGGATAGAGATCATGACTAAATAGTAGTGAGGCTGAACTAGTTAAGTTGCCCAGCCTGGTCATCAGAAGGTAATGATGATGGTTACTTGAGAACTTATTAAAAGCAGTATGAGCCATATGTGATCACATTTCTTTAATGCTACACTTGTTATGGCTTAGCATCTATTCATAAGTGCATCATTAGCATTCAGAAGAAATTATAAAAAGATAATGACTAGAAAATAACCTTTTTAATGACTGCTGTTACATTTTTAAAGAATGATTCATTGGCAATAAAGCTTTAAAAGTCTACTGAATCATATATCATAGTGAACATGTACTTTCATATTAGCCCGTTTCAAGAAAATGCTCCCAAGGAATGTGGACTCCACCTGACAAGGAACCCAAGCTCATTACCGCTAGAGTAATCAATAGCCTCTGCTAATGTGTTCAGCTGGCGACAGAGACCAGATCAATAAAACCTGCCACATGCTTTGTTTTAGGAAATGAAGCCTTTTAGTTCTTAATTAAGGGAGAGACCTCACATCCGTAATGATGTTTGTAATGAATATTACCACAGAGGACATGGGAATGAATCTGAGTTTTTCATTAAAGAACTGCATGAGGAGAGAGGGGGAAAAGTTTAAAATAAGAGGGGTTTGTGTATCGCTTCCTTAGTATTTTGTAATGGAAACCCATAGAAAATCATGTTCCCCTGGAAGTGAGAAAATGGCAAAGATTCGGTTTCTGCACAGTAGCAGAAAGCAAAAATTATTTGCTTAATAAATCTTCAAAGGACAAGCAAGCAAGGCAATACCTTTTAAGCAGAGACCAGAGAATCAGCTGCCTGGAGAGTTTACAAACAGGGATGACACAGAAAAATGGAGCAAATGACGATAATATGTACATATTGGCTAAAGCCTACCCCTAGAATTCAGCATAATTCAATCCAATGAAGTATTTTATTTGTTTACTATTTTACTATTTACAAAATCAGGTCATTTTCATAATAAACAATAACATTTAGAGACCATAGTATAGAAACCCCACCCCAAGCAGTGTTGTAGTGAGGAAACAAGTTACAAATGTTTGACTTGTACTCAATTCAATTAAAATAATGAAATAATATTGGATTCAAAGCCCCACCCTGAGAGACATCAACTTTTTGAAAGGTAGAAGACAAATTATCGGGTGAATGAATTTATTGTTTCTTTCCTTTTTATCAGGTAGAAAAACTATCAGGTGAACAATATGATTATTTCTTTACTTTTAAAAACACTTTTACTACTAACATCTTTGAGCATAAAGTCACAGTGTTCTTGGAATACACCTATAAAAATAAGCCTGACTGATTTGTACAGGTAAAGTCAAGAGTCAGAAAGCCCAATTCTGCTCATTCTCCCTTGATATTTCCACGTACTTCATTGATCATGGCTGGATAGTATAGACCTCTTTATATTAGGATACTTTTATCTATTCATTTATTCACAAGATTGAAAGTTCTGACTTAAGTTTTTATTAACAATATTAGAGCATGGATGTGTTAAAGATGTTATTTCTAAAAACTCTCACTAATCTTGGACATTTGCAATTTAAATAATGTTTTCTGCTCTAAATTTAACTCTTAAACAGATTGAAATAACCTCTTATGTTTCCCAGTTGTTTCTTTTTTTTTTTTTTCCTTCTTTGTTACATATTCTCTAATTCTGCCTTTGGGAACTTCACCTTTTAATCTACATAAAAGATGAGAACAGATGTTTCAAATGCTTTGGATGGCTTTAAAAATGTTTCAAAACCCTGACATCTTCTGCACATGAACTCTTTTGCTTACACTGGTATATTTTTAAACTTCTTGGCCACATACTAAATATGCTGCCCAACTAGCCATATAGTTACTAGGGACTCCATCGGAAGAAAACTCAGGACAAATGGAAGTAGAAACATTGTGGACTAGAAGAATTTCAAACCAATAAAATTTACAGAACTGGACATATCTACATATAGATAGATTTACAGATATTAGAAAATACTGAAAATAAAAAAAAATCCCCTAGGATGAATCACAACTATTTTTTCATCTTTAATTAATAATAGTAATAATAATAATAATCAGTGTTACATTTAATAACTTATAGGTGTGTAAATAAATATGTTAGGGAGTGGGGAAAGCAGGAGAAAGAGGAGAGAAGAGAAGGGAAGGAGGAGAGAAACAGAGATTTACAAGATTTTTAATTAAACCATGAATCTGGCTAGGTCTGGCTACATTACAGGAAACTTAACTTTTCTTAATTATTCCATGTTTTTGTTTGTGTTCTTTTTTTTTAAGATTTTATTTATTTATTCATGAGAGGCAGAGAGAGAGAGAGAGAGAGAGAGAGAGAGGCAGAGACACAGGCAGAGGGAGAAGCAGGCTCCATGCAGGGAGCCCAAGGGTCTCCAGGATCACACCCCGGGGCTGAAGGCAGCACTAAACCCCTGAGCCACCGGGGCTGCCCTGTTTGTGCTCTTTTATTTCAGTTAATGAACACTAGGTAGTGGCCATCTTACAAATATCAACTGATTCAATTTTTAAAGTAAGTATATGAAGTATGTTCTATTATTATTATCCTAATTTAGCAACAATCCTTGAAATTAGAAATAAAAAATAATTACCCAGGAGAGTTAGAAAGTAGAAGGGCTGGATTTTCAACTTAGAACTCTGCAATTTGTGTCTCCATTTATTGTTGTCCAAAACTTTGTGGCTCCCGAAGAATTGAAGGAACCTGAAAAAGTTTGGTTTTCTTATCTAGGTCTAAGTTTTAAAATAGACATAATTTTGCCATTATTGGGAGAAATTAAATAACAATTATTCATCAGAGAAACAAAATCTAGATTTGAACGGACACATTGGATACTCCTGTATCTTGTCAAATCTTTTTTTCTTTTTAATGTTTGCTTGGTACCATTATTTGTTCATTTGTTGTGCCCAAGATGCTAATCCGAGACACCACCGAGGAGCCGACCCCGATGCAAACTCCCGAGGGTTTATTTACAAGCTCGAGCCTGGGCCCACGTGCACCCGACGCAGCGGAGCAGGGACTTGGACCCGAGGCTAAGAGGCAGCAGCTTTACAGGGGCCCGTGGCCCGTGGGATGCGCGGAAAGTTGCACACTCATGTGGGTCCCCACGCAGGTGGCCGATTGAATGACACCTTAGCCTCTAGGATCCACTTGAGCTGGCCTATCACTTTGGTCAGAATCTGCGCGCAGTTTTGGCGGGCACGAAGCAGGGTTACATTGTTAGGAGCCGATTTCCGATGAGGGTGTGCCCAGCGGCTTGACCAGGGTGGGGCAGCGCCTCAAGCCATAAGCAGGTCATGTGGGGGTCATAGGGGAGGTGGCAGGTGTAGCACAAAATGGAATCAGTCCTGCTCTGCTTGTCCAGGGGTAGGGGATTTTTGTTAAAGTTCCTGGGTCCCACACATTTACCCTCAAATACACATATGTGGTACTTTTTAATATCTTACGTTACTTTACCATAAGTCCACTTATACATATCTTCACAAGTTGCATAAGATTTTTTTTTTTCTTAAAGATTTTATTTATTTATTCATGAGAGACACAGAGAGAGGGGCAGAGACACAGGCAGAGGGAGAAGCAGGCTCCATGCAGGGAGCCCGATGTGGGACTCGATCCCAGGGCTCCAGGATCAGGCCCTAAGCCAGAGGCAGACGCTTAACCTCTGAGGCACCCAGGCATCCCTGATTGCATAAGATTTCAATGTTTTTTTTTTTTTAAATGTTCTACATAGCTATTGAGCACTTATTTTTATTTTATTTTATTTTAATTTTTATTTATTTATGATAGTCACAGAGAGAGAGAGAGAGAGAGAGAGAGAGAGAGAGAGAGGCAGAGGCACAGGCAGAGGGAGAAGCAGGCTCCATGCACCGGGAGCCCGACGTGGGATTCGATCCCGGGTCTCCAGGATCGCGCCCTGGGCCAAAGGCAGGCACTAAACCGCTGCGCCACCCAGGGATCCCCAAGATTTCAATGTTATTGGAAAAATGAAACCAATGGTAGTAATTTAAATGATTTCCCATAAAACATGGAGGATGTGAAATGGTGATTAGCTTACAGGCAGTGAATAAATGTCCATCCACTTGAAAAACTAAAAGGTTTCATGACCAATAATGCATTGTTGAGAGCATTGTAGATTAAGTCTTTAAGGGTTTATTTTGAAAAATAATGTATTTGCTGAAAGAAAGTAGGCTTGTCTCTAGGTCTCCATATTACCTTTATTTTTAAACTCTATCCCTTGAACAAGGATCAGTATTTTCACATCCTCTAAATGGGAGAACTCTTCCCAAAGATTTAAGACAGACCTTATTAGTCACAGAACATGGAAGTATATCAGAGTTGGGATTAAGTTTTTCACTGTCAGAAAAGAAAATGAAATATATTCTAAGCTTTTTTTTTCTTATTTAAATTGGGCTTAAGGTGCAAACAAACTAAATTTTTCACTGAACAAATATTTTTTTCAGTATATAACATATAACCCTATAATTGGTAGCCTTACAAGTTTCTGAGAATAAAAAATATGTATTTTATAACACCCCAAGGAAGTAAATTCTGAGTACTTATTTATTGCAAAAACCTTTTTAAAAAGATTTTATTTATTTATGTATTTTAGGGAGAGAGAGCATGTTGGGGGGAGGAAGAGGGAGAGAACAAGAGAGAATTCCAAGCAGACAACATTGGGTGTGGATTTTGATGGGGGCTCCGTCTCACCACCCTGAGATCATGACCTGAGCCCAAACTAAGAGCCAGCTGCTCAACCAACTGAGCCACCCTGGTGCTTCACAAAAAATCTTTTGTTAGGAAGTATTATATGACTTGTACTTTTTTTTTTTTTAATCCAGTAGTTAATTTTAGAAACCCTTAACCACAGGATTTTTAACCACAGAAAAAGTTTTCCTTTATGGCATAATTAGGAGGTTATTTTCCTGGAATATCTTAAATAAGCAAATAGGATGATTATGCCCATGCAAATATTGCTGAGGTACATGATCAAATTAATACTAGATTTATTTAATATGCTTTGTATTTATTAGAATCACAGTACAGTATCATAGGCTGAACTAGAAGAAATTTTAAAAGGGAAGAGGGATCATATAAGAAAAAATATTCAGTTAGAACAAAGCATTTTCATTTATTAATATGGAAAAAAAAGTAATTAAATCTCCTTATTAGGGATACAGTAAACTGATGCTTAGAAACAGTAACTTTCCCAAGTTTAAGCTAAAGTAAATAACAGCTAATAAGTGACAGAAGAGGAATCCCAACTAAATGTATTTAAAAACAAAGGTCAGTTTCTTTTCACTAAGGACTAGAACATACAATTTCCCCCAGAATCCTGTTAAAGACACGCCTTTTGTTTTACAATGAGAAAGCTGAGGCATGAGAGATTAAGTTCCTAAATAAGGCTTCACATAAGACATGTAGAAGTACAGGAATAGGTCTAGATTCTCTATACTCAGTCCAAAATTCATTTTGTTTTAATTTCAGTTTAATGTTTTTGTTTTTGCAGAGTCTGTCTTTATAGCACCACTTAATTCTTTATAGAATTTTTGAAGTAAAATGAAACTCATGAATATCTGAGAGTAGTGGGAAGAAGTTTACATTTTATAGCTTTTTCTCCTACTGGAATTTATAATTAGCAGCATTGAACAAAAAAATCATCGAGAAATCAAGCAGTGATATTTCAAATTAATATTTTCCTTCTTTCTGGTAGCAGCAAAATTCTAAAGTTGTTGGCATTTCAAGCCTATATGTTTTACAAAAATTGCAACCATTCTAATATAAATATGTTATTAAATTGAAGAACAAAGTAGGATAAGCCCCAGAAACAAAATCTAGTTACATTGTAGATCACTGATGGAATGTATTTGATTGTCATAATTTTGAAATGACCTAAAGGCAGCTAGCCTGCTTTTAATATCTCTTGATACTATCATAGCAATAGATAATTGAATTTCTTTATGGTCCCATTATTTGTTAGTATTTCAGCAATCAATATTATGAGCCAATGTGCTGAGCTGGTGGCAAACTGGAGTCAATAATCTTGCCACATGCTTTTGTTTTAGGAAATGCATCCTTTTATCTCTTAATTAAAGGCTACTCTTTCATTCTCATTTGAGTTCATTAGATGTGTAAGAATACTCACAAGGAATAGAAAAGCAACTTTAAAGTCGATATGTACTAAATTATATCAACTGGAATATATGGATTGCTAGTATATCCTAGTTCAAAAAAAAAAACCTCATGCAAAAATAGTTTACAAAAAGCTGGAAAATTAATATTTATATCAGATAGATTTTCTTATTTCACATATTTTCAACTATCATTCACCCTAAGTCATGTACAATCTAATTTATCTAATGAAAAATTCCTTTTTTTTCAAAATTTATAAGAAGCAAATCAATCTCAATATACTTGTTTTTTAAATTCTGCTTTTTTAATTCTTAAAAAAATAGAGTCATTTTAAGATACCACTAAATGAAATCATGTTAAGCTTTATTCTTTGGGAACCTCTAACATATTTGAATCAAAAATCATCATACCTCGACAGTTAGGTGGTTTCCTTGTGTTTAATCATTTCCATTTGTTTAGTCATTATTTAAATGTCTGTTTCTGATGGAATCCAGAATATTTCTCCCTGTGACTTTTAAGATGACATAATTAAGAGAGCTGGAACTAATGCCAGCAGTTAAAGCTAGTCCAATTAGGATGGCTGTCAGTAAGAGGGGCCAATTATAGTTTCTGCAAGCCAAGCTTTTCACAGCTAACAGAGTTCTCCAAAATCTGTATAGATTGTCATCATTTTTTTGAAGAAATTTATTAGTTTCTACAATTTTGTCTGCTTTAACTAGCTCCAAAATGAGAGTTATACTAGACCAACACTGAAAGCTTAATAATAAAATTTCAAAGTCAGGAAATATCAAGGTTAATATTCTAAATGTTAGAGATACTACACATATTTAGTCAACAGTATTTCTATTGAAAGTTTCCAGTGTGTAACAGAAACACTATTGTTTGAATGATTCCTTAAATTGGTATTGGAAACCTGCTTTTCTCAGGTACTTATACTGTTTCTCTGGTGCTCAGTAGGCAGGAGACAAGGTCTATACTGGCTAAGATGATTAATTCTGGTTATCAGGGAGAAATTCAGTTGCTGTTACTATAATACAGTTGGGGATGCATATTTGGAACACAGAGGATTCGCTGGAGCTCCCCTGAGTTGTCATGTTCAATACAAATGTCCAAAACTTAGTACTTCAACTCAATAAAACCAGAGCAACTGGATATGTAGCCCTTTCAATAATGAATTTAATTTTCATAATTTTTTTAAATTGGTAATCAACTGAGGTGCTCTTTTTACAGCAAAAGAGGCATGTAATTGGTGATAGGAAGACAGAGTAATACATAATTACAGCTTTAAAGTTATTTCTAGGAATGAGGAAATTAGCAGTTTTATGTGTGTGTGTGTGTAAGAAAGAGAGTGAGGGAGAGAATTTATGTATACGTATACATTAACCTGTATATATTAAACTATGAAAAAAATGATGTTCCCTCTTTTATCCTGTTATATAAATTGTTTGAGCAATGTTTAAATCTGCAGTTGTGTCATATTTCCCAAAATCACAAATACCCACATGTAAATCTGATAGGGAAGCCTTCATATTACCTGGAGATCCTAAACTATCAAAAGGAATGCAATAAAGAGATCTGAGGGAGAAAGGAAGAATGGTTGTGCTTTATGTAACATACTTTGCCATGTTAGGCAGAGGGATCGTGTTGTTTGTGGGTTAAGAAGTACTGTGGTGAAGGGGATGTGGGAGAATTTTTAAAAATCTAAGCTAAACAGGTCATCTGTCTCTTTCTTTCAGATTTATTCCTCACTCTTTCTTCACTATGTATCTCAGAAAGGCTGGAGGCTGCAGCCTGTATTTCCTGAGCTGTCTTACTCTAACTTGCCAAGCTGACTCTCTTCCAGCTTGATTTGGCCAACTGAATTCCTAGAGAGAGTAGCTATTTCAGGCAGCATCTCTATGTGTGGTTGCGGCTTCTCTGAGATTCCAGTTGCTGCTGGACACTCTTTCTAATGTAGAGCTCTAGCTCCTGCTAGACAGCAGCCTCCTTACTCTCCTGCCACAAACTGCTCCTATTGTTCCTTCAGCCTTGAAAAGGTAGCAGGGATGTAGGAAAGAGTTCGGGGCAGACAGGACTAGACAGGGAAAGATAAGGGAAGGGCCCCAAGTCAGGCTCCTACCCATCCCAAGAAAATAGAGCTAAGACAGTAAAAACAGAGAAAATAAACCTGACTCCTTAGCTCCAAAATGTTAGGGAGTATCCCCCCTTCAAAGGCTACTAAGTAATCACAGAAACTCACCAGACCACAAAGAAATATGTCATTAAGGTGTTACCATTAATCCCTTCTCAAACCAAGACAGCACCAAAAATGTCAAGGCCATGGGCTACCTGACTAGGCCCACAGAAATCCCAGATGTAGAGAAATATTATGGAGGAGATATTAACCAAAGAGAATGGAACACCTTGTTTGGCCTCATGATATTTACAAAAACATCCTGTTGTTATGATGGTTACAAGTCCACCATATTTGCTCTAAAATATCCACCCTGATATTGATAAGAAATTTTCCAAGTTCCCCGGTCAGTTTCCTATAAAAGACAGACCCTAAAAGTCCTCAGTGGCCACCCTGTCGGGACCCCTCTCACTTCTGAGAGCTTTCTCTGTATCTCTGCTCAATAAACTTCTATCACTTTGCTCACTCTCCATTGTCTGCAGGATTCATTCTTTGACTCCGTGAGACAAGAACCAAGCTCTCCCATATCAGTAGTGCCATTGCTAAACTTTGGATTGCCTCATTAATGACTTATCTATGGTCTTGTTATCTGAGTAACCAATTTACTGAATTAAATTCCTAATTCTATAGAGTAGATCTTCTAGTAATTAATTCTCTGAGTTTTTATTGTATAACAAAGTTTTTATTTATTCCCTCATTTGTGAAAGTGAGTGTAAGTATCATTCATTAATTTGGAAAATTCTCAGGTATTATTTAATATTTTTTTTCTTTTTTTTGTTCTTCTGGGAACCAAATTGTACATGTGTTATACCATTTAATATTGTCCTACTGTTCTTAGATATGTTGTTTATTTCACTGTTTTTTCCCTTTTTATTTTATTTGGACTAATTTATATTAACATACTATGTTAATAGCTCTTTTATCATCTTTGTCTATGGTCTATGTTATCTGAGTAACCAATTTACTGAATTAAATTCCTAATTCTATAGAGTAGATCTTCTAGTAATTAATTCTCTGAGTTTTTATTGTATAACAAAGTTTTTATTTATTCCCTCATTTGTGAAAGTGAGTGTAAGTATCATTCATTAATTTGGAAAATTCTCAGGTATTATTTAATATTTTTTTTCTTTTTTTTGTTCTTCTGGGAACCAAATTGTACATGTGTTATACCATTTAATATTGTCCTACTGTTCTTAGATATGTTGTTTATTTCACTGTTTTTTCCCTTTTTATTTTATTTGGACTAATTTATATTAACATACTATGTTAATAGCTCTTTTATCATCTTTGTCAAATCTGTTGATGAAACCACTGCAAATCTTTTTTACTAAGTTTTTTTTTAATTCATAACATTCTAATTTGATTCTTTCTATTGAGTGCATACCTTTGCTAAGATTACCCATTTGATCTTATATGCTGCCGCCTTTTCCATTGGCAACTTTATCATATTAATCATTATTTAAAACTCCCTGTCAGATAATTCCAACCTCTGTGTCATCTGTCAGTTTTGCTCTGATGATTGCCTTGTCTTTCAGGAGTGTGTTATCCTGATTTTTAAAATATATTTTATGATATTTAATTGAAAGATGGACAACTCACATAGGTTAATAGAAACTGAGGTAAATAGTTTTATGTCTGGAAATAGGTAAATCTTTCCCTTCTACTTGGCCATGAGTGAAAAGTTAGCATTATTCTCATTAGGATTGAGCTAAATCTGAGTATTTTTATTGCTCAGATAACCCCCAGGGCATTGGAACCTGCAAATACTTATTGTAATTACCTTGTTTCACACATGCCTGCCGCCTGTATTGGACTGTCATCAATGAACAAACGATTCTAGCTGAACTGTTTAACAACTCGCAGTGGGTCTATTGCGAGTAAGTGAATATTTATAGGTTCCTGTCTCCCTGAAGTCACCTATTTCACCCTAGGCCACATGACCTCAGTTCTTTGATCATTTAAATAAACCATAAAATTGTTGTTAGTCTTGATATTTTTGGCTTAAGTTTGCTTTCGTTTTGGAGCAACCCTATTTCCTGATCTCTTTATCCTATAGCAAAAATCAGAAATAAAGTGATATATTTGTAATACATTACACACACGTATTGGGGCTCCTGTTGACTAAACATCACAAACTATTCTAGTCCTTGAGCATATAGAGGGTTTTGTTGTTGTTGTTGTTGTTGTTGTTGTTTTTAAGATGTAGGCTTGACTTTGTTCTCAAAATGATTTAGTCCCTTGGAGGCATCATACTTAAGTCTATATGAATATACAGTTGCCATGGTGAAGTCATTTTAGGAATGGATAGGGCCACAACAGAGGTGTGGTCATTACTCTTGTGGGGCTACCCACAGGTGAGGGAATAGGTAAAAGATGGTTAATTTGTCCACATGATAAGATTACGCAGTGATCTAAAAAAACCCATCAGAAATTTTCTTGGGAAAATATGAATGTTAACAATGTTATTTTCTCTACTCTTCTAAATTTTAAAAACTAAAATTTTGTGCAATGGAGCAAGTCTCACCCACTCCATTAGACTTGTTAGAGTATACCAGCTCGTATTGCCTCATCATTTATAGCATTTAATGTTTCTATGACCAGTTTTGGTATTTAAATACATTCTATCTTGTACTCTTTTCTTTTTTATACATCTTTTTACATCTAAATGTTCAAAAAAGACAGAGACATTATGCTTATTTTTCATGTAGTGAGTCTGTGGTCACCAGTTTTACAATCACATACAGAAAGACTTGCATCTTGATCTTTCTGTTTTCATTAATTGATGAAGTTACTTATGCTTAATAAGTCTAAGATTCTTTAGCCACAAAGTTACTGGCTCTAAGGATGCTGAATAACTATGAGCATTTCTAAGCTTAAAGTGGGGTAAATGAGTAAGACACTTTTTAAATATCTTTTCTGGAGAGTAAATCACACAAAACACCCAAAAGAAATATTTGGTAAGGATAATTCTGGTTCCAAATAAAAGCTACGTCCAAACTTTGTTTATACATCCAAAAATCCCCCCTTCAAGCAACAGGATCATGGAAATATAATCTCAGTAAAGTTGAACCACACTGAAAGTTTTCAAGCAGAAATATTCTATATATATTAATAGTATTTCATTGATAATTTGTAAGAAAAAAAAAGAGAAGAATGTCCAGTTCATTTGGTTGATAATTGCTTCCCTTGATGCTGCAAATTTACACATACAGAATTGATTTTTGCATTGGCACTCATGATTTGAACATATTCCAATAAAACTGTCTTAACTGATGAACTCTGAGCTAATGCCTTCTTGACTCAAAGGCCCTAGTTGAAGTAGCCATTGAATACAAATTAAAAAAAAAAGTTTTCTTATACATATTCTAACGTATAATTTAAATACCCCACATTTCAAAAATAGTTAATTTTCCTTGGCTATGGTTTTATTCTCTTTCTCAATAAAAACTGCAATCTTGCCAACTTTAGAGCTATATAGCTTCAGCTGTTTTTTTAAAATTATACCAAAGAAAAAGAGTTGCTTTTTTCTTCCAAATGAAGAAATTTTCTATTCACACTCTATGACTCAACACCATATGAATGGGTCCTGCATAACTGTATTTTTAAGGAAATTAAGGGGCTTTGAACACAGTAAGTTCTGCCCACAAGAAGTGATGAGGATAAAATTTATGAAATACTGATAAGGAATTAAATTTGCAAGGTAATCTTTCATCTAACTACTGGATTCATGATTTTAAATGTGTTACTTTTAACTTTACATTCAATATTAACATTAAAGAAAGATGTTTTATTCTCTATATCTCCTTTGATTAAAAAAACAAAACAAAACAATGTTCTAGCACTATTTTAGGTTCCTTTGAGCATAGCTCCTCTTGGTCTATCCAGACTTATCTTCCATGGAGCCTGTTTGTATTCTGCACTCTAGCAGATTAACTACCTCACTTCCTAGTCAAATTCTCACCTCACTTTCTGAAGAAGCAGTCTAACACAAAGCTTAATTTTCCCTGTTCTTAAGATGTATATGTAAATGGAGTTGTATAGTATGTATACTCACATGTTGCCTTCTTTGTGTAGTTTAATGTTGAGATTCACTCATATCTTTCAAATCATTTTTTATTGTTAAATAGCAAAATATATATAACACAATAAGGATTTGTTCTCCCATTGATGGATATTCGGATTTATTCATGATTAATAGGAATACAAGTCTTCCTCTGGACATATTTATATTCATTTATCTTGGCTAAATATCTCTAGGAATTATTGAAACCTGCAGTGGTTATGCAATGTAAGTATACATTTATACCCCTCCAGTAATGTATATTCCGCATCCTTACTGATATTTGCTGTTGTCACTCTTTCTAATTATGCTCATTCTAGTTGGTTGGAAATAGTATCAAAATGTCCCTGATGACCACTTACATTAATAAACTTTTTATGTGCTTAGCCATTTCTATGTCTTTTCTTGTGAGGTGATTTTTGAGCCTTTTGCACATTTTTATGGGGGTGTTTGCATTTTTATATTGAAATGTTAGGGCTTATTTTCTGGTTGGAAGTTATTTACCAAATATAGATTAGATTTTTTGAGAGGGATTTGTTACTCTATATAGATATTGTTTATGAAGATTTTTGAATGAGCGAGGCTTGTTGCATATACCCTAAGCTTACATCATATGGTTTTGTTCAAATATACTTTATGTATCATCTTGTATTTTAAATTAAGTAAGCAGCTAATTAGGAGAATAAATATAAAACTAGGTTAAAATTCAATATGCAAACATATCTTGACCTCTTAAACATATGTAGCTTATTATATATATTCAAGAAACCACCCTCTTGTGGTGCCTGGGTGGCTCAGCCAATTACGTGTCCACCTTTGGCTTAGGTAATGATCTCAGGGTCCTGATATCAAGCCCCACATCAGGCTTCCTGCTCAGTGGGTAGCTGCTTCTCCCTCTTCTTCTGCCACTCTCCCTGCTTGTGCTGTCTCTTAAAGAAAGAAGAAAGAAAGAAGAAAAAGAGAAAGAAAGAAACAAAGAAAGAAAGAAAGAGAAGAAAGAAAGAGAGAAAAAGAAAGAAGCCGTCTTCTTAATAGTGGAAAAACAAACTACTTAGAGACTATTTATATTTTGTGCATTCATAGCAAATGCCTATGTTTTCTTATTATAATCAGCTATACATGTTGAAATAATGGCTTTATGTTTAACTTACGAGCGTTCTGAAAAATAAATCTTATATTGAAAGTTATTGACACAACATTAACTATAATTTTCCTACTGAAATAGCTGTAATTTATTTATGTGTTAGATTTCAATTGCTTTTCTTGCTATTAACATTTTTACTTTTATGGCAAACATTGTATTTTAACAAGTGTGTGAATTGCAATATCAAATTGTAAACTTTGGCTGATATCTTCTTACAAATTAATTATACTGTTTTAGAAAATCACTTAGACCTAGAAAACTGACAAATTTATTATGGTTTCTAGGTATAAATCACACAGTAACATATCTAGAAGAGTGACAGAGTCAACAGAAAACTATTTCTTAAAAAAAATAAAAGAGAAAGAATAATTCTTTCTTTCTATAAAGAAAAAATAAAAGAAAAAAGAAAGAAAGAAAGAAGAGCAAAACAGCATTCAAAAAGCCCTTTGCATCTTTTATATTTTTCCTTATAGACCTACTTTCCCCAAATATGAGATTTTTCAAACATGAACTTAGTACATCATATTTTGGTATAATGCAGTTAATAGTACAAGGAAAGTCAGAAATCTGGGATGTAGTTCAGCCCCTGTGCTAGTTGCTATTCTGAACAATGTACATAACTTATGGAAGTCTTAATTTCTGTGCTGTAAATTAAGGAGGTGATATGAACTATTATTCCATAAATAAATTTAAGCTCCATATAGTTTTGTAATGCAATCCCTCAGAAGTAAATAGAATCATATTCTTATAAATATTATTGAGCTGGTAATAAAAGCACAGGATTTCAAAGAATGGGTATTACTGAAAATAGTATGTTTAGTTCTATGAACATGAAAATGCTGTCTATATCACATAATCAAATGGGACTATATAGATTTAAACTTTTTTGCATTAGTTATATAATTAATGCATTCACTTTATTATTTGAATTGCATATACATTTAAAAACTGAACAGATATGAGATGGGTGTTACATAGCAGGGATAATGAATTAACACAGTTTCAAGTCTTTTGTGAACTCTCTGTGCTTAAGTAAGCATTTTTAAATCCTTGAGGATTTAGCTGAGAAATGGAACCTCAAACTTGATGAAATTGCCAAGATAATAACTTTTTTTGATGCGTTCTTATAGAGGGATGACTGATTGTCCAGGTGACACCCTAGCCATCATGACATTTTGTTTAGTGGATCTTCCTACACTTGTGTCATTCGTTTATCAATTTTCTCCACTAATAAGTTTATTGGATTCATGGAAGTGAAGATATTAGAACTGATAGCATTCTCAAAGGTCCTGATCATCATGCACAGGATTACCCTCTGCAATATACTGAATGGAAATTACATATTCTACATTTTATTTGGATACTTTTGGTGATGAGCTCTTCATAATGTTTATTTATTTATTTATTTATTTATTTATTTACTTACTTACTTACTTATTTATAAAGAGAGAGAGAGTGAAAGTAGTGAGAAGGGTCAGAAGGAGAGGGAGAGAGAGAATCTTAAGCAGGCTCCACACTCAACATGGAGCCTGACTTTGGGCTCAGTCTCACAATGCTAAGATCATAACCTAAGCCAAAATCAAGAGTTGGATGCTTCAATGACTAAGCCACCTAGGTACCCTGAGACTTTCATAATTTCATAAGGAAAACCATTATACTAAAAACAAATTTATTTCTTGGAGTCATCCTTTTATCCCAGATCTTGTATTTTACTTTAAAATGCTTCCATTCATGTTATGTACATATTTATAAATACCTTATTCTGTGAAAAGCAGTACAGTAATAAACCACATCCTGAAGTACTATAATATGATGGAGATTCTCCTCACCCAACATTTTGCATGTTAAAATGCTATGACATTGAAATGTACTATGTTGGTCACGAAGAAAGTGCACGGAAAGGGCATCTAACACAGCTTTAAGGCATTGAGAAAGTCTAATAGAGGAAGTGATGAATTGAGAAAGAAGTAAAACAACAGAATATGTTCTCATTCTCACTTGAAATAGCATGACTCTGACAACTCAAAAATTTATATTTTCAGACCTTCTGCCCTAAACTTCGTCTATCAATTGCAAAACCAACTCCATTTGGTATAATAGACATCTTAAATTTAGCTTGCAGAAAACTGAGCTCATAATATTCTATACACACATGTGGCTCTTCTACAATCTTCCTATTTCAGAAATGACAACTCCATTACTTTAGGAGCTCAGGCTGAAGACCTAAAATCATAGCTTATGCTTTTCATTCTCTTACAAATCCCTCCATAGGTTATCTGTCGATAAATCTGGTCAGTTCTACTTTCAAAATATATCTTGAATTTGACTCTTTCACACCAACTGCATCAACAAAGGCCTTCATGTGGCACAGTTCCAGGGGGTATCATTCACACTATATTCTATGTGATGGGTTTACTTTCATAATAATCTTATTCTGAGCTCTTTTGCCACTATTACTGCAAAAAACAAACAAACAAACAAACAAACAAACACAAATAACTAGTGTCTTGCTTACTCCTTTACCCTGCTACAGAAGATACTTAAAATGAAAATGAAATAAATTATTTTAAAATATGATTTTAGGGTATTCCTTTTATAATGAATACTAATAATATTTTCTTATTTCAACCAGGAAAAATGTCTAAATCTTTCATAATGCATATGGGTTTTCTTTTTTTTTTCAAAATTTTCTTCCTAACTTCATTAACTATTTCTTTTCCCTTGATCGCTATGCTAATCAGCTTCAATGTGCTTTCCAAGGTCTCCGGAAGACTCAGTGTTCACATTGGCTGTTTCCTTTTTCTCTTCCCTCTGATCTAGGATTCTCTCCTTAATCCCTTCCTGTCTTCAGTCAAAGGATGTTTTCTCAATGAGAACTTCCCTCACTACACCATCTAAAATTTTGTGAGTAAACAATTCCATATTCCCTAATTTATTTTTTTCTCCTTAGGTAAATTATCTAGCATACTATTTATACTGCTTTCCTAATTTATGGTCTATTTGTCTCACTAAAATGTGATTTTATTGCTATAGTTTTGCTTCAGTTTTTCACTCTTACAGCCAAATAGCCGTATCAATGCCTGACTACATTATGCATTCAATAAATTTTATTGAGGGGTGCCTAGGTGGCTCAGTTAGTTAAGTTTCTCTAGATTTTGGCCCAGGTCATGATCTCAGGGTCATGAGATCTAGCCCTACATCAAGCTCCAAGTTGGGGAGATTATAAATATATAGTTAATCAAAGAATATGTTTAGGAAATGGTAAAGGAGCAAAGTATGTTGAAAAAGATACAAGTAATTGTTTTTTAGTTTAACGATATTGAGATATCATTCACTTACCATACAATCCATATAAAGTATAACATTCAGTGGATTTAGCATATTAACAGGCTTCTATAGCCATGACCATAATCAGTTTTAGAACCAGTTCATCATGCCAAAAAAAAAATATGTACCTATTAACTGCCACTTTTCATTTCTCCCTAATCATTCTTTCTCTGCCTCCAGCTTCAGTCCTAAGAAATCTACTTTCTCTAGGTTTAGATATGTCTGTTCTGAGCATTTTATATTTAAAAAAATGGAATCACATGATACATGGCCTTTTATGACTCATTTGTTTTATATAACATAATATTATTAAGATTTATCCATGCTGCAACATATGAGTATTTCATTTCTTTTCATTTCCAAATCATATACCATTTTATGGGTGTACCATATTTCATTTAGCTATTCATTACTTGATATTTGAATTGTTTTCACTTTTGGCTGTTATAAACAATGCTATAATGGATATCTATGTACAGTTTTTGTGTGAATGTATGTTTCCATTTCTCTTAGATATACCTATATGTTGAATTGCTGGATGATTTGGTAACACTATATTTAGCATTTTGTGGAGCCACTAGACTGTTTTTCAAAGTGGTTGTACCATTTTAAATTCCTACTAGCAATGAGTAAGGGATCAAACTTCTCCATATCCTCGCCAATATTTATTATCTGATTTTTTGATAATAGTTATCTTAGTAGGTATGAAGTGGGATTGCACTGTGGTTTTGATATGCATTTCCCTTATGGTTAATAATTTCAGTCAATTTCAATGTTTACTAGACATATGTATGACTTCTTTGGAGAATGTCCAGATCCTTTGTTATTTGGGTTATTTATCTTACTATCATAGGGTTTTAAGAGTTCTTTATATATACTAGATATAAGTCCCTTATCAGATATAAGATTTGAAAATAATTTCCACTATTCCGTAAGCTATGTTTTTCCACTTTCTTGATAGTATCCATAGAAGTACACAGATTCTTAATTTATCAAGCCCAAATTATTTTTTTGTCACATGTGCTTTTGATACCATATTTAAGAAGTTTTTGCTTAACCCAAGGTTGGAAGAATTTTTTTCATGTATTTTCTTGTAAGATTTGTATACTGTTGGGCTGGCTGAGAGACAGGGGAACCCAAAATGGCAGACATCTCAAATTGGGTCAAAATGGCCAATCTTCCCGCCAAGGCAGCCATTACCACCACCATTGGGGATCCCTGGGTGGCGCAGCGGTTTAGCACCTGCCTTTGGCCCAGGGCGCGATCCTAGAGACCCAGGGGCTCCCGGTGCATGGAGCCTGCTTCTCCCTCTCTCTCTCTCTCTCTCTCTGTGTGTGTGTGTGTGTGTGTGTGTGTGTGACTATCATAAAAAAAAAAAAAAAAGCCTAGATGTGAAACTGAAACTTTCCCTCCAGGACTTTCCAGCCAGGGACCACCCCCCCATTGCCTGTACTATCCCCACCCCCAGCCAATCACTTGGGGCCACATGTTCCCTTGCCCACCCCCAGCCAATCACTTAGGGACATGGTGTTCCCTTGCCTAATTTGGCAAGGGACCCACCAGGATCCAGACCCGGAACCAATAAGGCTTAAAAACCCCCACACTGGGATCACTGGGTGGCGCAGCGGTTTAGCGCCTGCTTTTGGCCCGGGGCGCGATCCTGGAGACCCGGGATCGAATCCCACGTCGGGCTCCCGGTGCATGGAGCCTGCTTCTCCCTCTGCCTGTGTGTGTCTCTGCCTCTCTCTCTCTCTCTCTCTCTCTCTCTCTCTGTGACTATCATAAATAATTAAAAAAAAAAAAAAAAAGCCCACACTCCCCAACCCGGGAGTGGTTTCCCTGCCCTGACTCGGGCCACCTCTTCGAGTCATGGAACCTCACCGGAGCGCTCCCCATTAAAACACTCTCAAACCTACTGCCTGGCTCTGCCGTTTTTTTAATTCTCTGCTCTTCATTTGGAAAAAAAACCTAACATATACTTTTTCTCTTACACTTAGATCCATTTCAAATTGATTTTTGTATGTGGTGTAGGATAAAATTCCAACATCATTCTTTGACATGTAGATATCCACTTGTCCTGCAGCTGTTTGTTGAAAAGATTTTTCTTTTACCATGGTTGAATTGCCTTGATATAATCTCATCAAAAATCAAATCAATGGGCCATATCTTACACCACACACAAAAATTAATTCAGATGAATTAAGAAATTGAACGCAAGACTTGAAACCACAAATCTCCTAAAGAAAACATAGTAAAAAATAAAATATAGGTGGTAACCTCCTTGACAAAAGTTTTTTGTGATGATGTTTTGAATTTTACAGCAAAAATAAAAGCAAAATAAACAAGTGGGACCAAATAAAAAAGCTTCTGTGCAGCAAAGGAAACCATCAAGAAAATGAAAATGCAACCTACTAAATAAGAGAAAATATTTGCAAATCATACTTCTGGTAAGGGGCTAATAACAAAAATATACATAAAAAACTCATACAACTCAATGGCAAAAAACCCAATCTGATTAAAAAATAGGCAGAAGCTATGAATAGACATTTTTCTGAAGGAGACATACAGATGGCCAAAAAGTACATGAAGAAAATCTACATCATTAATTATCATGGCCATCCACATCAAAACCACAATAAGCTATCACCCTATACCTGTTAGAATGACAATTATCAAAAAGACAATTGTGTGTAGTTGTGTGTAGTACTCTTTTATAATGATTTTTATTCCTTTAAACTTGGTAGCAGTATTATCAGTAGAGATATCCCATTCTCTGTCTTATTCTTTTTTCTAGTAACCTGAGTCTTTCCTTTTTTCTTGGTTAGGCTAGATAAAAATGTTTCCAACTTTGTTAATCTTTTTAAATAACTTCTGATTTTATCTTTTTTCTCTATTTTATTTATTTTCTTTTTATTTTTATTTCTGATTAATTTCTATGCTAGTCTTTTTTAAATTATTTTTTTCTGCTTCCTTTAGGTTTTGTTTGCTCTTCTTTTTCCAATGCTTTAGAAGGTAATTTTGTTGAGTTGAGATTTTTAAAATATAGATATTTCCAGATATAAATTTTCCTCTAAGCACTGCTTTAACTGCATCCATATATTTCGATATGTTGTTGTGTTTCATTTTCATTGTCTTGAAATATATGCTAATTTCTTCTTTTACTTCTCTGGCCCACAGGTTATTTAGAGTACATCATTTAAATTCCACATATTTGTGAGTTTCACAAATGTCTTTCTGTTATTGATTTCTAATTTTATTCCATTATGGTCAGATAACATACTTTGTATTATTGCAATTCTTTTGAAAGTTATTGAAGTTTGTTTTATGGCCTATTATGTGGTCTGCTCTGATGAATGTAATGTGCACCTTTAATAAGAATGTTTATTCTCTTGATGCATGGTATCTATAGATTTAGTTGGTTCATACTAATTGGTACTAATCACATAATTGTTTTTTGGTATTGTAGCTTTTGTTTTAGTGATATAAGAGTAGCAATCTCTGAGACTAAGAAATAGACAAAGGTAGAAAATGACAGAGACTCACATTTTTTAGGTTCTAAAGTAATCATTGCTACCTTTGAGCCCACTCGTTATTAAATTTTACCTTAGCATAAAAAGCATCTGTATCTTTGTAATTCTATGTTTGGTCATACATCTGACATTCAAAACTAGGAAAACTAAGTTTTCTCTGTCCTCTCCTGCTCATTGATATATTGGAATAAAATTTCATGTCTGCCTTAAATTTCTTCTCCATACTAAAGTTCTTTATTTAACTTCACTGTTCTTCAAATAAGAATTTTCCTGTGCCAGGTGTTAAGTAGGAATAATCAAAGCTAAAAAAGGTCAAAGTTTTCCCTAAAATAATGTATTTTATTTATTTACTCTTTCATGTGCTTTATTGTGTGGGAGAGAAGTCGATGGGATTTGCACTAGCAAGCTGGCAATTTTATAGTCTCTATATGTGGGTCTGTGTGTCGGCAAGGTGGACAACATTTAATATATGATACCAGTGGGGAGGGGAATTATAACTTCTAACAAAAAAATGAAAAAAAATAGCCATAAATAAGTTAAATACATCTCTTAAGAGCACTTATTTTTGAGCAAGCATGAGTTTTGAAAGGTCATAGGAGATGAAATTAAGCTATAAATAGTATTTCTACAACACTCCACAAGTTAAATTTTAAATGACAGTTTGCCTTTAAAAAAAAATTAAAGCTTATCTGCATACTTAATCATGACCAGTATTTTGTCTGATGACAATTATGCAATTAGTCCTGATTTTATGGCCACTCTGGCATTTACTAATAAGAGTGTAATTTTGCTTTAGAAGGGATGTACATATTTATATCTACTATGGTAAGAGACCACATGTGTGTTTTTTTTAAATTTTCACAGACTATTATAAAAATAGATTTTGTTTTATAAAATACTATATTAAGAAAACCATATAACTGCAAAGGAACATCATAAATAGACTCCCCAATCTAATAAGCACAAGACTTAATTTTCTTTTTCCAGAGGTACTCAAATTAGATTCTCATCTCTAACTATTGTTGTGCACTTTCTTTCATAATTTTATCTATTCACAAGTGTCTAACCAAAATTAGCCATAAAGTAGTCTTTACATTTATACTGCTGCTTATATTCTCTTAGGAAAAGTTACTAATTTTTTAGCATTCACCTCTATTATCATAAATCCTGTGGGATAAATGCTATTAAAATTCAGTCTACAGATTAAGAGAGTGAAAATAAATCAAATGTTTGACTAAATATACACTATATTGTTAAATAATCCTGCTTCCACTTGCCATGATTTTTTTTTTTAACGACTAATTTATTTGTAAAAGAGTGCATGTAGGGATAGGGAGAGGAGCAGAGGAAGATATAACTTAAGTAGACTCTGTATGAGCCTGACAGGAGTGGAACTCAATCTCACAACCCTGAGATCACCACCTGAGTGGAAACCAAGAATCCATCACTAAACTGACTGCACCACCCAGACGCCCCATCATGAAACTTTTTAAAACATTTTCCCCTTGCTATTCCACATCGAAACTTCTTACCTGGCATTCACCTGTGAGTATTGTATCTTTTCTTCAAAATTTATTAAATATATTTCCTTCTCATCTTCTATTTCTAAATCACAATACATTTCACATTCTTTGATCCTATTTTTAAACTCTAAAAATGTACTTTTATTGAATTTATATCTACTTTCCATATCTTTGAAGTTAACAATAAGTTAATGGAGAGCAGGGATATGCTCAGTGATTGTGATTGACTCAGTCTTTAGTGATTTTGGCACAGAAAGTGTCCATTAAGACATAGAGTCTCTCTAAGTATCAGTAAAAAAAAAGGCATTGAGAGTTTCCTAATGCCTCACCTTAGTGGTAAGTAGAACTTTTACAGTTGGGCCCATCATATGGTTCTGTCTCCCATCTGATTCTCCCTCTGCAAGTCCCTAGGGGACTTTTGGAAGCAATCTTTTTAAAAATTTATTTATTTATTCATGAGAGACACAGAGACAGAGGCAGAGGGAGAAGCAGACTTCCCACAGAGAGCCTGATGCAGGATTCGATCCCAGGACCCTGGGATTATGACCTAAACCAAAGGCAGACACTCAACCACTGAGCTATCCAGGTGTCTCAATAAATAGACATTTTAAATATCAAATTTAAGGGGATCCTGGGTGGCTCAGTTAACCATCTGACTCTTGATTTCACCTTAGGTCTTGATCCCCACATGTTGAGGACTTGAAGTTAAAAAAAAAAAAAAAACAAATTTAATTGGGAAAAAAAACAAAAACAATGCCATTAAGTTAGCAAAAAAAATGTATTCAGTTTCTAAGGGGTGGATTGTGTCATAATATTTTTGTTTTGTTTGGTGTTTTCCTTTTTTCCCTAAGCATACTGAAAGACACATAAGATGGAAGGAAAGAAAAACAATGGAATGAAGAGAAGAAAGGAAAAAAAGTAAGAAGGAAAAAAAGTGGAAAAGTAAAGGAAGAAAACGAAACCATTTATTTATTATAAATGTATTAGTGCCACAAGAATTTATGGCCTCTCAGACATTCAACTTTACTCGATTAATTGTCTTCATGATTGTAATCCTCCAAACAGTTTAAAATGTTGATCTAGAAATAGTGACATCTGGAGGTCACAATAACAACTCTTAAAACCATGACAGATCAAGGCTCTGTATACATTTTAAGAGGATAAGCTTATTTTCAAAAAGCTTGTGATTTTTTTTCTTACTGTATCAAGAGAATAATCATAGGATTTTCTTTAGCAATTGTTAATTAATAGTAAAACAGGTAGGAGAGATGTCTTAATCTGAGTGTTTCATACCTTTACCTCTTGGTAAATATTTCTTTTTTTTTTTGTTTTGGCAAATAGCCATCTAATAATGGACCTAAAGAAAAAAAGTAATCATGCATAAATTAGAAAAACAAAAAACAAATATGTACCATCTGATCATTTGTCAGAAAATTGACATGATCATTAGAAACTCCATGGTTTTTACTTGAGATAGAAGGTCAAATTTTATGTTATAGGTAAAATTTTGTGTAGTAAATTTTATACAGTTTTCATTTCTTTTTAATTTGAATTTGGTTTGTAAAATGTGTGTTAAAAGATGAGTGAGGCCTGCTTACCTTCATTTAGCTTATAATTTATGAACAGGTATGGGACAACACATAAGAGACTAATTATATTAAATATCCTAAGTGTGTCGCGTATAAAGTGCTTTAGAAAATTTAGAAAAGGCAAAAGATTTATACAGTCTGAAGAGAAACCAAAGTATTTGTCCATCAAAAGATGAATGGATAAAGAAAATGTGGTCTATGTATACAATGGGATATTACTCAGCCATTAGAAACGACAAATACCCACCATTTGCTTCAACGTGGATGGAACTGGAGGGCATTATGCTGAGTGAAATAAGTCAATCGGAGAAGGACAAGCATTATATGGTCCAATTCATTTGGGGAATATAAAAAATAGTGAAAGGGAATAAAGGGGAAAGGAGAGAAAATGAGTGGGAAATATTAGTGAGGGTGACAAACATGAGACACCTAACTCTGGGAAACGAACTAGGGGAAGTGGAAAGGGAGGTTGGTGGGGGGTTGAGTTGCTGGGTGACAAGCAATGAGGGGGGCACTTGACGGGATGAGCACTGGGTATTATGCTATATGTTTGCAAATTGAACTCCAATTTAAAAAAATAAAAAAATAAAAAAATAAAAAAAAGAAAATTTCAAAAAGAGGTAGAAATATTATCTTGATAACAGAACATAAATAAGGATGTTTCCCTTCAATGGAAAACAAGGAAAAGTTTGTGGGGAAATTCTTAGCAATACAACAATGTAGTTTCTAATTCAGAGTTATGCAGAATAATAGGTAGCAAAAACTAATCATTTTCAGAGGTTGTTGCTAACTCCAGTTCTAACTATAGCCTGACTTTTTCATTTCAATTAAAAAAAAAATCCATTAACTGGGCTACTCATTTCTGGGAAAATTTTACAATGGGAGATGATTAAACATAGAGTCTACAATAGCCAGGGTTTTCCAAGTGTTTCTAAAGCTTGCGTTTGTAGTCAGCAAACATAATCTAATACACTGCTGAATTTAACAAATAATAACAACAACAAAAAATGGGAAATTGAAAACTGATCATGTGGATGTAAGCAGTAAGGAAAGTCAAAAGTCAGTATTGTGCTGGCTACAAATGTGAACATGTGATCCTGACACTAAGCCTTGAGATCCAAGCAGGTTAGGGATTTTGATCCTGAAATTCTCACATTAAGGCAAAGACCTTTACTATGCAGGAAGCATAATCCCAGATTAGTAGCATTCTCTGTATTTTGTGTGAAAAAAGGCAATGATTTTCCTGAGGAGGAAAGCTATCTCAGTACGGGCCCCATGATATATCAGGTTCTTGTTCAAGAGGTACTCAAATAAAAAACTCCAACACAAAGAAACCATTTACTATGAATGAGAGCCCACAGAAATGATAAACAGATTTCAATAAACAGCTTCAAATGACTTCAGATACTCAATTATAAAGAAGAAACTTAAAATAAACAGGTGGGAAATAATAATACTTCTTTCCTCTCTCATCTCAGTTTGTCTTGTTTTTACTCATATATCTAAAAAAATAAAAGCAAACAAACAATTTAGAAATCTTGTGGAAATATATTTTAATGAATACATAGGAAAATCTTAAATATCTAACTTTAGAGAAAAAGTGTTTACCTGGACTGTGTACCTTAATGCTTATTTTTTACAAACACAGATTACTTCATATATTAACTACTTTTAAGTGGAAATTGTTCTAAAATGCTATAACTTTTGACTATTAAGTTAAAATATAGAGCTGGCAGTGTGTCTACACCCTTTCTTAACACTTAGCACAATCTAATTCCAAAAAGATGGTTGATTCTTACATAGCTAATTTTGAAATAGGTGAGGTGTTATTATTAGACATATCTTTCTACTTTAAAATGATCTTTATATCAAGGTTAATATGTGGGTTTTATTCAGGGATATCACTGAAGTTTGAATTAGAGAGTAAATATTAAAAAGGGGTATTGAAATTTAATTAGGTTCCTTATTTGAAGAAAGTGTTTAAGTATTCTACAGTAGTATCCATAGAGTATACACTAAATGAAAATACATTTCAAATGAAAAAGAAACTAAATAAATGTCTTGTTTAGAAATCATTTTCTCAAGCTGTTATGGAAATTATCTTTTCACCATCTACAAAACAAATTATTAAACATTAATGCACAATCTCATTCAGAATTGGAGTTTTATATCTGAAACGTACTGTCAGAATCCCAAATATATAGAGAATTCAATCCTTTGCTGATAGTGTTTGTAATAATATCTCTTTCTTAATTTTAACAAGTCATTCTTATATTTTCAAGAGAAAAATGGTTTCAAGAGCAATTTTTAGAATAATGTCTTTCTCCATCTTGCTTAGCGTTCTAAACCATAATCACAAACAAACAGCATTAAAAAGAAATCTCTATGTAGTTTATCTCTTGAAAGCCAGTATTTTGGTGCCAGGCTTCTCTCAAAAATTTCAGAGCCAAACAACATAAATTAGCATTTAGAAATTTTGTCATTGACTTTATGGCGTGAGGAAGTAGACTGTAGAAATTAGAGATACATCATAGATATTGTAAAGTTGATGCTTGTTAATTACCCTGTTTCTTTACTGGGTAATAGATTGTCTCTCAACTATGCTGAGTGCAATGACGTCTATGAAGTATGTGCTAGGTGGATAAGTGAGAAACCCAAAGCACTCTGTTTATTTGAGACCCTGATTGTTGAGCTTATATTTGCAGATAGAGCCATTTGCTTATGCCCTTTCTCTTCCTCATAAGGAAAGTATAGATATTAGTCAGAAGTATATTCATTAACTGGAAAAGTTTCAGGATTGGAAAAAACATAGGGTATGAATCCTCCCTTCTTGTTTTGCCTATTTTCCTTCTTCTCCAAAGACTAAACGAGAAATTAGAAAGAAAAAAAAAAGAAAATAGTTTAAAAGACACAGCTGTGCACACATATATATTCCCCTAGTAAGCATTAGAAAATACATAAAGCTGGGAAGAGGAGAAGGGGAATAAAGCAGCTAGAGAGAAGAAAAATGCACAGGAAGGTGATAAGACAGAAAGGGGAGTTTGGTTGAGGCAGGCTTTCATTTTAATTGGATTAGTATCAACTAGTTAAAACAAATAATAATATGAACATGCTTTCCAAGAAAGCGTATATTATTTTCACAAAATAAAAGTGATGTCACTGAACTGCATGGGAAAAAGAGACACTTGGAATAAAAGGCATTTCTAAGAATAGAATGCTACTTGAACCTCAGAAGAAAACATGCAATACATTTTGACATATATGCATCAGCCTTCAGTTTTATAGTATTTCATGCACATATTTCTTTTTTCCTAGAAACTGATTAGAATATATTTATATTTTCCTATATTTCTCTGCAAAACATTTTTTATGGTTGCTATCAGGTTGTGTTCATAGGCATGCATTTATAGCAAGCTGTGAGCATTATCCTGAATATATGTTCTCTGCTGGATGCCACTATCAGGTTCTCTCTTAAAACTGGCTATGTTGGATTTATGGAAATAAAATAGAAAGTAAAATTGCTAAGAGACTAGGCAATGCTCAAAATGTCTATGGTTCAAATAATATATATATGAATATTATATATTTAAATATAGATGCACATAATCCCAGATTAGCAACACACTAATCTAATTAGGCAGACTGATTTCTTATCTAGAAAAATATTTAAGGAAGGTTACAATAGCAATGATGGCTAATAGTTGTTACATGCCAGACCATATGTTACTTGCCATATTAACATTTTTTATAATGTAGTCCTTTCCAAAACCTTATGAGCTGGGCACTACTACTACCTCTTGTGTAACATGAAGTGACCAATATTTACATAGGTTAAGTAGCTTCTCCACAGTCCTAAAGCTTGGAAGGAATAGAGATAATTATTTGCTTTAAAAAGATCCGGTGCCAAAATAAGTGCAATTTTTTCCTTTCAACAGTAAAGAAGAATGAATTAAAAGTAGGAAAAAATGAAGATAGAAATATAAAGAATGGATCTAAAATGAAACCATTAATTAACTTAATTGTATACCACAAATATTTATCTTTTCAAAAATTAATGGCCACAAGTTATACTAGACATTTAAAAAAAACACTATACGTTCAAGACAGTTATATATTTTACAGATTCCACAGTATTTAAAAAAAGTCCCATTGTGATGAGCACTGGGTATTGTATATAAGTGATGAATCACTAGATTCTATACCTAAAACTGATGTTACACTGTAAACTAACGGAGTTTAAAAAAAACTTGAAAAGGAAAAAAATAACAATAAAATAAAATGAAAAGTCTCAGGATTAAAATTAATAATAAAACAATTAGAAATTTCACCTGGATATCTGCTTTAAACAGATTTAATACACAATGTTCTAAAACAACACAAACTATAAATAAAAACAAACAAACAAACCGCACAACACAGATCTTATTGGAGCATACAGTTGGAGACAGGCAATTTCTCATGACATCCCTCAAAGCAAGATTATCATCCTCAACCCTTCTAATCTGAAAAATATTTGGAAGAATGAATATGTTGTCTGTGAATCAAGCTCACTGAGTGGCAAAGAGTGGACATTGCAATTCATTCTGGAGTACTTCCTATAGCGGAAATTATTTTATCAGGATGTGCATTAGAAATGTCTTCATTAAAAAAATAAAAAAGAATCCGGTTAGTATTCTTTAATGAAAACTAAGGGGCCTCCGGTGGATTTCAGACATTGTGTGTCAACTACTCTCAGAGATAGACCAAAGGGTTCTCTCTAACAATTGTTAGAAGAAAACAAAAATATAAGAAGGCTAAGGCTATATCTTTCACAAAGTCTTTGTACAAAAATTGTTACATTATCATTAAAAACTGTCCTAATATTTTCCCCAAAACTATTAACTGTTGATTTATAACTCCTCCTTAGATATTTGATTTGCCTAATTTCTTCAAAACAAAGCACAGTTCAAACAGCAAATTATGAAGAGAACAAAGGATAATAGCATAAGAGATGGACTCTCAACAAAAGCCTAGAGAATAAAAGAACTATCACAGCAAAATAAATAAAGCATGTTGGTAAGGATCCTAGAAAGCAGAAAATACACAATATATTAAACTAAAAAAAAATTAAACCAAAGTAGTATATACATATTTAAAAAAATAGCTACAAAAAAGTATAAAATGAAAGTAAAGCTTTTATTCATTTATCAGCAATGCCCATACCCTCTTCCAGAACTAGCTACCATTTTGCATTCTGAAGCTGGTTACCACATATCACCATAAATAAAATGCATATATTATATAGCTTTATTATAATATGTCTTTAATTCATCTTCAGATGATGAATTTGATAACTCCTTGCTATGAAAATGAGAACATTACTTATCCTTCCTTTCACATATTCTGCCTTTTTAGTCTCCCAAATTTTGTTAGTTATTTCCATATTTTATGTAATCAAAACTTCTGCTACTTACATTTTATTCAGCAATGCCAATTAAGGCTTTTATCTGTTCGTTAGAATTTCTAAACTAAAGTGTTTACTGGGTCACCTAAATCCCAGTCTGCTCAATGAAACGCAGGTTCTTAGGTTACCTTAGGGAGAAAATTAAGAAGATCATGGGAGGAATGGGGATAACCATTTGTAACTATTTCTTTAGGTAGTTCTTACAGAGTAAAGCCAAAAAAAAAGTATTAAATATGCTTCTGTAAATATTTTCACTATAGCACCAACAGAAAGACAAAACACCATTAAATCAGTAACCCCAAAGAGAATCTTGTATGAAGATCTAACACTAACTTTTTTAAAAAAGATATTTCTTTTTAAAAATATATTTATTTATTTGAGAGAGAGAGAGAGAGAGAGAGAGAGAGAGAGAGAGAGAGAGAGAGAATGCAGGAGTGGGGGCTGTGGAGAGGGAGCGCTAGGCAGACCTCATCCTCAGCTCAGAGCCTGAGGATGAGCTGGGTCTCAGAACCCTGAGGTCTTGACCTGTGTGGAAACCAGGAGTTGGTCACTTAACTGACTACCACCAGGTGCCCCTAACGTCCTCACTTTTAATTTCTTTCTGGCTTCCTTCAATTTTGATCTTACTCAACTACTTGAAATTTGTGTCAAATGTATCCAATTTTGCCCTTTTTTGAAAATACTTTTTAGGTTGGTATACATTCTTCAGTACTTTCTTAATAGGCCCATATATATTAAACTTGAGAGTATCTTTATTTTGCTTTTATACTTCATGAATAACTTGAGCATTGGTTTATGGTTTCACTTTTTTTCTATCATAATTGTAAAGACAATTCATTTTGTTCTAGTATCCATGATTGTAATGAGACAAACACTACCTATCTGACGGTTATACTTTTTTAGTATCCTAATTTTCTGTATGTTTGTCCCTTTGAAAGCTATTCAAGTATTTATGCTTTAAGTTGCAAAACTTTCTAGGTAATAAATCTTTGCAAGGAATGGGATGGGCTTTTCTAGTGGAATAATATCCTATAAATATCACCACTTGCAAATCCATGAAAGACATGCAAGTTATTTTGGTCCATGTAAGATGCACATGAGTGCAAAATGAATTTTTTTTTAGAAAAATGAGTAATAACGTTATACATTTTATAATTAGCTTTTATGACTTAACATTTGAAATTTCACCTTTTAGAAATATAATGTAAGATATATTAGGATTTTCAAAACACTGAGTTCTGATACCTTCTTTTAAGATGTAATTAAGCTTAGTTGTTTCACCTTACTATGACTTAGTTTCCTTAGCACAATGATCAAAATATATCTCAGGGTTTCTTTGTGATTGCATTAGGGAAAAAATTCAGTGTTACAAATTTTTCACAGATATCTGTATGTAGATATATATAAATAAATGATATGCCATTCACCCCATCTAACATTAGGCTAAAAACCTAAGTTTTAAAGTTTTACAGCTATAGTTTTCTAACTAAAGAACTTATTCATTGTAAATGAATGAAAGATATGTATTTTTAAAAATTTCCTTAAGCATGTTCACTCTGTTTCAATGCAATAACTATACTTTTATGGAGATATATTTTTCTAATAAATAATGAATATATATTCTGTGGTTTTCAGATCTGGCTTTTAAAATATACTTATTTAACAGTACCTTGATAGTTGTTTGAATGGAAATGATAGCTCTGAATATTCTGTGGATGGTAAGACTTTGATCCTTCTTGTTAGTCTAAGTGGTTGCATTTGAGTCTCACAAAAATTTTAATGCATATCAGATAGCCAATTGCTTCACCCATTAAGGTATTGTGTTTTCTCTTCCTTAACTTAATTTCTTGTAACAAGACTATTTTTCCGGGTACTGAAATTTTTTATAACAAGGAGAAATACATTCTCTCCTACTTGTTTACAAAGTCATTTATATATAAATGAGCTCCTACTCTTTTCCGTGTCTCTTGTCTTCTTTCTGTAAACGTTTGCATATTTGAACAACTCTTTCAGACCACTTACTAAATTCAAGAATAAAAAGAATTGGCAGTATTGCATCCTGGGAAATGGTGATACAATGTTATTACTTATTGACTAAGTTCCTGTTAATCTCTTCAGAGTGAGAGACAATACCTGCTAGAAAACAAATGAACAAACAAAAACTGAAATTAAAGGAATAATATTTATTTGGCCCGTAAGAATGAGAAGGGCCTCAAGAACTTATACCATACAGATAAACTTTCTATGTGTTGTTAACTCATCCACTGGGAGTTTGAAAAACTCCATCTGATTCTATGCTTTTTAATCAAATTAATTGGTAATAGTTCAGTCCTTTACTTTCCTTACTGGTTCAGACTTTACCTTTCTTAACTGATAATTACTTGTTTGTAAAGATAGTACAACTGCAACTTGACAAAAGTCATCAATTGTATTTTTAGATATATATGGTGTGATTTTATTTTGATCAGCACAGTGATTCTAAACATGCCGTACTAGATAGTCATCACCAAAAAAGTAAATTCAGTTAAAAAAATCATTATTAAAAATTCTCATTTATTTTACTTTTATCCTTCTTTTTATGCACTTATGCAATTATTTTAATTACTATACAGTTTCTGGCTTGAGATTTAATGGTTTACTTTTTTTTTTTTTTAGTTATAAGATTAACAAATACAAATTGTAAGATATAAAAGAGTACGAAGGACGTAGAAGGAATGAAGTTCTATGCTCTCATCCCCAGTTCTATATTAACTGTTTAGGGACATCTTCACAAATTCAATAGCAATGCCAGAGAAAGCATAACCAAAAGCTGTTATAATTCACAGAGAAGACACATTTTCCTCAGTCTAAGACCCAACCCTAAATCAGCACAAATAACAACACCCACACCCACACACGGAAACATGTCTGGTGAGTTCTCTCATTTTGCCTCTAGTCCCCAGACAGCCATGATCACAAATAAATCTCTTTAATATTTTGTTGGTTAAAAAATCTTACATTTTTCTAAGGAGAATAATCTACAATATCATTCATAAAATATGCATGAATATATTTTCCAAATCTTCCACCTTAGGTTAAGTATCGATTTTTTGGTGCAGTCTATTCTCTTTAGTGTGCTCTGTTTATTACTTCCTTAAGGGATGACTGATAACTTAGCTTCTGTGCATTTAATACCCTGGTATTTTCTTCTAGCTATTTTGCCCTTTCCAGATAGGTAAAATATCTTAGATGTTTGTTTGGGGTTTTCTCCAGTGAAGGAACAAGGATTTATTCCTTGATCACACTGGTGATTAAAATGATGCCCCCATAATCCCCTTATTCCCCGTAGGTTACTGCTTATCCAAGTGTGTGTGCAATATGTACGGAGAACAGAAATAAAAGAAAGAGTGGTTGGTGAAGAGAGTTTGTTCTTAAATGTCAGAAGTTTTGCCTCCCCCCCCCCACCCCTGCTTTTCCACTACATTCAAAATAAAACATAGTTTGGAGAAAACTGAGATAACTTTCTAACTTTGAGAGAAGTAGGATTATATATTAGCACATATTTTCTGGAAAGCAACTTGCAACTAAATATAAAGCTACAATCACGTTTTGAAGAAGTAATATGACTTCTGGCATTATATCACAATGAAATAATTGTAAATTCAAAGACTCATGAACAAAGATGTTCTTTGTTACATTGTTTCTAATCCATATGCCTATCAATTGATCCTGATTAGGTAAATTGTGGTATAAAGAAGAAGAAATGCAATAAGAGAGATATTTATATTGCAAACTGGCATTAGCCAATTTAGTCTTAGACAGCTATAAGTTATGTTTGCATTTTTAGTAGCCTTGGGTGAAGGTAGCTGCTCCTCCAGAATTATTCCACTAAAAAGTTATAATGAAAACAAGTCTCTGACCCTTTTTGCCATACATGCTGACTTACTTTAAGCAAGTTTAAAAAAGAAAAAAAGCAAAACAAAACGTTCTATGACTTTTCTGCCTCTTCCAGAGTTCTCAAAACATCCTCTATTAAAGGTCCACCTGAGGCAGATCGGGCCATATTCTAGTTACAGCATTCATCTAACCATCTATCAGGGTCATTAAACAAGTCATTTTCAGGACAAGAAGCAGCATATTGACCATTTAGAAATTGAGCCTTCCTAACATTACATGTCAACGTGCCTCCTAAATTTTTATACCAAACTAATGCATAAATGAGGAAGTGTCTCTACAATATTCCAACAATCCTTTCTCTCTTCAACACCATTTATTATTTTTCAAAGATGTTATTCATTTATCCATGAGAGACACAGAGAGAGAAGGAGAGACATAGGCAGAGGAAGAAGCAGATTCCCTGCAGGGAGTCTGATGTGGGACTCAATCCCAGGACCCCGAGATCATGACCCGAGTCAAAAGCAGATGCTTAACCACTGAGCCACCCACACATCCTTCTTCAATACCATTTCTAACATTCATTTTGCTAATTAAGTAATTTCATCTGTAAAAAGCCAGTTCTAACATGCATTTTATAAAGCAGCTGGTGCAGATGGGGCATAGAGATAGCTAGATAACTCATGGTAGCAGCTTCTGTAGTGTGGTATTGCTGATAAAATGCCAAATATTTCTGAAGTGTGAATTACTGATTTAGGAATTAGCAACCCCTAGAGGATAGCTTAGAAAATATGTTCATTGTCTATATGGAAAAAATGTAAAGTTAACTGCAGACACCTAAACATATACAACATTGCATTTAAAAACCTAACCAAAAATATATATAAACTATGACTTAGGGTTTCTTAAAATGTATAAATACAAAATACTACTGGAAAATACACCCAAATGTTAACAATGCTTGATTATAAATTAGTTTTTATTTTCTTCCTTATAGATACATGTTTTATTTTGTAGAATATACCTTAACAAATATTATAGAATAAATAGAGGAAAAAGAAAATTATATTCCTTAAACTAAAAATGCATGAATTAGTGGAAGAGTGTCTCATGAACTGTGTTCTAGGCAACTGAAAATCTCCAACTTGATGGTCCTAGTCATTTTGGGCTGTTATAACAAAAATGCCATGGATTGTGTTGCTTAAATAATAGAAATTCATTTTTTTACTCTTCTAGAGGCTAGGAAGTTCAAGATCAAGGTGCCAACATAGCCAGTGTCTGGTAAAGGCCTTTTTTCTGGTTTTCAGAGGCCACTTTCTCATTGTATCATTATGTGTCAGAGGATGGGGGAGGGGGAAATGATCTTTATAGTGTCTGCTCTTACAAAGGCACAGAGCATTCAGGAGAGCTCCGTCCTAATGACCTAATTACTTCCAAAGGCCCTACTTCTTCCTACCATTGCTTTGGGAGTTAGGGCTTCAACATATGAATTTGAGGAGGATATAAGCATTCAGTCATATATATATATTTAAGAGTAAACTAGGTCAAGATAATTCCATTCAAATTGTATATCTTCAATTTCTACATAGATGACTTCAAGCTTTCTGGTAAAGTATTTTTGGTTTGTTTACTTTTTTGTTTGTTAATTTTAAAGAGAATGGTTATACTGTAAGGGCAAATACAAATTAAACATAAGAAACTTAATTTTCCCTGTTGAAAATAAGGAAGGAAACTTTCCTGCATTCCTGCATTCCCTTTACTTTAAGAATTTTCTTTTAGAAAACTTGTAAGTTATTTCTCTGTCACTTTGAAATATATGTAAATCCTCTTAAAAACTAAATAAGCTTTTTGCCAGCTTTATGAATAGGAGGTATTTCTGAAGGGCTTGGGAACCATCGCTTTGGAAAGTCAACATCTAAGAAAGATAATGACTATTTCTCAGTTTCTGTGCAAGGATAGGAGCCTAGCTTTAGCAGGTTTTTGGCTTCAAGTTGCAAAACTATTTCCTATCATAAGTATGTTTATTTTTCCTTTGCGTAAACCAATTACCTAGCATAAATGGTCAACTCAGTTACCAAGTGAATCACCTGGATACTTAGGATGAATCACCTGTGACAAATAATAGTCACCCCTTGAGAGAGAGAGAGTTACTGTTTATCTTGAGAATATTTAAAATACATGCAATTAGTTGTATCTGCTCGCAAACTAGATTAAGTACAATGATTCTAGAATACCATGAATGCAAGGCTTAATTAGACAACGTAAATTTCCAAGGTCTTCATCTCTATTTCCGGATGTGGGGCTTTGATAGTGCCAAAGAAAAATTGCCCCAGATGGAATTAACCAGGATAGAGTTCAACAGGAAGGAAGATTTTATACAAGACAGTTATACTAGGAGTTGAGACTACTGCAACAGGGGAAAAAAGACTGAACTGAACTCCAACTTCATTGAAAGGAAAGGCAGAAAAGTTTAAAAGTGGATGAATTAGGGGGATCCCTGGGTAGCTCAGCGGTTTAGTGAGCTTCCTTCAGCCCAGGGCATGATCCTCGAGTCCCAGGATTCAGTCTCACATCAGGCTCCCTGCATGGAGCCTGCTTCTGCCTCTGCCTGTGTCTCTGCCTCTCTCTTTCTCTCTGTTCTCCCATGAATTAAAAAAAAAAAAAAATCTTAAAAAAAAAAGTGGATGAATTCGTGCAGAGGTACTGGAGGACATTATGGGAAAGGTGGGTCAATATAATTGGCCATCTGCATTTGCTAATTGGTATTTATCTAATTAGGTATTTATCATTCCATAGAAAATGATATATAGAGACCTGTCCTTTTTGATGACTATTTCAAAATGGCTCCTAAATCATTGAAAAATATATTTTTGGATTGCAAAGATGGCAAGAGGTTGGGAGCATATTTACATCTCAATGGGGCAGAGAAAGATTTTATAATTGCAAATTTTCTAAAGTAAAGAATGGCCAGTGGCCTACAGAAGGAAGATATATGTATAAAATTTAGACAAGTCAAGGCGAATATTGAGGCCATCTTGATAAATAGTTAATAACTTGGCTACAGTTAAGAAATGACCTGGCAGAAAAATAAAGTTCCAGCAGATATTAGGTAGCAAATGTCACAATTCATTTATCTCTTTCTGAAATGTACATGATACAATACAGGCCTACAAACTCAAAGCCTAAAGCGAAAATGATCAACAGATGATTATAAAGCATAAGAAATCAAGGTAATTCTATATGTAAGTAGCTTTTGTCAAAATAATATTAATGTATATCCTAAACTAGACCATGAAACAGTCTACAATAAATCCATATCTTTATTTAAATAGTGCATATTAATAAGAATAAAGTATAAAGATTATGTATACTATTTTAAATAACCGAGCACTTTTAATTTCTCCATGTGATCTGTTTATTGTTTTACTGTTTCATTGATTGGAATGGAATATTTTTGTAGCCATCATTTTAGGAACTAATGAGCTGGAATGTTATTAAATATTGATAGAACTTAGCTCAGTCAACATAGTCTAATGATCTAATAAATTCCACCTCTTTTGGACAATTAAAAAAAATTTGTTCGCCATGATTCATGTTTTCAAGCTTCCTTCAACATTTAACTATATCTCCTTCTCATTAATTTAAATATCAAGAACTTAATCCATTGACAGTTTTATAAACGTACAAAATGTGTAGAACACTTCTAATTGTATGTGTGTAAAATATTTCAAACATTTATTATTTGAACATAAAAGTGAGCAATTTTATATATTATCATTTTTCTCATACTAGTTCATTGTCAAATTCAAATAACATATATTATAAGAAGACATTATATTACCAAGGACTGTACATTATTATAATGAGGGTAATACTTTTTGTTTTATTTCTATCTTGCTTTGTTCTGTTTGTTCAATACAGAGAAAATTGCTCAGCTTGTGGTCTACAGCCAGCAATTAACACCACTTAGCAGCTGTTAAAATTGGTAATGTCTGTTGTTATCTTCATGTGGTTTAATTCAAATGCCAATTGCTCTCTGAGCACTGATCATAAACCTACCACATCCTGTACAATTTGCAGACATTTCAAGTAAAATGATATTTGTTTTGGTGGTGTTAGTGACGATGGGAGAGGGAAATGTTCAAGAAATTTTAAGATTCGGGTGATGATGAAATCAAAGGATGCAACTTCCAAAGGGATTCTGTATTACTATTGTGTTATATTTAGATCAAGTAGAATCATGATGTCCACTGTAGTAGCTACTTTGAACAACTGAAATGAGGCTAGTGCAAATGTAGATGTGCTGTAGGTGTAAAATACACAGATTTCAAATATATTTCACTAAAAATTATGTAAAATATCTCACTAATGATAATACGGATTCCATGTTGAAATGATAACATTTTAGCTATACTACGTTAAATACTATATAGCACTAAATTAATTTCACCTGTTTCTTTTATGCTTTTTAATGTGGCTACTAGGACATTTAAAATAATATATGTGACCCACATATATTTGTATTGTTCAACCACAGAGTATGCCCTAAGGCACCAGGAAGAGATAGAAACAACCTTCTTGCCTTTCCAATTGTAAGACCTCTGTTTTGCTTTGGAAAGCATAAAAAATGAGAAATAATAAATCCCAACTAAGGACCTTAGAAAATTGATGTATTATCATTTTTAACCGGAATTAAATTTCCTCTAATCTTTTAAAAATTCAATTAAATTGAATTGTTTTTTTATAAGTGAATCTTTTATTTATTTATTTTTTATTTTTATTTATGATAGTCAGACAGAGAGAGAGAGAGAGAGAGGCAGAGACACAGGCAGAGGGAGAAGCAGGCTCCATGCACCGGGAGCCTGATGTGGGATTCGATCCCGGGTTTCCTGGATCGCGCCCTGGGCCAAAGGCAGGCACCAAACCTCTGCGCCACCCAGGGATCCCAAATTGAATTGTTAAAATACAATTCCCAAAGCCAATCAAACTTCAAAAATGTAATGGACAAATGAATCTGAAAAATATCTCTAAGAGAAGTAAAGCAGGCTGTAATTAATCAATTATTAAGTAAATGAGAGGAAACAGTATGCATTTTTAAAGTTAGTTTTAATAAAATACACTTAATTTTGTGCACTTTGGAGCCTTCACCAGGCAATGGGAAGCAACAGTTTCATCTGTGTGCGATTTCAAATGAATACAAATTCTGCCCCCTCCCTGCTTTGGCTCCATGGTTAATGAGAAAATGGAACGTGGTTTGGTCCAAATAGCCTTGTTTGAATATAACACTATTGATTTCCTTATGACTCACTCTTCATTTTAGTTTCTTGAGAGACAAGAGATATTATTGAATGAGACATAAAGCTGAAGTTCCTGACCATTTGTGGTCATTAGGCATCCCAGGACACATTTTGCTAGAGAGCAGTATGGTTAGCTTTCACCGCGGCCCAGTTCCAGTCTAAATCAGGATAGTCTAGCAACCCAAATTATCTGTATAGATACAGAAATAAATGTTTTCTTCTCAGTATTTATGCCACAAACTACATAGTTCAGTTATTTTCTATGAAACTGTTGCCAACTTTGACTCTATAAGCACCTACATTTGAGTAAATTGAACATGTATTTTAAAATATGAAATATTGCCTTGTAGGACCATTGATATTTTGTAGTAAAGTAAGATGATTTTATTATTATAGTGTAATAACATTATATATGATAGATTTTTTGAAATGTAATAGAATGTTTCCATTTTATAGACTATAGAATTTTTAAAATAAAAAAGCAGTTTATTTCAGCAAATATATATCCATTGGGTGGCTACTATGTAAAAATGTTATACTAAGCAGTAGAGATACAGGCAATCAAGTATGATCACTATTTTTAAGAACCTAAGACAGAAAAGTAAAGGGATATTTTCAATATTATTTGCAAATATACCAAAGTTATAAATGAAGAAAACAAGAAGGCAATTCCCTAATCCACAGAGGATAGTTGTGAGAAGAAGATAGTTGTGAGAAGAGAAGTCATTATAAAATGGAAAGATGTTTGATATTTCTTTTGCTTGTATATTAAAAAAAGAAGAAGAAAGTAAATGGCAATTAAACATAGGATGCAAGTAGAAAAAGATGAACACAGAGGAAGTAATGCTATCAGTCACAGAAGCTTGACTTGGAATGGGACGTGCAGGAAGCCCAGCAGAGTTTGAGAAGCTTATAAGCAATGTGAATTATTGAAGAGGCTTAAGTAGGGGACAAGTCTTGATGGCATGTTAGGTTTGTAGTATAAATCGATTACTCTGACAATTATGAAAGAATAGTTTTGAAAAAAACAAAGACTTATTAAAGTTGTAAGACGAAGTTGGAAGTGATGAGACTGTGGAGGCAGAGAAAATTAAGGCCACTCCACCTCAAGTTTAGCTTTAGCACAAGTAAAGCCATCTTAGGCCCCTGTGAATAAGAGCTGAACTTTACAGGAAAAAATTCAGAATGTCCTGGCAGGGAATCCCATATCAGAAAGACAACAGAGCTCAGAATGCCCTTGGCAGAGAATTCCCCTCTTAAGAAACTCCCCCATATTTTCCCCTATATTGGAATCGAAAAAATTTCTCCACCCCTTCTGAAAATCCCCTAGACCACCCCATAAAAAACCCAGCTGTAACCCACTTCGGGGGCCAAGCCCCTGCTCTACTGTGTGGAGTATACTTGGACCCAAGCTCGAGCTTGTAAATAAACCCTCATGTACTTGCAACAGTGTCGGCTCCTTAGTGGTTTTTCGGATTCGCAATCTTGGGCACAACAGAGACCAAAGTGAGAAGTATAGTGTGCTGGTAGGTAGATACTTCTCTTGGAACATAATCCCAAATTTTTCAAGGAACAGGCAAAAACAAAAACCAAAAGCCCGATAAAAGTTCTTTCTTCACACACTGTAATAGATAATGTGTACTCGAGGCTAGACCAGGAATTTCAGAAAAAACTAAGCACTGAAGAAATTCCATTGTCTCCTTTTTTCCTCCTTTAATTCAAAAGAAGGACAATATTAACAATAAAACAAAAAGTTGCATGTACATTAAAATTAAAATTCTTTCTAGGTTATATGACTCCACATTTCTGTGTAAATTCAAAAATTTCAATTAAAAAATTAGTGTTCTTTCATTGACATGTTTTGTTTACTTGAGTAATTCAGAACTGTTTATGCAATATTGTTTACATTTAAAAAAATCTCCCAAAAGATCCATTAATTTTTTTCATCTTATTTACTTCAATATTAATTATACTGAGTAATTCAAATTTGGTCATTTGGAATCCGGTCTTCAATTAATAGTTAAGAACAACTCCATAATTTAAGAGGGAGAAACAATGAATTGAAAACCCTTCATCTAAACACAACTTCCAAATGAAATCAGCAACAATCAATATTCTTATATTATAAATTTGCTTTTCCATGGAGCCAAGTGCATAGCTCACTGATTGAGGCAGACAGTGATAATCATTGTACAAAGGTTAACTTTTTTCCAGAAAAAAAAAAAGAATACAGATAATATATTTTGTGGAAATGTATAGAAAAGCTTTCATTACTCATACAAAAATTTGTATTTCCCCCCCCTCCCCCCGCAAAAAAAAAATTTGCATTTGCTAGGATTTTCCTAACACATACTACAGGTTGGGTGGCTTAAACACAAATTTATTTTCCCACAATTCTACAGGATTAAAGTCCAAGATCAAGGTATTGTCGGAGTTGTTTTCTTTGAAGCCTTTCTCTATTACTTACAGATCATCATATTCTCCCTGTATCTTCACATTGTCCTACTCCAAATATAGTCATATGAGTTAGGACTTCAAAATGTAAATAGAAGGGAGCACAATTCAACCCATAATAACATTTAAATACAGAATATATTTAAAAGTTGAATTTAAACTTTATAAGGTTAAATATTAAGAAAGATTGAATAAAACCTGACTGAGGAAACAATAGCTTCTAAATCCATCCATCCAATGTGCTTAAAAGCCACTTTTGAGAGAAATCTATTCAAACCATTCTTGGAATAGGAAGGAAAGATTTTCAAATGATTGCATTGGAGGCTATTCAGAAAATACACTAGCATGAAAATTAATTTTAAAAAAGAAAATATGGGAGAAGGAAATCGAGAGATACAAATCTCTAAGAAAGTGTTCTCAGTTTTGTCATGAGATCTAGCTAGGAAATTACAGAATTCTGGAGGCAGAATAGCAGGTAGAAACAGAGATAGGTGCTTAAAAGCTGAGAACTTGTAGTTTATTTGTGATGCGTTGAAATGCCAAGGCAGACACACAGGAAGATAAATGAGTGCTCATTGTGAGATTTTAAAAAACCTGAATTAAATATAGGACTCAATTCAGCTAAGTTTCCTCCACTACATAACAAAGATCTCCTTTCCTCCAGTTTCTAATAATGTGTTCCTCATTTCCTACTGAGTCCTCATGAAAAGAATCTTCCACATTCATATATCTACCAACATTCCATTTATGATGATATCTATATTCTCTAACACAATACAGGATTTCTCCATGATGCTCCTTACTTCTTCCTGAGTCCTCACTAGTAATTCTTAACATCCATATTTCTACTAACAGTATCTTCCCAGAAATCTGAGCTTTTATATCATGATTCCTAAAATTTCTCCAGCCCCTACCTCTTATCCTATTATAAGCCATTTCCATATTTTTAGACATTTCTTATAGCAAAGACTTTTATTATAGCATAACACTTCCGAGTACCAAAATATTTATTGAAAGAAAATTGGTTTATGTTATTGTGGGGGCTGGTTTGGCAGGTCAAAATCCATAAAGCAGACCAGGAAAGGCAGACTAGAACAGTTAGGTACAAAATGAAGCAACATCTACAGGCAGGTTTTTTTTCTTTTCAAGGACACTTCAATTTTTTTTAAAGATTTTATTTATTTATTCATGACAGACACACAGAGAAGCTCCTCAGAGGGAGCCTGATATAAGACTGCATCCCTGAACCCCAGAATCACACCCTGAGCTGAAGGGAGACACTCAACTGCTGAGCCACCCAGGCATCCCAAGGAAGCTTCAATTTTGATCTTAATGCCTTTCAGCGGAGTTAATCAGGCCCACGCACATTATCTAAGATAATCTTCCTTATTTTAAAAAAAACTGATTTTAGACTTTAATAACATATACAAGATACCTGATACCTTTACTGTAACATCTAGATTAATATTAGACTGAATAATTGGGGCTATAGCATAGCCATGTTGACACATAAAGCTGAGTTGGGCACTAAACCTAAGTCTTCTGTTTCCCTCATGTATTCCAGACTTGTTGCTAAAGAAGCTGGCAACTTGAAAAAGCCATTGGCAACAAAGGCAACAAAGAAGCCCCCAAGGGAACCCTGGACAGAAGCAAACTCACAAGGCAGAAATTTTAGACAATAATTTTTTAACCCAGGCAAACCAGATGAAAAATACTCACGGTACCATCCTATCCCCATCAACAAAGCCAAAAGAGACCCTAGACTTCATTCTTTCAGGGCTATTAGAAGTCACTGCTGTAGCCTGTCCTCAGGCTGGTTTTACAGAAAATGGAGTAGAAAGCTGGAGCGTTCAACCCAGTCTAGTGGTAACAAGGGGAGAACAGTAGGGTTCCTGTACTCCAGCCACCATAAGTCACTTTTCCTCCATGGTCTGGGTTAGGAAAGGCTGAGTGGGAAGCTGAAATTTTCATTATCATGTCATGATAATAAGTACTCTCTCTTCTCATTGTGTCAATAGTGACCATCTAGGAAGCAGTAGGAGTTCCTCTCTCTCCAGGAGAAGGTACCATCAGTGAAGGCCCGGTGGAAAGCCTAAAATCCAAGCTCCATCCATTCAATGAAATAACCTTCCTCCATCAATGGTATCAAAGGGACATAGTAGGGAGCCTAAACTTTCTTTTATTTATTTATTCATTCATTCATTCATTCATTCATTCATTCATTCATTCATTCAAGACACACACACACACACACACACACGCACACACAGAGGCAGAGATATAGGCAGGGGGAGAAGCAGGCTCCATGCAGGGAGCCCAATGTGGGATTGGATCCTGGGTCTCCAGGATCAGGCCCTGGGCTGAAGGCGTTGCTAAATCGCTGAGCCACCTGGGCTGCCATATAATAACAGGAGCCTAAACTTTCACCCTCATTTAGAAGTAACAAGGTCTACTTTCAATGGCACAATATTAGAGAAGACCTATTAAAACAGAAGATTTAAATAAAATCTAGTGTTTTTTAATGCTATACCTGTAAAGACATCTCAGTCAGTTGAGCCTCTAGCTTTTGATTTTGGCTCAGGTTGTGATTTCAGGGTTGTGAGATTGAGCCCTGCATCAGGTTCTGTGCTCAGCAAGAAATCTACATGAGAGTCTCTCCTTCTCCCTTTATCCTTCTCCCCCTAAAGTTAATAATAATAGTGGTACTACTACTATTACTACTACTACTACTACTACTACTACTACTACTACTACTAAATGCTATACTTGTAATGTTTAGGAAACCATGAAAAGTCATTTGTTCTACCAAAACATGGAAAGCCTCAACCTGAATATAAAAAAATAGTCAACAGATGCCAACACTGAGATGAGACAGATATTGGAATTGTGATAGTGTCTTAAGGTAGCTAGCATAAAGATTCCATAATCAATTATCAGCATACTTGACATAAATGGGGGAAAAAAGTCTCAGCAAAGCAACAGAAGATGTAAAGAAGAAATGAATGAATATTTTAAAACTGTAAAATATTTTAAAAACCAAAAAAAAAAACTGAAATAAAAATTTGCTGAACAGCCTAACAACACAATAGAAAGACAAAAATTCAGTGAATTGTGCAAAATGGCAGGATGGGAGTTTTTAGCACTCCTCCCATTAGAAGGATCAATTAGAACATCTGTGCACAAGCATACTTTTATAAGAGCTAAGAACTCCAAGTGAGGAATATAGCTCCTGGGTGAAGCACACAAATAAGAAAAAAACATATTAAAGAGAGTAGGAAAGGTAGATTTACAAATGATAAAAAGACAAGGAATAAGAACATACCAGTACAGAAAAGCATCAATTCACAAAAGTACAGCAAAAGGAAAGATGGAACAAAGGAACAACAGAATATCCAGAAAATAGTTAATAAGACTATCAATAATTACTCTAAATGCAAAAGAATTAAATTTTTCAATCGGAAGGCACAAAAGTGGCTAAATGGATTAAAAATCAAGATCTAATTATATGCTTCCTATAAGAGAACAGTTTTAAGGACACACATAAGTTCAAAGTAAGGGGATGGGAAAAGATATTCCGTGAAAGTGAAAACCAAAAGAGAGCTGGAGTACCTATATTTATATCAGACAAAACAGATTTAAAGTTAAAAACTATAACAAGAGATGAAGAAGGTCATTACACAATGCTAAAGAATTCAATTCATTAAGAGGATAAAATGGTTGAAATATATATGCATGTAGCAATGCAGCACCTACATATATTAAGGAAATACAGAACTAAGAGTAGGAGACTTCGATAGCACATCTTCAACAACAAATAGATCATTCCAACAGGAAATCAATAAGGAAACACTAAACTTGAATTATGTCTTAGACAAAGTGGGGCTAACAGAACAGTCCGCTCAATAGCACCAGAATATCCATTCTTGAGCACGCATGTCACATTCTCCAGAATACAACATGTGGTAAGTCACAAAATAAGCCTTACTTAGCAAATTAAAGAAGATTGAAATCATTCCAAGTGTCTATTTCAACTTCAGTGGTCTGCAACTAGAAAATATTAACAAAAGAAAACTGAAAAACGCACAAATGTTCAGAAATTAAATATGCTCTAATAAATGACTACATTAAGAGCAAAAGAAAGATCACAAGTAAATAACCTAACTTTATACCATAAGGAGTTTCATGTTCTTGGAGTTTTAGATGCAGGTAAAATAAGTGGAGGCTGAAAAAATTTCAAATAAATTATTGCTGTTAATTTCCCAAATTTGATTTCAAATTTAAGAATCAGAGTGATGGGCAGCTTGGGTGGCTCAGTGGTTTAGTGTCGCCTTCAGCCCAGGGCCTGATCCTGGAGACCCGGGATGAGTCCCACGTCGGGCTCCCTGCATGGAGCCTGCTTCTCCCTCTGCCTGTGTCTCTGCCTCTCTCTCTCTCTGTCTGTCTTTCATGAATAAATACATAAAATCTTAAAATCAGAGTGAACGCTAAACAAGATAAATCCAAAACTAAACTCACAAAGACACATCATAATCAACTTCTGAAAACTAAAGACAAACAAAAATCTTATAAGTAGTGAGAGATAAATCATATAAAGGAAAAAGAACATGAGTGGATTTTTCACCTGAGGTCATGGAGCTCAGAAGGAAGTGGTACAAAAATTTTCAGATTCTTAAAAATAAATAGCTCCCAACACTGAATTATATATCCAGCAAAATGGAAAAGAAATACATTTCTGCACAAAGGAAACTAAAAATATTTGTCACAAGTCTATACATCCTAAAAGAATATCTAGAAGGAATTCTTTAAGCAGAAAGGCACAGTAAAAATATGGAATCTAAGAACATCAGAATGGAAGAAAGAACAATGAAAGGAACAAGAGGTTGTCTTTCTCCTTTTGAGTTTTCTAAATTATACTTAATGGTTGAAGCAAAAAGGATATTTTCTGATGTGGTTCTTAATATACTTATAGAAGAAATATTAAAGACAATCATACACTATGGGGGATTAAGAGATTTAAAGTAATGAAAGATTTTTACACTAGACACAAATTACTAAAAAGTTGTTTTCCAAAGTCTATCATTAGACTCTGATAAGTTATGTCTGTGAAATGCAAAACCTGGAGAAACCACTAAAATATTCTATGAAAATTGCACCAAAAGATACTATACATGAAAATAGTATCCAAAAAAATGTTTACATAACACATAGGAAAGAAGGGGAGGAACCCAGAGTATCAAAAATAGAAAATAAAAATAAATAAAATGCCAGACTTAAACCTTAAGAAATCATTATTTACCTCAAATATAAATACACTAAGTACACTAGTTAAAAGACAGATATTGCTAAATGAGTTAAAAATATGACCCAACTATATGCAAGGGTTCTATGTTAAATGGAAAACTTCATCCCAGAGTGTCATATATATGATTCTATTTATATAACATTTTTACAAATGACAAAGTTAATGGAGATGAAGAACAGATTAGTGGTTAACTGTGTTTAGAGGATGGATGTGCCCATAATGTACTAGAACAAGGGAGCTCTTTGTGCTGATATAATCAATTCTGGTGATAGTTACAAACATTTATCTATGTGACAAATTGGCACAAGACTATACACACACCAATATTCCTTGTTTGGATATGGTACTATAGTTACATTAGATATAGCCTTTGGGGGAACTAGGTGAAGAGTACATGAAATTTTTGGGGGGTGAGTAAAGGGGATTCAGAGCTTAAAGAAAATTAATACTTTTTTTTCAAAAAAAACATAAGGAAAATATAACAGTATCCATCTTTATATGCTTTAGATTTTATTCTGTTTTCGGGAAAGACATCTTGACCTCTAATTTGCAACTAGTCTTACTTTCTTGTCCCCTTCTTACACACCAGCTCAATAATGTATTAACCATATCATCATGTTATACTATTGTGAAATGTCCAATAAAACTGGAATCACTTTGTAGAATCATAGTGCTTAAAGTAATGTTCTCTCTGCATTGAAGCTGTGGGGTGCATTCAGACAGGGAAAAATGATTACCTAGGCTCAAAAGGGCTACCCCACCAGGCCCACCAAGAAGTGCAGGTGCCGAGGTGAAGACCCAAGTCCGGGTTGGATCTGGGTTTTATTATCTAGGATGTAAAGTATGTGGAAGAAGGAAGGAGAAACTTCAAGAAATCGGTCATGAGTGGGTAGCAGGGAACTGCACCTGCCTATCGGCAGGGGTCTCAGAGAATATGAACTATGGGGCTACAGCAATGGGGGAACTGACCTCAGCAGGCCTGGCTGCCTATCCACCATCATTCCTGCTTTCAGTACCCACCAAAGGCAGGAATAATTGGCTTTTGCCACATGCATAAAGCTGTTGCCATTTATGTGTGACCCCATTCTTACTGTTTCTTTTACTCGCTGAGGTCTTGCTCTCCCACACCAGGATATATGTAAACTATGTAAATCACCTTTGCCAGGTCAGAATCAATTCTTTTTTTTTTTTAAGACTTTATTTATTTATTTATTCATGAGAGACACACACAGAGAGAGGCAGGGACACAGGCAGAGGGAGAAGCGGCTCCATGCAGGGAGCCTGATGTGGGACTCGATCCCAGATCCTGAGATCATGCCCTGAGCTGAAGGCAGATGATCAACCGCTGAGCCACTCAGGCATCCCATGCATCAATTCTTTAAAAGATTTCCAGTCATTACTTTTTGTATAATTTCCTAATACTTAAGGTCTTTTAATTTGATAAATTTGTTCTCCCAAAGGTACTCAAGTCAAGGACATGTGAGTATATTCTATGAACACAAAAGAGAGAGCCAGAGTAGGGGAATCATTGCCTTGCATAATAGGCCTTTTTAGAGAGCTAGAAGACCCAGTTGCAAGAAGCTGGTGGTAAATAGTGAATTTAAAGAAGTTAACATTGACTATGCAGATAAGACGTTCATTTGCTTGTATCAGGGGAACTCAAGAAAAAGGTACTCAGCTATGGAAATGTCTGAGGAGCCTTTGGATATGGCCAGAAAGTAAAATGTCAATTTTGTCTTCCATGTCTGCACAGTACAAAAACAGCCTACATATTAAACTAAGTATATTTTAAAAGAATGACATGAGATCAAAGTCAAGTGTGTTTTTATTACATCACCAGTAGTGATTGTTTAACATACTGAAGATTGGAGAGATAGATGAACAGATTGATAGATTTTTCAAATAAATATTGTTTGTAGGCTAAGTAATCTTACTTTGAAAATTATTTTTCAAAACTTCCTACTGCCCTTTGAACTTCTCCAAATACTTCTATTATAAGCAATTAATTAATCAATGCAGTGACTTAGAAGAGGATAATCTCTCAGCTAATCCATACTATCTTTTTCTTTACCCTATTATCTATCTATCTATCTATCTATCTATCTATCTATCTATCTATCATCTATCTATCATCTATCATCTCTCTCTCTCTCTCTCTGTTTATCATCTATCTATCTACCCTTTGGATGAGAGAATCATGATGTACTGTACCACAATGATAACAGTGAGGTCAAGAAGAATGTAAAGAAAGAAGACATTTAGCCTTGGGATTGTGGTTTAAAAAAATAGTAAAGGGAGTTGCCATTTCAGTTGGGTGAGCACAAAAATGCCAAATTTAACATTTCAAGAAGAGAGTACTAAAGAATAAAGCATAAAAGCGGGTGTAGAGGCACACTTCAAGAAGTAGGACTACATCTAAATATTCTTATACTTTATATTCCCTTAGCAAAATCCCCAGGGTAATATCCCAATTAAGAAGAATTTTTAAAGTAACATTAAAGATGTTCAAATAAATGTTGGTTTGTTTTGCTCCACTTAAAATATATTTAGATTTTTAAAAAAATCATCCGAACAGATTTTCTAGAACAAATGAATAGGTATACTGGTTTCATAAGACAAAACAAACAAACAAACAAAAAACAAAGGGTCACATTTTGAAGTTTTTGAAGTGTATTTTTTTCCTTACAAGAACATATGCTCATTATTAAGATCAGAGAGAAGACAAACATCCACATTTCAACTATTGAAAATGTAACATTTTAACTTTTTTTCCAATATTTTTATAGTTCTTTTCCTTTGTGCTAAATTTGTATGAATTTTGATTTAAAGGTTTTTTAATCTTGGCAAGAAAATAAAGGTAATTTTCCTAATTTATTTGGTTCTTTCTGAAAACTGTTCTACTGCAAATACCTACACATAGGGTCCTTTTCTTTTCTATTGATTAGATGCTCAGCCGTATCTTTATTGTCTTATATCTTTGCTATTAAAAAAAATTAAGACTGGCTTACCCATAGATATTACCTGAACAAATCCACTTGTCTCCTACAATCCAGGCTAATTTTCTTAAAATCTCAATCATTCACATTGAGAAATATCCACCAGGTGTGGAGGGAAGCAAAGATTGACATAATAGGTGCATTTCTGACCTGTGCATTTTGATTCTTTAAGGAAGCAAACACATTATGTACTATCTAAATAGTGATTATCATTATTTATTTATCACAACAAACTATTGATACAACAAACAGTTAGTAAGAATTAGAGTAGGACCTAAACACAGAGCAGAGATAATTCTCTTATGTTCCTCTGCAAGTGAACATAGATACATGGACAGAGTGTTGGTTAAATTATTTCTAAATCTTATAAGTAGAAACAAAATTGTACTAGTCTACATAGTCTATGCCATATATTAGTATCAAGTCATCTGTAATTCTGTTTCATTATACCTATGACTTTTTTTTTTAATTTAAAATTTTATTTATTTTTAGAGAGATAGAGAGAGACAGTGAGTATGAACAGGGTGAGAAGGAGAGGGAGAGGGAGGGAGAGTCCCAAGCAAATTCTATGCTGAGCTCAGAGCCTGATGCGGAGCTCAATCCCAGGACCCTGAGATCATGACCTGAGTTGAAATCAGGAGTCACATACTTAACTGACGGAGCCACCCAGGCATTCCTAAGTCTTCTCTTGTAATTTCTATCTTTTATTCTCTGTCAAAAAATAATGTGTTCTACTTGACAAAGTTTGCTCATTTCTATTAAAAATTTCCATGTGTTTTAAGCAATAAAGTTATTTTAAATTTTAAAACATTTTTACATAATATAATGGTAATATTAGAAGATTCTCAAGAAAATGTAATCATCTCTATTTTTATTACCACTTTATAGGCTTTACTGACTTGTCTAGATGCCTTTTTTCCACACAGATACAATCCTTATGCTCCTATAGTTATACATTTTCTTCTTTGTGTTTGATTTTATATTTAAAATATATTTTTTAAAGATTTTATTTATTTATTCATGAGAGACACACAGAGAGAGAGAAAGAGAGAGAGGCAGAGACACAGGCAGAGGGAGAAGCAGGCTCTACTTAGGGAGCCCAACGTGGGACTAAATCCTGGGTCTCCAGGATCACGTCCTGGGCTGAAGGTGGCGCTAAACTGCTGAGCCACCTGGGCTGCCCCATTTAAAATATTAAAATGAATTTAACCTAGTTATTGGTTATTAAATATACGCTAGCTCAATAATATTTCATCTAGCTGATATATCATATTTTTAACTATCTCTATTCCTCCTTCTAGAAATAACTTAAAAATTAAATGCTAAAATATAGCAAATGTATAACTTGAGAACTGTATATATTATTAGCATCCTAACACAAAACAATTAATAGCTTATGATGAATATCATATTTCTTCTCTAAATACATTGTGTACATCGGGATAGGAGGAGCTGTATATCCCAGTAGCCACCTAGTGCTTTTGACTTAAGGCAGTTTCTACACCAAAGATTGGCAAACTTTCATTCCTAGGAAAGATGCCTATTTGAGTAAATAAATTTTCATTTGAATACAGCCATGCCTATTTATTTACATAGGGTCCATGGCCATTTTTGCACTATAATGACGGAGTTGAATAGTCAGAACAGAGACACTATGGCCCACAGATTCTAAACTATATCCTATCTGGTCAAAATCTCCATGCTAAATGTTAGGATCACTCTCTAACACATTGTTTTTATGTTCATAGACTAATATCAAATGGATTTATTTTAGCAAATTAGCTCTTGAGTAAGAGGAAAAGAGAGTGGACCAGAACAGATCTGCTCCTCCCCTCCTTATTCACCCTGATGATACAGTGACGTTTTTAGCACACAAATATGATGTCACTCCAGTGCTTGAAAACTAAATGGTTACACATAGCTTTCAGATAGTATTAATTCCTTAGCATGCTTACAGATGAGATGTGAAAAAATATACTGATGTCATCATAAAAGTTTCATTCACAGTAGACATAAAAATTTCTACGATTGTCAATCAATAATTGCATGTTATTATTTGATGTTTATTCATAGTTTCTGATACATCTAGTTTTCCCTAAATAAAATGTTTTTGTTCAGAATTTATTATTTTATATCTGTTAATCCCCAAGCTGAACATTTGAATATTGGCAATGCTTTATATTTGCAGAGTCATAGGTATCACAACAAAAATTCATGGAAGCCTTTTTAAACAAAACCTCAATATAATTCTTCAAACATTGTATTAAGCCGAAATATGCCTGCTTTGGGTAAAATCCAGAAGCATAAAATTACTAGTCAGTAACAGTACTTCAGCTTACATTCAGCTCTAAAATCAAGTTTTCTTTGAAGTAAGGGCACTTTAATAAAAACAAAAAATAAGTGCAATTTTGTGATTGATCTGCTACAAAATGTAAATAATGTCCTTCAAAATGATGAAACCAGAACATAGATTTGTGTGTTCCAAAATCCAGGCTGCTTATAATTTTCATATTTAACATAGAATACATATATTCTCTGATTTCCAACTCCCACGCAGGATATCAAGCACATATCTGGAGCATCTGGTAAATGTACAGTGAATGAATTAATGCCAGACATTATGTCTACATATATGAAAAGAAAATTAGCTTTTGGGACTTAGAGTTTGGCTAGGAAGTTCAGTTGTGAACCTGGATATAAGCCCAGAATAAATTAAAATTAGTATCCTTTTATATAACGAAAATTCAAAATGAGTAGTCAATTCAATGTTAGCTTATCTTGGACTCTACCTAAGGTGGTCAGTTGCTAGTAGAATCAAAGACATCCTTGTGATGCCACGATTCTAAACTATAACTCATTACTATAGAAAAGACGTTTCAGGGGATCCCTGGGTGGCTCAGGAATTTAGCACCTGCCTTTGGCCCAGGGCATGATTCTGGAGGTCCGGGATGGAGTCCTGAGTCGGGCTCCCTGTGTGGAGCTTGCTTCTCCCTCTGCCTGTGTCTGTACCTCTCTGTCTGTCTCTCATGAATAAATAAATAAAATATTTTTTTAAAGACTTTTCAAAATGGCACAGTGAGGCTTCAGTGTAGGCTTTAATCATTATCATAATAATTAAATAAAATGCTTGCCCAGAAGGATGTGGAGCAACATGCAGAATTGTTTGAGAATGATTCTGGGAATTATATCTGTGATGCCCAAACACAGTCAGAGGAAGACTTCCCCTTCTACAGCAGGAAATGCTGAAGCTCAGCTTCCCTTCAAACTAAGGGATTCCCATTTCCCACCCACATGCCCATCTCAGCAGAAGGCATTGCCAAGTTCTATGGGACCTGAGGTCTCTAATCTTTACTAGTTGGAGTTTCTAGATAACTTCTACAGTCACCTGGTCTGTAAAATACAGACTCTGTATATTACACTATTGACAAATCTGCATATGGACCTGCAAAAAAGAAGAAAAACAAGAGGTAAAGTTCCTCCATTGGAATTCAAACCCACACTGCTGGTCCAGAAATAGCCTGGTCCAGACTCCTTTGCTATAGAATAATGGGAGAGTTTGGTCCTGTGCTTTTGGATTTCTTCACACTCACTCTGCCATTGGTGATTTTCTATTTTCCCAGGAAACCTATTTTCACACTGTAAGACACTGTGCAATTCATCCCAAACCCAGACGACACAACTTTTAGGAACAAAAGCTAAGAAGTGGTTTGCAAATTAATATTTTTGAATATCTGTGAAATAATGAAGCAGTCATACAATAGTTTATGGGGGGAGGGAGCTGTTTGGGTGTCTATGTGAGTGTAAATGTTGAGTCTGAAAAAAAAAAAAGAGCTTAATAGCTTGCTTTAAAAAGGAAGTGACTAAGGTTTCCTCAATCAAGAACGTTAGTTACACTAAAGACCTTGAACTGAATTATCATAACAGCTGCTTTAAAATTTTTAGCCATAGTAAAGTTAAATTACAGGAATATGAAGGTCAAGGAGATTTCAAATGCTCACATGCCAAATGGCTTTGACAATGCTGACCTATATTATTCCTCATAGAAACTGACCATCAATTTATTCTCATTTGAATTTTTATTATTTAAGGACACTTCGGGGGTATTAATCCAGTATAACTGCATTGTTTCTTTGCCAGAATGAGACAGGTAATCAGGACATGTATGCTTTGAAATAAGGAGTGGCAAGTTCTGCAGTGGCAAGAACAGAGCTAACCAATTAAAGTTCAGATATTAGATTATTTTAATAGCAGGGCAGTTCCCCACCATGATGGACCATAAGGCTGGCTTTACAAAAAACAAGGATTTCCTGCCTAGAAAAGTATACATTTCATACTGAGCCTATACGCAGTTTAAATTACAAACACAACATGAACAAGCATAACAAGAGCCTAAAATCAAGTCTATGTACATAACAGTTGCTCTAGGCGCAGATTCCAGAGGGTAGTAGAGGAAGAGGAACGAAGAGATAGGAAAGCAACATGTTGCAGAGATTGTAGAAGGCTGTGATTCAAGGTCAGCCAAAGTAAGGACACTACAGAGGCAGCATCAACTTCAAAACAAACAAACAAACAAACAAACAAAAAAACATGAACCTTGAAGCTGACCTTTTTGCAAATGAAGAAGTCAGTTTCAAGGTGTGGTCCTTGGTATGGGGCAGGTAAATCACGTTAGAATGATAATAAGTAAGGTAATCCCTGCAGACAGCAGTCAAAGGTTAGGGCATCTCCTAATTTAAATTACTCCATGGACTACCAAGTGAAATTTATTATTCCCAATGTGATACTGCCCTTCTAATTGTTTTTTGAAGAATAATGGCGGCTAACTCCACAGGTTCAAAGAAAATTGTCTTTCCCCTCTTCTTGTCTCTTGGATATCTTCTCTCTTGGCTTTATTATACATATATTCAGTCTATGTAAATTCAAGAATACACTGTCATCAAAGCCAGTGATTTTTGATGAATCTAGCAAATTTCCCTGGAGGATGCAGATTAACTGCATATAACTTTGGTTATATGACCATTCCTGTGGAAGGGAGGCCCAATCCATGAAGCGTAGGAAAGGAGATCTAAAAACAAGGTGTTGCGCTGAACAAAGCAACTAACGACCATGACATTTCACCAAGTGGCATATTCCATTAAATTTTTTTTTAAATTTATTTATTTATTTATGATAGTCACAGAGAGAGAGAGAGAGAGAGGCAGAGACACAGGCAGAGGGAGAAGCAGGCTCCATGCACCGGGAGCCCAACGTGGGATTCAATCCCGGGTTTCCAGGATCACACCCTGGGCCAAAGGCAGGCGCCAAACCGCTGCGCCACCCAGGGATCCCTCCATTAAAATTTTTAATGTGATCTTAGCTTTTCCAAATTCTAAACAATTGCTTGACTCAACATCTAAACAGCTTTGAATTGTCTTAAAATATACTGTAAGATCACATCTTTGTCTTGTCTATAATCTCATGAATAGAAATCTCTGTTTATGCGGCTGAAGACTCACCACAAGTACTTTAGAAAGAATGACAGATTAAAACAATCAATCACAGAATTTATAGATGCAAAGAAGTTCAAGAGATCATCTGGATAAGGTCATTGCATTTTATATGATAAAATAGCCATAGATCCTGATCTATTTTTTTGACCAGTCAGCTTTTGCTTGCTGGAGATGGATACTGAAAACAGGTGTTTTAGAGAAAACACAACAAACTTGTATTGACATTTCAAAAGAATTCTGGGAATTAGGCAGTCAGAAAGAGTTGTAGATTTTTCTATAATGCAGATACTCTGGATATCAGAGAAAGAGAATACTAAACACATCTACTACAACTCCCCTCTACTATACTTATGGTGGACATGTCTTTGACCCAGCACATAGCTTTATAACCGTTAACCGTTTACATAGCTACTAGTGAGGAAACAGAACTGGCTAAAGAGGTAAATACTAATTGCCATTCTGTTTATAACTGACTGAAATGAAATACCTTTATCAAAGTTTCATAGATTTACACTGGGGGAACTCTGTAATAAAGCTGAACTATACTCCATAATTTATCAAAAGAACTCATGTATTCAGGATAAACACAGAAGAAACCATATCCAAAGAACTGGACATCCTAACTGGAAAATATATTCTATTTAAAATTAAATGCTGAGAAAGATACTTGATTGTTATAGCTGCCTGTTTATGGCATTAAACTCAAATATCGACTCTTCCATGAGGTATCCTGTATCCTATTATCAGTCAAAACAAAGGGACTTCTATCACTTTGATTCATATGCTAGAAGGACTAATAAAGACATTTGGATCAGTACTTGACACACTATCTGTGTTGATAAACCAATTTGTTTGCTTGCTTCTCAGTCTATTGCAGCCTTATCAGTATTTTGTAAGAAAACAAATGTAAAGATAGATGAGCAAAATAAAAGCTTTCAAAATTTCAAAGTATTATTACTTTGAATAAACACATCATATTTCAATAAGGACTGAGTAACAGTTCACAGAGTGTTGGCAGTGTTCACACAACAAATTTGAGTAAGATTGTATAGATCATTGAAGTATCTTGTTACCTTTTAAATATCTTATTTTAGTATCTTAAACTATCTTATACGTATCATATATGGATATGTTTGTGTATGTATATACATACACACACATATGTATTTGTGGAAGGATTTAACCTTATTCAATTGTGAGAGCTCATTAATCTGTCTGTCAGGTTGCTATCTACAGACCTGATGCTAAAGCTTGAGGTCCATAGAGCAAGAAATAAGAAAGGGGAAACTACCGTAAAGTGGGAAGAGTAAGGGCAAACAGGAAGCCATAAGTATAAGCTGGAGTTCACAAAGACCGATGGAAACTTGTGTAAAATCTTGCTGCCTCTGACCTTGGTAATGAGGGTATCCTGCAGAACCTGGGACCCTTTGTCACAAAGCTAAACATACACTTGGCCCAGGGGTTTGAGAACCTAAAGGGGATCCAGGGGAAGGTAGAGCAATTGCACTTGCTGCTTACACCAAGTAAGTCAACAAGAAAGCTGCAAAGTGGCCACTGCTTCCCTTCTGAGCTCAGAATCTCCCAAAGGCATCCTATAGACTACCTGAGCTGGAAAATATAGGGAAGATAATTTAGGGGGATAAGGTTCAACCTCGGCAAGTTGAAATATTATAAATTCATCAAAAATGTGCTTGTTCTTAAAGGTAATAGTAATTATGCTCAAAGGTAATATTATGAGAAAAACATCAATGTACATTTTATAAATCAGTAGGAACTTACATCTAACCTAAGTGTCTAGGATATTTTATCAATAGAAGTCATAATTCTAAATTGTTATGTGAAAACTTTCAGTTGTTAAATTTTGAAAAGCAAACATAATGCATGTTTAAAACACTAACAAAAACACCGTGCAGGTAAAACACAGATATGTGACCTATATAATTCACAAACAACATTTTGTAATTACTGTAGTAGAATATAGGCATCCTGAGTGTCTTATGTTAATCATATTTGAACCTCTGGCAGTAACTTACATAGACTTTTCTTTTAAAAAAATATATGTTTTATTTATTTATTCATGAGAGACACAGAGAGAAAGAGGTGGAGACACAGGCAGAGGGAGAAGCAGGATCTATGCAGAGAGCCTGATGTAGGACTCGATCCCTGATCCCAGGATCATGCCTTTAGCCAAAGGCTGATGCGCAACTGCTAAACCACCCAGGTGTCCTTACATAGACTTTTCTTAAGGAGCAAATGAATGCATGTACTACTGAATAAATAAATTGGGATGGAGAGTTGCTTAGACATTGGAACAATGATCTAAATATGCCTAGATAATATGATACAGCCTATGCTATATCAATGATTCTCTGATAAGCCTTATATTTTTCTATAGCCAGTTCAAAAAATATTGGTACATTAATTGATATGACTCAATATTACAAAGTTAAATGAAGATACTGAATCAGGAATAAACTGATTAGATTAGATAGTCACCCTCTCCTTAAGAAGATGAAAAAATATGAAGGAAATGGATAATGGTAAATCTAAAGCTGTAGGAATTCGGTTCTCAGGTCTTGGTAAGCAGGCATATACTTTTATGAATTATTTATAAACTAATTAAAATAGCATAAATCACACATTTCTGATGGATACAGATGGGACTCTGTATTGACAGTTCACCAGGAAAGATAGTTTTGATATGACCTTAAAGTGTTCAGTAATTGCTATTTAGTAGAGCAGTTGAGAATTGTAATATTGCCTATTTTGTAGCCCACACTGAACCAGCACCATGTCGATTAGCATATGTTTAAGCCATCTCTTTTTTATTCTCTTGCTGATATACCAGCTGTGCTAGGAAACTGATTTCTCAATGGACATTTGAAAAGCAGAAAACCGTAACAATAAAGTTAAAGGAGACATACTGAAAAAGACATTTTACAGAATGTAGGAAATACACACATGTGCATGGCCTTGTGCAGGTATAGAGTAAGTGTAGTTTCGTTGGTGAGTTGTTTGTTTTACAAAACTACTCAGCCTCCTGATATCTGCATGCAGATTTGCTTTCAAGCTTGGGCAGAGACAGACCACAGTGCAAACAATTTGATATAAAAAGCCCAGTCTTTGCTTAGCGTGGGAGAGGAAAACAAGAAGGAAAATGCAAGCATAACCTTGAGGCAGAGAGGATAGTATAAAAACCAGGTCAAAGTGGAAAATGAGTGGAAAAAGAGTTACAAGAAGCCATTAAATGACCAAAAAAAAAAAAAAGAAAAAAAAAAAGAAAATCAAATGCAGAGAAGTAAGAGGTCTTTCAGGGATCAGACAATAACCAGTAAAAGCATTGTCTATTTTCAGTGGGATTCAGAAATATTGTTGAGAGTCTCTGCATGTAATAAAATTCTTGATAGCAAAATAAAAGAGGCTAAATACTTTAGACTTCTTGTGTGTCTATTTTTATACCTACAGTGATGTACTAGTTTTCTAAGGTTGTCAGAGTTATTTACTACAAAGACCGTGCCTTAAAACAGTAGATATTTATTCTCTCCACTTCAATAGACCAGAAATCCAAAATCAAGGGACTGGTTTGGTTCTTTCTGAAGGCTGTATGATAAACTCTCCCTTGCCTCTTTCTGAGATTTGATGATTTCTAGTAGTGCTTGCATTTCTTGGCCTGTAGACACTCTTTCTAACGATTATCTTCTTCTTTTTGTCTGTGTCCTTTTATGTCTCTCATTAGTACATTTCCATTGGGTATAGAACCCATTATAGTATGATCATATCTCAATTCTTAGTTACATCTGCAAAAACTATAACCAAATATGGTCAAATTCTCGGATTCAGGGTGAATATGAATTTTGTGGAAACATTATACAATCTACTACTACAATTTCTTTCAAAGTCTAGAAATATACCATTCAGTTATTTCCTGAGATTTCTTAGAGAAAAAACTGTTTCTTTTTTTTAAACTGTTTCCATATATAATAACTAAGAGCTATATAATAGAAACTTAAATCATTATTTTTAATCAAGTGTCATCAGAATATCTGCATTAATGCCATAACACATTGCTTGTAGGTGACCCAGTTTAGAAAAACTAAATATATTTACGAAATCTATGATTTTTTTTACTCTTTTTATTTTTATTTTTATTTTTTTAAATTTATTTATGATAGGCACACAGTGAGAGAGAGAGAGGCAGAGACACAGGCAGAGGGAGAAGCAGGCTCCATGCACCGGGAACCCGACGTGGGACTCGATTCCGGGTCTCCAGGATCGCGCCCTGGGCCAAAGGCAGGCGCTAAACCGCTGCGCCACCCAGGGATCCCCTTTTTTACTCTTTTTTAAAAAAGATTTTCATTTATTTATCTATTTGACAGAGAAAGAAAGAGACAGCACAGAAGGAAAGGGAGAGGGAGAAGCAAACTCCCCTCAGAGAGCAAGCCAATGTGGGGCTCAATTCCAGCACCCTGAGATCAGGATCTACGCTAAAGGCAGAAGCTTAACTTACTGAATCACCCAGGTGCACCTGATTTTTTAAATCTTAATGAGAAAAAAGAAAAAAAAGATTACTGACTCCTGTAGAAGACAGTTAATTTTCCTATTACATACAAGGATGTCAATTGAAGTTGTTGGCAGTCTTTATGTTAGTTAGTACAGTGCCTTAAAGCACTGCTTTAGCAACTACTCTAGGTGATCCTGGAACTTATAAAATTTGAGAAGCACTACTTTAGAGTTAACAAGTGATTTTACTTGCATTACCCAGTTATTTCTTGAGGAAAGCCTATAATTTAGGCATTAATATTTTTCCTTCTTTACTGGTCAGAAGGCTCAAGGTGAACTGGATTTAATTAGACTGAATCAGAGTTGATGGCAGAGTTGGACCAAAAAATTACATGTCACTTAATACAATATTTACTCAGTTTCATGAACACAAACAAATAACTTGTAGTCTACCATCTTCACCTACCTGGAATGTGTCTCATTTGCTTTTTCTATATCTTTTCTTCCCAAGATGGATACAGCAGTAAAAGCCAATATCCAATCCCAAACATCAACATAATCGGCTGCCAGGGCATTCTGGTTCCCTCTATGCTCTGCTTCCCAGCTATGTGCTCTAGTCAGTCTGGACATATGGAGAACCCACTGTGCTGAAGTTGTGACCTGATCTTCACAGTTGTATCACTATCCCTTGTATAGGGAGAGCCTCAGAAAAATAAATAAATAAATAAATAAATAAATAAATAAATAAATAAATAAATAAAGAAAGAAAGAAAGAAAGAAAGAAAGAAAGGGAATTTAGATCTGGATATTTAAATTTATGGCCCTTGCCAGAATATTTCTCTCTCCTATAAAATGCATGCTTTGTATTCACTGGTTAGCCACACATGGGGAAAAGTTATTATTAAATGTAACAAACAAACATCAAAATAACAGTCACCCCTTCAAATGTTGCTCTTTGCTAATCAACGGGAACTGTGAACTAAAATGTATGGAATAAACAGAATCTTAATTGCTCCTTTTCCTTTTTTATTTTGATGTTTGTTTGTTGCATTTAATAATAACTTTTCCCCACGTGTGGCTAACCAGTGAATACAAAGCATGCATTTTTATAGGAGACAGAAATAAATGTTTGAAGCTACTGAATTTTGGAGTGGTTTGTTATGCAGTGCTAGTAACTGGAACAGCACTTATACTATATTGTGATATTTCATAACTAATTGAGCTTTATTTGATCACAGTAATCAGTCTAAATAATTATTTCTTTATATAGTTAACTCTCATACGTTCATTTCTTAAAATCAGGAATTAATTTTGTTATCTCTAATGCTCTAATAAATGCCTGGTATTCAGTAAAGGATAATGAGGAGTGTTCTTAGAGAGAGTCGATATGAGATAGTTCAGTCTTGGATATCATGTGGTGTTACTAACAAAGATAGGGAAGAACAAGCTGTAAGATAATTTGTCTACTGAGGTGCATGTATCCTTAAGGATGCTGGGAGAACCTTGTAGCAGCAAAAGCTGAAATGATTATTATGTTTTATTAGTCTTTCATAAGCTTCATCTTAGGCTTTTATATTTCTAATATATAAGATAATTAATCTATTGCAAGATGAACATATAGATGTCACCAATTTTGTAATTAAGAAGCATATAGTAAGAGGAAAAAAAGAACATATACCATGATTATTAAATAGGTTGGGCTAAGTAGGGTACAAAGCATAAGATAATGGACTTTTTTACAGTTCTGAGATTCATTTTTTGATTCAACTGGCTGATTATTCAGTGATTAGAACACAAACCCATCCCTCTAGTAACATTTCCTTTCCTTGTCTGATTTAAAGCCTCTACTCTTTCCCAAGCTGGGTCCTGCTAATAATTTCATATCAGAAATTTCTGATATGAAATTATTAGCAGGACAACACTACCTCTAGTTCTTGCACAACTTCAGGGGATGGTTTTCAGGAATAAAGAAGAATTCTTAGTTGACTCTAAACCTGCGACTTAGTGTTGGTACCCTCTGAATATGCTAAATGTCTAAATGCTTGCTCCTTTACCTGTTGCCTGTTTTAGGCTTTCCTGAAAGATCTCTCTGACCTGAAGAATGCGAGGCACATTGTGGTTGGCCTCTCCTCATACCTTACATTTTGACCATGCAGTGTCTACATCCAAGAGTAAGCCTTTATTTCTGCTTACTTGGTGTGATTATTAATTTTGTCAACTTGATTGGGCAGTGGGGAGACGAGATACTTGGTCAAACATTACCCTGGGTGGTTCAATGAGGGTAATTTTGAATGAGATTAACATTTGAATCAGTAGGCTGAGTAAAGTATATTGCCCTCCTTACTGTGGGTAGGCTCATGCAATCAGTTGAAGACCTGAATATTACAAGTCTTCTTTCCAAGTAGTTATTCCTGTCTATTGGACCTTGAACTAGGACTTTTTTTTTTCTGCCTTCAAACTGGAACTGAAACATCTAGTTTTCCTCAGTTTTGGGTTTGTCAGCCTTTAGCCTGGAATTACACAATCAGCATTCCTGGTTCTCAGACCTTTGGATTCAGATTGGAACTGCACCATAGGGTTTCTGGGTCTCCAGCTTTTGATAAACATCACCCTGAGGATCTTGGGAGTTGCTTAGCCTCCATAATAATGTATTCAATGCCCTGTAACAAATTGTCTATATCAACATTGATCTATTATCTACCTATCATCTATCTATTGTGTATTATCTATGTCTGTATCTTATTGTCATCAATATAGATATATATATCCCCTCTTAGTTATGTTTCCTCTGGAATACACTCGAGATGCCTCACTCTCTAAAGGAAAACTTCTTGAGTGAGGTTTTTTTTTTGAAGCCCACTCTACCTGGCTATCTTCTGAACTCCCAATTGATTTATGACAAAGCATTAGTTATTATTAATAGTGGAAAATTCAATTCCTTTATGTGATTGCCCTCTTCAGCCAATATATCTCCTTCATATTTCACTAGTCTGAAGTTAAAATCAAATGTTTAGGAGCCAACAAATACAGACTACATACGTCAGGTTTTTTCAAGAGGTCACTATGTACTGTTCCAGTCACTTGTCTGTACCAGAACTAGCAGAATTCTAAAGTTCATTAAACATAAAACCAGGAGTGACATCTGGGAAGGATTTGCCTACATTTTTTGTTTGTCACCTCTGTAGGTTTGGGAGAGATTATGAATGGATCCTTAATAATTACCCCCAAATTTACCACTTCCAAGTTCTCTGATCAATCTTGATATCAATGATGGGCAGAAAGGGGATAGACAAGTTTTGGGATAATTCCATAGAAAGTGATTCATAGATGATCCAGTATCTTTATTTATTTTTTCAACTATACAGCTTTAGCTGAGCCTGGATAACAGGAAGGCACTGAAGTTTACCATCCTTTTACCTATGCAAAGATATAAAATTGAAGATACAAACCAGCAATTATTCTCTGAAGTAGATATAAATGTCCGTGGGAATTCAGAGATAAAAAAGATAATTTACTGCTTAGGCAAAATGGGAGAAATTTGATGGCTTTTAACCTAGGGAAAAATAATAAGTGAAATTTTCAAATGCAGAATTGGGACATAATTATTTCATAATGAGGAATCACATGAACAAGAACCCAAAGCTGGAGAAGAGTAAATGGTGTTAGGAGAATTGCTCATCATTTCTTCTCAACAGGGAGTTGAGATGGATAGAAAATGGATGGAAAATTTAAAGAATGGAAAAACTAAGTTTTTCCAAGGATTAAGGATAATTAAGGATTAATTATCATTACATAGTGCCTTTTTCATGTGGGTAAGAGATTAGACATATTGTGTGTGTGTGGGGGGGTTATGTGTATAGAATAAAAATACAATCCAATTAGAGTTTGAGGGAATGAACAATACCATATTCAGAACTAATTCGGGGAGAATGGTGTGACAGGAAATGGAGAAGAATTAAGAGTACCTGACACACTAACTTGGATTAGTGTTCACTTCACTGTCTGAAATGAATATATCATTTAGTCTACTAAAAAGGGTTTTGCAGTGATTAAAAAGACTATTTCAACTTTACCAAAGGGACTGGATCCCCAGACTCCAGGATCGCGCCCTGGGCCAAAGGTAGGCGCTAAACTGCTGAGCCACCCAGGGATCCCCACAAGTTATTTATTTGTAAATAACTTATAAATAAGTTATTTTGATAAACGTTACTAATTTGTAAATTATAAATTTACAAATATACTAATTTGTAAATTGTAAATTAGTTTGTAAATTACCTATTTTTCATATAGAAACAATGTCTTGATGAATGATAGAAGCCAAGAGATGCCCCTCTCTTCCCCAGCCTCCTCTTACAAAGTAAAATAAAAAGATAAATTCTATTTAACAAGGGATACTGAAGGTGAAACACTTGTCAAATTTCGAAGTGACTCATGTCTCTTCCTCATCATTGCATGATGAACATCATTTAGGAAGCTTGATGAGAGAATGAACTTCCAAATACCTTATTGTGTGGAAGTGTATTGGTGGGTAAGGACAATATAAATCCCATAGGTATTTTAAGTAGGAAGTGATTTAATATCGGTAAATAGAAACTTCAGTAATCAATAAGGCTGAGAGAACAAAGGAGAGCAAAGCAGGTTTCAGGAAGGAAACCTGATAATGCAGAAAGCTCAGGGATGGTGCCACAAGGATATACCTACCTGAAGCCCAAAGGAGATGATTTTCAAGTTGTTTTTGGAGCTGCTAAAAGACCGTCATTCAGCTTCTACCCACAGTAACAGCCAGTAAATCATGTTTTCCTAGTTCTCTCTGCTTGGGCCGCTATAACAAAATGCTATAGTTTGGTAATTTAAGTGACAGGTATTTATTTCTCGCTGTTCTGGAAGCTGGAGAGTCCAAGATCAAGGTGCTGGCTGATTCATTTACTGGTGAGAACTTTTTAACCTCTTCTGGCTTGCAGATAGTCACCTTCCCTATGTGCCTTCACATAGCAGACAAAGAGAGAGAGAAATCAATCTCTATCTCTTCTTATAATGTCAGTAATTCCATAATGAGAGACCTACCTTCATGACCTTCTCTTACACCAAAGGTTTCATCTCCAAATACCATCACATTTGGGGGTAGGGCCTCAATATAAGAATTTGGGGGGTAGGTGTGCAGAAACATACAGTCATAACATTGCTTTCAAATTTTGCATGTGTCTCTCACCAGTGAATTCTAGCCAGATTTTCTGCTGATAAGGAAGCCTGAAAAATTCCTTTATCAGGCTTTCTACTCCTCAGGTATGCAGAAATGCTTAGAAGGTCTGGGATGGTGTTGAGGTTCAACTTAGGATATGTGATACAATCTACTGTTTTGGGTAATACAGATTCATGTATTTTATTTTATCCATATAAATATACCAAAAAAAAAAAAAAAAAAAGCCCAGATCAGTATAAACAATGCAAGGATGTCTGATTTTACCACACGAATTCCACATTGTTCTGGAGGTTTTCTCCATATCCATAAGGCAAGAGAAAAATAAAGGGTATGCAGAATACAGAGGATATACATCCCAAATAAGTGTTTTTATTTGCATGTGTCATAATTATATTAGAAGAAAATCCTTGGGAATTTACAAAATAACTTCTGCAATCAAAAACTGTATATAGCAAAGTCGGTGGATACATTTAACATAAAAATATCAATTGTATTTGTACACCAGTGGCAAGAATTTAGAAGACAAAATTAAAAAAAAAAATCTGATCCAAATAACATTTTTAAAAACAACAAAATTGGGACGCCCAGGTGGCTCAGCGGTTTAGAGCCTGCCTTCAGCCCAGGGCGTGATCCTGGAGTCCTGGGATCAAGTCCCACGTGGGGCTCCCTGCATGGAGCCTGCTTCTCCCTCTGCCTGTGTCTCTGCCTCTCTCTCTCTATGTCTATCATAAATAAATAAATAAATCTTTAAAAAATATATATATATTTAAAAATAAACTTAATGAAGCACGTATCAATTCTTATCCCTGGAAACTGCAGAGTATTGCCGAGAGAAATGTAAAAATATCTAAAGAAATGGAGATACATATTACATTTATGGAATAGAAGGACTCAATATTATAAAGATGTCACTTATTTTTAAATTGATGTGGAGATTCAGTAAAATCTCAGCCAAAATTCCAGTGTACTTTATTCTTAAATAGAACCTGACAAGTGGATTCTAATATTTATATTGAAATGAAAATAACTAAGAATAATCAAGGTGATCTTAAGATCATAATTTGAGAACATAAATTATTGGATTCAAATAATTATTTTAAAACTGGAACAACTATGAAAGGTAGTGGCAAGAAGACAAGCATATTCATTACCGAAACACAGTACAGAATACAGAAAAACATCCACACATATTTAGTCAGTCACTTTTGACAAAGATTTCAAAAGAATTCAATGAAGAAAGGAGATTTTTCCTCACAAAATTGCTAGAAACATTAGATATGTATATGGAAATAAACATAAACATCAAACCATATCCCACACAATAAACAAAATGTAACTCAAAATAAATCAAAGATCTAAAGATAAAAGGTAAACCTACTAAACTTCTAAAAGAAAACATGAGAAAATATTTTGGCACTCTTGGAATAGGCCAAAATTTTGTGTTCTTAGGATACAAAAAGCACTAAGCATAGAAGAAAAAAAATGACAAATTGACTTCATAAAAGTTAAAAATTGTTGTTCAAGACACTGTCAAGAAAAACATGGAAGACCCCAAAAGTGAAAAAATATTCACAGTATACATATGTGATGAAGAAATAGTATCTTGAAAACATAAAGAACACTAACAACTCAAGAATAAGAACAAAAAACATCCCGATGCCAAAAGAGACATAAGATTTAAACAAATACTTTACTATAAAAGATATAGAAATGGCTATTAGCACATGGAAAACATGGACATCTCCACCCATTAGGAGAATATGAATTAAAGCCACAGAACCATAATTATATACAACTTAGCATGCATTATTTAAAAGCAAAAAAGAAAAAAAAAAGCTAAAAAAAAGATGAAAAAAGAAAAAGATGGGAAAAAAAGATACCCGACTACACCAATTGTCAATGGGAATATGGAACAGCTGGAGCCTCATGCAATGATGTGGGAATACAAAATGAGAATCACTTTGGAAAACTGGTTGACATTTGCTTCTGAAGTTTAACATAAATAAATCTATCATACAATAGAGATACTTACTCCTGAGTACTTACCATGAAAAATCAAAACAGGTTTGTATAAAGAATTATTAAAAACAATGATAGAAACTTTATTCACAATAGCTAAAATTAGGAAATAACTCAAATGTCCGTGAATAATAGGTGAGTATATAAATTGTGGTATATCCAGAAGATGGAATCCTACCAGAATCAAAACTATAAACTATGGATATAATAATATGGATAAGTCTTGAAATTATTATACTGGGGGAAAAACAGGCACATGAATTACATATGAAATGGTTACATTTGTATAAGATTTTAAAAATGCAAACCAATGTATACCAATAAAAAATTGATCAATGTTTGTCTCCTGCTATTGTCAGGGGAGGAAATGGACTACAGATGGAAATGAAAAGTATTTTGGTTATGATTAAACTTTTAAAGATATTGGTTAGAGGATATATGATTATAGTTTCATGGGTGTCATGAAACTGTCAAAATGGATCAAATTGTACATTTCTTTTTTTTTTATTTTTTATATATAAATTAATTTTTATTGGTGTTCAATTTACCAACATACAGAATAACACCCAGTGCTCATCCCGTCAAGTGTCCCCCTCAGTGCCCGTCACCCATTCACCCCCACCCCCCACCCTCCTCCCCCTCCACCACCCCTAGTTCATTTCCCAGAGTTAGAAGTCTTTATGTTCTGTCTCCCTTTCTGATATTTCTCACACATTTCTTCTCCCTTCCCTTATATTCCCTTTCACTATTATTCATATTCCCCAAATGAATGAGAACATACACTGTTTGTCCTTCTCCGGTTACTGTGGCCAAGTTCAAAAAGGGTGTTGCCTGAGTTCTCCTCTGGGATTTTGATGGAATCTTGTCTCACATTTAGATCTTTCATCTATTTTGAGTTTATCTTTGTGTATGGTGCAAGAGAGTGGTCCAGTTTCATTCTTCTGCATGTGGATGTCCAATTTTCCCAGCACCATTTATTGAAGAGAGTGTCTTTCTTCCAGTGGATAGTCTTTCCTCCTTTATCATATATTAGTTGACCATAAAGTTCAGGGTCCACTTCTGGGTTCTCTATTCTGTTCCATTGATCTATGTGTCTGTTTTTGTGCCAGTACCACACTGTCTTGATGAACACAGCTTTGTAGTACAACCTGAAATCTGGCATTGTGATGCCCCCAGATATGGTTTTCTTTTTTAAAATTCCCCTGGCTGTTCGGGGTCTTTTCTGATTCCACACAAATCTTAAAATAACTTGTTCTAAGTCTCTGAAGAAAGTCCATGGTATTTTGATAGGGATTGCATTATACGTGTAAATTGCCCTGGGTAAAATTGACATTTTCACAATATTAATTCTGCCAATCCATGAGCGTGGAATATTTTTCCATCTCTTTGTGTCTTCCTCAATTTCTTTCAGAAGTGTTCTATAGTTTTTAGGATATATTTTGAGAACCATTTGAATGGTAAATGGTTCTCCAACCTTTATTTTCAGGTTGTAGGTGTCTTTCTGTCTAAAATGAGTCTCTTGTAGACAGCAAATAGATGGGTCCTGTTTTTTTATCCAGTCTGAAACCCTGCGCCTTTTGATGGGGTCATTAAGCCCATTCACGTTCAGAGTTACTATTGACAGATATGAGTTTAGTGTCATCATGATATCTATTTAGTCCTTGTTTTTGTGGATTGTTCCACTGAACTTCTTCTTAAAGGGGAATTTTAAGAGTCCCCCTTAAAATTTCTTGCAGAGCTGGTTTGGAGGTCACATATTCTTTCAGTTCCTGCCTGTCTTGGAAGCTCTTTATCTCTCCTTCCATTTTGAATGAGAGCCTTGCTGGATAAAGTATTCTTGGTTGCATGTTCTTCTCATTTAGGACCCTGAATATATCCTGCCAGCCCTTTCTGGCCTGCCAGGTCTCTGTGGAGAGGTCTGCTGTTACCCTAATATTCCTCCCCATGAAATTCAGGGACTTCTTGTCTCTTGCTGCTTTAAGGATCTTCTCTTTATCTTTGGAATTTGCAAGCTTCACTATTAGATGTCGAGGTGTTGAACGGTTTTTATTGATTTTAGGGGGGGATCTCTCTATTTCCTGGATCTGAATGCCTGTTTCCCTTCCCAGATTGGGAAAGTTTTCAGCTAGGATTTGTTCAAATACATATTTTGGCCCTCTGTCCCTTTCGGCGCCCTCGGGAACCCCAATTAAACGTAGGTTTTTCTTCCTTAGAGTGTCATTTATTTCCCTTAATCTGTCTTCATGGTTCTTTAATTGTTTATCTCTTTTTTCCTCAGTTTCCCTCTTTGCCATTAACTTGTCTTCTATGTCACTCACTCGTTCTTCCACCTCGTTAACCCTCGTCGTTAGGACTTCTAGTTTGGATTGCATCTCATTCAATTGATTTTTAATTTCTGCCTGATTGGATCTAAATTCTGCAGTCATGAAGTCTCGTGAGTCCTTAATGCTTTTTTCTAGAGCCACCAGTAGCTGTATAATAGTGCTTCTGAATTGGCTTTCTGACATTGAAGTGTAATCCAGATTTTGTAACTCTGTGGGAGAGAGGGCTGTTTCTGATTCTTTCTTTTGAGGTGAGGTTTTCCTTCTAGTCATTTTGCTCAGTGCAGAGTGGCCAAAAACAAGTTGTATTGGAACACGGGGGAGTATCACTGGTCCGTCTAGCTGGTCTTCTGGGGGAGGGGCCTGTTGCGCTGATTTTCAGGTGTTAGCACTTGGGGGAGCTGCTCTGCCCCTGCCTGCTGCAGGGCTCAGCGGGGGTTGTTTACCCCGTGGGACCCAGGGAGGAACAGCAGCAGTTGCTATGGCAACTCTGGAAGCCTGGATTCAGCCTCCGCAGGAACTACGGGGCTCGGGGCTCTCGGCTCTCCGTCCGCAGGGCCTGGAGGCTCCGGGGCGGGGCCGCTGATCTGCTCAGCTCGGGGCAGGAGCGTCCTCGCTGTCCTGGGCCCTCCCGGCCTCTGCCTGTCCCGGGGAGGCCGGATCCTGGGCTGTGTCCCGGCGCCCTGTGCTCCGGGGCCTGCGCTGTGGGATTCGCGCTCCCGCCCCGCAGCCCCCTCCGCGGAGCCGCCGCCCGAGCCCCTCCGAGCTGCTCCGGTCGGTCCCGCCGTGCGCGCTGCAGCCCTTAGGGAGCTCGGAGCACTCTCCCGGGGCGCAGGTGCCTGTTAGTGTCCCCGGGAGCCCGAGGGCATCCCCGCCCTCCTGGGTCCTGCTCCAACTCCCTGCGAGCCCCTTTCCGCCCGCCCGGGAAGGTTGGTGCAGCTCCTGCTCCTCCGGGACGGGGCTCTCCTGTCCTGGGGACACTCGCCCCGGCCTCAGCCCGGCTCCTCGCGGGGCCCCTCCCCCTCGGAGGCCTTTTGTTCCTTTATTTCTTTTTCCCCGTCTTCCTACCTTGATAGAAGCGCGGACTCTTCTCACTGTAGCGTTCCAGCTGGTCTCTCTTTACATCTCAGGCCGAATTCGTAGATTTTCAGGATGGTTTGAAGGTTATCTAGGTAATTTGGTGGGGACAGGTGACTTGGGGACCCTGCTCTTCCGCCATCTTGCCCCTCAAATTGTACATTTCTTAAAAATGGATAGTTTGCTTTACATATTAAAGCGGATTTAAAGGAAAACAACATTGTATCTTTCTCAAACATAATTCTACTATCCTTTGAATAAATAAGCATGACTGCATTTTCTCTCTTAAAAGGGGTACCCATAAATCCTATATATCTAAATGATATTAATTCTTTCACTGGATTAGACACAATTCTACTTAAGATCCTTTAACTTAAAAACCAAGTTATAGGCATAACCAATACCAGAACATCTTATATAAAATATTAAAGAAAGAAGATGAGGGGGAAATTGATCGACATATTCAAAGATAGTAATACATCAAGGATGAAGAGTATATAATTGCTATAGCAGTCATACCTGCATCTGAATATAGGGCTGTAGTTGGAACTTTTTTTTCACTACCCAAACCAATATTCTCTGTGCTGTCAGCCAATTTTTCTGCTGGTTAGGGTATTTTTTTTTAGATTATTTATTTTTTTTTAGAGAGAGAGAGAGCATGTGCGTGTATGCTTGTGCATGAGTGGTGGGAGATTGAGGGGGAGGCAGAGGTAGAGGGAGAAAGAATTTCCAGTATACTCGATGCTATTGGCAAAAACCCATCTAGGCTCCATTCCATGATCCCACAGATCATAACCTGAGTGGCAGTCAAGATTCCCATGTTTTTTTTTTTTAATTTTTTTTTTTATTTATTTATGATAGTCACACAGAGAGAGAGAGAGAGAGGCAGAGACACAGGCAGAGGGAGAAGCAGGCTCCATGCACCGGGAGCCCGACGTGGGATTCGATCCCGGGTCTCCAGGATCGCGCCCTGGACCAAAGGCAGGCGCTAAATCGCTGCGCCACCCAGGGATCCCCAAGATTCCCATGTTTAACCGACTGAGCCACTCAGATGCCCTGGGGTACTTCTCTTAGTAGGGGTGATCTTATCTCTTATTCTGAAAAGATCTGAAGGTCTGAGCCATTACCAGTCCTGCCTTATTAGGTTGTTATAGGATATTTTTATAACTTATCCTGGAATAGCAGTTTTAAATAGGTACTCTGAGAATTCTCTAAGCTTAGGCTGAATTCTCTGGTCCAGAGGTTAAGCATCAATTCTATTTTTCCTCCATAATCAAGCTCAGTCACTCCAGTCAATAAAGTAACACCCTTTTTAATACATTGTTTAAAGGGTAAGGTAAACCTGAAGAGGTCAGATGGCAGCATTATTTTATAGCCCATGGGATTATTATTCTGCTAGAAACTAACACCTACTAACTAGAACATCTACATAGAACTGTCAAAAAAAAAAAAAAACAGAAGAAAAAGTGAAGAAAATATAATAGTAATTAAAATAATTACAAGATTTGATCAAAAAAGGAAGAGATAACAGGAATTTGAGAAAGCATGAAGTAAAAAAAAATCAAAATTTAAAAAACAGGAGTGTTTAACATGACAAAGGCAATAAAGAAATATATTTCAAGAAGGAATAAGGGTTAAATGTGCTGAATGTTGCTCAGAGATCTGTTCAGATGAAAAGAGAATTGAAAATTTAATTTCTCAACAAAAAGACCCCTGGTGACTTTGCTATGTGGAAAGTGAGTGAATAGTGTGAAGGACTCAGACTAACATAAATTGAAAGCAAAAGGAAGATAGAATATGAAGAAAGCAGGTGGAGATTCTTTTAGAGAATAATTTTTGGAGGGGATTAGGGAAACAGTTGAAAAACTTGAGAGAAAAGGAATTTTAAAATGGCATATAAATGTTTGTATGCAGCTGATTATGATACATTGGAGAGAGATGACTAAGACAGGAGAGAAATAAAATCCTGCATAATTAAATTTTAGTCTTTAAGCCTCTATATATGCAGACATACAGAGCATTTGACTTCAGTCAATATTTGAGCCACCTCTTTGCCTTTTCTACTACTGGATCATTGATGATCAGATTAAACTGCTAAGAAACTGTTGTTTTGGTCAACATGGCACCATCCAGTCAGCAGCTCCCCATCTTTGTGTCTTAAGTGGGGCATCAAATTGTCTCGGTATTGCCAGGAGCTTTAAATCTTAGAGTCCTACCTACACCTCCTAGTCTTAAAATATCCTGTGTTTATCCGTGGGAATATTTTTTATTGGGCATAAATTATTCTTTCTTTATATTTATAGTCATTTATTTCTCTATTTCCCAAAATCTTTTTTCCTAGATTTTTGGACTCAGATCAAATTATAATCTCTTTAAAGGCTCTAAACATTTATAAACAAAAAGCCAGAAAGATAAGTGCCTACGGGCACCTCTGTCTTCTGCCAAGACATAAATCTCCCCTAAGGCACAAACAAGATGCTAGTTTAAGAAAACATAAACAAGGCACTTGCCTAAATACGGAAGAGATGAACAGAAAAATATTTGGAGGAAACCAAAACAAAGCGATTCTCTCATATCTCGCAGTATGTTCTAATGAAGATATACATAGACACAAAGATGTACATGTAGATGTAGATATTCTTACACATATATGTATATATGCATATATAGAGACATATATATTTATTGTAGGAAATGATAGATAAACCTCCAGGGCCACAAGCAGGTCAGCTTCAAAATCTGCCCTTGAAGCTATTTCATCTAATCACTTCCTGCTTTTTCTCATGAATTTATTGATTCTCTATGACTTCAATTTACCTTCACAATAACTCCTTTTCTGTCAAGTGTGGAAACACTTATAACTAGGGACAGTGCAGTTTAAATGGCTCAAATGGTTGTTTTTATTGAGGTCTATAATGTAAAAATCTGAAAATTATATGGTATTTTCTGACAAATTATAAGACAAACTAAAGAAAAACTGTTGGCAAATTAAAAACAAAAATATTCCATCATTCTTCCATTTGATCTCTAAGAGCGTGCACTGTGTGAGGAGGGCTCTGAGCTAGAAATGTAGTCATTTCTGACCTGTATTGTTATTAAAGAGCCTACTTACTGTCTGACTCACTTCATGCCCAGAGCAACAGTGGTGCATCCAGTTTGTGGAGCTCTGGTTTTTTGGCTTACATTCAAAACATTTAAAGTTGGCATTATTCAACTTGGGTTATTGAAGTAAATTGAAATAAAACATTTAATTAAATGCCATTAATCCATACTTGCACTCTGAGGTGATTTTATCACAAAGAAGACATTTTCCTACATAAGAAAAATCAGAAGATTTTCACAAGAATATACAAGTACTATTAACAAAGCACTGACATTTCCCCTAGGATCTATGTCACTATTAAGCTGGAATCTATGTCAGTTTTGGTTTCAATTCTAGACCTTTACTTTCCCCTAAAAAAGGAACTAAAATTCTGGCACTTCTATTTTGTCTACATAGTTTAAGCTCTCCACTAGTATAGAATAAGAGAGAGGAATACAGTAACGGGGGCAATACTCAAATCACCTGCGAAGCTTTCTTCCTCTCCTAGGTCATGTTGGAATTTGTCCTCTAGGTTTTCAATTTATTGCCCTTTATGAGAATTACAAGATTTTTTTTATATCCACACCTCTGTAGCAAAATACCTAGCACAGAGAACAGAGTATCTTGTATATCTAAAAATTTCTGATATATATATCTAAATATATAATATATTGCAATATATATCTTATTTATATATTATATATTATTTGTATACTGTATATATATATATATATATATATATAATACACACAGAGAAACACAGAAATTGCTGTACAGATTATATTGGGGATTTTTTCAGATAAAAAAGAAATAAAAGTTAAAGAAATAAAAAAGAAATAAAAGAAATAAAAATAAGTTAAAGAAATAAAAATATATTTGTATGAAAATATCATCGTTATATTTTATTATTATGAAAAGAGCTTGACTAGCAAATAGTCAAGTTAGAAAGGTTAATGGTCACTTGTCCCATCAAAGAGCCTTTTAAATACAGAATATAATGTACATTCACTAAGCAGAAAGGGTAATAGCTGTACTGTCTCATAATTGTCACTAAAGACCAACCTTCAAGGAATATTCTGTCACATAAATACTCTTACCCTCATAAATAATTTGATCTGAGGTCAAAGACAAAGAGGTCATATGTCATAGGTGGTCAATGGTTAAACAACTGCATTCTCAATAATATTCTTTCACTTTTTTGCAATAACCTATAAAGATATGGTAAACTAAAGAGGTATTCACTGATCCTCAAGACACAGCACCATGTTGTCTGGCGTGTATCACATCTCATAATAACATTTTTAAGGATACAGGTAGAGGCAAGAATATTATGGATAGTAAATATCCTTAATAAAAAATAGACTATTTGGACTTTTTTTCTACCACAATCATAGTTACCTTAATTGAATCACTTTTTTAATTTCTAAAAATTTTATTCTAAATCCAATATAGTTAACATACAGTATTATATTAGTTTCAGGTGTACAATATTCAACAATTCTATAGATTCCATAGATTCAACAATGCCACACATTACACAGCGCCCATCAAGATAAGTGTCCTCTCCATCTCCTTCACCTATTTCACTACCCCCCCACCTCACCTCTGGTAAGCATCAGTCTGTTCTCTCTAGCTAAGAGTCACTTTTTTGGTTTGTCTCTTTTGTTTGTTTTGGTTCTTAAATTCTACATATAGATGAAATCATATGGTATTTGTCTTTCTCTGACTGTCTTATTTTCTTTACATGATACTCTCTAGATCCATCCATGTCATCAAAAGGCAAGATTTCATTCATTTTTATGGCTGAGTAATATACTATTATAGAAATAATACTATAATATACAGTATATATTATATACTATAAAAATATATAATAATATGTGTATATATATTTATATTTATACACACACTGCACTTTTTCTTTAACCATTAATCTATCAATGGACATTTGGGTTGCTTCCATATTTTGACTATTATAAATAATACTGCAATAAACATAGGAGTACACATATCTTTTTGAATTTGTGTTTTCATGTTCTTTGGTAAATACTCTGCAGTGGAATTACTGGATCATATGGTAGTTCTATTTTTAATTTTTTGAGGAACCCCCATACTGTTTTCCACAGTGGCTGCATGAGTTTACATTCTCACCAACAGTGCAAGAGGGTTTCTTTTTCTCCACATCCTCACCAACTTGTTTTTTCTTGGTTTTGATTTTAGCCGTTTGACAGACATAAGGTGATATGGCATTGTAGTTTTGATTTGCATTTTCCTTTTTTTTTTGAAGATTTTATTTATTCATGACAGACACACAGAGGGAGAGGCAGAGACACAGGCAAAGGGAGAAGCAGGCTCCATGCAGGGAGCCCAACGTGGGACTCGATCCTGGGTCTCCAGGATCACACCCAGAGCTGAAGGCGGCGCTTAACCGCTGGGCCACCGGGGCTGCCTTGATTTGCATTTTCCTAATGTTGAGTAATATTGAAAATCTTTTCATGTGTCTGTTGGCCATCTGTGTACCTTCTTTGGAGAAATGTCTGTTCATATTCTCTGCTCATTTTTCTTTAATTATTCATGAGAGACAGAGACAGAGAGAGAGAGAGAGAGAGAGAGAGAGAGAAAGAGAGAGGCAGAGACACAGGCAGAGGGAGAAGCAGGCTCCATGCAGGGAGCCCAGTGTGGGACTGGATCCCGGGACTCTGGGATCCTCCCTGAGCCAAAGGCAGATGCTTAACCGCTGAGCCACCCAGGCATCCCACTGATCATATTTTAAATTGGCTTCTGTTTTTGTGTGTTGAGTTGTATAGATTCTTTATATATTTTGGATACTAGCCCTTTCCAGATATGTTATTTGCAAATAAATTCCCATGCCATAAGGAGGGCAACCTTTTAGTTTATTTCCTTTATTATTGTGCAGAAGCTTTTTATTTTGATGTGATCCCAATTATTTAATTTTGTTTTTATTCCCCTTGCCTTAGGAAACATATCTAGAAAAATCCTTTGATGGCTGAAGTCAAAGATATTAGTGCTTATGTTTTCTTCTAAGAGTTTTATGGTTTCAAGTTTCACATTACAATTTTTAATTCATTTTGAGGTTATTTTTGTGTGTGGTATAAGAAAGGGGTCCAGTTTTATTAATTTGCATATAGCTGCAGTTTTCCTAGCACTATTTGTTAAAGAGATTATCTTTTCCCCATTGTATATTCTTGTCTCCTGTTATAGATTAATTGAGCCAAAAGCATGGATTTACTTCGGGGTTCTCTATTCTGTCTAATGATCTATGTATCTATCTAGTGATCTAGCGATCTTTGTGGCAGTACGAAATTGTTTTTATTACTATAGCTTGGTGGTGTAACTTGAAATCTAGGAATGTGATACCTCCACCTTCTTTCCCTTTTTTTTTTAATATGACTGTGGCTATTTGTTATCTTTGCGGTTTCACACAAATTTAGGATTATTCTAGTTTTGTGAAAAATTTTGTTGGTATTTTGGTGGGGGTCATGTTAAATCTATAGTTTGCTTTGGGTAATATGGACATTTTAACAATATGTGTTTTTCCAATCCAAGAACGTGGAATGTCTTTCCATTTCTTTGTGCCATCTTCAATTTTTTTCATCAGTGTTTTGTAGTTTTCATAGTACAGGTCTTTCACCTCCTTGGTGAAGTTTATTCTGAGGTATTTTATTCTGTTTGGTGTAATTATAAATGAGATTGTTTTCTTAATTTGTCATTCTGCTATTTCATTATTAGTGTATACAAATGATTAGTGTATACAATAGATTTCTGTGTATTAATGTTGTATCCTGTGACTTTGCCAAATTCATTTATCAGTTCCAATAGTTTTCGGTGTATTTTTTATGTTTTTTTTATACATAGTGTCATGTTATCTGCCAATAGTAAAAATTTTACTACTTGTTTACCAACTTGAATGCCTTTTATTTCTTTTTCTTAATACAGTCATAGGTGCCATAATTGAATCTCTTATGCACCTTCTTGATATCTTAACTTTTTTTAAGATTTATTTATTCATGAGAGACAGAGAGAAAGAGAGAGAGAGACAGGAACAGGGAGAAGCAGGCTCAGGACGTGACCCCACCATATTCTGGGATCAGGGGACCTGAGCCAAAGGCAGCTGCCCAGCCACTGAGCCACCCAGGCGTCTCGATATCTTAATGTTTTAATTTGAATCTGAAATGGGAGAGAATGGGAGCTTTTAAAAAAAAATCTAACTTTCTAATTACTATGAGGCTTTAAATGGGTTACCAGCTGTGCAAGTACTCAGAAATTGGCTTTATTTATCTTAGGCACTGAGAAACCTAAGGATTTGAAGAATCTCAGATCAATTATAAAAAAATTTCATAAGGACAAAGTTACAAAAGAAAAAAAAAGTGATAAAGGAAACTAAAATAATTGATAATCTTCTAAATTCTACATTCTTGACATATATTATACCTTTTGTTTTGAAAAGTCTACCCTTTAAACTAATTTTTGCATATGAAATTTTAACATAAATATTATCAGATGTTTTTGGTACCCTGCCCTATATCCTAGTCCTTACCACTTCAATATTTAGCAGCTTAATCTCTAACCTGTAGCTCTAGCATTTGTCTAAAGATTTTGTCTTGACTGCTAGACCTTGCTTTGCCACATGCTCAGAATGTAAATTATAATCTCTCGGATGCTTTTAAGCTTTGTTTAACAAAATCCATAAAGACAATTGTCTGTAGGCATCTCTGCCTTCTGCAGAACAAATGTCTTCCCCCAGGAAAGAAAGCACATATACTGCTTTATTAACACTACTGTGCCCACCCCCAATAACCTTCAACCAATAACTGAAGAAAGTTGTGTAAATTCCTCATTTCCCCTCATGCTACAGATGAGATACATCTCAGCCAAGTGCTTTACATTTCAGTGCATGAGTTTTCCAGCACAACTAAGCACTAGGGGCTAACAGTGATATCTGGCTTGGTAAAACACATTTTATGGTTCCCTTTTCTTTATTGTCTCATTTTCTACTCCCCTGAGTTTACCTTCATGTACCAAGTAAAGCCATTTTACTGAAATCTTTATGTCTGAAGACACCCAAAACTAATCACTAATAATTTATCTTACAGTGTTGCACCAATGTTACATAAGAACAAATTTATGTATAATTATTTCACCCCCTCCCACAATAACAGAAGGAGGGAGAGAAGGAATAAGAATGAAAGACAAGAATAGTTTCTCTTCTTTATTAGCCCAAAGAAATTACCACAGCTGTCAAATATAAGCAGGTGACAGATCAGAGCAAAATACTTAGCACTGTGGTATTAGCATTGTCCAATGAGGGTGAGTTTTCTGTAATACTAATGCTAACAATAAAGGGATAACAAGAATATTTTTGGTTAATAGTTAAAACATGTGTGATGACTAAATATACTTACTTTGCCATTAGGATCCCATGATAGCAAGCACATACTTTTCCAAAATCTTCATTGGATGTTGAGACACAGTGCACTGTGTGTGTGGGTGGGGGTGGGGGTGGGGGATCTTGTGCTTAAGCAGTTTAGCTTCCCCAGTCTCATCTATGAAAATGTCATATAGTAATTACTCCAGGCAATTTTTCAATTAATTTCTGTAGAGATCCCAAATAATGCATTTTTCCCCAAGTTTGAATGGACTTGCATATGTTTGCTAATTTAAGTATGGGCCACAATGTTCAAAACAATGGAATCTCTGACATTATTTTGATAATAGATACAGTGAGCCTTCCTATAACAAGCCTCCCTCCCCTGCTTCTTCAGCAAGCATCAACTTTGGAAAACACTAAAAAACAAACAAACAAACATTACTTTGGTCCTTTCTGGACACAGTAAGCACAGAAAATGAAAATCCTTTTAATTATGTTTACCCTCAATGCCCAAACACAATAAAAATGGAGTGGCAGAGGGAATCAAGTACCAGAAAAATGATTACTTGAAGACAACAGTGACTTTGATTTGGTTATTTCCAAATTGTCTGTATTGAGTAAAAAAATCAATAGCATAAAGCATTCAGTGGAACCTTTTATAAAAGACACACATGTACGGGGGGTTGTTGGTCTCACTAATAGTGACAACCAGACATATTTTTTATGTTTTAGCTACCTTTCAGAGACTAACTTTGCTCTCTGAATATGTGTGTTGAATTCCTTGTGTACTTAAGATTTACTCAGATATCAAGGAACTCAACATGTGGTCCATTAGATTTACAGTAAACTTGTGATGATTTCTTAAATATTTTTCAGCATTCTTTAAAATTGAATCCTTTCAAATATTTGATTTTCAATGATATGTGAATTCCAACATCTTTTATTGCCTCTCATCTCCATTATAAATGAGAGGAAATTATTTTATATTGACTAATACTGTCTACTCCCAGAGAACCTCCATCTTTTTTTGGTACCTCTCAATTCTATTATATCTCAAATTTTAGACTGAGATTTCCAATTGTTAATAGACATCCTTATGTGATTATCTCATAAGTACCTCAACTAAACATGTCCAAAAGTGTGCATATCTTTTTTTCTTTTTTTTACTTCCCAAATCTATTTATCCTCCTGTGTGACTTATTTTCTTTGGCTGCCCCATTACTCATCATATAAACAAAATCTCTCGATGATAATCCTATTTTCTTCATTCTTATCCCAAATCCCATACTTCACCCATTCTCATTCCTTTCACCAATTACCAGTTATTAAATCTTTATTCAGATATAGCAGGAAAAATTAAAATAGAATTTCAGAATGACATGTAGCTATCTCAACTCTGTGTCAGAATTCTGATTCTTTTTTTTTTTTAATCTAAAGACTCAGTCTGTGGTTAGCTTTGTTTCATTCTATTCACTCAACTATCAGAATATTGTATTTTATATCTTCAAGTTAAAAATTTTTTATTTAATAGAATATGATAAGTTTTAAACTCAAAATGAGATATATTTTTAAATATTCTTTATGTGAAATAGGATCTATTGAAGCTTAACTATGTGTCTCTTTGGAACACAGACGATAGGAATTATCTTGTGCACAGGGTTATTTTAAATTAGAGAGAAATTTTAAAAATAATTTTTATAAATAAAAATAATTTGTCAAAAGAACTCATTTTCCTTACATATTCAATTGCAAAAATATTTCCCATAATTTGTGCAGATACATTTTTTCTGTGCTAACATTTTGACCTTGATGTTGACATTTATCATCAAATTTAAATTAAATATATAAAGTATTTTGGCTACTTTTCTGAAAATCTGTTATATTATTACTGGGTGCATAAATCCTAGCTATTTTTTGCAATAAATATTTAACAATCAAATAAATGAAATGAAAATTTTTTTCTATGTATAAACACCTAAGTTTACACATGGAATGAAGTAAAAAGAGTTCAGTAAGGAAATAACTACATATATATCTTTTTAAGATTTTATTTATTTATTCATGATAGACATAGAGAGAGAGGCACAGACACAGGCAGAGGGAGAAGCAGGCTCCATGCTGGAAGCCTGATGTGGGACTCGATCCCGGGACTCCAGGATCATGCCCGGGGCCAAAGGCAGGCGCTAAACCGCTGAGCCACCCAGGGATCCCTGGAAATAACTACATATTTAATATTAAATCATATTTAATAATTTCCCTCATTGATATAAAATTGCCTCCTATTCCTTTTTCTAAAGTATTAATAATTTCTCAATGCTGAATTAAATAAGCACTTGTAGTGAGGATTATTTACACCAAATTATATATATATATATATATATATATTTAAAAATTTTATAAGGAACATTTTTTTATTCTTTATTTGAAAGTATGGAATCATGGCCAAGAGTACCTGGTGTTTCCTATAGTCAACTGTGTCTTTTATTTATAATTTACAAAAATGTTTTCCTGTGTTTATCAAAATTACCTTCTACACTATTCCAGTGCCACAAAAATAAAATGATAATGGAATCATTTTAGTGTAAATGGAATAGCCACTGCACCATCTGTTGCACATATCTGAAATGAATAGAAGACTGGCCTGATGCCACCCTCTTGAGTCCCAAAACCGTCCATCTACCAGCCAAAAATAAATAATCAATTTATTTATTTTTTTGGCAAAACTAGTAAATCTTATTAACTTTGCTATTTAATTACCTGAAATATTTCAATATGATTTGGGGATAAAATGAACATGAATGTGTTTCTTCTATCAGTGCTCTTTAAGATGCTAAAAAGCTAGAGTTGCCTGTTTACCTTAATTAGAAAACATTTAAGCCTCGACTTGACTATCTACAAATGTAAAGTTAGGTCATTTCAACCAGCATTTTCTTCCTTTCTTCTCATCACATATGCTTTTCTTATTACAAATTTGTCTCTCATTTTTCAGCATTGATGCTTATGACATAGCATTAGCCTAAATCATTATCTTTGCCTAATGAATGAGTCTTCAGTTCACCTCATACTTGTTTGATTGTACAACGCTGGTTTCTGGTATCATTTGTTCTTTGTATCTCAGACTGAGATCTGTAAATACAATCTTTAGGTTCAATGAACTATTAATGTGTGTATGTGTGTGTGGACATGTATGTATAATTTTGTATTTTTATTTTCATGAAAATTTAAGAAGATATTAATGGGTCTATTTTTTCCAATCACTAGTATACAATATTTTCTTTGACATAGTTATCAGATTTCAGTGCCTGCATTTACTTATGCCAGTATAATCTTTTAAATAGTTTATTTATTTACTTTATGGAGAAAGAGAGAAAGAAGGAGGAATAGAGAGAGAGAGAGAATCTCAAGTAGACTCCATCCTGAATGTAGAGCCCAAGGTGGGATTCAGTCCCATCACCCTGAGATCATGATCTGAGCCAAAATCAATAGCCAGATACCTAACCAACAAAGCCACACAAATCCCCCACTCTTTGTTTATAATTGCAACATCACCAATGGAACCAAAAGATGTTTGGCATAATATATCAGATAATGATTCACAATAATGTGAATATAGAAATAAGGGGGAGAATTGAAGCATAACATAGCATATAATGATATAGGTAAATTGAATTAGAAAGAAAATGTAGAGGAGAACCTGGGTGACTTAGCTGGCCCCATATCAGGATCCATGCTTAGCACAGAGACTGCCTGAGATTCTCTTCCTCTCCCCCAGCCCCAAGCCCTACTCACACTTTCTTTCTCCCTCTCTCTCTAAAATAAAAAAATGAATAAATATAATCTTTTTTAAAAAGTGTAGAGTAGCACTGTTTTAATTGTGATTATGCCAAAATAAAGATAATCAAGTAAAAAGAAACCATAAAAATGTGCAAATTCATTTTTCCAGTACATCCAATATTGGTGACATATTTTCAGTAAGACAACATTGTTTGTCAAAACTTATTTTGTCAATTTGATTTTTTTTAATATTTTATTTATTCATGAAAGGCACAGAGAGAGAGAGAGAGGCCGAGATACAGGTGGAGGGAGAAGCAGGCTCCATGCAGGGAGCCTGACATGGGACTCCATCCCGGATCTCCAGGATCAGGCCCTGGGCTGAAGGCAGTGCTAAACTGCTGAGCCACCTTGGCTGCTTTTTTTTTTTTTTTTTTTTTTTACTTTTTAATGCTTTATTCATTGATTAAAATCATATACATATAACATATAATATCAGACTTCAGTTCAAACATTCTTTGTTTTCTTACTTTCTGTCAGGAGTTATTTTATCTGGTTACACTTCTAAGATAAAAATCTCACCACATCTGACACTTACACACACTATACTAATGTATTCATATTATTGATGTATATATTAAATTCATATGGTTTGTGCTCATTGAAGACAAAATAGTGCATATAAGTCCAAAGATCTTTTTATTTTTTTAATTTATTTTTTAATAAAGATTTTATTTATTTATTTATTTATTTATTTATTTATTTATTTATGAGAAACACACAGAGAGAGAGAGAAAGTGGCAGAGGGAGAAGCAGGATCCACGTGGGGAGCCCGACTTGGGACTCTCTCCTGGGTCTCCAGGATCATGCCCCAGGCTGAAGGCAGCACTAAACTGCTAAGCCACTGGAGCTGCCCAAAAAATCTTTTTAATATAAGATACTAAAACCACTTGTGAGACAAATAACCTTTTTTCTATAAGTAGAATTATATCTAGACATCTGTTCCACAAATTATGTTTCCAAAGTTAACAACAGAGTTGAATTTTTTGCTCATGAACATATATTTAGAAATTCTCAATAAAGTATTAGTAAATATAATTCAAAAATGAAAAAAATAATTATACATCATGACCAAGTGGAATGTATCCTGGGTATATAACTGGTTCAACTGTTTAAAATTAATTGATGTAATCCATCACTTAAATACATCAAGAGTGTATGGGGGGATCTCATAAAAAAAAGAAATAAAGAAAAGAATGCCTTTAATGTCTTTTTGTTGTCTGATTGCTGAGGCTAGGACTTCCAATACTATGTTGAATAGCAGTGGTGAGAGTGGACATCCCTGTCTGGTTCCTGATCTTAGGGGAAAGGCTCCCAGTGCTTCCCCATTGAGAATAATAGTGAAGGGGAATATAAGGGAAGGGAGAAGAAATGTGTGGGAGATATCAGAAAGGGACACAGAACATAAAGACTCCTAACTCTGGGAAATGAACTAGGGGTGGTGGAAGGGGAGGAGGGCGGGGAGTGGGGGCGAATGGGTGACGGGCATGGAGGGGGACACTTGACGGGATGAGCACTGGGTGTTATTCTGTATGTTGGTAAATTGAACACCAATAAAAATTAATTTATTAAAAAAAAGAAAGAAAGAAAAGAGAAAGAAAAAGAAAGAAAGAAAGAAAGAAGAAAGAAGAAGAAAGAAAGAAAGAAAGAAAGAAAGAAAGAAAGAAAGAGAAAAGTGTTTGACAAAATCCAAATTCTATTCATGATAAAAACTCAACAAACTAAGAACAGAGGCGAACTTCACAATATGATAAAGAACATCTACACAAACCTCTAGCTAACATCATACTTCATCATGAAACACTTGAAGATTTCCTTCTAAGATCAGAAATAATGCAGTGTTTTCTCTTACTACAGATTTTCAACATTTACTCAACTCCTACCTAATGCAGTAAGAAAGAAAAAAAAAGTAAAAGTATACAGATTGAGAAGGAAAAAATAATATTGTGTTTGATTGTAGATGACATGATTATCTATGAAGAAAATCCAAGAAAACATTTTTATTAATATTGCAGAATATAAGGTTAATATACAAAAGTCAATCACTTTCATATATACCAACAATGAACAAGTGGAATTTGAAATTTAGTACATTACCAATTACATTAGAACAAACAGAAATAAAACTCCTTGGTATAAATTTAACAAATATGTTAATATGTTATGTTAACAAATATTTGTTAATATGTTATCTAGATGAGGAAAATTATAAAACTCTAATGAAGGATATAAAAGAAAAGCTTCATCAATGGATAGATAGCCCTGCTCTAGAAAGGAAGAATCTGATTAACAGATTTTAAAATTTATATGGAAAGGCAAGAGACCCAGAACAACCAACATGATATTGATAGAGAAGAATGAAGTTGAAGGATGACATACCCAACTTACTTCAAGGCTTACTTAAAGCTACAATGACCAAGACAGAGTGATATCATTAAAAGAATAGATAAATAGATTAATGTATTAGAATAGAGAGCTCAGATATAGACTCACATAAGTATAATCAAATGATTTTTTGGCAAAGGAGCAAGGGCAATACTATGGAACAAAGATTATCTTTTCAGCAAATAGTATTGGAATGACTAAGTATCCACATGCAAAACAATTAATTCATACACATACTTTATAAAATTCACAAAAATGTACTCAAAATAAGTCATAGACCTAAACGTTAAGCCTAAAACCATGGAGCTCCTAAAAGATAATATGGGAGAAAATCTAGGTGACCTTGGGTATAACAATTACTTTTTAGATGCAATATGAAAGGCATAATCTATGAAATGATATCCTACAGTTCTGTTCTGTGAAAGATAAAGTCATGAGATGAGAAGACACAGATTATGAGAAAATGTTTGGAAAATAAATATTTGAGAAAGGATTGTTATACCAAGAACACTTAAAACTCAACAATAAGAGAGCAACCACTAAAAGTATGGGCAAGAATCGCCTCTGTGGCTCAGTCAGCTAAGCATCTGCTTTTGGCTCAGGTCATGATCCTCACGTTGGGCTATCTGCTCAGTGGGGAGTCTATTTCTTTCTCTCCCTTTGCCCCTCCCCCAGCTTGTGCATTCTCTCTCTCTCTCTCTCTCTCTCTCTCTCTCTCAAATAAATAAATAAAATCTTTAAAAAAAAGGATGGCTGAAGGCCTGAACAGAAATCTCATCAAAGAAGATAGAGATGGAAAGTAGGCATACAAAAAGATGTCCATCATTCCGTCTTCAGAGACTTGAAAATAAAACAATGAGACCACTATGCACTTCATAAATGGCTGAAATTCAAAACACTTAGAAACACTAAATATGGGAGATGATTTGGAATATTAAAAACTCTCATTCATTACTGGTAGAATTGCAAAATGGCATAATCACTTTGGAAGACAATTTGGCAGTGTCTTATAAAACTAAACATACTCTTGACCATATGACCCAGCAATTGTACTCCTTGGTATCTTAAATGAATTGAAAAATTATGTCCACACAAAAGCATACATATGGATACTTATAGCTGCTTTATTTATAATTGTTCAAACCTAGAAGTAGCCAAGGTATCCTTCAGTAGTTGAATGGGTAAGTAAACTGCTGTACATCCAGACAATGGAATATTATTTAGTGCTGCAAAGAAATGAGCTATCAAGCTATGAAAGGACATAGAAGAAAGTTAAATGTGTATTACTAAATGCAAGAACCAATCTGAAAAGGCTACATATTGTATGATACCAATTATATATGACATTCTGGGAAGTAAAAAATATGGAAACTGAAAAGATTAGTGGTTGCTATGATGGGAGAGGGAGGGATGGACAGGCAAAGTATAGAGATTTTGAAGACAATAAAACTATTCTCTAAGACAGGACACTCATTGATACATGTTATTATATATTTATCAAAACCCTCAGAATGTACAACATCGAGTGAACCCTAAATAAATCATAGACTTTAGGTAATAATGTGTCAATAATTTCATGTCACTTATTTTAACAAATATATGCTATGATTCAAAATGTCAATATTGGGGAGATTGTGCACATTTGGGAAAAGGAGATATATGGGAACTTTTTGTAATTTCTGTTCAACTTTGCTGTGAATCTTAAACTCTAAAAATAATGTTTATTAATTTAAAACTAATATCTAACATTTCTAATTTATGATAAATACCAATTAACAACTCTGGAAATCTGGCAAACCCCAAGGAAAATAAAGACAAAGTAAATCATACCTATGTAAGTCTTAACCAAAATGCTAAAAATCAAAATTAAAGAGAAATTTTAAAAAATAGTGCAGGTAAGGACCCTATACACTGAGAGGAATAAAGATTTAAAAAGTTGCTGATTTTGACCAGAAAAATAGAGGCCAGAACACGTTTTATCAAACAAAAGAAAAATATTTACAAATTGAAAAATAATTTAAGATACTTAGAGATGAATAAAAGTTGTTGGAATTGATCACTGGCAACCCTGCACTACTAAAAATGCTAAAGAAAAAAAGTAAAAATGCTAAAGAAAGTTCTTTGGACTGAAGGGAAATAATTATAAGCAAAAACTAGAAACTGAGAGAATGAAGAAAGAAGACTATAAATAGGCAAATATAAACATCTATTTTGAGTCCTTTACAAATTTATTGAAAAGTCAGTTTAATTACTAAAGTAAAAATTTAAAAAAGTGATATTGAGTTTATAATATATGTAGGAGGGAAATTTATGACAAAAGAGTGTAATGGATAAAGTCGGAAATGAAAATATAATGTCAAAGGTTTTACGCTATACATGACACAATATGATAGTTTTTCAAAGTAACTGTATTAAAGATGTAGATGTAAATCATTCAGAAAATTCTAAAAAATAAAGCAAAGATCATAAGTAATATGCCAATAATAATGATAAAATGGAAAACTAAAACAAAAGAATAACTACTAAGTTTAATAAATGCAAGAAAAAGAACAAAAATAAGAAAATATAAATCATAGATTTAAACTCAATCACACCGATAGCTCCATCTTTTCTTCTTCTGTCCTGCATTTCTCCTTCCCTCTCCTCCTATGCCCTTCTTTCCTTTCTGGCATTCTCTTATTTGATAGCTTGCTTTCCTCTTAATTAGCTTCTTTTCTTTTTCTTTCTTTCTTTTTCTTTCTTTCTTCTTTCTTTCTTTCTTTCTTTCTTTCTTTCTTTCTTCTTTCTTTCTTTCTTTTTCTTTTCTCTTTTCCTTCCTTCCTTCCTTCCTTCCTTCCTTCCTTCCTTCCTTCCTTCTTTCCTTCCTTTCTCTCTTTCTTTTCTTTCTTTCTTTCTTTCTTTCTTTCTTTCTTTCTTTCTTCTTTCTTTCTTTCTCTTTCTTCTTTCTTTCTTTCTTTCTTTCTTTCTTTCTTTTTTCTTTCTTCTTTCTCTCTACCTTGTTTAATTGCTTCATCTTCCTTTACCCTTTCTACTGTAACTTTGATAAATATTAATGGAAAGAGCACTGTGATTACCTTTCAGTCACCCATCTTTACCTGGAATTATAGATAATATACATTTAATGATTCTTCACTATGCTCTGTCACTATGCTAGGTTCTGGAAATACAGGAGCTAGAGTGTAGAACCAGTAATGTGTCTCATCGGCTTTTATAAAAGCCAATTGCAAAATTTTCAAGAATTTTGCAAGTCAGCTAAATGTCACATCAGTAGCCCAAAATCAGCTTCAGGAAGGAATCTGTGAAATGCTACCTTTCTGAGTCTTTTACTTTCCAGAGAAACAGTTCTTAAATATTTAGCTGCATACTACTGAGTAAAGATTGCTTAAAATAGAGTATAGGCATTATAATAATTTTTTAAAACCACAGTTTTTTAGTGAATACATATATAGGAGGGTCATTCAGCTAATTTTAGAAAATTGTGAAAGCTTTCTAGGAGACTAATGTGTAACTTAAGATAACCTGAAAAATAAGAAGTAGAGGATAAACGTTGCCTACATCTGAGGCTGGGGTGGTAAACAGAAGCCTGAATTTACAGATCTTTGTAAGCCCTGAAAAGAAATTTGAGAAGAATCATGAGACATATTTAGTCAGGTATAACTGAAAGGTTACTCTAGTTAATTAGATTTGAGAAGAAAGTCTTAAGTGTCTTGAGTTCAGGCAGATACCAGTTTCAAGTCTGAAACTTGAATAACTGGATGAAACATATTATCATTTCTGGAGCTAAAAAATAAGAGATGAGGAACAAGTTAAGGAGGTAAAAATGAATTCCACTGTTGATTACTGATTTTTAGTTCTAGGGAATAATCTAGCACATAAGTTGTATGTGTACAAGTCAAACTCAAAAGAATCACTTAGGTTGAAGACTGGTTTGGAAAGCCTTAACATATAGATAATCATAATGGATAAGATCATTTAAGAGGGTTTTAAAATATTTTAGACATCACAGATTCTTCAGAGAAGCTGATGAAATTTTCCAAAAACGTGTAAAGTGTGCCTAACTTCACTAAGGAATCAAAAAATATTCTAAAAGTTGTATGTATTCTCCAGTCTATGAACTGCTGATATATTCTGAGAGAAATTCAGTGGCATAGGTAATAAACCTAAGAAAGACATTTTCAAAACAAAATATTTGGCAGTAATATACATCTTGCAAATTTTATATGATGAAAATCAGCAACTAAATTTTTTATAGTAAGAAATAGTAATTGAATTGTAGTCTGTATGCTATAGAGATCATAATTTTGGCAGGTCCCTTTTCAAAGTCTACTAGCCAACTTTACAGCCTTATTGGGAATACTGGCTATTTCTTCTTTAGAGAATTTTTGATATTTTTAATTTTGAAAATAACATAACCAACTGCAATATAATTTATAAAGATGAAGTGATTTTGGTTTATGCATCCCCTGCTATAGAGTATCTTGATTGCTCATGAATGAAATAAACATTAATTTATACTGGCATTTTAGCTACAAAATAAATGACATTCACCATTTTGATCTAAGCTTTAGTGTGAGAACTGTGCAGTATGCATTTCTCATGTAATATTTAGTCAAAATTTTTATTTCTTCCTAGAGCTGTACTTGTTTCATAATCTTTCTTGAAATAAAACCAATAGAACACATTTATAAAACATAATATGAAGCATTAAATTCAAGAAACATATTAAACTTTACTTGCCAGAGTAGTATTAAACTAAACTCTGTGAGATTCCAAAGAAAGCCCATTTCAAAGCCTATAGAAAATTTAAAGGTTCTTCCATAAACTTTCAGCAAATAACATGTTCATAGCTTAGTTTAAAATTAATTTTCAATGAATATGTATACATTTATTTAAATCAATTTCATGTAAATTGACTACCTGCTAAATATTGTGACAGACTATGAACCTTTTTTTCTGGAAAAGGCCAGATAGTAAATATTTAAGATTTTGTTGGTCTTACTTTCCTTTGTCTCAAGTACTCAACTCCACCACTGTAGTGGAAAACAATGAACCAAAAATACATAAATATATGCTTTTTTTCCCCAATAAAACTAGCAGGAATCTGGTTAGATTTGGACCACAAGACTTGCTCTAGGAGACACAAAATGGGATAGACATGGTGACTAGGTCAGTTTATGTAGACATGGTCACTATATTCATTTTCACATACTTGATATGTCTTCTAATATTAATATTTATATAAAAGATACATGTACATAGTATATAAGCAACTACAAATCAGCTAAAATCTCAATACCCAGTAATAACTTTACTTACCAATTACCAATATTCGTTGAACATGATTCAAAATATGTTCTATATATATGTTCAGTTGGATATTGAAAAAAAATTACATTCTATTTAAAAATAAATAATACACAGGAAGTCTGGGGAGATGGTCAAGTAGCAGGACCCTAAGCTCACCTCGTCCCATGGATACAACTGGATAGCACTCACATCAGTGAAAATAACCCAGAAACAGACCTGAAGACTGCTAGAACAAACTCCATAACTAAAGGCAAAGAAGAGGCCACATCAAAGATAGTAGGAAAAGCAGAGACATGGTGGGGAGCTAGGAGGGCTCTGGAATTCCATGGTCAGGAGGGAGCAGGGACTGCAGAGAAGGGTGAGAAAGATTATCACACCAGGAAGTCATCACAGGGAAGAAAATTCCCAAAACATTAGGCATTGGAAGCAAGTAAGAGGGACCAATTTTGTGAATTCTTACAACCAGCAGGACATAGAGCCTGGAATTTTAAAAATCAGTGGACTTTGCTCGGGGAGAGTGTGGAGAGGGCCTTACCAGGCAGAGTCTCTGCCCTAAAATAGACAGCATGACAAACAGCTCATGGAGATACAGGAGAGAAGCAGCAGTTTGAAAGATGCCTGAGACATATAAGAGAGTTATGCTCAACTCTCAGAGCATGTCCCTGAGAGGCAGGGATCACAGGGAGATCATTCCAGGAACAAAGGAGCAGGCAGGTGCCATTTCCTTCCCCTGCCTCTCAACATAAACATAGGAACCAACCTAGTGCTGACACTTGCTAGGTAATTTGCTTATACCAAGGCCCACTCACCCATGCTTTGGCAGATTCACCTCTCCAGTCACACTTGCCTCGGTTCCAGTGCTGTGGGTCCCCTCCCGGAGAAAATCAGGTAAACCTCACCAAAAGCAGATCTTCTTCCCCACAGGTTTTGCAGGGCCTTGGTCCTGGGGGTGGTGCTGGTCACCTCCTGGGGAGGGCACACCCACCTTTTTAAAATTTCACCCCCACCTACACACATGCTGTACAGAATGGCCTCAACCAGGCCTCCGTCTCTGCAGCAGCTGCGCATCTACTATGGAAGACAATAGGCACAATATTGTTAAAAGTGCATGCCCCACCCGCTACCTGCAAGACCAAGAGACTTGATTGACTTCTAAGCACAGAAAGTTAGACAAATTGAGGAGACTTAAGGAATAGGACAAAACAACAGCAGTTGTTTAATAATAAGTGAAACCAGTTTAATAATATACCTAATAGAGAATTTATTTTTATTAATTTTTTAAAAATATTTTTATTTTTTTAAATTTTATTTATTTATTCATTCATGAGAGATGCAGAGAGAGAGAGAGAGAGAGAGAGAGGCAGAGACACAGGTAGAGGGAGAAGCAGGCTCTATGCAGGGAGCCCGAGGTGGGACTCGATCCTAGGTTCCCAGGATCACACCCTGGGCTGAAGGCGGTGCTAAACCGCTGAGCCACCCTGGCTGCCCATTTTTTATCTTTCTTATTACCTTTGTTTTTAAAGTTTTTTATTTAAATTCTAGTTAGGTAATCTGCACTGTAATATTAGTTTCAGGTGTACAATACAGTGATTCAATACTTACATACAATACCCCTTGCTCACCATAAGTGTACTCCTTAATCCCCATTACATGTTTCACCCATTACCCCTCCCACCTGTGCTCTGGTAACCATCAGTTTGTCTCTATAGTTAAGACTGTTTCTGTTTATCCCTCTGTTTCTCCCCTTTGTTCATTTCTTTTATTTATTAAATTCCATGAGTGAAATCATATGATACTTGTCTTTCTTTGACTGACTTCTTTCACTTAGCATTATACTCGCTAGCTGCATCCATGGTATCACAAATGGCAAGATTTCATTCCTTTTTATGGCTGAGTAGTATTCCATTGTGTATATAAACAATTGGGCTGTGTCCATATCTTGAATATTGTAAATAATGCTGCTATAAATATAGGGGTGCATGTATCCCTTTGAATTAGTGTTTTTATCTTCTTTGGGTAAGTATCTAGTAGTGAAATTAATAGGTCATAGGGTAGCTCTATTTTTAACATTTTGAGGGACATCCATACTGTTTTCCACAGGGCTGTACCAGTTTACATCTCCACCAATAGTACAAGAAGATTCCTTTTTCTCCTCACAAGCACATTTTGTTCTTTCTTTTTTTGATTTTAGCCATGCTGACACATGTAAGATGCTATCTCATTGTAGTTTTGGTTTGCATTTTCCTGATGATGTGTGTTGTTGAGCAGTTTTTCATGTCTGTTGGCCATCCGTATATCTTCTTCCGATAAATGCTTGTTGATGTCTTCTGTCCATGTTTTAATTGAATTATTTGTTTTTTGGGTATTGAGTTCTATAAATTTATTATATATTTTGGATACTAATCCTTTATCAGGTATGTCATTTGCAAATATCTCCTCCAATTCTGTAGTTATGCCTTTTAGTTTTGTTGATCGTTTTTCGTTTTGTTATTGGATTTTTGTTTTGTTGCTTATTTGCTCTGCTGTGCAGAAGCTTTTTATTTTGATGAAGTCCCAATGGTTTTTTGTTTTTGTTTATGTTTTTCCTTTGTCTCCCTTGTCTCAGGAGGCATATCTAGAAAAATGTTGCTACAATCAATGTCAGAGGTCACTGTCTGTATTCTCTTCAAAGATTTTTATGGTTTTCAGGTCTCACATTTAGATCTTTCATCCATTTTGAGTTTATTTTTGTGTTTGTTATTTCACTTTTTACAGTTGCTGTCTAGTTTTGGTCAAAACTATTTGTATAAGGGACAGTCTTTCTCATTGGATATTCTTTCCTGCTTTGTTGAAGATTATTAATTGGTCATATAAGTGAGAGTTAGTTTCTTTCCAGTTTTCTATTCTGTTCTGTAGATATGTGTGTCTATTCTGTTCTATAGATATGTGTGTCTATACTATTTTGATCACTAAAGATTTGTAATATAACTTAAAGTCTGGAATTATGATGCCTCCAGCTTTGCTCTTCTTTTTCAAGAGTACTTTGGCTACTGGGGGACTCTCGTAGTTCCATACTAATTTTAGGATTTTTGTCATACAAAAATGCTCTGATATACAATAGAATATCATTCAGTTATAAAAAGAACAGAAATCTTGTCATTTGCAATAACATGAATGGAGCTAGAGTATAATGCTAAACGAAGTAAGTAAGGCAGAGAAAGACAAAACCATATATTTTCACTCATATGTGGAATTTAATAAATAAAACAAAAGGACAAGGATAGAAAAAGAGAGAGGCAGAACAAGAAAAAGACTCTTAACTATGGAGAACAATCTGATGGTTACCAGAGAGGAGTAAAGTGGGGGCAATTGGTGAAATAGATTATGGGGATTAAAGAGTAAACTTATCACCATGAGCACTGAATAATGTATGGAATTGCCTAATCATTATATTGTACACTTGAAACTAATATAACACTATTACCTATAGTGGAACCTATAGTAAAATTAAAAACTTAAAAATAAACTATATAATATTTTTCTTGAAATTTAAAAAAGAAATTAATTAAAACCAAGGTTTTTTCTAAACATCAAAAATTTGAAATTAACAAGATTTCAATTTTTTCTAAAGAAGAATTAAAAATTATTAGAATGTTAAGATGTGTATTTATTTTTACTATTTTCAATTTTAAATAGTATCAATTAAATTTCTACTTGAAAGACCATGCAAAAAGAACTTATTCTTCTAAGTGATAATATGTACAAAATTTATTTTCACTCAAAGATAGAAATTAAAAGCACCATGATGGAAAAAGATATATCACTATGAAAACTTACAAGTAAGATTATTTTTGAATCAATATATTGGTGAAGACTTTATCAGAAAACTTTAGGATGTGAGATAGACCTTAAAGGATGAATCATAATAATGATAAAAATTATATTATATCTTACGCCTTTTTATAGTTAAAAAGCAATTGTGGACTTATTGTTGTTGTGACTTAAATGTTGTCGTGACTTAAATGTTGTCTAATTTAGGTGGATATCCTTGGAAGCATTATATTTGAAGCTGAGAGAGCAATCTGAACAAAGGTAAGAACCAAGAATCTACAATGTGTGTTTGGGGAGTAAAGTGAATTCTCTGACTTAAAGGAACTACAGGCTAATTATTCTGGCTGACAAAAACATTAGAATCAAAACTGGAAACTGTATGGAATTTACATATTAGGTTTTAGGTCATGTGGAAATCAAATCAGATCTGCATATAGGAATATTCATATAACAACTTCTATTTGGTAGGATTGTAAGGGGGATCAAGAAGTTTGGACAACACATTAAAATATAATTGCAGAACATTATTTATAAGAAGGATGAAATTCTTGAATTAGTAAAATGGAGAGAATATTAAAATACAAAGTGTTTGTTGCAACATTCATTTGGAACATAATAAAAGGACATAGCTATTGTTTTTGGTCTGCTCCTTTTTTCAGGAAAAAGCAAATTCTTTCCTTTGATGTGAGTTTCCATCTTAATCCATGTGATTCTAGGGAGCAAACAATCCAAATTCTTCCTTTATACCAATTCTTTCTCTCTCTTCCTGGTGCTTAACCTCAATCTAACCTGAAAAATGGAATTCCTTTTTTCCAAAAAGGCCAAACTGGGATTAATGGTGGCAGCCTTCTCTTATTTTTCATGGATATAATAATAATGATAATAATAACAATAAATGACATTAAAATATTTTATTTATTTATTCATGAGAGACACAGAGAGGCAGAGACACAGGCAGAGGGAGAAGCAGGCTCCTCACAGGGAGCCTGATGTGGGACTCGATCCTGGGACTCAGGATCACACCCTGACCAAAGGCAGATGCTCAACTGCTGAGCCACCCAGGTGTCCCTAAATGACAATATTTTTAATTGGACACTTAATGTGTGTGAGACATTCCAAGTGATTTGTAAATATGAATTCATTCAGGCTTAAGTTGTTAGTGGGGATAAGAAGAAATGAGAGACAGTTGGAGAAGCAGATGCCTGATGATATTAAGACCACAATTGTAGTTTATATGATCCTGTTTCCTGCATCTCATTCTTTTGATTCTGTGAGTTCTGAAAATGTCTTTCTAGGTACGGGAGCCAACAATCCCATTTTTCTTTAAGCTACTCTGAGGTAATTTGCTAATATTAGAAATAATGTGTACCAACAAATACAGTTCTTGACTGGTTAGACATGAAATCAAAGAAGAAATGGGAATAAATAGAAGATGATTCTGCAGCTTGGAGTCATACTGACTACAAAAAGGGGATTCAGAGAGGACAGAGGGATAATCAGGCATCTATTGTAGGAGTCAGTGACTTCAGATTTGAGAAACCAGCAAGACATTTGTAGTATAAAGGGGATTACTTAAGAATGCAAAGAAAGCTCAGAGCCTACCATTGCTGGTTTTATGACTGTGCTACCTGTGCCATCTCTCATGGTCCCTTGCTCAGGACCACACTTGGTTTAATAATGTGCTTTCACTATCTTGAATTTCTTAATAATTTTAGCTTTGAACTTGTGGTTTTCCAATGGTACAATAGAGCTGATATGTGAGCAGAAGAGATGTGCATCATATGTTCATCTGTCATTCCTTGCTGTCTCATTTGCATATAACATTCACCATATCCCACAGGCAGAGGATTCTAGTAGTTGCATACTCTGTAGGAGTTCAGTGAATACAGAAGTAACTACAGGGTAAATGTGTTCAATCAATGACTGATTAAGTAAGAGCACTGAGAAGCCCAAGGGACCAACCACACTTTCTTTTTGAACCAGAACTTACTTTGAATGCAAAAGAAGACAACAGCATTCTAAGAAATGCAAATGGCCTAGGAATGCCTTCATGTTCTTTTTTACTCATATTACTTTTCTTCATTAGCCAACCACTTACATTGGGAATGATGACATGAAGGAAAGGGAGAGATAAAGCAACCCATGGCTCCCTTTCCTTTAGTTTCTTCTTTAGTCATTAATAAACGAAAGGTAAAGAGTGTTGGCAGAATATGCATATATTAAGAAGCGAAGGAGAAAAGCAATTGAATTAGTTTTGTGTAACATTTCCATTATTCTGATAAGAACAAAATACATATGGATGAATGAGGTACAAAATACGAATTATGTCATTAGGTGATTTTGCACATTAGTTTAACACTCATATTCGCATTTAAAACTAGAATTGTACAATATAAAGATGAATAGTGAAACTCATATTAATAATTTAATATGTTAACTTTTTTTTTTTTTTACTTAGGGCAATATTAAATTCAAACTAAAAACATGTCAGGTCAAGGGACAGACTGTGGGAGAAAGACAAAGTTTTATATCTTAGTATCTTTAATGGCATTGTTTTTCTATTTTTTGAACAAAGAGCCCTGCATTCACATTTTGCATTGGTTCATGCAAATTGTGTAACAAACCTTGAAGTCCATGCTAAAAATAGTAAAACAAACATACGCATGCCCTCTCCATTTGAGGGACTCACTTAGCTGCCCCAGCCAAAATGGGTTTGAAGGAATTAAGGCTAGAAAATGAAGTGACAATAACATGATGATGGTGAGCAGTGAAACAGAATATGCAAATGTAAGAGGTAACCTGGATTCCAAGATCAGCGAACAGGTTAAGGGAAACCAAAGATATATCACCTAGAAGCATACATGGCAAAGTTGGAAAGTAACTATATTCTCCTTTCCTTATATTTCATAGAAAGTATTTCCATGCCTGCAAGGAATCAAACTTGAAGTAACATTTCTGCCTTCTATTCCATCTATTACACTTTACCCTCACAAGACAGGAGTGACTTATCAGATATTAAGAATTCATCATCCCTTTGTTCACTTTTCCCTGTTGAGTCGAACAGAAGTATTAAACATTGGTGTTCTCATCTCTTTGTCTTTATTTTCTCTGTGCAATTGGCTGTCTACAGCATTCAAGCTTCTCTTTCCTGAATAAGGTAAGATTACCAGAGTAGGATCTGTTTTTCCCTACAGGGAAAAATCTGCAAATAGTGTACCTAAATTCACAATATGAGCATGAATGTATAGATTCAATTTGCTCTGCAGGCTAGTATTGGATGATAACAAAGGCTGATATTTCAATCCCTTTTGGAGGCTTTTGTTTACTTTTGAGTGGCTTAAATTCATAAAAGATAGCTGAGATTAATTGTTACCTATGAAGAGATGTTTGTCCTTAAACACTTTACACATAGATATCAGAAGGTAAAGTAGGAGTCAAATGTTATAAAAGTAAGACAAACATGTTGGGAAAATACACAGATATTGCCACCTGAGCTGGTTTCTATGTGTTCATGTTGGCTAAATAAATAGTAAGAGAGTTAAGGGATTTCAGAGAACTTTAGAACTCCTGAGAAATTAATGCTATTGTTGAGGAAGGCTTTTTAAAGATTTAAAATATGTTTAAGGTTAATATTTTTATCAAATTTTCAATAAAAGACAATCTAACACCAATTATCAGGAATGGGAAAGTGGCGATGTGGGAAGATAGTGGAAACACTGTCCTCTCTATCTTCTTTTTTCTTTTTTTTAAGTTTTCTTTTTAAAGATTTTACTTATTTATTCATGAGAGACATACACAGAGAGAGGCAGAGACATAGGCAGAGGAAGAAGCAGGCTTCATGCAGGTTGCTGGATGTGGGACTCAATCCTGGGTCTCGGGGATCACTACCTGAGCTGAAGGCAGGCGCTTAACTGCTCAGCCCACCCAGGTGTCCCCCTCTCTATCCTCAAATTGCTTTAGTATATGATTACTTCATTAGTTACTAGCAGTTTGAAAAAAAGGAATGAAGGATAATCAAGATGCCTGATATTACCATCCATCAGTCATCATGTCTCTTCACCACAAGGGGCAGTTTTAGAAAGTAACAGGAAGAGTTCACAAGAAACAAGTGAAATGTTGTGACAGCAGAAATCTTTGTACCAGTTATCCATTATCATCCATATTATTTTACATGACTTTTATTAGAAGTCATTTGTACCAGATTTTTTATAACATGCTGATGCAAATAATATAAATTATATGATCATATGGCTTTGGAATTTTAAAGATATAAAACACTGTATAACATGAGGGTAGTATTTGATTATTAACACAGATATTCAGAACTAGAGAGAAAAACTTTTTGAAATATATTCTGAAAGACATAAACTATTTCCCAAATGAACTATTTTTTAATGAAACTATTTGCCTAGATCTGAATTTTAGGAAACATGTCAAATGCAGTCACATAAAATAGAGACCTCACAGCATGAAATATTGTTTTCCTGATGCCTAAGATTGCAATTTCTAAGCAGACACATCCCGTGCCTATGAAAAAATTAAGAGTAAGGCAATTTAAGGGAGATTAAATTGTGTGGTTATTACTTGCAAATACAGAAAAAGTCTTATAGGTTCATTTTCTTCCAGATACTAGTAATATTGAAAACAATAGAGTCTAATTTTGGTGTGAATGGTTGTTTTGAGAATAAATATTTTTTAACGTGACCTATTCCAATGTCCTGACAGATAATTTTTGAGGCAAATCCAAATCAGTCAAAAAACCGTATTTATCTACATTTATGTCAGCTTTGACAAGTATAAACTGTCTAAACATTGAGGCATAGTATTCATGAATTTGAAGCTTTTCTTATCCACAAACCATTAATGTAATGACTAGAAATTAAGGTAAATTGTTAATTCTTTGTCCATTTATCATGCCTTTATGAATATCCTAAAAGTATTTTAAGATGCATTATTTCTTATTTTAGTTAGAAAGCCTGTCAGTCTGTTTTTTTTTTTTTTTTTTAAGGTGAGAAGTTTTGTGTGGAGTTGAGTAAAATGTTAAGGTAACATATCAAAAAGAAACAAACAAACAACAACAAAAAAAAAAAAAAAAAAAAAAAAAAAACCTTGGTCCACCAAGGGTTTATTGCCAGTTTTATGAACAACCAGCCTTATATATTATAGTAGTTAAGACTGCCTAGGTTGAGATATTCAGTTTTCCTTTACAGTATCCATATTTATTCTTAGTATATGCTCGTAATAGTTGTTTATTGTTAAAAGAGTTTTCATCTGACTGGTTTAGGAATTTCTTGGCTGAAAGATGAAGCAAATCACACAAGGTAAATCACTTGAGTAAAATGGGGCTAATTGTCAGGTTTGAGAAAACAGCATAGGACTCAGGCACTAATGCATGACCCCTCTCTGTGTGTAGAAGGCAGGTCTTGTATGCCAGCTCTGAATTAACATAACTGCATAGGCCCAATACACACTGCCAAATAAATTTATTTCTAATTTTGCATCCTTGAAAGAGAGGAGTCTGATAAGTCTTTGATCATGTCATGGAGATCAGCCTTTTATCCTTGTATCTATGATTATATCTCATTTGTGCCATATGTGAGTTTAGTCATGCAGTTTAATTTAAACTTTTAGGGATGCTATCTATGATCAGGAAAGTACCCCATAATACCTACTCTTATTGAAAGCTCCAAATGAAAATGGTCATGTTACAAAATGGGTGAGAGGAATCATGGAATTATATGAAAGTAAATGAAACCTACAACTATGCCAGTAACTTTAGGAACATTAAGTATATCAATTTGAACATTCTTCTTATCAGTTATTAATAATAAAATGAACTAAATGTTTACTCTGTTTACCTTTGCTCAGATAGTACCAATTTATGGCTATGTACTGACATGGATTCTGAAGACGACCGTTTATCACTCTGAAAAGGATCTCCCTGATTTGACAAAAAAATTTATGCTTACTCTATTTTATACACAGTTCCATGTGCCTAATAGTACTATCTCAGTTAATCATTATTATAATATCTTAAGGTAGGCACTATTATAACCTCCATTTTAAAGATTTAAAAAGCTGAAGCCTAAAGTTGAGAAGTATGAGTATCAAAGGAAGATTTGAACCAGGCAGCATAACGGTATAATCCCAGCTCCCAACTAATTGTCTTTTTGTAACTTTAGAAATGAAACCTTGAATAGTTGGAACTTGATCTTTTCTGCAAGTTCAAGAAAATTACAATATGGAAAATTTTTCACCTTTTTTGAGAAAAACAAGGTGGCCCTGGTATAGGTATATTGGCAGAAAGCAAAAAGAAGAAGGAAATGAAGATGCCAAATAGCACAATCAGATCTTTAGAGTTTAGAGTGTTTTTCTTAGGCTCATGTATTAGTTTGATGATACTGCCATAACAAAGTGCCAGAGATCAGTGACTTAAACAGCAGAAATTAATCTTTTAACAATTTGAAGAGTAGAACTCTGCGATCAAGTTGCTGGTATGGTTGGTTTCTTCTAAGATCTCTTTTCTTGTGTTATAGATGACCATCTTCTGGCGTCTTCATATGAGTCTGTATGCTTTCTGTCTCCTAATCTCCTCCTTATTTGGAGATAAGTCATTTAAAGAGTAATTAAGTTAAAAAAAGCCTTTAGGGGGAGCACTATTCCAACATAACCAATGTTTAGGGGTATAGAAAGTCAGATTCTCAACAAATGGATTCTGAGGAGGATACAATTCTGCTCATAACAGCTCATAAAAAAAGTATCTTAGAAAAAAGTTTATTTATATGATATTTGTATGTTCTATAAATGTTTTATTTATGTTCTCCTTAGCTTATCAGTGTATTTTTTATTTATTTTTTCATTATAAGTGTATTTTTAAAAAGATTTTATTTATTTATTTATTCATAAGAGACAGAGGAGAGAAGCAGAGACATAGGCAGAGGGAGAAGCAGGCTCCATGCAGGGAGCCTGATATGGTACTCGATCCTGGATCCTGGGATCATGCCCTGAGCCAAAGGCAGACGCTCAACCGCTGCGCCACCAAGTTGTCCCTGTAAATGAATTTTTAAAAAAGATTTATTTATTTATTTGAGAGAGCGTAAGCAGGAATACCTGGGGCGCTTCTCCCTCTGCCTGTGTCTTTGCCTCTCTACTTTGTGTCTCTCATGAAAAAAATACATAAAATCTTTAAAAATAAAATATAATGGGAGAGCATGGACTGCTTTAAAAAAAAAAAAGGGAGTGGGAGGAAGAGAGGGATGAGCGGACTCCATGCTGAGTGCAGAGCCTAACACCAGCCAGTCTTAGGACTCTGAGATGATGGCCAGAGTTAAAATCAAGAGTCAGGTGCTCAACTGACTGAGCCACCACGTGCCCCCAACTTATAGGTGTATTTTTGAAATTCTTGGCAGCCACTATCATACAAAGGGAAATCAATGAGATCCTTTTGGTTTGAATGTTGAGGAAGAGTTTAGTACCATTTGGAATGAATGCTATGTTTAGAGTGGTAATCAAAACACAATAATGGCAAGCATTAAGTGAAACTTTTGTATAAAGAACCGAAATTTGCAGTTGACTTTGCAACTGCACAAGATTATTTACTCTCAATGATGCTTTTTTGCTGAAAAATGGTAGGCATCTGTTTACTTCTGGAAATATATAACATTCATAGGTCATTCTATCATACAAATACCTTTTAAAAAGATTTTATATATAAAATATATAAATTTGAGGTGGGGGGAACAAGAGCACAAATGGTGGGGGTAGGAACAGAGGGAGAGGGAGGAGCAGACTTCCTGGTGAGCAGTGAACCCCTCCTTAAACTGAGCTGAAGGCAGATACTTTACTGACTGAGGCACCCAGGTGCACTTCTAGAACAAACCTTTTTAAGAATCCCCTAATATATAGTGATCATATGTTTATACTCTATGTTTAAATTCTTATAATGAGTTCATCTATTATTAAAAAAAAAGATGACAATAACATTTTTAGACATATGTGTTTAATATGAAAAAAAAATCAGGGCAGCCTAGGTGGCTCAGTGGTTTAGCACCACCTTCAGCCCAGGGCCTGATACTGGAGACTAAGCATCAAGTCCCATGTTGGGCTCCCTGCATGGAGCCTGCTTCTCTCTCTGCCTGTGTCTCTGTCTCTCTGTCTCTCTCTGGGTTATTCTCTCTCTCGTGAATAAATAAATAAAAACTTTAAAAAAATGAAAAAAATCAATAATCAGTCTATATATATATATATATATATATATATATATATATATATATAACACTAGAAAAGTTTGAAAACTTGATCTTCAACAATTGTGCTCCCAATTCATCTGAAATATCTGGGTCTAGCCCTAACCTATCAGAATAACCAGCAATGGACCATAAAGATCTGCTTTTTTAGGGGCAATTGGCTGGCTCAGCTGGTTAAGCATCTGCCTTCAGCTCAAGTCATGATCCCAGGGTCCTGGGATAGAGCCCCATGTCGGGTTCCCTGCTGGGCAGGGGATCTGCCTCTGCACCTCACGTGGGCTCACCCCACGTGCTCTCTCTCTCTCTCTCTCTCTCTCTCTCTCTCTCTCCCCCTCTCAAAGAAATGCAATCTTTTTAAAAATCTGCTTTTATAATGATCTCATATTACTCTTCCAGTAATGTTAGAGAACCACTCTACTATCCAGATTTTAATCAAAGACATACATAAGAAAAATGTATGTTGTGTTGGTTAGAATATTGGCCAAGCTGATATAACAGAAAGAGATTACAAAATATATAGTTCAAGAAAGACTGAAATTTTATTCTGTCATGTGAAATCCAGAAGGTTGGTGCATGGGAGGAGGGCTGCTCCTTGAAGACAGTCAGAGCCTTAGGTTCCTTCTGTCTGTTCTTCTGGAACCCAAATGGCTAAAGCTAGCTTACCAGAATCATGTCCATGTTTCAGATTAAAGGAAGGGAAACATAATAAAGAACAAACAGATCTTTCATGAATATATTATTCCAAAGATGCCCACATTTCTTTTGTCTACATCTTTCTCTTGTGTTCTTTCTTTCTCACTCTAAGTAATAGTTGGAAACATTCCAAATATCCATCATGAACAGATGCCTAGCTAATGCTCAGGGTAGACATCTATACCTGAAAATACTGATGAAAAAACAAAATTCTTATAGCACCTCTCCCTCTCTCCCTGTCTTCCTCTCTCTCTCCTCTTGCACCAAACAATAGTTGGAAACATCCCAATTATCTATCAACAAGACAAAAAGTAAACAGATTGTGGTATATTTATACAATGAAATTCTATTCAACCACAAAAGAGAAGAAACTACCAATGCACCCAACAATATAGATGAACATCTTAGATGTAATATTGGAATAAAATAAATGGAACACAAAAAAGCACATGTTGCTTAATTCAATATATCATATTTGAAAGCAAGAGAAACTGCTCTATGATGATAAAACTTAAGCTGTTTAAAGTATACCCTTATTGTATTTTTAATTTTTGTAAGACTGGTAAATGATGTCTCCTTTTCATTTATGTATTTATTTATCTGATCAGTAATTTGTCCTCCTTGGGGCAGTCTGGATATAACTGGTTTATATACTTTCTTAGTCTTAGAAAACAAATAAATAAATGTCCTTTGATTTACTTTATTTTCCTATTGCTCATCCACTTCCTTTTCATTGATTTCACTTATCTTTAACATTTTCTCAATTCTTCTTGACATGAGTTTAATTTTCTCTTTATCTAGTATCAGCAAGTAATTTTATACCAATAATTTAATAATTTTTTTTTGCTTGTGTATATAAATTTTTATATTACAACTACCACTTCTAGTCTTTAAGGACTGATTTTAACAGGGAAAGACCTTCATCAATCACCTTGGCTGAAGATTCTTAGAGCCAGGCCATTGGATGCTCACTCTACTCTTCTTTATCATTCTAGGGGAAAAAAGCCTCGGGGTACACACCTTATCTAACTTTTGTAGATCCTGGCTGCCATAAACCTTCCTCCCCATTTCTCTAACTAAGCACACTGAAATACTGGGAGGTGGAGTATAAGCTTCACATCTCTCCCTTACTCTGGAAGGAAAAGTATCAATTGTGCATCTTCACTTAATTCCTCAGAGCCATGCAGCCCCAGAGAGCCCTCACCCCCTTTCCCTGGTCTCAGTTGCCCAGAGGCATTCAAACTATGCTGGTTGCCTACATACTCCAAATGAGGTGAGATAGAAGTATGTCTCTTGAGCATCATACAAAAAGGCTAAGTTTACGAAAAGCATGCTTTACTTGTTCTTTCTCTAAAGAGAAGCCATGAACCAAGTGAATCTCTCTCCATGCTGGCTGCACCAGAGTTAGAGAGGCATTGTCACTCTGCTTACCAATTTCCAAGTTTTCTTTCTTGATTTTTTGCTTATCTAGGGTGTTGTGATTTCTTAATCAGATCTAGGGTTCTTACAAAGGTATTCTGCCCCAAATATCACTATTTTATTGGCATTTTGGTGGAGAGATGAAGGCTGAGACTTCCCATCCCACCATCTTGCTAAGCATATACATTTATAAATTTACATCTAAGCTGTTTCAGGTGCATAACATACATTTTGAATTTGTCTTCTATTTTTCTTCCATTGAAAATACATACTTTCTATTGTTCTTTTGTTTGCTTTTTGAATTCCGTTTTAAGTTTGGTATTTAGTACCCACATAGTTTGGAGTTGATTTCATCATTGATTTATAAGTTATCCTTTTGTGGATAAAGAACATACCTCTTTAAGATTTTAAGAATTTGGGATATTGGAATGTACTAAATTGTGGCCAATAAATTACTGACTTTGGGGGATCCCTGGGTGGCTCAGCGGTTTAGCGCCTGCCTTTGGCCCAGGGCGTCATCCTGGAGTCCCGGGTTTGAATCCTGCGTCGGGCTCCCTGCATGGAGCCTGCTTCTCCCTCTGCCTGTGTCTCTGCCTCTCTCTCTCTCTCTCTCTGTCTATCATGAATAAATAAATAAAATCTTTAAAAAAGAATTACTGACTTTGGTGAATGTGCTCGAATACAATATGAAATCTGCTGTTATTAGTTGGAGAGTTCTATAAATGTGAACTTTAAGTTAGTATTAGTATTAATCAAGTCCAGGGCTGACTGCAGGTGCTCAACCACTGAGCCACCCAGGCATCCCCAAAAGAGTTTCTTCCTCCAATTGTGTCTGTCTTTCACAAGCTTAGATATAAAATTATTATATTCTGCAGATTGTTGTATTCTGTTTTCATATAGTGATTATATCCTTAATAGCTAAGATGTATTCATAATAATAGTTATATCTTAATTTACATTTCATAAATCTATTTTAAACATAATTACCTTAAATCTGTAGAACTGAGGTAGAAAGTATTTCCATGTTATTGATAAGAAAATTAAATCTTTCACATTAAATTGACTTCAAACATTTGTAAATGTTTTTGTGAATCCTATTTGACAATTCCATACATCATCATCATTATTATTATCATTACAATCTCTATAGCTGTTTAAAGCAAATCACTAATCCGTTTGTATGCAAATAACCTACAAACTATTAGTTTTACTTCCTATTCAAGTTTTCCATTGATATTACAAATTTCATTGACTACTAACAAGTACAAATAATTTAATTCTTTGATTTTGAGGGTGAAAATATTTGATAATACTAGGAAATTAGGTCATTCAAATATGCACAATTTATACAAAAATTAGAGTTATTAGTAGATCTTAAGAATCTAGAATTTAGCACAAAATAGAATTCTACTTTGAATTTTAAAGTTAGAGATCATGTGATCAGATCAACTATTTGAAGGACAATTAACTACTTTATTCATTCTAATGTCATCTCTTTGGTCTTTCATTCAAGAAGCCAGATCCTCAGTAATTATTATGTATCTGACATTTGTAGAAATGTAGGGAATTTAAAATGAGAGATAAAAGAAGAGCTGTCAAATAAGTTTCAATTTGGTTGAGATATTTTCAAAATTAATTATTGTGCAAGATATATTTCAATAAAGATCTTAACTTAGAACTGAATTCTGAACTAAAAGAATTACTTCATCTGGAAGGATCATAGAAGTTTCATTGAAAAGACGATGTTTGAGCTACACGTTGCTAATATATAAGAGAGCCACACATGTGAATATGCAGACACAGGACAGAAGAATAAGTGAAAGCAGTTTATGACAAAAAGCAACAGGACCTAAACCAAAGAGATTGACATAATGGAAAAATAATGAGTTTAGGAAACATGTTTGCTACCACTTTTCATAATCTGGGGTAAGTTATTTAGTTTTTTTTATTTTAGTTTTCATAATCTGGAATAAACTCTTCTATATAAAGAATGCATCGTTATGAGCATTAAGTGTGATAATTTATATAAATTACATTGTGGTTAACAGGTGCTTAGTAGAAGGTAGTTCCCTAAAGAATGTGTTCATAAAGACAACAGCATTCTCTTTTTTTAAAAAAAAGAGAGAACCAGCTATAATATATATTTAATTTCTCCTTACATGATTTCTTCTACCTCCTTGTCCTCCATTATGTCTCCTCAGTCTTCTTTTCTCAATCCTTTTCTGCTTTCATCTTTTATGATTTTCACATTAAAGGCTCAAAGCTAATCCTTCCTGATTTACTCAGTGGGGTTATATGTAGAAATTATTTTTTTCATCTCAGTGACTAGGAGGGAACATTTGATCCTTGATCATATTTTTGAAAAGCACCGTACATGCTGGTAAGAACTTGTTGATTGTACATGGCATTGCTTTGAAAGGAAAAGAAACATCACATATTCAACATTTTCCTTCTAAAAAATATTAAAACAGTGTGTCACACATTTTTTACCCAACCAACTAATCAGTGCTTTTCTCTCCTCCTGGATACTTAGAAATTCTCTTTTCAGGAGATTTAGTTTGAAAACCACCTTTAGTGTGATATTAGGAAAGAAAGGTTTTCAAACTGACTTTGCAGCACACCAAGGAATTGAATTACATAGAAAAGCTGCATGAAACATTTCACATGGATCTAAATATAGATACCCTTTTAAATTAGAGACACATATTTGTCCTTGAATATACTGGAGCACTTCAAGTGGAAAAAAGTCTACAAGAAAACCAATTTTTGCCTTCCCAAAATAGATTCATGGCATAGGCTCAAAGCTAACACTTTACAGAGGTCCAATTTTAACACTTGCATATTTTACTTTAAAGAATGGTAATCTTCAAGTTATTAATTCATTGCATTCGACCTTAGATATTTATATACATTAACTAGAAGGAATGCCTGGGAAATTCATACCTGATAAGTGGAGTATAGTTTGTTTAATTTGGTAATCAAGTCTTCTTTTGTTCTATAGTTATTATGTTGTTTTAACTCACAGAGTATGACTAATAAATATGACTATTATCTATATTTTTAGAAGTTCAATAATGCTCATTACACTGATCATTGCTTGAATATATTTTAAAGAGTGTTCGTGTATTTCAAAATCATCATTTAATTCATGAATTATGGAATTATTTGTACTTTTACATAATATATACCATTTAAGGAAAAAGTGGAGCAAAGAGATTTTGGTAAACAGAGACTAGATCAATAATTCATGAACATCTGCATAGAGTGATAGGTAAACTATTTACATGTCATGAAAACATTGAGGTGAAACCATAATAAGAAATTATGTTAATTGTACCACATTACAAGATTTTATCAAGCTAAAAATGCTTTAACCTGCCTTTATTTGAAATTTATACTTAATTGCTGATCTAAAAGTTATTTCTTCCCAGCATCTGGTATTTTATTTGGAATAAATATAAAATATATCAAATAACATTTGTCAGGATGATTGTGGCATCATAATCAGATAAGAGTAAATTATTCTAGGGTAATCATTTATATGTAAGGACTTTACATTACATATACACATAAGTAGAATAATTAAACAGTTATTTTAACTGAAGACTTTAATTTAGATCACTGTAACTCAGCATGATGTTTTTGTCTATTGCCCTTTGACTCTTGGCACATTGTTCTCTGTTTCATTTTCCTCAACTGTAACATGTAGATAATAATCTACCAGGTGAGACTGTTTTCTGGATTAAGTGAGGAGATCTATCTAAATTGCCTGGCACAAGGTCTGGTAATACACTTATGTTCATTTCTAATTAATAGGAAGACAAAACAAAGCAAAGCAAAACAAAACAAGACAAAACTTAGAAGTTCAATAAGTTACATGAATAAATGCTTAACAATTTTTCTTATATTAATAAATAAGTTATGAATGGGAAATAACACTAATTGCTAGTAATAATAGGGCTAACTCTTTATTGTAAATGGTTTTAGTAGGGTGCATTTTGGTTTATGACAGTGGTATGATATGGCTGCCAAATATTGTCATCATGCTATAAGAAAGCCAATAGTTAGTTATACATTCTGTAAATGGCATAGTTGTTTTTAATATGCTTTCACAGTATTTCACAATATCAAAACTTGAGAAATCTTGTCTTTCAAACTTGATTATATTATATATTTTTAAGCATTTTATTTGGGATTAACTTTGAAAACAACTGTACAAAGCAGAGTGTTACTGAGCAAAGCCTAGGAGGTGTCCTATAGCTTTACTTCTGAAACTACACATACCCAGCCTGCCTTGAGCACCAAAAAAGAGAAAACCTGGTGTGTTACTCTGTTAATCACTTCTTATATACTGTCAAGCAGAATTTGGAATATAGGTTATCCTGAATGGTTTCAGTCATTTTATTAAAATCAGCTCTCAAGCTAGTTAGATCTTTTTTTTTGGAAAATCGAGGGTGTAATTAGAATAATATAACTTAAGAGAACAAACCTAAGTATCGTTACTTTTTTTTTTATGGTGGTGGGGGGGTATGACCTTTATTGAGCTTATCCACTGGAGGGGAAATAATGTCTGTACAAAACCAAATGTTTGTTACTATAACTTCTGTATCACAATTAAAATCCAAACAGTTTTTTAAAAATAGTTAACTCAATCAAAACCCACTACTTCAGAATTAATAGCTTCTTTGAAGCCACAGTAACACTTAAATATGATTAAGACTCGAATGCAGAAATTTGGTTGGCTGGAAAGCTAATTAAACTTCCAACTTGCTCAAATAGAATTACAAAAAGGCAAAATTGTGCTTTTCACAGGGATACAGTCCACTGGAATCACCAACACTGGGCAGCTGTTAAGAGTATTCAGAGTCCTGAGATAATAAGGAATCCAGGCGTCCTTTAAACAGTCTTCTGTTGTCCTTTCTTCCCAATCAGAGATTTGTGGATGTGTGGAGTAACACCACCATCAGCACTTGTAGCCTTGATGAGGGAATCCAATTCTTCGTCTCCACGAATAGCAAGTTGCAAGTGACAAGGGGTAATACGCTTTACCTTCAAGTCTTTCGATGCATTTCCTGCCAATTCAAGCACCTTTGCGGGGAGGTACCCCCGGAGGGCTGCGCTGTGCACAGCGGCAGCGCCCCACCGGTCCGTGGCTGGGCGTCCTAGATTTCAGGTGTCGATGAATACGGGCCACCGGGAACGCAAGCCGGCTCTCCGTGAGCGGGAAACCACCCTGGTCTTGGCCTTTCCGGAGTCCTTCCCGCCTTAGCGCCAGCCATTTGGAATTCCGGGGAAGCTCAAACAAGCAAGGCAGAGAAAGGACTGGTCAGCCGGCCGGCGAGATCCCACCGCCTGCTCCGCCGCGCCGCGATGCAAACTGTGCTCCTGTTGGCACTTTCTTTTTCATCTATCTCTAAGTAATGAAAGATGTAATCAGTTTTCAGAGAGAATGCATAACTGTAATACTATTTTAAAAGGATTCTCTATTATTAGCTTTCCTATCTTATCCTCTACTTAGTAGAATTTGACCAATGGGGATGTATTTTAACAATGATTTCATAACAGAGCTGGTCCTATCCTTGTTTAGTCAGATATTTTCAGCCATTCTTTCCTTTACAGATAATATATATTAATTTATTGTATATATTTTAATATATAGTAAATATTTATTAATATATTAATATTCTATATATTGAATTATATTTACTGTGGGTCCTTTCATAATTACTGTGGGTCCTTTCAGTTTATGATTTGGAAACTCTTTGTGGACAACTGTTGCCCAATGGCACCATCTAAAGTGTAATTCTTAAAAATCTGAAGGCAATCCTGCTTCCATCTTAGAGCAACTTGTCCCAAATCTTGGCAAATTCTCTTCATTTCTAAGGACTAGTTGATTAAATGCACTCTAATTTTTATTGGCTGATGGCAACTTGTAACATGTAGGATGAGCAAATTACAGTTTATCTTTGTAAAAAGGGAGTTGAGTTGAATAGCAGTACAAGAATAAATATATATTTATGATTTATGTATGTATATATGTTTAAAATATATATATACATATATACATATATGCTTAAAACATATATACATACATATATACATATATATATTTTTTAATCTAGTAAAATTCCTAAATGTGTCCCCATAACCAATACAAGTTCTTCTATGGATAGTTGAGGATTCAAAATAAAAATTTCATAGTGTTGGCCAGAGATGAATTCCACTACTCCTATGATAGAAATTTCCTCTAGTCTTAAGTCAGTTTTCTGGCAAAATGGATGTTATTTGCTTAAAAATACATGTAATTATGAAGGTTTGGGCTATCCAGATAGATATTTGTGCAGACTTGTATGCCTTTATGACTGGATCAGTTACACTAAGTCAATATAGAGAATTGATATGGGCAGATAACATAGGTCTTTAGGATATTCATCACACCTTTAAATTTGGACAAATTACTTAATCCTTTGTACTCATCTATAAGATGAGTATAGTAATTATAAACACCTCAAAAGGCTATTTTGAAAATTAAAAGACCTAATCATATATAAAGCACTTAAGATGATGCTAATTTGCATAAAGTAAGTGTTACAGATTCGGGGGGGGGTATTTTTATTACTATAGGGGGGTCCAGGATTTGGATCATATCATAATAAGATACAGCCAGTTTACACTTATTCTTAGGAATCAGTTCCCATTTATATTTAATTTTTGACATAGCTGTCTTAGAACCTATCATCTTTCCTTATTAAATGAATGAACAATAAAGAACTAGTAATAATAAGATAAACTCAGAAACTTTAAAGGATTTTTTTATGGCATTTTGTTCCAAACTTTTCTCATTATGTTTAAAAACTGCCTCAAATCATAGTTTCTGCTCTTACCATATTTGGATGGATTGCTGATAATTAATGCTCAATTTCATCTGCCATGATTATATTGTTAAGGTGGAAAAGTTTAAGCTTCTTGAAATCAATTAGATCAGACATACTGAGTATCATTTACCAAAGTCAGTCTATAGGCGAATTCATACCAAAATATGTCCTAATTACTAAATCTCATAAATAAATAACCCCCAAATATTATACTTACATTTATTTGTTTGCTTATTTGTTATAATGTGATCAGAGTGGCCTCTGGTTTTTGGTTTATATTTTACTTCACTCATGTGGACAGAGTTTCTGTGGGTTGTTGATATTTTTCAATCTCCTTCTACTTGATCTAACTTGTTACTAGCAGAATAAGCAACCTATTTTCTGAAGTAAGGTTAATACTCAAATCATTGAGGTAGATTCCTTTACTCTCACAAACTTTTATGTGGAAGCAATTAAAAAGGAACTCTCTTAAACTGCTCATGGTGTAAATTAATGAGACCTTAAAGTCATCTTGTTAGATTCAATAAGAAAATAAAATATAGTCTTTACTTTTAATCCAATAACTCTACATATAGGAATTTATGGGTCTCCTGGGTGACTCAGTTGGTTATGTGCCTGTCTTCAACTCAGATCATGATCCCAGGGTCCTGAGATTGAGCTTCCTGCCAGTGGGAGCCTGATTCTCCCTCTCCCTGACTCCACCCATTTGTGCTCTCTCTCACTATCTCTCTTCTCTCTCAAAAAAATAAAATCTATAAAAACAAAACAAACCAAAAAAACCACACAATTTCATGCCAACAAAATACTTGGAAAGTTAGGTGAGAATTTTGTAAAAAATTTATATACTAATATTACAATGGTAACATAAAATAAAATAATGATGTAGCTTTGTCAGTGATATACTAGGTGAAAAAATGATTTATGTACATTTATATCAAATGTATATAAATTAGTATGTTATTTGATTAGGTATGAAACTTAAACGTAGTTGGCTATAATTTTGTGTGTGTGTATATATATATACACATATATAAAGCACCAAATATATATATATATATATATATATATATATATTTGGTGCTTTAAAGAAGAAAGGCAGAAAGTTGGAGCAAAATTAGTTTAACTTGGCTTTTAACCAAAGTAATACAGTAGGAAAACTGTGTATTAAATCAAGAGTCTGTCTTAATTTTCTTTCCATTTTCTTCTTAGGTAAGTAAAAATATCTGGGCTAGTAGGGAAGCTAAGATGGTGATATAATAGGAGGACCCTAGGATTGTCTCATCTCTGATCTCAGCATGATAACTATCAAATCATTCTAAATACCCAAGAAATTGACCTAAAGACTAACAGAAAAAACTCCACAACCATCAAGGGAGAATAGGCCACATGAAGAAGGTAAGTAGTGCAGAGATATGGTTTGGGGGAGAAATGGGTCATGGGTTCCGCAGTGGGGAGGGAGTCCTGATTATGGAGAAAGGTGTTAGAGAGAGGAGCAAACAGACAAGTCCACAGGGAAGACACTTCCAAAAGCCATTGGTAGGAAAAATGAGAGGGGCTGATTGTCATGAGTGTTTGCAACCACAGAGGCTTGAAGACTGGATACTTAAGAGTCAGCAGGCTTGGCTGGGATAGAGCCCTGTGAGTACCATCCCATTCCTGGGTAGAGGCAGGTAAGCAACCTGGGGGCAGATGGTGTGATTTTGAAGAATGCCTAAGGCTCATAGGGGATAGATTGTTCACCTTTCTTGGAACACATCTGTGAGATGTAGCATTCCCAGAGAAGCCTCTCCAGGGACAAAAGAGCCAGTGGATGTCATTTCCCTCCTCTGCCTGTCAGCCTAGATGCAGAACCACATGAAAGGCTAGCCTGAACACTGGCTGCCTTGGCTGCTTGCTTCGTGTCCCATGCCCCTGCCCTGTGGCATGACTGCCTATCTCAGGCTGATATGCATCAATCCCAGCACAGCAAGACCCTCCTAGAAGACCATCATCGCAAGCCCCCGCCACACTAGGTCCCTAAAGTTTGAAGTTTTTAAAAGTCAGCAGCTTTGGCTGGGATAAGCCCAAAGTACACTCACTGTTCCAGGCAGAGAGCATGAAAATTGCAGCTTGAAAAATGCCTGGGACACAGTGGGGAGATTATTCACTCTTCTTGGAGTGCTTCCTTGACAACAGCAAACACAGACTCTTTGGTGACAAAAGAGCTGGCTGGATCATTTCCCTTCCCACCCCTCAGCATAAACCAGCTTCAATAAATAGCCCAGCACCAACACAGGCTGCCTAACCTGCTTATACCAAGTCCCAGCCCCCTGCACTCTGCTGGTTCTGCCCTTCTCTGGCAGGTATGCTTCAGACCCAGTGCAGTGAGCCCCTCTCAGATGACCAGCTGAACCCCCGCTCCCCACGTATCTCCATACACTATGTCTCCTGACAAGAGGGTCCTGCAAGGCTTCAGTTTTAGTGGAAGCAGCATCAGATCTCATTTAACAAGCAGAGCAGAGCATACCTAGTTAAAACACACCACACTCTGGCCAAGGTCCAAATACTGCTCACTGTGGGCAAGGAGATCTTCTGTAGACCACTGGCCTAAAGGATAAAGCAGCAGAAACAGCAGCAGGGTGCATGCAGCACACACTAGACACACCTTGAAGTGCCAGGTTCTGGACACTATATGACCTGTTCATAAAGCCATTACTCTCAGGAACAGGAAGTATAACAGGCTTTTCTAACACAGGGAAGAAGACAGAGACTTAGACAAAATGTCAACATGGGGGAATTCATCCCAAATGAAACAACAAGAAAATGTCATGGTCATGCCACAGATCTAATGGAAACAGATAGAAGTAGCATGCCTGATGGAAAATTTAAAGCAACAAGCATAAGGATACTTGCTGGTCTTGAGAAAAGAATTGAAAACTTCAGGGAGGCCCTTACCACAGAGATAAAGGAGTTAAAAAATAATTAATTAGAAATGAAAAATATTGTAACTGAGGTTTGAAATAGACTGGATATAATCACGAGAAGGATGGAAGACGCAGAACAAATAAGTGATACAGAAGATAAAGTTGTGGAAAAAAATGAAGCTAAACAAAAGAGAGAAAGGAGAATTATGGAACACAAGAATAGACTTAGGAAACTCAGTGACACCATCAAATGTGTTGACATTTGTATCATGGGAGTCCCAGAAGAAGAGAAAAGGAGCAGAAAATTTATTTGAGGAAATGATAGCTTAAAACTCCCTAAATCTGAGGAAGGAAACAGATATCTAGATCCAGGAGGCAGAGAACTCCCAAAAGATAAACAAAAGCAGGTTAACACCAAGACATACTGTAAATAACTTTGCAAAATATATGAAATAGAGAACAAATTCTAAAAGTAGCAAACAGAAGTCCCTAACTTAGAAAGAAAGACTCACAAGGCTAGCGACAGGTCTCTCACCAAAAGCTTGGCAGGCCAGAAGAGAGTGGCATGATATTCAACGAGCTAAATGGGAAAAATCTGCAGCCAAGAATACTCTATCCAGCAATGCTATTATTCAGAATGAAAGAGAGATAAAGAGTTTCCCAAACAGACAAAAATTAAAGCAATTCATGACCACTAAACCAACCTTGCAAGAAATATAAAGGGGACTTTTTGAGGAGAAAGGAAAGACCAAAAGTGACAAAGACAAGAGAGGATCAGAGAAAATCTCCAGAAACAATGACAAAACAAATAATAACATGACACTAAATATATATCTATCAATACTAACTCTGAATGTAAATGGACTAAATGCTTCCATAAAAGACCTAAGGTGTCAAAATGGATAAAAAACAAACAAACAAACAAAAAAAAAAAAACAAGACCTATCTATATGCTGCCTACAAGAGACTCCTTTTTATTTCATTTTATTTTATTATTTTATTTTATTTATTTTACTATTTATTTTATTTTATTTTTAAGATTTTATTTATTCATTCATGAGAGACACAGAGAAAGACAAAGGCAGAGACACAGGCAGAGGGAGAATCAGGCTCCACACAGGGAGCCTGGTGTGCAACTCAGTCTTGGGACTCCAAGATCATGCCCTGGGCTGAAGGCTGGTGCTAAATGGCTGAGCCACCCAGGGATCCGCAAAGGACTCATTTTAGATCTAAAGACACCTGTAGATTGAAAGTGAGGAGATGTAGAAACAATTACCATGCAAATAAATATCAAAAGAAATCTGGGATAGTAATATTTATATCAGACAAACTAGAATTTAAACCAAAGACTGTAACAAGAGATGAAGAAGGACACTACATCATAATAAAGGGGTTTATCCAACAAGAAAGTCTAACAATTGCAAATATTTATGCCCCCAACCTGGGAGGACCCAAATATATAAATATAAAACAATTAATATAAAAATATAAAACAATTAATAACAAACATAACAGAACTCATTGATAATAACACAACAATAGTAGGGGATTCTAATACCCCACTTATAGCAACAAATAGATCATTTATGTAGTAAATCAACAAGGAAGCAATGACTTTGAATGATACACTGGACCAGATGCACTTAAAAGATATCTTCAAAACATTTTATCCAATAGCAGCAGAATACACATTCTTTTCAAGTGCACATGGGTCATTCTCCTGAATAGATTGGGTCACTAATCAGGACTCAACAACTACAAAAAGATTGTGATAATATCATGTATATTTTCTGGCCACAATACCATGAAACTTGAAATCATACACAAGAAAAAATTTGGAAAGACCACAAATACATAGAGGTTAAACAACATGATTCTAAACAGCGAATGGATCAACCAGGAAATCAAATAACAATTTAAAAATATATAGAAACAAATGAAAATGAAGACACAATGGTCCAAAACCTTTGGGATGAAGCAAAAGCAGTCCTAATCAGGAAGTATATAGCAATACTGGCCTATGTCAGAAGCAAGAAAATCTCAAATAAACAACCTAACCTTACACCTAAAGACAACAAACAAAACCTAAAGCCAGCAGGAAGGAAATAATAAAGATCAGAGCAGAAACAAACGATATAGAAACTAAAAGAACAGTAGAATGGACCAATGAAACCAGGAGCAAGTTCTTTGAAAAAAATTAATTAAATTGATAAACCCCTAGCCAGACTTAATGAAAATAAAGACTCAAATAAATAAAATCACAAATGAGAGAGGAGAAATAATAACCAACACCATAGAAACACAAATAATTATAAAAGAATATTATGAAATCCTATATTCCAACAAATTGAATGATGTGGAAGAAATGGATGAATTTCTAGAAACATATAAACTGCCAAAACTGAAAAAAGAAGAAAGAAAGGAAACCTTAACAGACCAATAACCATCAAAGAAATTGAATCAGTAATCAAAAATCCCCCAAAAAACCTGAAGTCCAAGGACAGATGCCTTCCCAGGCAATTCTACCAGGCATATAAGAAGAGTTATTACCTATGCTTTTCACACTATTCTATGAGATAGAAAGGGAAGAAAACTCCCAAACTCATTCTATGAGATCAGCGTTACCCTGATTCCAAAACCACAGACCACATTAAAAAGGAGAATTACAGGGTATTCTCCCTGGGGAACATGGATGTAAAAATCCTCAATAAAATACTAAAAATCAAGTCCAATGGTACATTAAAAGAATCCTTCACCACAATATAGTAGGATTTATTCCTGGGTTGCAGGGGAGGTTCAATATTTGCAAATCAATCACCATGATGCACCAAGGAAGGATAAGAGCCGCATGATCCTCTCAGTAGATGCAAAAAAGCATTTGACAATGTATAACATCCATTCCTGATAAAAACTCTCAATGTTTAAGAGGGAACATTCTTCAACATAATAAAGGTCATCTTTGGAAAACCCACAGCTACTATTATCCTCAATGGCAAAACTTTTCTTCTATGATCAAGAACAAGATAGGGATGCCCACTCTCACCACTATTATTTAAGCACTAGAAGTCCTAGCCACAGCTATCAGACAACAACAACAACAACAGCAGCAGGCATCCAAATCATCAAGGAAGAAAACAAACTTCCACTATTTGTAGATGACATGATACTCTTTATAGAAAACCCAAAGTATTCCACCAAAAAATTCCTGGAACTGATATACAAATTCAGTAGCCACAGAATACAAAATCAATGTGTACAGAAATCTGTTGCATTTCTGTACACCAATAATGAGGCAACAGAAAGAGAAATCAAGGAATCGATCCAATTTAAAACTATAAAACATTGATGAAAGAAATTGAAAATGACACAAAGAAATGGAAAGACATTCTATGCTCTCGGATTGCAAGGATAAATATTGTTAAAATATTGATACTACCCAATCTACATATTTAGTATAATGCTTGTCAAAATATGACTAGCATTTTTCACAGAGCTAGGGCAAACAATCCTAAAATTTATGAGGAAGCACAAAAGACCCTGAATAGCCAAAGCTACCTTGAAAAAGAAAAACAAAGCTGGAGGCATCATAATTCTAGACTTCAAGTTATATTACAGTTGTAGTAATTAAGACAGTATGGTACTGGCACAAAGATCAATATAACAGAATAGAAAACCCAGAAATGAACTCACAACTATATGACCAATTAATCTTTGACAAAGCAGGAAAGAATATCCAATGGGAAAAAGTCTCTTCAACAAATGGTGTTGGGAAAACTGGACAGCAACATGCAAAAGAATTAAACTGGAACACTTTCTTATACTATACACAAACATAAAATCAAAATGAGTGAAAGATATAAATATGATATAGGAAACCATCAAAATCCTAGAGGACAACACAAGCAGTAACTTCTTTAATATCAGCCTTAGCAACTTCTTACTGTATATTTTTCTTGAGGCAAGGGAAACAATATAAAAAATAAACTATTGGGAGTTGATCAAAATAAATAGCTTCTGCACAGTATAAGAAACTATCAACACAATTAAAAGGCAATCTATGGAATGGGAGAAGTCATTTTCAAATGACATATATGATAAGGGGAAAGTTAAAAAAATGAGCATAACACATGAAGAGACATTTTTCCAAAGAGACAGACAGATTACTAACAGACATGTGAAAAGATGCTCGACCTCACCCATCATCAGGGAATACAAGACTACAATGGGATATCACCTCACACCAGTCAGAATGGCTAAAATTAACAACATAGGAAACAACATGTGTTGTTGAGGACATGAAGAAAGGAGGACCCTATTGGGAATGCAAACTGATGTAACCACTGTGGAAAACAGTAGGGAGGTACCCTACAATTCAGAAATTGTACTACTAAGCATTTATATAAAGGATACTAAAATACTAATTCAAAGGGACACTGGACAGTAACACCAGTGTTTTTAGCAGCATTGTCAGAAATAGCCTAATTGTGGAAAGAGCCCAAATATCCACTGACCAATGAATGGATAAAGAAATTGTTGTGTGTTTATGTATATTCCATTATATACATATGTATATATATTATATACATATATTAGGATATATATAATATATATATATTATATATATAATAGTACTCAGCCATAAAGAGAAATAAAATCTAGCCATTTGCAATGACATGGATGGAGGTAGAGTACTATGCTAAGTGAAATAAGTTAGTCAAAGACAAATACCATATGATTTTATTCACATACGGAATTTGAGAAACAAAACAGATGAGAAGGGGGGGAAAGGAGTGGTAAACCAAGAAACAGGACTCTTAACCATATACAGCAAGCTGATGGTTATAGGAGAGGAGGTTGTAGGGGGAATGGGATAAATAGGTGATGGGTATTAACGAGGCCACTTGTGATGAGCACCAGGTATTGTATGTGGTGATGAACCACTAAACTCTACAACAGAAACTAGTATCACACTGTATGTTGACTAAATGGAATTTATATAAAAATTTGAGGAAAAAATCTGGACTAGAGGAGTAGGAGATGAATAAAATAATTAGATGCCCAGGTACATATGGGAAACTGAGATCAAATAAATTATGTGCTTAGTTTGCAGATAACAAATGGGAAATTGGTTAACTTCACAGGGATTCTACCAATATCCTCATCCTATATGAAGCATGAGGTGAAATCAGTAAGTTATAAGTCCTATACAGGGTGGTCCTACATATGTGGTTTCCGTAAGTGGTACAGACTAGTATATCACTTTCCCATGCACATAATAGTGTCAGAAATGTGACTCTAATAGTTTCCAGGTTTAGAGTCCTTGAAGTTGTAATAATTCACAGATCTTCATGTACCAAAGTTGAGAAAGGAGATAAGAATTGTAATAACCTTTCAACTGACTGAGAAAACATTAAATTAACTGAATTTACCAGGAATCATGAAGATTAGATTTCAACCATCAGTAAAGTGGCTATTCAAGATTAAATTTAGATTCAGATAAGAAATACAACTAAAATTTTATTTTTGGTCTATGATTTTATGATTAGTGAAATTGGCTATTAAAAATAATGTAACTAAAATAGGACATCTAGATAAAGCTGGTGAATTAAACAGCTGCAAGTTTTACTCTCTTTAAAATACCTCCACACAACACTAAGGCAATTTTTGTAAACATTAATATACAAGGAAATGGAGAATGGGAAAAGAGACAACCCAAAACAGTTGTGAAGGCTGGAAGATAAAGGACAGAAGGCATGCATGGAAAATGACTCCCAAGCAGGCAATGGGGCTGCAAAAGCACCAACCAAATCTACACTTCCTACTAAACTATACAATTTTATGGATTAGAAACTTTTGAAAGTGTGTGTGTGTGTGTGTGTGTGTGTGTGTGTGTGTGTGTCTGCAAGGGCACTTGGTTTTAAAAATCTGGGCAGCCACATCTTTTCCAACTAAACAGAAAATTGGACTCCTCTTGAGTAAATTTCAAAAAGGAATTCCCAAGATATTGACATTGGAGTTTTGTAAATTCAAGGGACAAAAAAGTACCCCTGTCATGAAGGTGGCCTCTAAAAGTTAAGAAACTGTCTATGAAAGGTTAAAAAAATCTTTAAAAAATTTGCAATAATATGCTTAACTCAGCTATATAGATGAGTTATTGCAAGTATGGAATAAGAACATAAACCAATTAAAAAATGAACAGAGAATAAATATGAGTCTTTAGCTCTTGCCATTAATAATATGTGGGGGTGGGGGAAACTTACTAAAGCACTTTGAAGATAAAGTTGATGAAATCTCATAGAAAATAGCTTAAAACAAAATAAATGGAAAGTCAGAGAGAATATATAGAAAATGAGAAGACCAATTCTACACAGGAATAATAGAATTCCAGAAATTGAAAAGAGAACCAAGGAGAAGGAAATCATGATTGAAACATACAAGAATTTTTAAAAAATATTTTATTTATTTGTTTGTTTGTTTAGAGAGCGTGAGCTGGAGGAGGGCCAGAGTGGGGGCAAGAGAGACAATCTTAAGCAGATTCCACACTGAGTGTGGAGCCCAAAAGGGGGCTAAATCTCATGACCCTGAGATCATGACCTGAGCTGAAAGCAAGAGTCTGACATTTAACTGATTGAGCCACTCAGGAGCCCTGTTAGAACATTTCTTAGGTGGAGAATATAACACTTAGAGTTGTGAATGGAAACAGACTATATAATCACAAAATTACAGAACGCATGGGGTAAAGAAAAGAATTAAAACTTTATAGACCAGCAAAAAGTCAGATATAAATGGAGTAACCATATAATTTATTAAATTATTATTATATTTATTATATTTATCCTAAATAAATATAATGATAATATATAAAAATAATAGTTTTATTTATATATTATAATTGTTTATAATTAAAATATTTAATTTAATATTAAAATTATTTATTTATATACTATAATATATGAATAGATATATTTATTTTATTATTATTATTATTATCCAGTTCCCTTTGATATGAAAAAATTATGCTGTAAAAACAGGTATAAAAGGAGACAGTATCAGGCAAAGTGGAGCATATGACAAACCTACATAAAATAGTTCACTAATAAGAACTACTTCATTTTCATGGCAAGATTGGAAACATAATTTTGTGGGTTAATTCCTTCAAAATTCTGAAGAAAAGATATACAAACTGAAATTCGATTTCTGGCTAAAACATATGTGGGACTAAAGTCATTTTAATATATAACATATCTAAAAAGAAAAAGAATAAAAGATAGTTATTGGAGGATGTACTTTACCGACAAGTGAGAAAGAAAATCAAGAGAAATAGAGGACAGACACAGGAGCTTCAAAAATAAAGAGGGTTAAAGAAACCCTTTAGGTTATAGTCAAGAAGAATGCATGTGCAACAGATGGAGAAGGTTGACAAATCTATTTGGAGAGGAACTATAGTCTCCAGAAAGGATTTTCATAGGAATATTAATTGGTGAGACATATGATATGTGTAAATTTGAAGGGGATATTTAGATATTATATTTAGATAACTGAGTATGGTTTTCTTGTTGATCTTTCTTTCTTTCTTTTTCTTTTTCTTTCTTTTCTTTTCTTTCTTTCTCTTTCTTTCTTTCTTTCTTTCTTCTTTCTTTCTTCTTTCTTTCTTTCTTTCTTTCTTTCTTTCTTTCTTTCTTTCTTTCTTTCTTTCTTTCTTTCTTTCAGAAAACTATGTGGAAAACAAAGTTAATGAAAATCATACAAGTGACTAGCTTCCAGGAAAACAAAAAGTGGTATAGGAAGAAAGGTTAATTATGGTTAACTAAGTGGTTCATATGTGAATAGGATTAGTTATAGCAAATTAAAAAACAAATTTGGTCTAGCCAAAATTACAGCATGACTGTGTTTCCAGGATAGGAAAGTAGGCATGAGTGGTAAGTGAAGCCAGGGGAAGGGTGTGTCTATGGAAACATCTGTTCATTCCATACTAGCAGCAAATAATTCATGCCTTAAACTAAAAAGTTTAAGGAAGAAGTATTAGTTTGTGTTTTCAGGGGCATATATAAAAATACCAAAGTGATTACTAAAAGACATTAAAAGTAATAACCGCTGGTGAGAGTGAAATGGAAAGAAAATGAAATAGAGGACCTTTGTTCATAAAAATCCTTACAGAAATAACTGACCATAAATATATTCATATAACTTTGTTACTAAAAAGATTTTTGACACTAAAAAGATTTAAAAGATTTAAAAGATAAAAAAATAAAAAGATTAAAAAGATTTAAAAGGTAGTAAAGACAAAAGACATACAATGTGGGCTCTATCTTCTTTTAGAGTTCCATGTGTACTATTTCCTCAAAAGTGTAGGAGATCCGGGTGCCTGGGTGGCTCAGTGATTGAGCATCTGCCTTTGGGTCAGGTCATGATCCCAGAGTCCCAGGGTTGAGTCCCGCATCAGGTCCCTGCAGGGAGTCTGCTTCTCTCTCTGCCTATGTCTCTACCTCTGCATGTCCCTCATGGGTAAATAAATAAAATCTTTAAAAAATGTGTAGGAGATCTCTAGGTCACTTTCTCCCTGTTTTGATTAACTATTAACATCATGTTTCAGATTAAAAAATATTGGAATCTATGTGATTAAGATTTTGACTTGTTAATTGAATCCTTTGTGAACTAGGGGTGGTGGAAGGGGAGGAGGGCGGGGGGGGGGCGAATGGGTGACGGGCACTGAGGGCGACACTTGACAGAATGAGCACTGGGTGTTATTCTGTATGTTGGTAAATTGAACACCAATAAAAATTAATTTATAAAAAAATGAATCCTTTGTACATCATCTCCATTAACAGGCTGTATCATCCAGCACCATACATAGCACATAGAAGGTAAGCAAGAAATAGTGCCAAATATTTAGTGTTGGACTGCCCATAGATTATTTGATTGATGTTAATTAAGATTATATGGGAAAATTCACAAACCGGCTGAATCAGAAGGCATATGCTAAATAAAAGAATAGTATGGGAACTCAAAATTAACAATGCTGTCAAGAATATTCTGCAAAAGGAAAAATAGCTAGAATTAGAGTTTTAGATTGGTACTTGAAGGAAGTGTCAGTGGATCGTGGTGGCCGTGGTGATGGTAAAAATCACTTTGAGAATCAAATTATATACTTTTTGGAAATTTTCTGTTGGATAATTAGGTGCACAAGTGTAATTAGGTTTGATTTACTTATCCTCCTCTATAGCCATTTTGTGTTAAATCCTAAGGGAAGCTAGGTTATAGATATAAATAAACAAATGAAAAACATGTAGAATGTGAGATACTTTCAAATCTGTATGTAAGATAGGCTAAAAACTGCAAATTATAAAAACAAAAGGGACTTAAATAGAAATAGGAAAGATTTGGCATTTATCAATGAAGACAGAGAAAGTTGAGATGGCTGAGATTAGTGATGGAAATTATGAACATAAGACACTAGACACCAGAATTGAATCAAATTGAATTTCAGAATCTATAATCATCATTGTCTAGTTCATTTTGGCAATGTGAATGTTTTTATTTCTATATTACATATAAAATAAATTAATTTGGAGAGAAGTTATATAGATGGCCCAAGGGTAACAGTCAGTGATATGAAGAGCAAGATGTTAAACCCAATTCAGTGTGGCTACAAATACATAGTTTAACATACTACATCACATCATCCTTTTGTCCTAGGCAGTTTAGAGAATTATCATGATTGTCTTGTTACTATTGGAAGCTAATAGTCCACTACTGCCATATTTATCATCCTTGATCTGAGATGATGCAGTACGGGTATAGGTAATTTACATAAAAATTTTCACACTTGTTTTTGCCAAGTGGGATCCAGTACGCACACTTCATATCAATTAACTCAGCATTCTGCACATCTTGGGCATAAAATAAACATATTATGATAATAAATGTATGAAATAATGTATTTTTTGGTGGTAGATGTTTGAGAATTAGAAGTATTTTCCCTAGAGAAAAACATTCATGTTTTGGCAAAACTATCTTGCTGGTAAGAGACCATTCAGTCATCATTGTACTGTTTTTCTGAGTCATGATATTCTCTGTTGTTGTTGTTTAAACTTTTATATTCCTATATGCATAACAAAGGTTGCTGTCCTGAGATATGGTATTTAATCATCTAACAACATGCAGAATCCCAAATTGTAGATTAGATAATTCTTTTTTTAGCACAGGTTTTTCAATGAAATATTTTTTATTTAATGGCCCTGTGCTTATGAGATTTTTTTTTTCCCTGCTGTGAATGGCAACATAAGGAAAATAAATGAAAATTGAAGCAAGAAGCCTTGGGCTTGATTCAATAAACTTGATTTGAGGAGATACATTTTCATTATATAGTAAATTTCCTCTCAATAAAATTTCCATGTTTTTGTGAGGTATGTTATATATAAAGATTTGGACTAATAATTCATGTACTCTTTTACATTATAATGCCAAATAAAAATTCCATTATAGTTTCAAAGTCTGTAAATTCATTGAGATAGATATTATAATATGATTTGTTATATTCTCAATCGAAACCCATTTAAGGAAAACAACACTGTAAACTTCTTTATTTCTTGTTGAAAATATGATTTAACATGGGTGTTCAAAACACATATAAGAATTACCTAATTGAGACATCTTACACAGTGCCTTGTGCATATTTTACATTTGAGGAATAAACACTTAATAAGTACATGAAAAATAGAAAAACAAAGGGTAAAAAGGAAGAAAGGATGGAAGTGAGGGAGGAAGGTAAGAAGGAAGGAAGGAAGACTTCATATATTTTGGTATCTCACTCTGCCCAACATTCCATGCATACAAATAACATTGCGTATTATTTTCCACATATTTGACTTCAGAGCAGTGACTATCATGGGCCTAGCTCCCTGTAGCACAATGCCTGAAACAGCAATAATTAGAACAAGACAAAACAAAACAAAACTTTGTTCAGAAAAAAAAAGACAGACATTTAAGTTACCTTTCCATTCACCTTTAACAGTTCATAAGATAAATGTATATGCAAGTAATAGAGAACTCTCAAATACAATTGATTTTTTTCTGATTAAAATCATAAATAATCTTCCATTTACTTAGGAAAAAGAGAGACATGGAGAAAATTAAAGGAAGAAAAAAATCAGCCTAACAGCTAAGAGTCCCAAGTCACAGAGATAAGATGGCATGTGCAAACAAGTGCAGTAGAACAGATTGTCATCGAGGAAGCACTATAAATCAATAGAAAGATCTGAGTCTCTGCAACTAACAACAAGAAGAAAAAAACCTAATTTCAGTGAAACAAAATAATCTACACACATGTCGATGTTTGATGATATATGGAAAACTATAACTTATTTAGAATGAAAAAGGCTGATGGATACTGAAATGGAATAAGAAATATCAATCAAGTCTTATCGATACTATATCAGGAGATGTAGTGGAGAGTCAGAACACTATGGAACTATGCCAAGTTCCCTGGAACAATTCTGATTCAGGTGGCATTTGATTCAATGAACAGTTTCATCTTATATTGAGATAAACATTTCACTCATCTATTTCCCAGGAATTAAGTTTGCCTAATTAGTATAAGTTATACAGAACGCATAAAACACACACAAACACACCAAACACACACTAGATTGGTTAAATAAATATAAGCTCTGTGCACTCATATGCTGTAATTTATGCACCTGTAAAAATAAATAAGAAAAAATCTCTAAAAGCTAATATGGAGTGATTTACAGAATATATTGCTAAGTAAGAAAGCAAAATGAAAAAGTAGGAATTGATGGGAATACAAAATGGAACAACCACTTCAGAAGACTTACAAAGCTAAAAAACAGTCATACTATATGATTCAGCAATCATTCCCTTAGGTAATTACCTAAAATAATAGACAGTATATATCTGCATGAAAACATGCACTTGGGTTTATAGCAGCTTTGTCCATAATTACCAAATTTGGAAGTAACCAAGATGTCTTTCATTAGGTGAATTGAAAATAAATTGTAAAATAAAATGCAAATAAATCAGTTATAATAAATAAAATAAAAAATCATTGTAGTGCATCCAGAAAATGCAAATAAATTGCAGAAAAGTGCAAATAAATTGTAGTGCATCCAGAAAATGGAATGTCATTCAATGATGAAGAAAATCTGTCAAACCATAAAAATACACAGAAGAAAAGACATAGAAGAAACTTAAATGCACTACTCTGGTCCAGCATGTTGATAATGGGGGATATTCGTGGGGCCAGAAGACATATAGAAATGCTGTACTCTCCACTCAATTTTGCTTTCATCCTAAAACTGCTCTAAATAATAAGTCCATTTTTTTAAAAGCAAGTGTACATATCAAATTTTAAGGAAAGAGGGGGAAATTCTGCTTATCTTTGTAAAAAAAAAAGGAAAAAGGGATAAAACATATACCATTAATTTAGTTGCCTAAAGATGAGTGGTATCAGTTACATGAGTGATTGCCACTTTTTTAAGCTTATCTTTTCTTATGCTTTTGACTGCTAACGTTAATTAAGCCTGGCCAGGTAAGAAAAAATGATCACCAACCTTTACATATTGATAATTGATGTACAGAAAGAGAACTTACTGTGTACTATTACAGAACTCTAGGTTTGGAAACAGTACTTGCGAATTCATGGAGTTCTGCAATTTTAGTAACTCTGTGATCTTTAGTGGGCCCATTACATCTTGAAGCTCTGTCTTTTCACCTGCAAAACAAGGCTAAAAATACACCTCTAATTAATTGAAAAAATAAAATAAAATTTATGAACAAAAATTTATGGTAGTAAAGCATGACATACATGTGTTATTTTTATTCCCATCATCTTCCTAGTGTCCAATAAGGTTAGAATGTAGCTTTATCTTTTATGTCCTTTATAAGAAGAAACTTTCATTTTTGTGAATTAAAAAAAGTTTGAATAAATAGCTACTCTCAGGTTAAGTGAATTAGGAGCCGTTGCAAGACATTGTCTTATTACAAAGAACACATTGAAAGGAACTACAAAGTTTCAGTGGTCCCCAGAGACAGGTTACTCAGGTCAGTTCCTGAGACAATGGAGAAAATATGCCTATAGGAAATTCAGTTTTTACAATTACAGAAGTAAAAAAAATAATGACCTTGAGAATCCTTTAAAGAACAGTTGAGTAGAAGAAATAGTGCAATTATGCAAATAGCCCTCTGTTTAAAGATAGAGAAAGGGATTTAGTGTACTCCTGCCATGCCATTATCAGATGGAGCCTGTGGCCCTTTGAGGCTTGGGTAAACTTACTTTAATTTAGAGCCTCCCTTCTAATTCTTCTGACCCTTGTCTCTACCTTAGAATCAAAAAAGTAGTGATTTTTTTCTGCGATACACTCCATACATTCACCTTTTCCTTACTTGATTCACGAAATGCCTTTCACAGCAAAGTTTTATGAGTTTGTAACTTTCTTTAAGGGTTTAAAGGGTGAAGAGAAAGGCAACACTTAAGAAGCCCAAACTTTTGATGCAGTCTCAATCTCCTCCTTCCTTCTCCTGACTCTTCAAAAATTAGTAATAGTTCTGCCTCCCTAGACTCCTATGTCATCTAAATCAGGTAAAAGCACTCACAGGTTAGCTACTAACTCAAGCATGCCTACTTGGGAATTTTTCCTTTGAAGTGGATAGCATCTTTCTTCACTAAGAGGAATTCCTTACTTGCGGTTAAGGGAATAGCATTTTGTCCTACTTATTATTTAAATTTTCCTTTGTCTTTTCCTTAGCTGAGATATTTAATAGTTTATTAACTCAAAACTGAAAAGTATGATATGATTTCTAAATAGGTACATATCTATATATATTTATGGAGAATCAAGAGGATATTGCATTCAATAGTATAAGCCTGGTTCTCACATTAAATATACTTAAATGGTTCTCTTTATACTACCCTAATTAGATGACACATGTTTAATTTCCAGTACTTTCAAATGGACTAATGTTTTGAGCACCAAGTGGGACCAGGGATTCTACATGACTCGTTTAATCCTAATGAATATTTGGTCTCATTTTATTAATGAAAAACTAGATTTTGTAATTTTGAAAAGATTATATTATTAAATGGAAGAACATGGAGTACAATCTCAGTCTGACTTTAAGATAAATGGCCTTTGAAAATCATCGCGTTGTCTTGGGGAAAGTGAAAGTCTCTTAAGGCAATACCAAATAATCTTAAACTTGAAACTTTTAGAAGGAAAAAATGTCATATGCAACAATCTGGATGAACCTGAAGGACATTATGCTAAGTGAAATAAGCCAGTCATATTGCATGATTCTATGTCTATGAGATAACTGAAGTAGTCAAACTCATAGAAACAGTTCAGAAATGTGGTTTCCAGGGTTTGGGAGAGGGAGATATGGGGAGTTGTTGTCCAATAGGTATAAAGTTTCATTTATGCACAATGAATAAGGTTTAGAGATCTGCTGTACAATGTGTCCATAGTAAATAATACTATAGTGTATCTATAAAAGTTTGTTAGGAGGGCAGATTTTGATGTTACATATTTTTAATCCATAATAACGATAAATCAATAATGAAAAGTTACTTTAAATTTTGTAGCAAAAATATAAATGAATAAAATGAAGCAATATAAATAATTTAATTCTATAAGGTCAAGTATTTAAACCTAAAACAGAAGACTGGTATTTTATAACTTGATTCTATTTATTTCTTTTTTTGTTTGTTTTTTAATAATAAATTTATTTTTTATCCATGTTCATTTGCCAACATACAGAATAACACCCAGTGCTCATCCCGTCAAGTGCCCCCCTCAGTGCCTGTCACCCATTCACCCCCACCCCCCGCCCTCCTCCCCTTCCACCACCCCTAGTTCGTTTCCCAAGTTAGGAGTCTTTATGTTCTGTCTCCCTTTCTGATATTTCCCACACATTTCTTCTCCCTTCCCTTCTATTCCCTTTCACTATTATTTATATTCCCCAAATGAATGAGAACATACACTGTTTGTCCTTCTTAGGGGAAAGGCTCCCAGTGCTTCAACATTGAGAATGATATTTGCTGTGGGCTTTTCGTAGATGGCTTTTAAGATGTCGAGGAATGTTCCCTCTATCCCTACACTCTGAAGAGTTTTGATCAGGAATGGATGCTGTATTTTGTCAAATGCTTTCTCTGCATCTAATGAGAGGATCATATGGTTCTTGGTTTTTCTCTTGCTGATATGATGAATCACATTGATTGTTTTACGAGTGTTGAACCAGCCTTGTGTCCCGGGGATAAATCCTACTTGGTCATGGTGAATAATTTTATTAATGTGTTGTTGGATCCTATTGGCTAGTATCTTGTTGAGAATTTTTGCATCCATGTTCATCAGGGATATTGGTCTGTAATTCTCCTTTTTCGTGGGGTCTTTGTCTGGTTTTGGAATTAAGGTGATGCTGGCCTCATAGAATGAATTTGGAAGTACCCCGTCTCTTTCTATCTTTCCAAACAGCTTTAGTAGAACAGGTATGGTTTCTTCTTTAAACATTTGATAGAATTACCCTGGGAAGCCATCTGGCCCTGGACTTTTGTGTCTTGGGAGGTTTTTGATGACTGCTTCAATTTCCTTCCTAGTTATTGGCCTGTTCAGGTTTTTTATTTCTTCCAGTTCCAGTTTTGGTAGTTTGGGGCTTTCCAGAAATACATCCGTTTCTTCTAGATTGCCCAATTTATTGGTGTATAGCTGTTCATTATACGTTTTAAAATATATTCTATTTCCTTGGTGTTGGTAGTGATCTCTCCTTTCTCATTCATGGTTTTATTAATTTGAGTCTTCTCTCTCTTCTTTTTAATAAGGCTGGCTAATGGTTTATCTATCTTTTTAATTCTATCAAAGAGCCAACTCCTGGTTTGTTGATCTGTTCCACAGTTCTTCTGGTCTCAATTTTGTTGAGTTCTGCTCCAATCTTTATTAACTCTCTTCTTCTGCTGGGTGTAGGGTCTATTTGCTGTTTTTTTCTCTAGCTCCTTTAGGTTAAGGTTAGCTTTTGTATTTGAGTTCTTTCCAGTTTTTGAATGGATGCTTGTATTGCGATGTATTTCCCCCTCAGGACTGGTTTTGCTGCATCCCAAAGATTTTGAACAGTTGTATCTCATTCTCATTAGTTTCCATGAATCTTTTCAATTCTTCCTTAATTTCCTTGTTGACCCTTTCATCTTTTAGCAAGATGGTCCTTAACCCCCATGTGTTTGAGGTCCTTCCAAACTTCTTGTTGTGATTTAGTTCTAATTTCAAGGCATTATGGTCTGAGAATAGGCAGGGGACGATCCCAATCTTTGGTATCGGTTAACCTGATTTGTGACCCAGTATGTGGTCTATTCTGGAGAAAGTTCCATGTGCACTTGAGAAGAATGTGTATTCAGTTGAGTTTGGATGTAAAGTTCTGTCGATATCTGTGAAATCCATCTGCTCCAGTATATCATTTAAAGCTCTCGTTTCTTTGGAGATGTTGTGTTTAGAAGACCTATCGAGTGTAGACAGCGCTAGAATGAAGTCACCAAGTATAAGTGTATTATTATCTAAGTATGTCTTAACTTTGGTTATTAATTGATTGATATATTTGGCAGCTCCCACATTCGGGGCATATATATTGAGGATTGTTAAGTCCTCTTGTTGAATAGATCCTTTAAGTAAGATATAGTGTCCCTCTTCATCTCTCACTACAGTCTTCAGGGTAAATTTTAGTTTATCTGATATAAGGATGGCTACTCCTGCTTTCTTTTGAGAACCATTTGAATGGTAAATGGTTCTCCAACCTTTTATTTTCAGGCTGTAGGTGTCCTTCTGTCTAAAATGAGTGTCTTGTAGACAGCAAATAGATGGGTCCTGCTTTTTTATCCAGTCTGACACCCTGCGCCTTTTGATGGGGTCATTAAGCCCGTTCACGTTCAGAGTTACTATTGACAGATATGAGTTTAGTGTCATCATGATACCTATTTAGTCCCTGTTTTTGTGGATTGTTCCACTGAACTTCTACTTAAAGGGGAATTTTGAGAGTCCCCCTTAAAATTTCTTGCAGAGCTGGTTTGGAGGTCACATATTCTTTCAGTTCCTGTCTGTCTTGGAAGCTCTTTATCTCTCCTTCCATTCTGAATGAGAGCCTTGCTGGATAAAGTATTCTTGGTTGCATGTTCTTCTCATTTAGGACCCTGAATATATCCTGCCAGCCCTTTCTGGCCTGCCAGGTCTCTGTGGAGAGGTCTGCTGTTACCCTAATACTCCTCCCCATAAAAGTCAGGGATTTCTTGTCTCTTGCTGCTTTAAGGATCTTCTCTTTGTCTTTGGAATTTGCAAGCTTAACTATTAGATGTCGAGGTGTTGAACAGTTTTTATTGATTTTAGGGGGGGACCTCTCTATTTCCTGGATCTGAATGCCTGTTTCCTTCCCCAGATTAGGAAAGTTTTCAGGTATGATTTGTTCAAATCCATACTCTGGACCTCTGTCCTTTCGGTGCCCTCGGGAACCCCAATTAAATGTAGGTTTTTCTTCCTCAGGCTGTCATTTATTTCCTTTAGTCTATCCTCATGGTCTTTTAATTGTCTGTCTCTTTTTTCCTCAGTTTCCCTCTTTGCCATCAACTTGTCTTCTACGTCACTCACTCGTTCTTCCACCTTGTTAGCCCTTGTCGTTAAGACTTCCAGTTTGGATTGCATCTCATTTAATTGATTTTTAATTTCTGCCTGATTAGATCTAAATTCTGCAGTCATGAAGTCTCGTGAGTCCTGTATGCTTTTTTCTAGAGCCACCAGTAGCTGTATAATAGTGCTTCTGAATTGACTTTCTGACATTGAATTGTAATCCAGATTTTGTAACTCTGTGGGAGAGAGGGCTGTTTCTGATTCTTTCTTTTGAGGTGAGGTTTTCCTTCTAGTCATTTTGCTCAGTGCAGAGTGGCCAAAAACAAGTTGTATTGGGAAAAGCAGAAAAAGAGAGAAGAGAAAGAAGGAAAGAAAAGAAAAAAAAGGAAAAAGAAAAAAGGAAAAAAAAAAGAAAGGAAAAAAGGGGTGGGGAAGCAAACAGAAATAAAAAAAAAAACAAAACTACGGGGGAGTATCCTTTGATTCTGTAGACTTTAAGTCCCTTGACTTCCCTTGGAACTGGTCCGTCTAGCTGGTCTTCTGGGGGAGGGGCCTGTTGTGCTGATTTTCATGTGTTAGCACTTGGGGGAGCTGCTCTGCCCCTGCCTGCTGCAGGGCTCAGTGGGGGTTGTTCACCCCGTGAGGCCCCAGGAGGAACAACCGCAGTGGCGGGGCCAGCTCTGCAGCCTGGAGTCAGCTCCCGCAGTAACTCCGGAGCTCTCCTTCTGCAGGGCCTGGAGGCTCCGGGGCGGGGCCGCTGATCTGCTCAGCTCGGGGCAGGAGCGTCCTCGCTGTCCTGGGCCCTCCCGTCCTCTGCCTGTCCCAGGGGAAGCCGGATCCTGGGCTGTGTCCCGCGCCTTGTGCTCCGGGGCCTGCGCTGTTGGATTCGCGCTCCCGCCCCGCAGCCCCCTCCGCGGAGCCGCCGCCCGAGCCCCTCCGAGCTGCTCTGGCCCCGCAGTGCGCGCTGCAGCCCTTAGGGAGCTCGGGGCCTCTCCCCGGGGCGCAGGTGTCTGTTAGTGTCCCCGGGAGCCCGAGGGCATCCCCGCCCTCCTGGGTCCTGCTCCACCTCCCTGCGGGCCCCTTTCCGCCCGGGAAGGTTGGTGCAGCTCCTGCTCCTCCGGGACGGGGCTCTCCTGTCCTGGGGACACTCGCCCCGGCCTCAGCCCGGCTCCTCGCGGGGCCCCTCCCCCTCGGAGGCCTTTTGTTCCTTTATTTCTTTTTCCCCGTCTTCCTGCCTGATAGAAGCGCGAACTCTTCTCACTGTAGCGTTCCAGCTGGTCTCTCTTTAAACCTCAGGTTGGCGATCCCTGGGTGGCAGTGGTTTGGCGCCTGCCTTCAGTCCAGGGTGTGATCCTGGAGACCCGGGATCGAGTCCCGCGTCTGGCTCCCAGTGCATAGAGCCTGCTTCTCCCTCTTCCTATATCTCTGCCTCTCTCTCTCTCTCTCTCTCTCTCTCTCTCTCTCTGTGTGTGACTATCATAAATAAAAAAAAAGAATTTAAATCTCAGGCTGAATTCGCAGATTTTCAGGATGATTTGAAGGTTATCTAGGTAATTTGGTGGGGACAGGTGACTTGGGGATCCTACTCTTCCTCCGTCTTGCCCCTCCACTCGATTCTATTTATTTCTTACAAATATTAAATTATTTTAAGTAACAAACATATTCCAAGTCCACCACCTTTTTTTGTAAGTATATTACATGTTTTCATATCTAAAACTTTTATATAACACTAACATTAATCAAAAAAGAACATGTGAGAGAAGCTCTAATTTGAACTGATGTTTTATCTTTCCTGTGGAAAATTCAAGAAAATCTCATCATGAACTGTTTCTATAAACTACCTGTCACTAGCAAGTCTAAATCTCTCACTACTGAATCTCATCCCCATATAGCTCTGTAAATTCCCTCAAGTGACCCAATTTTCCTTATTCCTCTACTTCCAAACCTTACCACTGTTCTCCTTGTAACACCTTTTGTTAACTGCAGCCCCCACCTCCTACCCTGCTTCAAATGCTTCTCTGAACTCCCCTGTTATCACTTTATTTTGCTGAAGATGTGATAGCCAATGCAGCCTTCAAAATGTAAGCTGTCATTGTTCTTTGTTCCTCAATGCTCCATCTATTCCAAGGTCTAAAGATGGTATATATCCTGTATCTCATTTGAATATCCAGATCATTTGTTATATCTCAAAAAACAATAATTCTTTCAAGTGATGCCACTAGAATTTACTATATCCTAGCCGTCTTTGATGTTGGCATCTACTAACATTTCTCACTCCTCTTCACTATTTATTTATTTATTTATTTATTTATTTATTTATGAGAGAGAAAAAATGAGAGAAGGAGGGAGGAAGAGGAGAAGAGGAAGAGTGACACACAGATTTTCCAGTGAGCGCAGAACTCAAGCCCAACAAGAGACCTAATCACAGGACACTGAGATCATGACCTGAACCGAAATCAAGAGTTGGACGATTAACCGACTGAACCACCCAGGCAACCCATCACTCCTCTTTATTCTTGAATTTCCTCATTCTGTCACCTAGTTTGCCATCTTCTCTGACATCACCATTTTTGTTGTTATTCTTGACATGGTCTAAATTTACATTAAAGATTGATTCAATATTCTGGCTTCTTAGGTCTTTGGGATCTACACTTCCAATAATCTACTTCTTATTTCCACATTAGTTATCTCTCATGTGGTAGACGTTTTCATTATCAATTATTACATCATCTCTGAAATCCTAACTTCATCCATTCAATTCTTTCACCAAATTTACTACTTTCTCTGCTCCTTCATTTAATTGTGCCATAAACCTCAAATGGGAACACAGCACCAGGGGTGAAAGTACTAATTTCCCTAAGGATTTCAGTCTTCTGCTTTCCAAGAAGATAATTTTATACCTATTCTTCTAATACATAAATCTCTAGTAGTATCTTCCCTTTCTTATTTTGAGTTAAACTCACCTCTCTCAACACATTGAGAAAATAAAGGAACCTAATTATCTGTGGCTGTGCATTTAATCTCCCTCTCACACAATTAAAATGGATGAATTTGCCTACTATACTTTAAATAGTTTGCAAGCTATTTTTATTCCACAGTAAGTTTTTGAAATTTATTTATACATAGAATGGTGTGTGTGTGTATGTGTGTGTGTATGTTTGTGTGTTAAATGTACCATCTAACCTATCTCTACCAAGACATCATACAGATATTGTTTTATATTGTCTTCTAAGAACTTTACTTTTTGTTTTTAGCACTAACTATATGAACCATGTACAGTTGCTGTGTGCATGCATGTGTGTGTGTTTATGGCATGAAGCTGTGGTACATTTTCTCCATGTTTTCCCAACTGCTTTTCAGTTATACCCTTGTCATGTACAAATATGCACATAAGAATAGTTCTGGGTTTTCTAGTTTGCTTCACTGTTCTTGCTCAGGAATTGCCAATCTGTTTCTTAAAAGATTAGATGGAAAGCATTTTTTTTTTAGATTTTATTTATTCATTAGAGAGAGAGAGACACAGAGAGACGCAGAGACACAGGCTGAGGGAGAAGCCGGCTCCATGCAGAAAGCCTGATGTGGGACTTGATCCTGGGACTCCAGGATCAGGCCCTGGGCCGAAGGCAGACGCTCAACTGCTGAGCCACGTAGGTGTTCCAGATGGAAAACATTTTAGGCATTGGACCATATGATCTGTGGTGACAAACTGGTGTAGTACAGAATAGCTATGTTCTAATGACCCTTTATTTACAAAAAGTGATGATTGGCCTGTAGGTCCCATGTGCCAACTCTCAGTTTTGTTTAATCTTGATGTAGTATAGCCCTATTTAATACCTATATTGTATGATAAATTTTACCATTTGGTAGAGCATTCATACCATTTTGTTATTCTTCTTCAGAGTATTTGGACCAGATTCAAAATTTTGTATCCCTTCATTAATTTTCAAATCAGCCTGTTAGATTTTTTTCATTCACCTTCCAAATACTCTAAGGAGATTTTCACTGGGTATGCAATATATCTGTATTTCCATTTAGTATAAATTGACATCTTTAGCTTTCCAAATCATAAATGGTATTATATTATCTCCATGTTTTTGGGTTTTCTGGAATATCTTTCAACAGAATTGTATTATTTTCTACACAGATATCTTGCATATATTTTCTTAGATTTATTCAGAGGCACTAGATATTTTGATCCTATTTATGTAATTTTGTTTTTAATTTCTAACTCCGTTGTAAATAAATACTATGGATTTCAAATGGAAATATGGAATGATATTAGTTATTTTTATTATATTTTAATCTTTACTGTCTTACTGCTTTTTAAAAAAATAAATAAATTTATTGATTTTTAAGTATTCTACACCCAATGTGGGGCTCAAACTCACACCTCTGAGATTGAGCCTCATGCTCTTGCAATTGAGCCAGTCAGGTTTCCCTGTCTTATTAGTCTTAAGTCATTGTTTACTCTTAGCAAATGCAAGGATAACTACCCTTATCTTGCTCATCACAAAATGTTCAGTGCTTATCATTGTTCCTGGAATATAGTAGATTTTCAATATGTATTTATTAACTGAATGAATGGAAAATGAATAATGAATAAATCTAAAGTGAAATGCTGAGCATTATATGATGAATGTGTATTGGAAATATTTTAAGAGAAAATAAATGCTTCTGCATTTATAAAATTAAAAGTATTAATCTAAAAACATTAAATCTATAAAATAATGATTCTTTAAAGATTTTATTTATTTATTTATTGTTAATTAATTAATTTATTTATCTGAGAGACAGAGAATATGCAGGAGTGGGGTGGGATAGGGGGACAGAGAGAGAAAGAATTAAGTAGACTCCACATTGAGAGGGAACCCAGACTTGAGGCTTGATTTCATAACCACAAGATAATGACTGTGAAATAATGACTGTGAGATCATGACATGAACTGAAACCAGGAGTTCAGTGCTTAACTAACTGAGCCACCCAGGCACCCCAAAATAAAGATTCTTTAAATACAGTCTCGGGATAACTTCTTCAGAATTACTTAGGGGCTTATTAAAATGCTGATTACTCTCCTCCACATTTGGACTGTTAATTTGGAATCTTTTGTGTAAGATTTACCATCTAATAGCAAAAACTAAATATGTATATATTTATTTTATTCAATCCACAGGCAACAAAGTCTATTTCTTGAGTTCATAAACCTGAAATATTTAATTAAATTTATTAGGTGGATGCTAACAAAATACAATAGTCACCTATTTAAATGTTTAATTTACCTCTCCTAGGAAATGGCATAATACTATTACATTATGTCACAACTTCTTGCCAAAATGAAGTGTTCTAGAAGATCATCCTGTTTCAGATCTCTTATTTAGAAATCAGAGATTTGGTTTTCTAAATAGTTTTGGAAATTGGCTAAACCTCAAAATTGAAATACTACTGTTTAGAAACTACAACTCAAATCAGACTCCCCTCAGCTGTTAGGCTCTTGTATTTGACTTGTAAGAAAATTACTTACATTTTAGCTAATCTTTCTGTCTCCATTTTTTAAGATGATGATAGGTTTAGATGCCCAGCTAGAACTCAACAATGAAATTATACCCTGTGATTTCTTTCTTTGCAACTTCTTTTGTTTAGAAATACATAAAAAGAAATTTGACATTTTCTTTTCTATTTTTGCTCAGATTTCCTACTGATGTTTTGGTTATTTCCCTCATTTTAATAGTGAATTCTTTGGTAAAATACATTTTTAACTGTTACATTTGTATACTTAGACAGCTGTTGCAATTGTGACATTCAATCGTGATTCCACTTTCCTCAGGAGAGTGTGTTTTATTTATATCAATAGAATGATTTGAGTGATTGGCTCTGTATAAACCTGGCTCTTTGGTTCCTCTGTGCTTGTATCTCTGCAGGTAGTGTGGACAGAGGAAGACTGAGGGTTATTCTTACTTTGTTTAAAAAATGATCTATTTACCTTTGGCCATTTTTTGATTAAAGCTCATGTTAGCCTCAGAGTGTTTAGACTGTATAATTAATAAATGCCCCAATTCTCTGATGAGTTCTACCATTTCATCAGTAGCTTAGTCTCAATTTAAAACAAAAAGCATATAAAACTCCAAAAACCACAGAAAGCATCTATTGATTTGTTTATATTATTTAATAGATTATTATTTATAGTCTATTTTCTCAGTTCACTGCTGCCAATACCATAAAGAAGGAAATCAACAGGTTTTTTTTTTTTTTTTTCAGAGGAGGGCCACCTTCTGGTTCCCAAAAGTTTGATCTAGGCAACTTCAATGGCCAATGGAACTTCTAGTGCTTAGTAGGTGCTTAATAACAATTTGAGCTCTTAATAACTATTATTGTCAGGAACAAGGAGCATAGCACATTTCCTTAAAGAATTGAGATCCTAGAGTCCTCAGCACATACATTCTATACTCTTTAAAGAAGCAATGATTGCTTCCCATTCAAATGGAATATGTTATTCTTCATCTTGTCAGGAAAGATGAAATCTGCACAAGAAGAAAATAAATAGACTCCAAACAACAACAAAAGAATGAATTTTTGTTTTATTTCCTAGCCAGGGCATGAGTTATTGAAAGCAATCATGTATACTACACTTCCTTGCTTTCTCTTATTTCCAAATTATCTCATGTTGCTCATAGAACATCACTAATATCCAACTTTTTTCATCTGTGTATATGACTCTCACTCCTCTCTATCTGCCCCTCTTTCTGTCCCTCTTTCTGTCTCTCAACACAAAAGGACAAACTGAACATATCATATTTTTACAGTAACACAATTTATGAAAAAAGTCATCTTCTCCAAATCTTTTTTTTAAGATTTAATTTATTCATTCATGAGAGACACACAGAGAGAGGCAGAGACATAGGCAGGGGGATAAGCAGGCCCCTCTCAGGGAGCCTGGTGTGGGACTCTATCCTGGACTCCAGGCCCATGCCATGAGCCAAGAGCAGACTTTCAACCATTGAGCCACCCAGGCATCCCATCTTCTCCAAATCTTAATTGATGCATGAATACTCTAAAGTATAATTATAACAAGTTTTCAGAAATTCATTCCTCGTACTTTAACACGTAGGTATTACTTTTTATTCCAAATGTGTTATTTTTTATTCTGAATTTGCATCTATTATTTCCAAGACCCTTATACACCTGATAAAAGTGATTAAAAATCAATTTTGTCATGTGGTTACACTGATTAAACTTTTTTTGTGATTTTTCACCACAAAATTAATTTTAAAATCTGATAGCCTACAGATAGCTGAATGGTCTTTGGAGAATAATTTACAGCAATTAGATTTCAAGTTCTCCTTAATAATAATCGTATTTCTTCTATTACTGATTTGTAAGGTTTGTAAAACCACACTTATTACATTCAATCAGTGCTTTTTTCAATTTTCTGCTATCCTGATACTCTATTCAAATAGTCTAGGATGGGCAGAAACATAATCTGAAACCAATCTGATAAAGGCAAAACATAGTATTCATGATTTTTAATTATTCTATAGCTGTAAAATTAGAGGATTCAAAAATAAGCTGGGTACTATATATTTTAGGAATGCTCATATGAAAAGCTCAGAATGTGATGTCATTGCTATTATTTCAAAATACTAAACCAAAATTTAAGCTTTATTTTTTTTCAGGCAAATTATAAGGCCTATTTCAAATATAACCACCTACAAGGTTTCATTACCACCATCACAAATGAGTCTATTCATCATTTACTTTTAATGTAGTTCTTTATCCAGGTGTCAATTGGATGATGATTTTCCCATTTATGCCAATTTAAAAAATTTCCCCTATGAGAAAAATGAATATGAGGGGAGGATTGTTAAAATCATGATTACTAAACTTCATACACTTTCACACCCTTGCAGCTGCACGGTAGATGTTTAATTTCCATTGATTTCAAAAAGAGGTCAGTTTATGGAAATGCTCGACAAGCATGCAGAGGCCTAATAAGTGCAAAATGCCTGTGAAATGCTCAATTTATGAAAACAAATTTTAGAAGATATCTAAGGAAACTATAGAAATGGAACATTTTGAGCACATCATAAAAGCCAAAAAATAAAACAAAAGCAAGCAAGCATAATAAAAATAAAACCTGAAAAAAGTATTACAAAATATGGCAACATGCAAGATTTTAGCATGTAAAGCTTTTCTACAAGTGACTATTTCTGACACAATAGAGTAAGTCCTTAGCCAATCATTTACATCTTTTAATAGCTAACTTATTTTGTGAAATTTCCATGTGTTTTAGATAGAAACTATGTATTAAATGTCACATATCAGAACTATGTATTAAATGTCACATATCAGAAACATATCAGAAACAACATTGTCCTATTTCTCCTATTCTTCACTTCAAAATTTGTTCCAGAATTCTCTGTATGTCTCTACATTTTCACTACCTACTTTATTATCCTTAACCTGTAGTAATATGACTTGCATTTTTAAAACGATTTTATTTATTTGACACAGAGAGAAAGAGCATAAGTGGGGAGAATGGCAGGGAGAGAGAGAAGCAAGCTTCTCTAAGCAAGGGAGCAGAAGGGAGCAGAAGGCAGACACTTAACCAACTGGAGCCACCCAGATGCCCTATGGCTTGCATTTTTACTATTCGACTGTTTCTTGCAATACTAGGAGGAAGACAGGATCAGCTTCCCCCAAGGTTGGTAGAAAAGTCCATACTGGTGACATCACACACAGGCTGAGAGTTCCAAAAGATACCTTTTTGAGGTGTTCTGGGAGAGCAAGACAGGTATCTTTTGGCTTGAACAAAAGGAGGCCCAAAGTGGTTTTGGTTTTTATTGTCGTTAAAGTGCACTGGTTGTTGGGTTGAAGGTTCCCACATTAGGCTGGATTTTGTGAGGTTTGTACTTCTCCACAACATCAAGAGAGTGAGCACTGGTGTTTTCCTATCAGATTGCTCAGATGAAGTTTACCCAGGTACAGGGCAAGTGAAGAAGAGGAAAGACTACCTGTTAGCAGTCAAAAATCAAAAATGGAGTCAGACACTGCATTACCTATTGAAGCAGTGTTCTCTGTAGAACTGATACATTTCTTTTTTTTTTTTTTAATTTATGATAGTCACAGAGAGAGAGAGAGAGAGATTGAGAGGCAGAGACACAGGCAGAAGGAGAAGCAGGCTCCATGCACCGGGAGCCCGACGTGGGACTCGATCCCGGGTCTCCAGGATCGCGCCCTGGGCCAAAGGCAGGCGCCAAACCGCTGCGCCACCCAGGGATCCCAGAACTGATACATTTCTAATTGATAAGTCCAAATGTTTATAGGCAATCCTCATTGTTTTTCAAAACATGCTTCTCATGGTAAATGGTTCTCTGTTCTTGATCGGCCTCTTGTAGCTGAAGGAGAGGATCTTTGGAAGGGACAAATGCTCAAACTCAGGGTTCTATAATCACCTGTCGCCCAAAAGTAAGAAGTCATACAAGAATGTGGCAATTTTCTTGATCGACATATGGCTGTAATGAAAGGTGAGAAAGAAGGAATTACAATTCCCAGTGATGGCAGAAGTGTTGGGTAGACCAAATAATTGTTAATTTTGTAGACTCTCCTACATTAGTTTCCATTGAGGAAATATCTAACCACTAATCCCACCTCGTTGGCTATATTTTCTTTCACTCTTTCATGTTTATTTGCTGTTTTTAAATATAAAGCTCTTAAATTGAGATATTCCCTATTTAACTTATTTTAATAAATTATAAATATATTTACTGCTTACTGTTTTACTAAGTATCTTTGAATACTGACGTGAGATAATCCTCCAGTGGGTTTCTCCTATTTCTGCACATCTTGTGAAGTACACATTGATTTCCCTTTGTTGTTTCAAAGATATCAGTACAGAGAACAGTCTGGGAAAAGAAGAGATAGTGTCTCTGGAGCAAAGTAAAGACATGATAATTGTACTAATAACGAAGAAAATGTCTTCCTCCAGAGTAACAGGCATACTGCATATGAACGTATCTACTTGTCCTCATTATGTTGCCCCAAGGGGATTGGGAATGGGGACTTGGTGGGGAAAGACGTTATTCTCTGACTATGGCTAAGCAATTGTGTGTGTGCATGTGTATGTGAGTGTGTGCCTGTATTTATGACAACAGTTGGATGCTATCTCTCTTTACTTACACTCATTTAGAAAAATAAAAAGAAGGAAAAAAGAAAGAAAGAAAGAAAGAAAGAAAGAAAGAAAGAAAGAAGGAAGGAAGGAAGGAAGGAAGGAAGGAAGGAAGGAAGGAAGGAAGGAAGGAAGAAAGAAAGAAGAAAGAAAGAAAGAGAAAGAAAGAAAGAAAGAAAGAAAGAAAGAGAAAGAAAGAAAGAAAGAAAGAAAGAGAAAGAAAGAAAGAAAGAAAGAAAGAAAGAAAGAAAGAAAGAAAGAAAGAAAGAAAGAAAAAGAACAGGTGGAGACAGGGAGAGAATAATGGATTAGATAATCTCCAAGATTGACTCCTACACTAATAGTCTATGTTTATAGGAACATATTTAGGCTTATATATTTGTATATCTCCCTATTTCTGTCCTTGTTTATAGAGAAATATATCTATGTTGATATCTATCTATTGTTTGAATCTCAATTAAAAACTGATAAGTGCTACAAAAAAGAAGGATGTGCATATAAAAGTGAAATGTTACATAAATGGTCAAATATCAAAAATAATATAAAATATATCAAAAATGGTGTAAAAACAGCAAAATGATAGTTTTACTGTTGTTAAACACATGAACAAAAACAAATCACATATATAATGGTGGGATGTGTTTTTAGGCAGTACTAGGAAAGCCAAGACAATAAGTGAATGGGCTCAAGGAACTTGAAGAAGGGAAGAATGCGGGAAAGCAGTGACTAAGAGGCAGAATGATGTGAGTGGTTAATCGAAATTGTGGCTTCTAGTTGTCTTCATATACTCTCATTCTGCTCTAGTAACAGAATCCAAGTTTTTTCTTGACACATCATTCGATTCTACTGTCTTAAAAATAAGAAGCCCCATCTTGGGTCATCAGGAGATGGCAGAGAGGTGAGCTGGAAGGAACAGATGTTGCTAGTAAGTTCACACATCTGTCATGTCATCTGTGCTATCTTCCTTGGACTTTTTAAGTGAGAGATAAATACTTCCTCATCCAGTAAAATCATTACTTGGGAATTTTTTGTTTTAATTGTCAAAGATCTTCCTTATTAATACAGGTAGGTAGAGATCTAAAATAAAGTTTTATAGATCATGTTAATGGTTTTAGATATCATTCTTAGTAAAATGGGATGTTATTGAAGGATTTGAATGTGGGTGTTTGAGGTGTTGATCTTTAACATATATATTTTTGAAAGATCAATGTCCCTAAGTATGATAAATAGTTACTAAAAAGATGAATCCTTTACATTACAAATCTTCCCCCAAATTATCATTAGTGATTTTGATCAACGTTTTGAAAAATTACCATGACAACATGATCTATTATCAGTAACAGCTCAAAATTATAAAGAAAGGAGGTATACATTTATCATACTCTTAAACTAACCATACATATACTTTGTGTACCCATAAGACTAGATTCACAATATTAGCTTCACATTCATTAACAAGGAAGGCTTGGCAAGTTCTTTAATTTTACTAGTCAGTATATTCATCTTTTTAAGAAAAGGAAAAATATTTGACCATTGCATAAAGATACTGTGAGATTAATAAGTTTATTAGCAAATGCTTTCTATGGCACAGGGCTCTATACCAATGGTTATTTGAAATGGAAGTATAGTCATAAGACAAATTAAATATTATCCTTTTAATTTCGTCCTTTCAAAATATATATTCTAAAAATTGAGTGAATTCAGAGTATGCTAAACAAGTAGAAATTAAGGAGTTAAATTTTCTGTCAGTTTAACAAGTGATAGAGTGTTTGACAACTATCACAAAAATTAATAACAATTAAGTAATACCTTCAATATTTACCATGTTAATTGCATATTGACAAGATGTATTTTACTTTGTGCATATAATTAAAATGAAATAATATGATGGCTTGAGTTGCCAACTGTTTTCAGTTCCATCTTTACTTCCTGAACATATTTTAAAATATGACTACATTTGAAGTCAATCTATTTCACATGAGGGCTATATGATACCACAAGTTTAGGCTTAAGCTACAATGTAAATCAAACATGGGAGATTTAAAGTAGAGGTGTTGGGAAAAAAATGCAACACAAACCCGGGAAGGATAATTTAAAAACAAAACAAGCAAAAGAACCTTTGGTTGCTGCAATGAGAGACATCTCACAGTCTACAATATGAGTGATTCCAAATGTTGTCTCTCATCTCCAAGAATATAGGATGTGAAGAAAGGGAACCTAGAAGTATTACTTCTTGTCTCAGAGAGTGACTATTACTTAGAGATTTTCTATTCTAACAAAAAATAGGCAGTGGCTAGCATGTCACTAGATCTTATTTGAAATATTCTTTCACATTTATCATAAGTAAAATTTCCTAATACTCATTTCCTTTTAAACCCTATGTTTTTGGCACTCTAATGGTATTTTGAGTGTGTACTCTTATGTAGTGTCATACATCTTTTTAAATTGAACATTTAAAAATCCTATACCATAGTATCTGCTGCTTTGGAATTTGCTCTTTGCTAAGGATTTTATATACCAATGAAAGCTGCCTCTATGATAAACATTCTTTTTTAAATATATATATTTGTGTATTTATTTATGAGAGACACAGAGAGAGAGGCAGAGACACAGGCAGAGGGAGAAGCAGGCTCCATGCAGGGAGCCCAACATGGGACTCCATGCTGGGTCTCCAGGATCACACCAGGGGTTGAAGGCGGTGCTAAACTGCTGAGCCACCAGGGCTGCCCCTGAGGCAACATCCTTATTTGAAGGAAAATGAAGTTACAGTCACTGTCTCTGAAGCCTATATATATATTTGATTTTATTTAGTATTACTTGCTCTACTAAAGGGTCTTGAAAGCATTAACTCTTCTCAGATTTTGAATTTCTAGGCCTAGAATAAAATTTTTGTCATCTTGTGAGATAAGACCCTAGTGTTTACATTGTATGTTTTTTCCAAACAGGGCTCTATTAAGTTTGAAAAAAGATTAATCACTTTCTTTAAACTAAATTTGCTTTTCATTTAAAATATGTCAGTTAATATGTTTGTTAGAATTGAGTGCCTTCTGTTTTCCTTTCAATTTTTATTTGCTTTCTGACTCAAATATTTGCCTTCTTAGCATCATCTCTTGGGTTTGTCTTGTTGTGTTTCCCATAATGAAAGCTAGCAATTGAATAAATTCTGTGTATCTCTAAAGTTTTATTAAAAAATTGCACACATTGAATATCCTATCTGAATTATATTTTCCTGTTAAATGAACATCTAATCTAGTCCTGTTCCCTATTTGATAGTCTGCATGTTCTCTCTGTATCTTTTTGTTGTTGTTGTTGTTACTGTTTTATCTTCAGTTATAGCCTCAGATACATCAATTTTGAGACATATTCTCTAAAAGAATATAGCCCCTGTCTGTAAAATAACCATGTCACCTTCAAACTCACTCAGAAACTTTTTGGAGTATTTTATTCTAGTCTTCCTACTATTTGTATCCAAAACGTACTCAGTGTCATTAACATCTTAGAATAGCTGTTTTAAACTTTATAGATTGGGACTTCAATTGTTTTTAGAGTGGACTCTCTCAACAGCTTTAAAAGGTCACATTTCAAAAGTTTCAGAATATTGGCTTCCTCTGAGGGTCCTTCCTGTCCACTTTCTATGATCTTTGCTCTGTCAGATTTCTCTTAGTCATGACTATGATCTAATAATAACTAAAGCAGCTGTCCATTTTCTAAGGCCTATTTTAAAAACAATTAGACTTGGTACATTTCTCTATACTTTATATCTACTTTATCTTGTCTTTTAAGATAATTTCACCTTCATATATTTGTACCTCTATTGTAAGATCTCAACTTTCACCATAGAGAAATCTCTAATCTTTATCCAACTTAATTAAACTCATTTTTTTCACTCACCAATGCTTTTCAAATGATAGACAAAATATGAAGAATAAAGAAATCATTCTAGTTCTTTGTTTCAGGAAAAAAAAAAGCAAAAAGACGTTTTCCTCAGATATAGTGATCCAGTCTCAAGCATTTGTTAGAACCTCCCCCACCTTTGGACTTAGGATAATTCAGTTTTTATTCTTGTTATTATTTTAGTCCATTTTTCTTTGATGGCGTGTGTGTGTTTGTGTGTGTGTGTGTGTGCATGCATGTTTAATAATAGATGTCTAAACTTATCCAATTACGGATACTAATAAATACTTATAGGGGGTTTGTCAGTGCCACAATTTTAAGCTCTGAAATCTTAGGTCAAACAATATGCATTAATAAACTCTACTCCTAATCTACCTTATAACATTAATTCAAGAAATTCATAGTAATATATTGCATCCAAGATAAATATTGTGTACTTAAATGATGATGTGCATTTCTTGTCAATATTGTTTACTGATAACCTGTTTCGTATGAATAACATAAAAATGGTGAGGTGTAGCTTCATTGAGATTGGAAGATACTATTGAGGAAGATACAGGACTAGGAAAGTATAAAAGCCCAAGAGACCCTAAAACTGGTCCATGCCCAATCATCTTGCTCTCTGAAACACATGCATTCCAAGTAGGGAGTGACTTGGGATATTTAGAAGCTGTACTTATGACCTTCACTATGCTATCACCATGCATACTGTGTGTTGCCTGTCCTGTTTCTTATATTGATGATAAGTAAACTTGACACTGGTGAAGTTTATTATGCTTTGTAAGTTTGATTGTCAATTTGAAATCAAAATCCCTGCCACTGGTTGAGCAGAGTGGGCATTGCCATTCAAAACATTGAAAGGGAAAATAAAATCTGAAGAAGCTACTTTTGCATTGCATGCCCCATACTTAGCTTTAACAATTTAAAACTAGGCACTTACTAAGCTCCTAGATAGCACAGAGAAAACAGCTGCCTTTAAAAATTTAAAAAGTCATGGTCTGGTTTATAGTACTGACTGAAAAGCAGAGTAAAAGAAAAAAGAATATTGTTACTGAAGTTCTGCTTGGTTCAAGATGAGCCTTTGTTAGATATATATCTAACCTTTGTCATATTTTTGTGTATTCAAAGTCAAACTACTACTGCCTTATTAAAGTTCCATTATTAAGGCCCCCTGCTTTCAAAAACCTAATAATTTATGTTATGCAAATTGGCCTTTCTATGTATTTTTCCACAAGTTCAATTGAACATTTCTTAAAGTTCATAGTTAATACAACAGATACTGTGCACTTAAAGTATTAAAATAATGTATTCATCTGTTTCTCCAGTCTAGAATTAATTGAAAGATAATTGCAGAAAACAAACAGATGGATATAAAAATGTTAGCATTATTTCTTACAAAAGCTAGATGGAGAATGTGATAGGTCTGTAGACAAGAGAGTATGCTAACATTTTTCTCCTAAAGTAGTTAGACATACCCGTAGAGCCTAAGCCATAGAAGGCTAGTATGGGCCTTTCCATGAGGGCTAACCCTTGCAAAATTGAGTACATGGAGAAGCAGAAATTCTGAGCTTGCTGTAGATAATTAAAATCTGCCAAAGAAGAGAGAAAAGTCCTGAGTTAAATATGCTCAGCAACAATCTCATTAAGGTATGGAAACAGGAAGGGTAGGGAATAAATTTCCCTTCTAAATAACATCTCCCTGTTCCTTCCACTCTTAGTTTGTAAGTACTGTGAGGGAAGGGACAATGTTTATTTTTCTTACAATGTGTATGTGAACCTTACCCAGTACCCAATATCAGCCACTAAAACACTCTTGAAGAATGAAGAAATGAATCAAGAAAATAAAGTGAATAGGATTATTAGTGATATGTTTTTCAGGAATTAAAAAGTAGAAAGGAAAGTAAAATTTAGTCAGTTAAGGAAAATTAGATGGCTTGGGTACAAAATTAATTTATCAGCACATAAAATCATTAATTTAAGAAGTGTAAGCCAAATGTGAGAGAATTAGCAGTGATATTTTGTAATACTAGTAGTTTCTTTTTTTAAATATTAGTAACTTTTTATTTAAAGTTAGTGACTATTTTTATTTTATTTACCTAGAATTTTAAATTTCAAATATGTGTTCTAGCAAAAGAAAAAAAAGAGAAGAAACTAGTGAATTTTGAAGGAAGTATCATTGAAATGCATTTTCCTTGGTAACAAGAGATAATGTAATGTAAGACTTAACCAGAGTCCTATGTTTTAGAAAGGAAAAGGTCATTCTCATCCTCCACCCATGACTTTGATAAAATTTGACATCATAAATGTAGGGATAAAAAGATCTTTAGATCAAGAAAATCACTATTTTTAGTTTAAATTCATAATAAAGTTACATGCTTAGAAAGGCAGAGAATCTTTCATTAAACAAATAATATTATTGGTTTTTAAGTTGCCACATTTGACAATGGTGGCTAAAGATATGTGGAAGTATAATGCCCAGTCCTGACTTACAAAGCTCTGATATACAGCTCTTATTATCTTCATTATAAAATCTGCACCTAGAACAGAAATGTCATAAGTATGCTCCAACAGTATTTTGAAACATCCCTAGGAGTAAGACTAGACCAAATGAAGATTTTAGATAGATTTCTGTGATAAGTGGCAAAATTGAAAGATATACTGTAGTGAAGACATTTTTTTTTAGCTAAGACTGTTATCAGAGGAATCATATGCATTGTGTTAGATATATCAAAAGTGGCCTATAATATAAAGCAATTCTTGAATTAAAACAGATGATTTTCACCCATGGTCTAAGGTAGAATACTAATTGATTATACTCTCAGAGAGATACTATGGCAACTAAGTCTTGCTCTGTGGGAAAAAGTGTAATACTGGCTAAGCATGGAGGCAGGACTCCAGCCGAGTAGCGGTCTTGACTTTTAAAATAAGACTTCAAAAAAAAAAAAAAAGTAAGACTTCATTGTAATGAAGTATTCAATTACTATTCAGAAACTAAAAAAAAAATAAAACAACTCCACTCATATATAGAACATATACATATAAAGACAAGGTCTGTAATTGAATGAGCATGCTAACATTGTGGGCTTGCTACACGAATGCACAAAATACTAAGTTTATCCCTACTCAAAAAATATACATTAAATAAAGAGTTAAAATTAGTAATGGGGACAATGACAAGTTAGCTTTTAGTGGTAAAGTAAAATTAGCAATTAAGATAAATTTTATTTTTTCTAAAAATATAAGAAAGAAATCAAGCTTGTAAAAAATATTTGAGCTGAAAAAAGAAACAAAGCTTGTATGTCCAGGATACTACATACTAGCTAAGGCTAAATTGGAAGCATGAAATAAAAAAACAGGTTTTTTTTTAAGATTTTCTTTATTTATGAGAGACACAGAGAAGCAGGCTCCATGCAGGGAGCCCGATGGAGCCGACTCGATCCCGGGTCTCCAGGATCAGGCCCCGAGCTGAAGGCAACGCTAAACCGCTGAGCCACCCGGACTGCCCTAAAAGACACAGGTTAATAATGATTTAAAGAAATGTCCAGCCTGCCTAGGGTGTAAAAAGCTAAAAACCCCGGCAGCCTAAGTGGCTCAGCACCGCCTTTGGCCCAGGGCATGATCCTGGAGACCTGGGACTCGATCCCAGGTCCGGCTCCCTGCGTGCAGCCTGCTTCTCCCTCTGCCTGTGTCTCTTCCTCTCTCTCTCTCTTTCTGTGTCTCTCATGAATAAATGGATGAAATCTTAAAAAAAAAAAACCTAAAAATCCAACACTCCTAACCTAACAATAATATAAAAGCAAATAACCTACAAAATTAACATTTTTCTTAAACCCATCAGAGCTGAAATTGCAGGACAAGACAGTAGCTAGAACTTAAGGAAAGTCGGTTCCTTCCAAGGAGAATCAAGGTGTGAGTGTTTGCTTTCATGTAGTGAGCATGGGAGGAAGACAGTCATTGTACAAGTGGGCCTCCATGAACATTTTCAATGCATTGCTAAAGGCTGGATGTTGCCTGACAGGTGAGTGTAGAACCTTAGTGGCCCACTGACATAAGAAAAATTATTTTCCATTTACATACTCTTCCACTGGTTTTCCTGAGGTATTCAGAAAAAAGATTGAGGGAAGGAAGGAAGACAGCAGAAGGCATTCCTGGGTAGTGCAGAACTGAGGAAGGCTGCAGTCACCACTCTGGGCAAAACACAAAATCCCAATCACATCCTTCTGACCTAAGGAACAAAGGTGGGAGTAAACATAGAGGAACAAAGACAGGTTTTTTGTTTTTTGTTTTTTGTTTTTTTTAATTGGGAGGATGAATTAGGGTTTTATTGATTCACTTCATATTTGATTCTGTAATTTTACCCACTTCTTAAATAACAAAATACATTTAAAAAGTCACTGGTTTTTAAATTATTTTTCTCTAGATGTGGCACATCACAAGGGTGTATTAAGTATTTTATTTCAACTACAAATAATGGGTGTTAAAATCTCAAATGAGATAGTTTAAATGTTTCCCTAAAATACTGAATAGGGTGAATGGGTGATGGGCACTCAGGGGGGCACTTGACGGGATGAGCACTGGGTGTTATTCTGTATGTTGGTAAATTGAACACCAATAAAAATTAATTTATTAAAAAATAAAATAAAATATTGAATAATATGACAAAAGGAAAATTTAAAAACTAAAAAAAAGTATCACAGATTTTCCTTCTTAGATTTGCTCTAAGAAAAGTTGATTTTTTTTTCTTTTTTGAATATTTACTTATTTGAGAGATTGAAGAAAGCACACAGTGGATGGAGAGCAGAGGCAAAGGGAGAGAGAGAATCTTAAGCAGACTCCCCAGTGAGTGAGGAGTCCAAAGTAGGGTTCAATATCATGATCCTGAGATCATGATTTGAGCTGAAATCAAGAGTGGGGTGCTTAACTGACTGAACTATCCAGGTAAACTCAAAGTTAATATTTTCTAGGTAATCTAGATAACCCATCCCCATGGAGGCTGCTGCCACCCCTAATCCTAACCACCACCCTCAGCACTATTGACTATAGATCACAGGAGCTTCTTTATTTCCATCATAATATTTCTTACATACACACGCTGTTCTAGATATACTATGCTCGTGAATTCATCAATATTGTCCAGTAAATAAAAAACTATTTAAAAGACAATTGACATTAAAATGCCAAGTTTTATTTTTGCCACTAATTAAGTCCAAGAAAGATACAGAAATTCTGTAAATTCATTATAGATCTAGTCTTCTTTTGCATTGTTACTTAACTCTCCTTATGATTTAACCTACTTCGAATGCATATCTGCATTTCATCCAGCAGAGATGGTAACAAAAGAAAAGAAATTACTTCCCTAACATCTAAGTTGCTTCTTAGAAGTTTCCTAGATAATTTTGACTTCTATTTCATTGACCATATTTAGCTATTAGAGAGATGGGGAAATATCGCTTTTTCAGGTCAGTGATATGATAAGCTAAAATTTGGTGGGTTTAATATCTAGAAAAAAAATGAAGTTGAAAAGTCAGGGACTAACCAAAAGAGTGCCATCATCATTGTGACTTTTATCACTGTTCAATTTTCTTTTTCTGGGTGTTTAAAAGTTAGCAGAGTGGCCTACAATATTTTTACTGAAAAAAAATAATAAAGAAAATCTTTGCAAATCATGAAATAGTAATAGTGCATATTTTAAGATTACCTAACTAGAGCAAAATTAAACATAAATCTGTAGATTTGATTTTACTGAAATCATATTGAACAGTTTCATGCAGCTAGGTTGAAAGAGGAATGAGTATTCTTAATAATGTAAAATAATAATATAGATCATAAGATTTTAGTGATTTAAAAGTCTTGGAGATTTTAAAATTCTAATTCTTTATAAAGAAGGAAGTTAAAGTGCATAGAGTTTTAAATGTCCTTCTTAAATTCACAGTGCTAGGTAATAAAAGAGATAAGAGTGGATACCAGTCTCATTTCCACCTATGCTTTTATTCTATTCCATGCTGTCAGATTGAGTTTTTTTATAATGCTATCACTTAAATAAGAGGGCTCATCTCACTGTCTAGTGTGTTGCCCACCATAATATGAATGTGGACAAAAGCTGTTTTTGATTGGCTGTCATTTCTTGCTCAGACTCTATTATCCGAAGTGGTGACTGAAGTTTATATATGTTCAGAGGACAGAGTGATGTGGGGAACGTGTTGGGGATTAGAGAAGTGAATTCATCTTGGGAATTTGAAACATATAAAATGAGTATCTGTGTCCCCAGCATACTTTGAGCTGCTTCTTCCCTGTTTTATTTGAGCTGAAGAAATGGATGTCCAGTGACAAGAAGATTCTTGGAATAGCTGCCACTTTCCTGGAAGTATCAGTCAGATACTTAATACAGAATCTCCCCAAGTCAATATATAAATCAAAGCAGTCAATAGCCTTAAGATGGTACTAAACTGCAACTGGGATTAAATAGAATTATAAGAGTGTGTATGAATTCCAGAACACCTAGCTGGCTGACAGCATAGATTCACTTCCCCAAATTAATTCATCTTGCAACAATGTGATTCCGAAATATGTATGATTTGATATTTTGGACTCCATCATGTCAGAATGTTACTATTATCATAACCAGTTTTGCCATTCAGGCCAATATAAGTACAACTATACAAATCATTCAAATAATTCAAATTTCTTTATACCAGTTGTAAGTAGCCACTGGCCTAATCTCTGCAGCCTCTTTGAGATAAAATTTGGGTCAAAGCTAGATTTATTCAAATACAGGAATTAAAATAATGACTCAGCATAATAAATATTTAAACTTATAAAATAATAATTTTATGTAGTAATACAATGCTATCCCAAATATTTTGCTTTACTTTATTCATTTTAAGAAATACGATTTGCTTTATAAGTTTGTATTAAAAGATTTAAGATTGAATATAAAAAATCTTAACAATGAACAAGTAATAGTGGAAAGGGAGGTGTGCGGGGGATTGGAGTGACTGGGTGATGGGCACCGAGGGGGGCTCTTGATGGGATGAGCACTGGGTGTTATGCTATATGTTGGCAAAATGAACTCCAGTAAAAATATATATAAAAATGTTAACAATAAATTATTTAGTAATGAAAATAGTATAAGTGGCCAATGGCCACTGTAAAATTTACTGTAAAATTTCTGGTTTTATTTATGATTGTTTTGTCCCAAATATGGCTAGGCTGCATTGAATAACTCCCACATAATCAGAGATTCAAGTCTAATGCCCAGGGACATATTAGTAAGGCATGGCAATTTTTCTATATTGAGGAGGCAGGGATCAGATTCAAGGAGGCTGTGGGAGTTGGATCTATGGGATAAATTAAGGAGAGAAAGGAAATATATAATTAAAAAGATCCAGAAATCTGAAAAAAAAAGGTTTTTGAGGCTATTGGTATATACCAAGGCTTGCATACATAGGGTAAAACTCCATGAATGGAAAAGAATGATCAAAAAGCTTATGTTGAACAATTTCCATGCAAGACTTAGAGACATTCAAGTTCTACCAATCAATGTTGAAAAGCCTCATAAACACCAAGGACATTCAAAAGAGAAACTGCAAGTGTTATGTTCCTTAGTAAGCGAGTAATCCTGAAATAAAGGTTCTATTCTCAACAAAAGTTAAAAACAAGTCAGTAGAGAATCAAGGTGCTCCGTAGAGAATCAAGGTGCTCTGTAAATAAAATAACTTCCTATCAGAACAAAGTCCAATACTGATAAAACAAAATAATAATAAATTACACTATTCAAAAAAGTAAAATTCATGATGTGAAGATTCTGATACAGACATTATTAGACCTTTCCCAAATCAGGAAAATGTGATCCAGAAACAGTAGAAAAAATCAGTAACCAGAAAGAGATCCAGAAGTGATAAAATTATGAGATTAGCAGGCAGTCTATAAAGTATTATATATGCTCACAGACTTAAAGAAAAGCATGAATAGAAAAAGGAAAGAAATGGAAGACTTAAAACTGAATTAAGTGAATCTTCCAGAGAAGAGCATATGTTGTCTGTACTAGGAAGTCCACTGGCAAGGATTAATTGCAGATTAAATATTGCAGAAGGAAATATCAGTAACTTGAAAACATAATAATAGAAACTATGCACTGAAATGGAGGGAAAAGATTGGAAGAAATAAGCTGAATTTCAGTGTATGTGAGACAATATCAAATAGTCTAATCTTCATGAGTTTGAGTCCCCAAATGAGAAGTGAGAAAGAAGAAGAAGAAGAAGAAGAAGAAGAAGAAGAAGAAGAAGAAGAAGAAGAAGAAGAAAAGATCATTTTTTCTTTAATTGAGAAACCACAGAAAGAAATAGCCAAATATGTAATCATACTGAGACATTTTAATACATCTCCCTCAGTAACTGTCAGCTCATCAAGAGAAAATTCAAGGCTATGCAGCTTCTGCCTGTTTCTCATGGGACACTTGCCCCACAGGAAGCCAGTCACCATGTAAGAAGTTCAACTATTCTGAAACTGCCATCTGGAGAGGCCATATATAAACATTTAAAAGCCTCAGATGTGCTCCCTACAGAAAACCAGTATCAACCCACGGCAATGCAAGTAAGCAGTGTTAGATGTCAGCTCAACGGAAAATTCAGGGGACTGCTTCCTTAGCCACTATTTGAACATTATCCCATAAAAAATCCAGCTAAGCTGTCCCTAAATTCCTGATCCACAATATAAAATTAGCATTTAAAGCTGCTAAATTTTGACCAATTTACTTATCCAGAAATTGATCATTGAAACAGTAATAAATTCATAATTAAAAATTATTACAAACACATACATTCCCATAGCCTCCATACTGAGATGGCTTCAATGGCAAATTCAACTAGCATTTTTATTGTTTTATTTATTTATTTTTCTAGATTTTACTTATTTATTTGAGGGGGAGAGAGCATAAATGGAGGGAAGTGGTAGAGGAAGAGGAAAAAGCAGACTCCTCACTGAGCAGGGAGCCCAATGAGGGACAAAATCCCAGGACCCTGGAATCATGACCTGAGCCCAAGGCAAATGTTCAATCAATTGAGCCACCCAGGAGCCTTCAACAAATACTTTTAAAAAGAAAAAAATGTCAACACTTCCAGAAACCAGGATAAGGTGATCAATTATTGTATTATTTCATGACATTAGCCTAACTTTGTTATTAAAAACCTGATGTATACATGACAGGAAATTAAGACAAAAAATAATGTTAATCTCACTTTTGATAACGCTTGCAAAAATCTTAATCAATATACTAACTATATACACAGCAATAGGCAGATGATTAGATATATATAGAGAGATGATAGATAATATGCCATAAGTAAACCAGGTTTTTCCTCCTGGAATACAGCATTGTTTTGACATTTGAAAATCTATCAGTGAGAGTTAACATATTAACAGAATAAAGAAGAAAAATAAATGACTATTACGAGAAATTCAGGAAAAACATGTAATGAAATTCAACATCCATTCATGATAAATAGTTTTAGCAAACTAATTTTGCTGCATGTCTGTTTGGATTGTAATTAGATATATCCACCGGGGAAAACTATTTTGATACTGTCTGTCAACTTTGCACATATGCCTACCCAATGGCTCTGAATTTTTACTCCTAGGTTTATACTCAATGTACATGCACATAAGTTATAAAATACACGTCTAAAATTTCCTTAGCTGCATCATTTGAAAGAATACCAAATTGGAAACAATCCAAAGGTCCATCAACATTTGAATGAATAAATAAACTGTGTTTTTATTCATACAGTGAAATACTGCATAGCAGTAAAAATAAACATATACCAGTAAGAATATAGATTAATATATGTAAAATGTTGAATGAATAAAAGCTATACATAAAGGAATACACATCATATGGTACCATTTCCTAAAGTCCCCTTTTGTAGTTATTTAACACTTTCAATAAAAATGTTTTCTATATGTGTATATGGTCTAGATTATCAACTTCAAACAGTGCTGAAATTCCTAGAAATTAATGTTCAAATGTAAAAGAAAGTTAATATTTTTGAATACTCTGGGTGGGAAATATTTCCAGTTCTCAATGAGAAGACAATTTGTCTGGTGCATTTCCAAATCCCACAAGGCAGGATTAATAATGACTCCTAAATGGTGGCTCCTAAAAGGCGTCCATGTCTTAATCTCTATAACCTATGGACATTTAACCTCATATGGTGAAAGGGACTTCATGATGTAACTAATTTAAGGATTTTAAGGTGGGTAGATTTTCTTGAATCATCTAAGTAGGTTTAACACAACAAGCATTTTATAAGATTGTAGGAGAGCCAGAGTGAATAAGTAACACCAAAACAGAGTGATGTGGGGCAAATGATCCAAGGACTGAAGGTAGCTTCTAGAAGCTGGAAAGGGCATGGGATCACAGAATCTCCCCAGACAAAGCAGATGGAAGATAACTGTGCTAACACACTTTAGACTTAAGAACTTCAGAATTGAAAAATTATAAATTTATGTTGTTTTAAGCCACTAAATGTGTAGCAGTTTATTATAGCAGCCATAGGAAATGAATTATCATTTCTAGAATTAGGGAAAACTGCCCAGAGCCTAATTATTTTTTTTCTTAAAAGTGTCTACTGATTGAGTTCAAATCTAACAGATTATGGATTCCAGTCAACTGGCTTTACACAAATTACATTTTTAGGCAATCGGCAACAAGATTTCACCCATGTACCATCTTGACCTCAGATACTATTAAGTTTCTGCTAGAGTCTTTGTACAATTCAAAGCAATGGGTTTTTATTTTTATTTTTTTTAATTTTTATTTATTTATGATAGTCACACACACACACACACAGAGAGAGAGAGAGAGAGAGAGAGAGAGAGAGGCAGAGACACAGGCAGAGGGAGAAGCAGGCTCCATGCACCGGGAGCCCGACGTGGGATTTGATTCCGGGTCTGCGGGATCGCGCCCTGGGCCAAAGGCAGGTGCTAAACCGCTGCGCCACCCAGGGATCCCAGCAATGGGTTTTTAAAACACAAATGTTTGGTATGACAATTCTATGGCCTGCATGTAAATGTGTTTTCCTTTAAACAATTAAAAAAAAAAAAACTTCTTTAGAGCATTTTTTTTTTTTTTGGAAAATTTAGTAGTGAACTTCATGAACCACTTGATGCCAAACTAATACAATATATGAGACCTTGGATGAAATGTTTCAGAACAAAACAGTTGATGAAGATATTTCTATGTTATTCAAAGCATAAGGGAAGTTTCACTCTGAGTGACTAAAGTAAGAACTTTGAGGACATTTTAAAAGTCTAATTTAAGTAAAGACTTTTAAGTAAAGATTTAAATACTTTCAACCTGGGAAAGTTAAATAATTCTTTGGCCTTTATTTGTGTGTGTGTGTGTGCTTGCGTGTTTTGGACTTCTACTTTCAAGAGAACTAATCTTTTAGTCTTAACATTTTTCTGAGATTTTGATCATATAAAGAGTTTATATGCAAATTTGACATTTATAAAAAATATTGTCACCAAGCTACTAAAGCTCCAAGGATGACATTGAAGTCATCTGTTAAATTACTACAGTGCATAAACTGATGTACTATGCTGTGCAAAAATGGCAGAAAATATAAAGTTAAAAACAGCACAAATGATTACTTTAAGACCTGTATACAAATTATCCTTGGATTCTACTTAAGTGATATATTGATTTAGTGCATTCCAAAGCTTTTTTTTTTGTTTCTAAAACCCATTATATATACTTGTGACCTCCTGAGGATACTCAAAGGAACATTAAGTAGAGTTCAGGAGAGACACGGAAATAGAAATACATCTGCCATAACAGACTGCTCACCTATTCCTAAAAGACCATCTATACCCAGATGGACAGTGAGCCATATGGTGAAACCTAACATAATCAGAGGAAATGAGCTCAGGTGTATGTGTGTGTGTGTGTGTGTGTGTGTGTGTGTGTGTGTATGTATTTAAAAATTCTATTTATTTTATTGTTTTGTGTAAATTTTTATTTCAGTTCTGGTTAGTTAAACATATAGTGTAATATTGGTTTCAGTAGTAGAAATTAGTGATTTATCACCTACATTTAACACTCAATGCTCAATAAAATACTGCCCTCCTAAATACCCATCAGTCATTTAGCCTATCCCTTGCATACCTTCCCTCCATCAACTCTCAGTTTATTCTCTATAGTTAAGAGGTTTTTTTATGCTTTGCTTGCTTCTTTTTAATATTTTCCCTTCCCCTATGCTCATCTGTTTAGTTTCTTAAATATATGAAAGTATATGGTATTTGTGTTTCTCTGATTGACTTGTTTTGCTTAACCTAATACACTCTACCTTCATCCATATCATTGCAAATGGCATGATTTCATTCTTTTTGATGGATGAGTCATATTCCATTGTGTGTGTGTGTGTGTGCCATTTCTTTATCCATTCATCAGTTGATGGGCATTTGGACTCTTTCCATAACACATCAGAGTGCATGTGCCCCTTAGAATCACTATTTTTATATCCTTTGGGTAAAATAAGTATTTTTATATCCTTTGGTAGTACAATTGTTGGGTCATAGAGTATTTCTAACTTTTTGAGGAACCTCCATACTGTATTCCAGAGTGGCTACATCACTTTTCATTCCCAGCAACAATGTAAGAGGGTCCCATCTCTGTATCCTTGTCAAAATCTCTTGTTTCTTTTGTTGCTAATTTTTGCCATTCTAATAGGTATGAGGTGGTATCTCATGGTGGTTTTGATTTGCATTTCCCTGATGATGATGTTTAGCATCTTTTCATGTGTCTGTTGGCCATCTAGATATCTTCTTTGAAAATATGTATTTTCATGTCTTCTGCCCATTTCTTAACTGAGTGTTAAGTTTATTATTATTTGTTTTTTAAAGATTTTTATTTATTTATGATAGTCACAGAGAGAGAGAGGCAGAGACACAGGCAGAGGGAGAAGCAGGCTCCATGCACCGGGAGCCTGACGTGGGATTCGATCCCGGGTCTCCAGGATCGCGCCCTGGGCCAAAGGCAGGCCCTAAACCGCTGCGCCACCCAGGGATTGCTAAGTTATTTATAGATTTTGGATACTAACCTTTTATCAGATGTGTCTTTTGCAAATATCTTCTCCCATTCTGTAAGCTGACTTTTAGTTTTGTTGATTGTTTCCTTCACTGTAGAGAAGCTTTTTATCTTAATGAAGTCCCAATAATTCATTTTTCCTTTTGTTTCTCTTGTCTCAGGCAACACATCTAGTAAGAAGTTACTACTGCTTATGTCAAAGAGGTTGCTGTCTGTGCTCTACTCTACAATTTTTATTGTTTCCTTCCTCACATTTAGATCTTTCATCCTTTTTGAATTTGTTTTTGTGTATGGTATAAGAAAATGGTCCATGGGGAACCTGGGTGGCTCAGTTGGTTAAGCATCTGCCTTTGGCTCAGGTCACAGTCTCAGGTTCCTGGAACCGAGTCCCCTGTGAGGTTCCTTCCTCAGTAGGGAGTCTACTTTTCCCTCTGCCTCTCCCCACTGCCATATTCTCACTGACTCTCTCTTTCTCTAATAAATAAAAATAAAATCTTAAAAAAAGAAACTGGTCCAGTTTCATTCTTCTGCATGTGGCTGTCCAGTTTTCTCAGCACCATTTATTGAAGAGACTGTCCTTTATCCAGTGGGTATTCTTTTCTGCTTTGTTGAAGATGAGCTGACCATACAGTTGTGGGTCCATTTCTGGGTTTTCTATTTTGTTCCACTGATCTATATGTTTGCGTGCCAGTACCATACTGTCTTGATGATCACAGCTTTGTAATATAGCTTGAGATCCAGAATTGTGATGCCTCCAGCTTTACTTTGCCCTTTCAAGATTGCTTTGACTATTCAGGGTCTTTTGTGGTTCCATACAAATTTTAGGATTGTTTGCTGTAGCTCTGTGAAAAATGCTGGTGGTATTTTGATAGAGATTATGTTAAATGTGCAGATTGCCCTGGGTAGTTTATAGACATTTAAACAATGTTTGTTCTTCTAATCCATGAGCATGGAATGTCTTTTAACTTCTTCCTGTTCTCTCCAGTTTCTTTCATAAGTGTTCTATAGTTTTCAGAGCACAGATCATTTTTCTCTTTGGTTAGGTTTATTCCAAGGTATCTTACTTTTTAGTACAATTGTAAATGGATTGTTTCCTTGATCTCTTTTTCCTCTGCTTCATTATTGGTGTATGGAAATGCACATTAATTTTATACCCTGCAACTTTGCTGAATTCATGTATCCCAGCAATTTTGTGGTGGCATCTTTTTAGTTTTCTACATAGAATACCATGTCATTTGTAAATAGTGAAAGTTTGACTCCTTCCTTGCTGACTTGGATGCGTTTTATTTCTTTTTGTTGTCTGATTGATGTCGCTAGGATTTCCAGAACTACGTTTAACAATGGTAAGACTGGATGTCTCTGTCTTGTTCCTGACTGAAGGGGAAAACTCCGTTTTTCCACATTGAGGATGATATTAGCTGTGGGCCATTCATATATGGCTTTTATGATGTTGAAGTATGTCCCATTTTTTCCTGGTTTGCTAAGGGTTTTTTTTTTTTTTAATCAAGAATGGATACTGTATTTTGCCAAAGGTTTTTTTCTACATCAATTGAGAGATCATATGGTTCTTATCCTTTCTTTTTTTTAACATGGTGTATCACATTGATTGATTTGCGAATTTTGAACCAATCCTGCAGCTCAGGAATACATCCCACATGAGAATAGTGAATAATTCTTTGAATGTACCATTGGGTTTGATTTGCTATTATCTTGTTGAAAATGTTTGCATCCAAGATCATCAGGGATATTGGCCTGTAATTCTCCTTTTTAGGGAACTCTTTGTCTGCTTTTAGAATCAAGATAATGTTGGCTTTGTAGAATGAGTTTGGAAGTTTTCCTTTCTATTTCTACTTTTTGGGGCAGTTTGAGAAGAATAGATATTGACTCTTCTTTAAATGCCTAATAGAATTCCCCTGGGAAGCCAGGGCTTTGTTTTTTGGGATATTTTTATTTCCTCATTCAATCTCTTTGCTTGTTATGAGTCTGTTCAAATTTCTATTTCATTCTACTTCAATTTTGCTGGTTTATAAATTGCTAGGAATTATACATTTCTTCCAGATTTCCTTATTTGTTGACATATAATTTATCATAGCATTTTCTTATCATTATTTGTATTTCTGTGGTGTTGGTCGTGATCTCTTCTCTTTCATTCACTATTTTATTTAGGTCCTTTCTCTTTCCATTTTGATAAGTCTGGTTAGGGATTTATTACCTTTATTAATTTCTTAAAACAATCAACTCTTAGTTTTTTTGACATCTTTTACTGGGTTTTTGTCTGTTTCTATTTTGTTAATTTCTGCTCTAATCTTAATTATTTCATTTCTTCTATTGGCTTTAGGTTTTATTTGTTGTTCCTTTTTAGTTCCTTTAGGTTGCATATTTAAGAATTTTCTTGCTGCTGGTGGTATGCCTATCTTGCTATAAATTACACTTTTAAGACTGCCCTTCTTGTATCCCAAAGGTTTTGGACTATTGTGTTTTCATTTTCATTTGCTTCTTTGTACTTTTTAATGTCTTTAATTTTTCTGGTTATCCCATCCATTCTTTAGTAGGATGTTCTTTAACCTCCATGCATTTGTGGTTTTTCCAAATCTTTTCTTATGATTCAATATATTGTGGTCTGAAAATATGCACAGCAGGATCTTAATTTTTTTGTGCTGTTGACGTCTGATATGTGACCCAGTATATGATCTATTCTAGAAAATGTTCCACGTGTATTCTCTTGCTTTAGGATGAGACATTCTGAATATATCTGTTAAGTGCATCTGGTCCAGTGTCATTCAAAGCCATTGTTTCCTTGTTGATTTTCTGCTTAGATATTCTACCCATTTCTGTAATTGGGGTATTAAGGTCTCCTGCTATTAGTGTATTATTACCAATGTGTTTCTTTATGTTTATTATTAGTTGACTTATATATGTGGGTGCTCCAAGTTGGGGACATAAATACTAACAATTGTTTGATCTTCTTGGTAGATAGACCCCTTAATTATGACATAATGCCCTTCTTCATCTCAAAATCTAGTTTGCCTGATAGAAGTATGGCTACTCTGGCTTTCTTTTGATGTATATTAGCATAATAGATGGTTCTCCCCTCTCCTCACTTTCAATCTGCAGGGTGCCTTTAGTTCAAAATGAGTCTCTTGTAGGCAACCTAAGGTGGATCTTTTTTTTTTTTCCCCCATTCTGAGACCCTATGTCTTTTCGTTGGAGTATTTAGTCCATTTACATTCACAGTGATTGTCAATAGATATATGAACTTATTGTCATTGTATTACCTTATAATAGTTTCTGTTGATGTTCCCTGCTCTTTTAAAATCTTTGTTGCTTTTGGTCTTTTTTCCCCCACACTCAAAGATTCCCCTTAATATTTATTGCAAGGCTGGTTTAGCAGTCATGAACTCCTTCAGTTTTTGTTTGTCTGGGAAGTGCTTTATTTCTTCTTTTATTCTGAATGATAGCCTTGCTGGATAAAGTATTCTTGGCTGCATATTTTTCCCATTCAGCACCTTGAATACATCCTACCATTCTCTTCTGACCTGTCAAGTTTCTGTGGACTGATCTGCTGCAAAACTGATCTGTCTTTCCTTGTAAGTTAATTAATTTTTTTTTCTTGTTGCTTTTAGTATTCTTGCCTTGTCTGTGTATTTGGTGAATTTGACTATGGCAAACATTGCCTTGGCTTTTGTTGAATTTAATGGGAGTTTCTGTGTTTCTTGGATTAAGAAGAAATCCTTCCCCAGATTAGGGAATTTTCAGCCATAATTTGTTCAAATAAACCTTCCTCTTTTCTTTTGATACAAATGTTATTCCATTTAAATAAGTCTCTGAGTTCCCTAAGTATGCCTTCATGATCAATGGATCATGAAGGGAACCTTTGTTTCCCTCTTCTTTTCAGCCTCATTATTTTCCATAATTTTATTTTCTTTATCATTGATTCATTCCTTTGCTTTGTCCATCCTTGTTTCTATCACATCCATTCAGCTTAGCATCTGGTAATAACAATTTTAATTTTGGCCTGATTAGATTTTAGTTCTCTCTTTTTGCAGTAAGGGATTCTGTAGTATTTTCTATGCTTTTTTTTTTTTTCAAGCCCAGCTACTATCCTTATAATTATTGTTTTAAATTCTATTTCAGATATCTTCCTTATATCTGTATTGATTAAATCCCTTGCAGTGAGTTCTAGTTTTTGGGGGAGATTTTTGCATCTTGCCATTTTATCCAGGAAAGGAAGAGAAAAGAAGATAAAAGAAAATAAAAGAAAATTAGCTTTTTCGCAATGGGTTTGCTGCCAGAACACAGGTATCATGAAAACCACCACTAAACCTAAACCAAAATGGGAAAGGAAAAGACTCACATCAACATTGTCATCATTGGACACATAGATTCGGGCATGTCTACCACTTCTGGCCATCTGATCTACAAATGTGGTGGGATCGACAAAAGAACTATCGAAAAATTTGAGAAGGAGGGTGCTTAGATGGGAAAAGGCTCCTTCAAGTATGCCTGGGTCTTGGATAAACTGAAAGCTGAATGTGAACGTGGTATCACCATTGATATCTCCCTGTGGAAATTCGAGACCAGCAAGTATTATGTGACCATCATTGATGCCCCAGGACACAGAGACTTTATCAAAAACATGATTACAGGCACATCTCAGGCTGACTGTGCTGTCCTGATTGTTGCTGCTGGTGTCGGTGAATCTGAAGCAAGTGTCTCCAAGAATGGGCAGATCCATGAGCATGCCCTTCTGGCTTACACGCTGGGTGTAAAACAATTAATTGTTGCTGTTAACAAAATGGATTCCACTGAACCACCCTACAGCCAGAAGAGATACAAGGAAATTGTTAAGGAAGTCAGCACCTACATTAAGAAAATTGGCTACAACCCTGACACAGTAGCATGTGTGCCAATTTCTGGTTGGAATGGTGACAACATGCTGGAGCCAAGTGCTAACATGCCTTGGTTCAAGGGATGGAAAGTCACCCATAAGATGGGAATGCCAGCAGAACCACACTGCTTGAAGCCCTGGATTGCATTCTGCCACCAACTCATCCAACAGATAAGCCCTTGTGTCTGCCTCGCCAAGACGTCTACAAAATTGGTGATATTGGTACTGTCCCAGTGGGTCGAGTGGAGACTGGTGTTCTTAAGCCTGGCATGGTGGTCACCTTTGCTCCAGTCAATGTTACAACTGAAGTAAAGTCTGCTGAAATGCACCATGAAGCTTTGAGTGAGGCTCTTCCTGTGGACAATGTGGGCTTCAATGTCAAGAACATATCTGTCAAAGATGTTCGTCGTGGCAACGTGACTGGTGACAGCAAAAATGACCCACTTTGGCTTCATGGCTCAAGTGATTACCCTGAACCATCCAGGCCAGATCAATGCTGGATATGCACCTGTGCTGGATTGTCACACAGCTCACATTGCTTGCAAGTTTGCTGAGCTGAAGGAGAAGATAGATCGTTGTTCTGGAAAAAAGCTGGAAGATGGTCCCAAGTTCTTGAAATCTGGGGATGCTGCCATTGTTGAAATGGTTCCTGGCAAACCTATGTGTGTTGAGAGCTTCTCTGACTATCCTCCTCTGGGCCGTTTTGCTGTTCGTGACATGAGACAGATGGTTGCCGTGGGGGTCATCAAAGCAGTGGACAAGTAGGCAGCTGGAGCTGGCAAAGTCACCAAGTCTGCCCAGAAAGCTCAGAAAACTAAATGAATATTATCCCCAATACCTGCCACCCCAGTCTTAATCAGTGGTGGAAGAACGGTCTCAGAACTGTTTGTGTCAACTGGCCATTTAAGTTTAATAGTAAAAGACTGGTTAATGATAACAATGCATCGTAAAACCTTCAGAAGGAAAGGAGAATGTTTTGTGGACCATTTTTGTTTGTTTGTTTTTTGTTTTGTGCGTGTGTGGCAGTTTTAAGTTTTTAGTTTTTAAAATCAGTACTTTTTAATGGAAACAACTTGACCAAAAATCTGTCACAGAATTTTGAGACCCATTAAAACAAAAGTTTAGTGAGAAAAAAGAAAAAAGAAGAAAAAAGAAAAGAAAAGAAAAGAAAGAAAAGAAAAGAAAGAAAAGAAAAGAAAATTGGATCCTGGCTATGTTTTGGTCTGCTTATTAAAAGAAGCTAGATAAATAAAAAGTATATAAAATATATAAATAACATTTAAAATAATAATAAAAAGTAAAAAAGGAATTAAAAAGATAAGAAATTTAATGAAAAACTAATAATAAATAAAAAATAAAGATAAAAAGTAAGATAGATCCTATTTCCCTTAGAACTGAAGCTTTGTAGGACTCTATAATTAGCATTCTTGGTGTGTGCAAGTTGTTTGTGCTGGTCTTCTGGGGGAATGGTCTGCTGTGCTGATTCTCAGTCCTGTTTGCCCTAGTGGAGAGGTGCCTGTAGGGGTAGGGGGCAGGGCTTATTGTAAGCAGATCTGGCTTCCACTTGGTGGTGCTGCTTCCCTCCCAGAAGCCTTTAGCACTGATGGGCAGGATGAAAATGACAGCCCTAGCCAGAGCTGTGAGTTTGTACCCCGCACCCCTACTCCTCAGGCAGACCTCACAGAAGTAAAGTCACCCCTCTTGTATCCCTGTGTCCCTGGCTTCTGTCAGATCCCTGCTTTCACCCTGTTTGTGTCCAAGCTGTTTTATCTCAGGTGCATGGCTGGGTTTCTAAACTCCAAATTTGAGGGATTTCTGTGATGTGGAGGAGGCTTTTCTTTGGAGGAGGGCCTTGCTGTGTTTTTACCATTTGCTGCCTGGTGCATGACTGAGCAGTGGTTCAGTACTTATGACCAGGTGGAACAGAAAGCCAGCACCCAGCCTCACTGCCCTCAGCAGAAGTTCCTACTATTATGCCTGGGAACAGTGCAGCATGTTGGCATCACCCATTCTTCTTGCAACCGAGGGGATCCTCGGACCATGCTGTTCACTCCTGGTTCTCTGCCCTCTTCTTCACTTGAGCATCTTTAAGCTCAAGATGGCTGCAGTGGTGGCAGACTTCTAGATTTTCAGATTTTACCCACGATTGCTTATAATACTTTGCATAGCCTCCTTCTCCTCTGTGGTACCCTCTGTTTTATCTCCAAATCAACTCTCCACACCATCTGCCTTCCAGAAGATGGTCAGTTTTCTACTTGTAGACTTTCAGTTTTGTTCTCTCAGACCTTGGATTGATTTATCAGGTATTCAGAATGATTTGATAATTATCTAGCTGTGTTTGAAGGAGGAAGAAACTTAGGGTCCCTTACTCCTCCACCATCTTAAGTCCTCCCTAAAATAATTTAAAGAAAAGAAATACAAGTGATAATATAAGGAGTTTATGTTCCAAGAAAAAATGAGAAAAATGATACAAGAACTCACACACTGATAATATAATGTATCAACCATTCCTTCTCTCTATATCTCCAAATCCTTTCACCACTGACTCACAATTTCCCACACATGCCCATTTCATGGGGTATCTTTGCAGAGAATGTTTGTTTTACCAGGGCAATCGATATGATATTATAAAGAATAATGAAGTGGAAACACAGAGAAAATCTAAGCTTTAATGATGTTGGTTTTTACAAGCTTCTAAATGGAGAAGATAATAGGCATGCTAAATTTGTATCTTTTGATTCTAAGTTAGATAAGAAAATTAATTTAACATTTTTGAATTGAGAGTGATTTTAAGTCTATTCAAATGACCATTTTTGTATTAACTGTCAGCATACATAGACACAAACGCAAACACCTGTGTTTTAGCAGACAGTCTAGAGGTAATTCTCAAACGTGGTAGCATGATCTGATATGCACAGATAAGATAGGGTAAGGTAACAACTTGCAAGTTACCTCAGAATCATTTTCAAAGTTTTCTAATTGAAAAGGAGCTATTTACATATTTACTGAGAACTTCAAATCTGCCAAAATCTTGCATTATATGCAATATTTATTTCTGTTATACTCATGATTTCCCAAAAGTCAGTATTTGGCTTGTAAGGAAGATAATTTAGTTAAAAAGTACTGGGCTATGTGTCAAAAATTCCAGATTCTTATGCAATATTTTTTTTTCAGTTTCCCAGTACATGATCTGAGACATATTATCTATTTTCCACATATATTTCCATAGACAAAAAAAGCAAAACACTTTAAAGCATTTAATTTTAAAAAAGAGTCTACCTGGAGAAATTGTAAATGAAAATGTAGAAATAGATCCAAAGTAGTTTATTTTGATTGATTTGAAATGTGTTATTGCCCTAGTTCCAAATCATTTACAGTCACATCAGAATCATTATATAATTCTTGTAATTTACTCTATGTGTGCTTTTGCAATTGGATATAAGCTGTTTGTGTATAGTTCATTGTTCTCACTCCATAGTGAGTTCAGTAACATTTTCTTAAATTCCTTATTTTCTTTATTAATATCGAGCAAAAATATTTTTAATCAGAAAAATATACATTTCTATTCACTTTTTTCATAAATACAGTAAGGTAAATAAAAATATAACCCAGAGTTACTGTAGGCATGTATAGAACAGAGTTGTTTATGAGAAGACCAAGTAAGCTTTTCTTTTATTGGTGACTAAAAACAATAAAACAGAGTGTTGTGAACACAAGTTATAGACAAACTTTCACTTGGAGAAAAAAAATTACCATAAACTCAGAGTAAAAAATAATTGTATGCCAATAATGGAAAACATAAATCATCTGTGTTTTAAAAAAGACAACATGGCTTTTTAGAAGTTTTTATTTAAATTCCAGTTAGGTGACATATAACGTAACATTAATTTCAAGTGTATAATATAGTAATTCAATACTCCCATATAATGTCTAGTGCTCATCACAGCAAGTGCACTCTTTAATTCCCATCATCTATCTTACTCATCCCTCCATCTACTTCCCTCTGGTAACCACCAGTTTGTTCTCTATAGTCAAGAGTCTGTTTCTTAGTTTGCCTCTCTCTCTCTCTTTTTCCCCCTTTGCTCATTTGTTTTGTTTCTTAAATTCCACATATGAATGAAATAATATGGTATTTGTCTTCCTCTAACTTATTTCACCTAGCAGTTTACTCTCCAGCTCCATCCATGTCATTGCAAATGGCAAGAGTTCATTTTTAATGGCTGAATAATATTCCATTATCTATATATACTCTTTTCTCTTTATCTGTTCATTAGTCTCTGGACACGAGGAATTTCTATAATTTGACTATTGTAGATAATGCTCCTATAAACATAGGGTGCAGGAATCCCTTCAAATTAGTATTTTTGTTTCATTGGGTAAGTACTTAGTAGTGCAATTACTTGATTATAGGATAGTTTAATTTTGACTTTTGGAGGAGCAAAATTATTTAAATCAGATTATAAAAACAATAGAACAAGTCAATGAAATTAAAATAACTCATAATTCTGATGCCTACAATTGGCAAACAAAAATAACAAATTGCATTCTATAATCATAAAAAAACTTGATGTCAATCCTGGCTTTGAAAATGGTTTGTAATGTGATATAAAATGTTATTTAAAATTTCTAAGTCTTAGGGATGCCTGGGGGTCTCAGTGGTTGAGAGTCTGCATTCAGCTCAGGGCGTGATCCCAGGGCCCCACATCGGGCTCCCTGCATGAAGCCTGCTTCTCCCTCTACCTATTTCTCTGCCTCTCTCTCTCTTTCTGTGTCTCTCATGAATAAATAAATAAAATCTTTTTTTTTAAATTAAGTTTTAGTTTCCTCAACAATAAAAAAGAGGATAATAAAAGTTGATTTTGTATTTCTGTGCTTAATATATGTCAAGCATGGTCCGACTATTTTTAAACATATTTTTAAATTTGGTCCTCACTGAAACCTATAAATCAGGATATATCATTTCTCCCTTTATTGCATGACTGGGAAAACAGAAAAATTGTTTGGAAGGACCAAATTAAAACAACAACAGCAGCAACAACAGCAGCAGCAACAACAATACTATTAGGCAACAGAGATGAGATTTTGAAATTCTGTCAGTCAAACTCCAGAGATATTCTATGCCGTCTCTCTGGGAACTTCCAGCTGAAATGATGTAAAAGCAATCACCTTCAGAGGAAAGCATCTGGTATTGATAACCATCTGTTAAACTATCAAAATAAAAAGAGAAGAAAAGAAAAAAAAGAAAGAGAGAGAGAGAAAGAAAGAAGAAAGAAAGAAAGAAAGAAAGAAAAGAAAAGAAAAGAAAGAAAGAAAGAAAGAAAGAAAGAAAGAAAGAAAGAAAGAAAGAGAAAAGTTCCTGCCACTGCTGCTGCTGTTACCACCGTTACTAAAAACTACTAGCTATGATCCTTCTTTTCTGCCAGGACATCTGCAAATTACAGTAGCTGCTTCCATTTGCCTACCTTTTCATTTCTCTTTGAATGAAAATACATGGAGAAGTTTTAAAACTAAAATAACAAAGGCTAACAGTGATACCTTCTAAAGTTTTATGAAATATACAGTGGCTGCGAGACATTTCTTCTAAACTGCACTTTCCTGAAAATTATCACTTGATCTAAAACCTGTATTCTTCGCCTGTAGAACACTACGTTGTTGCAAAGGTATTGAGTCCTTACTTTCTTATTTTGGTTCATTATATGAAAGCACATATGGCCAAATTGCATACTGATTGTTGATTAGCATTCACTTTGTCCATAAAAACTAAATTACAAGTCATACATTTATTTCTCACTGATACACTATGATGGATTTATTTTCCTTTGCAAGCATGCATGATTCACCCACATAGAGCATTTGAAGTCCTAACATCCTCTCTCAGCTAGAAAAATTGGGGCCATGGTATAGGGCTGTAATAAAAATTTTGTGGAAAGATTCCAACTGGTTTATACTTTGGGAATTTTTTTAGACAGTCATCAATAAATATCCTCAGATGTTCTTCCTGGCAAATATGACTTCTTATGGTGCATTCTATGCCTAAGGTTGGAACTCTTCAATATTTCTTGAACTACAACTGATCCTACCCTATTCATTAAATTCTGAACAAATTCAAATTCACATGTATACAACCAGGATTAAAATGGAGATTTTATCTTATTGTTATTTTTAAAGACTTTATTTATTTATTCATGAGAGACACACAGAGACAGACAGAGAGAGAGAGAGGCAGAGACATAGGCAGAGGGAGAAGCAGGCTCCATGCAGAGAGCTCCATGCGGGATTCGATCCTGGGATTCCAGGATCACGCCCTGAGCCAAAGGCAGACACTCAATCGCTGAGTCACTCAGGCGTCCCTAAAATGGAGATTTTAAAGCATAAGTGTTTTACACATCTTAAATTGCATTTCTAATTGTTTTATCTTCACACAGCACTATCCTTTATTTAATTTATGCTTCTTAGAGTAATGCTTTTAGTAGATACTATACTATTTCATGTTTAAATCTTAATTTCTTTTCTGATTCTTTAAAATACAAATTCCTAATGACCATCAGAGGTCAGTCAGTGGCAATATCAAGTCTGCATGGCTAAACAGGAAACACAATAAGTCTAAAAGCTCTAATTTTCCATAAACATTGTTGTTAAAATTACATACCCTTTTAGGAGTCAGGAAGCAGCATGTTGTCTATCTGAATACGTCAATCACAGTGCATGTAAATTGCTATTTTACTTAGCTTTCATGAAAACTTATGAAGAAAACAAGATTTTTTTTTTAGGTATTCCAAAATTGACAGAAAATAAAGTGCAAGATTTAGTTGAAATTTCATGTGATCTATAACAACACAAAAATTTACCATTGACAAGGATATTACCAAGCAAATAAACTATAACACTCTCAGTGAAACCATATTAAAATGAATAATAATACTTGTTCTTTGCTTTTGCAATGCTATATAGTCCATACTTTTAAAAAATATTTGGTGATTGGGATGTCTGGGTGGCTCAGCGGTTGAGCGTCTGGCTTTGGTTCAGGGTGTGATCCCAAGGTCCCGGGATGGAGTCCCACGTTAGGCTCCCTGTGTGGAGCTTGCTTCTCCCTCTGCCTGTGTCTCTGCCTCCCTCTCTCTCTCTCTTATGAATGAATAAATAAAATCTTTAAAAATAAATAAATAACAATATTTGGTGATTGAATTAATTATGATCATCTCATCATAGCTCCATTTAGTATACAGATACACAGGTAATCTGAAAATTAATGTTTGAATTTGGAGCACAAGAAACACTTGATTATGTGCATGGGTTAAGGGTATTATTTCCTAGAAGAATAAAATAAAATTACATTTACATTTTCTTTCTTTAGAAAAAAAATTAATTCAGGTAATAATAGAATTTGAAATACCTATGACTAAAAAGTATTAACAGATTTATTACATGAGGAACTTTTAAGAATGAAGTCAATTTTAAAATACAAAAAAGGATTTCCCCATAGAATTTATCATTTGACATTGTGTATTGTCCCTTGACATTGTATATATTCATTTGTTTATTTGTTTAATGTGTTATTTGTTTATTTCTTGTTTCTCTAGGATGTAAGGAACAGGATGAAAGAGACTTGTATTTTTGGGTCTCTACTATGTGTATATTAAGGACAATGTTTGGCAAGTAAATATAGGTTTAATGTGCTGAATTATAAAAAAAAATCTTTCCATCATTTCACTAAATGTGGTTTTGCTTTCTTCGTTATGACTTAGCAGTGAAGAATAAATCTGTTTATTTTATTATGAAGACCAATTTCCTTTTTTGCATTTCAGTCTTCTGTCATCCATGCCAAATTCTGGGTAGAAAACCTCTAATAGCAATATCTGTTCATCAGTGTTCTGGTGTATGCATGTGTGTGTTATGTTTAATAAAACAATAGGTTGTTTACCCAGGAGACAATTTGTGTCTTTCCAATTAACTAACCCTCCCCCAAATGGATCCCATAGACAGTTCTGGTTTTGTAAAAAAAACATTATTAACCACGAATTGCTCTCATTCAATCAGCATGTCCAAGTAGATGAAGATAGAATATGTAAGCTATGATTTCAAGGTTATTCTTACCTTCTGCCACCTAATTCTTTCCAACCACTAAGCTATTTCCTACAGGAAAAAAAAATCCTCAATAAAGGAAATTTTTATTCGATATTCTTTAATCCATAGTTTAATTTCAAGCGTTTTTGCCGTTTGATAAACAATTTCATCTACAAATACTTCTGGAGTGACCCCTAAAAGTGTTATGTATATATCACAGAAGAAATAAGAAAAAAAAATAAATATATAATATCCTCTAAGAGTTTACAGCTTAGTTACTGACAGAGACAGTTTTCTAATGAGCTCAATATGAAACATCCTATACTACAGGTTTTTGCTGAAAATTAAATGGAGCACAATACTCAGATTATGAGCTATCCTGATGAGAGATTGTTAAACAATATGTACCTTCTTCTGCAATTGGTTTGTCTGTGTGTATTATTAGTATAGGTGTGCTATTGAGCAACAATAATGCCTCCACATACTCCCCTGCTTTATTTTTTCTATCCACTGTAAACGATTTGCTGGACTCACTAAATCTCAATAAGGACTTTCTCAGCTTTAAAAAAACACATTTATAAATGGCTACTTATATAGTTTGTGGTGTTAATTATTTTGAAAAATCTTTTTTAGTAGGCATTATGTTTACAGAAAAATTATCTTGCTTCATCTGTGTAATTTTTAAGTAAATCTTTTCCCTTACCCAGGTTTATTTAGATATTATCGACATGCAACATTGTATTAATTTAAGGTGTACAACATTATGGCTTGATAAATGTGTATATTGTGAAATGCCACAACAAAAAATGTAGTTAAGATTCATCACCTCACACAGTCACAAGATCTTCAAGATCTTTAAGATCTACTCTCTTAGCACCTTTCAAATATACAATAGAATGTTAACTATAGTAATTATGCTTACATTATATTCCAAGAACTCATTATCTTATAACTTGTTATAATTGGTTATAAAGGGAAGTTTGTACCTTTTGACCATCTTAACCCATTTCCCGTCCCCTACTCTCCTACTCCCACTCTCTGGCAACCACCAATCTATTCTTTGTATCTGTGAAGTTTTGTTTTTGTTTTTGTTGTTTTAGATTTTACATATAAGTGAGATCATAAAGAATTTAATTTTTTCTGTCTGATTTATTTTAATGAACATAACGTCCCTAACATCCATGTTATGGTAAATGGCAGGGTTTCCTTATTTTATAGCTGAATAATATTCCACTGTGCATGTGTGTGAGTGTGTGTGATATATATATCACATTTCTTTCATCCGTTCATTTATTGATGGACATCTAGGTTGTCTCCACATTTTGGCTATTATAAATAATTCTCCAAAGAACATGGATAGAAAATCTTTTCAAGATAGTGGTTTTACTGTCTTCAGATATGTATCCAAAAGTGAATTGCTAGATCACATGGTAGTTCTATTTTTAATTTCTTACAAACCTACATGTTATTTTCCATAGTGGTTGCACCAACTTACCTTTCCAGCAACAATACACAATGGTTCCTTTACATGCTTACTAACGGTTGCTATCTCTTGTCTTTTTTTATACTAGCCATCTTAACAGATATGACATGATATCTCATTGTGATTTTGATTTGCATTTCTCTGATTAGTGATATTGAGCCCCTTTATTGTACTTGTTGGGCATTTATATGTTTTCTCTGGAAAATTTTTATATAGGTCTTCCATTTAAAAATTTGGGCAGCCCGGGTGGCTCAGCGGTTTAGTGCGCCTTCAGCCCAGGGTGTGATCTTGGAGAGCCAGGATCGAGTCCCACAGCAGGCTCCCTGCATGGAGCCTGCTTCTCCCTCTGCCTGTATGTGTGTTTGTGTGTCTCTCATGAACAAATAAATAAAATCTTTAAAAACAAATGTATAAAATAAAATAAAAATTAGATATTTTTCCTATTAAATTATATGAGTTCTTTGTATATTTTGGATATTAAACCCTTAGCAGATATACGATTTGTAAATATTTTCCCCCACTCAGTAGGTTGTCTTTTTATTTTGTTGATGGATCCTTTTTGTGAGCAGAAGCTTTTTAGTTTAATGTAGTTCCACTTGTTCATTTTTCCTTTTGTTCTCTTTGCTTTTGGTGCTAAATTAAAAACTCACTGCCAAGATTCATGTGAAGGAGCTTACCTCTTATTTTCTTTTAGGAGTTTTATGGTTTCAGATCTTGCATTCATGTCTTTAATCCATTTCAAGTGCATTTTTGTGAATGGTGTATAAGACGGGTCTAATTTCATTCTATTGCATGTGGATGTTTAGTTTTCCCAACACCATTTATTGAATATCCACTTTTCCAATTGTATATTCTTCTCTCCTTTGTTGTAAATTAATTGACCATATATATTTGGATCTAGTTCGGGCTCTCTATTCTGTTACATTGGCCTATGTGTCCGTTTTATGTTAATGTCATGCTGTTTTGATTACTTAAGCTTTGCAATGTAGTTTAAAATAAGGAAGTTTGTTGCCTTCAGCTCTGTTATTCTCAAGATCACTTTGGCTATTCAGGGTCTTTTGTGGTTCCATACAAATTTTAGGATTTTTTTCTATTTCTATGAAACAAATGTTCATTAGAGTTTTGATAGGAGTTGCATTGAATCTGTAGATTGCTTTGAGTAATTTAGACATTTTAACAATATTATCTCTTCCAATTCATGAGAATGGAATATCTTCCCATTCATTTGTTTTCAATTCTTTAATCAATGTCCATACATACATGCCAATGTGTGTATATGTTCTTATTAAAGAAAATTCCTTATATCCCATTTTTTTCCATTAGAAATCTTCCCTATAGACAAACATTATATGCTCTCATTCATTTGGGGAATATAAATAATAGTGAAAGGGAATAGAAGGGAAGGGAGAAGAAATGGGTGGGAAATATCAGAAAGGGAGACAGAACATAAAGACTCCTAACTCTGGGAAACGAACTGGGGGTGGTGGAAGGGGAGGAGGGCGGGGGTTGGGGGTGACTGGGTGGCGGGCACTGAGAGGGGCACTTGACAGGATGAGCACTGGGTGTTATTCTGTATGTTGGCAAATTGAACACCAATAAAAAATAAATTTGTTATTAAAAACAAAAGAAAAGAAATCTTCCCTATAGAGGTAAACATTGAGAATGTTAGGGAAAATGAGAATGTTAGTGAAAAGAAATAATGAAGAACAATAACTAGTAGTAATAAAATCTTAAAATTTTGTCTCCAAAAAATCTTAAGGAACTGAAAATTCAAACCATTAATTTTGAGAAATGGAAGGTATATCCATAAAGCTGAGTATTATAATAGATTGGAGTTCTTAGTTGCCTGTTAAATTGGCTTATATGTCATAAACATTTTCACTTTTGTAGTAGATCACATTGAGCCAAATTAGGCATTTGGGATATTATCATCCAATTTTAAATGATCCAGGTGTTCTGCCCACCCATAAAATTTCACTCAACTACAGGTCAATTTTGATCATTTCCTAAGAGAAAAGAGAGTCTTTTTTCAAACTACTGTTTCCATAATTCTTGTAATTATATTTTATTAGAGAGAGTTTCTCTTGAATAAGATACAACTTTCAAAGTATAGAAAAAACCACAAGAATCCCTTGCTTTATAAACAGAATATTTTCATCAATGGAAAATTTTATTTAAATTACCCACATCACCCCTCCCTTCACTACCACCAATCATTTACTTTTACTCCTTTTACTTACTTCTTGTCAATATTCTTATTTTGGAAGAGGGATGTATTACATTAACTGTTTCCTTCATATCTCATGCATTACTCTAAAGTATACACGTGACAAAACAAAGTGGGGCAAGAATCAAATGAGTTATACATATTGTTGTACTAAACGAATCATAAATATGGAAGCATTGCAATAGATTTCTGGAGAACACTGCTTTCTTGAATATGAATAGTAACATATAATATTATTGATTCTATGAAGAAAAACATAAACTTGCTAAGAATGCCAAAATACTGAAACATACCTTCATCCCCAGAAATGAAAACTTTACTGTTCACTTTTCTAAATGTGCAGGCTTACTTTCAACCCGTTAGAGCACCTCTGCACTGATGAGCTATGTGAGGTTTCTCTTTGGAAGTGGAGAAACTGCAACTTAAAAATGATTTCAGAGAAACCTCCACTTAGTATAAATTTCTAATTTAGAATACTGGAGGAATTTCTGCATAATATAAACAATGCTATTGCTAGGGTTTGTTGACAAAATGGTATAATAACTTCTCTGATAACATTCACTTTTGCAGATTCTGAAAGAATATAGAAATGAAGACTTGTACCATAACATATGTAAGTTTAAATAATGTTTTTTATAGAAAAAAACCCTTAAGAATTGAATTAAAGCTATTGTTTCAGTTTTTGTATATAATATAACCTAATTAATATCACTTAACTTGAGTCAAATTTTTCTTAAATATTTAAAAAAGGTGTATGTGTGTGTGTGTGTGTGTGCACTCCTGACTGAGTAAATCCAACTGCCATTGCGTTTTCTCATAACGTGCAAATCATTGCTTACAACCACTGGAAAGTGTGTCCTAAATAGGATACGAAGCTCTCTGCACAGGTGTCTATAAAGGAGTCAATACTGAGCCAACTGTACTCCTCTTAATTGGACATTCTAATTATTTTTCAGATGTTCCATGCAAGACTTCACAAAATTATCAAACATGGCCGACTGAAAAAGTTCAAAGCAAAGAAAATAACTTGGAATTGAATTGTAAATTCCTCAAGCTGAGGAGCGCTTGTACATCTCACACTTGAAAGATCTTGTTGGCTATCTTCCTCTGCAGTAGTTGCCTTCCTGCCAGGTCGTAGGGCTACTTTTCATCTTCCCACTTCTCTTATAGTTTTCTTCCTATCTTCTTTTCTTCTTTTCCTCAGTGACTTTTAATGCCTCATCCAGAGTTGTCGTTGAACCATTATTTCTCTCTCCTCACTATTAATCATTTTCTTTTGCTCTCTTATTTTGGTACTCTCATCATTGCTATTTTCACTCAAATCATCATGCATTTGTTATGCTTTGTCTTCCTCATAAAAGCACCATATGAATGTAAGCAGCCTATTCAACTCTTGCTCCAGTAAGATAATAATTTCTTCAATCCAACTCACAGATAATCATTTTACATACAACAAAAGGAAACTCTATAATGGCATGTGGTAAGTCTCCTTATCATAAAAATGTTTATTATCATTCCTTCTAATCACATCAATACATTTTGGGTAAAATATACAATTTGAATGTTCTTTGTGTATATAGAAATATTAGTATCTTTGTTTATACAGAAATATAAGTAGCATAATACTTAATTTTATGATGATATTATTTACATATATGGGTATTAGTTTGAATAATTAAAACAGAGCTCAAAAAAATGTCAGATTTGGGCATTTGTTTTGTGTGTGTGCATATGATTTTAAAAAATTATTATGAAATACTGAAGACATACAAAGGACATAAAGGAAAAAAGTACAGATGTCCTACATACCAACTAATCAGGTTTAAAAAAATAAAATGTAATTAGAGCACCTGAAAGACCAGGTGTTCTAATTCCAGGTCACATGCATTAATCTGACATCTTCTTCAAGTTGATCACCATCCTCTCTTGATAAATAGATGATAGATAAATAGATAATAAATAGATAATGGAATTATTACAAACCAATATATTAATATATACATTTACATGACTAGACAACTATGTAATCAGAACAAATAACCCCAAAATATTCCTGGAAGCACAAAGTACCCCAAGAAGCCAAAGCAATCTTGAGAGACAAGCATAAAACTGGACTTATTCCCAGATTTCTTTTTTTTAAGAATGTATTTATTTATTCATGAAAGACACAGGGAGAGAAGCAAAGACATAAGTAGAAGGAGAAGCAGGCTCTCCCATGGGGAGCCTGATGCAGGACTCAATCCCAGGGCCCTAGCATCATGACTTGAGCTAAAGGTAGACACTCAACCACTGAGCCACCAGGCATCCCAACACTCCCAGATTTCAAAATAGAGTACTAAGCTAGAGTAACCCAAACAGTATGATACTGACATAAAAATAAGCATACAGATTAATAGAGCAGAATGGAAAGCCCAGAAACAAATTCACACTTATATGGTCAACCGCTATGACAAAGAATATCCAATGATAGAAAGACAGTTTCTTCAATAAATAGTGCTGGGGAAACTGGATGGCTACATGCACAAAAAAAAAAAAAAACAAACAAACAAAAAAAAAAAAACAAAAAAACAAAAAAAAAAAACCTGTATCACTTTCTTACACAATTCACTAAAATAAACTCAAATGGATTAAAGACCTCAATATGAGATGTGAGATTATAAAACTCCTAGAAACAAACAAACATTGGCAATAAGTTCTCTAACATTGGTCATAGCAACATTTTCTAGGTTATTCTCCTTGGGCAAAGGAAACAAAAGCAAAAATAAACTATTAGGTCTACATAAAAATAAAAAGCATCTACACAGTGAATAAAATCACCAAAAGAAAGAAAAGGTAACATACTTAATGGGAGAAGATATTTGCAAATGATATATCTGATAAGAGATAAATATCCAAAATATATAAAAAACTTATACAACCCAACACCAAAAAAAAAAAAATTCTTAATTTGTTTTTTATTTTTTTTCAAAAGTTCTAAAATTAAATGAAATAGTTTATCTGTTTTTATTTATTGTACTACTGGTAACATAACTTAAAAAAATGGCCAATCATTGTCTTGCAGATTTCCCTTTGTTTCTAACAAAGAGTTTCATAGTGTTAGCTTACATGTAAATTTTTGATCCATTTTTTAGTTCATTTTTGTACATTCTGTGAAATAAGCATCCAAATTTACTCTTTTCCATATGAAAATGCAGTTGTCTCATACCATCTGTTGAAAATACTATTATTTCCACATTGGATGGTCTTGATAACTTGTTTAGAAATCAGTTGACCATAAATATATTGGTTTTTTTTAATGAGCTCTCAATTATATTCTCTTGGCCCACATTTTTATACTTATGTCTGTAACCCACTGTCTGGATCACTGTATTTTGCAGGATATTTTGAAATTGGGAAATGAAAGTCTTCCAACTTTGTTCTCTTTTTAAGATTGTTTTGACTATACTTTGTAGTCTCAGTTCTATCAATTTTAAAGTCAGTTTTTCAATTTTTTAAAAAAGAAGGGCTGTTGGAGTTTTGATAGAGATTGCATTAATTCTGTAGCTCAATTTGAGGACCATTATCAACTTAAGAATAATAAATATTTTAATCCATGATCATAAATGTTTTTTCCATTTCTTTTTTTTATAGTTAGAAGAACATTTTTCAATTAAGTAATTAATTAAAGACTTATTTACTTATTTATTCACACAATGAGAGAGAGAGAGAGAGATATGCAGAGGGAGAAACAGGTTTCTCACAAGGAGCCCAATGTGGGACTCGATCCCTGATTTTGGGATCATACCTCAAGCAGAAGGCAGACACCCAACCGCTGAGCCATCCAGGCATCCCACATTTCTTAATTTAAATTCAATTTGCCAACATATAGTTTAACACCCAGGGCTCATCCCATCAAGTGCTCTCCTCAGTGCCCATCATCCAATTATCCCATTCCCCCACCTATGTACCATTCTGCAACCCTTTGTTTCCCAGAGTTAGGAGTCTCTCATGGTTTGTCTCCCTCTCTGATTTTTCCCACTCACTTCCCCTCCTTTCCCTTATAATCCCGTTCACTATTTCTTATATATGAAAACATATGATGATTGTCCTTCTCCAAATGACTTAGTTAACTTAGCATAATACCCTCTAGTTCCATCCATGTCAAAGCAAATGGTGGGTATTTGTCCTTTCTGATGGCTGAGTAATATCCCATTGAATATATATACCACATCTTCTTTATCCATTCATCTGTCGATGGACACTGAGGCCCCTCTCACAGTTTGGCTATGTGGACATTGCTGCTATGAACATTGGGGTGCAGGAGTCCTATGTTTCACTACATCTATATGCTTGGTGTAAATCCCCAGTAGTCCAATTGCTAGGTTGTAGGGAAGCTCAATTTTTATCTTCTGAGGAACCTCCACACTCTTTTCCACAGTGATTGCACCAGCTTGCATTCCCACCAACAGTGCAAGAGGGTTCCCCTTTCTCCACATCCTCTCCAACATTTATTGTTTCTGTCTTGTTAATTTTCACCATTCTTACTGATGTGAGGTGGTATCTCATTGTGGTTTTGATTTGAATTTCCCTGATGGCACAAGTGATGTGAAACATTTTCTCATGTGCTTGTTGGCCATGTGTATGTTTTCTTTGGAGAAATTTCTGTTCATGTCTTTTTCCCATTTTATGATTGGATTGTTTCTTTGGTGTTGAGTTTGATAAGTTCTTTATAGATCTTGGATACTAGCCTTTTATCTGATATGTCATTTGCCAATAGGTTGTCTTTTAGTGTTGTTGACGACTTCTTTTGCTGTGCAGAAGCATTTTTATCTTGCTTAAGTCCCAACAGTTCATTTTTGCTTTTGTTTCCCTTGCCTTAATAGATGTATCTTTCAAGAAGTTGCTGTGGCCAAGTTCTAAAGGCTGCTGCCTATATTTTCCTCTAGGATTTTGATGGATTCTTGTCTCACATTTATATCTTTCATACATTTTGAGTTTATCTTTGTGTATTGTGTAAGAGAATGGTCCAGTTTTGTCCATCTTCACGTGGATGTCCAATTTTCCCAGCATCATTTATTGGAGACACTGTCCTCTTTCCAGTGGATGTTCTTTCCTGCTTTGTCAAATATTAGAGGACCATAGAGTTTAGGGCCCATTTCTGGGTTCTTTATTCTGTTCCATTGATTTATGTGTCTGTTTTAGTGCCACTACTGCACTGTCTTGATGATCACGGCTTTGTAGTAAAGCTTGAAATCAGGCATTGTGATGCTCCTGGCTTTGGTTTTTTCAACATTCCCCTGGCTATTTGGGGTCTTTTTTGATTCCACCGAAAACTAAACTCATGCATTCATTAGGGACTCTATTCCATAGTATTTATTTTTCTCAATAGAAGTCACATCATCAGCAATTTCTACAAAATGTGTTTGTGTGGTGAAAAAGATTTAAATAAGATAAGCTTCTAAGCTAAGTATCCTGTGGATGTCCAGTAAATAGTATTTAAGGGAATGACTGGCAGGAAATTCCATTTAATCCAATCAACTCTTATTGAGAGTTGAAGCTATTATAACTGTTAAGATTATGAGGAAAGACGAAAAGACTGCTTCCAATCTAAAGAGGTTCTTTTGTTGGAAATAGACATTTTCCAAACCATTAAAAGGCTATTTTTTCTAAATCATGAAATATTAAACAAAGTTTATTATACACTAAGGAATCTTTGAAGCTCTGGATAATATAAAATCCTGATCCTTTTAGTTTAAAAACCCAAAGTGAAATTTCAAATACAACAAGAAAAGACTCCATCTTTCAACAAATACTTATTTTGTGCAAAGTACAATAAGACATTTCCTTGAGATCAATAAATTTATACTTGAGTGATAAATGTAGGCATACGAAATGCATGTGTGCGTGTGTGTGCATGTGTGTGTGTTTAGGAAGAACTCATAGAGACAGTGATAACTACCCTGAGCTATCTGTATGAGTTTGAGAGTTGGATAGAGAAATTAGAGATAAATTGACTTTTTAAGGGGATGTACAGAAGAACTCCAAATTCTAGGACTTGGGCTTGGATATAATGTTGACATTAAGAAGTGACAAAGCTGAGAATCCAAAGGATAGGACAAGGATTTACACACAATAACAAATATCAGTTTATGATTGTTTCTTAAGTAGATAACATGAAACCACAAACCATAGTATGTATACTTTATAAATATCACTCTTCTGTTCTATAGTAATTCCATAGGCTAAAAAATTCAGGGAAACGTTATGTGGGTAGGTATGGTTCTGCTGGGTCATGATAGATTAGACCATACAATTTGAATGCTAAAAAGAACTGAATTTTATTTCTTACCAGAAATTAATGTAACATTGTGTGTCAACTATACTTCAACAAACAGGAAGGATAAATATAAACCAGAATGTGGAATTCAAGAAGACTAACATAGTTACTAACATAACCATGTTATGTTCCATAGCAAATATCTAATGGATACCCCAGTTACAGTAAATGGTGCTAGAATAAGTTACTTGAAAACATCAGGAACTTGACCAGCTATCTAAGATTTCCAATAAATTTCCATAGACTTCAGTACTCCATAACAAAAGGGAATGCCTAAATATTGAACAATAAGGTAAAAGAGGACTGTTGAAAATTTAGGGCATCCATGATACAAGTAGCTTGGGAAGTTGATAGTCTGATTTACATGATATTATATTCCTCTTTAATATTTCAGCCTTGAGGCCAAAGGGAGAATATTATTAACCACTTACAACCTCCACTGCATCCCCTACAACCCCATCCCTGTCTCCTAGGATCTATTGTAGAGGACCCATTCCTAATGTTCAACTAGGCAGAGATCTTATTAATTCTAAGACACGTCCAATAATTTCAGGCATACAACATAGTGAATTCACACCTGTATACCAGATTTGCTCTTTTACTAAAACTCTTGCAAATCAATTTAACTGTACTTTCTTCAGTGTATTTTCATAATGTTTTCTTTTTATGCCTATTATTAATATTTTTTCTCTTGATACTGTTATTCTGAGATTTTTTCTTAATAGAAGTAATTGAGTTCAGAAAAATGTAAGAAATACAATTCAGTTATTTTTAACATTCAAATTGTATTTTTATTAATTTCTCTCATCTTATCTTATGACATTTAGATTCTAGGTAAACCTGAAATAATTTTTCATACTCCAAAATATATTAACATATAGAGGATTTGCTTTTACTTTACATTTGCTTTTACATCTATTGTTGAACAATTCTATATTTCTCATTCAAGTAAATTTATCACTGTCATCTAAAGGAGTCATTACTTCTAGCCATTAACCACCCCCTGCTTCCTTGAATGAGTAACACATAGGCTTTCTCAAACAATTAATATATTCAGATTAGGATTTAGACATTTATTAAAGTGTTATAGTAAATTTCCATGTAAAAAAATAAATAAAATCAACTTGCTCTGAACATTTAGTTTTCCTGAACAGTGGGAGTCAGCTGTTAAAAGTTTCGAAGGGGTTTAAGGCATTATATAAAAAGGCATAAAACATCAGTGATAACAAGGTTTAATATGAGCACAAAATACAAGGTTTGATAATCCAGAAGAAGAAGAAAAATACAGGGTCATTATTCATAAATTTTAAGAAATGAAATATTCTACATGTAAAGAGTATTTAAATATATATGATATAAATTATAAATACTATAATTAATATAAGTATATGTAATGTGTTGAAGAATGAATAAAATTAAAATATCCAGAAAAGTACATTCTGTGGGTTGTGATTTTAATGTGGAAATTTATGTAAAAACAGGCACAAGTAAGAATGATTGATAATTTAGGATTTAATATTTTATTGAGGTGTAATTGATGCACAATTATATTAGTTTCAGAAGAATAACATGATGATTCAACATTTATATATGTTAGGAAATTAAATCTACCTATCACCTGTCAGCACACAAAGTTGTTAATATTGTTAATTATGTTCCCTATGCTGTACATTGTATCTGTGTGTTTTATTTATAACTAAAATTTGTACTTTTTACTCCTCTTCTCCCATTTTGCCAAATCCCTCATCCGTCTCTTCTCTGGAAGCCCCAGATTGCTCTCTGTGTATGAAACTGTTTGTTTTACTTTTGTTAATTTTTGTTGTTGTTCATTTATTTTGCATTTTTTGTAGTTTCCACATATAAATGAAATTATATAGTATCTGTCTTTCCCTGCCTGACTTATTTTACTTAGCATAATACCCTCTAGGTGCATATACACACAAACATACACACATACACATTTGGTTTATCCATTCATCTACTGATGGGCACTAAATGTTGCTTCCCTATATTGGCTATTGTACATAGTACTGCGATGAACATAGGAGTGAATATATCTTTTAATATTAGTGGGTATTTTTTATATAAGTAACAAGAATTGGAACTACAGGATTATATGCTACTTCTATTTTTAATGTTTTGAGAAGCCTCCATACAGTTTTCCATAGTGGTTGAACCATTTAACATTTCACCAATGGTGCATGAGGGTTCCCTTTTCTCTGCATCTTTGCCAAAACTTGTTATTTCTTATCTTTTTAATAATAACCATATCAACAGATGTGACATTATATGTTATTGATTTGTTGGTTTTGATTTGCATTTCCCTGATGATTAGTGTTGTTTAGTATGTTTTTATCTGTCTGTTAGCTGTCTATACACCTTCTTTGGAGAAAAATCTATTAAAGTGTTCTCATTTTTTTAAAGATTTTATTTATTTTTTCATGAGAGACACAGGAAGAGAGAGAGGCAGGGACATAGGCAGAGGGAGAAGCAGGCTCCATGCAGGGAGCCTGATGTGGGACTCGATCCTGGAGCCCCTTGCCCTGGGCCAAAGGCAGGCACTAAACTGCTGAGCCACCCAGGTGTCCCATGTTCTGCTCATTTAAAAGAAATTTTAATACTGAATTTTATGATTTTTTTGTTTTAATTCAATTCTAGTTAGTTGACATACAGTGTTATATGAATTTCAGATATTGCTCATTGCAACTAGTCTACTCCTTCTTATCACTCCACTTCTCTCCCAGCTGGTAAGCTTCAATTTTTTCCCCCCTCTATAATTAAGAATCTGTTTCTTAACTTGGCTTTCTCTCCCCCTCTCTTTCCCTGCCCTCTTTGCTTTGTTTTATTTCTTAGATTCCATGCATGGGCCTTGGAGGGTGGGTCCTTCCTGGGGGGAGCAAGAGAGTGGGATGGTCTCTTGATATAACTATACCAACCTCACAGGATGTTCTGAGAATTAATTGAAAAGACTTAAAAAGTACCTCACACATTAGTGCATAAAACGTGTTGATTTTCTTACCACCTTTTTTAGCATTTACCGTAGGTCACACATTTGCTTTAAAAATAGATATTGGGGGGCAACATAGCCAAAATATGTGTCCTCATTTCATTGGATCCCCAAAATTTAGCTGGATAACTCTCAAACCCCATTCTGTACATGTACGAATTCAGCCTGAGATGTAAAGAAAGAATGTCTGGAACTCTACAAGTATAAAAGTGACCACGTTTTCAAGAGAGACATGCAAAAACCTTCATGAATAAAGACCTTACATAGCAAACAGCTTACACTGAGCCTGGCCACCTGGCAAGGGGTGGGGCCTCTCCACCCAGGCACAGACACCTAAGAATCAGCACAGCTTGCCCTTCTCCCAGAAGAACAGCGGAAGAACAGGAGAACACCAAGTTTACTGACCAAAAGGGACTGGAAAGATCCAGGACTTAGAGAAAATAGTATATAGAACTCAAGGTTTCTGTCTTATGATTTGTTTATATTTCAAGTTAAAACTTTCTAATATTCTTTACTTTCTCCCACTTCAACTATATTTTATCAACTATTCATTTTTAAGTTTATTTTTTCAACTCTCATATTTTATAATTACATGTGATAGATATATTCTTCATTTTTTGCTTCCTTTCACCTTATTCAATTTTACTTTTACTTATTTAATAAGTTGGGTTTTTTTAAATATAATTTTGGAATTTAGTACCTTTTAACATACAGACCAAAATACAGCCAGAGCCATATGGAGCACTGTGTTGGTCCATTCTGTGAGATTATATTCTCTCTCCCCCACCATTTCCCTTCCTCTTTTGTTTAGTTTTTATTTGTTTTTTCTCTTTCTTTGTCTTTTATTCTTTAATTTTCTGGCCCCTGACCTTGAATTGACTAGTGTGTATTTTTCTTAGGTCATGGTTGATATTTTTTGACTGATCATTCATACAGCCATTCCACACTGGACAAAATGACTTGAAGGAAGAATCCACTACAAAATAAAGAACCAGTGGTAATACTCTGTCACAGATCTAACAGATATGGATTTAAGTAAAATGTTGGAGATAGAATTTAGGATTTCAATTATTAAGTTACTAGTTGGACTTGTAAAAAGCTTAAGGACTCGAGAGAATCTCTTAGTGCAGAAATGAGATCTAGTCAGGACAAAATTAAAAATATTCCAACTGAGATGCAGTCTAAACAGGATACTCTAACAGCTAGGGTAAATGAGGTAGAAGAGAGAGTGACATAGAAGATAAGTGGTGGAAAAGAAGAAAGCTGAGGAAAAGACAGAAAAACAACTAAGAGCCCACGAGGAAAGGCTCCAAAAATTAAGTGATAGTTTGAAAAACAAATAGCATCCGTATTATAGGGATTCCAGAGGCCATGGAGAGAGGATCAGAGGTGTATTTGAAAAAAATCATAGCTGAGAACTTCTTTAATCTGAAGAAGGAAACAGGCATTCAGACCAAGAGACAGAGATGACCTCTCCCAAAATCAACAAAAATCAATCAACACCTCACCATATAATAATGAAGCTTGCAAATTTCAGAGATAAATAGAAAATCCTAAAAGCAGCTTGAAACAAGAAATTCCTAAAATATAGGGGGAGAAATATTAGATTAACAGCATACGTATCTGCAGAGACCTGGCAGGACAGACAGGGCTGGAATGATATATTCAGGATACTAAATGAGAAAACATCCATCCATCCATGGATACTTAATCCAGCAAGGCTGTCACTAAGAATGGAAGGAGAGATAAAGAGCTTCCAGGACAGATAGATACTGAAAGAATATGAGCCCTGCAAACCAGCCCTGCAAGAAATATTAAAGGGGATCTTGTAAGCAAAGAGGGAGCCCCCCAAGACAGAAATGATCTGCAGAAACAGTGACTTTATGGTTAATACAATGGCATTGAATTCATATCTTTCAATAGGTACTCTGAACATGAATGGGTTAAAAATGCTCCAGTTAAAAGACACAGGGTGTCAGACTGGGTAAAAAAGTAAGACCTATCTATGTACTGTCTATAAGAGATTTGTTGTAGATCTCAAGAAATCTTCGGACTGAAAATGAGGGGATGGAGAATCATTTACTATGCAAATGGATCTCAAAAGACAGCCAGGATAGCAATCCTCATATTAGATAAATTAGACTTTAAACCAAAGACTATACTAAGAGATGAAGAGGGACACTAGATCATACTTAAAGGTTCTCTCCAACAAGAACCATGAATTATGAATATTTATGCCCTTAATTTGGGAACAGCCAGTTGTATCAACCAATCAATAACCAAATAAAGAAACACATAGATACATTAAGAATAGAGGACTTCAACACTCCATTCTCAGCAAAGGACAGATTTTCTACACAGAAGATCAACAAAGAAACAGGGACTTTGAAATGACACGCTGGACCAGATGGACTTCACAGATATATACAGAACAATCCATCCTAATGCAAGTGAATGAACATTCTTATCAAATGCACATGAAACTTTCTCCAGAATAGACCACATACCAGGTCACAAATCATGTCTCAGCTGATACCAAAAGATTGGGATTATTCCCTTAACATTTTCAGACCACAATGCTTTGAAACTAGAACTCAATCACAGGAAGAATTTTGGAAGGAACTCAAACACTTGGAAGTTAAAGATCATCCTACTAAAAATGCATTGGTCAATCAGGAAATTAGAGAAGAATTGAAAAAAATTCATGGAAACTAACAAAAATGAATGTACAACTGTTCAAAATCCTTGGGATTGGGATACAGCAAAAGCAGTCCTAAGAGGGAAGTACTATTCAATCAAGTCTCTCTCAATAATTAGAGAAATCCCAAATACACAAGCTAACCTTGCACCTAAAGGAACTGGAGAAAGAATACAAATAAAGCCTAAGAAAGCAGGAGAAGAGAAATAATAAGATTAGAGCAGAGCTTAACAAAATAGAGACCAGGAAAACTGTAAAACAGATCAACAAAACCAGGAGCTGATTAATTGAAATAATTAGTAATATAGGTAAATCCCTAACCAGATGTATTAAAAAGAAAAGAGAAAAGGCTCAAATTAATAAAATCATGAATGGAAGAGGAGAGTTCACAACTAATACCAAGGAAATACAAAAAATAATAATTAAGAACATATCATGAGCAACTATATGCCAACAAATTAGGCAATCTAGAAGAAATGGATGCCATTCCTGGAAACCTATAGATTACTAAAACGGGAAGAAATGGAAAACCTGTACAGACAAATAATGAGTGATGAAATTGAAACAGTCATCAAAAACTTCTCAAGAACAAGAGTCTAGGGCCAGATCACTTTCCAGGGGAGTTCTACAGACATTTTAGGAATAAATAATACCTATTCTGCTAAAGTTGTTTCAAGAGATAGAAATGGAAAGAAAACTTCCAAACTTGTTCTATGAGGCCATTATTACTTTGACCCCAAAACCAGACAAAGACTCCATTAAAAGGGAGTATAGACAAATATCCTTGATGAACATGGATGCCAAAATTCTCACTAATATACTAGCCAATATGATCCAACATTACAGTAAGAGGATTATTCACCATGATCAAGTGGGATTTATCCCTGGGATGCAAGGTTGGTTCAACACTCGGAAAACAATCAATGTGATAGATCCCATCAACAAGAGGAAAAACAAGAACCATAGGATCCTCTCAATAGATGCAGAGAAAGCATTTGACAAAATACAGCATCCATTCCTGATCAAAACTCTTCAGAGTGTAGGGGTAGAGGGAACATTCCTCAGCATCTTAAAAGCCATCTACGAAAAGCCCACAGCAAATATCACTCCCAATGGGGAAAAATTGAGAGCCTTTCCCTAAGATCAGGAACACGACAGGGATGTCCACTCTCACCACTGCTATTCAACATAGTACTAGAAGTCCTAGGCTCAGTAATCAGACAATAAAAAGAAATAAAAGGCATTCAAGTTGGCAAAGAAAAAAGTAGAACTCTCCCTCTTTGCAGGTGACATGATACAGTACATAGAAAACCCAAAGACTCCACCCCAAGATTGCTAGAACTCATACAGCAATTCGGGAGTGTGGTAGGAGACAGAATCAATGCCCAGAAATCAGTGACATTTCTATACACTGAGACTGAAGAAAGAGAAATTATGGAATCAATCCCATTTACAATTGCATCCAAAAGCATAAGACACCTAAGAATAAGCCTAACCAAAGAAGTAGAGGATCTATACCCTAAAGACAATGGAACACTTCTGAAAGAAATTGAGGAAGACACAAAGAGATGGAGAAATATTCCATGCTCATGGATTGGAATAATTAATATTGTGAAAATGTCTATGATACCCAGGGCAATTTAGACATTCAGTGCAAATTCCATGGACTCTCTTCATAGAATTGGAACAAATAAGATTTGTGTGGAATCAGAAAAGACCCCAAATAGCCAGAGGAATGTTGAAAAATAAACTAAAGCTGGGGCATCACAATACCTGACTTCAAGCTGTACTACAAAGCTGTGATCATCAAGACAGTGTGGTACTGGCACAGAAACAGACACATAGATCAATGGAACAGAATAGAGAACCCAGAAATGGACCCTCAACTCTACCATCATTTAATCTTTGACAAAGCAGGAAAAATATCCAAAGGGAAAAAAGACAATCTCTTCAATAAATGGTGTTGGGAAAATTGGACAGCCACGTATAGAAGAATAAAACTGGGCCATTCTCTTACAACAGACACAAAAATAAACTCAAAATTAATTAAAGACCTAAGTGTGAAACAGGAATTCATCAAAATCCTGGAGGACAAGATCGATAGCCACCTCTGTGATCTTGGGCACAGCAGCTTCTTGTAAGGCATGCGAATAAAGGCAACTGAAACAAAAGTAACAAACTATTGGGACTTTATCAAGATTTAAAAAGGGGGGGACTAGTGTCCAAGATCTATAAAGAACTTATCAAACTCAACACCCAAGGAAACCAAACAATCCAGGCAAGAAATGGGCAGAAGACATGAACAGACATTTCTCCAAAGAAGACATACACATGGCCAACAAACACATGAAAAAATTCTCCATATCACTTGGAATCAGGAAAATGCAAATCAAAACCACAATGAGATACCACCTCACACCAGTCAGAATGGCTAATATTAATGAGACAGGAAACCACAAATTTGGCAAGGATGTGGAGAAAGGGGAACCTTCTTGCACTGTTGGTGGAAATGCAAACTTTTTCCATTCTGGAAAACTGTGTGAAAGTTCCTCAGAGGTTAAAAATAGAGCAACACTATGACCCAGCAATTGCACTATTGGGGATTTACCCCAAATATACAGATGCAGTGAAACAACAGGACATCGGCACCCCAATAATTATAGGAGCAATGTCCACAATATTCAAACTGTGGAAGGAGCCTCGGTGTCCATCAAAGGTTGAATATATAGAGAAGAAGCTGTGGTCTATGTATACAATGGAATATTCCTCAGCCATTAGAAATGACAAATACCCACCATTTGCTTCAACGTGGATGGAACTGGAGGGTATCATGCTGAGTGAAATAAATCAATCAGAGAAAGACAATTATATGGTTTTACTCATATGTGGAATATAAGAAATAGTGAAAGTGATCATAAAGGAAGGGGGAAACTGGGTGGGGAAAATTAGAAAGGAAACAAAGGGTTGCAGAAGGAGAATTGGTTGGGGGGATGGGGCAACTGGGGGATGGGCACTAAGGAAGGTACATCATATAATGAGCACTAGGTGTTATACTATATGCTGGCAAATTGAATTTTAATTAAAAGAAATAAATGCCACATGTGAATGAAAGCATATACAATTGTCTATCCCTGGCTGGCTTATTTCATTTAGCATTATATCCTTTAGGTTTATCAATGTTGTTGCAAATGGCAATATTTCACTTTTTCTGGCTGTATATTCCACTTCTTCTTTACTCATTCATCTGATGATGGATATTTGTTTTATCTTTGCTGCTGTAAATACTTTACAATAAACATAGGGTTGTTTGTATCCCTTTAAATTAGTGTTTTTGCATTTTTTTTTGTGTGTGTGGGGGGATACCCAGTAGTGCAATTGCTGGATCCTAGGGTGGTTCTATTCTTAACTTTCTGAGGAAACTCCATACTATTTTCCAGAGTGGCCGCACCAGTGCTCTATTATTCATTTTCTCTTCGTTTTTGCCAATACTTGTTTTTTCGTGTGCTGTTGATTTTAGCCCTTGTGATAAGGGTGGAATGGTATCTCATTTTAGTTTTGATTTGCATTTCTTTGATGGCAAGTGAAAATGAACATCTTTTGATGTGTCTGTTGGCATCCTGTATGTCTTCTTTGGAGAAATGTCTGTTTATGTCTTCTGCCCATTTTTATAAAGGACTGTTAGATTTTGGGGTATTGAGTTATATAAATTCTTTATATAATTTGAATACTATTCCTTTATTGGATATGTCATTTGAAAATATCTCCTCCAATTCCATAGATTGTTTTTAATTTTGTTAATTACTTCCTTTGCCGTGCAGAAGCTTTTTTATTTTGATGTAGTCCCAATCATTTATTTTTGCTTTTGCTTCCCTTGCCTCAGGAGACATCTAGAAAAATGCACAACCAATTTCAAAGGGGTTACTGCCTGTGTTTTCTTCTAGGATTTTTATGGATCCAGGTCTCACACTTAGGTCTTTAACCCATTTTGAATTAATTTTTGTGATGGAGTAATAAAGTGATTCTGTTTCTCTCTTTTGCAAGTTGTTGTCCACTTTTCCCAATTCCATTTGTTGAAGAGAGTGGCTTTTTCCCTTTGAATATTATTTCTGGCTTTGTGAAAGATTAATTGACCATATAGTTGTGGGTTTATTTCAGTTTTTTTTCTATTCTGTTCTATTGATTTAATGTGTATTCTTGTGCTAATGCCATATATTTTGCTTATTACACCTTTGTAATACAATTTGAACCATGTATCATGATACCTCCAGCTTTGCTTTGGTGTTCAAAGTCACTTTGGCTATGCAGGGTGGTTTTATGTTCCATACAAAGTTTAGAATTGTTTTTCTAGTTGTGTAAAAAGTGCTGTTCATATTTTTTTCTGTTCATGTTTTTATATGGATTTCATTAAGTGTGTAGATTGTTTGGGGTAGTATAGATGTTTTAACAATATTTGTTCTTCTAATCCATGACCATAGGATGTCTGCATTTCTTTGTGTCATCTTCAATTTCTTTCATTAGTGTTATAGCTTTCAGAGTACAGGTCTTTCACCTCTTTGGTTAGGTTCATTCTTAGATATCTTATTATTTTTGGTGCAATTGTAAATGGCACTGTTTTCTGAATTTCTCTTTCTGCTGTTTCATTACTAGTGTACAGAAAGGCAATAGATTTCTGTACATTGCATTTTGTGTCCTAGAACTTTACTGAATTCATTTATCAATTTTAGCAGTTTTTTTGGTGCTGTCTTTGGAGTTTTCTTTTCTTTTTTTTTTTTTCAAAAATCTATTCATTTATTTTAGAGAGAGAGAGAGAGAGCAGCCAGGGAGGGAGAAGGGCAGAAAAAAAGCGAGAATCTCAAGCAGACTCCATGCTGAGCACAGAGCCTGATGCAGGGCTCAATCTCGGGACCCTGAAATCGGCCTGAGCCAAAACCAAGAATTGTATGCTTAATGGACTGAGCCATCCAGGTATCTCTTTGGGGGGATATGATTTTCTCTACAGAATACCGTGTCACCTACAAATAGTGAAAGTTTCACTATTCCTTACAATTTGTATTCTTTTTATTTCTGTTTTGTTGTCAGATTGCTATGGCTACAACTTCCAGTACTATGTTGAATAAAATTAGTGAGAGAGGACATCCTTCTCTTTGTTCCTTACTGTAGGGGAAAAGGTCTCAGGTTTTTTTTTTTTTTCCATTAAGAATGATGTTACTGTGAGTCTTTCCTATCTGGCCTTTGTTATGTGGAGTTATGTTCCCTCTAAACCTACTTGGTTGAGGTGTTTTGTTTTTTGTTTTGTTTTGTTTTGTTTTTTAATCATGAAATGATGTTGTACTTTGTCAAATGCTTTTTATTGCATCTATTGAAATGATCATATGGTTCTTATTCTCTTTTTCCTATTGATGTAATATGTCACCTTAATTGATTTGTGAATATTGAACGAACCTTGTAACTCCAGAATAAACCTTACTTGATTGTGGTAGATGATTTTTTAAAATATATTGTTGGATTCAGTTTGCTGGTACTTTATTAAGGATTTTTGCATTTATGTTCATCAGGGTTATTGGCCTGGAATCCTCTTTTTACCTAATTCTGGCATCAGAATAATGCTGGCCTCCCAGAATGAATTCACAAGTTTTCTTTCCTTTTCTATTTTTTTTTTGGGGGGGGGGACAGTTTGAGAAAAATAGATATTAACTCCTCTTTAAATGTTTGGTAGAATTCACTTGTGAAGTAATCTGGTTCTGGACTTTTGTTTATTGAGAAATTTTTGATTACTGATTCAAAATCATTGCTGGTTATCAGCCTGTTCAAATTTTCTATGTCTTCTTGTTTCAGTTTTGGTAGGTTGTATGTTTCTAGGAATTTATCTATGTCTTCTAGGTTGTCCAATGTATTTCATAATATTCCCTTATAGTTGTTTTTCTTTCTGTTGTATTGGTTGTTATTTCTTATTTCTCATTTGGGATTTTATTTATTTGAGTCCTTTCCTTCTTTTCTTCATAATTCTGGCTAGAAGTTTGTAAATTTTATTGATTTTTTTTTCAAAGAACTAGCTCCTAATTTCATTGATATGTTCTGTTATTGTTGTTACTGTTGTTTTTAGTTTTCTTTCTTCTGCTGGCTTTAGTTTTTGTCTGTTGTTCTTTTTTCTACCTCCTTTAAGGGTAAGATTAGGTTGTTTATTTGAGATTTTTCTTGCTTCTTGAGGCAGGCCTGTTAAAACTGCTTTTGCTGCATCCCAAAGGTTTTAAACCATTGTATTTTTCTGTTCATTTCCATGTGCATCTTTATTTCTTTTATTTTCTGTTGACTGATTCATTGTTAGGTGCATGTTGTTTAATCTCCATGTATTTGTGGTCTTTCCAGATTTTTTTCTTGTGATTGACTTCTATTTTCATAGTATTGTGTTCAGAAAAGATGCATGGTATGACTTAAATCTTCTTGAATTTGTTGAAGCTTGTTTGTGGGCTCATATGTTGTCTTTTCTAGAGAACGTTCCACATACACTTGAAAAGAATATGTATTCTGCTGTCTTAAGATGGAATGTTCTGAAGATATCTGAAACGCATTTGTTCCAATGTGTCATTCAAAGTCATTTTTTCCTTGTTTATTTTATGTTTAGGTGATCTGTTCATCAAGGCTATGCCTTGTCCTGTTCTTTCATTTGACATAAATTTTTCTGTCTCCTCATTTTGTCTGCTTTTCTGTGTTTGCTTCTGTGTATTAGGAAAGTTGGCTGTGTTTTCTGTTCTTGAAAGTAGTGACTTTATGGCGTCTCTGGGTGACTTAGTAGGTTAAGCATCTGATTCTTGATTTTGGTTGAGGTTATGATCTCAGGGTCCTTGGATGGAGCCTCATGCTGAGGAGCCTGCTTAAGTTAGTCTCTCTTCTTCTATCCCTCCCTCTACTCAGCTTTCTCTCCCTCAAGTAAATAAATAAATCTTTTTAAAAGGAGGGGAGTAGAAAATAGTGACTTTGTGAAGAAGGCATCCTGTTGTACCCTATAGTGCAGCATCCCCTGTCTACCAGAACCTTGCACTTCAGTGGAGTCTCCTATGTGTTTCTTGTACCCTTCTATTTGTGTCGGAGTCACTTTTCTTTTTCATGGAGTTATCTGCATTGACTCTGCCTGTTGTGGATTGTGCTTGATCTCTGTGGTGTTAATGAGACCCAGGCAGGTCAGTTCTGAGGAAGTGTACTCACTGGAGAACTTGGGATCAGGCCAAGGTGCTAGCAATTTTAGGCTGAGCCACTAATTTTATGCCAGGTTCCCTGGAGCACTGTGGTGGTTTGTTTTTTTATGCTAAAGTGGCCAGGCCTCAAGGTTGGGTATAGTGCTGGAAGATGGCTGGGTGCACAGTGGAGGCTGGAGTAGGTTTGTGTGGCTTTAACTAAATTTGTCCTGAGCCCAAGGCTGAGACTAGCAAGCTTGGAGTGGGTGTGGTGCACTGCTACCAGGTTAGGTAGTGAGTTTCTGTGTAGTCTGTCCTCGGAAGGTGGCTCTGTGTTTATGCTAAGGTGGGGGAGGAAAATGATGTTTGCCAGCTACTTAGTTTTCCAAGAAGCCACTCAACACTCTCAGAAATCGCTATGAACAATCTTTTTTCTTGTAATGTCCCTGCGTTTCCATACAAGATGCTGTCTCTTTAAAGGTAGTGACTTGACCAGTGCTGAGTCAGCTGACTTTTAAAGCTCCAGGCTTCATATCCCACTGATTTTGCAAACTCACAGAACTTAGTCCCTCTGATTTTTAAAACTAAATGACATGAAGATTAGTCTTTCCCTGTGAGCACCCTGGTACTAGGGTCTGTTTTCAGCCCCCTTTTCATGCAAAACTCTGTCCTGCAGGAAGTTTCCCTCTGCTTTTCTGTCCTTCCTAAACTTTTCAGATGCAGCTTCTTCTCTACATTTAGCTGTGGAGTTTCTTCTGCCACTTTTCGGATCACTCTCCAGTTTATTGACTTTGATGTGGATGATGTCTGGTTATAGATGTGAGACAGGGTGAGCTCAGGATCCTCCTACTCTGCCATCCTCCCAAGCTCCCCATGTTATTTTTTTAATTTATATTTTGGATATTAGTCCTTTATTGGTTATATCATCTATAAATATCTTCTTTGTTCAGAAGGTTCTACTTTTGCTGTGTGGGTGGTTGGGGTTTAATATAGACATGTAGTAAAATTATGTGGTGAGGAGTAGGCTGAACTAGTTTTTATACCTTAGATTTGCCACCTAGGGAGGAAATACAACAAACTTATTTAGTCATATTAACCCTATGTCTTAATAGTATAAAACATGAAATAGTTCTTAGATGTGTTAAATCTGAAAACATATGTAAACATTATAAAATCCAAGCACCTTTAAAGTTTTGTATAGATAGGAATTTCCTTTCTCTACATCTGCCACTAACCTTACCCCACCTATTCCTGCTTAGACCATGTATTACTAGATTAGGGCATTTTGAGGTCAGGATCTCTACCCTATTGGTATTTGCATTCCTAGAATAGCAAATGACTGCCTCATAATGAGTTCAAAATGCTCTTGTGGTTAAAGAAAATAAATAATAAATTTATAGATGAAAGAAGAAAGGAATGAAAGTAGGAAGGAAGAGAGAAGGAAGTATAGAGAGGGGTAGTGGGCAGGGGAGGGAAAGAAGAAGGGAAGAAGAAATAAATTATTACAGTAAGAATACAGCTTTACATTTCCTTAAAAGCAGAAATGAATGGGATCTGATGTTTTAAAAATAAAGATCAAAAGCAAACTTGATGATTCTTTTTCTCTGTATTAACCTCTCTCAAAAAAATAAAATTTCTTATCTTTCATTCATTTATAGCTCTAGACTACATTAGTAGAAACACCAGTTTAGGAGATAAATGTATTTTATATGAGTCCTGAACTTGTTAATTAATAAATATCTGTATTAATGTGATCATATTTCTGAATTTCTTTGAGCTGTAGTTATGAGCCTTGGGACGTGACTAGACAGAGCCATAGCTGATTTAAGCATGGCAAAGAACACAAAACATACGTGTTATCATTTTTTTTCATTCTGATTCCGAATATTATGGATTATTGTCTCCATTGGCAGAAAAAGGAACTGTGATCACATTTTCACCAAAGATCATGCACAGTTAGTGGGTTATAGAATTGGAATATTCAATTATAGTCTGCTCTGATTTAAATGCAAATAATTTTTTCCCAAAGACATTGATATTTTCATTATAATTTGCATAATAATTAATAAAAAAGATGCTTAACTGAAAAATTTTGAAGTATTAAATGTGAATCTGACTTAAAGAAATATTTGTTCAACTTAAGAATGCCAAAAATACTAAAGAATACATTTGTTCCAGAGATGAAATGAATTAAATAAATAATAGTAATGGTATTGTCATATCATAAATGCAAAGATTAAGGAAAAAATAATTCTGCATAAAAGAATGTGTCATAACAAAATTTCAGAATTCATTTATTTATAAAGTAGATAGAAGGAGAAAGATTATACATTGAAAAAAAATTAAAGACTTTATTTATTCATGAGAAACAGAGGGAGAGGCAGAGACATAGGCAGAGGGAGAAGCAGGCGCCACACAGGGAGCCAGATGCAGGACTTGATCTCGGAACCCCGGGATCACATCCTGAGCCAAAAACAGATGCTCAACCACTGAACCACCCAGGCATCCCATCATACTGAAAAATTTTGAAACATCTTAGCAGTTGACAGGAAAATATCCTTGGAGAATATAAAAATGTCTTAAATACTATGATCACTAGATCATCATAGGAATACAATTAAATTAAATATCAATATCTAAGTAAGACATTCTGATTTTCTAGTAATAAATGTAAATTTTAATAACTGAACAAAAAACTGATGAAATATGGCAAAGATAACTTTCTTTGGATGAGTGTATTTCTGTTCTCAAAGAAAGTTCATTTGCAATTCAACATGTAGAATTAAATGACTATTTTGAAAGTTCTAAATTTCCTAACCAAAAGTAATCCATTTATGAGAATGGCTAATAAATATAGTGACATCAGGAAAAATGCTCAAGTACAAGTTCACTTTATGTTTCAAATATGGACTTTTGATTCTTCCCATAACGTTTAACTGAACAATAAAAATGCACTTGTTCTGAGTGGTCTTAAATGAGGTTTCTACTCGGATTATGGGCTTCCTTCCCAGGAAAAGAGGAAAGGAAAGGAATCCTTCTTAGGAAGCAGTGTGGGCTAAAGAAAAATGGGGAAAAAAATTAAGTAGTTTCACAGTGTCTGGCTCTTCAATATGTCACAGTGGGTAAGAGTTCTCTCTTACAAGTTGCTTTCCATCTACTTGACTGAAACATGTCAAAAGAAACAACAAAGAGTATCTCTTAATCCCTTCCACAATTTAGTGGATGAAGCCATCCATCCTGCTGAGAGTAGAATAAAGCTTGAATCTCAAACATGACTGGTAGTTTATCTCTCATGGGATGATCTGAAAAAAAAAAAAAACTAGGTTTTCAGAGTGGTTATACATTCTAGAATTATATCTCTCTCTAAACCATTCATAGCATACAAGTTGAAATACTAGGATTCAGTAAGATACAACCAAACTCAAGAGGTAACTTTGGGATGTTGGCTATGCATGAAGGCTTTGCCTTATTCTGAAATGAAACCATCATGATTTACGCTTAACTAAAGAAGAAAATATAACATTTTCTCTTGGTTCCAGTGTCTATTCTGTCGATGATAATTAATATAGAAAAAAGAGGTAATATGGTATGTTAGTTGCTCCCCTATCAATTGAATTTGAATTGAAATGATAATGGGATTAAACTTGTCCTGTGATGACCTGGATGAAATTCACATTAAACCTATGGGATTCCTTTTAAAGGGCACTCAGAAAAAAGTATTCCCTGTAAGCAACTCCAAAGTGCAGTGATGGATGGAGCTAGGTTTGGATTACAGCTCTGCCTCTTAATCACCTTTTGATTGTGCCCAAGTTATATAACATTTCAGAGTTTCCAGGTTTTTTCTGCACAACATATTAGTAATGACATATGATTTGCAGCGTTGTTGAGAGGATAGTGGATAATGTATATAATCTACTCAGCACAATGATAGATAATGGTATGTAGTTAATAAATGGCAAATGCATGATTAGGCAAGTTTTATTATGAGGCTATAGTTCATTCAGTTCCTTCATTCTTTGAGAAGCTATTATATCTTGGCATTAACTAGCCTTAGAGGCAAGATCTCTTTTGCTATGATAGACTTGAAGAGAAAGTGGATTATTCTATGAGGTTATACTTTCTACTTTGAAATAGAATTTGCTGTACTTCTAGTCTCTACAAATTCAATTGATTGTGCACTGTAATCATTAAGTTTATTGTAAATTTTACATTGAAAAAGGCAGATATACAGGATAAGTCTATGAAAACAGAAATCATCCTCTTGTGAAATGTGACTATAATTAATAACTATAGTGAGCAACAGAAATAAAATATCAATGGAGAGGAGGCACAGTGTATAAAAGCAAAGCTGCTGGAAAAACCCATGAGATTTTAATCAGCCTTTGCTGCTATCTATGTGATGTTGAGGAAATTCTTTAACCTTTCTGTGCTTCTGTTCCCTTAGATTTAGTGTATTTACTCTAGGGTTGTTGTGCTTATTAAATTAATCAAAGTGCACAGTACATAGTGTCTGGCACAGAGTAAATGTTGTATTTCTGTTTATTAAGTGAATCTACTTGAAAGAAAAGGGTCTTTTGAGAACTTTTATACCCTGAAATATAATTAAAAAACAGTGTTATATTAGTTTCGGGGATTTTTTTAAATTTCTCTTCAGGGTTACCCTTTTTAAATTGAAGTATAGTAGGCACACAGTGTTAAACTAGTTTCAGGTGTATACCATAATGGTTCAATAAGTCTATACATTATGCTATCTTCACCATAAGTGTAACTACTATCTGTAATCATATAACACTATTATAGAACCATTGACTATATTCCCTAGGCTTTACCTATTATCTCCATGACTTATTCATTTGTACCTAGAAGCATGTACCTCCCACTTCCCTTCACTCACTTTTTTTTTTTTTTCGATCGAGGTATGTTGAAAATAAAAGTAATACGTTTTTCCTGGTTTTGATGAGTTTGTTCTTAAATGGTAGAGGGGATGCAGAGGACACACAATCTCAGAATTAAAAACAATCCAGATAGGATTTGATTTGTAGAATCAGATAACCAATGTAGTGATAAATATATTTAAAGTATCATCTGTCCCGTGTTTTTAAAAGCTAAATAGTATAATAAATGTTATAGTACAAGATGTAGTCCATTTCCTAACCCTACAGAATTTACTAATTACCATCCACAAGGAAAAAACACATTCTCTCTTTTTTTAAAAATTAATATAGGGCAGTCCCGGTGGCCCAGCGGTTTAGCACCACCTTCAGCCCAGGGTGTGATCCTGGAGTCCCGGGATCGAGTCCCGCATCAGGTTCCCTGCATGGAGCCTGCTTCTCCCTCTGCCTGTGTCTCTGCCTCTCTCTCTGTCTGTGTGTCTGTCAAGGATAAATAAATAAAATTTAAAAAAAATTAAAAATCCTATTATAAAATCAAATCCACATGATATCTTAATTTTTCCATTGCAGACATGATCTATTCATTTCTTTCTCTGAGTGGTGTATATACAGCATTCTTTCACTACCACTCCAATTCCCCACCATGCCAAATTCACTAGAAAAATTCATTCATAGTCTACCTTAAATTAGTTCATACAGACTTGTTATGGTTTAATGATATGCATTGATTTTCTGGAGATAATAAAGAAACAAATCTTAATAAAATTGTTTTTAACTTAACTTCAAAGATATGGGAGATATTGCTCACTCAGATAACCAATATCTGGCATAGGATCTTACATGATTACATGGATATTTCCTTTAGAAGTAAATAGCAAGAAACTCTTTCCTTAAGATAAAATTAATTATTTAAACCCTTGCATCTTCCTTTTATTCCAGACTTATAAGAATCTTACAGACAAATGAAACATTCTATCATACAAACACATACAAATTCATATATAGTGAGTTTTCTTGAATACTTTTTGAAAAGTGAGGGGTTATAAACAAATGGAATAACAGTAACAAATAATGGATGTTTAAATGTGACGTTTAAATTTTCACATTTATTCTATTGTGCCTTGTCTTAAACTACATTAGATCTTATTTCTCCACTATAGTTTGAACTATTTTGATATAGCAATCATGCCATGGTAGCCTTACCATGGTGCCTGGATTACATAAAGCTAATTCTTAATAAATATTTATTGAGATGGCAGGACAAAAATTTTCCCGAGTTCCCCATATCAGAAACTTTGCATATTCAGTTATTCTGAATATAATTTTTTGCAATCATCTTTCTATAGGAAATGTCCAATCACCAGCACCATTCTCAATAGTTGCAACCATATTGTGCCATAAAATGCAAGGTTATGGTCTTAAAAAGTTAACTGATTTAAGTAATAGTTTGAATCCATTCACAGTAAGTTCATACTTTACATGCATAGGAGTGATGTTATGTAAATAAACCTTTGAATTTTTAGAAATCACTGCCCTGGATTTCAATTCCAGTTCCAGAGATTCCAAGCTTGTATCCATCAATAGAAGCTCAGTGTATCTAAATCTTTGTGTGGTTATGACTGAAAGAGAATTGCTTTCAAGACATTTTGTTACAATATAGTAGCTACCAAAAGATTCCACTACCCAGCAGGAAATGATGGCCTTCAGAGTTATAAGCCCCTTCAAATGACTGTAACAAGAGTTCTAAAGGGTTTTTCTTACTGTGTTACTATGCAATGTGTCTCATTAAGCTACCTATGGCACAGTAGTTACAGAAAGACTTGACAGATCTAAAATGTCACTACAATCACTTTTACCAAGTGCTGTCACCAGTGCTTAGTCTGCTTTGAGTTTTGTGGAAGAAAATGTAGAAAGGCCATAAAGGTCTTTCTTAATGGGAACAAGCAATTTGGTCTAAGCTCTAAAATAAGGACTTTTGTTAAACTCTGTGAGCATCTTGACAGAAATTCACCCTGGTGAACATGGTATTTATTAAGATAAAGGTCATCCTATCTCCATGCATCCACCTGCTTGATAGTACACATAAAATGTATCCACTTATCTAGATATATGTACTATATATATATATATATATATATATATATATATAGTCACTCAGCAACATGTATTTTATAATTTACTTAATTTCTTGTATAATTTATTGGGATTTGAGGAGCCAAAAAAGCAGGAATTGAAAATTTTTTGGAAGAGAGGCAGCTGTATCAAAGTTTGAGGCAAATGAAAGGCAGAATATTAATGTTGAGATATGTTCTATCCATGTGTGGACAAGTGAGCACCCCAATACTAAACCCCAGAATCAAATTAGAAGTTGCTCCTATTTCATTTAGATTAAAAGAAGATGAACAGATATTTAGGGGAAAAGAGACGCGCAGTAGTTTACCTAACTTTACTAAGAGTTTTGCCTTCATCTAAATTAATATACATTCTTGTGGCTAATAATTGGAAACCAGACAAATTGATTCACAGAGAAGACAACATAAGAGTTTAGAACTAGAACTCTAAGAGTCATTTACTCCTCATAATATTTATTTTCCTGAAAGGTCATTTGGCTAAACTTGTCTTAAGAATTAAGAACAGTAGCAATGGCAAAGATGACTGTTTAGCATCTATTCTGTTTATATCATAAAACACTTGGATAACATTTTTATTTTACTTATTTGTTGACATAGGGTTTTTTCCTACTTTAATGTAAGCATATGATGGCCAAGGACTTCAACTTACTAATGTCTTACCTACATGATGTTTGGCACATGCAAGTGAGATAACATGAATAAATATCTGAATGAAAAAAATAAGCTAATAAAGTTTAAATATTCTGTGCTTTATATTGAATGCTATTAATTGTATAGTCAAAATAATTATTTTCCTCATGTTATCATAGCTTTTAAAATTCCAAGAAAGTAGAGTTTAGTAATCAACTGTTTAGACTCCAGATAAATTACATCAATTGCAAGTCCTGGTTCTACACAATATTGTCTGTGTAAATTTGGCAATACACCCAACTTTTCTTTGCCTTACTTTCTATCACTTTTTAAAGATTCATTTATTCATATTAGTGAGTGAGAGAGAGAGAGCATATGTGAGTAGGGGGAGGCGTGAAGGGAAAGAATATTCAAGCAGAATCCCCACTGAGCATGGAGCCCATTTGGGGCTCAAATCCTATGAGATCATAGCCTGATTTGAAACTAAGAGTTGAATGCTTAGCTGACTGAATTACCCCAGCCTTATTTTCTATCAAATTGTAATATGGAGATAACACTAGTTCTTATCAATATTTCATACCTTGTAATATTTAATAAAAATTAAATGAACTATTATCTATAGATTGATCAATTGATAGATAAAAGCAATTAGAAAAGCATCACACAGTAAATAGTTCAAAGTGTTGGCCAAAATGATGGTTACATTTTTAGCATACGCCTTTTTCTGAAACTCATTTGCAATAATTCTTTGTGAAAAATAGTGTATGCTTTAACATAAGCTGATCAGTTTTGTTTCACATATATTATTTTATTTTATACCTTAACTAAATATTTCCTTTTGAATTTTCCTAAGCCATGCCAATGAAATCCTAGTACCCTAGGGTTTTTTTCTGACTCATGTTTCTACTGCATGTAATACTATTAACTTCTTGATCTAGGATACTTCATTTGTCTAGAGTGCTTCTCCATCCTCCAACCCACCTCTCCTGCAGTAGGTGTTCAATTGAGGAGAACGTTCATGATGACCTTTACTTCTCAGATCTAGTCCAACCCCCTCTTGCAAAATTCCAGAAACATCTTAGGTGCCTAGTGAGTATTTGTTATCTAAAAGAACAAATAATGAGATAAGAACAAGATTTTGCATGACTTAAACAGTGATTTCTTAAGTTATCCATGAAAATTGCTGCTTACACCTATAGAGATTTGCTAATGTTAAGTGTTACAGGAGTGAGAGATCTCTGGCAGTTCAAATATTCAATGGGTTCTAAAAGGAGATCTCCAGAGGAAGCCAGGAGAGATAGATGAGGAGAAAGAGCTTATTTTGATTCATGAGTGGGAGGATACTCTTGATTTCCTAAAGATGGAAAGCAGTTACTATAATTCTTCTCTATAAATAAGTGTTGCTTTTATTGCCAATAATATATTTTTTCTATTTCATAATAGAAATGCTGAATATTTATTGGACTTTGAAAGATAATTCTGCTTTTGCTATTTTTTAATTAGCACATATTGTACATGGATAATTCCCAAGCCACACGTCAAAATAAAAGAACTTTTAATTAAAAAAATTAACAAAGCAATGATAAACTTACTTCAGGGTAAAAAGTATTACGAATTTTTAAAAAGTAGTAAAACCTCAAACTGACCATGTCATTTTAGGGATCTAGGAGGCAACATTAAAAATAAAAGTCTTTGTGATTATTTATGTTGAGAAATGAAACCAAGTTAGTAAATTCAAACGAATTTATTAATAAAAGATAATTTTCTCCTATGAAAACAGAGACACTATTTTGGAATCTGGAAAAAATTGTTAAAAAATGATGCAAAAATTATGAATAAAACAAAAATAATAATGTTTTTCTTTTTCAGAATGATTTTATTTTCAATGCAGAATGGAGAAAACAAAGCTACAAATTAGAACAAAAATATTTTTAGTATCTAACCTACCTATAAAAGATTAATAAATATAATAAATATAATTATGCCAATAGTGAGCAGACACAGTGGTTTTCCATTATTGAGATAAAAGAGAAAATTAAAAGCCAACTGAAGAAAATGTAAGAATACATTTCAAAATATAGGCTCAGAAAGTATCCTTTCTCGTGTGTTTTTTTTTTTTTTTTAATGTCATGGTATTATCAATTTAATTGACGAACAAGAAAATGAATTCTTCTCTACTACAAAATTAAATTAATAACTTTGAATCCAAATATATATATATATTGTATAAGAGACTATGTAATTCTCACTTTACATTAAGGAGAGATACTAATCAATATTTGGTTTGGATATCAAGATTGATGATATCACACAAATACCAGGAAGATATGAAAGGTTTATTACTTCCATAATTGAGGCTTTCCTGAGGAGAGCAAAGCAGTACCCCAAGGCAGGTGTGAAAAGGCTTGAGAAAGAAGAGTGACTTGTGATTTTTATTGTGGTTAGATTGGGACTAGGATGACCTAAGCAGGTTATATCATTTGGTGTATCTTGTTACAGTTTCCCATTTTATGGAGAAAATCCAATTTAGGTAGGAGAGAACAAGCCACTCAAATGCAGAGTAAATTAAGTTGTATGAAAATATTGTCAAGGAGAAGGACAGAGTACTATTGGTATTTAAATATGCAAAGTTAAATGTTTTTGAACTCAAGTTTTCATTTCTTCATTTTGGAAAATAGTTCTCATCCATTAAACTTTTTTTACATGTTCATATTTAATATGAATTTGAAGTGAGGTGTTTACATCATTAAAGAATCTATCATGTTTTTTCCCCATTTATCTATTGTGTCTTATTTCTTTTGTACCTGATTAAAACAATAAATTTGGTTCAGTAAGTCTGAATGAAAAGACATGAACTATTATTCTCTTACTGTTCAAATCTGAAAAATATTAAAATCTAAAATAATGAAGAGACTCCTTTTCTATTTTTTTTTGTTTTATTTTTTTTTTAAGATTTTATTTATTTATCAGAGACAGAGACAAGGAGAGAGAGAGAGACAGGCAGAGGGAGAAGCAGGCTTCATGAAGGAAGCCTGACATGGGACTCAATCCCAGGTGTCCAGGATCACGCCCTGGGCTGAAGGTGTCGCTAAACTGCTAAGCCACCAGGGCTGCCCTTTTTTGTTTGTTTGTTTTCAAATAGTGTTTTTATTTTAATATTTTTCTTTTTTATTACAAAGTATATCTATACTTACCATGCTTTTTATTTGAAACTTAATAGCAAACTTTCTGAAGAATGACATTTTGAATTATTCCTTATGAACACATATAACTATATAATTAAAAGGCATTAACATTTTATATGTACTAGAAAATGCTGATCATACCAAAATTCAAAAATTGAGATTATGAATTTTAGATTTGTATTTTGTAGTTTTTTTCTGTTTTTGCAGGCTTGAACTGATGACCTTTTTTTTTTAAATTTATTTATGATAGTCATACAGAGAGAGAGGGGTAGAGACACAGGCAGAGGGAGAAGCAGGCTCCATGCACCGGGAGCCTGACGTGGGATTCGATCCCGGGTCTCCAGGATCGTGCCCTGGGCCAAAGGCAGGCGCCAAACCACTGCGCCACCCAGGGATCCCTGAACTGATGACCTTGAGATCAAGACCTAAGTTAAGATTAAGAGTCTGATGTTTAGCCAACTGAGCCACTAAGCATCATAGGATTTTGTACTTTTAGTATAACCCCCCAGTCTAAGAAGCAGTATGCCAAGAATTATTTGAAGGTGTAAGGACAATGTCAGCACAGAAATTATACAGAATAAAGAATGTATGGTTTCACTTATTTAAAAACTAAACTATATTAACGTAGATTAAAAGAAACAGGGGGTGGGGCAAGATGGTGGGGGAGTAGGGTCCCCAAGTCACCTGTCACCACCAACTTACCTAGATAACTTTCAAATCATCCTGAAAACGTACGTTTTTGACCTGAGATTTAAAGAGAGAACAGCGGGAACGCCACCGAGAAAAGAGTTTGTGCCTGTAACAGGGTAGGAAGGTGGAAAAAATAAATAAAAAATAATCAAGTTGGGGAGGAGCCCACGAGGAGCCAAGCTAAGGCCAAACCGTGAGAGCCTCCAGGACAGGAAAACCTAGTCCCGAAGAAGCAGGAACTTTAAAAATCTGCGCTGGAATCTTCCCGGAGGGAGAGGCACTCAGTAGGGAAACTGGGCAGAACTGGAGAAGGGCAGTGGAGCCTCCAGCTCCCAGAGCCTCTAACAGAGGAAGCGCTTCCGGGGAAGGGTGCGCCCGACTGTGGGCTGAGCCTGGTGGGGGGCTGGAGCGCCCGCGGGGCCTGGGGAGAGGCTCCGGCTGCGGCTCGGCTGCTGGGGGCTGCGCCCTGCACCTTCGGGAGCCGCGGCCCCAGGAACACGGTTCCAGCAGCACAGGCCCCGGATCCAGGGTGCTGGGGCACAGCCCACGATCCTGCGCTCCGCCTGGGACAGGCAGAGGCTGGGAGGACACAGGACAGTGAGGACTGTCCTGCCGCCGGGGACCCCCAGCTGTGCAGATAGCGTCCCCCGCCCCCAGGACCACCCAAGCCAGTGCAGACTGGGAGACTGTGGTAGTTACTGCGGAAGCTGACTCCAGGGCTAGAGATCTGGCCGACACCAGTCTTGTTCTTCCTCCTGGTGTCACCCTGTGCCTGGGAGAGGTGGGGACGCCAGAGAACAGAAGCCTCACAGGATAAAGAGCTCCCACTGAGCCATGAACCTGGCAGGGGGCGGGTGAGCTCCCTCAGGTGCACACACCTGAGAATCAATACAGCAGGCCCCTCCCCCAGAAGACCAGCTGGAAGGACAGGGGAAGAGCAAGTTCTTGGCTGAGCAGTGCTGGAAAAAGCTCCAGGGGAAGTCAAGGGATTTACATTTAATAGAACCAGAGGATACGCCTCCTTGGTTTTCTTTGTTTTTTTTTTTTTTTCTTTTTCTTCCTTTTTCCAGTACAACTCGTTTTTAGCCACTCTGCACTGAGCAAAATGACTAGAAAGAAGAATTCACCACAAAAGAAAGAATCACAAACAGTACCCTCTGCCACAGAGTTAGAGAATTTGCATTACAATTCGATGTCAGAAAACCAATTCAGAAGCACAAGTGTAAAGCTATGGGTGCCTCTGGAAACATAAAGGATTCAAAAGACTTCATGACTGCAGAATTTAGATCTAATCAGGCCGAAATAAAAAATCTATTAAATGAGCTGCAATCCAAACTGGAGGTCCTAATGACCAGGTTAATGAGGTAGAAGAAAGAGTGAGCAACATAAAAGACAAGTTGATGGCAAGGAAGGAAGCTGAGGGAAAAAGAGAAAAACAATTAGAAGACCATGAGGAAAGCTTATGGGAAATAAATGACAGCCTCAGAAGGAAAAAAAAAATCTACATTTAATTGGGGTTTCAGAGGTCACTAAAAGGGACAGAGGACCAGAAAGCATATTTGAACAAATCATAGCTGAGAACTTCCCTAATTTGGGGAGGGAAATAAGCATTTAGAGCCACGAGATAGAGAGATCCCCCCAAAATCAATAAAAATCATTCAACACCTCAAAATTTAAAAGTGAAACTTGCAAATTCCAAAGAAAGAGAAAATCCTTAAAGCAGGAGGAGACAAGAGATCCCTAATTTATATGGGGAGAAATATTAGATTAACAGCACCCCTCTCCACAGAGACTGGCAGGCCAGAAAGGGCTGGCAGGATATATACAGGGTCCTAAATGAGAAGAACATGCAGCCAAGAATACTTTTTTCCAGCAAAGCTCTCATTCAAAATAGAAGGAGAGATAAAAGAACTTCCAAGATAGGCAGAAACTGAAAGAATATGTGACCACCAAACCAGCTCTGCAAGAAATATTAAGGGGGACCCTGTAAAAGAAAGAGGATGCCTAAAGAAAAAATCCACAAAAACAGGGACTGAATAGGTATCATGATGACACTACATTCATATCTTTCACTAGTAACTATGAACATGTCTGGGCTTAAAGATCCCATCAAAAGACACAGGGTTGGGATCCCTGGGTGGCGCAGCGGTTTGGCGCCTGCCTTTGGCCCAGGGCGTGATCCTAGAGACCCGGGATCGAATCCCACATCGGGCTCCCGGTGCATGGAGCCTGCTTCTCCATCTGCCTATGTCTCTGCCTCTCTCTCTTTCTCTCTCTGTGACTATCATAAATAAATAAAAATTAAAAAAAAGACACAGGGTTTCAGACTGGATAAAAAAGCAAGACCCGTCTTTTTGCTGCCTACAAGAGACTCATTTTAGACATAAGGACACCTCCAGCCTGAAAACGAAGAGGTGGAGAACCATTTGCGATTTAAAAGGTCCTCAAACAAAAGCAGGGGTAGCAATCCTCATATCAGATAAATTAAAGTTTATCCCAAAGACTGTAGTAAGAGACGAAGACAGACACCGAATCATTCTTAAAGGATCTATCCAACAAGACGACCTAACAATCATGAATATTTATGCCCCTAATATGGGAGCTGCAAGTATATCAATCAATAACCAAAGTTAAGACATACTTAGATAATAATACACTAATAGTAGGAGACTTCAAAATGACACTTTCTGCAAATGACAGATCTTCTAAGCAAAACCTCTCCAAAGAAATAAGAGCTTTAAATGATACACTGGACCAGATAGATTTCACAGATATTTACAGAACTGTACATCCAAACGCAACTGAATACACATTCTTTTCAAGTGCACATGGAACTTTCTCCAGAATAGACCACATACTGGGTCACAAATCAGGTCTTAACCAATATCAAAAGATTGCCTAGTTTCAGACCTTGATGCTTTGAAACTAGAATGCAATCACAAGAAGAAATTTGGAAGAAATTCAAACAGGTGGGGGTTAAAGACCATCCTGCTAAAAGATGAAGGGGTCAACCAGGAAATTAGAGAAGAATGAAAAAGATTCATGGAAACTAGTGAGAATGAAGACACAACGATTCAAAATCTTTTGGATACAGCAAAAGCAGTCCTGAGAAGGAAATACATCACAATACAAGCATCCCTCAAAAAAATAGAAAAAACTCAAATACCCAAGCTAACCGTCAGCCTAAAGGAACTGGAGAAAGAACAGCAAATAAAACCTACACCAAGCAGAAGAAGACAGATAATACAGATTCAAGCAGAACTCAGTGAAATAGAGACCAGAAGAACTGTAGAACAGATGGACAAAACCAGGAGTTGGTTCTTTGAAAGAATTAATAAGATAGATAAACCATTAGCCAGCCTTAATAAAAACAAAAAGACACTATAAAATCATGAATGAAAAAAAGAGAAATCACAACCAATACCAAGGAAATAGAAACAATTTAAAAAAATATTATGAGCAGCTATATGCCAATAAATTAGGCAATCTAGAAGAAATGGATACATATCTGGAAAACCACGAACTAACAAAACTGGAACAGGAAGAAATAGAAAACCTGAACAGGCCAATAACCGGAGAGGAAATTGAAGCAGTCATCAAAAGCCTCCCAAGACACAAAAGTCCAGGGCCAGATGGCTTCCCAGGGGAATTCTATCAAAGAAGAAACAATACCTATTCTACTAAAGCTGTTCAGAAAGATAGAAAGGGATGGAATACCTCCAAACTCGTTCTATGAGGCCAGCATCACCTTAATTCCAAAACCAGACAACGACCCTGCCGAAAAGGAAAATTTTAGCCTAATATCTATGATGAACACAGATGCAAAAATTCTCAACAAGATACTAGCCAATGGGATCCAATAGTACATTATGAAGATTATCCACCATGACAAACTGGGATTTATCCCTGGGATGAAGGCTGGTTCAACACTCATAAAGCAATCAACGTGATAGATCATATCAATAAGAGAAAAACCAAGAACCATATGATCCTCTCAATAGATGCAGAGAAAGCATTTGACACAATACAGATCCATTCCAGATCAAAACTCTTCAGAGTGTAGGGATAGAGGGAATATTTCTCAGCATCCTAAAAGCCATCTATGAAAAGCCCACAGCAAATATCATTCTCAATGGGAAAACACTGGGAGCCTTTCTCCTAAGATCAGGAACAAGACAGGGATGTCCACTCTCACCGCTGCTATTCAACATAGTACTGGAAGTCCTAGCCTCAGCAATCAGGCAACAAAAAGACATTAAAGGCATTCAAATTGGCAAAGAAGAAGTCAAACTCTCCCTCTTCACCGATGACATGATACTCTACATAAAAAACCCAAAAGCAATTTGGTAGCGTGGCAGGATACAAAATCAATGCCCAGAAGTCAATGGCATTTCTATACACTAACAATGAGACTGAAGAAAGAGAAATTAAGGAGTCAATCCCATTTACAATTGCACCCAAAAGCATAAGATACCTAGGAATAAACCTAACCAAAGAGGTAAAGGATCTATACCCTAAAAACTACAGAACACTTCTGAAAGAGATTGAGGAAGACACAAAGAGATGGAAAAATATTCCATGCTCATGGGTTGGAAGAATTAATATTGTGAAAATGTCAATGCTACATAGGGGAATTTACTCATTTAATACAATCCCTATCAAAATACAGTGGATTTCTTCAGAGAGTTAGAACAAATTATTTTAAGATTTGTGTGGAATCAGAAAAGACCCCGAATAGTCAGGGGAATTTTAAAAAAGAAAACCATATCTGGGGGCATCACAATGCCAGATTTCAGGTTGTACTACAAAGCTGTGGTCACCAAGACAGTTTGGTACTGGCACAAAAACAGACACATAGATCAGTGGAATAGAAGAGAGAACCCAGAAATGGGGCCTCAACCCTATGGTCCTCTAATATTTGACAAAGCAGGAAAGACTATCCACTGGAAAAAGGACAGTCTCTTCAATAAATGGTGCTGGGAAAATTGGACATCCACATGCAGAAGAATGAAACTAGACCATTCTCTTTCATCATACACAAAGATAAACTCAAAATGGATGAAAGATCTAAATGTGAGACAAGATTCCATCAAAATCCTAGAGGAGAACACAGGCAACACCCTTTTTGAACTCGGCCACAGTAACTTCTTGCAAGATACATCCACGAAGGCAAAAGAAACAAAAGCAAAAATGAACTATTGAGACTTCATCAAGATAAAAAGCTGCACAGCAAAAGAAACGGCCAACAAAACTAAAAGTCAGCCTACAGAATGAGAGAAAATATTTGCAAATGACCTATCAGATAAAGAGCTAGTATCCAAGATCTATAAAGAACTTATTAAACTCAACACCCAAGAAACAAACAATCCAGTCATGAAATGGACACAAGACATAAACAGAAATTTCACCAAAAAAGACATAGACATGGCCAACATGCACATGAGAAAATCCTCCGCATCACTTGCCATCAGGGAAATACAAATCCAAACCACAATGAGATCCCACCTCACAGCAGTGAGAATGGGGAAAATTAACAAGGCAGGAAACCACAGATGTTGGAGAGGATGCGGAGAAAAGGGAACCCTCTTACACTGTTGGTGGGAATGTGAACTGGTGCAGCCACTCTGGAAAACTGTGTGGAGGTTCCTCAAAGAGTTAAAAATAGACCTGCCCTACGACCCAGCAATTGCACTGCTGGGGATTTACCCCAAAGATTCAGATGCAATGAAACGCCGGGACACCTGCACTCCGATGTTTCTAGCAGCCATGTCCACAATAGCCAAACTGTGGGAGGAGCCTCGGTGTCCATGGAAAGATGAATGGATAAAGAAGATGTGGTCTGTGTATACAATGGAATATTCCTCAGCCATTAGAAACGACAAATACCCACCATTTGCTTCAACGTGGATGGAACTGGAGGGTATTATGCTGAGTGAAGTAAGTCAGTCGGAGAAGGACATACAGTGTATGTTCTCATTCATTTGGGGAATATAAAAAATAGTGAAAGAGAATAAAGGGGAAAGGAGAGAAAATGAGTGGGAAATATCAGAAAGGGAGACAGAACATGAGACACTCCTACCTCTGGGAAATGAACAAGTGGTGGTGGAAAGGGAGGTTGGCGGGGTGTTGGGGTGACTGGGTAACGGGCCCTGAGGGGGGCACTTGACAGAATGAGCACTGGGTGTTATGCTATATGTTGGCAAATCAAACTCCAATAAAAATAAATAAATAATAAATAAATAAATAAATAAATAAATAAATAAATAAATAAAGTAAATGGCAAGAGAAGTAGTGTGGGAATTTTTCCAGACAAGGAATTCTTTATATTTGTATTTTCTTTTGAAATCTAGTCCTCAATTTTGTGCCTTCCATATTTTGGATCCCTTGTGAATAACTCCTGTAGATTGACCCTAGATTTTTCTCTGGCTAGTTCAAATGGATAACATATTAAAGAATAGTGTCTTGGGAAAAAGAATTATGCAGTTAGTAAAAAACTTTTTTAAAATATTACTAAAATGGGAAAATTTGTTTTCACATGCATGTGAAAGAATAAAATGAGTAAAAAAGAAAAATGAAATATTGTAACAAGTTTCTATTTAAAAATGGCAATAGAGGGATGCCTGGGTGGCTCAGAAATTGAGCATCTGCCTTCAGCTCAGGTCATGATCCTGGGATCTTAGGATTGAGTCCCACATCACATACAGGGAGTCTGCTCCTCCTTCTGTCTGTGTGTCTCTGCCTCTTTCTCTTTTTTTTGTGGATAAATAAAATCTTTAAAAAATAAAATAAAAGTCATTTTACAATTGTCCTAATATTTTTTTAAAACAGATTTTACTGATTAATTACTGATTTACAGATTAATTAATGAGACACAGAGAGAGAGAGAGAGAGAGAAGAGGCAGAGGGAGAAGAGGCAGAGGGAGAAGCAGGTTCTTCATGTCAGGAGCCCGATGCAGGACTCAATCCAGGAATCCCAGGATCACGCTCCAAAACCAAGGCAGATGTCCAACCCCTGACCTACTCAGGAGTCCCCAATTCTCCTAATATTTTAATGAGAGGTCCAACTGATAAATAGGTGCCTTAAGCTAAATTTTATGTTCTCTTTCTTTATATCCTTCTCCCCTCAAACTGTGAGTGTCTTGGGTTATTTTCTATGTTTAAATGTATGCAGAGTTTATGATATAATTAAATAAGAACAAGTTTATATAATTTTCACTGGCTCCTCACATCACCAAATTTGCCATCTAACTACTGATTATAATGAATGACAGAAAATACTAAGCTATATAAGATGTGACTTTTAGTAAAATGATCACTAGGTAGATCAAGAACACAGTAGACAAACTGTATGCTGAATTTGGGACGTGGACCTCCACTTACTATCTAATCTCAATTTTTCCCACTCAAACAAGTGACCCATGTGACATGTTAGGATTTGAGTATCAATAGCAAGTCAGACTCTTCATCTAATAGTCTTAAAATTGGGACGCCTGGGTGGCTCAGCGGTTGAGCATCTGCCTTTGGCCCAGGGTGTGATCCTGGAGTCCCAGAATCGAGTCCCACATCGGGCTCCCTGCATGGAGCCTGCTTCTCCCTCTGCCTGTGTCTCTGCCTCTCTATCTCTGTGCCTCATGAATAAGTAAATAAAATCTTTAAAAAATATATAAAAAATAATAGTCTTAAAATTGTCTTATTATCACCATTCCTCAGAGTAGAGTTGTGCAAGTTAAGAATTGTGAGCAGAGTCAATTATATGGGCATGTGACCTGTGCAGTCACACAGAGCCTATGATCAGAGGGTCTTGCACTTGGTTTAATGCTGTTACTGTCTTCAAATATCAACACTTTTAGAACACTGGCTTCTTCATATTTACTTACTATTGGGTCCCACAAATTCCATATTCAGTTTTGCCTGTTGGTCCCTTTAAGGTAAGACTGGATGAATAAAACTGTGTATACCTGCCATGATGTAGTAAGGACCGATGTATTTCTAGAATCTAGTTAGTTTTTCAATCAACAGCAGAATCAATGTCTGAAAGCTGATTCTTGTCTGAAAACTGGACAAAAAATCCCGAATTTTTATGTTATATTATTATATATTTATCTATATCTGTCTGTCATCTATCTATCTATCTATCTATCTATCTATCTATCTATCTATCATCTATTATCTATCTACCTATACCATACCACCATTGGCTTCTAATAATGTTGTGTTCTGTTAATCATCACCAAAATCTCTAAAGTTAAAATCAACTTGGTTATCATAAATTCCAATTTCTCTGCCTTCTGGAATCTGGCCTCTATTGCATGATGGTTCCATCATTCCAATTATAATCAGTAAACCACTTTTCATGACCCCACTTCTCATTACATCAACCATAGCCTACAGAATAAAGCCACCACTGAATTTTGTAGTGATGGTTGTATGTCTCTCACCAGCAAATTTCTGATGTTGTGTTGACTGTTGTATCCTCTGGGCTTTTCTATGGAACATGATGCTCTAGTGGATAGTCTGGTCTTATAGAATGAACAGTTAGTCTGGGCACTCCAAGAAATAACACCAAGATCAAATTAAACATGCAGGTATTTTATTATGGAAAATGCCTCTGTGAGAAAAATTGAGGATGGAGTTTTAGAAGGTAAAAAACTGACAGAATGGATTCAAATCTGACCCAGTGTGAAGGAAAGAAGAAAATAAGATTGGATAGAAATGTCCTTCACTGTCATGGAGACCTGAAGGAAGTTGACAAGATTGTGTGGGGTCTTCAAGCCAATCAGCCATTAAAACAGTCATATCTCTTTCAGGAATGGGGCTTCCTCTGTGTCACATTCAGTCATTGACTGGCAGCAATCTGTGGCACGTGCAGCCTTAATGTAAAAATGGAGGTGAATTTCAGAGTGTAGCAGCTAGGACACTTTATCAATTATAACCCTAAATTTTGAGGTTTTTGATATATATTCTCATGGCTGTCTCAGCCAACTTTTTATACAAAGCATATCTTTTCTGCACAGTTTCAAGAATTAGCTCTTCCATGTTTTCTGTAGGTCTTTCTTCCTAAAGGGAAACTTAGAAGTGGAAGCATAGTGATATGAAAGACAGTCCCCATTCCTGCAGTTGATCTCAGGGCCACCACTTGTACTCATATTCTTTCTCCTCCACAATATTTTCTAAATTTCCTCACCCTCAGATAATAGCTTATTTGGTAGCTTATTTGGCAATATGATCCAAATCTTCATTTCTAAAGCATCTGAAGCCTTTAAATCATATCTTCCTAGTTTGAAGTTCTTGCATGCATCTATGGACATTTACAAACTATAGAAGTGATCCCTGAAAGTATAGTCTTTCTATTGACATTTACCATGAAGCATGGGAATGGTAGGATGAACCCGAAGGGATCATCTGGTTTTAAAATATGTTCTTTTCTGCCACCAATGTGAAAATCAACCCTATTTTTTTCTGACCTTGGCCAATTAAGTTTGTCAATATAGTGATACCTCTTCTTATCTGCTGGTCTCTGGTAAGATTCATAGTGAATTCGTAACAACTGGAGCATGCAGTTTCAATGGGAAATTTTCTGCAATGCCTAGCAAGAGTGTGCTCCCTTTTTGGTCCAGAAACTCCATCCCAATAGAATATAGATTTATGGTAATAGGAGACAATAATTCTCCAGTGGTCACTGAAAATGATGTTTCTATGTAATTTTTCTTTGCCCCATATATGCTTCTTCTTTGGAATACAACGCCATTTGAGAATCTGGTTATATAAATACATTGTGACCTAAAAAATACCACTTCATAAATCCTGAGTGCTTTCTCTGAGCAGTCATTTCAATTGCATAATTACAAGGCCATCCCAGCATTAAATAAAGCCAGCTGCCTCACGGTGCTGCAGCATGTCATAGGACCAGTTGATTCCACTCCCACGCTTCTTTTTCTGTGAAGAGGTCTCCTGATTGAATGTTATGAGGTGTAAAATGCTATAAGTGCTCAAATAATAATCCTGGTTGAAGCTCCGCCAATTGGAAAGGTAAACATATACTAGAAACAGCAATTTAATCCTTTTAAAATGAATTGCGGACCCTTTTGTAGCCACTCCTTACATGAATGCGTTGTTCCACTTTTGTAGTGACTGATGGCAAAGACCGGCTCATCTCACTTTATCTACTTGGCTGCTTAGTGCTTTCTCTGTGGTGTATATATCATGAGGACATTAAAATGTAATACTAAAATACTTACATTTTGTGCAATACTTACCCTTTTTTCCAGGTGACATTTGGCCATGGCTCAGGCCCAGACTTTGTCATTATACATGTGCTTTAGAGAACCCTTATATAACCTTTGAAATTAACCCACTTCAGTTACTAAATCATATTTTCCTGTTTAGCTTCTTTTTTCTCTTTTGTGAACTTTGGGAGAAAGACTCTGACCTTCTCAGTTACTTTACTTTTTTGTTGTTGTTGTTTTTCATTGTCCTTGTATACAGCATTGATACAACTTAACAACAGCCAGCCTATTCTATTCTTTTATGTAACTTCCCTATCTCCTCCTCTGTTCTCTCTTACCTCCCCATATTTTTCTATTGCCTGTATCATTGCACAGACCAAGTTCTTTTCTTTTCTTGAGACATTCCCTCAACTCACCATTTGTGAAAGTTTTAGCAGTTGAGCTGCCACTTTGTTCCCAAGATCACCCCTACCTCACATAATCATTGGCAGGCAGATGAATCACCAAGCCCTGGAATTCTTACTCCCTGAATTTCTGTCAGGTTTGTCTTTTGGGAAGGAGATGTTGAAATAGAGTTAAGAGTATACAAGATTTATTAGGGAATATACTAAAAAAAGAAAAGAGAGAAAGCAAGTTTGGCAGGAAGAGCTGTTGGATCATGTAGTAGATCTGACATAGTCTCTCCTAGATCAAAGGAGCACTTTTCATTAAAGATTGCTCATAAAAGGATATCACATTTGCCTTAATAGCCAGTGCTTGTATTTCAATCCTATTTGGTCATTTGTTAGGGCCACCCCTAGAAGAAGGTAATCTACATTCAATGGCAGAGGTAAACCAAAAGGACATAAGAGGCTGTTAATACATTCCTCCCAGTTGGCTATAAAGGCCCTTCTAAAAAAAAAGATTTGGTCAATGAATTTCTGTCTGCTATAAATAAACTGTCAAAGTTTATAAGGCCGGGAAGTGGAGAAAAAGTCTAAGAAAATGCATGATAACTCTGATATTCATATGAATAAATAACCAATGCCCAGAAAAAAAAATCCTCATAAAGAAAGCCTGGTTTGACACTTCTGTTCAAAATCCAATATTTATTTAATCTATGGATGCTTTTAACCAATTATATGCTGTCAGCCTGACAAAATTATAACTGTTGCTAGTCTTAGAATAAATTTCCTCTTTCATTCTAAATATGTGATAGCATATTGTGGCCTTAGAAAATATAACAAAACAATGTAGCCCCAAGACGATCATATTTTCTAGTAATCAATTGGCATGTACTACTATAAATCATCTGTGTTTTTCAACAGAAAAACATTTTTAGGACAATAACTCAGTGTTTGGAAAAATAATTGGAAAATTTTTATTTTTTTAAATTTATAGTGAACTTAAATATTCATTCACCTTTGCTGTCACCATTTTTTAAAAAAGGTTACTATTTCATGTAGTTTAACATATAAATTTATGAATTTGTACATTCTAAAATATAGACGAGTTAATGAAGATTAGAGTTATTCACTATATGTTTTTTCAGTTTTTATTATCTCAATCAAACCTTTTAAAATAAATTGCATATAATTTTTAATGCTTCAGTTTTCCCATGCAAGTAATAAACCTCTCTCACAATACTGCTAAGCTCTAAACTGAGCTGTGTCCTACATATAACATTTTAACATGTCTGTTTTCCTTCCTATCCCTTTCTCTTTCATATGTCAAATAGACTGGAGAGAATGAAGTCATTTTAGGCAATCTAGAAGTCATTTTAAGAAACTCGGTAGCATTATTCTGTACTTCTTTTCTGTCCCCTGCCTAGTGCATAGTATCAGACCTGGGGTTGAAAAGGAAGAAAAAAAAAAAAGTTTAAAAGTTTTATAAGAATTATTAATTTGGGCATCCTGGGTGGCTCAGCAGTATAGTGCCGCCTTCAGCCCAAGGCGTGATCCTGGAGACCTGGGATCGAGTCCCACGTCAGGCTCCCTGCATGGAGCCTGCTTCTGCCTCTGCCTGTGTCTCTGCCTCTCTCTCTGTCTCTGTGTCTTCCATGAATAAATAAGTAAGTAAATAAAGTCTTAAAAAAAGAATTATTAATTTGGCGTTATTTTTCTATGTTTATTGCTATTATACCATCTCTGGATAATCAAATAAAGAAAAGTTTCATCTTGTTTTCCATCAGTCAAGATGTTTCAATCCACTATAAGCACATTATTATGATCCTGAAACTATCTACTAGGAAAGGATATTTTATTTTTATAAGGCAACATATAGAATATAGCAGTTAAGAAAGAAGAAAAGAAACTCCAACTATCTTCAACATATGTCTTAAATCAGATAGATATGTAATATATTATACTAGATCTTTCTTAATGATCTGTTTAAAAATATAATTTAGTTTACTAATAAAAACTTGGTCATTTTTAGGAAATATAACAAGTGATAATTAACCTATGGTCTTAATAAACTTTTTATTTTAAAACCAGAAATGTGGGGATCCCTGGGTGGCACAGCGGTTTGGCGCCTGCCTTTGGCCCAGGGTGCGATCCTGGAGACCCGGGATCGAATCCCACATCGGGCTCCTGGTGCATGGAGCCTGCTTCTCCCTCTCCCTATGTCTCTGCCTCTCTCTCTCTCACACTGTGTGCCTATCATAAATAAAAAAAAATAAAATAAAACCAGAAATGTGTGATTTTCAAATAAATAATGTATTTTTATTTAAAAATTTAATTTATTTCTCTATTCACACAATTTATCCATGCTTCACGTTGAACTACATTCGTTGACACAATGCCTGTAAATTGATTTTTGTCTCAAAATTTAACTATAGATATTATATTTATTTATCATCTGTGTTTACTTATAGAACTAAATTATATTTATTTATTATTTGTGTTTACTTATAGAACTAAATGACTTATTATTTGGTCTTAAAGTATCCAGAAAAGCAAAACAAAAATCTTACAGTCATTATAGGAATTCAATCATTTATTCATTTAAAAAAAATAAAAAATAGGGCAACAACAATGTTCAAGATCCTAAGTCAAGTTTTGAGAATATTAAGATGAATAAGACCAAACCCTGGGCACCTGGGCACCTGGGTGGCTCAGTAGTTGAGCATCTGCTTTTAGCTCAGTGTGTGATCCCGAGGTTTGGAACCGAGTCCCATATCAGGGTCCCAGCAGGGAGGCCTGATTCTCCTTCTATGTCTCTGCCTCTCTCTGTGTGTCTATCATGAATAAATAAATACAATCTTAAAAAAATAAAAGACCAAACCTCTATCCTGGAAAGACCTACAATTATTCAGAGTAAGTGGATATGTATCTGAGGAAATTAGATTATAAAAACCTTAGACTTTGGTGGCAAATGCATTTGACATTACATACTTGTTTACCGTTAATCATCTCTGTGATTTTGAGCAGGTTTATGCAACTCTCTAAGCCTCATTTTATCATCTGCAGAATTGACATAATGCATTAGTCCATATGTGCAGAGTTACTACTTATTTAAATGAGATTATTTATTTAAAATGGTTAGTGCCTGCCTGGTACAATTGTAGACTCTCAACAAGTGCCATATTTTCCCTAGACTGTAACATGACTTAATATACAATTTCTATAACAAGGGACTCTGCAAATGCTGCTGAGATGCAGAGAAGGAAATAAATGATTCATCATTAGGATGATAGGAAAGTCTTCATAGTAGAGATATAACTTTAGAAGCTAGAAATGGGGTTAAAGAGGTTTCAGAAAGACAGTATGGTTGGACACAACAAGGCAGGAGCTGAATAAAATTATGATGAATCAGTGTGGTGGGGTTTGTTGGGCAGGTTGTGAGAGACAAGACAGAAAAGGCTAGATTACTGATTGAACTACCAATAATAACAGTCATTTAGAAAGTCTAAGTGAATCAGAATGAAAATATATTTATAATGAAATTCTAGTGAAAATTTTAGTTTGATCAATAGCAAGCCATGTTTCTCATTGCTTCTCTGGCTATCAGTTATCTCTAGCATTCTTCCATTGGACAAGTTTGGTCTTATTTCTTCTGCTACCTCATTCTATGTCAACTTTCCTCTGTGCCTTCTGGAAGCCAATTACACCTAAGCAAATTGCCTTATACCCTTCCAATAGTTATTGAGCCGTCTAAAATCCATGCTTTTAGATACTTACATGTTCAACTCCAGTACTCCTTGACTTCATTTTAAATCAGCAACATAGTGAATGGACACACTTTAGGCTTAATCTTTTTGGTGACAACATTAAAGTGCATTTGAATGTTTTAACCCCATTGTTTGGATGATTAATAAGTAACATATTTAAAATATATAAGTGGATAATACCAAAATCTAAAGAATTGAAAAATAGATGTGCCTGTGTAGCTCAATTGATTAAGTGTCCAACTCATGATCTCAGCTCAGGTCTTGATCTCAGAGTTGTGATTTCAAGCCCTGCACTGAGCTCCATGTTGGGCATGGAGCCTAATTTAAAAAAGAACAAGAAGAAAAAGAACCAAATGAATCACTTGATAATTTGGTAAAATTTCTCCCAGATATGTTTGATTTTCTCTTTTATAACCTAATATAAATAATAAAACAAAATACATTATATGATATAATTTTATTTGTATAACTTTAATTTTCATACATTTATATCATATTTTTATTAAGAATAGAATTATATGAAACATACCAGTGGTGACATGATTTTTCATTTAATGATTTTTTAAAAAGCTTTTATTTATTTACTTGAGAGAGTAGGAGAAAGATAGAGAACATGAGTGGGAGGAGGGACAGAGGGACAAGCATATTCCCCATTGAGCATGGAGACTGATGTAGGACTGGATCCTAGGACCCTGAGATCTTGAACTGAGCCAAAGGCAGATGTTTCCCCTTAATGATTTTTTTTTTGCAGACATATTTCTATGACAATGAACATAGATTTATAATATTATTTTAAAGGCTACATAATTTCCTATTCTTTTTATATACTATAATATAGCATGTGTTACATAAATTAATTCCATTAATTATTAAAAAATAAAATTAAAAATTTGTACAAAATTAGATAACAATCCATACCTGTATTTCTCAGTGAATTTATACTTATATATACAAATACAATAAGTTTCCTCAAATTCAGCTGGTTATAATTTTCTGCCATCAGTATAACGAAGACATACTCAAGCCCATGTAAACCAATATTGTTATTTTATAAATGGTCACAGCTTTAAATAATATATTGTGATTCTAAGATTTTTAGGTGATCCTGAGTACTTGTTTACTATGTCAGAGAATGGTATGTATTTTGAATATTTATTTAATTATTTGTTTTTAAATTTTGATAATAGAAAAACCAATGGCTAGACCACATGCAAAAAAATTGGCAAAATATTGAAATTATAAAGAGCTATTATAGAAAAGATCAAATTACTAGTTTGTGATAAAACTCTATTCTATATGCAACTGGGAATAAAAACAAAGAAATATTAATACTTAAAATGAAGAGTAATAGCTTATAGAATTAATCCAATTAAAGTATTGGATATGAGTGTTTATGTATAACCAATGTATCATTAAGTAAAAAATCAGATTTTAAAAAGCTGTGTTTTCAGCAGTGGCTTAAAAGTTCAAGCTCATTTAACTCATATAAGGAATATAAAGTTTAGCCAATCCAGAGATATTATAGTTGATGACATATATCATCAAAGGCTTAGATTTCTTCTTTTTGTTTCATCATACATATAACTTAGATTTTGTCCTTGGAGAATGTACATGGAGTTAAGTGAAGGAGTAGAATTTGTATTATGAAAGAAAAGCCTTCCCCTAAAATGCCTAACAGACTTCTTACATTTCACCTGTGAGAAAAGTTTCATGGGAATCATTCTTACCTAAAAGAAGCTGGGAGGTCAAACAGGTGTAGCTGGGTGTGTTTTCATATCCAGTTAAAATCAAGATTCTCTTAGCAAGCAAAGAAAGAAACAAATGTATGTAATAAACTAGAATACCTCTATCTCTAAAAATAAATTAAACTTTTATTTAAAATATTTTCATGAAGAAAATTCTATACTCAGATGGCTTTACTGGTGAATTATACCAAATGTTTAAGGAAAATTATCAATTTTATAAAATCTCCAGAAAATTGAGAAGGAAGGAATATACAACTAATCTTATGAGGCCAGAATTTTCCTGATATTAACACCAGGCATGAATATTACAAATAAAGAATACTATAGAACAATATCCCTCATAAACATAAAGGAAAATAATTCTAATTTTTAGCCAATTAAATACAACAATATTTGAAAATGTTACTAAATCATTGTCAATTTGGTTTTATCCCAGGAATTCAAAGTGAAAGAAAGTCTGAATACATTCCCCTAAGATAAGAAACAAGGCAAGGATGACTTGCTTCAACAGTTCTATTTAATATCATGTAGGAGTTTCTAGCCGATGTAATAAATAAATACATGATAAATGATAGATATAAATTGGAAAGATAAAAGATATAAGAAAGAAATAAGACATAAAAATAAATAAAACATGACCATCTCTATAAGAAAATCTATTAAATCTACAAATTAGCTACTAGACTTAGTAACTGAATTTATCAGGGTTACAGGCCACAAGATCAACTACAAAAAGCAATTGTGAGGGCACCTGGGTGGCTTAGTGGTTGAGAGTCTGCCTTCAGGTCAGGGAGTGATCCCAGGATCCTGGGATCCCCTGCAGAGAACCTGCTTCTCCCTCTGCCCATGTCTCTGCCTTTTTTTCTGTCTCCCATGAATAAATAAATAAAATCTTAAAAAAAAAAAAACACTCCGGGAGGCCTGGATGCCCCAGTGATTGATCATCTGCCTTCACCTCTGAGCCCAAGCCTGATGAGGGATTGAGTCCCACATTGGGGTCCCTGTGAGAAGCCTGCTCTCCCTTTGCCTGTGTCTCTGCCTTTCTCTTTATGTCTCTCATGAATAAATAAATAAAATAATCAGAAGACTTGCTGTTTTTAGGATGTTATATTCTTTCCAAATTGATCTACAGTTTGACTCAATTTCAATAAAAATATTCCAGCAGGATTCTATTGAAATTTCTAAGCTCAACCTAAAATTTATATGAAAATTCAATGTATCTAGAACAATCTAAATAACTTAATGGGAATAATGTTGGCCATATATGTTGGCTAATTGAATTTAAATAAATAAAAAAGAGCAATGTAGGAAAACACATGAACTCACTTTAAGATTTTTCAAAGCTGTAATAATAAACAAAAGTTGGTATTAGAGGCAGACAGTTTATTTTAGTATTATTTTTAAAAGATTTTATTATTTATTAGAAAGAGGTCAAGAGTGAGAATGATCACAGAGGGAGAGGGAGAAGTAGGCTCCCTGCTCAGCAGAGAGCCCAATGTGGGACTGGATCCCAGGACCCCAGGATCAAGACACCTGGGTGCCCCAGATGCAGACAATTTAATTAATGGCCCAATACTAGTCTTCAGAGTATGAAACCCAATGAATCTCACAGGTAATTTTTAAAGGATCCACACTGTAGAGACAATGAAAATAGGAAAATGAGAAAAATTTAAAAAGCAGTAGTGGAGAGAGTTGGTAGGGCTAGAGAAGATGACTCTAAAAATGACAATTAGACTAAGTGCCTTTTACTTTACAACTTCAAGTTAGTAGAGATGAACAACTAAAATGAGGGAGAAAAATAATATGACAATATCATTACTCTCAAAAACAGATGATAGATGAAGATAAACAGAAGAAAATCAGACATATAAATATATTACTGAAATAGGAAAAGAAAGTTCGACTACATCAACTATCAGAATAAATGGTTAAACACTCAAGAGAGGCTATGTCCAGAAGTTTAAAAATCAAATTATGGAATTCCTGGGTGGTTCTGTTGATTGTGTTTTGGCTCGGGTCATGATCTCAGGGTCATGAAGTTGAGACCCACTGCAGGCTCCATGCTCAGTGGGGAGTCTGCTTGAGATTCTCTCTTTCTTTCTCCCTCTGCCCTTACCCCACTCTCTCTATATATATAAAACAAACAAATAATTCTTTAAAGAAAGAAACAAAAAGATCAAATTAATCAAATTATATGCTATTTATAAAGAAAATATTTTATTCATATACTGATAGAAGTTAAATTCACAAGAAATATCCAAAAAGTTTAAAACTCTACAAAAAAAGAATGTACAGATAAAGCATGTAGACAATATAGTGGACAATTTTAATACATTTCTCTGTATTATTAAGTAGTCTGAAACATTTTTTCTAGATACTTCAGAGCCAGAGGTTAAGTATCAGTTTAGATCAGTTTAAGTAAGTTAAATCAGCTTTAAAAGTTTTGTTAAGTGGTAACTCGAGGAGAGAAACCAGGCTCACCTGATTCAAAAGCCAAGTATTTTCCATTGTGGAAATTATTCAACTACTTCAATATTATTTCCCTTTCAAATTAAAATTCTTGTTTGGGGATGCCTGGGTGGCTCAGCAGTTGAGTGTCTGCCTTCAGCTCACGGCATGATCCTGGAGTCCCAGGATCGAGTCCCACATCGGGCTCCCTGCATGGAGTCTGCTTCTCTCTCTGCCTGTGTCTTTGCCTCTGTGTGTGTGTGTGTGTGTGTGTCTTTCATGAATAAATAAATAAAATCTTTAAAAAAATTCTGGCTTGTTTATGATCTATGATGGAGATAACACATAGACCATGGTGCAGAATAAACAGCTTGATTCTATTTCTACACTAAAAGCAGCCTTTAGAAATCAGGACATTGAAAATAAGTACCAAAAGTTCTGACATCAAACTAGAAAGCATTTATAAACCATAATCCTAGACAATAAAAAAAGTCAAAAAATGAACATTTTACCTCTCTGTAGAGTGTCCAGTGCTGCACACAGTATCTTTAAAATGGCACATGTTCCATAAATGTCTACCAAATGAAGGTACAAATTTGTTGAAACATGAATTTGAGAGTGAACACATGATGGGGTAGATTTCTTGCTGCAGGCAAAGGTACACAATATTAGGATAAACATCTTGAGGATTAAAAACCAAACCAAAACATCTATTTGGAAGCGGCAGCCTGAGTGTTTAGTGTAATTGCAAAATGTCCATGGTCATTTCTTTCCCTTGGCAGGAAATAGGACTGATAGAGAAAATATTAACTCATACAAGTCTTGTGTGGAGAAAAAAGATTAACAATTAGCTCCACAGCAACTGTTCCTGATCAGTAGAAAAAACAATTGACATACACATATTCTTAGGCATAAATCTCAGGCTAAGCATCTTCATGGTGAGTGGCAAAATTTTCCATTAGCCCTGAAATTAATCTTTCTCTGACAGTAGAGCTTCAAAAGAAAGAAAACAGGAATTTCTTGCTGACTAGTAAACTAGTCACACCTTTCTTGTGGTCTCCTCCAAATAATGCTGTATGAGTAGGCTCAGGAAAAGAAATGACAGCCATCCAGATATAATTAATCACCAGAATAGTAATAACATGGATTCTCCAAAATTGTATTTAAGCAAAGAGGATAAATGACTATGACAAATAGGAAGGAAAAAACTATCTAGTTGGCAAAAATAAATAAATAAAAAGTAAAAAAGATGAAGAGTGTGGAAACCACACAGGGATGTTTATAAATCTAAATTACCTTGATATACAGTGCTGAATATAAGGATCACATGTTTTTACATCAATAATATCCAAACTGTAGCTAATTCAGCCAAGTAAAATGACTTGATGGAACTTCAAAATAGTTAAAATGAGTTTCTATGTTTATAGTATAGGGATAGAATAAGGAAATACACATAACAATGGAAAATACATGACCAGCACATAGAAATTGCTCGATATACTCAATACATTACAGTGTAATATGACTCTGTACAAGTGCGTTAAGTGGTATGTTTAAAAAATATAAGTAGATTTTGAAAGGAAGACAATGTAACATCCCCTTTTAGACAGAATTCATTTTGAAACCAGACTAGAAACTCTATTTCAATTATACAGTCCATTAGAATTGGCAGTCATTATACTCCTATTTTTCTTTGTTTCATCATCACATAAAAATCGATACCCTTTTCTTAACATGGAAGATATGCCTTTGTTAAAATTTAAAGATTCAGGAACTGTCTGCTCCACTAATATGGTTTAAGCACACAGGTTTTTTTTTTTTTTTTTCCCTCCTTGGGGAAGTTTCTATATCTATATTTCAAGATCTTAGATGCTTCTCTCAAGTTTCTCTATAGCTCTTAAGAATTATTTTTACCTTGTGTATGATCAAAAATTATTCTGTTCAGGAGTCTGAGTTAAAGCCTTTGCAGTTCTCAGCTTGCCGGTGATTATTGCTCAATAGCATTCACTTTCCTCTATCTCTTGTTGAATATACCTTCTATTTTCTCCTCCAAAGAGGTTATAAATTTCTGCAATCCATTCTGCCCTACATGAATCACTTCAAACATGCCCCTGGGAGATTATAGATCATTCTTTCTGACATCTGGGGGAGCATTCCAAAGCTAAGAAGACAAATCCAACACTGAAGCCCTTTGAGTGAGGGTCTTGAAAATGCTATTTGATGATTTTTATATTTCGTCTGCAAAGCACTAAAAGAATAACAATACTCATCCCATATCTATTTCATATAACCATTGCAGGGATTCATTAGATCATCCATGTAATGTGCTTAGAGCTCTTTAAAGAAAAATGCTCTGGGATCTTAACACAACTTTTCATCCCATGACCTTTCTATGATCCTTTACTGAAACTAGGATAATTATTATTATTATTTTTTAATTTCAAAAGGCAGCAGTGATAAAGAGATGGTGTCATGCAACTTTTCCTCAAAAATTCAGTATAAAACAGCAGGCATTTGGCCAACATTCGTTTTATCCCTGTGAGATTTCTCTCCAATAAATACCTCAAACGTACTCTGCAGCTGTGTGCAAACCTGCAGGTCTCACCTCAATGCGAGGGATTTTGCACTAATTTGGGACCCTACAAAAGCTGTGACTCTTCACTTCCAGACTCCTACATTCCATGTAGTGCATATACATTTATTGACTAGAACTACATGCCATATGGTGAAGTATAGAAGACTTATATTCTGATTTGATATAAAATAAAATCAGACACAAATTATTGGGGCTATAAAAATAAACACATGGAATACAAACAACACACTCATTTTAAATTCACAATGTCAATTCACATAGAGTTGTAACAAATAATCTTTTAACACCTATCACTGTTCTTAGAATATAGTAGTCATTTAATAAATGCTCTGCTTACTGACAGGAGCCATGGAAGCAGTTCAAGATGGTGGCATAGAAAGATGTAGAAATCACCTCCCCCCATGGATACAACAAATCTAAAGCTACAAATGGAAAAATTACCTATGAAAAAGACCTGAATACAAGCTGAATAGCATCTCTACAACAAAGGACAAAAGGGCCACAATGAAAAGGGTAAGAGAGGCAGAAACAAGGTCTCTCCAAAAGCCCAGCCCTCACCCCTGACACAGAGACACATGGTTGGGAAGCACATCACCAATATGGAGCTTTTCCTTGAAGAGCAAGCATCTGTGCCTCACATCAGGTATCTCATCCTTTGGGACTGGCACCAGAAAGATGAGCCTTCAAACTGTGTAGCTCAAAAACCAACAAGACTTGCATCCAGAACACAAAACTGTAGAGAATTAGAGACTCAAAGACTCATTAGCTAATTTCTGCTTTAATAAAAATAGTGTTATCTTGGTAATAGATTTCTTTCTGAGCATTACTGGCATGAGATTTTCGCATTTCATCTAATTTGTTGACTATTTCATAATATATCCTTATCCTTTTAGTATTTGTAGAATCTATCTCCTTTGGTAATCTTTGAACTATTCTCTCTATATTCTCTATGTGTACAATAGAACAACAAAATAATGATAGCTGTTCCCGATAATAAAAGGTATATGTTGCCAAATGCAACCAACCCACCTAGGCTATTGCAGATCTCATTTTTGGGAATTAACAAAGCAACCTCTTCTCAAACCATTGTAGTTAGCCCTCTTTTGCCTATAGGGCAAATGATAGAGGAAGACTTAAGATGGCGTTTTTCCTTAATGTCCCTGAGGAGGAGAGTAAAGACCATCCTCTTTTCAGAAGATTTTGGTTAGCAAAGGCCCACACTCTAAGAAGATACTCATAGAGCATAAGACATTGATCTATGAGAGTTCTGTACTAATATTTTTCCCTTCCTTGCAATCTTCCTCCACTCTCCTCTTTATCTCACACTGCCATTTCCACCAAGTTTAGTTATTACATAGTCACTAGATCTAGATTAAAGACATGGCAGAAAATAATCAATCTAGTTTGAATTTTCATTTCATCAAAACTTTCCATTGAAGTCACATTTTTTTAAGATCTTGGAGAAAATATGTCTTCCTATGGCAGGTAAAAAGTGTATATGTAGTGTTTAACAAGACCTCTAAGTGAAAGAAATAGAGTTCTAAATATTTTAGACAAACATGGAAGGGGATTATTGAAAGTGTGAGGGAGTATATTGGCAATTAAAAACAGAGTACATCAACCAAAGTTCAAGAAAAAGATATTTGACTGGGTCTCAGGAAGCTGAATAATGCCAGCACTTTCTATGTGTCTTATCTGTGCTTCTCTCAATGGATCATTTTAATTTTTTTTCTCTCTGCAGACTGGCTTTTCTCGTATAGTAAAAAACATTGTCCCCAAGAGGTTTGTAACTTCACATCTGACAACATCTACTCAGATGGGATTGACCTATAGACTGTATAATCTCCAAGTTCAAAATTAACAGAATATGCTCTGATTGGTCATAGAATGATCCCAGGTAGGCTGGGGAAAGTCATATAAAAAAAAACAAAGGGGAGCTTCATATTCTGGGGAACCATTAGTACAGGAATCAAGCTTAGGCAGAGAACAAACAGAGAATATGTAATACTGGTTTCTAATGCCAAGTATAAATAAGTTGATTTACACATTATATCACTAATAAGACATACGAGAAAATTAGGATGTTTCTCTGGCCATTCCTCTGACACATCGATGTTGGTACATTTAATTTAGTATCTTTAGTGTTCCCTGAAGGTTCCTCATTAGTCAGTTCTTACCGTATATTTGTTATCACAAGAACTCTTTGTCATGACACTTGTGTAAATTTGAGAATATCCCCTAATGTCTATGATTCATAGATATCCTATATGAGAAACTGATTATAAAAAAATTGATATGTCAATACCATTGATGAATATATTGCCTAAAACTGATTCCAGCTCTAAGATGAATTTCATTTGTCCTGCACAGTATTCATTTATTTTTGGGTAAAAAAATCATGATTATCTGACTTCAGTTGAATTATAGGAATACATGACAACACGAGACTGGGGTTGAGTAGTGGTTGCTCCCTTTACAGGAGCATAGCCCCTACCCTTTATTACTATAGTTACCCAACTAACATCATTCTCATGTGGTACCACCTGACATTATCAGGCATTTGATATCATGAATCCTGGTTAATTGAAACAACTCATGTGGAAATGCTTAGCCCTCTTTCTGCTGAATCTGAAACCTAGCAATTCTATTCACTACCTTGATTTTTGTATAGAATTATAAATTCCTTAAGTATACAAATTACATCTTTCTAATTTGTGAATTCTCCACCTTAGTTGATATATTACCTATGGTAAATAAAACTCCTGGAAACAGTGTTTGGTAAACAATGTTTGAAAGTTTTACCTCCTGGGCATGGTCCATTTAGTTTGAAGGGTTCATGAGCTCAGCGTCCAGCTGGAGGTAACTTATCCAGCTTCCTTACCAAGTGCACAGGAGAAAAGTGCTGACAGAGGCCAGAATCTGAAGTAAGCATCTGGTGCTGATAACTATGATATTTATCATACTATATGGATTATTTTCCTTTAAAAACTTTAGGAAAGGGCAGCCTGGGTGGCTCAGCGGTTTAGCATTGCCTTTGGCCCAGGGCATGATCCTGGAGACCCAGGATAGGGATCCAGTCCCACATTGGACTCCCTGCGTGGAACCTGCTTCTGTCTCTGCCTGTGTCTCTGCACCTCTCTCTCTTTCTCTATGTCTTTCATGAATAAATAAATAAAATCTTAAAAAAAGAATTTAGGAAGACAGAAAAGTAATTAATGTAGAATAACTAAATCTAAATTTAGATTTGTTATATAACTTCTAATTCCTTTTTGTTAAGGAAATATTTGAATTCTTGCTAAATATAGCTACATATAAGGCAGCAAGTTTTGAAGAATTGAAAGATAAGTGATAAGATAGATATATTTGATTTAATTGAAGTACATGTGTGTGTAATTATGTATATGTTTCCCAGGCAACTATTTGTACAATTTCACTTTAGGATGGCAAGCCTCAAAATTTTTACCCACAGCATAATTATTTTGAAAACTATATGATGACTAGTCAGGTGCAGTAAAGTAAATAAAAAAAAAAAACAAATAAGTAAAAGACTTCTGCTTACCCTTATATTATGCAAAATAATATTGGCATTAAAATCTTAATCTGTGGCTATAGCCAAATCTACAATTATATCTATATATAGATACATTTCTAAAGTCCTATTTTTCCTAGCAGCTTGAATTGTGTTATTGTTTTTCAGATTCTTAAAAGCGCTGTAATCAAATTTTCTACATTACTTATCCATTTTGAAATTCTAATATATGAGGAATAGAAAAACTATGGCTGGCTTTCTGCATCATTCTGTAAACAAAATTTGATTGGAATACAGCTATGCCAGTTCACTTATATTTTGCTCATGGCTGCTTTCGCAGTACAACCATAGATGGAGTAGTTGTATCAGAGACCATATGGACCCCAAATCTGCAAAATTTACTACCTTCTGCTTAGGAGTGAAAGTCCACCAACTCTTTTACTAGATAATGCTAATAAAAAATATATTATGGTTATGTAAGTTAGCTTCAGTTGTAACACTTCAGATTCAAAATTGTACCTGTAGTTTGCTTTTCACACTGGTTTGTGTACTAAAGTGATTTTATTTTCTTCCTATTTATAACAAATGACATAATAGTAAGTATTTCATTTTTTTCCTTGCTTTTATAGCACTTAATATAGAATTGCTTGCTGTAGGCTTCATGTTTTTATTTTCAATAAGCATGTTTTGGAGCAATATCATACTAGTAATCTCATGGTTTAGTGTGCATTTGCAATTTTTTCTATAAGCATTTCTAACAACAAGCTGCTAATGATCCCAAATAAATCATGAGAAACCTAGAGATCTCTCTGTCTTCAAACCATATGCTAATCCTCTGAACAGCACCTGGAATTGGAAATATAACATTTCTCTTTTTAATGTTTACAACCACTTCTTCAGATGAGTTATAAAACAATTACCTTGCAAATCATAGGTGAAGGACTACATAAAATTAACCATAATTATTGACATTAAAATAAATATCAAAATATCCCCCTCATATTTTATTGTCTAATACTTAATGACATCTTTGCTCAACCTGGAAATACTACCTAACCATAACGGCATGAGTCAAGTGCTGATTTAGGTGTTTGAAAGGAAAGCATCTTTAATTTTGGTTGCCACAGCAAAACACAAGTATCCATAAAAAGGTTCAGATTAAATGAACTGGTGTATTTAATCATTATTTCATTATATTCTTACAGTTGTGTATGAAAGAAAACACAATAAGAATTGCTTTGCTAATTTGATTGTGCATCTGTGGATGTTTTAAGGTAACCACTAAGGAAAAAAATAGTTGGCTTTAATGTCCTTTTCTCTTATTTAATAAATTACAAATATAAAGATTTATCCTTAAAGGACTGAATGACCATACGCACTTATTTATGTGTTTATTTCACTTATTATTTATACTATAATGAAATTATTTAAAACAGATGGAAGATTAGCAAAGTCATAAAATTAGCCTACTTTACTTTTTCATAGTAGACATTTTAGACATGTGCTTTATTTTTCAGAAAATAGCAGAAAAAATATATTTTGGAATAAGGCCAATATAAACATATAAAGTTAAAAAATACTTTGTTCTAGTTTTTTCATCCAAATAAAAATGCCCTGAATAAATTAAATAGCTCTACTCTATGGGAAGATATGCATAATAAATGCTTAAATATAAGACAAGAGTTTTTTTCCTCATAAATTATCTCTCAAGGAAGAGAGAATCAACCTATATACTTCATCACACACACTTTGATTTTCCTCCTGTTAAAATGGATAGCTGCATCTCTTCCAACCTGATATTAAATCCTTAACTGTGCATTGATACTCATCTTTTGTCTCCCATTCAATTAATTTTCTCTGGCTGGTTTTTCCTGTGTCTCCTGTATCAAAACCTTTCCCTTTGTATAGCTAATAGCTAATAACATACTGCTTACAATGCATGAGGAAATTATTCAGTGTTTTACACATATCCTGACTCATTAATCCTCACTTAATCCTATAATTTACTATTATCAAACCCATTTTATACATAAGAAAATTAAGTCTGGATTTGAGCTCAGGCTATGTAGCTCGATACTCGACCTAAAAACCTGCACAGTTTTGCCTCTCTCTGTAGAGGCATAAGGCAACCATAAAATTCCCATCTTTTTTTTTTTTAAGATTTTATTTATTTATTCATGAGAGACACACACACAGAGAGAGAGGCAGAGACACAGGCAGAGGGAGAAGCAGGCCCCATGCAGGTAGCGCGACGTGGGACTCGATCCCGGGTCTCCAGGATCACGCCCTGGGCTGAAGGCTGAAACGCTGAGCCACCAGGGCTGCCCTAAAATTCCCATCTTAAAACACCACCACCACCAATAACAACAACAACAAAACAAAAGAAAACTCTGATTCCCACACTGCTCCAGCTACACGTTCATTTCATGTCTAGGTCGGCAGTTACCTCTTTTGCCACATGGGATTCTCTGCAAACATTTTACTGAAGTAATCAACAGCAGTTATCATGGTTGTTCATCCTTTTAAAATATAAATTAAGACCTGTCACTCGCATCCTGTATAGAACCTTCCATTGGCTTCCTGTCATAATTAGATGAACTCTGAAATACTTATTGTGATATGTAAGCCTCCACTTCAGCAAGCTGTGGCTACCTCTCAGCCTCATGCCCTATTATCTTCCTTGATAAGTTTTGCAGCATTACAGTTTGCTCCTCTTTTCTCTGACTGACGTAATATAGTCTCTTCTTTTATACATTTATGTTCCTATGTGCAAAGCTGGAGTTCAACTGATTTTACCCAGCTTAATCTGAACTAAAAATCTGTAGAAGACAAAGAGATAAGAAAAGAGCCTCATTAACCTCAGTTGTTTGAGCAACCAAATGGCTATGCTTTGTAAACAGGTTAGGTCATGTAATTTAACTTGCTAGATTTTTGCTTAGCATCAGAAAACAAGGATAGAAGCCCCACATTATTTTTTTATTAATTAGAACATTTTTTCTAGAATTAAACACTATCTTCTGTACTTCTTGAGGAGATTTAGTTCATATAAATACAGTTTCTGGTGGAGATAGGTGAGTAAGTATATAGATGATGGATGGATGGATGGATGGATGAGTGGACACACACATACATATAAACAAACACAATACAGGGGGAGATTAAATGAGGGGGTGAGTAGATAGAATTTATTATCTATTGAAACAAAACAATTCATAACCTTGATTAGTGCAATATGCATGTATTTTGATATCCCAGAGGGTATAATTTATTTTATTTTAAATTAGCAGCTTACTATTTGTCTGAACCTAAATACCCTCTAACTTAAACAAAGGTAATCTATGGATCTATACATGTATGTTTCCTTTCATAATTCCTTAAATTGTAAGGTTGTTATAACTTTTAAAGGAGATGATAATGTTTACAACCTGCTTGGCATGTAGTAATAGTGAATATGTATTATTTTTATTACTATTGTTACTTTTATTTGAGGCTAGTAAGGCAGCCTCTTTGGCTGCTTCTTCTTCTTCTTCTTCTTCTTCTTCAGATTTATTTATTTATTTATTCATTTATTTATTTATTTATGAGAGAGAGGGAGAGAGAGAAGGAGCTGGGGAGAGGCAAGGGGAGAGGAAGAAGCAGACTCCTCGCTGAGGAAGGAGCCTGATGTGCAGCTTGACGTGGGGCTTGATTCCAGAACCCCAGAATCATGACCTGAGCTGAAGGCAGATGCTTAACCCACTGAGCCAGTCAGGTGCCCCAATTGTCCTGAGTTTCCATTTCCAACCTTTCTTAAAATCACCAGTTTCATTGAATCATTATGAGGAATAAAAGTAGAATATAAGGTATCATTACTTCATTAATTACCATATCTCATGTATATCTAAAAATAAACGGGTACAAACAGGATGAGAAATGAGGAAAATGACAACAAATTCCATTGTATAGTTTTATTTTAAAAATCACTTTATAGGGATCCCTGGGTGGCGCAGCAGTTTGGCGCCTGCCTTTGGCCCAGGGCGCGGTCCTGGAGACCCAGGATCGAATCCCACATCTGGCTCCCGGTGCATGGAGCCTGCTTCTCCCTCTGCCTGTGTCTCTAACTCTCTCTCTCTCTCTCTCTCTCTCTGTGACTATCATAAATAAATAAAAATTTTAAAAAAATAAAAATCACTTTACTTTTCTGTTGTTTTATTATTTTTCTTATTAGATATATGAGAGACAAGAAGCAGAACTGCATGGTCCATTAGCCCATTCAAGAAGGCCTTGCTTTATTTCCTAACATACTTTATGGCAAATCAAACTAATATCTCTTGAGTTTCACATTCCTCTTTTCCTATAGCTTTTAAGAATCATAATATGGGGATCCCTGGGTGGCGCAGCGGTTTAGTGCCTGCCTTTGGCCCAGGGCGCGATCCTGGAGACCCGGGATCGAGTCCCACGTCGGGCTCCCGGTGCATGGAGCCTGCATCTCCTTCTCTCTCTGCCTGTGCCTCTGCCTCTCTCTCTCTCTGTGTGTGTGACTATAATGAATAATAAAAAAAAAGAATCATAATATGGAGACACATTTTAAAATCAAATGATATTATCTCCAACCAGTTTAATATCTCTCTTCTGGAATTACTTCTACATCTCATAATTTATTTGTGGCTGTGGCTATAATAATTTAAAACTATCACAATATCATCTGCGATATCTCCAGGAGTACTTTGTCAAGGAAAAAAAAAAACATGCACACCCACACATGTACTCTTTTAATAAAACTTACAAAGATTCTCATAGATCTCTCTCTCTCCTCCTATCTATTTGTGTTTTAGAAAGCAAGCCAGACAATAGCAAAATAACAATATCACAGTCAGCAGTAAGTTCTTTTTCTACACTTGACCTATATTTTCAAGAGGAAGAATTTAGTTTATATATAGGAAAGTAAAAAAAAAAAAAAAAAGTTCAGACTTGTTAAGTGTTTTTAGGAGCTTGGGAAGATGGCAGAGTAGGAGGATCCTGAGGTCTCCCCATCCCATGTTTATAACCAGATATCATCCACATCCAAGTCAACGAACCAGAGAGTGATCCAAAGACTAGCAGAACAAACTCCACACCTAAATATAGAGAAGAAGCTGCGTCTGAAAGGTAAGGAAGATCAGAAAGGTGGAAGGAACTGTGCATGGAAAGGGCAGAGAAACAGGACCTTGCATCAGCAAAACCACATGGGGAAGACTATTTCTCATAACATTTGACTCTGAAAACCAGAGAGGATGGGTTTGTATAGCCAGTGGCACTTGGATCCCAGAGCTTTAAAAGTCAGCTGACTCAGCCCTGGGCAAGCCACGAAGGTGAGTGATAGCTGGGTCACTGTCCTTAAAGAGAACAACTGTGTGGAGAGGCAGCATAAAAACGGCAATTTACATAACACAAGGGCGAACAGGAAACAGAACTGTTTATACTGATTTTGCAGAGTGGTTAGGTGACTTCTAGAAAACATAGGAGCTGGCATGCACCATTTTTCTCTCCTGTCCTCCAGCATAAACATAGAGCTATCTGAAGGAGGCAGGGTTGCATTGACACTGGCTACTTAACCTGCTAGCAGTGCATCAAGCCCATGAGTTCTCCCTGAAGACTCACCCATTCCAAAGCTGCTAGCCTCAGCCTTGGGCTCAGGGCAAATTTTGTTAAAAGTGTACATGCATCCTGCCCAGCCATTCAGTGTACAGCTGCCACCCCACACCACACCCATCTGCTGCAGCCTGACCAGCCACCAACATACTCTGTGCCCAGGAAAGTGTCTATAGACACCCCATACACAGCCCATAACAGCCACTGTGATTTAGGGATCAGGTCTAGGACTAGTTGCCCAGTGCAAATTTTGCTAATATTGCTGCTGTATCCCTAAGTTCCTTGTTGGCATGCCCCCTCAGAGATGTTCTGTATCTGTCCCACAGAGAGCAAGCATAATCCACAACAGGCAAACAGTCAGTGCCAACAACTACACTGAAAGGAAAAGTAACTCAGACACAAGAGCAGGACACATGTAACACACAAAGGATACTTTCCTGAAGGGCCAGGTTCTGATGAACAAGGGACACTGCACTGTGGAACATTCCACTAATTCTTCTTTATAAAGTCACTACTTTAAAGAGCATAAGACATAGCTAACTTTCATAATACATAGAAACAGACACTGCAAAGCAGACAAAACAAGGAGACAGAGAAATATGTCACAAATGAAAGAAGAAGGCAAATAAATTCACAGTGGGAGATCTAAACAAAATGGATATAAGTGATATGCCTGATACAGAATTTAACATAATGATCATAAACATATTCATTGTACTTGAGAGAAGGGTGGAAGACATCAGTGAGACCTTTACAAAGAGATTAAAAAATAACATCAGAAATGAAGAACTCAATAAATGAAATTAAAAATACACTAGATAGAATAAATCGTAGGCTACAGTAAGCTGAGGAGCTAATTAGTGACCTAGAGTATAGAATAATGGAAATCAATCAAGGTGAATGGGTGAGAAACAAACAAATATTTCATAAAAATAGACTTAGAGAACTCAAGCATTATAGCATTTTCATTATAGTGGTCTCAGGAGGAGAAGAGAAACAGGAACAGAAAACATATTTGAAGAAATAATAACTGGAAAGTTACCAAATCTGGGTGGGGAAGGGAGTGAACAGATGTCCTTCAGGAGGATCTCAGGAGGCACAGAGATCCTTCAACAAATTCAACCCAAGGAGGTCCACACCAAGACACACTGTAATTAAAATGACAAAAAATATTGATAAAGAATCTTGAAAGCTGCAAGAGAAAAGAAGACAGTCATATACAAAGGAAACCTATAAGACTATTAACTAATTTTTCAGCACAAACTGTAGGCTAGAAGAAAGTGTCATAATATATTCAAAGTGCTGGAAGAGTGAAATGTGCAGCCAAGAATTCTCTATCAAGGCTGTCATTCGGAATATGAAAGATAAAGAGTTTCTGAGGCAAACGAAAGCTAAAGGAGTTCATGGCCACTAAACAAATCTACACAAAATACTAAAAAAAATGACCTTCTGAGTAGAACTGAAAGACCATAAGTGTGAATATGAATAGTAGAAAATTCAACAGCAGTAAAAACAAATATTTATGTTTTAATAATAAATTAGTCAAGGGGTTCAGAAATAAAAGGTTCTAGATGTTTACATCATATACCTAAGGTGTTTACACCTTATACCTCTATGTGGGAGGAAAGGAATAAAAAATGGGTCCAAATTTAAGTGACCAGACCATCAAGTTATGTATTATATACAAGCCTAATGATAACAAAAATCAAAGGCATCAATAGATATGCAAAGAATAAGGAGAAAGAAATACAAGTATATCACTAATAAAAACCAGCAAGGCATGAAATAAAGGAAGAAAGGATCAGGAAAAGATACTAAAAGAAACACACACACACACACACACACACACAGTAACAAAATGGCAATAAATACATATTTTTCAATAATTACTGTTTTAAAATATTTTATTTATTTATTCATGAGAGACACAGAAAGAGATAGAGGCAGAGATGGAGGCAGAGGGAGAAGCAGGGTCCATATAAGAAAGCCCCATGTGGGACTCAATCCCAGGATCCAGGATCATGCCCTGAACTGAGGCAGACATTCAAGCACCGAGTCAGCCAGGCATCCTTCAATAATTACTTTGAATGTAATTGGACTAAATACCCTAAAGATATAGAGTGATTGAGTAGATTTTTTAAAAAGATATCTATATGCTGAATACAAGAGAATCATTTTAGACCTAAAAACATCTGAAGAGTGAAAGTAAACAGAGAAACAAATATCAAACACTATAAGAGCAAAAAAGGACATTACATAATAATCAAGGGAATAACTCAACAAGAAAATAAAAACAATTGTAAATATTTATGTACCCAACATGGGAGCACCCAAATAAAATAGTTAAAAATATATAAAAAAACACACTAATAAGTAGTAATAAAATAATATTAGAAAACTTTAATACTCAATTTACATCAATGATAGATGGTCCAAACAGAAAACCAACAAATTATGGCTTTGAATGACACTGGATCAGACAGATTTAACAGATATATTCAGAACATCCCATTCTAAAACAGCATAATACACATTCTTTTCACATGCACATGGAACATTCTTCAGAATATGTCACAGGCCTCAACAAATTAAAGAAGTTTTAAGTCATACCATGCATCTTTTCTTCCCACAGTGCTATGGAATTAGAAATTAACCACAAGAAAAAATCTAGAAAGACAACAAATACATGGAGGTTAAACAACATGATACTAAACAATGAATGAGCCAACCAGGAAATAAACGAAGAACTAAAAGTGTGCATGGATATGAATCAAAATGAAAGCAAAATAAGCCAAAACTTTGAGATGCAGCGAAAGCAGTGTGAGAGAGAAATTTATAGCAATACATGCCTACCTCAATAAATAAGAAAAATCTCAAATAAACAACCTAACCTTACACCTAAAGGAGCTAGAAAAAACAACAAACAAAACCCCAAACCAGCGGAAGGGAAGAACTAATAAAATTAAAGCAGAAATAAATGACAGAGAAATGAACAAAAATCAAAACAAAACAACAGCAACAGCAAAAAAAGCAAGAGAACAGATGAATGAAACCAGCAGCTGGTTCTTTGAAAAAATCAATACAATTAATAAAATTCTGGCCATACTCAAAAAAAAAAAAAAAACTGAAAAAAAAAACAGAAAGCATTCAAATAAATAAAATCACGAAAGACAAAAGAGAAATAATAACCAAACACCTCAGACATGCAAAAAATTATCAGGTATTATTATGAAATGTATCTTCCAACACATTGTACAACCTAGAAGAAATGGATAAATTCTTAGAAACATGTAATCCACCAATTTAAATAAGAAGAAACAGAAAATTTGAACAGACCAATTATCAGCAAAGAAATTGAATAGGTAATCATCAAAAATCTCCCAACAAACAAATATCCACAACCAGATGGCTTCACATGTGCATTCTACCAAACAATTAAAAAAGAGTTAATACCTATTTTTCTCAATCAATTAAAAAAAATAGAAAAGGAAAGAAAGCTTCCCAATTCATTCTATGAGGCCAGCATTACCCTGATAACAAAACCAGATAAAGATCTCACAAGCAAAGAAAATTACGGGTAAATATCTCTGATGAATGTAGATGCAAAAATCTTCAACAAAATACTGGCAAAACAAATCAAACAATACATTAAAAAAATCATTCACCTGGATCAAGTGGGATTTATTCCTGGGTTGCAAGAGTGGTTCAATATTCTGAAATCAATCAATGTGATACATCGTATCAATAAGAGAAAGGATAAGAACCATATGATCATTTCCAAAGATGCAGAAAAATCATCTAACCAAGTACAACATCATTTGATGATAAAAAGCCTCAAAATAATAAAGGCCATCTACAAAAATCTCACAGTGATCATCATTTTAATGTAGAAAAACATAGCTTTTCCTCTAAGGTCAGGAACAAGACAAGGATGTCCACTCTCATCACGTTAATTTGACATAGTATTGTAACTCCTCGCCTTAGCAATCAGACTACAACAACAAAAAGTAAAAGGCATCTAAGTTAGCAAGAAAGAAGTAAAATTTTCACTATTTGCACATGAAATGACACTATATATAGAAAACTCAAAAGACTCAACAAAAAATTGCTAGAACTGATAAATGAATTCACTAAGTTTGCAGGATACAAAATCAATTTACAGAAATCTGTTGCATTTTTATACTTCAGTAGAGGCAGTAGAAAGAGAAATTAGGAATACCATCTCATTTACAATTCACCAAATACATTAAGATACCTAGGAATAAACCTAATCGAAAAGGTGAAAGACATGTACTCTGAAAACTATAAAACACTAATGAAAGAAATTGAAGATGACACAAAGAAATGGAAACATTCCATGCTCATGGATTAGAAGAACAAATATCATTAAAATGTATTTACTGCCCAAAGCAGTCTAGACATTTATTGCAATTTCTATCAAATTACCAAAAGCATTTTTCAAAAAGATAGAACAAACAATTCTAAAGTTTTTATGGAACAAAAAAGACACCACATAGCCAAAGCAAACTTGAAAAGATAAAAAAGCTGGAGGCATCACAATTCAGAATTTAAGTTGTATTACAAAGATGTGGTAAGCAAAACAGTATAGCACTAGCACAAAAATACACACATAAATCAATAGAACAAAATAGAAAAAAAACAGAAATAAAACCACAATTTTGTGTTCAATTAATCTTCAGCAAAGAAGAAAAGAATATGCAATGGGAAAAAGATAGCCTTTTTAATCAATGGTACCAGGAAAACTGGACTGTAACATGCAAAAGAATGAAACAGAATCACTTTATTACACGATATATAAAAATAAATTAAAAATGGATTAAAAACCTAAATGTGGGGCAGTCTGGGTGGCTCAGTGGTTTAGTGCTGCCTTCAGCTCCAGGCATGATCCTCAAGGCCCAGGATCCTCAAGGCTGAGGATTGAGTCCCGTGTCAGGCTCTCTGCATGGAGCCTGCTTCTCTCTCTCTCAATCTCTCTCTGTTTCTCATGATTAAATAAATAAAATCTAAAAAAAAAAGCCAAACCAAACCAAATCAAAACAAAAAAACCAAAAAACCTAATGTGAGACCTGAAACCATAAAACTCCTAGAAAAGAACACAGGCAGTAACTCGGACATTGGCCATAGCAACTTTTTTCTAGATAGGTCCTCTGAGGCAAGGCAAACAAACCACTGAAACTACATTAAAATAAGAAGAACTATACAGTGAAGGAAACAATCAATAGAATTAAATGCAATGTACAGGATGGAAAAAATGTACATACTTGCAAATGGCATATCTAATAAAGGATTAGTATCCAAAATATATAAAGAATTTATACAACTCAACACCTCAAAATCAAATAATCCAATTTAAAAATGGGCAGAAGACATGAACAAATATTTCTCTGAAGAAGACAGCCAACAGACACATGAAAAGATTCTCAACATCAGTCTTTTTCAGGGAAATATAAATCAAAACTGCAATGAGATACCACCTCGCACCTGTCAGAATGGCTAAAATCAACAACACAAGAAACAACAGATGATGGTGAGGATGTGGAGAAAAAGGAATCCTCTTGCACTGTTGGGAATGCAAACTGGTGCAGCCACCCTGAAAACCATATGAAAGTTCCTCAAAAAGTTAAAAATAGAACTACTCTGGAAGCTAGCAACTTCATTACTGGGTATTTACCCAAAGAATACAAAAATACTAATTTAAAGGGGTGCCTGGGTAGCTCAATCAATTAAGCATCTGCCTCTGGCTCAGGTCATGATCCCTGGGTGGTGGGGTCGAGTCTGGTGTTGGGCTCCCTTCTCCGTGGGGAGCCTGCTTCTCCTTCTCCTTCTGCCTGCTACTCTCCCTGCTAACATGCTCTCTCACTTAATTTCTCTCTCTGTTAAATACATACATACATACATACATAAATGCATAAATAAAATATTTTTAAAAATACTAATTTAAAGAGATAAATGCCCCTCTATGATTATGGCTGCATTATTTACAATGGCCAAGATATGGAAGCAGCCCAAGTATTCATCGATAGATGAATGGATAAAGATATGTAATATATATACAATGTATATATACTATATAAAAAATAAAAACCATAAAGAAGAATGAAATCTTGCCAATTGCAATGACATAGGTGGAGCTAGAGAGTATAAAACTAAGCAGATTAATTCAGGCCAAGAAAGGCAAATACCATGTGATTTCCCTCATATGTAGAATTTAAGACACAAAAGAATTTAAGACACAAATACCGTGTGATTTCCCTCATACATGGAATTTAAGACACAAAATAAACAAGGAATGGAAAAAAAAAAGGAAGAGAAAAAGAGAGTGAGGCAAGCCAAGAAATAGACTCTTAGTCATAGAGAACAAACTAATGGTTACCAGAGAGGAGGTGGGTAGGAGGACGGATAAATATATGATGGGGATTAAGGAATGCACTTGTTCTGATGAGTACAGGATGATGTATGGAACTGTTGAATCACTATATTGTACACTTGAAACTAATATAATAATCTATGTTAACTAATTGGAATTAAAAATAAAACCTTAAAAAAGACCCATTTGTTGTGTATTATTCCAAAAATAGGAAAAAATCTCTGACATGTTTATAACTCTTGTGTATTGTCTCTTACTTATTATTTTGTTTTCTTTGGAATATTGGATACACATTTTATACAATTATCTTTTCATTGCTTGTACAAGAGCTAATGTAATCTCATTAATAATCAAAATTGTGTGTAAGTTAGAGATTTCTAAAAATGAATTAAAAAAAAAAGTCAGGAATGCTTGTTAAAATATAAATTCCTAGACCTACCTAGATTTTGAATCAAAACTTTAGGAAAGACCCCAAGAATCTACATAAAACACAATTCTCACCAATAATGTTTATTTTTATTTTTTCCACCAATGTTTTTTCTATGCATTTACTTATTCATATTGCATTATATATTAACAATCAGAAAATTAAAAAATAAATGTATCAAAAATATTCCATTTTTCATAATGTTTATGCATATAAACCAGAAACCTAAGAAGAGTTTCAAAGGAACTCTTATGTTTGAAAGAAATTATAACCCATACATCTGTATGATAGATTCCTATATTCAATCATGTGCCTCTGAATAATCGAATTCTGTCAAATTTAAGATTATCATGTAAATCTAACCAAATTGCAACAGTAAAAATCACACACATGCACTTTACATATATTATATATATAGAGAGAGCAATCATTTTCTGCTACACTAAAAATTCTATATGTATATATATGATTTGATATTATATAAATTAAAAAATTTGCATAGACAAATAAATCAAACAAAAGAAAAAATTAAAGGTGAAAGAAAATTATTTGTACATAACAAATTTTTAATGTTTACATATACAAATCAATATCAAAAATCTGTATCATAAAAAACAGTATATGCCAAAGATATGAATAGCATATTCATCACAGAAAATATTTAAAACAGAAATAAACATAGAAAGATGATCAATATCCTTCATAATCAGAGAAATTCAATAGTAAAGTTCAAATTTTCCTTCTCAGCAAATAAAAATGTTAAGAAACCCTGAGTTGTCAAAAAATGGATTTTCTTGTGACTGATAGTGAGATTATAATTGAAATAGTTTTAGAGGAAGTGACAGTTTATTAAAAAGTATAAACTCTTTGCTTTAGCAATTCTACTTATAGGAATCTAGGCCAAAGTAGTACTAATATATAATTGCAATGATAACATGTTCAAAGCACTTGTTTGTGATGTTTGAATTATTAAAATATGAGGGAAAAAATGTTCTATAAGAAATGCTTACATATGCATGTTTTATCCATTATATAGGATTTAATTTTTAAAAAGTAAAAATAATGAAATAGGTTCATAAGTACTAATGTGAAATGATGCTTATACTATGTGGTTAGTAAAAAGGTAAATCATAGAATATATAAATGCTTGATTCTATTTATGAAAAATATATATTTGTAACCACACGAGAAAAAAAAGTTGTAGAAGCCCACACATCAAACTAATAACATTAATTATCACTAAAGAGAAGAACAAAAGGAGGTAGAGTGGACATTTTCACTCTTTTTCTTGTATTTTTTAAAATACTAACTAATAAGTACATATTGACAATTTTAAGAATGAAATTTAACAAAAGGTTAATGAAATGAGTTAAGCAAAAAATGCTTTTCCTTAATTTCTTGGTAAATGCTGGAGTGTGATTATCAATGAATTCAATGATCATAGAGGTTCTCTAGGAAGGCATTCATAAAGGACTGGACAAAGGACTCATGACTACCCTCTCTGGAAAGTGCAAAAAATTTTTTGCAAAAACAGAATAGGGAACAAGGAATATGGAAGCACCCAAAGTATGCACTAGTTTGCCTAATGGGAATTACCTGGGATCAAATAAAGTTGACTTCAAAGTTTAGAGTTTATTCAGGTTAACAGTAGTCCCCCCTTATCCATTATTTTATTTCCATTGGTTTCAGTTACCCATGGCCATTTGTGGCAGACAATCCTTCCTTTGACTTATCAGAAAGTCAGTAGTAGCCTAACGCTATGTCACCATGCTTATGTCACTTACCGCACTTCATCTCATCACATGCCATCTTATCTCACATCATCACAAGAAGAAAAACGTGTATAATAAGATATTTTGGGAGGCATAGAAAGCTAAAATCTCACACACATAACTATTATTACAATATACTGTTAAATTGTTTTATTATTAATTATTGTTGTTTATCTTTTACTGGGCTTAATTTATAAATTAAACTTTATCATGGGTATGTATACATAAGAAAATCATAGTATATAAGGGTTTGACATTATCCGTCGTTTCAGGCATCCACTGAAGTTCTTGGAATGCATCCTGCACAGATAAGAGGGGACTGCTATATATTTTTACTACACTTTTTTTTTTCTATTTCCCTTGCTAATTTCTTACTATTACCTGAAACCAAATATGTCAGCTTCTTCTCTACTGAAGCACTTTCTACTGTATATATAGTTTTCTAAAATTTAAACTTTATAATTTAAAGAAAAGAAGAAAATATTTACTGGACCTCTATTATATGCTAGTCACTCTTCCAGGATGCGGGAATGTAATAGTAAAAACAAAACAAAACAAAAGGCAAGGGCCCTGCTCTCAATGCAAGAATAAATATAATAAACAAATAAAGATGTAGACTAATATATGTCAAATGTTGATATATGATGTAAAGAAAATAAACAAGGAAGAGAATTAGAAGTAGCAAGTTAAGACAGTACCTGTACTATTTAAAATAGGACGATCAGAAGAGGTTTCACTGAGGAGATGAGAATTAGTTTTAAAGGAATTGAAAGAGAAAATCATGCTGATATTCCAGAAAAGGGCAACGATTGCAAAGACTCTGAGTCAGGAATGTACTTAGCATATTTTAGCAACAACATAGAGGCAAGTATCATTGGAACAGAGGAAGCAAGTGAGTTAAGAGTAGGAAGTATGTCAGATAGGCTGTGTGTGTGTGTGTGTGTGTGTGTGTGTGTGTGTCATGGGAAGAAATCCAATATATATAGTCCTTTTGGCCAGGGTCAACAAAGTACACCTGGAGACCTCCCACTTATTTATGTTAAGTAAAGTTGTAGTAGAATGCAGCCATGCCCTTTTGCTTTGTATTGTCTCTGGCTGACTTCACACTACAAAACAGAGTTGAGTAGTTGCAACAGAAATCATACAGCCCACAAAGTATAAAATACTATCATCAGGCTCTTTTTTGGCTCCTGCTTGAGACAATTGTAAAGACTTTGGCTTCTATTGTAAGTCTTATGAGAAGGCAGATGCTCAATTCCTATTGTATCCATGTCTTAAAGGTCATGATAATGGTGTTAGACTTATTCTATGGTTGAACAGATGTCTTTGAATATTTTTAATTATGGCAGTGCTTAAAGAACTACTATAGCTATTCTGTGGAGAATGCATTGCAAGGAAGCAAGAGTGGAAGCAAAGGGAACAAAAAGAGGGTCTAAAAAGAAAGTAAGTAAGCAATGATACAGGTTTGAAAAAAGATGACATCGGAAAGAAGGAAATTATAATCAATGGAAATTACTAATATGTTAGATAGGTGGTGAAAGAAAATTAAAAATCAAGAATGACTCTAGGTTTATAACTTGAGAAATTGGTGATATAGGGAATATTAGGGATAATCAGGTTTGGAAGGGAGAAAGCATATGTGGCTCTTGGGGATAAATAAGTATAGGATAGTTCTTAGATTTCCAAATGGATATGTGAATTAAAAAGTGTACTTTTTAATTTTAGCGTCTTGGGCTTGAGGGTATGTAGTATGTAGTATGTAGGGGTATCGTATAGTATGTAGGGGTAGTATAGTATAGTATAGTATAGTATGTAGGATTTAAGAAAGCAGAAATTAATGGAAAAATATAGAAGCCTTTCTATAGAGAGTACAGTGTGAAGAAGTTAGATGAAATATCTAGGAAGAAAATGTTGATGGAAAAATAGAGAATTCTTAGATATCTAGCAGAAAAGCAGAATGAGAGCAAGATGTCAGCAACTTAGTGTGACAGCAACTGTGATAGGTTCCCCACAGAAAAAAGATGGCAGCATTCAACTTCATGATTACATTCCTAGTATTACTTAACAACAGTTGGAATTTTAGAGAAGGACTAGTACAACGAAGAGAGAAGAGTTGGGGAGTTAAAGATTTGCCGGTAATTGATTTTAGTAACATACCCCAGATTCTGAACTGTATTAGGAGGGAAGTGAAGACATGATGGATATTGAGAAAGTGGTAGGGAAAGTGAACTCTATATATGCCAAATGAAATCTTCTCATAATAGAGTGCTTATTAGACATGGCCAAAGAAATGTTTATTCCTCATGGTTGATCATTGACTTTTCTTTACCATAAGGAGAATACTGTAAATTATTTTAATAATTATTTGAATATATGGGTCATTTTATACTTTAAGTGATATTTACACATATATCAGAATGTCTAAAAATTAATAAAATAACAACTGAAGTACATTTACCATTGTCTTAGAGAATTAATAAATGAAGGGTAATCCACTAATAATATGAGTAACAGTAGAAAATATGTCAGATAAATGCTAAGAAGGAAAACATAAAATTCTTTAAGTAAAAGCTGGTTTAAGTTGTGCTAAAGTTGGACATTCCTTACTGATAATTATACTTATTTGTTTTACAATTTGGTCATATGAGGAAACACTGAATAATGGGTAATTAATCAAAGTCAAATCATTCTTTTCTGCTCATGTAATTCTTTGGAAATTAAATTTTGGGAATGCAGGTAAATAATAAAAGTACAAATTTTAAAAGTAGCCTCTACACCTAAGGTGGAGCTCAAACTCACAACATCGAGATCAAGAGTCACATGCTCTACCAACTGAGCCAACCGCATGCTCCTAAAAGTAAAATTTAAAGAAATATATTTATTTATTTTAGAGAGGGAAAAAGAGAGAGAGCTATATCTAGAGCAGGGAGTTATACAGATGGACGTCACAGTCAGAAAGCCAAATTAAGGAGTCTTTATTAAAAACCGACAGCTGTTAGGAGACTCATGCACTCCAAAATCTCGCAGCCCAGTGTAAGCTCAAGGGTAGGTTAATAAAGGCATAAACCACATCCTGTTGACAATTTCTGCTGAGCCTTAGACACTTGCTAAGGATTCTGCAGAAGCCCAAAACCTGGGTAAAGCGAATGTCTAGGGTATACTTCCTGAAACCCTGGTATTGGGATATTTTGCGGTATAAACAAATATAAGGTTACAAAAATAGTGGCTATATACAAGATGGTGTTTCTTATGCTAATTCCCTGGTATTGAGAGTGAGAGAGAGAGAGAGAGAGAGAGAGAGCAACAGATAGAGCATGAGCACAGGGAGGGGCAGAGGGAAAGAAGCCCAAGCAAACACCACACTAAGTGTTGGGCCCTACCGGGCCTCAAGCCCAAGACGCTAAGATCATGACCTGAGCTGAAATCAAAAGTCAGACATTCAGGTAAATGTGCCACCAAGACGCCCTCCTAAAAGTATAGTTTTTGAAAAAAAAAATGATTGACACTCATAGAAATAGGCTGACAAGAGGGAAGTTTCATGGTAATTTACAATCAGAATTAGATTCTTTGAACTGGCACTTTCAATTTATCAATCAAGGTTATTCATGACATATTTGTTCAATTCCCCACCCAATATTTGGATTGATTTGTCTACCAGAAATTATTTGTGTATGCCTAATCTATATACTAAGTTCCACTCTTGATTTTTCCTCTTTACCCAGCATTCTACACTTAAAATATTCACATTGTCTTTCTTCATAGTGGAAATATTTTCATCAACCATGGCAAACTTGCAACACTGAATTTCTCTCTACCTTAGTACTGTGCACCAAACATTTGCAAGGATGCCCATTGAGCCTCTTTGTATCATTCACTGGAAGGATGAGTTTTCCCACTTCTCTCATAGTCTTTTCTGAGGAGTTTTGGGGAACACAAGATAATTAAACATCATTTCAGTGAGTCTTGTGCATAGTATAAAACATTGCCTCATATATCTTCCTGTGTAATAGTATGAGAAAATCAATCTCTTTTATCTTTGATTTTCCTCTGATGTTATTACTTCCTATCTATGACACTATACTAGATACTTGGTATGGAAAAATTAATAGGCTCGATGTTATCTGCTTCAAAAATGGAGAAGCACAAAAATCTAGTTGGAAGAATACAGCATAGTGTTAAGATTCTAACCTTTGCAAATCTGGTTTGAATTTACACTCTTCCATTTAAAACTCTAAGACCCTGAGAAAAATCCACTTTCTAATCACCATTTTCATCAGGTAATCAGTATTAAATGACAACTATTAAATTAATAGTTCAAAATTGCAAACCTTTATTTAGTACCTGGCACTGTCTAAGCATCTTTCATTTAATTCATACAACACATTGCAATGAGTGTATTATTATCTTAATTTTATACTGAGTGAATGAGAATTGGAGGGATTAATTTACTGGCAATCTTGATTAATTGAGTAGTGAAACTTGGATTTGTTCCTAATAGTCTGGATCCCAACTTCATGCCCCTAACCTCAGCATTAGAGTCACCCTTTCTGAGAATTAAATAGACAATACAATCCACAAACCCATCCCAATGGTTAGCACAAAAGTACTGTTCAATAAATTATACCTAGCAATAGAATCTTAAATTAATAGAACAGTAGATTATTTGAAAACTAGAACACAGAAATATCCCACCAAAGTCTTTTTATTAAAAAACTACAGTCTAGACAGATTGCAACTTGGTCAATTTCAAATGAATCTATTATTTAAGAAAGTAAAGTGGTTAAGCTTAAAGTCATTCACACATTCATTAAATTACCTATCCAAAAGTAATTCCTAGTAATACATATGGGTAAGGTAGTCCCTAAAATTTGATAGGTATATTAAATAAATTAGACACAGTAGCAGGAAAGTGAAAGGAGATGTTTAGAAAAACAAAGGTTGCTCTATTATGCAGATAAGTTTGTTAGGTAAAGGAGAGTGTTTGTTAGTATTTTGTTCGAGATACAGGCTCTCCTATTCAATACATTTAAGCAGTTGAGGGGCAGTCAGAGAGCTTTTCCTGCATTTGCTAAGTTTTCATTGTTTTTAACTAGAAATAATCATGCCAAAGTGGCCCATCTCGGGGCAGCCTGCCTTTCAACTCTAGGTGATCAAAGCCCCAAAATGTCAAGGACAATAGGAACAGAAAAATGACAGAATTTGGTAACTAGAATGCATTTGATAACTTTCAGGAAGCAGTTTCAGAGTAGCAAGGGAGAAAACTGGATTCCAAGGGGTCAAGAAGTAACAAATATTATTATGCAAATACTTCTTCAATATACCTAAACAGAAAGTGAAGTTTGGAGCTCTTTTTTAACAACAACAACCAAAAAAAAAAAAAAAAAAAGGAAAGACTAGAGAATGTACTTAATTATGTTAGTAGCCTAAAAGAAATGTAATAGCATGGAAAAATAGAAATAAATATAATGGATTTACATACATCCTTGAGGGTGGTATGTGCATTGTAGTTTGTATTCTTCTTGCAGAACTCATATCAAGGATATAAGTGCAGGTAATTTATTTGAGAAACGATCTCAAAAAGCAAAGTGAGGAGACAATAAATTGGAACCAGGAAGTTGAAAGACTCAACATCAGAATTTTTTTTTTTAAGTAACTTGTGTGAGCAATGGAGGCTTGATCCAGGGAACCCCTGAGAATTGTCAAGGATGCTTTCCAGAAGTATGCACTTAAGATGTGGGAGATTGGAGTGCTTCTCTGTTAGTTTTATTCCATCAGTGGTTGTGGAGACTTCTAGGGAATTAACTCCTCTACATATCTTTGCTGTGCTTGCCCTAGGTCGAGTATGTTCCTTGGTATGTAGAAGACCTTGAGATAGAATGGAGAAGTTAGTTGCTAACAGTATGACACAAGTCTGAGTTCTCACAAATCCATGCACTGCAGTTGTGGTTGCAATTAGAGGTGAACCAAGGAAATCAACAAAGAAGGCTGGAGTTCGTATGGGGAAGTGCTAGCAACTGCACTCATGGTGGGAATACATGGCACTCATGGTGGGAATACCATAGAATAGAGGGCACTCATGGTGGGAATACATCCTGTGGAAATGAAAAGTACAAAAAAAAAGTTTTGAATGTGGAGATTAGAAGAAGCTTTGTTAGAAAAAGAGGTTGTGATTTGCCAATGTAGAAAATAAAGGATGGAGAACAACCACATGCTATACATCAGGTGCTTGATATAGTCAGTTCTTACAAACACTTTGAGTTATATATTATTACTCTTATTTTATATTTGAGGAAACTGAGGCCAGAGGCTCACCGAGAATTGAATACAGATCTGTCTGTCCACAATGCCTTTATGAATTCACTTCAGTATGATTATTCCTTTGGGTATAAGTTTATAATTAGGCTGCAACTATATCATTTCTGGGCAGAGAGAATTTGGTAGCATGAAGATAGGAATTGATGTGTTTTTGTTTTAGTACTAGTTCACTCGGCATGTCCAAAGGAGAAGCCACAACAAAGAGTCATTTTTGAATGTATTTTTTGCAGAGATGAGACTGTTAGGAGTAGGGGAGATGAGAAAAAAAGAAACAGAATATTAAAAGCAAGACCTAGGGAGACAGACAGACTGCAGCCAGATAGATACATGTGGGTGTGCCAGCTGGAAAAGCAAGGCTGTCTAGCAGTACAATATCAAGAAAAATGTTTTGAGCAGCTTAAATATCAATATCAAGAAATATGTTTGAGCTGCTTATTTTCCACTGCTGTGAATCAGTCAACAAATATCATTGAGTGGTACTGTGTTTCTAATGGTGAACAGCACAGAACATTCCTCTCAAACATATTTTCTATGTTTGGAGGGAAAATATAAACAAGTATTTAGGAATGACTGGGTGGCTCAGCAGTTGAGCATCTGGCTTCGGCTCAGGGTGTGATCCTGGGATCTGGGATTGAGTCCTACGTCGGGCTCCCTGTGGGGATCCTGCTTCTCCCTCTGCCTGTGCCTCTGCCTCTCTCTCTGTGTCTCATGAATAAATAATTAAAATACTTTTTTTAAAAAAAATATTTAAATAATACTGTGGTAAATGGTGTGCAGGCAATGTACAGAGTATTATAATATATAATTTAGGGTTCTTTTCTTGTGTGAGGGGTTAGTGAAGTAACTTTTGGCTAAATAAACAGCTGAGGTGAAAGCCAGAAAACAAGAGATCAAACAATAGCTCTTGTATTTGGTAGTTTTGTAACAGGTAATTTATTCAATTTTCTCATTCCTTTTTTTTACCTGCAAAGTTTTATGAATTACAGTGTAAGTAAAATTTTAAAACAAAAACAAGAGAAAAATGACTTACAAAACAATAATGTTAAGCAAGAAAAGTTCATTTTTCCTAGCATGGAGGTAGACATGCATTCAAATCAGCAAAGTGAAGTTAGAATTTTATTGAAAACAATGCTGCTGTCAAAATCCGACAGCTGCTTCATGGACACTTCCTAAGCTGCCACTGGTTTACTAGTCACCCAAAGCAATCATGTCTGATAGGTCTTCTTCAATACTAAGGTAGTGTTTGGAATACTGACCTTATTAGGGCATAGTAGAAACAGCAAGACAGAAATACAAGAACACAGAGGCAATATTAGTTGTCAGCTCTGTTGTCAGAACTGCTAAGTATAGAATGCTTTAAGGTATGGAACCAAGAACTATGGATTTTACTTTTAGTGATTTTAACAGCATGAAATGCTTTGTTCTCAATCAAAAGAAAATAAAATAATAATGATACAAATTTTTAAAAAGAATAATGAAATCCTTCACATTGTAAAAGTTTTGCCTGTGAAAAAGCCCCTGGAGTGTCATGCAAGTCAAATGCTGCCAAATTCTATTTCTAGACCAAATTTTCCTCAGCCTCAGGGAATAGCTGTCAAATGTTTACTTGACTAACATTCAGACAAAGCCATAGAGTCCGTTGATAACATTTAAGGAGTAAAGTCAGATTAATAAAAGCTTGTGACTTGAGGAAAAAAAACTACTTTCATTGCATTCTAATTTCATATTCTGAAAGGAAAATGGAGAAAGCAAAAGTATATAAATTAATAACAATCCTATTTTTAGCACTCCTATATATGGCAGTCATTCGTATCAGGGTAGCAATGGACTTGGGTCGGTAACCTCTCCATATATCTTTCTGAAGAAACGAGGTACAGTACTATTCTTTAAAGGCAATGTAATTCTATTATTTATGAAAAATAGGTTTCTGTCTTTAAACAATTTCTTATGTGAAGGCATTTATTTGTATTTTGTTGAAAGTGAATGTATATATAGCCATTAACACTGGAATCAGGGTTTCTACAAGTGTGGTAGAAAACTCAACAGTCTGAACCCACATTCCTAACTTTAAGCTAAAGCTTTGATCTCACTCTTCAAAATACACACTATTCCCCAAGCTTACCTCAGTATGAATAAACATGAGACACATATTAACTGTGTTTAACCCTTGATTTTGGAATTCTTAATTTTTATTAACATCATGTTTGATTTATTCCACAAGGAAATGAAAACAACACACATTTTAGAAAGCACTTGAGAGTATTTCATTGCAATCCTATTTTAGTTAGAAATAAAAGCATATTTTCAAAAATGTATTTATTTTTTCATTTAAGAACATATTTTATGTGTATGAAATTATGTGTTGAGTTCCAGAATGAAGATTAAAAAGACACATGTATTCTATCAAGGAATTACAGGAAATTGTAATACAGTATGACAAGCAGGATACTTAGATGTATATATGGAGAAACTGTGCATCTCTGAGTCATGCACATTTTCCAAGAGCTCAGTATTAAAATGTGAATTAATGTAATAAACAGGGAGTTATCACAAGGAATGGCACGTGCAAAAACTCAGTGGCTTGAGATAATACGGCATATTTGAAGACTACTAAGTCATTCTGTATCACTGTAACAGCGCTTGCTCTTTGGAGCACTGTAGAAGATAAAGTTGTAAACAATGATAGGTAGAAAATATTAATTGTACATCACTGGAAATTAATTGCTCCTAAAATAGATTAGCCCAGTATAAGATTCTAGTTCACTCTAAGCATAACAAAAAATGCAGCCTTTTTGTCCTAGGCATATTTTTTAAAATATTATTTATTTATTCATGAGACACACACACACACACACACAGAGGCAGAGACACAGGCAGAGGGGGAAGCAGGCTCCATACAGCAAACCATATCTGGGACTCCATCCCAGGACTCCAGGATCACACCCTGGGCTGAAGGCAAACACTCAACCACTGAGCCACCCTGGTCTCTTTCCTAGATATTTAAATGGGATATGAAAAAATGCAAAATTGTTAAAATAAAGAAATAGTATTTCATTCTTAGATGGATCATAAAAAGTGATTTAAAAAAATAAGATATAACTGAAAAATTATGAATGTGATACATCTCATTGGAAATGGAGGAAAAGCAATGTAATGTTTATATATAGAACATCCAAGCACAAACAACAATAACAATGGCAATCATCATGGTATTCCATATCTGACATTGATACAACCACAAAGAACTCCCCATGGACCATTAGCAAGAAACCTCCAACTTCTGACATCCACCAGCGGTAATTTTCAAATATTCATCTACAACACTTTCAAAAGAAACCTTAAAAAATGTAGACTTCGAAGCTGTATTTCAGATTATGTGGACCTGTGATCAAGGAATAAGAAATTTGAAATTTATAAAATAAAAGAGAAATATTTAGATTACTCTAATGCAATGCCAGATTTGGGTACTTCAGCACTATAACTATTTTGTTACTTAGGTATATTATTTGTGTAATTCAAATGTGTTATTATTGTTATGCATATGAATTTTTGTTGAATCCATTTCATTTTGTTCTAGCAATTTCTGTATCTATAACACTGCATGACACCTATGCCTGACACCTATGAATATGTGTTGAATAAATACATTTACTTACTCAGTCTGTTCAAGGATATATATGAGTGTTTACAAATATATATGTCAGTGACAGGTTTTTTTTCCTTAGCAATTATTATACCTCTCTCAACAATATAAATGGAGGCAGTATTTTATTGACTGTCCTGTTATGTTCTTCTGATTATTCACTGAGTTGTTTTCCAGAGCTCAGGCTTCAGAATGTCCACTGGGGTTACTCAAATATAATAAATCTTCCTCTTAGCAACTGATCACTGCCTACTAGCATATATGATCTATAGTAAGGTTCAAATGTAGGTTAATTCCATGCTATTGTTTATATCCAGATCTACATGAAGCAAGCATAACCATATTGTACCAAAATGTTAGGTGAAACTATTTTTTAACCTTCAATAATGTTTATTCATTATGAGACAAAGATGACAAAATTAAACTGATTAGGCCTTTGGATTACAGAAACTAAGATTTTTTTCCCCTATTATTATAATCAGAAATAATCTATCAAGAAGCAATAAACTTTTCTGAAAAATCCTCTTAATCAAATAAAATGTACTCCAAATTCATTTAAAATTCAAGAATTGAATTTAGAAGCTCCTAAATACAAAGTATTATCTTACCTTTAGGTTTATAAATTCATTGAATTCAACACAACAATAACATGAGATTAATGTTAAGATTGTCATTTTATAAATAATAAAATAAGATGCTATAAGGATTTATGTATCTGGTCCATAGTCACACAATTATTATAGCACAGCCAGGATTGGGCCTACATTTGTCCTTTCTACTACATTAACTTCATCTTTTATGTGATAATTAAATAGGGCAAACCTTTAAGAGAAAACTTAATTATTTTAAGATTAGGCTGTATATGACTTAAATTATTACATATATTTGTAAACTTATCTGCAAATATGAAACACTTGGGCTTAAAAGGTAAAGTACAACTAGTCAGACCCAACACTAGATTTTCAAATCACTTTGTTGTGCAATTGAGTCCAGAAAGCTGAATTTGTACAATTTCCCATAACTGTCTTTTATTTATCCAGCTTGGAGAATTAGAGACTGTGAGAAACTCTGGGTTTCCTAAATACAATGATTAATTTCTCATGGAGCTTCATAAGATAACTATTTGCCTAGTAATATTTAGATAATAATAAAATAATACATTCTTAATAATTTGTTTTCTATCATCATTGATGGGAAAGTTTTGACTCATAGACATATAAGTGATTTTTTTCATGCTTCAACATAAGTCAGAACAGATAAAAGATTTATGTCATGGTTAAATCCTGTATACATAGGTGTGTGTATTATAGATACATATATCTATATATGTATAAGTTGATATTATATTATAAAGCTGATGCCAGGTCGATTTCAATATATGTTTGTTTTTCAAACTGGTTTGGTTTCCCTGATACATTTTATGACTTGATAGAAAATTCTTCCTGTTCTGTCAATAATTTCTATACATATGAAATGAATTAAAGTTTTTTTAAATTTCAGGATTTAATATTAATATTATCATTAATATTATTGTTAAAATTTCTACGTGATATTCATATAGTACCTTTACTAGCTAATTTCTAAATAATTTCATAAAATGTTTAAGAAATATTTGCTACCATTTTGTTTTAATTACAGATGTTAATTAAATAGTTGACCACCATTTTCTTTAGGCACACTAACACAGTGATTATATGCCATTATAGACTGGGAAAAATGTTTGCAAAGATAAATCTGATAAAGGACTATTTTTTGCAAAATATGCAGAGTTCTCAAAACTCAGTGAAAGAAAAAAAAACAGCACCCGATTTTTTTTAAAAAAAATGGATCAAAGTACTTATATTTTTTAAAAGATTTTACTTATTTATTCACAAGAGACACAGAGAATGAGATAGGCAGAGACACAGGCAGAAGAAGAAGCAGGCTCCATGCAGGGAGCCGGATGCGGGACTTGATCCCGAGATTCTGGGATCACTCCCTGAGCCAAAGGCTGACGCTCAACTGCTAAGCCATCCAGGAGTCCCATGGGTTAAAGACTTTAATAGACATCTTGTCAAAGAAGATATACCAATTTCAAATAAGCATATCAAAAGATGTTCCACATCGTATGCCATCAGGAAAATGCAAATTAAAACAACAGGATACCATTACACATCTTTTCAAATAGCCAAAACCCAAAACACTGACATAAAATGCTAAGAAGGATTTGGATAAAAAATTATCTCCTTTATTGCCAGGGGGAATGCAAAATGATAGATACTTTGAAAGACATTTTAGCAGTTTCTTATAAAACTAAATATACCACTACCAGGAAGGAAAAATCATGTTCCTTGGTATTTACTCAAAGGAGATAAAAGTTCATGTCCACACAAAACCTTACACAAAGATGTTTATTTCAGCTTTATTCATAACTGCCTAAGTGTGGAAGCATCTAAGATGTCCTTCAGTAGGTGAATGGATAAATTAAGTGTGGTACATCCAAACAATAAAATACTATTCAGCACTAAATAGAAATGAACTATAAGGCATGAAAAGGCATGGAGGAATCTTATATGAATATTACTAAATGAAAGAAGCCAATCTGAAAAGGTTACAGTTTGTATCATTCCGGCTGTATGACATTCTGCAAAAGGCAAAACTATGGAAACAATACAAGGATCAGTGGTTGCAAGAAGTTAAGGGAAAATAAGAAATGAATAGACAGATCACAGACAACGTTTAAAGCAATGAAGATTATCTATATGATACTATATTAGTGAACATACATTACTGCAAATTTATCAAAACCCAAAAATGTATAACACCAAAATTGTATTTTAATGTAGATTATGGACTTTTGGTAATAATAATGTGTCAACTTTATCACTTTTAACAAATGTACCACTCTGGTAGGGAGTGTTGGTTACATGAAGGTGTGGGAGCAGGGAATACAAAGAAAATCTCTGTATCTTCTGCCCACTATTGCTGTGAACCTAAACCTGCTCTAAAAATAAAGTTCATTAAAAAATATAGGGTAGAAATGAGATATGAAATTTTAGTGTCTAATCCTGGGTTTTTCATCATTTATTATGTGACTTTTCAATGTTCTAAAAAGGATATAAAGCAGAGGAATATAAAGACTATTCACTGCAACTTTGAAGTCATTTGGGCATAGCAGTAGAGAGACTATTGATCGAATGGGAGGAAGAAGCGATTGAAAAAGATGGGATGAAAAGTGGTAGTTAGATCTACCCACATATCTTCTTCAACCTCTTATAACCAATTCAGTGATGTTACTCCTTCTGTGTCTCTGAGGTCATTATAGGAAGGATCAGTACAGGTTAAAATGGTATGCATAGAATTCATAGAAGAGGAAGAAAATGAAAGCAATGGCAGAGATGAGATTGTATTTGTAAAATTAAATATAAGAGAGGGCATTGCAGATTCATGTCAACTAGTCACTGACTCTCCCCATTAATCCACATTAAACCTTGCTGAAGACAGCTCTTCTTCCAGGCAAGGATAAATTTATCTCCAAGTTCTACCATGACAAGGAATACTCTATTCTCTTTTACCTTCAACTTAACAATGTCTGCAAAGCCACAGAAGCTCACTTATGGCTAAAGCAGCATTTCATACAGAGCCATGTTTAATGTAGGCTCAGACATTTTCCCCTTCTTTAGTCATCTTATCATAGGTACGAGCAGAGGGAAGGACATTAATGTGGCAGGACCAAGCCTGCTAAGAATTTGAGTAGGGTTCTCACATCACTTATACATAAAAACTTGGATTCTTGTCAAGTGTCATCTCTACCAATTTAACTTTATATTCTGGTGCTATTCAATATGTATACCCTTTTACCAGCCTAACATAATACTCATTTTCTCAAAATAAAAAAAAGACAAAAATTCTGAAGAGGATATGATTCTGTCCAATATTTTAGCAGGAGTCAGTATTTTTCTTTTTGTAAAAGACCAATAGTGAATATTTTAGAATATGAGTGTCATAAGGTCTCTGTTGCAACTATTTAACTCTCCCATGTGGTGCAAGAGAAGCCATAGACAATGTTTGGATAAACAAATGAAACTATGTTAAAAATAAACGTGATTTATAGGGGGTGCCTAGATGACTCAGTTGGTAGAGTATCCGACTCAATCTAGAGGTCATGAATTAAAACCCCACTTTGGGTGTAGAGATTACTTGAAAATAAAAATAAATAAACAAATAAATTAATTAATTAATTAATTAATTAATTAATTAAAAAAATTAACCTTGATTGATAAAAACAATTAAGAAGCTGAATTTGGTCCTAGGCAGTAGTTTACATCTCTGAGTGTTAGGGGTTTAATTCTGTTCCCCATGCGATTAAATTCATATGTTGAATTTCTAACCCCAAGTACCCCAGAGTGTGACCTTACCTGAAGATAGGGTTATATAGATATAGTTAACTAACAATGAAGTTATTAAGGTAAGATCTAATCAAATATGACTGTTGTTTTACATAAAGGGGACATCTGAACACATATGGAAGGAAGACAATATAAAGAGATAGAGAGAGAAGGCATCCAACTACAAGGTGCAAATAGAAGCCTAGAACAGATTCATCCCTCACAACCTTCAGAAGGAAGTAATTTTTCACATTTTAGTTTTGAATTTCTAGTCTCCAGAACTGTGACACAATAGATTTGTGCTGCATAAACCACTTACTCTGTTGTACTTTGTTATGGCAACCTTAGCAAACCAATAGTAACATCATCATATTGTAAGGGTTCTTTAGTCACCACAATACATTCAATCTATCATAGAAACTTTTAGCACCATTCAGTTTGTTGGATCAGAAGGACAGAGTGAGAGAATTGCAACAAAATGACTAGGTGAAACTTTTCTTGCTATAAGTTCATTTATTTTGTTGTTGTTGTTGTTGTTGTTGTTGTCGGTGGTGGTGGGTTTCAGTTTGTTTGTTTTTGCTATAAGCTCACTTAAAGTACCTTTTAAAAAAAAATCACCTATAAGTAAATTGGAAGGGCACACTCAAATATATTTTCTACAAAATCCAAAAGTCTCTATACACATCATATCTCTTTTTCTAATGATACAGGATCACAGTGGAGCAACTTGCTCTTCATTTGGAAAATTATTCTGACATGCTTCTGTGAACAAACCAAGTACATATCTCTGCAAGTGTGTGGTATTTACTTTTGTCTCAGAGGGGACATAGATTAAGTGTAGACAATGCACATTTGGGTGTACCTTTGGATGACTAAGAATTTAAGTACCAGGAAAATGTAAGCAGGAAAGTAGAATAAGTTCTCCTAAGTACAAATCAGGTGAAACTGTGAGATAGGGACACCTGGGTGGCTCAGTGGTTGAGTGTCCACCTTTGGCTCAGGTCATGATCCTGGGGTCCTTGGATTGAGTACCATGATGGGCTCCCCTTAGGGAGTCTGCTTCTCCCTCTGCCTGTGTCTCTGCCTGTCTCTGTGTGTCTCCCATTAATAAATAAATAAAATTTAAAAAAAAAGAAACTGGGAGATATGTGGACATATGATAGAGGAGCATTCCAGAAAGATAAAATAGTAAGTGCAACGATTCTTTGATAAAAGCATATTGGTACATTTGAGAATACCAGGGAGCCTATGTGGATAAGTGAATAGGGAAGTAGTAGGAGATAAGGATAGAGAAGTAATAGAACTGGATGTGCAGAACAAGTCATTAAAAAAATACACTGAGTGTAAAGGAAAGCTAAAGGAAAATTTAAGACAGAGGAGTGGGAATGACATAATCTTACTTATCTTTGAAACAGTATGACTCTAGCTATTGTGATTAGAACAGACAAGATGGTCAAAGGTAGAGAGAAAAATTATTAGGCTATGATAACAATCTAGTTGAGAGGTAACGATGTCTCATACTAAGGTAGTAGCAGTGGTGTTGGTGATGACCAATAAAAGAAAGGACAAGGAAGAAATAATATATGCTCATTGCATGTAGGATGAAAAAAAGAAAAATGAATGATGACTCCAAATGTTATTGATCTAAGGAAATGGAAGGGTGACTTACCAGTAACTGTGGGAGGAGACTGAAGGAATTGCAAATTTAGAGGAGAATAACAGGAGTTTCACTGGGAATACATATTTAAAGCAGCTTTTGGACATGAAAGCAAAAGTTGAAAATACAACTTTAGAGTAAAAGACAAACATGTAGGTTGTAATTATATATAAGAAAATTAGGTATAAGAAAGCGATCAGTGAATAGATAGCACCAGAAGCTACACAACTAGAAAACAAAACAAACAAAAACAAGGAAGTCTGTTCAGATAATAAAAAAAGTCTACAGATAGTGCAGGACAAACTCCAGTAATCAAAAAGCCTGAGAGAGGAGATGTAGAGGGGCCTAAGAAGATGCTAGTGACATATGTGGAGAACCAAAAGAATATGATGTTCTGAAAGAAAATCAAGGAAACTTTCAGTTAAGAGGAGGAGAGTGCAAATATGAATCAAAAACATCTACTATGTCAAGTATGAAGATGATGAAAAATTTAACAATGGGGAGGTTATTATTGACTTTCACAAGAAAAAATATGATTGAATACCAACATGAAAGCCTGATGTCTTAATAATTATTATTTTAGTATAGTTGACATACATGATTACATTATTTTCAGGTGTACAATGTAGTAGTTTAAATTCTCTATATGTTATGTTCACAACAAGTATAGCTACCATATGTCACCATACAACACTATTAAAATATCATTGACTATGTTCCCTATGTTGTGCATTCTTATTCCCATTACTTCTTAATTCCATAATTGGAAGTCTATATATCCCACTCCCCTTTCACTCATTTTGCCTATTCCACAAAGCCCTTCTGTCTAACAACTATCAGAACTTCCACAGTCTTCCTCTACTGTATCTACCTAACTACCTGTATTTTTGCCTATATATTCATCTTCTTTGTTACTATAAATGAATGAAATATTATCTTACCCCTAATGCCTATGCAAAACATTTTTCACACATAAACCCTCTTCTTTCTTTTTAATCATCAGCTTTCTCCCAACTGTCTCTTTACTAAGAAACATAATGTTGCTTCCCCCATACACACACCCAAAACAAATAAAACCTCTTTTTTCTTTTTATCCTTTCTATTCTCTCATTCCCCTGCTTTAAAGTCTGCCTATACTCATTTCTATTTTCTCTCTACACACTTCTCATTGAACGTATTATATCAGGCTTTCACAAGGAACAAAGCAAAAGATATCACAATTCTAGATTTAAAGATATACTACAAAGCTGTGGTAATCAAAACCATATCGTACAAAAACAGACAGAGCACTGGAACATAACAGAGTCCAGAAAAAAAACTCATGCTTATATGATCAATTAATCTATGACAAAGGAAATAAGAATATACAATGAGGGAGCACCTGGGTGGTTCAGTTGCTTGAGTATCTGCCTTTGGCTCAGGTCATGATCTTGGGGTCCTGGGATCATGCCTCGCCTTTGACTCTGCTTTCCCCTCTGCTTCTCTCCCCAAATCATGTTCTATTTCTTTCTCTTAAATACATAAATACAATCTTTAAAAAAAAAAGAGCATACAATAAGGAAAAGTCAGTCTCTTCAAAAAATGGTGCTGGGAAAACTAGACAGCTATATGTAAAAGGTTGCAATGGACCATTTCTTAATACTATTCACAAAAATAAACTCAGAATGGATTAAAGACCTAAACATAAGACATGAAACCATAAAAATCCTAGAAGAGAATAGAGGCATTAATTTTTCTGACATCAACCATAGCAATATTTTTTCTAGATATGTCTCCTTAAGGCAAGGGGAACAAAAGCAAAAATAAACTTTAGGACTACATCAAAATAAAAAGGTTTTGCACAGTGAAGGAAGCTATCTACAAAACAAAGCAAAAATCAACCTACTGAATAGGAGAAGATATTTGCAAATGATATAATTGACAAGAAATTAATGTCATATAACTCAGCACCTAAAAAACTGTCTTGAGGTGCCAGGTTCTGATGAACAGGGAAAACTGCACCATGTGGCACTCCATAACCTCTTCTTCATAAAGTCACTACTTTCAAGAGCAGAGGACATAATTGACTTTCTAAACACACATGGACAGAGAGGCACACACAATGAGGATACAGAGAAATCTATCCCAAATGAAGGATATGACAAGACCATGAGCAGAGATCTAAGTGTAAAAGATATAAATAACATGACTGATACAGAATTCAAATCAGTAATCACAAGAATACTCACTGAACTTGAGAAAGAGGGAAAGCATGAGTGAGATCCTTAACATAGAGATAAGGAATAACATAGCAGAGATAAATGGCTCAATAAAAAGAGAGAGAGAGAGAGAGAGAGAGAGAGAGAGAGAAACACACTTGATGGAATAAATAACAGGATGGAAGAAACAGGGGAAGGAATTAATGACCTAGAAGACAGAGAAATGGAGAGCAATCAAGCTGAAGGTAAGAAAAAAGGATTATACAAAACAAGAATAGATTTAGGGAACTTAGAGACTCCATCAATCATAATGACATTCAAATTATACAAGACACACAAAAGAAAGGGGGAAAGAAAATTTGAATAAGTAATAGCCAAAAACTACTAAATCTGGGGAAGGAAGCAGATAACCAGATCCAGGAGACACAGAAAACTCCTATCAAAATCAACAAAAACAGGCCCACACCAAGACATATCATAATTGAATTGGCAAATTAGAGTTGTAAAGGAAAAAAAAATAAAAGCTGCAAGACACAAGAAGACTAACATACACTGGGAAACCCATAAGACTGGCAGGAGATGTTTTAACAGAAACTTTCCAAGCCAGAAGAGAGTGGCATGATATATTCAATGTGCTGAGTGGGAAAGTCTGCAGCCCAGAATACCCTGTCCAATAAGGCTGTCATTCATAACAGAAGGAAGGTAAAAAAGTTTCCCAAACAAACAAAACTAAAGGAGTTCATTACCACTAAACCAGCTCAGCAAAAAATATTAAAGGGGGCTTGAGTGAAAAGGGGAAGCTATAAAGATAAGAAACAAAAAGCAGGGGTCCCTGGGTGGCGCAGTGGTTTAGCGCCTGCCTTTGGCCCAGGGCGCGATCCTGGAGATCCGGGATCGAATCCCACCTCAGGCTCCCGGTGCATGGGGCCTGCTTCTCCCTCTGCCTGTGTCTCTGTCCCTCTCTCTCTCACTGTGTGCCTATCATAAATAAATAAAAATTTAAAAAAAAAGAAACAAAAAGCAGTAAAAAATGAATATTTCTGTAAAAAATTGGTCAAGAAACTGACAAAATAAAAGGGCATAAAATGTAACATGTACCTTAAATGTAGAGAGGAGAGGAGAAAAGAATGGATTCAAACGAAGAACCATCAACTTAATACATGCTGCTATATGCAGAACAGGTTATAGGCAAACCTAATGTTAACTATATCAACAACCACTAATGATATGCAAAGAATAAGGAGAAGTCCAAATATATCCCAAGGAAAATCAGCAACACATCAAAGAAAATGAAAATAGGATAAGAGAAAATCTTCAGAAACAACCACAAAACAAATAATAAAATGAAAATAAATACTATCTATGAGGGATCCCTGGGTGGCGCAGCGGTTTGGCGCCTGCCTTTGGCCCAGGGCGCGATCCTGGAGACCTGGGATCGAATCCCACCTCAGGCTCCCGGTGCATGGAGCCTGCTTCTCCCTCTGCCTGTGTCTCTGCCTCTCTCTCTCTCTCTCTGTATGGCTATCGTAAATAAATTAAAAAAAATTAAAAAAAATACTATCTATGAATAAGTACTTTGAATGTACTTCAAATGGATAACATGTTCCAGTCAAAAGACATAGCATGTCAGAATGGATAAAAGCAAGACCCATCTATATGGTCCCTACAAAAGATTCATTTTATACCTAAAGGTATCTGCAGTTTGAAAGTGAGGGAATAGAGGAACATCTATCATGCGAATGAAGCCTAAAGAAAGCCAGAGTAGCAATACTTCTATCAAGAAAAATAGTCTTTAAAACAAAGATTGTACCAAGAAACAAAAGACACTATATAATAATGGGGAGAATTCAATAAAAAGATATAACAATTTTAAATATTTATGCACTCAATATAGGCAAACCCAAATACATAAAACAGTTAATAACAAAACAGGAATGATAGTAATAAAATAATACTAGAATACTTTAACACTCCATTTACATTGACAGGCAGATTGTCCAAACAGAATATCAATAAGGAAATGATACCTTTGAATGATACACTGGGCCAGATAGACTTGACAGATATATTCAAAACATTCAATCCTAAAACATCAGAATATATATTCTTTTCAAGTGCACACTGAATATTCTCCTGAATACATTTACATATAGTCCACAAAACAAGTCTCAACAAATTAAAGAAGATTTCAGTCACACCATGGATCTGCTCTGAAAACAACACTATGAAACTAGAAGTCAATGACAAGAAAAAACCCGGAAAGACCACAAATACAGGAGGTTAAACAATAAACAATGAATCGGTCAACCAGGAAATAATAATAATTAAAAAAAGAAAAAAAACATGCATGAAAACAAATCAAAATGGAAACAAAATGGTCCAAAACTTCTGGGATGCAGCAAAAGTGATTCTAAGAGGGAATTTTATAGCAATACAGGCCTACTTCAAGAAGCAAAAAAAAAAAAAAAAAAAAATCTCAACTAAACAACCCAACATTACACTTAAATGAGATAGAAAAATAGCAACAAACCATACCTAAAGTCAGAAGAAGGAAAAAAGATAAGATGAAAGCAGAAATAAATGATATAGAAACTTGAAGGAGGACAAGGAGGAGGAGGAGGAGAAAGAGGAGGAGGAGCAGGAGAAGAAGAAGAAGAAGAAGAAGAAGAAGAAGAAGAAGAAGAAGAAGAAGAAGAAAGAGGAGGAAGATAGTAGTAAAAGGAGGAGCAGGAAGAAATAATCAATGAAACCAGGAGCTGGTTTGAAAAAAAAATCAATAAACCTTTAGACAGACTTATGAAGAAAAAAGAAAATAAATAAAATTACAAATGAGAGACAAGAAATAACACCACAGAAATAAAAACTATTAGAATATTATGAAAAAACTATGTTCCAACACATTGGAAAACCTAGAAGAAATGCATAAATTCCTAGAAACATATAGCTTATACTACAGAAACAGAAAGAAATAGAATATTTAAACAGACTGATAACTAGCAAAAAATAGAATCAGTAATCAAAAAACTCCCCAGCAAACAAAACTCCAGAACGAAATGGCTTCACAGGTCACTTCTACCAAACATTTAAAGAAGAGTTAATACCTAATCTCAAACTATTCCAAAAAAAAAAGAAAAATAGAAAAGAAAAGAAAACTTTCAAATTCATTCTATGAGACCAGCATTATCTTGATACTAAAACTGGATAAAGACACCATTAAAAAAGAGAACTACAGGCTGGATGTACATACATGCATATCCTTGATGAACACAGATACAAAATCCTCAATCAAATACTAGCAAACTGAATTCACCAATATATATACAAAATCATTCACCACAATCAAGTGGGATTTTTTTCCTGTGTTGGAAGGGTCATTCGATACTTGGAAACCACTCCATATGATATATCACATCAATGCAATAAAGGATAAAAACCATATTGATGAGGTATAGAAGCAGAAAAATGTTCACCTTTAGCTCAGAGGCTGACTATAGCCTGTATATTTTCCATAAGGATCAAAAACAAGCTGATTACTACATTCTTAAAGGGTCTCATGACTGCCTGCAAATCACCCAAATAGTTAAGATTGAGCTGAATGATAAGCATCAGAGAAATCTTGCAAAAGTAGTTTTATGAGTAAAAATTCAAAGAAAACATTTGTGATTTAATACTGTCTTCACATTCCTCCCCCCTTGAGCACTGAGTGTATTTCCCACAGCTTCATAGAGCCAAAATACAGCTCTTTCTGACCACCGGTGTTGTCCCTGCACTATAATTAAAACATCTTTTTCTTTTGCACCAAAAAAATCTCAATAATTCTTTCTTGACCATCCACTTGCAGCCCCACATCATTTTGGTTCCCAATGTAGGGCCTGTCCTCTCATCTGGACTTTAAGCACTTGTTGAAAACCTTGGTTGCTTTCTTTCTAAGGGGTTTTCAAGGAGTAGGGTCTTATTGGAACACTTTCATGGGATTGCTCAGGCAGCATTCCTCTGGCTCTAAGGGCCTCTTGCAGAGTATATTTGGCCACTAACCAAACTAATAAAGACACTCCTGACATATTGGATAATGATTATTGCAGTAGATCTTCTCCTAAAAAACCCCAGAGGAAACACAGGCCATCCCTAACAAAGATGATGCTGACTCTCTAACTATTCCTCCTTCTAATAGACCCAAGTTACTCTTGTTGTATGTGGGGGCTTCTCCCTCATTCATCTCCTGGGTTAGTGGCTATGATAATTGGAGCCAACTATCTGTATAGTCTACCTTGGGACAGAGACTTTAAGGAATATTCCCAACAGCTGCCAGAACTCTTTTTGGGGGCAAAGTTCCCTGTCTTCTCTGGTCCAACATGGACTGCCTATTTTCACTCTGTTGGTGGAAAAAAAAATGCTTCTGCTCGTCTATCTGATCTGATGAGCTTTAGGACCAGAAGTCCTCTTTCTCTGCCCTCTGAGCTTTTATCTGCCTTCAGCCTTGTTGGCAGCAACTCACCTCTTCTGCCTCCACCTGCCACCTCCTGTTTCTGCACCATCATGAGCGAGGATTATACAACCAGCTCCTATACTATTTTCTAGTACCTCTGGTGCCATCAGCTCCTGCTCCTCCTACCGTCGGTACCAAATAGCAAAGAGTAGCCCTCCCTGGACTTAAACAACAGTTAAGATTTCCCCACTGGTGCTCCATGTAAAAATTGACAATAGAGAACAAATTGATTGACTTTTGAGTGGTTGTAGATGCAATATATTCTGTATTAAAGCTAATTTAAGTTTGTTAGTTTAATTAAGGTAGATATCTCTTTAGAGTTATTAGCATTAAATATAATATTTTTATTCTACTATCTAGAAGTCAAATAAACTCATGTTATCTCTGTTGCAATTTGTCAGCAAAAGATGACTTAAAATGATGGTTAGTTTTGTCTGTTTAATAAAGTTCTCCTGGGTAATAGTTAGGTTAGCTTTCAATATTTTCAGTAACCTGAAACTTTTAGGTTTTGCTAAGTTAGATGACAAATTGGGTTACATTTATTGAATAATCAAAGCCTTTTCCAAATAAGATAAAACAGTAAAGCTTTAGTTACTGAAACTGGGTTTAATGCTCTTGGCTTCTTATTGAAGCTGAGGGTCCTCAAGTAAATATACTTTATGTTACATTAAAAGATTGTACTATGTAAAAAACATGTTTTTAGAAATTATGAATAAACATAAATATATTTATAAATTTGCTTTTCTGAAAAATTCTGATGTAACAGATAGTTCATAATTGGTTGCCACTTAATTTTCACCAGAGACTAAGGTTTCTAAAAGTTAAAACTCTGCCAAATGTAATTAAGCCTGTTGGAAATAAGAGAAGCAACTCTATATGCAAGAAAAGACATCCCTTTAATAAGAAAGATATAAGGAGTGCAGGTGCCCCGGCGTTTCATTGCATCTGAATCTTCGGGGTAAATCCCTAACAGTGCAATTGCTGGGTCGTAGGGCAGGTCTATTTTTAACTCTTTGAGGAACCTCCACACAGTTTTCCAGAGTGGCTGCACCAGTTCACATTCCCACCAACAGTGTAAGAGGGTTCCCTTTTCTCCGCATCCTCTCCAACATTTGTTGTTTCCTGCCTTATTAATTTTCCCCATTCTCACTGGTGTGAGGTGGTATCTCATTGTGGTTTTGATTTGTATTTCCCTGATGGCAAGTGATGCAGAGCATTTTCTCATGTGCATGTTGGCCATGTCTATGTCTTCCTCTGTGAGATTTCTCTTCATGTCTTTTGCCCATTTCATGATTGGATTGTTTGTTTCTTTGGTGTTGAGTTTAATAAGTTCTTTATAGATTTTGGAAACTAGCCCGTTATCTGATATGTTATTTGCAAATATCTTCTCCCATTCTGTAGGTTGTCTTTGAGTTTTGTTGACTGTATCCTTTGCTGTGCAAAAGCTTCTTTCTAGCAGCCATGTCCACAATAGCCAAACTGTGGAAGGAGCCTCGGTGCCTATCGAAAGATGAATGGATAAAGAAGATGTGGTTTATGTATACAATGGAATATTACTCAGCCATTAGAAACAACAAATACCCACCATTTGCTTCAACGTGGATGGAACTGGAGGGTATTATGCTGAGTGAAGTAAGTCAATCGGAGAAGGACAAACAGTGTATGTTCTCACTCATTTGGGGAATATGAATAATAGTGAAGGGGAATATAAGGGAAGGGAGAAGAAATGTGTGGGAGATATCAGAAAGGGACACAGAACATAAAGACTTCTAACTCTGGGAAATGAACTAGGGGTGGTGGAAGGGGAGGAGGGCGGGGGGTGGGGGTGAATGGGTGACGGGCACGGAGGGGGACACTTGACGGGATGAGCACTGGGTGTTATTCTGTATGTTGGTAAATTGAACACCAATAAAAATTAATTTATATATATATAAAAAAGAAAGATATAAGGAATGGGAATACATTTTGTTGAGGAAAAAGAAAGTAATTTTGTCCTAAAATGAGACTGGTGGTTTGGAGAGAAAAAGCTTAGGAAAAAATCTGAATGAAAAAGAAAGTTGTGGAAGGCCTGTGAAAGAAAAGCATTGGAAAAAAAATTATGTATGACCAGGAATAAGGTTAAAATGAATGGATTTTTTAAAAATAACAATGGTATAAGACTGAAATGCTGCTTCTCTCTCTCTCTCTCTCTCTGACAAAATTGTCTTGGATTGTTGATCTGCTCTTCATTGGAAAAGATAAACATTTTGTTTCTTTTTTTATCTTCCCCCAAACCAAAGTTTCTATGCTTTGTCCTTATCAAATCTTTGATCATATAATAGGACTGCAACTTCTCACTATTAAAAAAGCTAAGTTTTGCTAACAATTATATAACCTTCTGTAGAATCTCTTACTTCCAGCTAGGTAAATAGATATTTAAATGTTAAATCTATAATGATCTATAATCCTATTTAGGTATGTGTTTTAAACAGATAGGTTTTTAATAAAATTCTTAAGATTTAAATGGTAAATGAAGTCTTTTTAACTAATTAGGTTTGTTTATTTAGTATGTTAATTGGAAAGCACTGTTAAACCAATAATGATAAGCCATAGGTTGTATTATAAAAGTAAATGCTATAACTATTTTAGAAAATCTATTAAATTCCTAAAGTTTTAATACATTGTACTATAATGTCATTACTTGAATTATTGAAATGTTGTGTCACAGAAATAAATGGATTTCTTTGCCAATTGCATTATAATGAACTCTCATATCAGATCTTTAACCATGTCCATTTTTGTTTTTTGTTTTTTTTTTTGTCATTTATACTTATTATTCTGATAGTCTCACAGGATGTGTTTCATCTTCAAGGAGACTCATAAAAGGGACTTTTAACAATTACAGGTTTTTGATATCTTTAACATCATAAAACTGAACTGGGTAAAAATTTCCAGAACTAACAGGAAAGCTGCATTCAAATAGAGAAAAATTAATAACATAGGACTGAGTAAGTTGAGGAAGATGATAAAATATTCCTTTGTGAACAAACTGAAACATTTAACTATTCTCCCTATCTGAGCCCTCCAGAATTCAGAAATTCTCAGTAAGTATTTTCTTTCATGGCAGTTACAGTTATTTGCATATATTCAATAAGAATTTGTTCTTGGGACGCATGGATGGCTCAGTGGTTAAGCCTCTGCCTTCCACTCAGGGCATGATCCTGGGGTCCTGGGATAAAGTCCCACATCAGGCTCCCTTGCATGGAGTCTGCTTCTCCCTCTGCCTGTGTCTCTGCCTCTCTCTCTCTCTGTGTCTCTCATGAATAAATAAATAAAATATATATTTTTTAAAGAATTTGTTCTCCTTTTAACAGGACACCACTGAAAACATTCATTATATTATCAAGACATTGGCTGGAATGTCATATTTGAGAGGGAAATGCATAGACTCAGAAATGACCAGACAGCTTTAAGGAATTAAGGTTGAGTTTATGGAGCCAATGGAGCCCTTTGGAAATATTGGTCTGATCTGTTTACAGAGTTCCCAGCAGCCTTACCAAGTGAGCAAAGAATATCACTTCCTGGAAAGTATAAGAACTTCAAAATACTTTGGGGACTATGAGAAGACGAACTCAACAGGTAGTGCAGTATTTGGCTTGGCTCCAGCCTCAAGAGGCTACTAAAATGTCAACCTAGATATTCCTTATAAAAATACCAGCAAAGAAGATTTTAAAGGATCTATATGATTAATCATTATTCTTGCTGAGCTTATGTAAAGGATTAGGCCAAGTTCATTAAAACTGGACTTGTTTTATAAATTAGTCTTGATTTAGCTATCTCTGGAAATAAGGGTGAATTTAGAGAGAAAAATTATGTTTCAATAATGCATTCTTATGGATTTTAGATTCTAGTTTTTATTGCCTTTAAATGTTTGCCTGAGCCAGACAACTTGAAGTAAATTTCAGAGAGGTTGCCCTAACAGTTCATGTGTAGGCAATCTTTCTGTTTGTTGGTAAATAAAAGGGATCCTATGGGCATATCATTATTTAAATAGCTGGACAATAGGATGCACTTCCCAGCAATTATATACCTCAGGTGTCACCTTGATCAATTCTATGTGGCTGATATAACAAAATTGCTCCTTAAAAACCAAAGCATACCTCACTCCATGTGGTTAATTATGGACTTAGAGAAATAATAGATGGTCCCATCTTCCTTAACGTTGGATTGGATAATACACTTGTGATTGCCCTTCTCTTCCAGGACAATTTATCTTTCACTTGCGAGTGATTCTTTATCATTAAGATATTAAGACTAGACATCAGGCAAAGAAGACTTTTTAGTGGTTTTACCACTTAGCCATATCTGTATTGGGAGTCATGTCTATTGATGTAAAATTACAAGTCATGGTTTTAGCCCAGCATATGCAACATGAAGTCATTTATAAATATGAAAAGTGGCCCTCTAAAACCTAATGGTCCTTGATATCCTGACTGCAAGTCAAAGAAAAAGTTACCATGCTAATATTGACACTAAACATTGTTTATATATCCCAAATGACTGATACTGTATCCAAAGTTTTAGCAGACATATACCCCATACCTAAGAGGTTAACTCTTTTTTACAATGGGCACAAGTTCACACTGAGCCATGAAACCTATCTTAATGCTGGATTTGTGGTTTATTGCCCATATCAAGCACTTCAGTCCTCCACTGGTGGGTTTCTCCATTAAAAGGTATAGATTGAAATTATTTATATTAATAAGTAGCTGATACGATACATCACCACAATATCACACATATAGGGATATTTCTATTGCTAAAAAATGTTTCTTGCTAGTTTATGGTAAATGTTACATGATACTGTTCAGGCCATAAGAGGCCCTTCTCTTATCCTCAAATTATCAAAATTTTAAATATGCCAACCAACAGATATTGTCATGACAAAAATCCTATGTGGTCCTTTTTATCAATACACTCAGGAAGGATTATATCAAATGTGGGATGGCTCCACCCAGAAACCTGTGAACATACCATTATTTTATAGGCAACCAATTGGTTTGCTACTGACTCAACCAGGTGATCAGACATTAAATGCCTAATGCCTAGTGGAACACAATGGTTATATGGGTCAAATTTATGGTCATGGGTTACACCAAGGTGGATTGGAAGATGTACTAATGGTTATTCCCAAATGCATGGCTGAATCACAAATTCAGCTAATCTTCCACATCTAAAACAATGATGGACAAGATCTGTGTTCCATTGATATGACGATCTGATATTTATTTTTCTTCTATCAGTAGGATTAGAAGAAAATGGGATATGGGATATGGCACATGGGAGCCCTTGATAAATATACAATGAAGACCTTAAATGACTCTCAAAATAGCAATACACTATTAAACACTAAAGTAACTCAAATGTGTAAAGCAATTCTACAAAATAGAATGACGTTGAGTGTTTTAACAGCAGCACAAGGAACACATGCCATCATTAAAATGAATTGCTGTGTTTACATTCCAGATTACAACAAAAATATAACAGGATTATTTACTGATATAAATAACCAAGTTGGTGATCTTAAAGATCCAACATTGTCACTTAATGTTTGGTTATATTCTTGGTCAGGAAGGGGACTATGGTCCATGCTGAAAGGGCTTCTCATTGCCTTTATTTTATTATAATACTAATCCTAATGTGTTGTATATTTTTCTTTGTTCTCTCCTATTGCCAAGACATGCACGCAGTTCCTGATTTCTTCACTGAGACAACACAGTCCTTACTACTAGAACCAAATTCAACCCAGTGACCACTCTTGATTCTACAGTAATGGCTTTCCATAATAGTCACTCGCCTGTTTGTTTGTTTTTGAAGATTTAATTATTTATTTCATAAAGAGAAAGAGAGAGGAGAAGAGAGAGAGAGTACACGTTGGGAAGTGGAAAAGGGAGAAAATCTGCAGGCATACTCCCCACTGAGCATAGAGTCCAACATGGGGTTTATTCTCATAACCCATGAGGTCATGACTTGAAGCAAAACCAAGATTTGGATGCTTAATTGACTAAAACACTCAAGTGATAATTACTTGTAGGGATAGATAGTGACCATTTTTGGTCCATAGGTAGGGACATCTCTATGCCCTCTTTCAGCTTGAAGATATAAGATGAGCTCTTCACCTTCCAAAAAACTTAAAGATTCATGGACCAAAAATTTAGTCAGGGTGGAAATGATGAGGGTTAGAATCAGAAAAAAAAAAACAAAAACAAAAACAAAAACTCACTTCTAGCCCAGAAAGCTGACCTATAGCTTGCATTGTTTCAATAAGGATTTAATAAGTGCTGGTCGCTACATTTTTAGTGGGTCATGTGACTGCCCAAAAAAATCTCAATAATTAATATAAAGCTGAATGATAAGCCCTAGAGAAATCCTGTAAAAGAAGTTTTACGAGTAAAAATTCAAAGAAGACATTTATAATCTAAGTCCCTGCATGTTCACTCCTCCTTGAGAACTAAGCACATAACCACTGGCTTCAAACAGCAAAAGTACAGTTCTTTCTGTCCATGGGTCCTGTCCCCAAGCTATAATAAAAGCACCTTTTTGCACTGAAATGTCTCAAGAGTTCTTTCTTGACCATCTGCTAGGAGCCCCATATCACATATAATCATTTCAATACATGCAGAAAAAAACATTCTATAAAGTACATTAATTCATAATTTAAAAAAAAAACCTCAACAAAGTAGGTTTAGCAAGAACATATCTCAATATCATAAAGGTTATATGTGTATAAAAAATACAGCTAACAATATCCTTAGTGAGAAAAAAAACAGAGCTTTTCCCCTAAGGGCAGAAACAAGACAAGGATGTCTACCCTCACCACTTTTATTTAACATTATACTGGAAGTCCTAGCCATAGCGATAAGAAAAAAATAAAATAAAAGTAACAAAAGATATTCAAGTCAGTAAGGAAGAAATACAACTGTCATTATTTGCAGATAATAGGATACTGTTTATAGAAAACCTAAAAAATTCCTCCAAAAATTGCTAGAACTGATAAATTTAGTAAAGCTACATGATACAAAATCGATGTACAGAAATCTGTTACATTTCCATACACCAATAATGAAGCAGTAGAAAGAGAAATTAGAAAAATAATACCATTTACAAATGTAACCAACATAAACCTAACTGAAGAGGTAAAAGACCTGTACTCTGAAAACTATAAAATATTTTTAAAGAATAAAGAATATATATATATTCTTTATATATAAAGAGGGAGAAGGGCAGAGGGAGAAGCAGTACTCTAGAATCACAACCTGAGCCGAAGGCAGATGTGCTCAATTGCTGAGCCACCCAGGCATCCCTAAAACTATAAAATATTAATAAAAGAAAATTGAAGATGACACAAAGAAGTGTAAAGACAGACTATGCTCATCGATTGGAAGAACAAATATTTTTTTAAATACCTATACTACCAAAAAGAAATCTACACATTTAATGCAATCCCTATCAAAATACCACGAGCAGGGATCCCTGGGTGGCGCAGCGGTTTGGCGCCTGCCTTTGGCCCAGGGCGCGATCCTGGAGACCCGGGATCGAATCCCACGTCAGGCTCCCGGTGCATGGAGCCTGCTTCTCCCTCTGCCTGTGTCTCTGCCTCTCTCTCTCTCTCTGTATAACTATTGTAAATAAATTAAAAAAATTAAAAAAATACCACGAGCATATTTCATAGAGCTAAAACAATTCCTAAAATTTGTATGGAACCACCACAAAGCCCAAATAGCCAAAGGAACTCTGAAAAAAAAAAAAAAGAAACATCACATTTCTGCACTTCAAGTGATATCACAAATCTATAGTAATCAAAGCAGTATAGTACTAGCACAAAAATAGGCATATTGATTAATAGAATAGAATAGAATACCCAGATATAACCCCACAAATATATGGTGAATTAATCTTTTGCAAAGCTGGAAAGAGTATCTAGTGGAAAAAAAGAGAGTCTCTTCAACGGTGTTGGGAAAACTGGACAGCAACATGCAAAAGAATTAAACTGGACCACTTTCTTTCACCATACACAAAAGCAAACCCAAAATGGATTAATGACCTAAGTGTGAGGCCTGAAGCCACAACAATCCTAGAAGAATACATAGGCAGTAATATTTTTGACATCGGACATAGCAACTTCTTTCTAGATAAGTTTCCTGAGGCAAAGGAAAAAAAAAACTTTTGGACTACATCAAAATGAAAAGCTTCTGTACAGTGAAGGACACAATCAACAAAACTAAAAGATAACATACAGAATGGGAGAAGATACTTGCAAATGACATTTCTGATAAAGAGTTAGTATCCAAAATATATAAGCAACTGATACAACTCAACATCACCAAAATGAATACTTCAGTTTAAAAACTGGGCAGAAGATGTGATCATTCATTCAAAGAAGACATCCAGATGGGCAACAGACACATGAAGAGATGTTCATCATCATTTACCATCAGGAAATTCAAATAAGAACTATCGTGAGATATTACCTCACCCCTGTCAGAATGGCTAAAATCAATAACAAAGAAATAACAGGCATTCGTGAAAAGAAAAAGGAACACTTGTGCTCTACCAGTCAAAATGCAAAGTGGTACAGCTACTTTGGGAAAAAAGTATGGAGGGTCCTCAAAAAGCTAAAAGTAGAAACACTCTATGATCCAATTGGATTGGACTACCAGATATTTACTCAAATAATACAAAAACACTAATTCAAAGGGATACATTCACCCCTATGTTCATAGCAGCATTATTTACAATAGCCAAAATATGGAAGCAGTCCAGTGTCCATTAATTGATTAATAGATTAAAAAGAAATGGCATTGTGTGTGTTTGTGTGTGTGTGTGTGTGTGTGTGTGTGTGTGTGTGTGTACTGGAATATTATGCAGTCATTAGAAAAATGAAAATTTACCATTTGCAAGGACATGAATGAAACTAGAGAGTATAATGCTAAGCAAAATAGAGAAAGACAAATACCATACAATTTCACTCACATGTGGAATATAAGAAAAAAAAAGGAAGCACAGGGGGAAAAAAGAGAGAGACAAACCAAGAAACAGTCTTTTTATTATAGAGAAAAAACTGATGGTTACCAGAGGGGAGGTAGGTGAGAGGATGGTTAAAATAGGTGATGGGGATTAAGGAGTGCACTTGTGATGAGCACCAGGTGATGTATGAAAGTGTTGAATTACTATATTGTACACCTGAAACTAATATAACATTGTATGTTAACTATTCTGCAATTAAAACAAAAATAGATGCAATCATATCTGTTAAAATTTTGAACATATAAATTTAAATTTAAAACTTTTCAGTGTAAAATTTGAAGCCCAGATGGCTTCAGTGGCAAATATTTTAAAATCCATAAGGGAGAAATAACATCAGTCTTTTACCAACATATCTAATCAAGAGAAAAAGGGGGAACACTTTCAATTAATTTTATGTAGCTAGAAAAACCCTAGTACCAAAGCACAAGAAATATATTTTAAGAATGAAAAGTACAGGCAAACACCATGCAAAAAGTATGTACCGTAAACAAAATATTAGTAAGAAGATTAGAAACAGTTTTTTTTTTCTTTAAGTTAACACTGATTTCCAAGAAGGATCATCCCAGTAACACAACAAATGTTAAAAATTAAAGCAAAGATAACTAAAACAGTAATGCTTATCCCAGGAATGCAAGAATGGTTTATAATTTTTAAAAGATCAATCAATACAACATATTAGTGTAGTTAAGGTAAAAAATTATATCATGATATTAGATGCAGAAAATAAATCTAACACATTTCAAGATCACTATATTATGAAAACTCTCAGCAATGTAGGAAGACATGGAACTCAATCTAACAAATATCTACACAAATCCTACAATATTCAATGATGCTGTAATTTAATACTTTCCTCTGAGGTCTAATGTCTGGAATAAAACAAAGATGTTTGCTACCATTATGCTAACTTGAACTTCGATGAAATTCCTGTTAATGTATTAAAAAAAGAAGAAGATTATATATAGGAAAGGAAGCAGGATAGTTTCATATGTTAATAAAAAATATGATTGTGTACAACAAACATCCAAAAGAATCTACAAGTAATGAATATGATTAATTGAAGTTTAAAATTTAATGAGTAAAAGATCAATACACAAAATTTAGTTTTATGTTTATATACTATCAAAAACTATTGAAAATGAATTTTAAAATCAAAATATAGGGATGCTTGGGTGGTTCAGTCTTAAACATTTAACTCTTGGTTTTGGCTCAGGGCATGATGTCAGCATTGTGAGTCAAGCCCCACTTTGGGCTCCCCACTGAGCATGGAAACTGCTTAAGATTCTTTCTCTCCCTCTGCCCTTCATCCACACCTCACATTCTCTCTCTAAAAAAATTAAAATAAATAAAATAAAAATATATAGTAACATCAAATTTGACAAATATTCACTCCCTGTATATGTGTATGTATACATATACATATTATATATATGACAAGAGACAAATTTCCTTAATATTTAAAGAATTGCTATAAATCAATAATAAAATGTCCATCCAATTAAGAAAAATGAGCAATAGATATGAAGTGACACTTCACAAAGCTAGATATGTGCATAACCACTAAATATAAGATGTCATGTGACTTCATTTCCACTTTGATACAAGATACAAGTAAATGCACACTTTTTAAAACTTGATAAACCCAACTATAGGTAAAAATGTAGAATACTTTTAACTCTCTTACATTACTGGTGGGACTATATAATGAAACAACCACTTTAGAAATCATCAAAATCTTCTAATGTTAATATTTGGACAAATTTATACACATGTTGACTGTAAAATAATGTTACTAAGATGTATTTAAAGTTACTAAGATGCATATTTGAACAAATCAAAGCTAAGAACTTCCCTAATTTGGGGAGGGAAACAGACATTCAGATCCAGGAGATAGAGAGATCCCCCTCCCCTCCAAAATCAATAAAAACCATTCAAAACCTGGACATTTAACAGTGAAACTTGCAAGTTCCAAAGATAAAGTCCTTAAAGAAGCAAAAGACAAGAGATCCTTAATTCGTATGGGGAGAAAATTAGATTAACAGCAGACCTCTCCACAGAGACCTGGCAGGCCAGAAAGGGCTGGCAGGATATATTCGGGGTCCTAAATGAGAAGAACAGGCAACCAAGTATACTTTCTCCAGCAAGGCTTTCATTCAGAATAGAAGGGGAGATAAAGAGCTTCCAAGATAGGCAGAAACTGAAACAATATATGACCACCAAACCAGCTCTGCAAGAAATATTAAGAGGGACCCTGTAAAAGAAAGAGGAAGTCCAAGAAAACAATCCACAAAAACAGGGACTGAATAGGTATTATGATGAGACTAAATTCAAAGCTTTCAATAGTAGCTCTGAGCATGTCTGGGCTTAATGATCCCATCAAAAGACACAGGGTTTCAGACTGGATAAAAAAGCAAGCTGCATCTATTTACTGTGTACAAGAGACTCATTTTAGACCTAACACCTACTGCATGAAAATGAAAGGTTGGAAAACCATTTGCCATTTAAAAGGTCCTCAAACAAAAGCAGGGGTAGCAATCCTCATATCAGATAAATTGAAGTTTATTGAAGTCCAATTGAAGACTGTTAAAGAGATGAAGATGGGCACCAAATCATACTTAAAGGATCTATCCCACAAGAGGACCTAACACTCATGAATGTTTATGCCCCTAATGTGGGAGCTGCAAAGTATATCAATCAATTAATAACCAAAGTAAAGACATGCTTACATAATAACACACTAATACTGGAAGACTTCAACACGGCACTTTCTGCAAATGCCAGATTTTCTAAGCACAACATCTCCAAAGAAACAAGAGCTTTAAATGATACACTGGACCAGATGGATTTCACAGATATTTACAGAACTTTACATCCAAACTCAACTGAATACCAATTCTTCTCAAGTACACATGGAATTTTCCCAGAATAGACCACATACTGGGTCACAAATCAGGTCTTAACCATACCAAAAGTTGGGATTGCCCCCGGCATATTTTCAGACCATAATGCTTTGAAACTAGAACTCAAAGAAGAAACTTGGAAGAAAATCAACACATGGAGGTTCAAGACCATTCTGCTAAAAGATGAATGGGTCAACCAGGAAATTAGAGAAGAATTAAAAGTTTCATGGAAACTAATGAGAATGAAGATACAACTGTTCAAAATCTTTGGGATACAGAAAAAGCAGTCCTGAGAAGGCAATACATCGCAATACAAGCATCCCTCAAAAAACTACAAAAAACTCAAATACCCAAGCTAACTATCAACCTAAAGGAACTGGAGAAAGAACAGCAAATAAAACCTACACCAAGCAGAAGAAGAGGGATAATAAAGATTCGAGCAGAACTCAATGAAATAGAGACCAGAAGAACTGTGGAACAGATGGACAAAACCAGGAGTTGGTTCATTGAAAGAATTAATAAGATAGATAAACCATTAGCCAGCCTTATTAAAAACAAAAGAGAAAAGACACTAATAAAATCATGAGTGAAAAAAAGAGAAATCACAACCAATACCAAGGAAATACAAACGATTTTAAAAATATATTATGAGCAGCTATACGCCAATAAATTAGGCAATCTAGAAGAAATGGACACATTCCTGGAAAACCTCAAACTACCAAAACTGGAACACGAAAAAAATAGAAAACCTGAACAGGCCAATAACCAGGGAGGAGATTGAAGCAGTCATCAAAAACCTCCCAAGACACAAAGTCCAGGGACAGATGGCTTCAAGGGGAATTCTATCAAACATTTAAAGAAGAAACAATACCTATTCTATGAAAGCTGTTCCGAAAAATAGAAAGGGATGGAACACTTCCAAACTCGTTTTATGATGCCAGGATCACCTTAATTCCAAAACCAGACAAAGACTCCACCAAAAAAGGAAGATTATAGACCAATATCCCTGATGAACACAGATGCAAAAATTCTCAACAAGATACTAACCAATAGGATCCAACAGTACATTAAGAAGATTATGCACCACGACCAACTGGGATTTATCCGCAGGGTCCAAGGCTGGTTCAATACTCATAAAACAATCAATGTGATAGGTCATATCAACAAGAGAAAAAACAAGAACCATATGATCCTCTAAATAGATGCAGAGAAAGTATTTGACACAATACAACATCCATTCCTGATCAAAACTCTTCAGACTGTAGGGATAGAGGGAACAATCCTCAGCATCTTAAAAGCCATCTACGAAAAGCCCACAGCAAATATCATTCCCAATGGGGAAATGCTGGGAGCCTTTCCTCTAAGATCAGGAACACGCCAGAGGTGTCCACTCTCACCACTGCTATTCAACATAGTACTAGAAGTCCTAGCGTCAGTAATCAGACAACAAAAAGAAATAAAAGGCATTCAAAATGACCAAGAAGAAGTCAAATTCTCCCTCTTTGCAGATGACATGATACTGTACATAGAAAACCCCAAAGACTCCACCCCAAGATGGCTAGATCTCATACAGCAATTCAGCCATGTGGCAGGATACAGAATCAACGACCAGAAATCAGTGGCATTTGAATATGCTAACAATGAAAGAGAAATGAAGAAAGAGAAACTAAAGAGTGAATTACATTTACAATTGCACCCATAAGCATAAGATACCTAGGAATAAACCTAACCAAAGAAGTAAAGACTAAAAAATACAGAACACTTTTGAAAGAAATTGAGGAAGACACAAAGAGATGGAAAAATATTCCATGCTCATGGATTGGAAGAATTAATATTGTGAAAATGTCAATCCTATCCAGAGCCATTTACATATTTAATGCAATCCCTATCAAAATTCCGTGGACTTTTTTCAGGGAGTTGGAACAGGGAATCTTAAGATTTGAATGGAATCAGAAAAGACCCCGAATAGCCAGGGGAATATTGAAAAAGCAAACCAGAGCCGGGGTCACCAAAATGCCGGATTTCAGGTTGTACTACAAAGCTGTGATCATCAAGACAGTGTGGTACTGGCACTAAAGCAGACACATAGATCAATGGAATAGAATAGAAAATCCGGAAATGGGCCCTCTACTCTATGGTCAACTAATATTCGACAAAGCAGGAAAGACTATCCACTGGAAAAAGGACAGTCTCTTCAATAAATGGTGCTGGGAAAATTGGACATCCACATGCAGAAGAATAAAACTAGACCATTCTCTTACACCAAACACAAAGATAAACTCAAAATAGATGAAAGATCTAAATGTGAGACCAGAATCCTTCAAAATCCTAGAGGACAACACAGGCAACATCCTTTTTGAACTTGGCCACAGCAACTTCTTGCAAGATACATCTATGAAGGCAAGGGAAACAAAAGCAAAAATGAACTATTGGGACTTCATCAAGATAAAAAGCTGCACAGCAAAAGAAACCGCCAACAAAACTAAAAGACAACCTACAAAATGGGAGAAAATATTTGCAAAAGACCTATCAGATAAAGGGCTAGTATCTAAGATCTATAAAGAACTTATTAAACTCAACACCCAAGAAACAAACAATCCAGTCATGAAATGGACACAAGATATAAACAGAAATTTCACCAAATAAGACATAGACATGGCCAACAAGCACATGAAAAAATGCTCCGCATCACTTGCCATCAGGGAAATACAAATACAAACCACAATGAGATACCACCTCACACCAGTGAGAATGGGGAAAATTAACAAGACAGGAAACAACAAATGTGGGAGAGGATGTGGAGAAACGGGAACCCTCTTGCACTGTTGGTGGGAATGTGAACTGGTGCAGCCACTCTGGAAAACTGCGTGGAGGCTCCTCAAAGAGTTAAAAATAGACCTGCCCTAGACCCAGCAATTGCACTGTTAGGGATTTACCCCAAAGATTCAGATGCAATGAAACGCCGGGACACCTGCACCCCGATGTTTCTAGCAGCAATGTCCACAATAGCCAAACTGTGGAAGGAGCCTCGGTGTCCATCGAAAGATGAATGGATGAAGAAGATGCAGTCTCTGTATACAATGGAATATTCCTCAGCCATTAGAAACGACAAATACACACCATTTGCTTCGACATGGATGGAGCTAGAAGGTATTATGCGGAGTGAAATAAGTCAATTGGAGAAGGACAAACATTATATGGTCTCATTCATTTGGGGTTTATAAAAAATAGTGATAGGGAATAAAGGGGAAAGGAGAGAAAATGAGTGGGAAATATCAGTGAGGGTGACAGAACATGAGAGACCCCCTAACTCTGGGAAAGGAAGAAGGAGTGGTCAAATCGGAGGTTGGCAGGGGGATGGGGTGATGGGGTAACTGGGTGATAGGTACTGAGAGGGGCACTTGACAGGATGAGCACTGGGTGTTATGCTATATGTTGGCATATCGAACTCCAATAAAAAGTATATACAAAAAAATAGTAGATTGAGGCATAGATAAATCAGTAATTTCATTAAAGTAACAGGAGAAAATAATCCAAACAAACTACAAAGAGTATCTGACTGGATAGCAAAAGCTCACCATATACTGATTTTTATGAAACACATTTTGAATATATAAAACAGAAATGTGTGGGAAATATCAGACAGAACATGGAAGACTCCTAACTCTGGGAAACGAACTAGGGGTGGTGGAAGGGGAGGAGGGCGGGGGGTGGGGGTAAGTGGGAGACGGGCACTGAAGGGGGCACTTGAAAGGATGAGCACTGGGTGTTGTTCTGAATGTTGGCAAATTGAACACCAATAAAAAATAAATTTATTATAAAAAATAAATAAAACAAATATTATTTGAAAGTGAAAAGATAGAAACTCTGCAAGCATTAATGAATAGGAAATCAGCTGTCAAATAAAGCAGTTTAGTAGCCAAGAGGCTGTACTACATAAAAGGAGGGATATTTAATAGCAATAATAGGCTCAATCTATAAAAAGATATCAAAATCCTAAATGTATGTTCTTACAAAGTAACATCAAAGTATATAATGAAAACATTTACAGATATGAAGAAGAAATAAACTTAAGGCCACAGTCAGAAATTTAATATACTTCTCATTAGCTAATAGGATAAATATACAACAATAAGTGGAATTTCTAAACAATTCAATTAACAAACTTGGCTGGATTTACCTAAATAGAACTCTATACTTGGCAACTGCTGAGGATATTACCATTTCAAGTACACATGGGACATTTAAGAAATTGGCATTTTCTGGTCATAAAACAATTTCTACAACTACTGTTGTAGTTTGGATTACAAATCCAAATTTGAAAGTTAAAAAAATATATATATAGAATATAGTGGAAGAGACTATCTTTATGACCTTGTAAATGAAGTGTCTTGAAGCAAGACACAGTCACAAAAATTATCAGGGGAAAAAAAGATCAATTTATTACTAAAATTAAGAATTTACATCTCTGTGCTAATCTGTAAGTCAAAGGACTGTATAAAATGATATACATCATGTAATTGAATATATTGTTTTAATGATAGGTGGGGCTGGCTATTAAATCACCAAGTTATGCCCGAACTATATAAATCCTTTTCTTTTACTCTACTGGGAAAAAAAAATGGAATGAATGAACAATTGTTTCCAACAAATCACATGCTATCATTGCCTCATATAGACAAAGTAAAGTACATTTCCTTTATTTTTTAAATGATCTATTGCATCTATTAGAAAGATGGTAACATTTGACCAAGAAAGTACACTACAAAATTTAGCTCTAGTATTTGTCAACAAAGCGAGACTGTTATGCTGATCAGTAAAACATGATGATGAAGAAGTCCTTTATTTCTTCCTGTATGTCAATATATGAGCTTGTATGGTACAAGCAGTGAAACCACCCATTATGAGCAATTTTATTAATAATTCCTGCTTACATAAGGGTGCTTCATTTATCAACTTCACTGACTGCAACAAAGTGCTTATGCCACTGGCAAAGGCTGGCTCAGCCAAGGGTCAAAGAAATAGCAACTTCAGGAAAGTCACTTAAGGAATCGGTCCTGCTTGAATCAGCCAAATTTGAGCTGTCCCTAAATGTTTAGCTGAAGAAAAGGAATATGGAATCTAAAGTCCTAAGGTATTTCTTCCCATAAACTGGTATTCCTAATGATGGCAGTAATTATAAGTAGAGAAAAGAGAATCGGGTATTGTCCTGGTTTTCTGATTCATAGTATAATTGAACAGAATTATTTGAATATCCTCAGCATTTTAATGCTAATGTTTGTTTATGTAACCAACTGACACTGGAAAATTTGTTCCCATATAGTTTAAGAAAAGTTCCCTGAAAAACCTGATGTCAACTCACAGATTATTAGATTATCAAGATGTGGATTTGATTGAGTCTATGAAGTTGAGAGCCATGATGCCCTGATATGTGCCTTCTTAGCCATCATAAACAAATGAAGGTGAAAATCTCCTTATTTCAGGATCATCAATGGAAAAGCAATTTAATTTAGCAAAAACAAACAAAAAAAGAAAACAAAAAAATCTGTATCATAAGATATAGTTTAAAAATAAACCCATGTTGTGACACCTGGGTGGCTCAGCAGTTAAGCATCTGCCTTTGGCTCAGGGTGTGATCCTGGAGTCCTGGGATTGAGTCCCATATTAGGCTCCCCACATGGGGCTTGCTTCTCCCTCTGCCTGTGTCTGCCTTTCTCTCTCTGTGCCACTCATGAATAAATAAAACATTCAAAAAATCATGTTTTATTAATTTAGCAATATAGATAAACCTATCAATATAGTCCTATTAAACAAGAAATGATTCAACCTTCGTAGTTTTAAGAAATTTGGAAATTATTTGTATAGTTTTTTAGATTAACCATAGCTAAACTTCAGTTCACTGTTCACATTTTTAAGCAATTTTCCAATTAGCAGGAGCTTATTAGATTTTCAGTAAGCATTTAATATTAGGTTTGAGTCTTTTCATTTTTCAAGGATTAAAGGAAAACTAAAACCAAAACATATTACAAATCACATATTTGGTGAAACAAAAAAAAGAAAATTGCAAACTCCAAATTGTGTAAGTGATGATGATAGCATTTAAACCAACAGTCAACTAAGAGTCCCACATGAGAAAATGTCAAAGGCATAATTCACTGGACAGTTTAATGGATATATGTGGAAATCTATGCCCCCCTCCCCCACAAAAAAAGGCAACTTCTTTTTGATGTTTGATGATGTGGTTTATTATTATTATTATTGTTATTTCCATACATTAGACCACAAAGAAAATCTCAAAAAATTTCAAAAAGTGGAAATAATCCAGAAAGTGTTCTCTGATCATAGTGTAATGAAGCATCTAATTAATAATAAAATTGATAGCAAACAAACTAAATAAATATTTTCCATCTGGAAATTAAAAATTCTAACTGCTGAGTAATATTTCTTAGTAAAGAACAGCTGTGAAAACCTTACATCATAATGTCTGGGATAAATCTATTTGTTAAACAACATGAAGAAATGGCAAAACCAAAAACAAAATATGTTACTTTTGAAAAGAATAATAATAAATAACTGACTAAAATTTTTGAAAAAATGACAAAAACAGGAGCAAAATAATATTTAAATTAATAAACTCTCAGGGTATTTTTTTCTTTCAGGGTATTTTAGTATCCAGTCTCATTTTATTTCTTTATTAATATTTGCAATGACTTTCTTTGCAATATTTTCAAATACATATGCAATATTTTCAAGCACAGTACTGAATTATGTCTTTTTCATTTTTTATTTTATATTTTTAAAGATTTTATTTATTTATTTGAGAGACGGAGAGAGAACACAGACACCCCTTATGTCTTTTTTTAAGTGCATGTTTATTATTTGATAATTTGGAACCTTCAAATATGGACCAATATAGGAAGTGCCATTTGTCTTTATTATTCCTAACATGTATACACTAATTATCTTTAAAAAATAAAACTCTTGGAAATACAGAAATTGTTCACTGTCTCCATGGTTCAATAAGCCCTAAGTTATGTCTGATTCCTTTTCTACTACCAAAAAAGGACAGTTTTTTGAGTCATCCCCTAAACAAATCCAGGCAGTGTTCAGGAGACTCTTCTCTCTGCTAGCAATGTCACTGAAGTCAAGACTTCATCTCTGGGGAGAGTAACAAATCCGTGATACTTTTGGATACTTGCTCCATTGCCTTTGCTGTCATCCTCATCATACCACATTGACATCCATCCCTGTCACTGACACTATCAATGGGGATGACATTGCCACTTTAACATGACTGCCTTCCTTTCTTTGCCTTTAGGGCACTGACAGTGTCAGGACTGATGCTCTTTCTGAATGGATAGAAATAGACTTTAGCTAAGAGGAAAATAACATAAACGAGTTCAGGTAAACTTTTCTTAGGGTACACAGGACTCTTCTAGTTTTTCTGCTCCATAAGCAAGCAGGCTCAAAATATGCGCTCCTTCCTTATGTTTCTTTGCCTTCTTATTTTCCCCTCCTGGAACAGGCATGGAACAAGCTCCTTATATTACTTGAGAAGGTGAAACTGCAGTTTGGAGTGTGATTAGTTTAGAGAATACAATAGATCTCAAGTAGAATTAGAGCAACTCTGCTGTAGGTACTTTTTTTCAATTTTCAACTTTGCTTCCCAGGCTTCTGTAAACATCATTTCCTTTTCCTTAAACCAGTGTTTTTTGTTTGTTTGTTTGTTTAGTTCTAAATAACATTAGAATCAGTTGGGGCTAAGAGATTTAAAAAATTAAATGCTAACATATATATATGTATATATATACACACATATATCTTTTTAAAGAGTATCTAGCTGATATCTGGATCTGTGGTCAAGTCTACAGAGGTAGACTTGAACGTTGTTATTTACTTTTCATCTCTGCGTGATGTGTGCAGCTGTAGGAGAGATCTTTGTGCAATCATTCCTGTTTATAGCCCCAGAGAATAGGCATAGAGTTTGAAAGTGTTCAAGTTCTTTACACACCAAAAAGATCTCTACTGCCAAATTGTAGAATCCTTTAACCAAGCTTAGTTTATTTTTATTTTGAAGATTTTATTTATTTATTCATGAGAGACACAGAGATATAAGCAGAGGGAAAAGCAGGCCTCTCTGTAGGGAGCCTGATGCAGGACTCTATCCCAGGACCCTGAGATCATGACCTGAGCTCAAGGCAGATGCTCAACCACTGAGCCACCCAAGGGTCCCTGATGGACCTCAGTTTAAATGTAGTATTCCTAAATAGCAAATGCTTTACTGCATTACACTTGTACTCACACATTTATTTAATTCTTTGGTTAATAAAGAGAATCATGTGTCCTTCATTGTAAATTCCTTAAAGGCAAGAATGCATCTAGTTTTCTGTGGTGTTCCATTGATGTGTGGAAAAAGATTATTAATATGAATAGCCAATAAACAAATGTTTATATTCCCAGTATTAATCTTATTTGAGCTTTATTTATTAAATTTTTAAAAAAGATTTTATCTATTTATTCATGAGAGACAGAGAGAGAGGCAGAGACACAAGCAGAGGGAGAAGCAGGCTACATGCAGGGAGCCTGACGTGGGACTCGATCCCAGATCTCCAGGATCACACTCCCAGCTGAAGGCAGCGCTAAACCACTAAGCCACCAGGGCTGCCCTTATTTGAGTTTTAGATTCACATTCTCAACTGGTTAGTTATTATTAAATAGTAAACTAGATTTCTCCTGTAGAATATCTAACCCAACCCTGTTTTACCTTGTCTTCATTCCTAGAAAATCTCTTCTCAGTAACCACATCTTATTATCCAGTTGCTGAGGCCAAAAAAGTGTCAGTCAACCTTGATCTCTGTCTCTCTGTCTCTCTCTCTTTCATTATCAATAACAAATCCTTTAGCAAGTTTTGCTAGCTATTTCTCCAAAATAAATCTGGAATTAATTCACTTTTTTTTTCTATCTCCATTGCTACCACCTTGATCAATGACTTTTGTTTATTTGTATGTGTGTGTGTGTGTGTGTGTGTGTTTGTGTGTGTTTAAAGATTTTATTTATTTATTTGACACAGAGAGAGAGCACAAGCAGGTGGAGTGGTAGGCTGAGGGAGAAGGGCAAGCAGATCCCTCGCTGAGCAGGGAGCCCAGCAAGAGACTTAACAGACATTTGGGTTGTTTTTACCTTTTGACTGTGATGAATAATGTGAATATTTATGTATAAGTTTCTATGTGGACATATCTTTTCATTTATCTTAAGTATATGCCAAAGACCAGAAATATTTAGCATATCATATGGTAACTGGGTTTATCATTTGAGAAACTACCACACCATCTTCTAAAACACTTGCATCATTCACACTTTCAAGCAGCGTATGAGATTTCTGATTTCTCTATATCCTCACTAAAACTTTTTATCTTTTTTATTATAGCCATGCTAGTGAATGTGAAGTGGTATCTTGTGGTTTTGATTTGCATGCTCATGACATTGAGCATCTTTTTATGTGCTTGTTGAAAAGTAATCTTTTTATTTTTTAAAAGATTTTATTTATTTATTCATGAGAGAGAGGGAGAGAGAGAGTGAGAGAGAGAGAGAGAGAGAGAGAGAGAGAGAGGCAGAGACACACAGGCAGAGGAAGAAGCAGGCTCCATGCAGGGAGCCTGATGTGGGACTCGATCCAGGGACTCCAAGATCATGCCCTGGGCCAAAGGCAGGTGCTAAACTGCTGAGCCACCCAGGGATCCCCAAAAGTCATCTTTTTAATGCCTAAATCAAAAGACATTACTCTAGGGACATCTGGGTGGCTCAGTTGGTCAAGCATCCAACCTGCTTTCACCTCAGGTCATAATCTCAAGGTCATGATATTAGCTCCACCTTGGGCTCCATGCCCAGTATGATGCAGTCTGCTTAAGATTCTCTCTCTCTCTCTCTCTCTCTCTCTCTCTCTCTCTCTCTCCATCTTCCCCTCTCTTCCTGCCATGGTCTTTCTCCCTCTAAAAGAAAAAAGAGAAAAATAAAACAATGATTTTACTCCTCTCTGTCCTCACTCTAACTTCAGTGCTTAAAACACTGTCTGGCACATCATAAGAGATTAAATAATATTTAATTATTTAATTAAGTATGATAATGAATAAATGATAAATATCTAGATATTATTGTAGAGGGTTTCATCAGAATGAACACTTAATAGTACAGCTAATGAGACCATTTTTTCTAGGTTCTTTTCGAGAAGTAAGGTTAAAAAGTCAGAGAACTTGAGAGGAATATCTAGATATTAAAAGAATGTCCTAAAGGACAAATGAGAATCTAATAATTTGCTACTCAAAATATGGCCCATGGACTATCACTATTAGCATCACCTTGAAATGGTTAGAAATGGTCTTGGGACTTAAGTAATACCTGAAAAATGGGGGACGTAGCATGACATCAACTCCTGTGTTTCCATCCTCACCATTAGTCCTTCTGTCCTCTACACTCAATATAGGACTGCTGCTATTGGAAGCATCAAAAGTGTTCACTTTGCTTTCCTCACCACTAAGCATATTTTTAAAAAGATTTTATTTATTTATTTATTTATTTATTTATTTATTTATTTATTTATTTATTTATGAGAGACACACAGAGAGAGGCAGAGACATAGGTAGAGGGAGAAGCAGGCCTTCTGCAGGGAGCCTGATGTGAAATTCAATCCCAGGACCCTGAGATCAAGACTTGAGCCAAAGGCAGATGCTCAACCACTAAGCCACCCAGGTGGCCACCACTAAGCATATTTAACATAAAGACTTGATGATATTGTCTGGAAGTGGTATCAGGAGTTATTCCTCTGGTGCACAGAGCAGTAATCTTTGAGATTCCACCTACCTCCCTCATAGATATCCCCCAAACACACTTCCTATCTAATTTTGGCTAAAGCTACATCCTCCTAGCCTCCTTTCATCTTCTATCTCAATGCCAAGTGTACCTTTATCTCTTTAAGTGAGGTAAAACTACCAAGTAGAGGACTGGATGAAGAATGTTTTCTGCCAACCTTTGTTTCAGGCACTGAGATATACAAACCACTAATACTTCCTTGGATTCAGTGAGCCCACAATTCAGAATACAAAGACTTGGCCATCTTTTCATGTTTTTATCTCCAATTAGCTCTATGAGCAAGACAAAGTAAGGAATAATGCTGATGATGGAAAACATAACAAATAAACCTAAAAAATCATCCTGCCACCCTATCAATACTAAGTTAACACTTATAGCCCTCACTATACACTGTGTTCTGAGTGTTTTACTGTTATACTTATTTTTGAGAGGAAATTAAGTGCAGAGAGAATAATCAATTGGTGCAAGGTTGTTCAGCCTAAATGATAGACCCGGATGAGATTTGTTCCAGAGTCTGGATTTTTAACTGCAATGGTATGCTATGCTATCTTTCAACTATTAAACACTTAGTATGTGCCTAGCAGCATGCTAACAGATTTCCATACTTAAATGCACTTAATTCCCATATCAATGTCATATCAATATCTGGAAAATAGAAATGTATAAATATTAATTTTTCTTAAGTCATGTACTTAAAAAGTAGAAAAGCCATTATTATTTTATTTTATTTTATTTTATTATTTTATTTTAAGATTTTATTTATTCATTCATAGAGACACAGAGAGAGAGAGAGAGAGGCAGAGACACAGGCAGAGGGAGAAGCAGGCTCCACACAGGGAGCCCAACGTGGGACTCGATCCCGAATCTCCAGGATCATGCCCTAGGCTGCAGGCGGCACTAAACCACTGTGCCACCAGGGCTGCCCAAAGCCATTATTTTAAACAGTTTATCTGATTTATAGCACATAAGACTATGATTCAGTGAAATATACTTTGTTTCTTTTCCTAGAAGAAAATTTCCTCAAAACAAACTTTATATATTGCCCTTCCATATTTTTGTTATGACCTATCCATATGAAATACTTTCCTTCTATTTCTACTGGAACAGTTAATTTTATGTGTCAGTTTGGCTAAGCCACTGTACCCAGATATTTGGTCAAACACTTGACCAAGATGCTGCTGTGAAGACATTTTTAGATGAGATTGACATTTAAATCAACATATTTTGAGTAAAGTAGATTATCCTCATATTGTGGATGTCATCCAATCAGTTGAGGGCCTTAAGAGGAAAAATACTGACCTCCCCAAGAAAAGAGGATTGAATCCCAAAAAGAGGATTGATCTCTCCAAGAATTCTACCAGTAGAGTGTCTTTGGACTTGAGTGTGTCTGTAGGCTGCTGCCTACAGCAGCACAGATTTTGGGTTTACCAACCAATCAGGTCAGCCAATTCCTTAAAATCAATCTCCCTGTCTTCTCACTTTTTATTTTATTATTTATTGTTTGTCTCTTTTGTTTCTTAAATTACACATACTAACAAAACCATATAGCATATGTCTTTCTCTGACTGAATTATTTCACTTAGTATACTTTCTAGTACTATCCATGTCTTTGCAAATGGCAAGATTTCATTCTTTTTATGACTGAGTAGTATTCCACTGATTACATATACCACATCTTTATCCATTCATCAGTTAATGGACACGTGGGCTGTTTCCATAATTTGGTTATAGTAGGCAGTGCTATAAACATAGGAGTGTATGTATCCCTTTGAATTAACATTTTTTATACTTTGGGTAAATACCTGGTAGTGCAATTGCTGAGTCATAAATTAGGTAGATTTTTAACTTTTTGAGGAACCTCCATACTATTTTCTAGAGTGACTGCCCGAGTTTGCATTCCCAACAGCACTTCAAGAGTGTTCCCCTTTCTATGCATCCTTGCCAACAGCTATTGTTTCTTGTTTTATTGCCTTCAGCCATCCTGTCAGTTGTGAGGTAATATCTCAGTATAGCTTAGATTTGTGATGACCCTTAGACCCTGATGATCAGTGATGTTGAGCACCTCTTCGTGTCTTCTTAGGGAAAATGTCTTCATGTCTTCTCCCCATTTTTAACTTGGATTATTTACTCTTTGGGTGTTGAGTTTTATAAGTTTTTTATATATTTTGGATACTAACCCTTTACCATACATATCATTTGCAAATATGTTCTCTCATTCTGTGGGCTGCCTTTAGTTTTGTTGATTGTTTCCTTTGCTTTTTACAGAAGCTTTTTATTTTGATGACGTCCCAAGATTATTTATTTTTGCTTTTATTTTCCTTGTCTTAGGGGGCATATCTAGAAAAATCTTGCTATGGTCAATGTCAAAGAGGTTACTGACTGAATTTTTATGGTGTCAGGTCTCACATTTAGGTCTTTCATCTTTTTTGAATTTATTCTTTTTTTGATTTTTAAAAAGAGCTACACTTTCATTTTTTTGCATGTTGCTATCCAAATTTCCCAACAACATTTGCTGAAGAGGATCTTTTCTCCCACTGTATATTCTTCCTTGCTTTGTAGAAGATTGACTATATAGTTGTGGATTCATTTCTGAATTTTCTGTTCTGTTCCATTGATCTATGTGCCTACCTTTATGCCAGTACCATACTGTCTTGATCCCTACAGGTCTGTAATATAACTTGAAGTCCAGAATTGTGATACCTCTAGCTTTGCTTTTCCTTTTCAAGGTTTCTTTGGCTATTTGGACTCTTTTGTGGATCTATAAATTTTAGGATTGTTTGTTTTAACTCTGTGAAAGATGCTGGTAGTATTTTGATAGGGATTGGACAAAATTTGTATCTTGCTTTGGGGAGTATAGATATTTTAACAATATTTGTTCTTTAAGTCCATGAGCATAGAATGTGTTTCCATTTCTTTGTCTCATCTTCATTTTCTTTCATCAATGTTTTATAGTTTTTGGAGTACAGGTCTTTCACTGCCTTAGTTAGATTTATTTTGGTTACAACTGCAAATAGGATTTTTAAACTATTTTTTCTACTGCTTCATTATTGGTGTATAAGAATGGAATACATTTCTGTATGTTGATTTTATATCCTCCTACTTAACTGAATTTGTTTATCAATTCCTAGCAGTTTTTTGGTGGAGTGTTTCATATTTTCCATAAAGAGTATCATGTCGGGATCCCTGGGTGGCGGAGCGGTTTGGCACCTGCCTTTGGCCCAGGGCGCGATCCTGGAGACCCGGGATCGAGTCCCACGTCGGGCTCCCGGTGCATGGAGCCTGCTTCTCCCTCTGCCTGTGTCTCTGCCTCTCTCTCTCTCTCTCTGTGACTATCATAAATAAATAAAAAATTAAAAAAAAGAGTATCATGTCATTTGTAAATAGTGAAAGTTTTGCTTCTTCCTTGCTAATTCAGATATATTTTATTTCTTTTTGTTGTCTTATTGTTGAAGCTAGGACCCCCAGTACTGTTAAATAGCAATGGTGATAGTGGGTATCCCTGTCTCGTTCCTGACTGTAAATGAAAACCTCTCCGTTTTTCCCCATTGAGGATATTAGCCATGGGTTTTTCTTATATTACCTTTATGATGTTGAGCTATGTGCCTTCTAAATCTTCTTTGTTGAAGATTTTTTTATCAAGAATAGATTCTGTTTTTTTGTAAAATGTCTTTTCTGCATGTATTAAAATGTTCATATAGTATGTACGTATGTATGTATGTATGATTTTTATTCATCCTTTCTTTTATTAATGTGGTGTAACATGTTGATTGATTTGTAAATATTGAACCAGCCTTGCAACTCAGGAATAAATCCCACTTGATCATGGTGAATGACTTTTTTGATGTATTCCTGGATTCAGTTTACTAGAATTTTATTGAGTATCTTTTTAAAGATTTATTTATTTACTTCAGAAAGAGAGAGAACACAAGTGGAGGAAGAGGGAGAGGGAGAGAGAGAATTTCAAGCAGACTCTCTGCTGATCCCACAAACCTGAAATCATGAACCTGAGCCAAAACTAAGAGGAGTCAATTAGTTTTGGCTCAGTTAACTGAGCCATCCAAGCGCCCCTTTTGAGAATGTTTGCATTCATATTTTTCAGGTTTTGGGGGGGGGAGTATTTATCTGGTTTTTGTATCAGGATAATGCTGGACTCAGAATAAATTTTGAAGTTTTCCTTCCTTTTCTATCTTTTTGAAATAGTTTGAGAATCATAGGTATTAACTCTTCTTTAAATTTTGGTAGAATTTGCCTATGAAGTCATCTGGCCCTGGATTTTTGTTTGTCAGGAGTTTATTGATAACTGATTCAATCTTTGCTGGTTATTGGTCTGCTCAAGTTTTTTTTATTTCTTCCTGTTTAAGTTTTTGTAGGTTATATATTTCTAAGAATTTATACATTTCTCCTAGGGTATCCAATTTTTGGTGTATAGTTTTTCATAATATCCTCTTACGAGCATTTGTATTTTCATTGTGTTGTTTGCTTTTCTCCTCTCTTATTTGTAATTTCACTTATTTGGTCCTTTCTCTGTATTTTGATAATTCTGGCTAGAGATTTATCAATTTTATTAATTTTTCAAAGAACCAGTTTCTGGTTTCATTGGTCTGTTCTAGTGGTTTTTATTTTCTTTCTTTCTTCTTCTTCTTCTTCTTCTTCTTCTTCTTCTTCTTCTTCTTCTTCTTCTTTCTTCTTCCTTCTTCTTCTTCTTCTTCTTTCTTCTTCTTCTTTTTTTTAGTGAATTTTAAAGGAATTTGATCGTATTGAATTCCATTCCCATTAGGCTAATGAGTTCAGAAAAATATAATTTTCTTTTTTTTTAATCCCATGTCTGATTTCTCTCTGCTTCTTCTGAATCTAATTAGCTATAAATTAGTTCCTTCACTTCACAGTAACAGTGAAAAACTCTTTGTATTGGCATAAAATGTTTCATATTTTGGTAAGAAAATTCAGATATTTTTCTATATTGCACACCAACTTGTCCTAAACAGCTTCCTGCAGTTTATGGGTATTCAATAGGACATTTGCCTTACCTCTAAACCTCTTAGATTGATCTGGATGCCGTACACCATCTGTTTCAGTTAGATTACCCTTTGTCTCCTTTCACACTGTGCACATGTGGAAAAGGTATACTTCTCACATAGAAAATATATGATGTTCAACATTAACCCTAACCAAACATTTCTTCTCCCAGAATTTCCTAATATTGAAGCTACAAAATGGCCTAGGTGGCAGATTGGTCTTTTCCACAGCAGACTACTTTTCAGAAAAAATAGAGAGGAACTGATTCAACATAAATAGAAAGAAAAAGAAACAGTTCATTACTGTCCATTAAGAGAATATATGTCTGCAGGAGGGATTCAGAAGCTTTAATAATTGAGCTAACGTTTTAAGGACTAACTAGGTGACAATACTTATACCTAATAGTATTTCATATTTCTTGAACACTTACTATTTGTCAGACACTGTTCCTAGTGCCTTAAATAGTTTCAGTGCTCCTTTAATCTCCACAACAACCTTCTGAGGTAAGCTTTATTATTATTTTTATTGTTGCCATTTTACACACAATAATACTGAATTTTAAATATATATATATATATTTTTAATTTATTTATTTATGACAGTCACAGAGAGAGAGAGAGAGAGAGAGAGAGAGAGAGGCAGAGACACAGGCAGAGGGAGAAGCAGGCTCCACGCACCGGGAGCCTGATATGGGATTTGATCCCAGGTCTCCAGGATCGCGCCCTGGGCCAAAGGCAGGCGCCAAACCGCTGCGCTACTCAGGGATCCCAATAATACTGAATTTTACAGAGTTTAAATAATTTATCCAGGGTCAGCAAGATGGCTGAATAGGCAGCTTTTAACTCTCCTCACATAGATCAATTCCCTTTATGAAAATTTCAGAAACTAACTGGGAAGCTACTGTACCCCTAGGAAGTGTTAAGTCAGCCGTCACATTGGAACAAGTGGAACAAGTGAAGACACTTTCTTACCAAAATCTCCACGTCTGGTACCGTGTCATTGTGATCTGGAGGGAATTTTCAGTTACCAAACGCTCCCTGAGTAGTTAAGAAGTTGGGTTTCACATCTAAGACTTCAACTTTTGCAGGATTTACCAGATGGGTTGGTTTCTATCCCATCTGTTTCAGAGAGCTGATCAAGACTTGCATACACAAATACCCTGGGGACTACCAAGTACAAAGCACAGAAACACTCACCACAGCTTCTCCCCTGAGTCCCTGCAGAATGAGCTGGTTTTTTATTACATGAGAATAACCAGCACAACTGACGACAAAATGTAATAGATAAAATTGTCCTGTGACAGCACTCAAAATAGGTAGAAATAGTTTAACATTTTATTATTTATTTGGCTTCTCTAAGAAAATTTAACAAACCTTCTGCTATTTTGTGCAATTAATTAAAAGAAACTGAGATTTTTAAATTCAAATTTATGACTCTACAGACATATTCTTGACAATTCTCAGCTACTATTATTTGTTCATCAGAAATATTGAAGCATAATGCTGAGAAAATCCATGTATCTAAGTTGCTAATTGCCTACTTGTGTCATTACAAAGAAGTTTTTTTTATACTTTTAACTTTGTAATTAAATCTTCATTAATTCCCTCATTTGAAAAACAAATAGTGATGGTAATTAATGAGTAGATTTTTATGGTTATTTTCATATGTTGTTTGGATTAGACCTAGAATGACATGTCTAGGTAAATGTAATTGCTATTAGAACTTCATAATATACGTGAATATAAAATATGCACTTTATACATGTAACCAGACATAATCTGGCAGTTACATTGTCTCTCAGGGATCAAAGTATAAATCTACAGAGAGAGCCCCAAATAATCCCTCATCACTTATGCTAATTCACACTGGCTTATTTTCTCCTTTTTTTTTTTTTTGAAGTTACAGTTTTCCAGCTTTCTGTTTTATTTCTTAATATATCAACCTAAGATGGAATTAAGTTACACATCTGATCTTCCAGTAAAAATAATATAAACACTCATTAAGAATTTCAAAGGTTTATTAGACTTAACTATTTGGAGACCATGGAGGAGGGATGACATGATATAACCACACCACTTTCCATTATGTAGTGATTTTATCTCCTCTTTCTCCCTCAATCATCTGTCTTTCACTCTGTCTTTTTAAAATTGTCCTTAAAAGTTCCAAATATTATTTTTCATATATGTATAATGATATTTAGAAAGTATAACAGAGCACTCAAACTTCTCCTGGAGAAATATATACCTCTGGCATTATAAATATACATTGAAAAGAGTCCATTCATGTCATTATTTCCAAAATAAATAAAATATAGTTCTGGAATACTTCTTTTATAGCCCTAAACATAGAAAGTCATATACACACACATACATGTACACATATATATACATATATTCATATATATATACATATATGTGCACATTAATTTAAACTTATTAACTACCAATAAATTTAAATTAGATATCAAATCTTGAGAACAAGTTCTATAATGTACCATTACAGTAAAGAAGTCCTTTATGTAACAAAGAAATGCTTGACACAAAGAGATATTTGTCTAAGGGCCATAAAAAATAGTTAATGATCACCTAGACAAATAAATGGAGTAGAGGAAAAACAAAAAGATAATGAGCACACTATAACTCTAAGTCTAAAATTATCCAATCTTGTGGAAATTTAGAAATATAGGAAAGGACAGTAACATAGAGCTGATAAAAGCAGAAAGGAAAGAAGGACATATCTATAAAAAGAGATATTTATATTGAGTTAAAGGGAAGAAGGTTTAAAAGAGGGTTGGAAATGGAACAAATGGAACAAAGATTAAACAAATTTAATCTTATCAATTCAAACATAGTAAATTACTAAAGAGTAGATATCACAGTTTTAAACATAAGAAAGAAAAAGAAATAGAGTATCACATGTAACATGTTGAGTTTATAACAAAGGAGGTCAAGCTCATTCTCCCCAGATCTTTTCTGAATATTTTGACTTGATTTGCTAATAAATGTGGCAGTATGTTGTCCATCAGTTTTTGTTGCCAGCAAAAAGAGTCAAAAGCACCAAAAACAGATGAGGATGGATAGACACGGAGTTGACAATAAATTGTTAAAATATAGAAACCATTGAAAGTTCTAATAAATATAACTAATGCCAATGAATAGATCCAAACATGATAGATTGCTTGTTATACAATACTTTATCTTTCCTACTCAAAGCAGGGCAGACTTGCAAGAAAACCTCCTTTTTTGAAAGAAAAACTGTTATATAGAGGTCTAGGTCATTAAAATTAGCTTATACTTTAAAATAGACTATACATGCAGTCAAATTGATATTTGGAAGAAAGAGATAAATAATGAAAATGAATTATTATAGTATAATAAAGTAATCATAAAAATGAAACTAAAAGTGCCAGCATAAGGAAACAAAGCAAAATCCTAAGAATAGAATAGGAAGATTTAATTCAAAAAATACAAAATATAATAGAAAATTGCTGTATCAAGAACTTTCACTGTGTGATAAAATGCTTCAAAGCTCAGTGGCTTAAAGCAAAAAAAAAAAAAAGAAAGTTATGTTTTTTCCTCATGATTTTATAGTATGCCTATGTGATTTTTCTAGTCTATCTTGGCTAGTGGATGAAAACCTAGGAAAGACGTTATTCACAAGTCTGTGGCCTTAGCTAGTGTGATCTGAAGCCAGGTCCCAGAAGAGCTGGGACCTCTATCCATGCAGTCTCATCCCACAGGAAGCTAGTCTTGATTTGTTTAAATGATGTTTTATGGTTTCTACTAGCAAGAGAGGGCAAGCTCAAAGGACAGGAACTTACCTAGTCTTTGCTTGCACCTCTTTTTTGTAATGTCCTATTGGCTAAAACAAGTCACATGGCTAAGCCTTAATTCAAGTGATGGGGAAATAAACTGTTCCTATTGATAAGAAGATCTCGAAAGTCACATAGCAAACAGGCATGTGTACCCACGATCAGACACATTATTGCAACCATTTTTTTCCCAATATTCTTGTTGGGAAATATCATCAAAATAGCATGACTACTGATTGACCAATAAGCTGGACCCAGCATTGGAAGGCTCCTCACTCTCCCCACCCCACCAACACCCTTGTCTTTGGAATGTGGATTTCACTTGCCTTTTCCATCCCATAGGCTGCTTCAAGGACATAGCCTTAAAATAGTGATGTGGTGTTGAGAACACTTGTGCAGTATATATGACTGAAACCGACTGAAGCCTTTTTAGAAACTTTTAAGACTTGGTGAGCAGGTGCATAGATCCATTAATCTTGCTGCTGCCCAAGACAAGCCTTGCATGTAACTATGCTGTGTGTTTGTTTGTTTTTTATTAAAAAACAACACTACCTGCCAACCTGGAGTCACTTGATTCTGCAGTCTCTCTCTGTCCTCTGATTATAGAGACCAGTTTTAGAATACAGCAGGGAAGCTCCTGGTGGTGGTGGTGGTGGGGGAGTGCTATAAACTAATAATTCTACCTCAAAATCATCTAAAAATTTCAAAACAAAACCATCTATAATCCTCACATAGATAATTAATAACAAGGTAGTATATAATAAATTTAAAATATGACTCCTAGAGGGAGGGGCAAGACGGCGGAAGAGTAGGGTCCCCAATCACCTGTCCCCACCAAATTACCTAGATAACCTTCAAATCATCCTGAAAATCTACAAATTCGGCCTGAGATATAGAGAGACCAGCTGGAACGCTACAGTGAGAAGAGTTCGCGCTTCTATCAAGGTAGGAAGACGGGGAAAAAGAAATAAAGGAACAAAAGGCCTCGAGGGGGAGGGGCCCCGCGAGGAGCCGGGCTGAGGCCGGGGCGAGTGTCCCCAGGACAGGAGAGCCCCGTCCCGGAGGAGCAGGAGCTGCACCAACCTTCCCGGCGGGCGGAAAGGGGCTCGCAGGGAGGTGGAGCAGGACCCAGGAGGGCGGGGATGCCCTCGGGCTCCCGGGGACACTAACAGACACCTGCGCCCCGGGAGAGTGCCCCGAGCTCCCTAAGGGCTGCAGCGCGCACGGCGGGACCCGGAGCAGCTCGGAGGGGCTCGGGCGGCGGCTCCGCGGAGGGGGCTGCGGGGCGGGAGCGCGAATCCCACAGCGCAGGCCCCGGAGCACAGGGCGCCGGGACACAGCCCAGGATCCGGCCTCCCCCGGGACAGGCAGAGGCCGGGAGGGCCCAGGACAGCGAGGACGCTCCTGCCCCGAGCTGAGCAGATCAGCGGCCCCGCCCGGAGCCTCCAGGCCCTGCAGACAGAGAGCTCTGGAGCTACTGCGGGGGATGACTCCAGGGCTGCAGAGCTGGCCCAGCCACTGCGGTTGTTCCTCCTGGGGCCTCACGGGGTAAACAACCCCCGCTGAGCCCTGCAGCAGGCAGGGGCAGAGCAGCTCCCCCAAGTGCTAACACCTGAAAATCAGCACAACAGGCCCCTCCCCCAGAAGACCAGCTAGAGGGACAAGTTCCAGGGGAAGTCAAGGGACTTAAAGTCTACAGAATCAGAAGATACTCCCCGTGTTTTGTTTTGTTTTGTTTTGTTTCTTTTTGATTTCTGTTTGTTTCCCACCATCCTTTTTTTTCTTTATCTTTTTCTTCTCTCTTTTTTCTTTTTTTCTTCCTTTTTCCTTTTTTCTTTTTCTCTTTTCTTTCCTTCTTTCTCTCCTCTCTTTCTGCTTTTCCCCAATACAACTTGTTTTTGGCCACTCTGCACTGAGCAAAATGACTAGAAGGAAAACCTCACCTCAAAAGAAAGAATCAGAAACAGCCCTCTCTCCCACAGAGTTACAAAATCTGGATTACAATTCAATGTCAGAAAGCCAATTCAGAAGCACTATTATACAGCTACTGGTGGCTCAAGAAAAAGCATAAAGGACTCAAGAGACTTCATGACTGCAGAATTTAGATCCAATCAGTCATAAATTAAAAATCAATTGAATGAGATGCAATCCAAACTAGAAATCCTAATGACGAGGGTTAACGAGGTGGAAGAACGAGTGAGTGACATAGAAGACAAGTTGGTGGCAAAGAGGAAAACTGAGGAAAAAAGAGAAAAACAATTAAAAGACCATGAGGATAGATTAAGGGAAATAAACGACAGCCTGAGGAAGAAAAACCTACACTTAATTGGGGTTCGCAAGGGCGCCAAAAGGGACAGAGGGCCAGAATATGGATTTGAACAAATCCTAGCTGAAAACTCTCCTAATCTGGGAAGGGAACAGGCATTCAGATCCAGGAAATAGAGAGATCTTAGCCCCTCTAAAATCAATAAAAACCGTTCAACACCTCGACATTTAATAGTTGAGCTTACAAATTCCAAGGATAAAGAGAAGATCCTTAAAGCAGCAAGAGACAAGAAATCCCTGACTTTTATGGGGAGGAGAATTAGGGTAACAGCAGACCTCTCCACAGAAACCTAGCAGGCAAGAAAGGGCTGGCAGGATATATTCAGGGTCCTAAATGAGAAGAACATGCAACCAAGAATACTTTATCCAGCAAGGCTCTCATTCAGAATGGAAGGAGAGATAAAGAGCTTCCAAGACAGGCAGGAACTGAAAGAATATGTGACCTCCAAACCAGCTCTGCAAGAAATTTTAAGGGGGACTCTTAAAATTCCCCTTTAAGAAAAGTCCAGTGGAACAATCCACAAAAACAAGAAATAGATATCATGATGACACGAAACTCATATCTTTCAATAGTAACTGTGAACGTGAATGGGCTTAATGACCCCATCAAATGGTGCAGAGTTTCAGACTGGATAAAAAAGCAGGACCCATCTATTTGCTGTCTACAAGACACTCATTTTAGACAGAAGGACACCTACAGCCTGAAAATAAAAGGTTGGAGAACTATTTACCATTCAAATGGTTCTCAAAATAAAGCAGGGGTAGCCATCCTTATATCAAATAAACTAAAATTTACCCCGAAGACTGTAGTGAGAGATGAAGAGGGACACTATATCATACTTAAAGGATCTATCCAACAAGAGGACTTAACAATCCTCAATATATATGCCCCGAATGTGGGAGCTACCAAATATATCAATCAATTAATAACCAAAGTTAAGACATACTTAGATAATAATACACTTATACGTGGTGACTTCAATCTAGCACTTTCTACACTCGATAGGTCTTCTAAACACAACATCTCCAAAGAAACGAGAGCTTTAAATGATACACTGGACCAGATATATTTCACAGATATCGACAGAACTTTACATCCAAACTCAACTGAATACACATTCTTCTCAAGTGCACATGGAACTTTCTCCAGAATAGACCACATACTGGGTCACAAATTGGGTCTGAACCGATACCAAAAGATTGGGATTGTCCCATGCATCTTCTCAGACCATAACGCCTTGAAATTAGAACTAAATCACAAGAAGAAGTTTGGAAGGACTTCAAACACATGGAGGTTAAGGACCATCCTGCTAAGAGATGAAAGGGTCAACCAAGAAATTAAGGAAGAATTAAAAAGATTCATGGAAAAAATGAGAATGAAGATACAACCATTCAAAATCTTTGGGATACAGCAAAAGCAGTCCTGAGGGGGAAATACATCAAAATACAAGCATCCATTCAAAAACTGGAAAGACTCAAATACAAAAGCTAACCTTAACCTAAAGGAGCTAGAGAAAAACAGCAAATAGATCCTACACCCAGGAGAAGAAGAGAGTTAATAAAGATTCGAGCAGAACTCAACGAAATCGAGACCAGAAGAACTGTGGAACAGATCAACAAAACCAGGAGTTGGTTCTTTGAAAGAATTAATAAGATAGATAGACCATTAGCCAACCTTATGAAAAGGAAGAGAGAGAAGACTCAAATTAATAAAATCATGAATAGGAAAGGAGACATCACTACCAACACCAAGGAAATACAAACGATTTTAAAAACATATTAAGAAGAGCTATACACCAATAAATTGGGCAACCTAGAAGAAATGGACGCATTCCTGGAAAGCCACGAAACACCAAAACTGGAACAGGAGGAAATAGAAAACCGGAACAGGCCAATAACCAGGGGGGAAATTGAAGCAGTCATCAAAAACCTCCCAAGACACAAAAGTCCAGGGCCAGATGGCTTCCCAGGGGAATCCTATCAAACATTTAAAGAAGAAACCATACCTATTCTACTAAAGCTGTTTGGAAAGATAGAAAGAGATGGAATGCTTCCAAACTCGTTCAATGAGGCCAGCATCACCTTAATTCCAAAACCAGACAAAGACCCCACCAAAAAGGGAATTACAGACCAATATCCCTGATGAACATGGATGCAAAAATTCTCAACAAGATACTAGCCAATAGGATCCAACAACACATTAAGAAAATTATTCACCATGACCAAGTAGGATTTATCCCCGGGACACACAGCTGGTTCAACACTCGTAAAACAATCAGTGTGATTCATCATATCAACAAGAGAAAAACCAAGAACCATATGATCCTCTCAAAAGATGCAGAGAAAGCATTTGACAAAATACAGCATCCATTTCTGATCAAAACTCTTCAGAGTGTAGGGATAGAGGGAACTTTCCTCGACATCTTAAAAGCCATCTACGAAAAGCCCACAGCGAATATCATTCTCAATGGGGAAGCACTGGGAGCGTTTCCCCTAAGATCAGGAACAGACAGGGATGTCCACTCTCACCACTGCTATTCAACATAGTACTGGAAGTCCTAGCCTCAGCAATCAGACAACAAAAAGACATTAAAGGCATTCAAATTGGCAAAGAAGAAGTCAAACTCTCCCTCTTCACCGATGACATGATACTCTATGTAGAAAACCCAAAAGCCTCCACCCCAAGATTGCTAGAACTGATACACCAATTTGGCAGCGTGGCAGGATACAAAATCAATGCCCAGAAATCAGTGGCATTTCTATACACTAACAATGAGACTGAAGAAAGAGAAATTAAGGAGTCAATCCCTTTTACAATTGCACCCAAAAGCATAAGATACCTAGGAATAAACCTAACCAAAGAGGTAAAGGATCTATACCCTAAAAACTATAGAACACTTCTGAAAGAGATTGAGGAAGACACAAAGAGATGGAAAAATATTCCATGCTCATGGATTGGCAGAATTAATATTGTGAAAATGTCAATGTTACCCAGGGCAATGTACACGTTTAATGCAATCCCTATAAAAATACCATGGACTTTCTTCAGAGACTTAGAACAAATTATTTTAAGAATTGTGTGGAATCAGAAAAGACCCCAAATAGCCAGGGGAATTTCAAAAAAGAAAACCATAGCTGAGGGCATCACAATGCCAGATTTCAGGTTGTACTACAAAGCTGTGGTCACCAAGACAGTGTGGTACTGGCACAAAAACAGACACATAGATCAATGGAATAGAATAGAGAATCCAGAAGTGGACCCTCAACTTTATGGTCAACTAATATTCGACAAAGGAGGAAAGACTTTCCGCTGGAAGAAAGACAGTCTCTTCAATAAATGGTGCTGGGCCACTGCTATTCAACATAGTATTGGAAGTCCTAGCCTCAGCAATCAGACAACAAAAAGACATTAAAGGCATTCAAATTGGCAAAGAAGAAGTCAAACTCTCCCTCTTCGCCGATGACATGATACTCTACATAGAAAACCCAAAAGCCTCCACCCCAAGATTGCTAGAACTCATACAGCAATTTGGTAGCATGGCAGGATACAAAATCAATGCCCAGAAATCAATGGCATTCCTATACACTAACAATGAGACTGAAGAAAGAGAAATTAAGGAGTCAATCCCATTTACAATTGCACCCAAAAGCATAAGATACCTAGGAATAAACCTAACCAAAGAGGTAAAGGATCTATACCCTAAAAACTATAGAACACTTCTGAAAGAAATTGAGGAAGACACAAAGAGATGGAAAAATATTCCATGCTCATGGATTGGCAGAATTAATATTGTGAAAATGTCAATGTTACCCAGGGCAATTTACACGTTCAATGCAATCCCTATCAAAATACCATGGACTTTCTTCAGAGACTTAGAACAAATTATTTTAAGATTTGTGTGGAATCAGAAAAGACCCCGAATAGCCAGGGGAATTTTAAAAAGGAAAACCATATCTGGGGGCATCACAATGCCAGATTTCAGGTTGTACTACAAAGCTGTGGTCATCAAGACAGTGTGGTACTGGCACAAAAACAGACACATAGACCAATGGAACAGAATAGAGAACCCAGAAATGGACCCCTGAACTTTATGGTCAACTAATATTCGACAAAGGAGGAAAGACGATCCACTGGAAGAAAGACAGTCTCTTCAATAAATGGTGCTGGGAAAATTGGTCATCCACATGCAGAAGAATGAAACTGGACCACTCTCTTGCACCATACACAAAGATAAACTCAAAATGGATGAAAGATTTAAATGTGAGACAAGACTCCATCAAAATCCTAGAGGAGAACACAGGCAACACCCTTTTTGAACTTGGCCACAGTAACTTCTTGCAAGATACATCCACGAAAGCAAAAGAAACAAAAGCAAAAATGAACTATTGGGACTTCATCAAGATAAGAAGCTTTTGCACAGCAAAGGTTACAGTCAACAAAACTCAAAGACAACCTACAGAATGGGAGAAGATATTTGCAAATGACGTATCAGATAAAGTGCTAGTTTCCAAGATCTATAAAGAACTTCTTAAACTCAACACCAAAGAAACAAACAATCCAATCCTGAAATGGGCAAAAGTCATGAACAGATCTCACAGAGGAAGACATAGACATGGCCAACACGCACATGAGAAAATGCTCTGCATCACTTGCCATCAGGGAAATACAAATCAAAACCACAATGAGATACCACCTCACACCAGTGAGAATGGGGAAAATTAACAAGGCAGGAAACAACAAATGTTGGAGAGGATGCGGAGAAAAGGGAACCTTCTTACACTGTTGGTGGGAATGTGAACTGGTGCAGCACTCTGGAAAACTGTGTGGAGGTTCCTCAAAGAATTAAAAATAGACCTGCCTTATGACCCAGCAATTGCACTGTTAGGGATTTACCCCAAAGATTCAGATGCAATGAAACGCCGGGACAGCTGCACCCCGATGTTTCTAGCAGCCATGTCCACAATAGCCAAACTGTGGAAGGAGCCTCGGTGCCCATCGAAAGATGAATGGATAAAGAAGATGTGGTTTATGTATACAATGGAATATTACTCAGCCATTAGAAACGACAAATACCCACCATTTGCTTCAACGTGGATGGAACTGGAGGGTATTATGCTGAGTGAAGTAAGTCAATCGGAGAAGGACAAACAGTGTATGTTCTCACTTATTTGGGGAATATGAATAATAGTGAAGGGGAATATAAGGGAAGGGAGAAGAAATGTGTGGAAAATATCAGAAAGGGAGACAGAACATAAAGACTTCTAACTCTGGGAAATGAACTAGGGGTGGTAGAAGGGGAGGAGGGCAGGGGGTGGGGGTGAATGGGTGACGGGCACGGAGGGGGACACTTGATGGGATGAGCACTGGGTGTTATTCTGTATGTTGGTAAATTGAACACCAATAAAAATTAATTTATTAAAAAAAATAAATAAATGGTGCTGGGAAAATTGGACATCCACATGCAGAAGAATGAAACTAGACCACTCTCTTTCACCACACAAAGATAAACTCAAAATGGATGAAAGATTTAAATGTGAGACAAGATTCCATCAAAATCCTAGAGGAGAACACAGGCAACACCCTTTTTGAACTCGGCCACAGTAACTTCTTGCAAGATACATCCACGAAGGCAAAAGTAACAAAATCAAAAATGAACTATTTGGACTTCATCAAGATAAGAAGCTTTTGCACAGCAAAGGTTACAGTCAACAAAACTAAAAGACAACCTACAGAATGGGAGAAGATATTTGCAAATAACATATCAGATAAAGGGCTAGTTTCCAAGATCTATAAAGAACTTATTAAAGTCAACAGCACAGAACAAACAATCCAATCATGAAACGGACAAAGGACATGAAGAGAAATCTCACAGAGGAAGACATAGACATGGCCAACACGCACATGAGAAAATGCTCTGCATCACTTGCCATCAGGGAAATACAAATCAAAACCACAATGAGATACCACCTCACACCAGTGAGAATGGGGAAAATTAACAAGGCAGGAAACCACAAATGTTGGAGAGGATGTGGAGAAAGGGGAACCCTCTTATACTGTTGGTGGGAATGTGAACTGGTGCAGCCACTCTGGAAAACTGTGTGGAGGTTCCTCAGAGAGTTAAAAATAGACCTGCCCTACGACCCAGCAATTGCACTGTTGGGGATTTACCCCAGAGATTCAGATGCAATGAAACACCGGGACACCAGCACCCCGATGTTTCTAGCAGCAATGTCCACAATAGCCAAACTGTGGAAGGAGCCTCGGTGCCCATCACAAGATGAATGGATAAAGAAGATGTGGTCTATGTATACAATGGAATATTCCTCAGCCATTAGAAACCACAAATACCCACCATTTGCTTCGACGTGGATGGAACTGGAGGGTATTATGCTGAGTGAAGTAAGTCAATCGGAGAAGGACAAACATTATGTGGTCTCATTCATTTGGGGAATATAAATAATAGTGAAAGGGAATAGAAGGGAAGGGAGGTGAAATGGGTAGCAAATATCAGAAAGGGAGACAGAATATAAGACCCCTAACTCTGGGAAACAATCTAGTGGTGGTAGAAGGGGAGGACGGCGGGGGATGGGGGTGAATGGGTGACGGGCACTGAGGTGTGCACTTGATGGGATGAGCACTGGGTGTTATTCTATATGTTGGCAAACTGAACAACAATAGAAAATCAATTTATGGAAGATAAAATCATTCATTTAAGTGATAATTTTTGTTTGCTTTATACCTACATCACACAATACAATAAACATGAAAATTTTTCCGTAAGTATAGTAACAAAATAAGAATTATAAATTATTCCTGAGATCCCTGACTTAAATATCTAGTCAATCAAAATAAGAAGCATAATTACAGAGGAGGGTTATTATAAAAATGAAAACAAAACATTATGATTTTATTTAGCCTTAAGTCTACATTTACTAGTTATGTTATTAGAAACTCATCTAACCATGAATCTCTTATACTTATGTTCTTTTGAATGAGTGCAAGTTACATTGTACGTGTCAATCTTTCTTGCACATGGATGCTAATTTGACTTGAGATAGAATTATTAGGTCATAATCTTATTTTTCTCCTCATAACTCTATGGGTGCATTTCACTTATAATTCAAAATTAAAACTTTTTTAGTTAGAAATAAATATTACATTGTATAACATTTAAGAGTATGGCCAACTCTAAATTTTTAGAGCAAAGAGTAACTTGTTTTGAGTGATATTTACCTTGAAAAAGCAGTATGTCTCACAAGTCTAACTTTGAGAATGAAGGGAGATGTATCAGGTAGCCTAGAAAAAGGGATTATTCTTGATGTGGAAATGTCAAATTGTCTAGTCAGCACACAGCGAGGCATAAATGTTAAATACTGCTACCTTCTTGCAGGTAGTTTAGGAACTAAGTAAGTCAGTCACATAAGGAGACTGTATAGCTAGTTATGCACACTTTCCAGAAAAAAAAATGCATCCAACTATTAAGAGTCTGTAACACAATCATTTTGGGAAACTGGAGGAAGGCATCTGACATTCTCAGGCCAGATCTACAAGGTGTGAACTGGATACCCTAATGCTTTGTAATGCCTATTGACCTATCTTGCCACTGTTCTCTCTGATCTTTTAATGAAATCTTTTGAATGTTTAAAAATTAGTGCAATAATATGGTTATTGACAAAAAGAAGCACCCCTTTGACAGGACTCAGTGTTGAATTCTATAGATGTCTGATGGTTTGGTGAAAAAAAGTTTTGAAGAACATGGTCATTGTTTTAATGTGTAATAGAAGAAAATAAGATTAAAAAGAAATGATATTGTCTAATAAGCATATCAAAGCTGGAACAATGGAGAAAATGAAGCAATCTTGAAATTTTAAAGAAAAATGGAATAAAAATAGTGAAAATTCTGCATATAGTTTACAAAACTAAGAATAAAAACAGTTTGAAAAAATATTGTTAAATGAAGGTTTGCAAAAATCACCATTAGGGTAAGCAGAATATATATTTGCTGGCATTAGTGTTTTAGAGTATTATATGTGTTTGGCTCCAATAAATGGAAGGAAAAAGAGGCAGAATCTGATAAATTTGTTTGGAATAACAAGGACACAATCAAGAGGGGCAACTAGCATAAGAGGAAGAGGCTTTAATATCATCATTGTAATTCAGTGTGTTTGTATATATGATGAAGTCATTTTTGAATCTGTGTGGGGAAAGTTATATTTTAATATCAGTTTTATTTAGAACTCAAAAAAATTGTAAAACAGCCTTTAAATTTTACCCTCCTATTACAAAATTAGGCACAAAGTGCTCTGAAAATATTTTTTTGAAAAAGAGAAATTGACAATAGGTTAAAAAAATTCTTCCATTAATGAGAATCAGTATAACAAAGACATTAGTCATATAGAATCTGGAGGCATCTGCTTGAATTCAAACCCAATTTCACTTACTAGAAGGATTATTTTGGATAATATGTATATTTGCTCATATTTTTCTCACTTACAAAGTTGGGGTTGCTTATACTACCTGTTTTCATAAGCTTACTATTAGTTTAAAATAAAAAAAATATGTGAAGCACTTAAAACAGTGACTGAGCTCATAACTATTATGTAAGTCTTTCATTCATTTCAGTATTTTCATCATGAATAAAGAAAAATATGTTGAGGCCCCTGGGTGTTCCAGTGGTTGAGTCTCTGGCTTTGGCTCAAGTCATGATCCTGGGGTCCTCGGACCGAGTCCCATATCAGGCTCCCCAAAGGGACCCTGCTTCTCCCTCTGCCTGTGTTTCTGCCTCTCTCCCTATGTCTCTCATAATAAAATAAATAAAATCTTAAGAAAAGAAATAGTAAAGTCTTTTACTATGGTAACTGGTATATTGAAGTAAAGACAGAGAGGACTATACACTTGATAATTTGAAAAGTAGAAAAGAGTAGGAAAAATACAAAACCTGATCCAATAGAATGAAAAGAAGAAGGAGAAAATAAAATAAAATAGATCACTCAGAGGCTGAAAGATCTTTCAGAAGAAACCAGACTTTCACAAAGCAGCACATGGAGAAAAATAGTAGAATGTTAGAAGGATGAGAGAAAAAACTGGTAGGAGAAGGCTATAGAAAGTGGGTAGGGATAGGAGAGTAAGACTATTCATTGGTAGTGATGAATATTCAATAGAAAAATACTTTGGAGATCATTTGGCTGAGATTATGTTTTAAAAAACTGAAAAGTACTATCTTAAAGCAGAAGGAAATCTATTAAAAATTCATGGTATCACAAGAAAGATAATGTTTTGGAGAGTAAAAATACAGTTTAACATTGCAAGGAGTTAAAATGGCATAACAAGTGCTCTCGAATTTAGAAGCCCTAATCTCCAAATCAAATAAAACTAAGTGTTACATATTTAGTAATCCTGCATATCAACAGAAGAACAATATTTCAACTATAATGAGCCTCGATTTCCTCATCTAGGGACGCCTGAGTGGCTCAGTGGTTTGGCGTCTGCCTTCAGCCCAGGAGGTGATCCTGGAGATCCGGAATTGAGTCCCACATCAGGCTCCCTGCATGGAGCCTGCTTCTCTCTCTCTCTCTGCCTCTCTCTCTGCCTGTGTCTCTGCCTCTCTCTCTGTATCTCTCATTAATAAAAAAAAAAAATAAAATAAATTTCCTCATCTACAAAATGAAGATAAAATATCTTAATCAGGATAGTATCATAAATATCAAATATGATAACAGATAATAATAGCCAGGAAAACAATAAGAATACAAAGTACTATAAGTAATATCAATAAATCATTAATGGGCAATGAAAGTATAGAATAATAAGATCAAAGAATAAAATATAAGAAAGACAATAATAATAAAACTAAGTTGAGTTTATAAAATATTAATGACATTTATATTTAGAAATTTTATCTAAATCAAAAAGAATCTAAGTATGTTAATATTCTTCATAATTAAAAACCCATGAGTAATAAATAACATTTGATATCTGAAAACACTTAAACATTTTATTTATTTATAATTTTTAAAGATTTTATTTATTTATTCATGAGAGACACAGAGAGAGAGAAGCAGAGACACAGGCAGAGGGAGAAGAAGGCTCCATGTGGGGAGCCTGATGTGGGACTAAATCCCTGGAACTTCAGGATCATGCCCTGAGTGAAAGTCAGATGCTTAACCGCTGAGTCACCCAGGCGTCCCATACTTAAACATTTTAAAGTTCTAATTAAATACATTGGATAAATAGGTACTAAATTCTCAAACCGAAGAACTAGGGCAATTAACAGGTGAAATGATAGCTACAGTAGTTGAAAATAATACGACTTTGAAGATAAGGTGTAAAATATAAATTATCACATAATGAGCAGTAGCACAAAAGTAAGGGAGAAAGAAACATTGTTTTTGAAGGATTCTGAGGACATTCTTTGGAGATATTTCAATAATTTAGTGAAACTTTTAGGAACATAAGGGTTCTTTTTCTTTAAGAAGCTTTGACAAATTAATATACTCATCATTACAGTAAATATAGTGAAGATACTAATTTCTCCAAGTTTCTTTTTTATATGTATATGTTTTTATTGAAGTTTGATTAGCCAACATATACTATAACACCCCATGCTCATCCAGTCAAGTGCCCCCTCAGTGCCAGTCACCCAGTTACCCCATCCCCACACCCACCTTCCCTTCCACTACCCCTTGTTTGTTTTCCAGAGCTAGGAGTCTCTCATGGTTTGTCACCCTCTCTACTTTTTCCGACTCATATTCTCTCCTTTCCCCTATAATCCCTTTCAGTATTTCTTATATTCTCTGAATGAATGAAACCATATGATAATTGTCCTTCTCCAATGGACTTACTTCACTCAGCATAATATCCCCTGTTCCATTCATGTTGAAGCAAATGGTGGGTATTCCTTCTTTGTGATGGCTGAATAATATCCCATTATATATATGGACCACATCTTTATCCATTCATCTTTCGATGGACACAGAGGCTCCTTCCACAGTTGGGCTATTGTGGATGTTACTGCTATGAACATTGTGGGGAAGGTGTCCCAGCATTTCATTGCATCTGTATCTTTGGGGTAAGTCTCCAGGTTTGCAATTGCTGGGTCATACAGTAGCTATTTTTAGCTCTTTGAGGAACCTCCACACAGGTTTCCAGAGTGGCTGCACAAGTTCACATTTCTACCAACAGTGCAAGAGGGTTCTCCTTTATCCACATCCTCTCCAACATTTGCTGTTCCTGTCTTGTTAATTGTCACGATTCTCACTGGTGTGAGGTGGTATCTCATTGTGGTTTTGATTTGTATTTCCCTGAAGTTCATTTTTGCTTTTGTTTCTCTTGCCTTCATTGATGTATCTTGCAAGAAGTTGCTGTGGCCAAGTTCAAAAAGGGTGTTGCCTGTGTTCTCCTCTAGGATTTTCATAGATTCTGGTCTCACATTTAGATCTTTCATCCATTTTGTGTTTATCTTTGTGCATGGTGTACGAGAACGGTCTAGTTTAATTCTTCTGCATGTGGCTATCTAATTTTCCCAACACCATTTATTGAAAAAACTGTCCTTTTTCCAGTGGACAGTCTTTCCTGATTTGTCAAATATTAGTTGACCATAGAGTTGAGGGAACATTTCTGGGTTCTCTATTCTGTTCCACTGATCTGTGTGCCAGTTTTCGTTCTGGCACCACACTGTCTTGATGATCACGGCTTTATAGTACAACTTGAAATCCAGCATTCAGATGCCCCCCAAATTGGTTTTCTTTTTCAATATTCCCCTGGCAATTCAGGGTCTTTCTGATTAAACACACATCTTAAGATTATTTGTTCCAACACTCTGAGGAAAGTCCATGGAATTTTGATAAGAATTGCATTGAATGTGTAAATTGCCCTGGGTAGCTTTGACATTTTCACAATATTAATTCTTCCAATCCATGAGCATGGAATATTTTTCCATCTCCTTGTGTCTTCCTCAATTTCTTTCAGAAGTGTTCTGTAGTTTTTAGGGTATTGATCCTTTACCTCTTTGGTTAGGTTTATTCCTAGGTATCTTATATTTTGGGTGCAATTGTAAATGGGATTCACTCCTTAATTTCACTTTCTTCAGTCTCATTGTTAGTGTATAGAAATTCTGCTGATTTCTGGGCATTGATTTTGTATCCTGCCACATTGCTGAATTGCTGGATGTGTTCTAGCCATCTTGGGGTGGAGTCTTTTGGGTTTTCTATGTACAGTATCATGTCATCTGTGAAGAGGGAGAGTTTGACTACTTTGATGATTTGAATGCCCTTGATTTCTTTTTTGTTGTCTGATTGCTGAGGCTAGGACTTCTAGTACTATGTTGAATAGCAGTAGTGAGAGTGGACATCCCTGTCATCTTCTTAATCTTAGGGGACTCTGATTTTTCCCCATTGACAATGATATTCACTGTGGACTTTCATAGATGACTTTTAGGATGCTGAGAAATGTTCCCTCTATTCCTACACTGTGAAGAGTTGTGATCAGGAATGGATGCTGTATTTTTCTCAAATGTTTTCTCTGCATCTAATGAGAAGATTGTATGTTGATGTGATTTATCATGTTGATTATTTTAGGAGTGTTAAAACACCCTTGCATCCCAGGGATAAATCCCATTTTGTCAGGTGAATAATTCTCTTAATGTACTTTTGGATCTTGTTGACTAGTATCTTGGTGAGAATTTTTGCATCCGTGTTCACCAGGAATATTGCTCTATAATTCTCCTTTTTGGCGAAGTCTTTATCTTCTTTTGGAATCAAGGTGATACTGGTCTCATAGAATGGGTTTGGAAGTATTCCCTCCCTTTCGATCCTTCGGAACAGTTTTAGTAGAATAGGTATTATTTCTTCTTTAAACGTTTGATAGAATTCCCCTGGGAAGCCATTTGGCCTAGACTTATGTGTCCTGGGAGGTTTTTGATGACTGCTTCAATTTCTTCCTGGTTTTTGGCCTGTTCAGGTTTTCTGTTTCTTCCCGTTCCAGTTTTGGTCATTTGAAATTTTTCAGAAATACGTCCATTTCTTTTCAATTGCCTAATTTGTGGCATATAGCTGCTCATATACATTTTTATTTTTTTATTTTTATTTTATATTTTTAAAAATTTTATTTATTTATGATAGTCAGAGAGAGAGAGAGAGAGAGAGGCACAGAGACATAGGCAGAGGGAGAAGCAGGCTCCATGCACTGGGAGCCCGAAGTGGGATTCGATTCTGGGTCTCCAGGATTGCGCCCTGGGCCAAAGGCAGGCGCTAAACCGCTGCGCTACCCAGGGATCCCTCATATACATTTTTAAATTCGATTGTATTTCTTTGGTAGTTGTGATCTCTCCTCTTTCATTCATGATTTTATTAATTTGAGTGTTTTATCTTTTCTTTTTTCTTTTTTTTTATCTTTTCTTTTTAATAAGGCTGGCTAGGAGTTTATCTATCCTATTAATTCTTTCAAAGAACCAGCTCCTGGTTTCATTGATCTGTTCTACAGTTCTTCTAGTAACTATTTCATTGACTTCTGCTCTAATCTTTGTTATCTCTCTTCTTTTGCTTGGTATATGCTTTTTTTTGCTGTTCTTTCTCCAATTCCTTTAGGTGCAAGGTTAGCCTGCATATTTGAGTTTTTTTCCCAGTTTGTTGAGGGATGCTTTTATTACGATGTATTTCCTTCTTAGGTCCACTTTTGCTGTATCCCAAAGATTTTGAAAGGTTGTAATTTCATTTTCCTTAGTTTCCATGAATCTTTAATTCTTCTCTAATTTCCTGGTTGATCCATTCATCTTTTAGTAGGATGCTTTTTAACCTCCACGCGTTTGAGTTTCTTCCATTTTTCTCCTTGGGATTGAGTTCTAGTTTCAAAGAATTGTGGTCTGAAGATACGCAGGGGACAGTATCAATCTTTTGGTATAGGTTCAGACCCAATTTGTGACCCAGTATATGGTGTATTCTGGAGAAAGTTCCATGTGCACTTGAGAAGAATGTGTATTCAGTTGTGTTAGATGCAATGTTCTGTTTATATATGTGAAAGAAATCCATCTGGTCCAGTGTATCATTCAAGGCATTTTTTTTTTTTTTTGGTGATGTGCTCAGAAGATCTGTCATTTGAAGAAAGTGTCATTTTGAAGTCCCCTACTATTATTGTATTATTATCTAAATATGTCTTTACTTTGGTTATTAATTGATTGACATGCTTGGCAGCTCCCACATTAGGGGCATAAATATTCATGACTGTTAGGTCTTCTTGTTGGATAGACCCTTAAGTATGATATAGTGTCCCTCTCTATCTCTGACTACACTCTTTGGGATAAACTTTAGTTTATTGGATTTGAGGATTGCTATCCCAGCTTTCTTTTGAGGACCATTTGAATGGTAAATGGCTCTCCACACATTGTTTCAGGCTAGAGGTGTCCTTAGGTCTAAAATGAGTCTCTTGTAGGCAGCAAAAAGATGGGTCTTGCTTTTTTATCCAGTCTGAAACCCTGTGTCTTTTGGTGGGATCCTTTCACCATTCACGTTCATAGTTACTATTGAAAGATATGAATTTAGTGTCATCTTAATACCTATTTAGTCCCTGGTTTTGTGGATTATTTATTTGGGCATCCTCTTTCTTTTACAGGGTCGTCCTTAATATTTCTTGCAGAGCTGGTTGGGTGGTCATGTATTGTTTCAGTTTCTGCCTATCTTGGAAGCTCTTTATCTTTCCTTCCATTCTGAATGAGAGCCTTTCTGGAGAAAGTATTCTTGGCTGCCGTTCTTCTCATTTAGGACCCTGAATATATCCTGCCAGCCCTTTCTGGCCTGCCATGTCTCTGTGGAGAGGTCTGCTGTTAATCTGATATCTTTCCCCATATATGTTAAGAATCTTTTCTCTCTCACTGCTTTAAAAAACTTCTCTTTATCTTTGGAATTTGCCAGTTTCACTATTAAGTGTTGAGGTGTTGAACAGTTTTTATTGATTTGAGGGGGGACCTCCCTATCTCCCGGAATTGGATGCCTGTTTCCCTCCCCAAATTAGGGAAGTTCTCAGCTATGATTTGTTCAAATATGCTTTTTGGCCCTCTGTTCCTTTCAGGGTTTTCTAGAACCCCAATTATATGCAGAATCTTCTTTCTGAGGCTGTCATTTATTCCCTTTAACCTTTCCTCATGGTCTCTCAATAGTTTTTCTCTTTTTTCCCTCAGCTTCCTTCCTTGCCATCAACTGTCTTCTATGTAGCTCACTCTTTCTTCTACCGTTAACCCTCTTCGTTAGGATGTCCAGTTTGGATTGCATCTCACTTACTTGATTTTTAAGTTCAGCCTGATTAGATCTAAATTCTGCATTCATGAAGTCACTAGAGTCCTTTATCCTTTTCTCCAGAGCCACCAGTAGCTTTATAATTGTGCTTCTGAATGGCTTTCTGATATTGGATTGTAATCCATATTCTGTAACTCTGTCGCAGAGAGTACTCTTTCTGATTCTTTCTTTTGTGGTGAATTCTTCCTTCTAGTCATTTTGTTCAATGAAGAGTGGCTCTATGAGAGGACTGAATCAAGAATATCAACCACGACCTAAGTAAATTTCTCCCTAGATGATTCTTTATGGGTTGGTGGGAGTTTTTCACCTCCCCTTCTTTGTCATTCATTCTCAACAGCTGGAGGGGTAATCACAGAAGGGACTGGAGAGGTGGCAGTGGGTACAAGGGCAGCAGCTGCTGCAGCTGCCTCTGGCTGAGGTGTGGTGCCTCCTGCTCTCTACAAGTTTCTTTGTTCCCATTTGTATTCCCCATTTTTCCCTTTCCCCACCACTTCCGCATTTCTCAGGCATCAACCAATTTGCATCTGTCACTATAGATTAGTGTGAATTTTCTAGAATTTTATAGAAATGGAATTTTACTGTACACTTTTTTCATCTAGTTTCTTTTACTCAGTATAATTATTTTGAGATCCACATCTGGAAAGCATGTATTACTAGTTCATTCTTTGTTGTTGTTGAGTATTATTTCATCATATAAATATGCCTTTAAATGTTATTAATTTCATTTTTTTCATTTATCCTCATTTGGATGTTTCCCATTGGGCTATTACAAATAAAGCTTCTATGAATATTCATGCATAAATTTTTATATGCACATATGCTTTTATCCTTTTGGATAAATACCTAGGATTTAAATAACTAGATCATATGATGGCTGTATATTCAACTTTAAAAAAAGCACTATCTTTTCTACAAGTGTTATAATATTTATATTTCACAAAAAGCATGTGAGCCCCAGTTTCTCCATATACTTACCAATACTTACAACTCTTTTGAACACACCCATTCCAATATTTGGCAATGGTATTGCAATACATATGTGTATGTGTATTATTGTTTATTGTTGAGGACTTTACTGAGATATAATTACAGACACATAATACACTAATTTTAAGTATACACATTAATGTATGTCAGTAAATTCACAAAGTTGGGCAACCATCACTATGATCCAATTTCAATAATTCCCTCCTCTGATCCTTTAAGCACTTTTGAAATCATTCTCTGTCACCACCTTCTGCCCTAAACAAATGATAATCAACTATCTATTTTTATAGATTTGCCTTTTATTGAAATTTCCTAAGAATGGACTCATATGTAGTCTTTTGTGTCTGCCTACTTTTCTTTTCAAGATTCGTTTGTTTGTTTGTTTATTTATTTGAAAGAAAGAGAAAGAGCAGGAGACAGGCAGAAGAAGAGGGAGAGAGAAACCCAAGCTTACTCTGCAGAGCTCAGAGCCCAAGATGGGGTTCTATGTCACAACCCTGAGATCTTGACCTTAGACTAAACCAAGAGTTGGATGCTCAACCAACTGTGCCACCTAGGCATCCTATGTCTGCCTACTCTCAATTCACATATATATTTATTTAGTTTCATCCATATTGTAATATACTATCAAACACTTTATCCTTTTTTATTGCTTCATGGTATTTTATTGCATGTGTATATGACCTTTTGTTAAAGGAATAGGCTAAAATGCAAAATAAAAATCACTGTTTATCTTGAAATAAAATTAAATACTTCATGAATTGATACATTTTTAGTTAATTACTAAAATTCTACGAAAAATGATTTTGACAGTTTTGACCAATGTTCTGATTGCTTTGTGGAGGAGTGGGTATTTGGAGGTCCTTGTTGCACCAATTATGAAGTTCTATTTCTTATATAATAAATTTATATTGGCAAACTGTTCTTAAACAGTAAAATAGCACCATTATATATATTTTACTAGCAATGCAAGATTGCTCAATATTGTTTTTAATTGCATTTCCCTACCTAATGACTAACATGGTTTGTCATGTTCACATGTTTATTTGCCATCCCCCAAACTGTTTTTACAAAATTTCTGCTAAAATGTTTTGGTCTTTTATTTTTAACTTAGGCCATTTGTTTTTCTTATTATATAGTTTTTAGAGTACTAGTAATATACATTTTTTTATAATCTAAGTGAAATTTTAAATGATATTATTATGCTACATATGTTTAAGACCCTTATAATGCTGTATTACCTATTTGTGCCTCACACTTCAGTGTTATTATTCTCAGACTTTTCATTTTTCATGTGTTATAAATACATAAACACAACTACCTATTTGATTTCATGGATTAATCTTCTTTAAGGCAATTAAGAACATGGAAACATTTTTATTTTACCCTCATTTTCAGCACTCTTCATTTCTTTAATTAGATGCAGGTTTTGACCTATATCATATTCTTTTTATGTGAAGAATATTATTTCTTGTAGACTATGTCTGAAAGCAATGAATATCCTCAGTTTGATTTTCTAAGAAAGAAATTATTCTCTCTTAGATTTGTTATACACTCCAAGGAGAATACAAATTGAACGATACACACATCTTCAAGGAATTTATTATGTAGTGAACTAATTATACATAAGTAAAAGGTTAAAATAAGAAATGACTGTGACTATTAAGAAGTGTCAGTAAAATTATTTCATCAGCGAGGCCAAAATACATTTCCTAAAAAAACATTAAAAAAAAACAGCAATAGGAGCAACAATGAATAAAGCAAAAAAAAAAAAATTGAAACAATGATGAACTCATTATTTTTAGGTAGATTGTATATTTACATATGAATACATTTTTAGTTTTGCAGAGGCTATCATCAAGGACAAAAAGGCAAAAACCATGGAGGATCCCCCACAGAAAGAACAGCCAAAAGTCTTACCCTTTGAAATGTATTCAAACTGTAAGGTAAAACAACTACAAGAGTTTTGTCAATATATAATCTGTCATTGCCTTTTCCTGGGAAGAACTGTTCTAATCTTGAGTTAATGTCTTCTTTTTGGAATATTAAAATGTCTTTTGCACCATGGTCACTAAAGTGGGTGTCAGTTTTTCAGCTTGCCTTATGTTCTTTCCCTTCAGCATTCATACTTGGCTAAATTAAATTGCCAATTTGCCGGCTGCCTCAGAATCCCAGAACTGCTTGTATAAGTGTGTATGTATGTATTTTTCTTTTAAACTGACTGCAGAAATAGAAATACTTGGAATTTGGGCATTTGAAAATACTCATCTGGGAAAACAGTAAGTATACTTATGCTGTAGTGTTATCACTAGTATAGTTTATGTTTCAGAAATATATATGAAAAGTATGAATATTAAGGAAAATGCTTGTTAAGTATTTGAAAGAAGGAAAAAACTGAGAATTTTCCTTCTTTTTTTTGGTGCAAAAAGATGGTTTTATTAAGGCAGTGGTGAAAATTTTCTGTTCTTTAAGATAGTTGAGTCCAATTCTATAGGCCACGACTGATCCTGTATCACAAGATATACATAACTGGAATGACCAGGGGAAAATGAAGGAACAGCAGCATATTTTTTGTAGTTTACATGTTAGATTCTTCATAATTTCCTATTCATCCTGCCTGAACAGTATTATTTATTTCCATGCTGCAACTACATTATATTAACAACTATCAATCTGTATTCCCAACTCCAATGTTCCTTCTAAGTCTGATTATTGTATTTCCAAATGTCTATTAGATATCTTTAATGATTATCCCATAGGTATATGAACATCAACAGTGTTCAAACAAACTCATTAACCTGCTAGCTTCTAATAGATACCCTCTTAAAATGGTATTATATGGCATCACCAGTCATTTAGCTTCCTGAACAAGAAAACCTGATGCTAGTCATATATTCACTATGATCAGTCTCCAAATCCAATATGGCATTAAATCAAGTTATGCATAAATCCTAAATATCTATCAAATTCATTATCTCTTTACAAATCCATTGTTAATATCATAGTTCCTGTTCTCATTAACTATTTCCTTTACTATTTAGATAGCCTTTAACTAGCTTTACTTTTCACCAGTGTCTCCTAACTTTAGTCCATTCACATTCCACAAGATTTATTTTTGTGAAAAATCATTTACTTGCTGCATGACTTTTGGCATTTCCCCTTTGCCTACAGCTAAATTTTCAGCCTCCTAAGAAACGTATTTAATGGCATTTATGATCTGTTTCTAAATTTATTCTGACAATTCTGATTTTGACCCTTTCACTCTAGCTATTCTATGATAATGCCATCATTACATATGACCCTTCACCAATACTACTCAACTTAGAATGTATACTGTCTCATATAAAACAAATTCTTTGCATGTTGGAACCATCTTAAGTGCCATCACTTCATTCAAAGCCATCCTTATCTCCTTCATAGTCATACTCTTATTTATACATTATGTTTTAGCACTTTTCAGCATGTATTAAAATTATTAACATCTTGCATTATACTTTAATCTCTGCAAAGAATAAATGGAATTTTTCATTTTATCTTTTCAGTTTGGCAACAATTGCCAACAAGTAAGAGATATGTAATAAGTGTTTGTTGAATGAATTGTAGAAATACCAATCCTATTTTATTATCACCCTATCTTATCTTATTACTTATCCATCATTAAGATTTATCATCTAATCAGGCTATGTCATGGGTCAGCAACTGTGCCAAATTTTAGCATATATAATCTCATTGAATCTGCCACAATGTCACTAACAGGTCATATGTTTATATCCATTTTACATATTAGGGAAGGGGAATTCAATATTTTATTCAAGGTTATACAGGCCTTTTGATAGCAAAATCTGTGTTCTTTGTCTCAATACCATTTACTGCCTTATAAATAATAAATTCCAATATGCTTCCAAAGATCAACTTTACACTTCACTAACTTGGCTTGGGAAAAGAAAATAATGACCTATAGGTGAAAGGGTTCATAAACTATTGAATAACAAACATTTTAAATCATTGCAGAAAAATAGAAAAGAAACATTTGGGCAGCCCTGGTGGCCCAGCGGTTTAGCGTTGCCTTCGGCCTGGGGTGTGATCCTGGAGACCCTGGATTGAGTGCCATGTCAGGCTCCCTGCATGTAGCCTGCTTCTTCCTCTGCCTGTGTCTCTGCCTCTCTCTCTCTCTCTCTCTCTCTGTGCGTGTCTGTCATAAATAAATAAAATCTTAAAAAAAAAAAGAAAAGAAACCTTTGTCTTAAACTATTTAATATTCTTTATAGACCTTGGACACATCACTTAGACTTTTTGGACTTCTTTAAACATTATTTCATTATATTCTGAGAATAAAATGAAATAATTATATATTTCAATATATTTATTATAATTAGTGTTATTATCACATGGTACTTTTGGGGGGGAGGTTTTTTATTATTATTTTTTTTTATTATATTTTTTTTATAAATTAATTTTTATTGGTGTTCAATTTACCAACATACAGAATAACACCCAGTGCTCATCCCGTCAAGTGTCCCCTTCCGTGCCCGTCACCCATTCACCCCCACCCCCCGCCCTCCTCCCCTTCCACCACCCCTAGTTCATTTCCCAGAGTTAGGAGTCTTTATGTTCTGTGTCCCTTTCTGATATCTCCCACACATTTCTTCTCCCTTCCCTTATATTCCCCTTCACTATTATTCATATTCCCCAAATAAGTGAGAACATACACTGTTTGTCCTTCTCCGATTGACTTACTTCACTCAGCATAATACCCTCCAGTTCCATCCACGTTGAAGCAAATGGTGGGTATTTGTTGTTTCTAATGGCTGAGTAATATTCCATTGTATACATAGACCACATCTTCTTTATCCATTCATCTTTCGATGGGCACCGAGGCTCCTTCCACAGTTTGGCTATTGTGGACATGGCTGCTAGAAACATCGGGGTGCAGGTGCCCCGGCGTTTCATTGCATCTGAATCTTCGGGGTAAATCCCTAACAGTGCAATTGCTGGGTCGTAGGGCAGGTCTATTTTTAATTCTTTGAGGAACCTCCACACAGTTTTCCAGAGTGGCTGCACCAGTTCACATTCCCACCAACAGTGTAAGAGGGTTCCCTTTTCTCCGCATCCTCTCCAACATTTGTTGTTTCCTGCCTTGTTAATTTTCCCCATTCTCACTGGTGTGAGGTGGTATCTCATTGTGGTTTTGATTTGTATTTCCCTGATGGCAAGTGATGCAGAGCATTTTCTCATGTGCATGTTGGCCATGTCTATGTCTTCCTCTGTGAGATTTCTCTTCATGTCTTTTGCCCATTTCATGATTGGATTGTTTGTTTCTTTGGTGTTGAGTTTAATAAGTTCTTTATAGATTTTGGAAACTAGCCCTTTATCTGATATGTTATTTGCAAATATCTTCTCCCATTCTGTAGGTTGTCTTTGAGTTTTGTTGACTGTATCCTTTGCTGTGCAAAAGCTTCTTATCTTGATGAAGTCCCAATAGTTCATTTTTGCTTTTGTTTCTTTTGTTTTCGTGGATGTATCTTGCAAGAAGTTACTGTGGCCAAGTTCAAAAAGGGTGTTGCCTGTGTTCTCCTCTAGGATTTTGATGGAGTCTTGTCTCACATTTAAATCTTTCATCCATTTTGAGTTTATCTTTGTGTATGGTGCAAGAGAGTGGTCTAGTTTCATTCTTCTGCATGTGGATGACCAATTTTCCCAGCACCATTTATTGAAGAGACTGTCTTTCTTCCAGTGGATCGTCTTTCCTCCTTTGTCGAATATTAGTTGACCATAAAGTTCAGGGTCCATTTCTGGATTCTCTATTCTGTTCCATTGGTCTATGTGTCTGTTTTTGTGCCAGTACCACACTGTCTTGATGACCACAGCTTTGTAGTACAACCTGAAATCTGGCATTGTGATGCCCCCAGCTATGGTTTTCTTTTTTAAAATTCCCCTGGCTATTCGGGGTCTTTTCTGATTCCACACAAATCTTAAAATAATTTGTTCTAAGTCTCTGAAAAAAGTCCATGGTATTTTGATAGGGATTGCATTGAACGTGTAAATTGCCCTGGGTAGCATTGACATTTTCACAATATTAATTCTGCCAATCCATGAGCATGGAATATTTTTCCATCTCTTTGTGTCTTCCTCAATTTCTTTCAGAAGTGTTCTATAGTTTTTAGGGTATAGATCCTTTACCTCTTTGGTTAGGTTTATTCCTAGGTATCTTATGCTTTTGGGTGCAATTGTAAATGGGATTGACTCCTTAATTTCTCTTTCTTCAGTCTCATTGTTAGTGTATAGGAATGCCATTGATTTCTGGGCATTGATTTTGTATCCTGCCACGCTACCAAATTGCTGTATGAGTTCTAGCAATCTTGGGGTGGAGGCTTTTGGGTTTTCTATGTAGAGTATCATGTCATCGGCGAAGAGGGAGAGTTTGACTTCTTCTTTGCCAATTTGAATGCCTTTAATGTCTTTTTGTTGTCTGATTGCTGAGGCTAGGACTTCCAATACTATGTTGAATAGCAGTGGTGAGAGTGGACATCCCTGTCTGGTTCCTGATCTTAGGGGAAAGGCTCCCAGTGCTTCCCCATTGAGAATGATATTTGCTGTGGGCTTTTCGTAGATGGCTTTTAAGATATCGAGGAAAGTTCCCTCTATCCCTACACTCTGAAGAGTTTTAATCAGGAATGGATGCTGTATTTTGTCAAATGCTTTCTCTGCATCTAATGAGAGGATCATATGGTTCTTGGTTTTTCTCTTGCTGATATGATGAATCACATTGATTGTTTTACGAGTGTTGAACCAGCCTTGCATCCCGGGGATAAATCCTACTTGGTCATGGTGAATAATTTTCTTAATGTGTTGTTGGATCCTATTGGCTAGTATCTTGTTGAGAATTTTTGCATCCATGTTCATCAGGGATATTGGTCTGTAATTCTCCTTTTTGGTGGGGTCTTTGTCTGGTTTTGGAATTAAGGTGATGCTGGCCTCATAGAATGAGTTTGGAAGTACTCCATCTCTTTCTATCTTTCCAAACAGCTTTAGTAGAATAGGTATGATTTCTTCTTTAAACGTTTGATAGAATTCCCCTGGGAAGCCATCTGGCCCTGGACTCTTGTGTCTTGGGAGGTTTTTGATGACTGCTTCAATTTCCTCCCTGGTTATTGGCCTGTTCAGGTTTTCTATTTCTTCCTGCTCCAGTTTTGGTAGTTTGTGGCTTTCCAGGAATGCGTCCATTTCTTCTAGATTGCCTAATTTATTGGCGTAGAGCTGTTCATAATATGTTTTTAAAATCGTTTGTATTTCCTTGGTGTTGGTAGTGATCTCTCCTTTCTCATTCATGATTTTATTAATTTGAGTCTTCTCTCTCTTCTTTTTAATAAGGTTGGCTAATGGTTTATCTATCTTATTAATTCTTTCAAAGAACCAACTCCTGGTTCTATTGATCTGTTCCACAGTTCTTCTGGTCTCAATTTCGTTGAGTTCTGCTCGAATTTTAATTAACTCTCTTCTTCTGCTGGGCGTCGGGTCGATTTGCTGCTTCTTCTCTAGCTCCTTTATGTGTAAGGTTAGCTTTTGTATTTGAGTTCTTTCCAGTTTTTGAATGGATGCTTGTATTGCGATGTATTTCCCCCTCAGGACTGCTTTTGCTGCATCCCAAAGATTTTGAACAGTTGTATCTTCATTCTCATTAGTTTCCATGAATCTTTTTAATTCTTCCTTAATTTCCTGGTTGACCCTTTTATCTTTTAGCAGGATGGTCCTTAACCTCCACGTGTTTGAGGTCCTTCCAAACTTCTTCTTGTGATTGAGTTCTAATTTCAAGGCGTTATGGTCTGAGAATATGCAGGGGACGATCCCAATCTTTTGGTATCGGTTCAGACCCGATTTGTGACCCAGTATGTGGTCTATTCTGGAAAAAGTTCCATGTGCACTTGAGAAGAATGTGTATTCAGTTGAGTTTGGATGTAAAGTTCTGTAGATATCTGTGAAATCTATCTGGTCCAGTGTATCATTTAAAGCTCTCGTTTCTTTGGAGATGTTGTGTTTAGAAGACCTATCAAGGGTAGAGAGAGCTAGATTGAAGTCACCAAGTATAAGTGTATTATTATCTAAGTATTTCTTTACTTTGGTTAATAATTCGTTTAAGTATTTGGCAGCTCCCACATTCGGGGCATATATATTGAGGATTGTTAAGTCCTCTTGTTGGATAGATCCTTTAAGTATGATATAGTGTCCCTCTTCGTCTCTCACTACTGTCTTCGGAGTGAATTTTAGTTTATCTGATATAAGGATGGCTACCCCTGCTTTCTTTTGAGAACCATTTGAATGGTAAATGGTTCTCCAACCTTTTATTTTCAGGTTGTAGGTGTCCTTCTGTCTAAAATGAGTCTCTTGTAGACAGCAAATAGATGGGTCCTGCTTTTTTATCCAGTCTGAAACCCTGCGCCTTTTGATGGGGTCATTAAGCCCGTTCACGTTCAGAGTTACTATTGACAGATATGAGTTTAGTGTCATCATGATATCTATTTAGTCCTTGTTTTTGTGGATTGTTCCACTGAACTTCTTCTTAAAGGGGAATTTTAAGAGTCCCCCTTAAAATTTCTTGCAGAGCTGGTTTGGAGGTCACATATTCTTTCAGTTCCTGCCTGTCTTGGAAGCTCTTTATCTCTCCTTCCATTTTGAATGAGAGCCTTGCTGGATAAAGTATTCTTGGTTGCATGTTCTTCTCATTTAGGACCCTGAATATATCCTGCCAGCCCTTTCTGGCCTGCCAGGTCTCTGTGGAGAGGTCTGCTGTTACCCTAATATTCCTCCCCATGAAAGTCAGGGACTTCTTGTCTCTTGCTGCTTTAAGGATCTTCTCTTTATCTTTGGAATTTGCAAGCTTCACTATTAGATGTCGAGGTGTTGAACGGTTTTTATTGATTTTAGGGGGGGATCTCTCTATTTCCTGGATCTGAATGCCTGTTTCCCTTCCCAGATTGGGAAAGTTTTCAGCTAGGATTTGTTCAAATACATATTCTGGCCCTCTGTCCCTTTCGGCGCCCTCGGGAACCCCAATTAAACGTAGATTTTTCTTCCTTAGAGTGTCATTTATTTCCCTTAATCTGTCTTCATGGTTCTTTAATTGTTTATCTCTTTTTTCCTCAGTTTCCCTCTTTGCCATTAACTTGTCTTCTATGTCACTCACTCGTTCTTCCACCTCGTTAACCCTCGTCGTTAGGACTTCTAGTTTGGATTGCATCTCATTCAGTTGATTTTTAATTTCTGCCTGATTGGATCTAAATTCTGCAGTCATGAAGTCTCGTGAGTCCTTAATGCTTTTTTCTAGAGCCACCAGTAGCTGTATAATAGTGCTTCTGAATTGGCTTTCTGACATTGAATTGTAATCCAGATTTTGTAGCTCTGTGGGAGAGAGGGCTGTTTCTGATTCTTTCTTTTGAGGTGAGGTTTTCCTTCTAGTCATTTTGCTCAGTGCGGAGTGGCCAAAAACAAGTTGTATTGGGAGAATGAGAGAAAGAGAGAGAAGGAAAGAAAAGAGAAAAAGAAAAAAGAAAAAGAAAAGAAAAAGGAAAGAAGAGAAGAAAAAGGGAAAGAAAAAGAAAGAAAGGTGAAAAAAAAAGGGGGTGGGGGAAGCAATCAGAAATCAAAAAGAAAAGAAAAAAGAAAAGAAAAAAAAAACACGGGGGAGTATTTCTGTAGAGTTTAAGTCCCTTGACTTCCCCTGGAACTGGTCCGTCCAGCTGGTCTTCTGGGGGAGGGGCCTGTTGCGCTGATTTTCAGGTGTTAGCACTTGGGGGAGCTGCTCTGCCCCTGCCTGCTGCAGGGCTCAGCGGGGGTTGTTTACCCCGTGAGGTCTCAGGAGGATCAGCGGCAGTTGCTATGGCAACTCTGGAAGCCTGGATTCAGCCTCCGCAGGAACTACGGGGCTCGGGGCTCTCGGCTCTCCGTCCGCAGGGCCTGGAGGCTCCGGGGCGGGGCCGCTGATCTGCTCAGCTCGGGGCAGGAGCGTCCTTGCTGTCCTGGGCCCTCCCGGCCTCTGCCTGTCCCGGGGGAGGCCGGATCCTGGGCTGTGTCCCGGCGCCCTGTGCTCCGGGCCTGCGTTGTTGGATTTGCGCTCCCGCCCCGCAGCTCCCTCCCTGGAGCCGCTCCCGAGCCCCTCCGAGCTGCTCCGGTGCGTGCTGCAGCCCTTAGGGAGCTCGGCGCACTCTCCCGGGCTGCAGGTGCCTGTTAGTGTCCCCGGGAGCCCGAGGGCATCCCCGCCCTCCTGGGTCCTGCTCCAACTCCCTGCGAGCCCCTTTCCGCCCGCCCGGGAAGGTTGGTGCAGCTCCTGCTCCTCCGGGACGGGGCTCTCCTGTCCTGGGGACACTCGCCCCGGCCTCAGCCCGGCTCCTCGCGGGCCCCTCCCCCTCGGAGGCCTTTTGTTTCTTTATTTCTTTTCCCCGTCTTCCTACCTTGATAGAAGCGTGAACTCCTCTCACTGTAGCATTCCAGCTGGTCTCTCTTTAAATCTCAGGCCGAATTCGTAGATTTTCAGGATGGTTTGAAGGTTATCTAGGTAATTTGTTGGGGACAGGTGATTTGGGGACCCTACTCCTCCGCCATCTTGCCCCTCCTCTCGGGAGGTTTTTTATTAGATAAATCTGAGTTTGAATTCTATGACATAGGGCATTAACTTCTTCATGTTTATTTTCCTCATTTATAAATAAACATAATGATAAATAGCATTTACCTTGTCAAGTTGTGAGGGGATATTCAGTCACTGAAGTTGCAGCATATGTTGATTGGTACCTAATTAATGTGAGCTTCTATGCTTAATATTGCTATAATGTTATAAATATTATTTTTTATCATTTGCTGTTACCCTCATGATTTCAGAATTACTACCAAGTTAAATCATTCTTTATATATAGAGCAAATTCAAATTCTTACATTGGGAGGCCATTTTTTTCTTTTTACATAACATGACATGACCAAATTTGTGTCTCTATAGAATTGCTTTGGCATGTTCCAGATGATTTGACATGTGAGAGGAAATAATAGTGGGAGACTACAACGAAGGCTACTATAGTTTTAGTAATAATTGAGCATGGCTTATACTGTGATAGTATAGTGAATATTGTGTTCCCCTGTCTCATCTTTATGCTATCAGAGACATGAACACTCTATAAGATCATATTCTTCCAGGTCCTAGCTGGATATCTTAGGCAAGATAAAAGAAATTAAAGGTATCCAGATGGGAAAGGAAAAAGTAAAAGTATCCCTATTTGTTGATAATATAATTTTATATATAGAAAATCCTCAGGTATAGACAATTCTTAGAACTAATAAATGCAGGATCAGCAAGGAAGTATGATCCAAGATCAATTATACACAAATTTTATTTCTATATACTTGAAATGAACAACTGAAAATGTAATTAAGAGAATAATTCTGGGGCACCTGGATGGCTCAGTTGTTGAGTGTCTACCTTTGGCTCAGGTCCTGATCCTGGGATCCTGGGATGGAGTCCTATATCGGGGTCCCTGCAAGGAGCCTACTTCTCCCTCTGCCTTTGTCTCTGCCCCTCTCTCTGTGTGTCTCATGAATAATTAAAATCTTCAAAAATAATAATAATAAAAGAAGAATTCCACATACAAAGCACCAAAAATTAAAATATCTAGGACACATTTAACAAAAGTACAAGATTTGTATACTAAAAACAACAAAACATTGTTAAAAGAAATTAAAGACCTAAACATGGGGGGTAAAAAGATCACAAATTCATGGATTGGAAGACTTGACATAGTCAAGTTCTCCAGAGATACAGAACCAGTAGATTTTATATACATATAAAATATACAAATATTAAGATATATAAGGTATTAGCTTACCCAACTATAGAGGCTGAGAAGTCTCATAATCTGCTCACCGAAAGCTGAGACCCAGAAAGGCCAACAGTGTAGTTTGAAAGCTTGAGAGGCAGAAATCCAGTGTTACAGACTCCAGTTCAAGTCAGAAAACCTGAGATTCAAGAATGCTGAGGATGGAAGATTTATACACTAACTCAAACAACTAGAGAAAGATAGAATCCTCCCTTTTACTACCTTTTTCTTTCATTCAGATCCTCAGTGGACTGGGTGATGCATGTCTACAAGGAGACTGCATTTCCCCAAACTCAGTATATCAATTAAAATGCCAATCTATTGGAGCACTTGAGTGTCTCAGTGGTTAAGCACCTGCCTTTAGTTCAGGTCATGACCCTAGGATCCTGGGATTAAGCTCCATATCAGGCTCCCTGCTCACTGGGAAGCCTGTTTCTCTCCTGCTGCTCTCCCTGCTAATGTTCTATCTCTCTTGGTGTCAAATAAATAAATAAAATATTCTTAAAAATAAAATAAAATGCTAATCTCTTCCAGAACACCCTCACATACTCATAGTAATATTTAACTAGATATTTGGGTATGTCAATGTTCAGTCAAGTTGACATGTAAAATTAACTATCACAATGGAAACACTACCCAAAGTGATCTACAAGCTCAAAACAATCTCTTTCAAAATTCCAGCTACCTCTTTTGAAGACATAGACAATCTTATTATAAAGTTCATATAGAATTATAAGGGACCCAGAATAGCAAAAACAGTCCTTATAAAGACGAGCAATGTTGAAGGACTTCCAATTCCAACATTTACTACAAATCTATAAAATCAAAATATTGTGGTCTCAGCATGAGGACAGATAAATAAATCGGCAGGGCAGACTTGAGTTCCAGAAATAGTGGTTAATTGGTTTGGGATAAGAGTAAGGACACAATTCAATGGGGAGAAATAGCCTATTTAAAAAATAACATTAGGATAATTATATTTCAGGCGGCCAGGGGGCTCAGCAGTATAACGCTTCCTTCAGACCAGGGTTTGATCCTGGAGACCCAGTATTGAGTCCCACATTGGGCCCCCTGCATGGAGGCAGCTTCTCCCTCTGCCTGTGTCTCTGCCCCTCTCTCTCTTTCTGTGTTTCTCATTAATAAATAAATAAAATCTTTTTCTAAAAGGATAATTATATATCCACAAATTTAAAAATTATTTGAATGTCTATCTATAATCATTTTTAAAATTAAAAAAAGTGGATGATAGACCTAAATGCAAGAAGAAAAACTAACAGAACAAAATTGACAGAAGAAAACAGAGGCAAATCTACGACATTGGAAAGACTGTGGTTTGTAATATAAGACACCAAAAGCTTGGCAACAAAAATAAATAAATAAATAAATAAATAAATAAATAAATAAATAAATGTAATTCATCAATATATTGCCCAAGATGTCCAAGATGACAGAAGAAAAGGAGACCTTAGCTTTGCCTGGTCCCAGGAATTCAGCTAGAGAGCCATCAAATCATTCTGAATAACTGCAAACTCAACCAGAGTTCTAAGGGAAAAAAATATTGTAATTCTACAAATAGAAAAATTACCACTTTATGCAAGGTAGGAGGTGTGAAGAAATGAATCTGAGGTGATATATCAGTAGATAAACCACTGCGGAGGGACCCTCCATCAGCCAGCTACTGAAAAGTGATATAGCAGTAGAGAGCAAAATCAGAACTTTTAGAAAGTCTGTTCTGGTGAAGGACACCCCTTCCTGAAAGGCACTCAGGTGGCAAAGCAAGGCACAGTCCTAGGTGGTGCAGTGTGATCTCAGGATCCCCGCAGTCACAGAAATAATGGGGTACTTGAAGGTGGCAGAGTTCCCAAGTGGGGAAGCCAGCTGCAGTTAGCCAGCCCAGGAGTGGGATGTCAGTTGCAGGGCTTTAGAGTATAAACAACTATAGGATCACAAGGGAAGAATTTGAGAGACAAGTGATACCATAGAGAGAAATAACATTAGAATAATTGGGATCCCAGAAGAGGGGAAAGGGGGGGCAGAAAGTATATTGGGGAAAATTATAGCTGAGAATTTCCCTAATCTAGAGAAAAAGTATTGGAGTCCAGGAAGCACAGAGAACACCCCTCAAAATCAATATAAAAATAGGTCAACGAGGGGGGCACAGCAAGATGGCAGAGGAGTAGGGTCCTCACCTCACTGGCCATCCCAACTTACCTAGATAACTTTCAAGCCATCCTGAACACCTACGATTTCGACCTGAGATTTAAAGAGAGAACAGCCAGAAGGTTACGGGGAGCACGGTTTTCGCTTCTAGCAAGGTAGGAAGGCAGAAAACAATAAAACAATAATCCAGGGGGGAGTGGCCTCATGAAGAGCCAGGCTAAGGGGGGCAGCGGGAACCTCAGGGACAGGAAAGCCCAGCCCCAGAGAAGTGGGAACTTTAAAAATTTGCCCTAGATTCTTCCGAGCTGGAAAAGCGCTCAGCAGGGAAATCGAGCAGAACCGCAGGAGGGGCAGGGATGCCTCCAGTCTCCCAGGTCACTAATAGAAGAGGGGTGCCCTGGGGAGAGCACACCACCAACCATGGGGGCCAATCTTGGTAAAGGGATGGAGCGGCCCGGCGGGGCCTTGGGGAGGAGAAACCAGGTGGTCAGGTGGGGGGGATCCAGAGGGAAGGGTCTGTGCCCTGCTGCCTTCGGGAGCCGTGGCCTCAGGAGCATGATCCCAGCAGTGCAGGGCCCAGATTTCAGGGCCGGGGGACCCAGGCCACAATCCTTCACTCTCCCTGGGACAGGCGGAGGCAGAGGCGGCACAGGACAGTGAGGACGCTCCTACCGCCAGGCGCCCCAAGCTGTACAGGGCAGCATCCCCTGCCCCAGGAGCATGTAGGCCAGGCAGACTGAGAGACTGTGGATGGTTACTAGGGGAGCTGACTCCAGAGCTCAGGACCTCTCCGCCACCAGTGGTGGTGTTCCTCTTGGTGTCACCATGTGCTTGGGATGGGCGGGGCCCCCAAAGAACAGAGGCCTCATGAGGTCAACAACACCCATTGAGCCTGGCACCTGGGTGGGGCAGGCATCTCCCCCAAGTACACATACCTGACAGTCAGCACAGCAGATCTCTCCCCCAGAAGACCAGCTGGAAGGACAGGGGAAGAGCAAGTTCTTGACCAAGCAGCACTGGAAAGCTCCAGGGGAAGTCGAGGGATTTACAGTACGTAAAACCAGGGGGTACTCATCCTATTTTTTTTCTTCCTTTTTCCTTACAACTTGTTTTTACATCAGACTATAAATTTCCTTTTTTTTTTCTCTTTTCCCACCTTAACGACAATATTTTACCACCTCTTCATTTTTAAGTTTCTTCCTTTTTGACATCCATATTTCTACAATTACAGATCCTGGATATATATTCCACTTCTAGATTCCCTTCAACATACTCAACTTAATTTTGGGAGATATACAAGATATGTTTATTTTGTTTTGTGTTTTTTTTCTCTGCCTCATTTTGTTCTACAACGGTGGAAGTTAATACCTTCCAAAACATGACCAGCATGCACCCGGAACAAAGTAATATACCATGCTGGTTCATTCTGTAAGATTCCTCTTTCCCATTCTGCCCCCCCCCTTTTATCTCGTTTATGTTTTGGTGGTCAATGTTGGGGCTTTCTACAAATATTTCTGGTTTATATAAATTTGGGACTGAGCATCTTCTAACATACAGAATTTAATATATTCAGAATCAAAAGGATAACCCACTAGAACCCCTCAGGTAGACTACTTTGAAGCTCCACTACGACTTTGTCACCACCACTATCTCCCAGTCCCTGCCTTTTTTCTTTGAGTTTTTTTTTCTTTTTTCTTTTTTTTCTCTTCTTTGGGATTCTAGGCCTTTTACTTTTTACTACCCTGTTTTAAAATTAGTTTTTCACTATAGTGGTACTTTTGTTTTATTTCATTCTGATCTTTGTTTTAAATCTCTGGTCTCTGTCCTTGGCAGAATCATCTAGGGAGAAAGTTAGTTAGGTCGTGGTTGATATTCTTGATGCAGGCTGCTCATACAGCCACTCTGCACTGAGCAAAATGACTGAAAAGAAGAAATCACAACAACTGAACGAATAATTAACAGTACTCTCTGCCACAGAGTTACAAAACTTGTATTAAAATTCAATGTCAGAAAACCAATTCAGAAGCATAATTATAAAGCTACTGGTGGCTCTGAAAAAAAAGCATAAAGGAATCAAGGGAATTCATGATTGCAGAATTTAGATCTAATCAGGCTGAAATAAAAAATCAATTAAATGAGATGCAATCCAAACTGGAGGTCCTAATGACAGGGTTTATGAGGTAGAAGAAAGAGTGAGCAACATAAAAGACAAGTTGATGGCAAGGAAGGAAGCTGAGGGAAAAAGAGAAAAACTATTAAGAGACCATGAGGAAAGGTTAAAGGAAATAAATGATAGCCTCAGAAAGAAGAATCTGTATATAATTGAGGCTCCAGAGAATACCGAGAGGGCCAGAGGGCCAAAAAGCATATTTGAACAAATCATAGCTGAAAACTTCCCTAATTTGGGGAGGGAGAAGGCATCCAATTCCAGGAGATAGGGAGGTCCCTCCCCAAATCAGAAAACTGCTCAACACCTTGACTTTTAATAGTGAAACTTACAAATTCCAAAGATAAAGAGAAAATCCTTAAAGCAGCAAAAGATGAGAGATTGGTAACTTATATGAAGAGAAATATTAGATTAACAGCAGACCTCTTCACAGAGACCTGGCAGGCCAGAAAGGGCTGGCGGGATATATTCAGGGTCCTAAATGAGAAGAACATGCAGCCAAGAATCCTTTATCCAGCAAGGCTTTCATTCAGAATAGAAAGAGAGATAAAGACCTTCCAAGATAGGCAGAAACTGAAAGAATATGTGACCACCAAACCAGCTCTGCAAGAAATATTAAAGGGGACTCTGTAAAAGAAAGAGGACACCCAAAGAAATAATCCAAAAAAAGAGGGACTAAATAGGTATTATGAAGACACTAAATTCATATCTTTCAAAGTAATTCTGAACATGGATGGGCTTAATGATCCCATCAAAAGATGCAGGGTTTCAGACTGGATAAAAAAGCAAGACCCATCTATTTGCCGTCTACAAGAGACTCATTTTAGACCTAAGGACACCTCCAGCTTGAAAACGAATGTGTGGAGAGCCATTTACCAATTCAAATGGTCCTCAGAAAGCTGGGATAGCAATCCTCATATACAATAAACTAAAGTTTATCCCAAAGACTGTAGTAAGAGATAGAGAGGGACACTGTATCATACTTAAAGGGCCTATCCAACAAGAAGACCTAATAGTCATGAATATTTATGCCGCTAATGTGGGAGCTGCCAAGCATGTCAATCAATTAATAACCAAAGTAAAGACATATTTAGATAATAATACAATAATAGTAGGGGACTTCAAAATGACACTTTCTGCAAATAACAGATCTTCTAAGCAAAACATCTCCCAAGAAATAAGAGCTTTAAATGGTACACTGGACCAGATGGATTTCACTGATATTTACAGAACTGTACATCCAAATGCAACTAAATACACATTCTTTTCAAGTACACGTGGAATTTTCTCCAGAATAGACCACATACTGGGTCATAAATCAGGTCTCAACTGGTAACAAAAGATTGAGATTGTCCCCTGCATATTTTCAGACCACAATGCTTTGAAACTAGAACTAAATCACAAGAAGAAATTTGGAAGAAACTCAAACACATGGAGTTAAAGCGCGTCCTACTAAAAAATGAAAGGGTCGGGATCCCTGGATGGCTCAGCGGTTTAGCACCTGCCTTTGGCCCAGGGCTCGATCCTGGAGTCCCGGGATCGAGTCCCACGTCAGGCTCCCAGCATGGAGCCTGCTTCTCCCTCCTCCTGCGTCTCTGCCCCCCACCCTCTCTGTCTAATATAAGTAAATAAATCTTAAAAAAAAGTGAAAGGGTCAACCAGGAAATTAGAGAAGAATTAAAAAGATTCATGGAAACTACTGAAAATTAAGATGCAACTGTTCAAAATCTTTGGCATACATCAAAGCAGTCCTAAGAGGGGAATACATCGCAATATAAGCATCCCTCAAAAAATTCGAAAAAACTCAAATATACAAGCTAACCTTGCACCTAAAGGAACTGGAGAAAGAACAACAAATCAAACCTACAACAAGCAGAAGAAGAGAATTAATAAATATTCAAGCAGAACTTAATGAAATAGAGACCAGAAAAACTGTAGAAGAGATCAGCAAATATGGGAGTTGGTTCATTGAAAGAATTAATAAGATAGATAAAGCATTAGCTCTCTTTATTAAAAAGAAAGAGAAAAGAATCAAATTAATAAAATCACGAATGAAAAAGGAGAAATCACAAACTATACCAAGGAAATACAAATGATTTTAAAAACATATTATGACCAGCTATACACCAATAAATTAGGCAATCTAGAAGAAATGGACACATTTCTGGAAAACCACAAATTACCAAACTGGAACAGGAAGCAATAGAAAACCTGAACAGGCCAATAACCAGAGAGGAAATTGAAGCAGTCATCAAAAACCTACCAAATCACAAAAGTCCAGGGCCAGATGGCTTCCCAGGGGAATTCTATCAAGCATTTAAAGAAGAAACAATACCTCTTCTACTAAAGCTGTTCCGAAAAAAAGGGTGGAATACTTCCAAACTTGTTCTATGCGGCCAGCATCACCTTAATTCCAAAACCAGACAAAGACCCCTCCAAAAAGGGGAATTATAGACCAATATTCCTAATGAACATAGATTGAAAAATTCTCAACAATAGGATCCAACAGTACATTAAGAAGGTTATTCACCATGACAAAGTGAGATTTATCCCCGGGATGCAAGGTTGGTTCAACACTCGTAAAAAAATCAATATTATAGATCATATCAACAAGAGAAAAAACAAGAACCTCATGATCCTTTCAATAGATGCAGAGAAAGGACTTGACAAAATACAGCATCCATTCCTGATCAAAACTCTTCAGTGTATGGATAGAGAAAACATTCCTCAGCATCTTAAAAGCCATCTACGGAAAGCCCACAGCAAATACAATTCTCAATGGGGAAGCACTGGGAGCCTTTCCCCTAAGATCAGGAACACGACAGGGATGTCCACTCCCACCACTGCTGTTCAACATAGTACTAGAAGTCCTAGCCTCAGCAATCAGGCAACAAAAAGAAATCAAGGACATTCAAATTGGCAAAGAAGAAGTCAAACTCTCCCTCTTCGCCGATGACATGATACTCTACATAGAAAACCCAAAAGCCTCCACCCCAAGATTGCTAGAACTCATACAGCAATTTGATAATGTGGCAGGTACAAAATCAATGCCCAGAAATCAGTGGCATTTGAATACACTAACTTGAGACTGAAGAAAGAGAAATTAACAAATTCAATCCCATTTACAATTGCAGCCAAAATATAAGATACCTAGGAATAAACGTAACCAAAGAGGTAAAGGATCAATGCCCTAAAAACTACAAAACACTTCTGAAAGAAATTGAGGAAGACACAAAGAGATGGAAAAATATTCCATGCTCATGGATTGGAAGAATTAATATTGTGAAAAAGTCAATGCTACACAGAGCAATCTACACATTCAATGCAATCCCTATCAAAATTCCATGGACTTTCTTCAGAGTGTTGGAACAAATAATCTTAAGATTTGTGTTTAATCAGAAAAGACCCTGAATTGCCAGGGGAATATTGAAAAAGAAAACCAATTTGGGGGGCATCAGATTGCTGGATTTCAAGTTGTACTATAAAGCCATGATCATCAAGAAAGTGTGGTGCCAGCACAAAAACAGACATATAGATCAATGGAACAGAATAGAAAATCCAGAAATGGGCCCTCAACTCTATGGTTAACTAATATTAGACATACCGGAAAGACTGTCCACTGGAAAAAGGACAGTCTCTTCAATAAATGGTGCTGGGAAAATTGGACATCCACATGCAGAAGAATGAAACTGGACCATTCTCTTACACCATGCACAAAGGTAAACTCAAAATGGATGAAAGATCTAAATATGAGACCAGAATCTATGAAAATCCTAGAGGAGAACACAGGAACATCCTTTTTGAACTTGGCCACAACAACTTCTTGCAAGATACATCTATGAAGTCAAGGGAAACAAAAGAAAAAATGAACTATTGGGAGTTCATCAAGATAAAAAAGCTTCTGCACAGCAAAAGAGACAGTCAACAAAACTAAAAGACAACCTACAGAATGGGAGAAAATATTTGCAAATTACCTATCAGATAACGGGCTAAGTATCCAAGATCTATAAAGAACTTATTAAACTCAACACCCAAGAGACAAAGAATCCAATCATGAAATGGTCCAAAGTCATGGACAGAAATTTCACAGAGGAAGACACAGACATGGGCAACAAGCACATGAGAAAATTCTCTGTATCACTTGCCCTCAGGGAAATACAAATCAAAACCATGAGATACCACCTCACACCAGTGAAAATGGTGACAATTAATAAGACAGGAAACAACAAATGTTGGAGAGGATGTAGAGAAATGGGAGCCCTCTTGCACTGTTGGTGGGAATGTGAACTGGTACAGTCACTCTTGGAAACCTGTGTGGAGGTTCCTCAAAAAGCTAAAAATAGCTACTCTATGACCCAGCAATTGCACTACTGGGGATTTACCCCCAAGATACAGATACACTGAATTGCCAGGACACCCGCCACCTAATGTTTATAGCAGCAATGTCCACAATAGCCCAACTATGGAAGGAGCCTCGGTGCCCATCGAAAGATGAATGGATAAAGAACATGTGTTCTGTATATACAATGAAATATTACTCAGTCTTTAGAATCAACGAATACCCACCATTTACTTTGACATGGATGGAACTGGAGGGTATTATGCTGAGTGAAGTAAGTCAATTTGAGAAGGACAAATATTATATGGTTTCATTCATTCAGGTAATACAAGAAATAGTGAAATATATTAATGGGGAAAGGAGAGAAAATGAGTGGGAAATATCAGAGAGGGTGACAGAACATGAGAGACTCCTAACTCTAGAAAATGAACAAGGAGTAGTAGAAGGCAAGGTGGGTGGTGGGATGGGGTGACTAGGTGACAGGCACTGAAGTGGGCACTTGACAGGATGAGCACTGGGTGTTATAGTATATGCTGGTAAATCAAACTCCAATAAAAATATACCAAAAATTTTAAAAAATAAAATTAAAAAAATAAGTCAACATCTTGACAGATATTAGTGAAACTTGCAAATCTCAGAGACAAATAGAAAATTTTGAAAGAATCTTGTGAGAAGAGTTCCTTTGCCCACAAGGGTGGAAACATTAGACTGGCATAGACCTATCCACAGAGACTTGGCAGGCTATAAAGGACTGGCATAATATATTCAGGGTGCTAAATGAGAAAAATATGGAGCCAAGAGTACTTTATTCATCAAGGCTATCATTCAAAAGAAGAGAGATAAAAAGCTTTTAGGACAAACAGAAACTTAAAGAATTTGTGATCACTAAACCATCCTGCAAGAAATGTTAAAGAGGATCTTTTCAGCAGAGAACTCAAAAGTAATATAGATCAGAAAGGAACAGAGACAATATAAGAAACAATGACTTTACAGGTAATACAGTGACACTAAATTCATATCTTTCAATAGTTACTCTGGTAAATGGGCTAATTGCCCTCATCAAAATATTCTGTATGCAAGAGATTCATTTTATTTTATTTTTAAAAGATTTTATTTATTTATTTATTCATGAGAGGCAGAGAGAGAGAGAGAGAGATAGAGAGAGGCAGAGACACAGGCAGAGGGAGAAGCAGGCTCTATGCAGGGAGCCACACGTGGGACTTGATCCCAGGACTCCAGAATCACACCCTGTGCTGAAGGTGGTACTAAACTGCTGAGCCACCCAGGCTGCCCCGAGACTCATTTTAGATTCAAAGATACCTGCAGATTTAAAGTGAGGGTGTGGAAGACTATTTATCATGCTAATGGAAGTCAAAAGAAAGCTAAGGTAGCAATTCTTATATCAGACAAATTAAATGTTAAACCAAAGTCTCTAATAGGAGATGAGGAAGGACCTTTTTATCATAATTTAAGCATCTATCCAACAAGAAGATCTAAAAATTGTAAATATTTATAACACTAACACGGGAGCAACAATGTAAACCAATTAATAACACAATTAAAGAAACACACTGGTAATAATACAATAATAGTAGGCAACTTTAACACTTCACTCTCAGCAATGGAGTATTAAACAGAAGTTCAACAAGGAAACAAGGGCTTTGAATAATGAACTGGACCAGATGGATTTCAAAGATATATTTAGACCATTCTATCCTAAAGCAACAGAATACACCTTCTTCGTGAGTGCACATGGATCATTCTATAGAATAGATCACATATTGGCTCATAAATCTGGTCTCAACTGATACCAAAGGATTGGGATCATTCCCTGAATATTTTCAGACCACAATGCTTTGAAACTTGAATTCAACACAAGAAGAAATTTGGAGGGAACTCAAATACTTGGACTTTAAAGAGCATCCTAATAAAGAATGAATGGGCCATCCAAGCAATTAAAGAAGAATTTTTAAGAATCATAAAAACAAATGAAAAGGAAAACAAAACTATTTAAAACCTTTGGAGTGGAGCAAAAGCAGTCTGAAGAGGGAAGTTTATAGCAATACAAGCCTTTCTCAAGAAACAAAAAAGTTCTCAAATACAGAACCTAACCTTTCACCTAAAGGAGCTGGAAAAATAACCGCAATCAAAGCCCAAAACCAGCAGGAGAAGAGAAAGAATAAATATTAGAGCAGAAAACAATGAAATAGAAAGCAAAAGAATAGTAGAACAGATCAAAGAAACCAGGAGCCAGTTCTTTGATAGAATTAATAAGATCAATAAACTCCTGTCCAGACTTATCAAAAAGAAAAGAGAAAGGACCCACATAAATAAAATCATGAATGAAAAAATAGAGTTCACAACCAACACCAAGGAAACACAAAAATTTTAAGGACATATTATGAACAACTATATGCCAACAAGTTAGGCAATTTGGAAGAAATTGATGAATTCCTGGAAACCTATAAATTACCAAAACTGTTACAGGAAGAAATAGAAAACCTGAACAGATCAATAACCAGTGAGGAATTTGAAGCAGTCGTCAAAAACGTCCCAAGACACAAGAGTCCAGGGCCAGATGGCTTCCCAGGGGATTAAAGAAGGAGAGCAGTGTGAAGAAGAAGAGGCGAGAACGACCCCCGGACCGGCCAAAGCCCGCGTGCCGCCGCATCCCCGCGTCCAGCGCTTACGTCCCGCCGCCGTCGCCACCATGCCCAAGAGAAAGGCTGAAGGGGAGGATGATAAAGGAGATAAAGCCAAGGTGAAGGATGAGCCACAGAGAAGATCTGCAAGGTTATCTGCTAAACCTGCTCCTCCAAAGCCAGAGCCCAAGCCTAAAAAGGCCCCTGCAAAGAAGGGAGAGAAGGTACCCAAAGGGAAAAAGGGGAAAGCTGATGCTGGCAAGGATGGAAGTAACCCTGCAGAAAATGGAGAGGCCCAAACAGACCAGACACAGAAAGCTGAAGGTGCTGGAGATGCCAAGTGAAGTGTGTGCATTTTTGATAACTGTGTACTTCTGGTGACTGTACAGTTTGAAATACTATTTTTTATCAAGTTTTATAAAAATGCAGAATTTTGTTTTACTTTTTTTTTTTGTAAGCTATGTTGTTAGCACACGGAACACTTCATTGTTGTTTTGGGGGAAGGGCATATATCACTAATAGAATATCTCCGAAGCTAGATTGATAACAAGAGGGAAAAACACCTTCCCCTTCTAGTTTTGAGAAACTTCCTCTTGGCTCCCAGGAGGAGGGATTCCTTGATGTTGACACACATGAGCCACCTTGGTGGTGTGGAAAAACTAAAATTCATTTTTTTATGTCCTCTTCTCCCTCTCTGCCTTCAACATAGACTTGAATCCCTTAAACCCAGAGACCTGTTGGAACCTGATCCCATGAAATGGTTCCCAGTATGTCAGGCAATCTGGACTTTACGGTGTCACCACTGAGATGGCGTCCCTCAAAAGAGTTCCTTTTTTTAGCTTGTGGATCTTCAGATTGATAATTCTGCCATTTTCATTTCATTTCCTGAAAGTCAGGGTCGGCTTGTGAAAAGTTGTTAAACAACATGCTAAATGTGAACTGTCAACCCTCACTCTAAACTTTCCCTGTTCAGAGCATCACATGAAGACTTCATTGGGTTTTATAGTGGCTTTCTGATTTTGGTAGTCCATTGAAGAAGGGAGTTTGAAAGTTGTTGTATACTGTTAACGATCGTCCGCCCATGTCCTGCCTGAAATATCATGATTGTTTATGAAAAGTATCTTTAATAAAGCTGGATACAGTTTGGCTTGGAAAAAAAATATTTAAAGAAGGATTAGTAGCCACTTTCTGAAGCTATTTTAAAAAATAGAAATGGAAGGAAAACTTCCAAACTCATTCTATGAGGCCAGCATTGCCTTGATCCCAAAATAAGAAAAAAACTGCACCAAAAAGGAGAATTACAGAGCAATATCCCCAAAGAACATGAATGATTCTCATGAAGATACTAGGCAATAGGGTCAAACAGTACATTAAATAGATTATTCAACATGACCAAGTGGGATTTACTCACAGATTGCCAGGGTGGTTCGACATCCACAAATAAACCAATGTGATACAATACATAAATAAAATAAAGGACAAAAACCATATGATCCTCTCAATAAATGCAGAAAAAGTATTTGACAAAGTACAACATCCTTTCTTGATTAAAACTCTTCCCAGTATAGTGAGAGAGGGAATAATATCATAAAAGCCATATATGAAAAGTCCACAGCAAATGTCATTTTCAATGGGGAAAAACTGAGAGTTTTTTCCTTAAGGTCAGGAACACAACAGGGATATTCATTCTGACAACTGTTGTTCAACATAGTACTGGAAGTACTAGCCTCAACAATCAGACCAAAAAAATTAAAATAATAAAAATAAAAATAAAATGAATAAAAGGCATTCAATTTGACAAAGAAGAAGGAAATTTCACTCTTCACAGATGACATGATATTCTTATGTGGAGAATCCAAAAGACTCCACCCTCAAGTTGCTAGAACTCATACAGGATTTCAGCAAAGTGGAAGGATATAATATTTTTTAAATTTATTTATTTATGATAGTCACAGAGAGAGAGAGAGAGAGAGAGAGAGAGAGAGGCAGAGACACAGGCAGAGGGAAAAGCAAGCTCCATGCACCAGGAGCCCGACGTGGGATTCTATCCCGGGTCTCCAGGATCGCGCCCTGGGCCAAAGGCAGGCGCCAAACCTCCGCGCCACCCAGGGATCCCAGGATATAATATTGATACAAAGATGCTAGTTGTGTTTCTATACACTAAAAATGAGATAGAAGAAAGAGAAATCAAAGAATTGATCCCATTTACAATTGCACCAAAAACACAACCTAAGAAAAACTTAACCAAAAAGATAAAAGATCTGTGCTCTGAAAACCATAGAACATTCATGAAAGATACTGAGAAAGACAGAAATAAATGGTAAAAAAATGTTTTATGCTTGAGTTTGGAGAACAAATATTGTTAAAGTGTCTATCCCACCTAGACTAATCTACACATTCAGTGAAATCCTTATCAAAATATCATCAGCAATTTTCACAGAGCTGGAGTAAACAATCCTAAAATTTGTATAGAACCTGAAAAGACCCTAAATATCCTAAGGAATGTTGAAAATGAATACCAAAATTGGTGACATCACAATCCTGGACTTCAAGCTGTATTGCAAAGCTTTACTTATCAGGACAGTGTAGTACTGGCACAAAAACAAACACATAGATCAATGGAACAGAATACAGAACCCAGAAATGGGCCCTCAACTCTATGGTCAACTAATATTTGAAAAAGGAGGAAAAAATGCCTAATGGAAAAAAGACGGTCTCTTCAGCAAACATTGCTATGGAAATTGGACAGCCACATGCAGAAGAATGAAACTGGGCCATTTTCTTACACCAGACACAAAAATAGACTCAAAATGGATGAAAGGCCTAAGTGTGAGAGAGGAATCCATCAAAATCCTAGAGGACAAGATAGGCAGCAACTTCCATGATCATGGTTGCAGCAACTTCTTGCTAGACATGTCTTTTTAAAAAGGGGAAATTAAGGCAAAAATGAACTATTGAAATTTCATCAAGATAAAAATATTTTGCACAGCAAAGGAAACAGTCAACACAGTCCAAAGACAACATACCAAATGAGGAAGATATTTGCCAAATTTATCAGGTAAAGGACTAAAATCCAAAATCTATAAAGAACTTACTAAACTCAACACAGAAAGAACAAATAATTTAATCAAGAATAGGCATAAACAAACATTTTTCCAAAGAAGACATATGAATGGCCAGTAGACACATGAAAAAATGCCCAACATCACTCAACATCAAGGAAATACAAATCAAAACCATGAGATAGCACCTCACACTAGTCAAAATGGCTGAAATTAACAAATCAGGAAATGATAGATGTTGGCAAGGATGCAGAGAAAGGGAGAACCCTCTTATACTATGGGTGGGAATGCAAATAGAGTGGTACAATCACTCTGGCAAACAGTATGGAGTTTCCTCAAAAAGTTGAAAATAGAGCTACCCTATGACCCAGCAATTGCACTATTAGGTATTTACCCCAAAGATACATGTGTAGTGTTCTGAAGGAGTACCTATACCCCAATGTCTATAGTATCAATGCCCACAATAGCTAAACTATGGAAAGATCCCTGAGACTCATCACCAGATGAACATAAAAAGAAGACGGAATACTACTCAGCCATCAAAAAATGAAATCTTGCCAATTGCAATGACATGTATGGAACTAGAGGGTATATGCTGAGTGAAATAAGTCAGTGAGAGAAAGACAATTATCATATGATCTCACTCATGTGGAATTTAAGAAACAAACAGAGGATCATAGGGGAAGAGAAGGAAAAATAAAACAAGATGAAATCAAAGAGTGAGACAAACCATAGGAGACTTTTAACTATAGAAAACAAACTGAGGGTTGCTGGAGGTGAGGAGGGTGGGCGGATGACGTAACTGGGTGATGGGCATTAAGGACATTTGATGTAATGAGTACTGGGTATTATGTAAGACTGATGGATCACTGAATTTTAACTCTGAAACTAATAATACACTATATTTTAATTAATTTAATTTAAACTGAAAAAAGTTATACAATTAAATGGAAAAAATAATAAATATAATTGTAGGAGCACCATTTATTAAATGAAAAGCCAATAAAAAGAAAGAAATGAATTACATGTAAGTAATATTTGTTTATACAAGGACTTTTATCTACAATATACAAAGAATTCTTGCAATTCAGTAGTATTCAAAGAACCCAAATAAAAAGTGGGTTCTATGAATGACCAGTAACCTGAAAATATGATCAATCTCACTGCTGATTAGTAAAATGCAAATCAAAATCATAATGACACATTCCAACACACCCACTAGGACATCTATAATTAAAAACAATAAGTAGTGTTTTTGGATTGTGGAAAATTTAGAACGCTCATGCATTGCTAATTGGGATGTATAATGATACATACACTTTAGGAAACAAGTTGAGACTTCCTCAAAACATAAATACATGTAGCCCAGGATTTCTACTCCTTGGTATATACTCATGAGAAATAATACCAAATAGCCATGCAAGAATGTTTATACTCATGTTCACAGCAGGATTATTCATAAGAGCAAAAAGGTAAAAACCAACCAAATGTTTTGCAATTGACGATTGGATAAATAGAATATGGTATCTTCATATGTTATAGATATAAAAATCATAAATAATATAATGTGGATAAATATTGAAAAGATTATACTAAGCAAAAGAAGTCAGTCACAATATACTGCATATTTTGTGATCCCATTTATATGAAAGGTCCAGAATAGGCACATTTCTCATGACATAAAGTAAGTTAGCATACTGAGTGAGGATATTTTATAAGGGTGCTAAAAGAAATAGGACTTCTATTTGGAGTGATAACAATTTTTAAAAATTATATTGTTGTGATGGTTATACAACTTAGAATATACTAAAAATTTACTTACGGTACCTGTTAAATGTAATTATATAGTACTTGAATTGTTTCAATAAATCTGTTTTAAAAACATCCAATAGATGTATAATATTTTCCATGAAACATCAGTGATTTGTGGTTTCTTGAAAGCATTACTTTCACTTGCTGAGATTAAATATTTATATCAATATCTATATAATAAATTGCTAACAGTCAAGTATTATATGAGAGATGTTTTCTTAGTATTATTGAAAGAAAGGGAGGCAAAGAAGGAAGTTCAAATACCAGTTTACAGTGACACTTATATCTTAATATATTCAGAAACTAGCCAGTATATGGTAGATCAACTCATTGAAAAAAATAAAAATAAGAAAGTATTTCTCATTGCTACTCAGTTAATGCACAGGTATCACTTCCATGGAAACTCTTAATGGAGACACATTGCTATTTCAGTCTTCATGACCAATGCAACTAGTCTGAACTATATAAAACTTTACAGTGTTCACCTATATTAACAGACACCAAATGTTACACATGAAAAAGTGACATTTGGGGATCCCTGGGTGGCTCAGCTGTTTGGTTCCTACCTTCGGCCCAGGACATGATCCTAGAGTCCTGGGATCGAGTCCCACATCAGGCTCCCCGCATGGAACCTGTTCTCCCTCTGCCTGTGTCTCTGCCTCTCTCTCTCTCATGAATAAATAAATAAAATCTTTTAAAAAAAGAAAAAAAGTGACATTTGGTATATGAAAATTATGTCATTAAATAAAAGGGAAAAATCAAGATATATGTTTAAAGTCCAAAGTGACCCTCTTAACGAATTTAATTTATTTTTTAAGATTTTATTTATTTATTCATGACAGACACACAGAAAGAGGCAGAGACAAAGAGGGAGAAGTAGGCTCCTCAAGGGAAGCCCTATGTGGGACTTGACCCTGGGACCCTGGGATCATGCCCTTAGCTGAAGGCAGATGCTCAACCACTGAGCCACCCAGGCACCCCCCAATTTAATCATCTAAATGTTGAGAACAATGTTTAAACATTTTATAGTAATTTGCCATTTCTGTGGCATCCTGAGGATAAACGAAGTTAGGACTCGTTAAAAATTATGTAGTGTAGAGCACATCACCTGCTTATTAGTCAATCACAGTAGACAACTTTGCAGTATTTAATATTTTAATGTCATTTCATCAGCCATAGTCCTAATGTGTTGCCAAGGAGCCAGGATGGCCAGAGGCGAAGATATGAAGGAAGACTCAGAGTCTCACTGAATTTTAATCCGGTGAACAGTGAGACGGGGTCTTGGACTGGGACCGGACTTGGACCCGAGGCTTTGTCTCACCCAGCTTTTATCAAGAGAGCTAGCAGATTGGCTATAGGAATGATTAACTTTGGGAAGCAGAGAAAAACATGTTTACTTCAAAGGGTAAAAGAGTAGGCTATTAACTCAAAGAGGGGGACCGGAAGAGCTGTTTCTGGAGAACAATGTGCCCAAGAGTCAGGATGCCTACCCAGGTCCCCAGTGTCCCCAGTGTGCTGAGGATGTCAAGATTTGGTTCTCAGATGGGTTCCCCAGCTGGTTCCCCACAGTCTGTGTAAAATGTCTTTAGGGTTTAGGTTCTTGTAGAAGTATGTACTGATAGTGCAGTTACTGGAATATAAATCAATCATTGCTTTTTCATGGAGAAAACTTTGCTCCTACCCTCTTCTCCATTTTTCTACTTCTAAGAGAAGGAAAGAAAGAGAAGAAAGAAGAAAGGAAAGAAAGAGAAAGAAAAAGAAAGAAGAAAAAAGAAAGAAAGAAAGAAAGAAAGAAAGAAAGAAAGAAAGAAAGAAAGAAAGAAAAAGAAAGAAAGAAGGAAAGAAGAAAGAAAGAAAGAAAGAAAGAAAGAAAGAAAGAAAGAAAGAAAGAAAAAGAAAGGAAGGAAGGAAGAAGAAAGAGAAAGAAAGAAAGAGAAAGAAAGAAAGAAAGAAAGAAAGAAAGAAAGAAAGAAAGAAAGAAAGAAAGGAAGAAGAAAGAAAAAGTAAACAGTGTTTAGTAACATCATAAACCTTGTGAATTATTTAAAGTTAATACATTTTAATTTTTCTTTTATTAAGTAAGAGCTAATCATACACACTTATAGAGGTACATGCAGTGTAATAGTGGCTATTTAGGAGATAATTTATTTTGAATATTTTTGGACTATGAAAAGTTGATGCAATTTAATTTATGCAAAATAAGAAACCAAACTTGTTCTTAATGTTTTAATGATATGAACTGGGCATCCAGGTTTGCTTCGTTGTCTGTCTTTCGTATTTTTAATGATTCTTATACTTCCATATAAGTAAAGGACATTATTTTTTAACTACAGGTAAGATTTAAAAGGACCCAAAGTTAGAAAAACAGAATTTTTCTAGGTTGTTACTATGTACTTCATAATTTTTAGCAATTATTATCAAAGAAGTAGGTGACAATCTATGAAAGTTCTCAGTGAACATTTTATAAATTTGATAAAATATTAAAAATTATATTTCCATTACTATGAAATCATAGAATTTTTAACTTTAAATTATATATGCATTAAAAGAAAACCTGTAGAAAATTTATAGATCCAAGATACATTTCTTTCCCTAGAAAGATAAACATTTAAATATAATTTACAAATTTAATAACTGCAAGTGGATACTGACAAATGATTAAATATTAATTTTGAAAACACAGCATCATTTTCTTTTTTGTGACTGTTACATTAAGTTTCTTCTTCCAGTCTCATCAATGTATATATGTGAGAATGCTTTCTTCTCATTGAAAGCCAGTAAAACAAATAGAAACAGTTTAGAAAAAAAAAAAAAGAAAAGAAACAGTTTAGATATACATTATACCTTCTGTAAATCACTGTCATCAATCTACCAAAGACAGGATAAGATAATGTACAAAAAGCAAATTCATCATTATATTAAACCACTTCAAATATTGACACATAGTGTTTGTTCAAAGTGTGTATATTCATTTAATATGATGAGTCATTATTTCAGTTATAATTTGCGATCAATTATAATTGCAGAATAATGAAATGTTTCAAGTATCATAGTGATTCCCTCCATTAATTGCCTATGTGTGCTTATGCTCTTTCAAAAACAATATTTACAGTTTTCTGTTAAATGCATTGGCTGTGTTTTTTAAAGTGTAATTTTCTCTTTGTAGAATTTTATAATAAAAAATTCGGCTTGTAATTTGTAGATCTTCTGTTTTTCAACTCATACTTTCCAGCAAGTAGTTTTTTTATGTTATAAGAAAAATGAAACAGATGGGAAATTACTTTTAAAATGGCTGTTTATCACAGGTGTTTGTTATTTGAATATATGTCTAAAGAATAATCTCTGAGAGGGCACCTGCTCAGGCCCTCCTCTTGCCAAAGACTTTCTAGTAAGATATAGGAAGAATATACCCACCAGAAACCCACAACTTCCTCTAAACAAAAATCCATGGATACTGAGACCCTTAATTCCCTACCAAAAAGTTCCCAGACCACTTCCAAATCCTCTGCTCACTTCTTCTCTTGGTCTGATCTGGCAAGGGCAAATCACATCCCTTATTTGTGCATCTCTTACTCTGAATATGTTTAAAAGGCAAATGTTCCTGGGACTATTAAAAGAGCTTGAATTTGTGGACTAGGGAGTCTATATATGTGTGGGAAAGGTTAAAGTATACAAACCAAGTTGATTAGCAAAGTAGGACAAGATACTGACCTGGAGTTGGAGCAAAGAGTTTTCTTCCTCTAGGTAGCCATGTACCTAAAGAAGATCTGGCCATTCAGGTCACTTAAAAATATATATCTATCAAGATAGAAGAATAGAGCCTTTCTTATGTAATAGTTCATTAGTTTATTTATAACTTGAATTTTCAGACATATGAAATGTGAGGTTTTATTTATACTTCTGCCCTAATTCAAGAAAACGGGATTGGGTATTTTTGACAATCATCATTTATGGTCAACATTCATCCATTCATGAAGCAGTTATTTATTTAGTTTCTATCATGTGTCAGACACTGCTTCAGGTGTTGAGAATATAGTAACAAAACAAAACACCATACGCTTTATAAACTTCATTTTTCTGAGGAAAAAGTGAACTACATTTAATAAAGTTAAACATGTTCATATTAAATGCCACAGAGTTCTAAACTTGGGAATTTATTTTAAATGATATCTTACATTTATACATATGATATGTAAAAATATTTGTATCAAAAATAGGACTAACATTAAAGTCCATCGACAAGAGTTGACTCAATAGTCGATAAGTGCAATATGGGATAAGTGCAATACCACATAACAAAAAAAAATTAAATGAACTATATATATATATATATATATATATATATATATATATATAAAATATTAGCAAAGATGTGAAGAAAATACACTCCTTGAACCTTGTTAATAGGAATGTATATTGGTAAGACTATAAAAAATAAAGTGTGAAATTTCCTCTAAAAAGTAAAAATAAGGCTATCATATGATCCAGCAATCTCATTTCTGGGTATATATAAAAAAAATGAAATCAGTATCTCAAAGACATAAATGCCCTCCCAATTTCATTGCAGCATTGCTCACAATAACCAAGACATTAACTTAAGTGCCAATTGATGAATGAATAGATAAAATATTACATACACATATATACACACATATACATATATACTTATACATGTTATATATTTTATATTATTTTATATTATAATTATTATATATGTATATAATGAGATATAATTCAGCTATAAAAAGAGAAACCCTCCAGTTTATGACATCATAGATAAACTTGGAAGACATTATGCTAAGGACGATAATCCAAACATAGAAAGGTGACTACTGTATGGTATCACTTATATGTAGAATCTAAAAAAGTCAAATTCACAGTAGAATGGTGGTTGCCAGGGACTGGGGATTGGTAGAAATGGGAAAATGTTTGTCAAGAATATAAACGTTCACTTTTAAGGTGAATAAGTTCTGAGGATATAATGTACAGCATTGTGATAACAATTAATAATACAATATTGTATACTTGAAAGTTACTGAGAGTAGATCTTAAGTGTTCTTACCACACACAACAAAATGGTAACTATGTGAAATGATGGATGTGATACTTAGTTTAATTGAAGTGTCATTTCACAAGACATATGTTTATTAAATCATCACATTGTATATCTCAAATATATACATTTTTTGGTCAGTTACACCACAATAAAACTGGAGGTAAAAAAAGGAAAACAATCAATATACATAAAATAAATGTTATGTAATTTCAGTAAATATAATCATTATAATATTTAGATAGCATTTAGAAACATGCATAACTCTCAGACTAGGAGAAGACAGCACAAGAGGGTACAAATATGGTTATGTGTTATGGCTCTTGGTATAATGCATGCTCTTTGCCATCCTTTATTTCTTTTTATCAATCTTAAAAACAATAATTTAGATATTAGAAAATAATCAGAACTATCAAGCAAAGTTATATTGGCTTCAATAACCATTTACGTATTTATCCAGCAGCGTATTTGAACAGATAGTTAATTATGATTGGATTTATGGCAGCTGTAAGATTTTTTTTTCCTGTAGTAGAACAATGATGGTACAGTTCTGTTCTGATGATGGAAAAGTTATATTCATGGTCCTACAAAATGTGGGAGAAACAAAGTTGAGTAGGTTAAAGAAAAATAATTGTAGGAGGCCAGATGAGTTATCTGGGGATTTAGAAGTCACCACAAATTATGATAGAATTAAATTCTACTTACTTCCACTAGTTATGTTGACTCTCTATGTCTCTGTTCCTCCATGTCTCATTCCCATCTTTATTTCTCTTTAATTTATTGTTTTAGAAAGGTGAAGGGATAATAATTTGGGGGAGGGGATGATACCAATATCTAAGCAGCATCTATAGAAGAGTATGCAAAGTAGTTTTAAGGACAGAGCCAAGTTTCCATGAACACAAATAAATCATTTAATAATAAAATTAGAGGATACCAGATTATCTGTTTAGAATAACAGAGAGTACTAACAAGCATTGGAAAAGTTTAGATGGGCAAAAACCAATGGGATGATCTGTTGGGACTCTAGCATTCTCTTGTCTATGAGACTTTTAGAAAAAGTAGGTAGTCACTTTTGCACAATATACACAGTACAAATTTAAAATATACTGCCTTGTTTAAAATATTTTTGTGTATGTTATGAAGTCTTTGTTCCCTAAGTAGAGGATGGAAGTTTGTCTTGATCTCTCATAACCTTCATAGTTTATGCTATGGCCTCTTACAGTAAATAAGTGTTCAATAAAACTTGTTACAGAAATATGTAAATTTTTAAAATTATAATTTAATAATTAATTTACTCATTCAATTGTTATTACAATAAATATCTATTGAGTGTCTGCTCAGTGTATACTAATAACTCAAATAGTTAAACAGATTTCCAAGCAGATGTAAAATTGTATACCCAAAAAAGAGAGAAGGGAAGAAACCAAATCACTGAACTGCTTAGTGTCTAACTTTATGAGATTTAAGAGATCAATGAATTTTTTATTTACATTTCTTTTATTTCTGTACTACTCTTCCACAAAATGTTTAAGTCCATTGTACTTCTGATGAATTTTAAGCATGGCCTTTTCATGCATTATGACAAATCAGAGCTTAGGGAGCTCATTTCTGACATTACAAATGTCTGAGTCTTCAGTGTAGTCCCCAACATAAGGCTGAACCAATGCTCAATCCACTTCTATTCATTTCCAAAGTTTCAATATAAGTTTACTTTCTCATGGAAGTTGTTCATCTAAAATTATTATTTTAATACTTCAGAATAATCCGGCATCTTTATTCCTTATTTACTACATGTCATACAGTTTGTATTCTGATATCCATCATGTTCTCTTCTGGCTGCAGTAAATTTACTTTAAATTACATTTCAGATTCATTGAGGTCAGATGCCTTTGGCAGAAAGGTTTCATTCCTCTGGTTTACAAAGCTCAAAAATGACTCACATAATTTTTCTTTGATATTTCAACAAAATCTGTCACATGCTGTACTACGATCATATTCTTCATGGAAGTGTTACATTTATTTTGAACACAGCTTTAGTGTTATCAAGGTTTATGATTAAATTGGCATAAATATTCATATGTAGGTATGCAGCAAAATAAGTGAATGATCACTTCATAAGCCATATTTTCCTGAGCACATGGAATATGTATGCTATTTTGGCATTGTTAGGCTGTGATATTTATACCAATCTACATTTAAGAGACAAATACACACACAAGAATTCCAGGTGCAAATATTTTAATTTATTTTATTTGCTGAACTAAGTGAAATACCATATTACCAAATACATGGATGAAGGTTTAGAGGTCATTAAGACCACACTCTTATCTGATGCCTAAATCAATCTAGCAACATTGTGCCTATAATTCAGTACTCATCCATTCTCCATTTGAATCAATTTAAAATAGAGAATTGATTACTCTTAGAAAGCAGAATATTATGCTTCTAGACATATCTACTATTATTAAAGAGGGTCATGAACCTCTCATGCCTGTCCACTGGTTCTGATATAGGAATAAACAGTCTAACGTTCTCATTTTGTGCTACATCTATTTGAATTTCTCTAGCCAGTGTTCTAATCATCATCTATACCATTCTAAGTTACATATAATCATTTTAAGCTATTTCTCAAGATCAGGTCAGTATGTTTTTGTCATAGCTCCTTAGATTATTCTACACCACTTGTGTTTACATAGAGAGGTATTTCTCATGTTGATCAATCTCTCAGAATGAAAGGTAAATACAGAACATGCAATAGTATTAATGTTTCATGCATCCATTTTAGTTTCAAAAAGCCCTCTGTAACCCCACCTTTCTTTCCTTTACACATTTTTTCTTTTATATAGTTTTTTTTAACTTGTATTTTTTCCCTATGTCATTGTAAATACTTTTGTTTTTGTTTGGTTTCTTTTTAAAGGAGATATGTAAACACTTTTGAAGGCAAACACCCTATATCATTTATGTTTGTATTTCCAGAGTATCAGGAATTATGCTTTGCATATTAAAGATATCCCCATGACTGCCTCTTAAGTAATATTTATAAGTGCACTTGCATCTCTATGAAAATAAAATGATACCACATTACTGAGCTTTGAGCTACTAGTCATAATTTACAAGAACTATTGGTGTTTTTCTAATTTTAAATCTTGGAAAATAAAAATATCATTTCACATTCTATCCCTGTTATGATTGTTTGTAGAAAGAAATCTCTGTTTAGTTTTATTTGGATGTACTGAAGCATATGAATTATAAGAAGCTGCCACTCTATTCTCATGAAAAAAATAAAGTTGCATATACAATGTCTATTTGTAGGTCATATGTTTCTGATTTGCCTGATTAAAAATCTGGTAGATCAAGTGTTTTTTCTCTAATGAAAATAATATTTTTGGATTTATATTAAAAACAGTTGTGGAATATTGGCCTTCATTTATTTGCATGTCATCTTTATAATTTTTGCAACATTTAATTACTATGCTTACTAATAGTTTCTTAATACTCCTTTAAAACTGAAATCTCAAAATATCCATTCTAAGCTTTGATATTTATGAAATTATGAGTTTTCTATATCAATTATTTTATGTATGTATGTATTTATTTATTTGTAATATTTTATTTGTTTATTCATAAGGGACACACACAGAAGAGGGGCAGAGACATAGGCAGAGGGAGAAGCAGGCTCTCTGCAGGGAGCCCAATGTGGGACTAAACCGCCGAACTCCAGGATCACATCCAGAGCTGAAAGCAGAGCTTAACTGCTGAGCCATCCTGGCGTCCCAATTATATTTATTTTAATATGTATTAAAGTGTATATATCATCATTACAAATTATACCAAAGTTCATCTGTATCACATAATCTCACATGTCACCGGTAGTACTCATATGTAAGATAATGTGAAGAGATATTATTTCTCTTGCCCTCCTTTTTTTTTTTTTTTTTTTTTACTCCTGCCAAAGGTTTTATTTGCAGGAAATAGGCATTGGTATTGGATGGTAATGAATATTTAGAAAATCTAAAAATAGAAAAATATCAGTGTGCAAATGCTTTGTGATATATGAGGGGTGTGTATATATTCACATATCACATACATACACATACCTACATAAACACACATAGACAAGCACAATAGATTACATATATACTGGATTGTGATGTAAATATTATTTTGTACTCTGGGTCCCATTCAGAAAAGTTTGACAATCATTGGTCTAGAGAAATTGACTAATTTGTGAGCTATGCTATTTCTCTACTCTGTGGAGGGAAAACAAGTCATTAAGGTAAATTCCTGTCCAGTGGTGTGGATAACTATTTATTGTTCCACATGTCGGGGAAACCATGTGTGATAACACAATCAAAGGAACCAACAATTGTCTATTGTGGCCTAAACCTGAGAAAAATGAGGTTTTAAATGTTTCCTTTTATAACGAGATATATAGAATAGCGGCTGCAAAAAATTGGTTGTGGTTACCTCCTTTTATTACCATTAAGGGGTGATTACACACTGTGTGATAACCATAGCATTACTCAAACAAAAGCCTGAAAAATAATCACGAGTGGTGACTCTTAAAGAGACTACTCTGCACCCCACCCCCATTTGCCTATCTCAGGCTAGGGGAAATTTAGGGAGGCTTCAAGAAATCTACTTGTAGAGATTGCCAATGCCAGTATAAATCAATGATTAACATATTTTGCTCACCTGAAATTTTTTAGGGTCAGATGATTTGGATAACAGATCTAATGCTCATCTGAGCAATTGGAAAAGACATTTTTAAAATGAAGATTAAGTATGGCAATGAAGTAGCTTATACAATTATCTTTTGGCACAGAAAAGATATGTGTTATATATGTTAACTTTCCATTTGGACTTGAGCTATCTTGTTTGCAGATGGACAAGGGAACTAGAGAGAAGTGTACTGCCAGTGTTCTGACTCAAATGATGCTGGAAAGTTTTGATACAAAGATGGAATTATACAAATCATCCAATTGCTTCTTCAAAGAAAACTATTTCTGTCTATTACCTAGTCTAGTAACATTAACATTAATTACAGAATCAACAATCAGAGATCACCCGACTGTTGAGTGAACGACCCATTTATTTTCCTCTCATATACCTCCAAGCTCCCAATACCAGAGGAGTTTATCTTAAAACTGTAGAGAGTAGTATTAGGCAAGAACCAGGTCAAGTACCACATCTTCATTACAAGATGGAATGAACTGGAATAGAAAAACATACCATATCCTCATCTCTCCCTAAGATATTGAAGGAACAAGTTGAGCAAGCAGAACGTGTATGTGTATGTGTTGGGGGGGCACGTTTTAATAATTAGATATGAATTTGAAGTTTAAAACTGGATGGAAATTAAAAATATATATATTTCAGAGAAAGAGAGTATGTGAACAAGAAGGGGGAGGGGCAGCAGGGGAGAAAGAGGGGCAAAAGACTTTGTGCTGAGCCCAATATGGGACCCTGAGATCCTAACCTGAGCTGAGATGGACAGTCAGGCACTCAACTGGATAAGACACCCAGGTGCCCCTAGAAGAGCTTTCAATAAATGAAATTGATTTAAGTTTTGGAACATACTCAACATATCATTAAATGATCTTGCCAGTTGGGTAACAGGTTGACATGATAGAAAAATGAATGGTGAAAAATAATTTCTTTTTTAAAAGATTTTATTTATTTATTTATGAGAGATACAGAGAAAGAGAGGCAGAGATATAGGCAGAGGGAGAAGTAGGCTCCCTGCAAGGAGCCCAATGTGGGACTTGATCTCAGACCCTGGGATCATGCCCTGAGCTGAAGGCAGATGTTCAACTGCTGAATCACCCAGGCATCCCTGAAAAATAATTTCTTATACTTATACCCTATCAAGTTAAAATTATTGGGTAATTTGGTGGCAAAGTAAAAAAGAAGTAAGGACATAGGATTAGAATATGGTTTAGGGAATCAAATACACTTGGATTTGAATCTAGGCAATTTACTTCGCAAATATATTTGGGTAGAGATGGTGGTGGTGATGAATAAATCATAAAATGCATGGCAAATAATATTTGGCACCTATCATAGTCACTATTATTATTGCTTTCGTTGTTTCATAGAAAATTTAAAAAATCTTACTCCTATTTTCTTTGCATGGATAACAACGAACCCATTTTATCTAAAATAAACAAAACCTGAGTTTATGATATGTGTCTGATGTTATACTAGGTGGTAGACCTATAAAAATGGCTAAGAGATGTCTCCTGAAATTACATATCAAATATTGTGATAGAAAACAAAAATACTGCCAAGTGAGTTATATTCAATGTGATCAAATCAAGAACTGAATTAGGCCTATTCAATAAGGCACATATAATAGGTACAGCTATAGATGGAAGCTGTTTCTTACATAGCTTTCAAATTATTATAAAAGCAAGTCTTACATCAAATTCTTCTACACAAACCTCTAGTAGGAAGTAGATATAAAATGGTCAAATAATTTGCTCTATAGCATCAATTATGTTTTGTATATCAGTCATTTTAAGTGAACAATTACACTAAATGGAAGATTCAAAGCAGGCAGATCAAGAACTTTCTGGAGACAGAATTCCTGTAGCAATCAGCAACCTCTGAGCACAGGGAGGTTTAGAAATATAGTATCAGGAAACATCCTGGAAGGCAAAAAATTGAGATTCTTATGTGTGGCTTTATTCAAGAATGGGGAAATATTTCGAAGATAGTCCTTTATTTAATCAAGAGACCTTTTGTATAATTAATTATATTCATAGGAGTTAAAGACATATCCATCTAATAACCCTCTCTTTGAATTTTCTTTTTCTCCTCCTCCTCCTCCCCTCCTCCTCCTCCTCCTCCTCCTCCTCCTCCTCCTCCTCCTCCTCCTCCTTCTACTTCTTCTTCTTCGTTTTCATTTCAAGGGTAGTATTTTGAGATTCATCATTTGTATATAACACCCAGTGCTCATTACACCAAGTGCCCTCCATAACAGCAATCACCCAATTGCCCAATCCCCCTACCCTCTTCCCCTCCAGCAACTCTCAGTTTGTTTCCTATGATTAACAGTCTCTTATGATTTACCTTCCTCTCTATTTTTATCTTATTTTATTTTCCCTTCTCTTTCTCTATGTTCATCTGTTTCGTTTTCTAAATTCCACATGTGAGTGAAATAATATGGTGTTTATCTTTCTTTGATTGACAATTATGCTTAGCATAATATCCTCTAGGTCCATCTATTTTTTTTTCCTCTAGGTCCATCTAATCTTTGCAAAAGATTTCATTCTTTTTGATGGCTGAGTAATATTCCATTATTTACATCTCTTTTTATCTATTCACCTGCCCATGGATATCTGGCCCTTTATTTTTTGACTATTGTGGACACTGCTGCTATAAATATTGGGGAGCATGTGCCCCTTCTAATCACTATGTTTGTACCCTTTGGATAAATAACTAATAGTGCAATTGCTGGGTCATCAAGTAGTTCTATTTTTAACTTTTTGAGGAACATCCATACTGTTTTCCAGAGTGGCTGCACCAGTTTGCATTCCTTCCAGCAGTGTAAGATGGGTTCTTGTTCTCTACATCTTCATCAACACCTGTTGTTTTTTGTGTTGTTAATTTTAGCCATTCTGACAAGTGTGAGATGATATCTCATCATGGTTTTGATTTGTATTTCCCTGGTGATGAGTGATGTTGAGCATCTTTTCATATGTCTATTAGCCATCTGGACGTACTTTCTGGAATAATGTCTATTCATGTCTTCTTGTTTTTTGACTAGATTTTTTTTGAGTTTAGGATGTAGAGTTTGATAAGTTCTTTACAGGCTTTAGATACTAGTCCTTTATCTAATAAGACATTAACAAATATCTTCTCCCATCCCATAGGTTGAATTGTTTTGTTTCCTTTTGCACAGCAAAGGAAATAGTCAACAAAACTAAAAGGCAACTTACAGAATGGGAAAAGGTATTTGCAAATGACTATTAGATAAAGGGCTACTATCCAAGATCTAGAAAGACTTATCAAACTCACCCAAAAGATAAATAATCAGTCAAAAATTTGGCAGAAGACATGAACAGAAATCTCTACAAAGAAGACATAGATGTGGCCAACAAGCACATGAGAAAATGCTCCGCATCACTTGCCATCAGGGAAATACAAATTAACCCACAATAAGATACCACCTCACACCAGTCAAGATAGCTAAAAAAAACTGTTTATCCTGACAAAATTCCAAAAGTTAAATTTTTCTTTTGTTTTCCCTGCCTTTGGAGACGTGTCTAGTAAGAGGTTGCTGTGACCAAAAAAAGCAGTTGCTGCCTGTGTTCTCCTCTAGGATTTTGATGAATTCCTGTATCACATTTCAGCCTTTCATTGATTTTGAGTCCATTTTTGTGTATGGTGTGAGAAAATGGTCCAGTTTCATTCTTCTGCATGTGGCTGTCCAATTTCCCAGCACCATTTATTGAAAAGACTGTCTTTTTCCATTGGATATTCCTTCTCACTTTGTCAAATATTAGTTGATCATAGAGTTGAGGGCCCATTACGGGTTCTCTATTCTGTTCCATTGACCTATGTGTCTGTTTTGTGCCAGTACCATATTGTCCTGATAAGTACAGCTTTGTAATACAGCTTGAAGTCTGGGATTGTGATGTCACCAGTTTTTATTTTCTTTTTCAACACTCCTTGGGCTATTCAGGGTCTTTTCTGTTTCTATACAAATTTTAGGACTGTTTGTTCTAGCTCTGTGTAAATTGCGGGTGATATTTTGATAAGGATTACATAGAATGTGTAGATTGCTCTAGGTAGCATAGACATTTCAACAATATTTGTTTTCCTAATCCATGAGCATGGAAATTTTTTCCATTTCTTTGTGTCTTCCTCAATTTCTTTCATAAATGTTCTATAGTTTTCAGAGTATAGATCCTTTACCTCTTTGGTTAGGTTTATTCCCAGATATCTTATGGTTTTGGTGCAATTGTCAATGGGATAAATTCTTTGGTTTCTCTTTCTTTTGTCTCATTCTTAATGTATAGAGATGCAACTGATTTCTATGCATTGATTTTATATCCTGCCACTTTGCTGAATTCCTGTATGGGTTCTAGCGATTTTGGAGTGGAGTATTTTGGATATTCCACATAAGAGTATCATGTCATCTGTGTAGAGTGAAAGTTTGCCTTCTCCTTTGCCAATTTGAATGCCTTTTATTTCTTTTTGTGGCCTGATTGCTGAGGCTAGGACTTCTAGTACTATGTTGAACAACAGTTATAAAAGTGGACATCCTGGTCATATTCTTGACCTTAGGGGAAATGCTCTGTTTATTCCCATTGAGGATGATATTTGCAGTAGGGCTTTTGTATATGGCTTCTATGATATTAAGGTATGTTCCTTCTATCCTTACATGGTAGAGGGTTTTTATGAAGATAAGATGCTATGTTCTGTCAAATTCTTTTTCTACATTTATTGAGATGATTACCCTTGACCATAAAATTTTGGTTAGTATATCTGACTCCTCCTAGGATATAGGTTAACTTAAATTAAAACAAATAATACAACACTTTCTAGGCTGGATAATTTTAAAAAGATTGCCAACATCATAATAGGCAGTTCTCTAAGTATGAAATAAATATTGAAATGTTACAAATGACTAATTTTATCCTGAAAAACTAAGATCATCTGTTTTATTATCTAAAGATTACAACTAGAGGATAAAATTGAGATTTGGCAACTAAATAGCCTCTGTAAATTCAGACATTTCATAAACTGAAGGAACTGTGTATCTATGTGTGATCTTTCAAAATCTCACTGTCTCATTATATCACTCTATAAACAGAGATTAAAAGTGAACAATTTTACATCCTCTTAATAGTTCTTCATTCCACTGCATACTAACAGCCACGTTCATATAAATATATTTTGAATAAAGAGGTTCATTAAACTATTTTGGTTTTTTTAAATACATTAAATTCTTAAGCAAGATTATACAAACAAAATATAATTTACAGCTAATTACTTTTGTTAACAGTATATGTTTAAAAATACTTTCTAAAATTCAGAATAGGTTGATCTGTTGTCTTGATCCGATTAAGTAACTGCTTCATCATGAAAAACAACTCTAATATTAAAACTAGATCTCTTAAGCCATATCAAGAATGTCCTTCTGGCAGCATTTAGCTAAGTAAAGTTGCTTAGATTTGTCTAGATAATATATTTTAATCATTTTCCAGTAGATATTTTAGCTTATTTATTGTATTGACCTTTATAATGTAGAATTCAACATCCTAAACCTCACATATTTTAATTCAACTTAAATTTAAATAAAGCTAAAACCAACAGATACAACATTTTAAGAGTATAAAAACTTGAGAGAGAAAACTTGACCTATTGACACAATATTTTTATTACTCAAAATAATAAAAAAAATGTGTCTTGAAAAATTATAGGAGTCTTGTGCAACAATGTTATCCTAAACTTTAAACCAGATACAGATGTTTTAGATCTTAATTTCTAACTTGATCATAATTACTTCCTGCACCTTGTCCATCATTGCCTCTTGGCTCATAAAACAAACTTCTCCTCCATTTAGCTATGCCTCACTAAATTGCTTAGGTTTTTAAATCACTCTTGTTGTGCCCAAGATTGCATATCTGAGAAACCACCAAGGAGCCGACACCGATGCAAGCTCTCAAGGGTTTATTTGCAAGCTCGAGCTTGGGTCCAAGTATACCCAACACAGCAGTGCAGGGACTTGGACCCCGAGGATAAGAGGTGTAGCAGTTTTATAGGGGCCCATGGCCATTGAGATTGTAACACACAGGAAGTTGCATAGTCATGTCGGTCCACATACAGGTGGCCAATTGAATTGCATTTTACCCTATAGTGACCGTTTGAACTAGCCTATCACTCTGGTCAGAATTGGCGCCACAGGTTTGGCTGGCAAAAGGTGGGGTTTACATTCTTTGGCAGTTAAGGGTTCTGCATTTCTATATGAGCGGGTTTCCCGTAAGGGTGTGCTCAGTGGCTTGACTAGGGTAGGGCAGCGCCTTAAGCAATAAGCAGGTCATGTGGGGGTTATGCATGAGATGGCGGGTGTAACACAAAATGGAGTTAGTCCTGCTCTGCTTTTCCAGGGGTAGGGGATTTTTGTTAAATTTCTTGGGTCCCACAACTCTTTTTCCTTTGTGAAAATAACCCAAATTTAGATTAATTTAGATTAATTTTGGTGGATAATGACTACCTCCACCTGGTTTTGAGGTAGATTGTTATTCTACAATGTGAAAAGAAGATGTAATGAAAGAAGACTTCTGAGGAAGATGGCAGAGTAGGAGGACCCTAAGCTCACCTCATTTCATGGATTCACCCACATCAGTGTAAATAACCCAGAAAATGGCCCTCAGTCTGGCAGAACAGACTCCACAGCTGAGTGTACAGAAGAGGCCACATTGAGAGGACAGGAAATGGGAGAGATGTGTCAGGAGTTAAACAGACCTGTGGGACTGTCCTCAGATGGGAGGAAACCCAGTGCATAGACAGAAGAGAGAAACAGACTTAAGCACCCAGTCACTGGGAATCCACATGAGCAACATAAATCCCTATAATATTTGGCTTTGAAAACCAGACAGGCTGAATTTCTCAAGTTTTATAATCAGTGAAACTCAATACTTAGAACTTTAAAAATCAGTGATCTTAGCTCTGGGAGGGCCAGGAGAGTGATAGGAAACAGATCCTACCCTTTAAGTGACAGTACAATAAACAGCCCTCTCAAGATACAATGTATAAGTAGCAGGTTGAATACCTCTGGGATATACAGGAAGATTTATTTACTATTCTCAGAGCTTGGCTGGAGGGGAAAGACTTTTCCAGGAAGAAAAAGGAGTTGGTAGATGTCATTTTCTTCTTCCACCCACAGCCTAAACACACAGATACCTGCAGGAACTAGCAGAGCACCAACACTCTTCACTTAACTAGCTAACAATGTGTCCCACCCAAACACTCTACTGTGGATTCACTCACTCCAGCCTTACAGGAGAAGTTTCCTAAAGCTGCTCCAGGGTCACTTCCCATAACAGATGTATGCAAATCTTGCCAACACTGCTCCTTTAGCACTTTATCACTCCACTTTCATCACTGGGCATATCATACAAATAGAAAACCAACAAGGAAACAATGGCTTTGTATGACACATTGGACCAGAGAATCTGATAGATATATGTAGAACATTCTATCCTAAAACAGCAGAATATACATTATTTTCAAGTGAATATGTCACATTTTAGATCACAAAACAAATATCAAGAAATTCAAGAAGATTGAAGTCATATTAAGCATATTTTCTGACAACAATTCTGTGGAACTAGAAATCAAACATAAGGAAATATCTGGAAAGAACACAAATACATGGAGCTTAAATAACATGCTATTAAACAATAAATGGACAAAAAGATTTCAAAGAGGAAATAAAAAGAATACATGGAGACATATGAAAATGAAAACATAATGGTCCAAAATCTTTGGGATGCAGCAAAAGGTATTTTAAGAAGGAAGTTTATAGCAATATAGGCCTACCTTAAGAAGCAAGAAAAATCTCCAAAAAGCAACCTAACATTAAGTCTAAAAAAAGCTATAAAAAGTACAAACAAGGCACAAAACCAGTAGAAGAAAGGAAATAATAAAGATTAGAGCAGAAACTATGAAACAGAAACAAACACAATAGATCAATGAAATCCAGAAATATTTCTATGAAAAGATCAACAGAATTGATAAAAATTTAGCCAGACTCATTGAGAAAGTGAGAAAGGGGGGGAGGGACTTAAAATTAGATATGAAAGAGGAGAAAAAACAACACCACAGAAATGCAAAGGATTGTGATCATATTATGAAAAATTATATGCCAACAAATTAGACAACCTGGAAGAAATGGATACATTTCTACCAACATATAACATTTCAAAACTGAATCAGGAAGAAACAGAAAATTTGAATAAGTCAGTTACCAGCAATGAGATTGAATCGTTAATTAAGCTATTCCAAACAAACAAAAGTCTCGGACCAGATAGCTTCACAGATATATTCTATTAAACACTTAAATAGAGCTAATACCTATTCTTCTGAAACTATTACCAAAATAAAAGTTGAAGGAAAACTCCCAGATTCATTCAATAACACCACTATTACCATGATAACAAAATCAGATAAAGATACACGAAGAAGAAAATTAATGGCCGGTAGATACAAACATCCTCAACAAAATATCAGCAAACAGAATCAAACAACTCATTAAGAAAATCATTCACCACAATCAACTGCGATTTATTTGTGGGATGCAAGGGTAGTTCGGTATTTGCAAATCATTTAATATGACACATCACACCAACAAGAAAATGGATTCAAACTCTTATCATTTCAATAGATCCAGAAAAACATATTTCACAAAGTATATCATCAATTCATGATAAAAAATTCTCCACAAAGTAGAAGGGAATACCCCTCCATGTAATAAAGGCCATATGAAAACCCACAGCTAATATCATCTTTAATGAAAAAAAAAAAAAACCAGAGCTTTTCTCCCAAGATCAATAATAAGACAAAGATGTCCACTCTCACCACTTTTATCCAACATAGTACTGGAAGTATTAGTCACAGCAGTCAGACAAAAAAAAAATGGAATAAATGTCTTCCAAATCGGTAAGGAAGAAGTGCAAGTTTCACTATTTTCAGATGACTTTATATTATACATACAAAACCCTAAAGACTACCAAAAATAGTATTAGAATAAGTGAATTTAGTATGATCACAGGATACAAAATCAATATATAGAATTGCAATGAATTACTATGTACTAATAATGAAGTAGCAGAAAGAGAAATTAAGAAAACCTCCCCATTTATAACTGCACCAAAAATAGTAAAATACATAGTAAATTTAACCAAGGAGGGGGAAGACATGTACTCTGAAAACTATGAACATTGATAAAAGAAATTGAAGATGACACAAAGAAAAGGAATTGGAAGAACAAATATTGTTAAAATGTCTGTACTATGCAAAGCAATCTACAGATTCAATACAATCCTTATCAAAATACCAACAGCATTTTTCACAGAACTAGATCATATAACCCTAAAATTTGTATGGAACAACACAAGACCCCAAATAGTGAATGGAATCTTGAAAAATAAAAACACAATCGGAAGTATCACAATCCCAGATTTTTTTTTATTTATGATAGTCACTGAGAGAGAGAGAGAGAGAGAGAGAGAGAGAGGCAGAGACATAGGCGGAGGGAGAAGTAGGCTCCATGCACCGGGAGCCCGACGTGGGATTAGATCCCGGGTCTCCAGGATCGTGCCCTGGGCCAAAGGCAGGCGCCAAACCACTGCGCCACCCAGGGATCCCACAATCCCAGATTTCAAAATACACTACAAAGTTGCAATAATCAAAACAATATGGTAGTGGCACAAAAATAGACACATTTATTAATAGAACAAGTCAGGGAATCCATAAATAGTCCCATGATTAATATGTCAATAAAATAATCAATTAATCTTCAACAAGAGGCAAAACTCTTCGAGAAATGATATTGGGAAAACTGGACAGCTACATTCAAAACAAGGAAACTGGACCACTTTCTTACAGTATACATAAGAATCATCTCAAAATGGATTAAGGGCCCCAATGTGAGACCTGAACTATAAAAATCATAGAAGAAAGCATAGGCAGTAATGTCTCTGACATTGGCTGTAGCAGCATTTTTCTAGATATGTCTCATGAAGCAAAGGTAACAAAAGTAAAAATAAACTATCAGGACTATATCAAAATAAAAAGCTTCTGTACAGCAAAGGAAACAATCAACAAAACTAAAGACAACCTATCGAATGGGAGAATATATTTGCAAATAGCATATTTGATAAAGGGTTAATATTCAAAAACTAAAAAAAACATTCAAAAAGTATAAAGAACATACACAACTAAACACCAACCCCCCAAAAAATCCAATCAAAAAGTGGGCAGAAAACATGAAAAGACATTTCTACAAAGAAGACACCCAGATGGCCAACAGACACATGAAAAGATACTCAACATCACTTATAATCAGGGAAATGCAAATCAAAACCACAATGAAATATCCCCTTATATCAGTCAGAATGGCTAAAATCAAAAACACAAGAAACAAATATTGGCAGCATTTGGAGAAAAAGGAACCCTCATGCACTGTTGTTGGGAATGCAAAATGATGCATCTACTGTGGAAAATAGTTATGGGGGTTTCTCAAAAAATTAAAAATATAATTACCATATGATCCAATAATCCCACCACTGTGTATTTACCCAAAGAATATGAAAACACTAATTTGAAAAGATATATACACATCTATATTTATTGCAGCATTATTTACAACAGGTAAATTATGGAAAGAACCAAAGTGTCCATCGATAGATAAATGGACAAAGATATGATAAAATATGTGAAATATATATATATATATATATATATATAATGCATACACACGTACATACGATGGTATGTGTGTGATAAAATATGTGTATATATATCTATATATTCCTATACACACAGGGATGCATACAATGGAATTTTATTTAACCATAGGAAAGAATGAAATCTTGCCATTTACAACAACGTGGATGGATCTAGAGAGTACAACTCTAAGTGAAATAAGTCAGTAAAAGATAAATAACATGATTTCCCTTACATGTGGAATAAGAAACAGAAAGGAAGAAAGGGAGGAAGGAAGGAAGGAAGGAAGGAAGGAAGGAAGGAAGGAAGGAAGGAAGGAAGGAAGGAAGGAAGGAGAGAGGAGAAAGAAGAGAAGAGAAGAGAAGAAGAGAAGAGAAGAGAAGAGAAGAGAAGAGAAGAGAGAAGAGAAGAGAAGAGAAGAGAAGAGAAGAGAAGAGAAAGAAGAGAAGAGAAGAGAAGAGAAGAGAAGAGAGAAAGAAGAAAGAAAGAAAGAGAGAGAGAGAGAGAGAGAGAGAGAGAGAAAAGAAAGAAAGAAAGAAAGAAAGAAAGAAAGAAAGAAAGAAAGAAAGAAAAAGCAAAACCAAAAAACCCCAAAACAGACTCTTTAGAGAGCAAACAGATGGTTACCAGAGGGAGGTGGGTGGGGGGAATACTGAAGTAGGTAAAGGAAATTAAGAGTCTGCTTATTATAATGAGCACTGAGTAACATATAGAATTGCTATATTGTACACCTGTGAATATACATATAACACCGTATATTAACTATTCTGGAACTTAAATTGAAGAAAAAGAAAGGTATAATCAAAATGAATAGATGTAATGAAAGCAAATCTCACAACAATGTGTCTCATATACAAACATTTTTAATACATAAATATATATATATATATTTTTATGGAAGTATGATTTGCCAACATGTAGTATAGCACTCAGTGTGCATCCCACCAAGTGTCCGCCTCAGTGCCTGCCACCCTGTCACCCCATCCTTCCGTCCACCTCCCCTACCACTACCCCTTGTTCTTTTCCCAGAGTTAGGAGTTTCTCATGGTTTGTCTCTCTAATTTTTCCCACTCAGTTCCCCTTCTTTGCCCAAAAATCCTGTTCACTATTTCTTATATTCCCCATATGAGTGAAACCCATGATGATTGTCCTTCTTCGATTGACTTACTTCACTCAGCACAATACCCTCCAGTTCCATCCACATTGAAGCAAATGGTGGGTATTTGTCATTTCTAATGGCTGAGGAATATTCCATTGTATACATAGACCACATCTTCTTTATCCATTCATCTTTCGATGGACACCGAGGCTCCTTCCACAGTTTGGCTATTGTGGACATTGCTGCTAGAAACATCGGGGTGCAGGTGTCCTGGCATTTCATTGCATCTGAATCTTTGGGGTAAATCCCCAGCAGGGCAATTGCTGGGTCATAGGGCAGGTCTATTTTTAACTCTTTGAGGAACCTCCACACAGTTTTCCAGAGTGGCTGCACCAGTTCACATTCCCACCAACAGTGCAGGAGGGTTCCCTTTTCTCCACATCCTCTCCAACATTTGTGGTTTCCTGCCTTGTTAATTTTCCCCATTCTCACTGGTGTGAGGTGGTATCTCATTGTGCTTTTGATTTGTATTTCCCTGATGGCAAGTGATGCAGAGCATTTTCTCATGTGCGTGTTGGCCATGTCTATGTCTTCCTCTGTGAGATTTCTCTTCATGTCTTTTGCCCATTTCATGATTGGATTGTTTGTTTCTTTGGTGTTGAGTTTAAGAAGTTCTTTATAGATCTTGGAAACTAGCCCTTTATCTGATACGTCATTTGCAAATATCTTCTCCCATTCTGTAGGTTGTCTTTTAGTTTTGTTGACTGTATCCTTTGCTGTGCAAAAGCTTCTTATCTTGATGAAGTCCCAATACTTCATTTTTGCTTTTGTTTCTTTTGCCTTCGTGGATGTATCTTGCAAGAAGTTACTGTGGCTGAATTCAAAAAGAGTGTTGCCTGTGTTCTCCTCTAGGATTTTGATGGAAACTTGTCTCACATTTAGATCTTTCATCCATTTTGAGTTTATCTTTGTGTCTGGTGCAAGAGAGTGGTCTAGTTTCATTCTTCTGCATGTGGATGTCCAATTTTCCCAGCACCATTTATTGAAGAGACTGTCTTTCTTCCAGTGGATCGTCTTTCCTCCTTTATCGAATATTAGTTGACCATAGAGTTGAGGGTCCACTTCTGGATTCTCTATTCTGTTCCATTGATCTATGTGTCTGTTTTTGTGCAAGTACCACACTGTCTTGATGACCACAGCTTTGTAGTACAACCTGAAATCTGGCATTGTGATGCCCCCAGTTATGGTTTTCTTTTTTAAAATTCCCCTGGCTATTCAGGGTCTTTTCTGATTCCACACAAATCTTAACATAATTTGTTCCAACTCTCTGAAGAAAGTCCATGGTATTTTGATAGGGATTGCATTAAACGTGTAAATTGCCCTGGGTAACATTGACATTTTCACAATATTAATTCTGCCAATCCATGAGCACGGAATATTTTTCCATCTCTTTGTGTCTTCCTCAATTTCTTTCAGAAGTGTTCTATAGTGTTTAGGGTATAGATCCTTTACCTCTTTGGTCAGCTTTATTCCTAGGGATCTTCTGCTTTTGGGTGCAATTGTAAATGGGATTGACTCCTTAATTTCTCTTTCTTCAGTCTCTTTGTTAGTGTATAGAAATGCCACTGATTTCTGGGCATTGATTTTGTATCCTGCCATGCTACCAAATTGCTGTATGAGTTCTAGCAATCTTGGGGTGGAGACTTTTGGGTTTCCTATGTAGAGTATCATGTCATCGGCGAAGAGGGAGAGTTTGACTTCTTCTTTGCCAATTTGAATGCCTTTAATGTCTTTTTGTTGTCTGATTGCTGAGGCTAGGACTTCCAATACTATGTTGAATAGCAGTGGTGAGAGTGGACATCCCTGTCTTGTTCCTGATCTTAGGGGAAACGCTCCCAGTGCTTCCCCATTGAGAATGATATTTGCTGTGGGCTTTTCGTAGATGGCTTTTAAGATGTTGAGGAATGTTCCCTCTATCCCTACACTCTGAGTTGATCAGGAATGGATGCTGTATTTTGTCAAATGCTTTCTCTGAATCTAATGAGAGGATCATATGGTTCTTGGTTTTTCTCTTGCTGATATGATGAATCACACTGATTGTTTTACGAGTGTTGAACCAGCCTTGTGTCCCGGGGATAAATCCTACTTGGTCATGGTGAATACTCTTTTTAATGTATTGCTGTATCCTATTGGCTAGTGTCTTGTTGAGAATTTTTGCATCCATGTTCATCAGGGATATTGGTCTATAATTCTCCTTTTTGGAGGGGTCTTTGTCTGGTTTTGGAATTAAGGTGATGCTGGCCTCATAGAACGAATTTGGAAGTACTCCATCTCTCTCTATCTTTCGAAACAGCTTTAGGAGAATAGGTATGGTTTCTTCTTTAAACGTTTGATAGAATTCCCCTGGGAAGCTATCTGGCCCTGGACTCTTGTGTCTTGGGAGGTTTTTGATGACTGCTTCAATTTCCTCCCTGGTTATTGGCCTGTTCAGGTTTTCTATTTCTTCCTGTTCCAGTTTTGGTAGTTTGTGGCTTTCCAGGAATGCGTCCATTTCTTCTAGATTGCCTAATTTATTGGCGTAGAGCTGTTCATAATATGTTTTTAAAATCGTTTGTATTTCTTTGGTGTTGGTAGTGATCTCTCCTTTCTCATTCATGATTTTATTAATTTGAGTCTTCTCTCTCTTCTTTTTAATAAGGTTGGCTAATGGTTTGCCTATCTTATTAATTCTTTCAAAGAACCAACTCCTGGTTCTGTTGATCTGTTCCACAGTTCTTCTGGTCTCGATATCCTTGAGTTTTGCTCGAATCTTTATTAACTCTCTTCTTCTGCTGGGTGTAGGATCTATTTGCTGTTTTTTCTCTAGCTCCTTTAGGTGTTAGGTTAGCTTTTGTATTTGGATTCTTTCCAGTTTTTGAATGGATGCTTGTATTGCAATGTATTTCCCCCTCAGGACTGCTTTTGCTGTATCCCAAAGATTTTGAAAGGTTGTATCTTCATTCTCATTAGTTTCCATGAATCTTTTTAATTCTTCCTTATTTTCCTGGTTGACCCTTTCATCTTTTACAGGATGGTCCTTAACCTCCACGTGTTTGAGGTCCTTCCAAACTTCTTGTTGTGATTTAGCTCGAATTTCAAGGCATTATGGTCTGAGAATATGGAGGGGACGATCCCAATCTTTTGGTATTGGTTCAGACCCAATTTGTACCCCAGTATGTGGTTATTCTGGAGAAAGTTCCATGTGCACTTGAAAAGAATGTGTATTTAATTGCGTTTGGATGTAAAGTTCTGTAGATATCTGTGAAATCCATCTGGTCCAGTGTATCATTTAAAGTTCTCGTTTCTTTGGAGATTTTGTGCTTAGAAGACCTATCAAATATAGAAAGAGCTAGATTGAAGTCACCAAGCATAAGTGTATTATTATCTAAGTATGCCTTCACTTTGGTTATTAATTGATTTATATATTTGGCAGCTCCCACATTTGGGGCATATATATTGAGGATTGTTAAGTCCTCTTGTTGGATAGATCCTTTAAGTATGATATAGTGTCCCTCTTCATCTCTCACTACAGTCTTCGGGGTAAATTTTAGTTTATCTGATATAAGGATGGCTACCTCTCCTTTCTTTTGAGGACCATTAGAATGGTAAATTGTTCTCCAACCTTTTATTTTCAGGCTGTAGGTGTCCTTCTGTCTAAAATGAGTCTCTTGTAGACAGCAAATAGATGGGTCCTGCTTTTTTATCCAGTCTGACACCCTGCGCCTTTTGATGGGGTCATTAAGCCCGTTCACGTTCAGAGTTACTATTGAGAGGTATGAGTTTAGTGTCACCATGATATCTATTTAGTCCTTGTTTTTGTAGATTGTTCCATTGGACTTATTCTTGGAGGTCACATATTCTGGCTGGTTGGAGGTCACATATTCTTTCAGTTCCTGCCTGTCTTGGAAGCTCTTTATCTCTCCTTCCATTTTGAATGAGAGCCTTGCTGGATAAAGTATTCTTGGTTGCATGTTCTTCTCATTTAGGACCCTGAATATATCCTGCCAGCCCTTTCTGGCCTGCCAGGTCTCTGTGGAGAGGTCTGCTGTTACCCTAATGCTCCTCCCCATAAAGGTCAGGGATTTCTTGTCTCTGGCTGCTTTATCATCTTCTCTTTATCTTTGGAATTTGCAAGCTTTAGTATTAAATGTCAAGGTGCTGAACGGTTTTTTTTTTTTTATTTTAGGGGGGGGAAATCTCTATTTCCTGGATCTGAATGCCTGTTTCCCTTCCCAGATTAGGAAAGTTTTCAGCTAGGATTTGTTCAAATACATATTCTGGCCCTCTGGCCCTTTCGGCACCCTCGGGAACCCCAATTAAACATTGGTTTTTCTTCCTCAGGCTGTCATTTATTTCCTTTAATCTATCTTTATGGCCTTTTAATTGTCTGTCTCTTTTTTCCTCAGTTTCCCTCTTTGCCATCAACTTGTCTTCTATGTCACTCACTCGTTCTTCCACCTCGTTAACTCTCATCGTTAGGACCTCTAGTTTGGATTGCATCTCATTCAATTGATTTTTAATTTCTGCCTGATTAGCTCTAAATTCTGCAGTCATGAAGTCTCTTGAGTCCTTTATGCTTTTTTCTAGAGCCACCAGTAGCTGTATAATAGTGCTTCTGAATTGGCTTTCTGATATTGAATTGTAATCCAGATTTTGTAACTCTGTGGGAGAGAGGGCTGTTTCTGATTCTTTCTTTTGAGGTGAGGTTTTCCTTCTAGTCATCATGCTCACTGCAGAGTGGCCAAAAGCAAGTTGTATTGGGAAAAGGAGAAAAAGAGAGGAGAGAAAGAAGGAAAGAAAGGAAAAAGAAAAAAGGAAGAAAAAAAGAAAAAAAAAGAAGAAAAAGAGAAAGAAAAAGAAAGAAAGGAAAAAAGGGTGGGGGAAGGAAACAATTAAAAAAGCAAAACAAACAAAACAAAACAAAATAAAACCAAAAAGAACCCACGGGGTAGTATCTTCTGCTTCTGTAGACTTTAAGTCCCTTAAATTCCCCTGGAACTTGTCCCTCTAGCTGGTCTTCTGGGGGAGGGGCCTGTTGTGCTGATTTTCATGTGTTAGCACCTGAGGGAGCTGCTCTCCCCCCCACCTGGTGCAGGGCTCAATGGAGGTTGTTCACCCCGTGAGGCCCCAGGAGGAACAGCCGCAGTGGCGGGGCCAGCTCTGCAGCCCTGGAGTCAGCTCCCGCAGTAGCTCCGGAGCTCTCCATCTGCAGGGCCTGGAGGCTCCGGGGCGGGGCCGCTGATCTGCTCAGCTCGGGGCAGGAGCGTCCTCGCTGTCCTGGGCCCTCCCGGCCTCTGCCTGTCCCGGGGGAGGCCGGATCCTGGGCTGTGTCCCGGCGCCCTGTGCTCCGGGGCCTGCGCTGTGGGATTCGCGCTCCCGCCCCGCAGCCCCCTCCGCGGAGCCGCCGCCCGAGCCCCTCCGAGCTGCTCCGGGTCCCGCCGTGCGCGCTGCAGCCCTTAGGGAGCTCGGAGCACTCTCCTGCGCTCGCAGGTGTCTGTTAGTGTCCCCGGGAGCCCGAGGGCATCCCCGCCCTCCTGGGTCCTGCTCCAACTCCCTGCGAGCCCCTTTCCGCCCGCCCGGGAAGGTTGGTGCAGCTCCTGCTCCTCCGGGACGGGGCTCTCCTGTCCTGGGGACACTCGCCCCGGCCTCAGCCCGGCTCCTCGCGGGCCCCTCCCCCTCGGAGGCCTTTTGTGTCTTTATTTCTTTCCCCCTCGTCTTCCTACCTTGATAGAAGCACGAACTCTTCTCAGTGTAGCGTTCCAGCTGGTCTCTCTTTACATCTCAGGCCGAATCTGTAAATTTTTAGGATGACTTGAAGGTTATCTAGGTAATTTGGTGGGGACAGGTGACTTGGGGACCCTACTCTTCCGCCGTCTTGGCAAGAGGACTGGGTGTTTAATTTTGTTCTAATGATCTATGTGTCTTTTTTTTGTGCCTGTAGCATACTCTTTTGATCACTACAGCTTTGTAATATTACTTGAAGTCCAGAATTGTGATGCCTCCAGCTTTTCTTTTCTTTTTAAGTTTTGCTTTGTGTATTTGAGGTATTTTGTGGTTTTATACAAATTTTAGAATTGTTTTTTTAGCATTATGAAATGTTCTGGTGGTGTTTTGATAGGTATTTATTAAATGTGTAGATTGCTTTGGGTATTACAGACATTTTAACAATATTTGTTCTTATAATTCATGAGGTTGGAATGACTTTCTTCAATTTTCTCGTTGGTGTTCTATAGTATTCAAAGTACAAGTTTAGGGTAATTCCTAGGTCTCTTATGGCTTTTGGTAAAGTTGTAAATGGGATTGATTCCTTCATTTCTCTTTCTGCTGCTTCATTATTTGTGTATAGAAATGCAACAGATACATTGATTTTGTATCCTGTGATTTTACTGAATTCATGTATCAGTTCTAGCAAATTTTTGATGGAGTCTTTCATGTTTTCCATATAGAATATCATATCCTCCACAAGTAATAAAAGTTTATATTTTTCTTCATTGATTTGGGTGCATTTTATTTCTTTTGCTCTCTGACTGCTGTGTCTAGGACTTCCAGTACTGTTGTAAGTAATAGCTTGAGAGTCGACATTGCTCTCTTGTTTCTGATTATAGAGGGAAATTTCTTTCTCCATTGAGGATATATTAGCTGTGAGTTTTTTGTACATGGCTTTTATTATGTTGAGGTATGTTCCCTTTAACCATATTTTGTGAAAGGCTTTTATCGTGAATAGTTGTACTTAGTCAAATGTAGGTGCAGGTTTAATTAGCAGATAAATGTACATACCAGATGTATCTTTGGGCCACGAAGATGAGTAGACCTCTGCACCCACCCTCTAGAATCTTAAAAATTCATATAGAGGTCTTAAGCAGGTTTAATTACATATATAGTTCAGTTTGTCTCAACAGTATATCACTCTCTCATGGTTGCATACCTGAAATGGTTCAAGTTATGGGACCTATAGACAGAATGTATATTCAAAGAACAGGGGAGTAATTAAGGGGCCTCTGCCTGGGTACAGCTCTGTCCAGCTTGCAGATCAGATTGCAGGCAATTACACACTCTCAATGATCTCCCCACATATTACCCCTCTTGTCTGGCTCTTACAATTTTACATGTCTCCTATCCACAATATGCCCTGAGCGGTCATCAAGGGGTGTTATTAGCATGGAGGTCATTCATTTGGTGGCTAGATGACTGCATTGGAGACAATGGTGACAGCAACAATATAAGCACATGCAAGAAAAAGCAAAGATTAAGACAGTGATTCCTAAAACAAGTAACATTTGTTTCCACCAAAAGCCCCCTGATCCAGCCTGTGATCATGTCCCCTTGATGACTTCCTCCAACAATAAGGAGATAAAGCGAAAGAGATTCTAATTTTCAAGTATGAAAATAATTTTACTAAATAGTTCCAAATGAGTTATATGTTGATCTTTCATTTATAGTTTTTGAAATCCCATTATTCCCCATACTTCCACTGATGCTTGACATTTTTAGTGAAGTCACATTTGTCTCAGACCTCACATTTTCCCATGTGAAGGTATTTCAGTTACATTAACTATCATTTTCACTGTAGAATCTGAATGCTGGAGAAAGTGTTGAGCAGTGATCTTTCCATTTGTCAGATCTGCGTACTTCCAGAGAAGATAAATTCTGATTTCTCAATATTATATGAAAGATGTGGTGGAACAGGCTCTTCTCATTTGCATGTGGCCTGTCCTTGATCAGAGCTGCCTCTGATTAGGTGGGCAAGATTTTCTGATTTACAGTGAGTTATTAAGTCCATTTGCCTGCACATACTGCCATGCCTTTCATTTAAGCCTTTACCAGTTATTTAGCTGATTACTTGAAATCTATTACTTGATTTCCTGTGCTTTAGGTGAGAAAAAAAATCAATCGTTTAAAACTCCAACAAGCATTATAACAGTTTCAAAATTTAGTTAAGCTTATTTTATTTTACTTTGCATCCCTGATTGTTGGTAAGATTTAGTACAACTTTTTATTTAACATTTGTATTGTTTTCTCCAAAAATAGTCTGTTCAGATGTTTTATCCAGTGAAAACAAAATCTGCAAATACAGGCAGCAGAGTTTGAGGAATTTTCTCATTTTTTATAATGTTCAAACTAAGACAAATATGAGTTAACTTACTGAATATTAAGGCAAAGGAACATTTTTTTCTGCAAAGTGGAATAAAGAAATTAGCTACAACAGGTTAAAACGAGCTATTCCCAAAGTTTTCACAGTAGTATTTAATATCAGAAAGTAATATTTGTAGATTTCAGAGTGGAAGGAAAGATACACCAATGATATCATATCCAGCTAAGATATTATTTAAGTATAACTGCAATAGGGAAAAATTCTCTAACCTGAAAGAATTTAGATGCATAATACATGAGATACTGTTGAAAATTTAAGATGTGAAACAAAATAGTTTAAGAATAGCAAAGCCACAGTACAAGAACTAGCCCAAACATTATTTAAGTCAATAAAACCTAAGCAGTTTCAGCAATATGGTTGCAGAATAGTATGCATAATGATTCAAATAGTAGTTAACTGTTTCATAGGGCTTACTTCATGGAGCAGATATACTAGTATTATTACCATTCAATAGATACAGAAACAAAGAAACGTTAAATGCCTTGATGACATTAACACAGTTTTATGTGGTAAACTTGTAATTGGATCTGGGAAGAGTAACTTCAGGTTCTATGCTATTAATTATGTTATGTAGAACACAAAGTAAAGTATAAACTGTGAAGAAAGAAATAATTTAACTATTAAAATGATACCCAGAGAGAAAAAAATTAAAATATTATCTATCCTAATCCATTATAATCGATAACAATAAATGTCTATTTTTTTAAAGTTTAAAATAATTGCATTTGTAGGTGTGGTTTTCATAATCTCTTTTCTTAATCTCACTGTCATCTCTTCAGAAATTGTCTTCATGGTGAAAATTATTTATCTGAAGTTCAGAAATTTAATTTTAATTTAATTGTTATTTTTCTTTTTTGAATTACAGAAAAAAAGTAATTTTACTTAATAGTTTTCAATAAAACATCATCCCTTGTGCACTTTTAAAATTTTCATATGCAATATATATCTTTTTACCTGGCATATGCATAGTAAGATACCAGGAAATGTATAATTTTACAGTAAATTTAATGATGATCTGGGTGGAGAAATCAAACTTATTTATTTTCCTTTTTTCTTGAATTTTATATAATAAATTATTTTTGATGAGCTTGTGGTATTTTTAATCAGTTCAAATTTTCTAAATTACATTTATTATTGGTGCTTTGTCCATAACTTTCATGTAAATATTCATCTTTAGCCTGTGTGGTTATGTTTAAAATATTGTCTTCTTTAGTCACTCATTGCTTCCACATCCGCTTAGCCCTCAATCATTCTATGTAAGACATGTGCATCTGAAGTTTTCTTTCAAAGTTTATATTCTTTATTATATGTTTTTAGTTTCCTCAATTAGTTTGCATATTTAATGAAATAATTCAAATGTTCTACTTTGAAGTGTACAACTTTGAAAAACAAAAAAATAAAAATCTCATAATAATCAATGATAAAATTTACAGTAAGAGTTTTCTTCACAGTAAAAATGTTTAAAATGGTTTATTTTTAAGATATCACAATCTTGCTACCTTCTGTTAGCTTCTCAAATAGTAACCAAGAATTTCGATAAAGTTCTCTAAATATTTTTATTAGGATCATAAACATTTAGAAAGAGCATAATAAGCTGTCTTCTCTAAATTAACTAAGATTTATTATACATTGATTATGTGTCAAACACCATGCCAAGTGCTTTATACATATCATTCAATTTATTCCTCATAGTGATTATATTAAGTAAACATGATAGCTCCATTTTATAGGGAGACTATGGGATAGTTAGGATAATTACTAAGTAAGTTGCCAGGAAACTGGCAATTAGGCAATTTAGTTGCTTAAATTTATACAGTTAGTAAATAGGCACAAGATACTAGAATCCAGATCTGACTCCAGAGTATGTACTTTTAACCAGTGCATTATATTGCTTCATAAACTTTGATGTTTACCCATGTTTGGCCTCACAAAAACATTAATGAGAGACACCGGGGTAAGCCTTTCATCCCTTAAGTGGTGTCTGGAGCTCCTGAAGAGTTCTGCTATGGTCTACTGAATGTTTGTGGATATGGCAGAGTGGAATCAGAATCCATGTAAAAGTATGCTATGTTAGAGTTGAGTGTAATGCTTGTAAGTGTGGTTTTCTGGGTATGACGGTATGACTGGTCTTGGAAGTAGAGAAACTTGAAAAATTTAAACTTAAGAACAATAAAAGATGAAGAATTTCATAAAATAAGTAGTATATTATGAAGCTAAAAAAAATCTTTAAAAAATTGTATATTTGTTTTCTTAGCATTAGTTACAGCCTAAATGAGTATGACAATGAAAAAGGAGAGCACGTGGTGACTGACATCACCCACAACTATTGTGGTGATTAATTAGGAAAGCTATGCTTAATCTACTGCTGTTTTGCATCATAAATGGCAGTTTTAGCCAGGAGGAACAGGCTGATAGACAATAATGAAAAAAACTAAAAAAAACAACCAAACAATAAAAACCCCAGTGCACTATAGAATAATTATCCCTTATGCATCAGGTGGCATAATGAGGCATTAGTGTAAAAAAATATATTTTTTATCCTAAGAATTGCATGAACATTTGTGCAAGTAAATTTGATGATATCTAATTGGTATTATGATATCAAATTTGTAAATAAGCATATGGGAATTAGTAAACTTTTTCTTGTTCACAATTGACATGCATAGAATATTTTAAAAACATGGAAAACTGACTATTCCTATTTTGTTCTCTAGAGAGTTTCTGTTCATATAACATAAATTAATTATCAATATTGTGGAGAGTATATTTAAATATATTTGCCTATTTAATGGGCATGTAATAAAATATGCTTTATAGTTTATAATTTCCTCCTGTTTTATTTTTGTAATGAAAGTTTAATAGATAGCTGGCTGTAATTTTGAATTCATAGAGCAGTTTCTGAAAATTTACCAACGTAATCTGAATTTGGTGTATTTCAAAATATCCACTTATTTGATGGTATTTAATTAAGGAGATACGTTAAATTGCAAAAAATAATGTGGTAGTATCTGTTAACTAACTAAACTTTCATGGTAGCTATCAAATTTTCTAACAGATTGCATATATAAATTAATGATAATAAGTACTACTTTTTATCATTCTCCTAGCAAATCTAAAATTTAAGAATTGTGTTATAGAATACAACTTCTTCAGCAACTTTATGGGTATCCATAACAGTTTAGGCTTATGTAAAAGTTACCTAATAATCAGATGGAAGGGCAGCCCTGGTGGCTTAGTGGTTTAGTGCTGCCATCAGCCAGGGGTGTGATTCTGGAGACCCGAGATCGAGTTGGGCTCCCTGCATGGAGCCTGCTTCTCCCTCTGCCTGTGTCTCTGCTTCTCTCTCTCTGTGGGTTTCTCATGAATGAATGAATTATTAACTAATGAATAAATTAAATAAATAAATAAATAAATGAATGAATGAATATAAAATCTTTAAAAAATAATCAGATGGAAATGATACTTGCATAAAAGACAAGGTGATGATAAGTTTACTATAAAAACTAAATTTCTTCACATTTTAGTTTGGTTTTATAAGTAAAATGTGAACACATTTACTAGATAATTTCCACTCTTTATATTATTTGAGTACATGAAATATGTGTAGAGGGAATATATAAGAGCTTATACATAGAATAGTATAAAAAAAGAAATACATGTATAGTACTATATATATTTACTATATATATTTAGTACTATTTATATTTTAAATATTATATATTTAAAAGTGTGATTATTGTTTATTTGTTGACGTATCGTATCACATGGATTGATTTGCAAATATTGAACCATCCTTGCACATCTGAAATAAATCCCACTAGATTGTGGGGAATAGTCCTTTTCATGTATTGTTGAATTTAGTTTTCTAATATTTTATTGAGGATTTTTGCATTGATGTTCATTAGGGGAATTGGTCTATAATTCTCTTTTTTTGTGGTGTCTGTCTAGTTTTGATATTAGGGTAAGCTGGTCTCATTGAATGTATTTGGAAGCTTTCCTTCCTGCTTTCCTTTTTGGAATAGTTTGAGGAGAATAAGTATTAACCTTTCTTTAAAAGTTTGGTAACATTCACCTATGAATCTGTCTTGTCTGGGACTTTTATTTATTGATAGTTATTTTATTACCTTTGTTATTCAATTTTGTTATTAGTAATTGGTCTGTTTAGATTTTTCTATTTCTTCCTGAGTCAGTTTTGGAAGTTTGTATGTTTATAAGAATTCATATGTTTCTTGTAGGTTGTCCAATTTGTTGACATAATTTTTCACAATAATCTCATAATCATTTAAATTTATATGATATTAGTTGTTACACTTTCTCTCGTTTCTGATTCTTTTTATTTGAGGAATTTATCTTTTTTTGTTCTTCAAGAGTGTAAGAGATGATCAATATTGTTTATCTTTTCAAAGAACTGTTCTTGCTTTCACTGATTTTTTTCCTTTCCTTTCATTTTTTAAAATCTCCATGCTATTTATTTCTTTTCTGATCTTTTATTGTTTCTTTCCTTCTACTCACTTGGGCTTTGTTTAGTTTTCTTTTTGTAGCTTTTTAGGTGTAAGTTTAAATTACTGATTTGAACTTTTTTGTTGTTGTTGTTTCTTGAGGTAGGCTTATATTGTATATTTTCCTACTATAATTGCCTTCAGTACATCCCAAAGATTTTGGACTATTGCATTTTTATTTTCACTTGTGTCCATCTATTTCTTGATTTCTTTTTTGATTTCTTTACTGACCAATTTGTTGGTTAGTAGCATGTTGTTTAGCCTTCATGTGTTTGGATTTTTTTTTCTTCTTATGATTAATTTCTAGTTTCATACTATTGTGGTTGGAAAAGATGCATAATTTCTAAAGTTAAAATTATTTATGCTTAAATATCAGGAATTTGGACACATTATCTTAAATGAAGGCTATTGACATTTATGAAATCAATAAATATAGTGTCTCTTTATGCAGTGATTAAAACATATTAGTTTTTATTACTAATAGATATTCTTATGGTTTAATAAGAATAAATAATACTTATTTATAAATAATAAAATTTCTTTACTAAACATATCCAAGTCCATGAAGTGAGACAGAGAAATTAAAGGACAATTGATATATGGGTCTTTCAAAAAGGAAACCAAGAGTGATTTTGGATAATTCAAGAAGTGCTTCCAACTCAACATAGTGAATTTAGTCACTTATTCACTAAGGTCTCAAGAGTCAGATATGAATTTCAACATATTTTGCTTTAATAATTTTATACATTCAAATAAATTACTTCATAAATATGTTTTGAGGGATGCCTGGGTGGCTCAGCAGTTGAGCATCTGCCTTCGACTCAAGGCATGATCCCAGGGTCCTGGGATCAAGGCCTGCATTGGGCACAGAGCCTGCTTCTCCCTCTGGCTATGTCTCTGCCTCTTTCTCTGTGTCTCTAATGAAAAAAAATAAAATAAAATCTTAAAAGATAGAAATAGGGATGCCTGGGTAGCTCAGCTGTTTGGCACCTGCCTTCCGCCAGGGTGTGATCCTGAGGACCCGGGACTGAGACCCACATTGGGCTCCCTGCATGGAGCCTGCTTTCTCTCTCTGCTTCTGTCTCTGTCTCTCTCTGTGTGTCGCTCATGAATAAATAAATAAAATCTTTTTAAAAAAGATTAAAATAAATATGCTTTGATTTCCATGCAAATTGGAAATAATTATGATTACTTAATATAATTGCTACCAGAAGTAAATAAATAAATAATAGATAGATAGATGATAGATAGATAGATGATAGATAGATAGATAGATAGATAGATAGATAGATAGATAGATGATAGATAAACAAACAAAATATATGAAGTACTTGTAGGGTCCTGAGTAACATAAGTGATTAATAAATCTTATTTATTTCTTATTATTAATCATTATCAATTTCATAACATCATGTCTCTCCCTGTCTTCCTCATTTCTAGAAAGAAGAGTCTTTGTTATTCTTACACACACACACACACACACACACACACACACAGAAAAATCTCTCATACAACCTCCATTCCCCATCCTAAATCTTGACTACTCTATTCCTTAAGCTAGTTTCCTCTTTCATGTACCTACATTTTCACAGATGTATTGAACAAAATGTTCACTTGTATAGCTTGGTATATTAGGGTTGACCAAGAGCTTCTATTTTTGAAATTTAAAGCTCAGATATTTTCTTTCAGATGTATCAAAAATCTCTAAGATATCAGATGCTTACTTTTTATTTAGAATAATGTTGAAAATAAAATAATTCATCAAAAATGTGGGGGAAAGAATTAACTACATTGAAAATGAATAGAAAATGTAAGAATAATCAATTAATGATTTAAGATGTCAAAATTTTATCTTGTACAAATCCTGTTATGTTGAGAAATCTTGTTGATGTTTATGGATGTACAGACTACCAAAGGTAAAATGTATAGAAAAATATGCCTTGTCTTGATGAATGTGAATAAAATATTTAACAGAAACCTCAAAGGTGACTAAGTCACTTCATGCAAAGCTAGAGATTACACCATCTCCTTGATTAATTAAAAAAAGAAAAATGAGAGAGATCAGTAATTATCCACTGAGTATAATCAATGAAGAAAACTATTCGGGTTAATTTAGTTCCCAAATTCTTTTTTCCCCTTGACAATATTAGTTTGTTTTTCTCTCTGGAAAGCAGAGACATATATATTTATCTAGATGAAAGCATCTACTTATCATTTTTGCTTTACCAATATACATGCAGGTCTTCTTAATCCACCCACAAAGAAAACATCTTAAGTCCCTGAAATAATCCTTTTTTAAATTCTTTGATGAAGTCAACGAAAAAGAATCTTAGAGGACTATAGATTCTATGATATATTCCAAATACCATACCAAGTTATTCTAAGCTTTAATTCATACACTAGAAGGATATGACTAGATACATATTTATATTGATTATGTAGCTGATTTATGATAGTACTGGGGATGCAATCATACAATCCACAGCAGTCACAACATTTTTATCTGTAGCATAAAAAATCTACTCTATTTTAAATTAGTATTTGTAACATTTAGAGAGAACAAAAAAAGATAAATTGGAGAAATTGCTGGGCAGAAAGGGAATATACACCACTGTCAAACTGAGTAGATACAATTATTAAAGAGTGAGAAAATATCTGCTAAATTCTTATAAAGGGCAACCTGGAAAATTGCAATCAGTAAAATAAAAGGCTATGATTTCTAAATTATGATGATTTATTCTGGCAGCTAGTAGGCTGTCTGCTTCATATGTTTTTCTAATGAATATAAACAAACTTTCCTTTGGAAAACAGATGTGATTGATTTGAAAGTCTGACAAACTAGCCATGTAGACTTAGTTTAGACGCTGTTTTCCTCTCTGTATCAGGAGGCCTAGAATAACTTTCATGTGTGTAATGGTTAAAGTAGTAACATATGCAGAGTGTCTAACACATTGCCTGGCACATGAAAAACTACTGGTTAGTACACATTCTATTAATTTGGGTTGTTTATAGCAAAGTCTATTACAAAGAAACCTTCACTGAGAAGGAAAATATTGTCTATTGATTTGATATTTCTTAGAAAAATTTAGCTTGAAAAAGTATATTTGTTACTTTCAGGTTGATGTAAAGTGAACTGAAGATGTTAATCAAATCATGACTTTTGCTGCTGAAATATTGGATTTGTGGTACTTGAAAAAAGGCATGATGTGCTGATCTATGATATCTTTACCAATATGTAATACAAAACAGTCTGTCTCATGCTTTCATCCATCTACATGCAGGAACTATTGGTAATATAATTTTAGATCCATATCTGAATGCGTTTCTCTAAACACATCAAGAGAATTTAGAGTAACTATGCACAGAACAGTGATACAGTTTTTACCATAAAAAATGGGTAGCAGAGTTAAAATTGGTAAATTATTTTTAGTAATTTACCTTTTACAAATGTCAGAATAATATGTTGGTTGCATAAACAAAATAAAAATAAGGGAGTAGAAATGTTAAAAGAGAGACAGAGAGAGAGCAAGAGTGAGATTCACGCACACAGAGACAGAGGAAATTGTGAAGTACAGAAATAAATAAGCAAGTAAGTTGATGTTCATCTCTAGAACATTCATTTAATGGAATGTATGTTAATGCTAAAGAATGCTGAATAAGCAGGTGGGTAGAAACTAGGTACATTTTTAAGAAATACTGCATCCTAAGTGTTATCATTAGTGTGTACATAATAACTTTTGTGTATAATTAATTTAACAATAAATATTCTCAGAATAAAACTTTTTTCCTACTCCAATTCTACTTAACTCCAAATTTACTAGATCACTTAACCGTCTTTCACCTTTTTTTGCAGAGGCATAAATTAATAATTTTTTTACTTGCAAGTAACTATATGTAAGAAAAGAGCAACTTGTAATAATATCTATTCTACCAGTTAGATACCTATGTAATTCTATAATTTATCTAAATAGAATATAGAAAAACAGTCACTAAAGAAGGAAGGACTGCTAAAAATGTCAAGTATTTGAAAAAAAATTTTCAGGCTAAACAATTGTATAATCTTATCTTTAATAGTCTGAATAATCTGTCACGCTTATTTTCTTCAGTATTTGCTAAAATCTAATGGAACATTTCTTTTTGACTGCTAAAAAAAGGTATATGTTGGATTCAATATTCCTTTAAAAATAAGAGAACTCTGCTTTATTATTTACCATTTGAAATTTGCTTCAGGTATTTTTTAGATACTGTAAAAAATTAGCAACATGTCTTAGCATATAAAAAACTTTGTATGGAAGGAAATTACTGAAAATAAACACAAAAAGAAATATTAACTGCCAATTTTCTTGATCTACCCTTCCAGGAATTTGCTTTTAAACTCTAGTTTTTCTCATAGTCAAGAAAGATATTTTTGGGTTTGGGGGAAGATGCTTGAGTAGGAAGATCCTAAGCTCACCTTGTCTCATGGATACAACTTGAAAACACACACATGAATGTAAATGACCTGAAGAGACTGACAAAATAAATTCCCCACAGCTAAATATAGAGAAAATGCCACATCAAAGAGTGTAGGAATGGTGAAGACATGGTCCAGAGCTAAGTGGACCCATGAGACTGTCCATGGGAAGAAGGGACACTGTGAGTGGGAAATAGGAAAGAAACAGACTCTCACACCAGGGATCCCACATGAGAGAAATGAATCCCCATAACATTTTGCTTTGTAAACCAGAAAGCCTAAATTTTATGAGATCTCATAGTCAATGAGACTTAAAATCTGGAGCCTTACAATCAGCAGACTCAGTTCTATGAGAGCCTGGGAGGGCCAGAGGAAACAACATTCCACCCTTAAAGAGACAAGACAATAGCCTCCCAGGGATACAGCATAGAAGCAGCAGTTTCAAAAATGTATACGGGGTATATGGAAAAGAGATTTACTTACTAATTTCAAAGCATGTGTGGGGCAGTGATCCTTAGAAGACTTCTCCAGGAACAGAGGAGTTGGTGGATGTAATTTCCCTCCCATGCCTCCTAGCATAAACACAGGGATAGCTGCAGGAATCAGCTCAGGGCCAACTTTGGCTATCTTACATTTTATACCACATCCTGCCCACACTTTTCCTATAGTCATGGCCCTCTAGCTAGGCCTTGGCTCTAGGTTCTCTGCCATAGCAGACACTGACAAATATTGTTAACCCTGGGCATCTTGCCCCTGCACACTCCTGCAGATTCATCTCATCAACCCCACCTGCCTTGGACTCAGTGACTCCAGGTGCCCTCCCTTAGAGTACCAATGCCAACCTTGCTAACATCACACATCCTACCCCCATGCACTTCTGTGGATCTGACACCTCCAACATTGCCTGCTTAGGTCTCCAGCAGCTGGAGGTCCCTTCCCATTGTCAAGGACTGTGCTGGTGCATTCAACCCATACCTGTATTCTCCTGCAAATCAATGTTACTACATCTCTAGCAAATGACTGGTCTAACTTGAACTGAAGCCAAAGGCAGCCCCAGATTGGCCAGCTAACAACATGGGGATCAAACCCTGCCTACTACAGGCAAAGAGAGACATTGCAGATGACTGGACGAAAGGCAAAAGTGGCTCAGTCTGAACAGTGGTGGGCATGCAACACATAGGAGAAACACCTGAAGCATCAGGTTCTGGTGAACAGGAGACATGACACTGCAAGGCATTGAAGGATCTCTTCTTCATAAAGCCACTACTTTCATGAATTGGTGATGTAGCTGTCTTTTAACACGTGGAAACAAACAGTAGACAAAATGAAGACACAAAGGAAGTATATCCTGATGAAAGAACAGGAAAAAATCATAGCAAGAGATCTAATCAAAATAGAGATGGGTAATAGAGAATTTAAATTAATGTCATGAAGATACTAACTGGACTTGAGAAAAGAGTGGAGGACCTCAGTGAGATTTACAACAAAGAGATAGACAACATAATAAATAACCAATCAAAAATGAAAAACTCAAGAAATAAAATTAAAATTACATTGGGTGAAATAAGTATTAGACTAGGGGATGTAGAAGAATGATCATTACTCTGGAAGGCAGAGTAATGAAGAGCGATTAAGCTGAACAGGAGAGAGAAAAATAATAATCGATTATAAAATTAGAGTTATGGAACACAACTACACAATCAAGCATAATAACATTCACATTATAAGCATCCCAGAAAGGGAAGAGAAAGAAAAGGGAACAGAAAATATATTTAAAATATGTATATTCAAAATATATTTTTTAAAAAAATAGTAGCTGAAAACTTCCTGAATCCAGGGAAGAAAATATATAGCCAGACCCAAGAGGCATAGAGATTTTTTTAGGAGAATCTTTGCAGGCCAGACAAGAGTGGCATGATAAATTCAAAGTGCTGAAAAGAAAAAATCTGCAGCCAAAAATGCTCAATCCAGCAAGGCTATCATTCATAATAGAAGAAAAGATAGTTTCTGAAACAAATAAAAGTTAAAGTAATTCATGCCTCTAAACCAACCATAATTATCCTGCCTATAAGAGACTCTTTTTAGATCTAAAGACACATGCAGATTGAAAGTGAAGGGATAGAGAAGGATTTATAATGCAAATGTGAGAAAAAAGTCAGAGCAACAATACTTATACTGGACAAATAGACTTTAAAACAAAGTAACAAGAAACAAAGAAGGATACTTTATAATCAGAAAAGGGGCAGTCCAAAAAGAATCATAAATATTTATGCACCCAAAATAGAGGTGCGCCCAAATACCTAAAACAGCTAATAACAAACATTAAAGAAGTAATCAATAACAAGTGTGAGAAGTTTTAATAGCCCACTTATATCAATGTGTAGGTCATCCAGAAAATCAACGAGAAATCAATGGCCTTGAATGACACAGTGGACCAAATGGAACTAACAGGTATATTCAGAACATTCTATCCTAAAACAGCAGAATACACATTTTTCTCAAGTGTACATGTAACATTCTCCAGAACACTTCACATTAAGCCACAAAATAAGTCTCAACAAATTCAAAATTATTTAGGTCATACCAGGCATCTTTTCCAACCACTATATTATGAAATGAGAAATCAATCACAAGAAAAAAAATCTGGAAAGAACACAAACACATAAAGGTTAAATACCATGCTACTAAATAATGAATAGACCAACTGAGAAATCAAAGAGGGAATTTTTAAAATGCATTGAGACAAGTGAAAATAGAAACAAAGGGATCCCTGGGTGGCGCAGCGGTTTGGCGCTTGCCTTTGGCCCAGGGAGCGATCCTGGAGACCCGGGATCGAATCCCACGTCGGGCTCCCGGTGCATGGAGCCTGCTTCTCCCTCTGCCTATGTCTCTGCCTCTCTCTCTCTCACTGTGTGACTATCATAAATAAATAAAAATTAAAAAAATTAAAAAAAAAGAAAATAGAAACATAATGCTACATATTTGGGATATAACAAAAACTATTCTAACAGGGAAGTTTGGGGGCACCTGGGTGGTTCAGTTGATAAAGTATTCGACTATTGGTTTCAGGTCAGGTCATGATCTCAGGGTCCCAGGATCTAGTCCTGCACTGGGTTCCCTGCTCAGCAGGGAGTCTACTTCCCCTCTCTCTCCCTCAGTCCCTCCCTCTGTTCATGTACGTATTCTTTCTCTAAAATAAATACATCAATCTTTAAAAAAAGAGAAGGAAGTTTATAGCAATACAAGCATACTTCACAAAGCATGAAAAATCGCAAATAAACAACCTAACATTATACCTAAAGGAGCTAGAAGAAGAAGAATACACAAAACTTAAAACTAGCAGAAGGAAGGAAATAATAAAGATTGGAGCAAAAATAAAACGTAAACTAAAAACAAAAGCAAAAACAAAAACAAAACAAAACAAACTCACTAGAACAGATCAATGAAACCAGGAGCTGGTTCTTTGAAATGATAAACCTGTAGAGACACTCTCCAAAAGAGAGAGAGAGAGGACTCAAATAAACAAAATCAGGAACAGAAGAGGAGAAATAACACACCTTACAGAAATACAAAGATTGAAGGAGAATTGTATGAAAAATTACATGCTAACAAATTGGACAACCTAGAAGAAATTCATAAATTCCTAGAAACATATAACCTGTCAAAAGTAAATTGGAAAGAAATAGGAAATCTGAACAGACCAATTTCCAGCAATGAAATTGAACCAGTAATAATAATAATAAAAAAATCCCAACAAATATAAAAGTCCAGGACCAGACAACTTCACAGGTAAATTTTACCAATCATTTAAAGAAGAGCTGATACCTATTCTTCTCAAACTATTCCAAAACATAGAAGAGTAAGGAAAACTTCCAAATTCATATGAGGACAGCACTATCCTTAAACTAAAACCAGATAAAGATACTCCAAAAACAAGAGAACTACTAGCCAATATCTTTGATGAACATCACTGCAAAAACCAAAATATTAGCAAATCAAAAATATACATTAAAAAATCATTTACTTCATCTAGTGGGATTTATTCCTGGGATGTAAGTGTGGTTCAATTTAAAAAAAGGCAGAAAACTTGAGCAGACATTTCTCTGAAGAAGGCATATAGATGTCTTTAGACATGTGAAGAGATGCTCAACATCACCAATCATTAATGAGATATAAGCTCACAACTCTCAGAAAGACTAAATTCCAAAACACAGGAAACAACAAGTGTTAGCAAGGATGCAGAGGGGAAAAAAACAAACAAACAAAAAAACAAACAAAAAAACCCCCTCATAAACTGTTGGTGGGAATGCAAACTGGCACAACCACTTTGGAAAACAGTATGGAGATGCCTAAAAAAATGGAAATAGGACTACCATATGATCCATTAATTTTGCTACAGGGTATTTACATAAAGACTATGAAAACACTAATTTGAAAAAAATATATATATGCCCCCTTTATATTCATTGCAGCATTATTTACCAAAGCCAAATTATGGAAGCAGCTCAATGTCCATCAATAGATGAATGGACAAAGAATACACGCGCACACACACACACATATAAATGCACACACACAATAGAATATTACTCAGCCATAAAAAGAATGAAATTTTGACACCTGCAACAACATGGAGTGAGCAAGCAAACATAATGTTAAGTGAAATAAGAGAAAGACAAATACCACATGATTCCACTCATAGTGGAATTTAAGAAACAAAGAAAACAAAGAAAAAAGGAGAGACAAACCAAAAAACTGTCTCTTAACTATAAAGAACAAATTGATGGTCACCAGAGGAGAGGTGGCTAGGATGGATGAAGTTGGTAAAGGGTTTAAGAATACACTTATCATAATGAGCATGAGTAATATACATAATTGTTGAATCACTATATTGTATGCCTGAAACTAATACAATACTGTATGTTAACTACACTGGAATTAAAATAAGAAAAATAAAAATAAAATAATTTTGAGGGATTCAGAAGTAATACAGACTCTAAAGTTTTCAAACACATTAACAAGTTCTGACCATTTGTTATTTGAGACAACTTACATTAAGTAATATTTTTTTTTCAAATATTTCCCTAGATAAACAGTTAAGAGTCACCAAGATTTTGAGCATAACAAAATGTAAAACTAATTGGTGTAGTGCTTCTGAACTTGTCCCTAAAGTGTTTTTGGTTTGGTAGCATCTGCAGAAAAGTATCTGCAGACACTTTTCAATTCTGAATTTTATAACCTTATACAAATATTATCACGAGCTTCTCTTTTAAGATTTTTATTTATTCTTTCATGAGAGAGAGAGAGAGAGAGTCAGAGACACAGGCAGAGGGAGAAGCAGGCCCCATGCAGGGAGCCCGACTCGATCTCGGGTCTCCAGGATCACACCCTGGGCTGAAGGCAGCACTAATCAATCCGCTGGGCCACCAGGGCTGCCCGCAAGCTTCTCTTTTTAATATCATTTTCTTGGAGTCACATAGCTCTATAATATCTGGTTATGTACTTCGTAGCTTTTGATAACATCCTGATATCCCATTAGTGGTTTTCGTTGCTAGTGGAACTATGTATCAAGAACTATGGTCTAATCACTGCAATTTAAGTTAGAGTGTAATTTTGCCATGACAATATATCAATACCCTGTAATTTTGATGTGTTGATTTAGCTGGAAGTTTTTTGATGAGGAGAAAAAGGTACAAATATGACATGAACTAAACAGTGACAGTCTTGATATTACTGATCACATATATAATTTTACTTTTAAAGAAATGGATCTATTTGGAGATTGAGTGACAAAAGATTTATTTTTAATGATGCCATTTAATATCATTAACGTGTATATATAAATTATGACCTATAGATTTGAGCAAAAATATGAAAAAAATAAGGTCCATTGTGACTCAAGGTCCTTTATTAACCACATATTAAGATTATTAATAATATTTAATAAATATATATTAAACAGCCATAAGCTTATTCTTTTTAAATTATAAGCTTTTATGAAAACAATATTTTTGAAATGACATTTATGTGTCTTAAGACTCACTTATAAAATTAAGTTATTTTTCCCAATTGACCTGAAGAACTCAACAAAAAGAAATTTTTGAATTTCAGTTAACTACTTCAAGTTAATCTTGAACTGTATCAAATTAGAGACTTTGGAAAGGTACAAGATAGCAAAAAATAAATAGTAGAGAAAATTCTCAGTGCTTCAAGATTTCTTCACATACCAGAATTATTTCACAACTTTTGTTCTCTGCAAATTTACTTCCAACTCATTAAAACAAGTTAAATTAACAGATTTTGCTCTGAGCATATTTTGGAAATTTTTAATGAACCCAAAATATGGTTAAGGAAAGATATCTTATATACTAAGAAAATATAGAGTGAAATGACACGTGCTAAATAAATTTTACATACATATAAAACTCTATATGTACAAATAACGTGCATGTGTGACATATTTCAAAAGTTCAAATAAAGATAAGATCAAATTTAATTTGGTTTTACAAGCTTTAAGCTAGGCTGTGAAAATACCATTTAGTTTAGATATTTCTGTCTCTACACTTTTCCCAAAGTGGTTTTTAGTGTCTGTAGTACTTTCCTTATTTTTTGTCAAATAATATAGCTGTTATTTTTCCTAGAAATGTATAGTATCACTTCTTTCATGAAATTTTTCTAGCCTATACATTTAACATTACCTGATCCTCATTGGTCAGCTTATATCAACACCCATCAATTTCAGGATTTAATGTGTGTTCTAATGAAAGAATTACTCTTATATTGGGGTTCAACTTAGTAAGAATAAGCTTTTCTCTATTATTTAATTCATCAAATGTTTTTGTTGAGACTTTGTTTTGATTATACCAATAGAATGTATGTTTTATTTTTTTTTAAATTTTATTTATTCATGAGAGACACAGGGAGAGAGGCAGAGACACTGGCAGAAGGAGAAGGAGGCTCCATGCAGGGAGCCTGATGTGGGACTTGATCCTGGGTCTCAAGGATCACACCCTGGGCTGAAGGCAGCGCTAAACCCCTGAGCCACCCAGGCTGTCCAAAATGTATGTTTTAACATAATTATTATTTTGAATTCACTGAAAGACATAGAAATATATAATTTATATGCCATGCTTGATAATTTGCAAAGAACATTGTTTCACCTCTAAAATGGGGATAATAGTTTCTACTTCATAGATACAAGGATAAAAATGAAACAAAGCATTTAGCACAATACTTGAGTATAATAAATGATAACATTAATTAAAAAGATATTGACCACATCCAGTTTTCTGTAAAGAATTCAGTTGAGTTGTTCTAAAGGGAAAAAAAGGCAATATGAAAATGTAAATTTTAAAATACTATAATCCAAAACCAATTATTAACCTAGGAAAAAGTCCTATTGTTTACTTGCAACATGGTAGTGGATAAATAAGACCACAATTTCATTTTCAAATTAAAAATGGGCATAGTATTTCTTGTCATAAAAGACTCAATGAAATGAGTACTTTTATAAACTCTATTGCTGGAAAGATATACATAAATGACTTTTTGGAGGGGAAATGTGGCAGTAGTTTTTTTGAAAAACTGAAGTGGGTATAATTTTGGCTCAGGAAAGCAAATCTACTCTTATGAATCTATTCTGCTAAATTACATACTCAAAGAAATAAGTACATGTCTTTTCACATCAACATTTTTGATAATTTTTGTCTTATCCTGGGGTCAATAGCAAGAAATAAATGATTAAAATATGGTTCATCAAGAATATTCAATCATTTGAAAAAATAACAGGATTTTAATGATAATGTTATCTTCAACATACATATTTATAGAGATCCTTTTTATTTATTTTTAATTTTTTTATTTTAAAAAATATTTTATTTATTTATTCATTAGAGACAGAGAAAGAGGCAGAGACATAGGCGGAGGGAGAAGCTGGCTTCATGTGGGGAGCCCGATGTGGGACTCAATCCTGGGACCCCAGGACCACGCCCTGAGCCAAAGGCAGGTTCTCAACCCCTGAGTCACCCAGGTGTCCCTATAGAGATCCCTCTTAGACTCATAATTTACCACTCATTTTTCCTTTTATCATTTACTTTTTAAAAAATTCTGATACGGAATTCAACTTTAGTTGTGTACATTAAGACATATGACTAACATGATAACCAAAATTTCAAGATCCATAATTATTTCAAACACATTAATTGGCTAAATGTTTGTGATTCTGTTTTTAATTTATTCAAATGTATGCATTGTCAAACAATTTAAAGTTTGATTTATTCAAAATAATCTCCCTGAATTGAGATATGCATATGTCATTAATGTGCATATATAGAAATATAGTCACTGTCTTGCTGATCACTTAAAACATATACCTTGATATTGCAAATTTAGTCATTGAACAACATTGAGCAAGTATACTCTGTAGAAGTACAGACAGAGTTTTAAATATTAAAAGCACTTTGCTTCTTTATCTAATACATTGAATGAAACTTATTATTCCTTAGGGTCTTGCCTCAAGGCACACTCTGATGTATGAATGGATTATATATAATAACATAGAGCAAGTATTTTAAAATATTTTTAAATTTATGTAGAAGTAGATATAAGTATTTTTTATGAGTGTGTGAAAAGAACAGTCCTATGTGTGTTTTTACCTGACTTGGGAATTGTATATATTACTATGTAAAAAGTATATGAGTTTAGCTTAATGCAGAGTTGAGGCAAATTGATATATAAAAATTAAAAATATATATTTGGAAACACATTGGGCAATATTTGCAAAATAGTATCTTTATTTCCAAAGATTTTATATGGGAGTATTCTTATTAAAATCAGAAGTGTTTATACAGTATGATTTGAGTGTTAAAAATTATTCACTTTTTATTTAAATATGCAATATTTATAGTAAGACAAGTCCATATGTTAGCAAGCCATACATCAGATACTTGCTCAATGAACAACTTTTGTCTGGCAAAAGTCATTTGCATGAGATACATTTTTATGGATAACATGAGTGAGAATGTTGTTACCTTTTGAGAGAGGTATACAATCAGAAGTTTTTCTTTCATCTTTAGAATGTAGTTTTACTTTTCTCCTCCTTCTAAAATTCAATTGACTAATGGTTTATTAAAGCATATCAACAATTGTTATTTGAAACCATCACAGTTCAAGCTCAAAAGTGCAATGGTTGATGAATTTTTTCTCACAACCTGGATTAAATGACAGGTTTGCAGACTTTATTAAGGTCTCTATTTAAACTATCCTCTCTTTCCCAGTCAAAAGAGTTTTTCTTATGTGACATTTAACCTTTGTCCATTATAAAATAAGTCAAGAATAAAATCATGCAAAATCAACCACCTTGTACTTCAGAATTTTTGGGTTTTCTATTAAAGAAAAGGATAAGGATTTTCTATTAAAGAAAAGGAGAGGAAAACTCTTTTTTAAAATGAATGAAGTTCAGATGCCAAGCAAGATAGGAGTGTGAGTGTATGACTCATAACACATGATATTAATTTCATAATAATATTCATTTGAAATTAGCTTACTGTCATTACTATATACAAGTTTTTACCCTTTGAACTATAAAGATTAAATCAAATAATTTGGAAAGATTTAAAATGGAGGAAATATCTACTATTTTATATTTATATAAATATAATTAAATTTTGTTTTATGCATTTATATATACTTGTGCCTTTTAAAAATATTTTATTTTTTCATGATAAATAGAGAGGCAGATACATAGGCAGAGGAAGAGGCAGGCTCCTTGTGAGGAGTCTGATACTGGACTTGATCCCAGTACCCTGGGATCATAACCTGAGATGAAGGCAGATGTTCAACCAAGCCACCCAGGTGCCCCTACTTGCACCTTTAAAAAAAATAGAAATCATCTTGGCATATGATAGTTCTTGGTGTTATATTTCATAGAATTGCTAAATGGTTCATTGCTTTTCTTGAGATAATTATATTGTTATTTGCCTATACTTCAATTGTATCTCTATAAGTGTCTGCTTGTCCTTTGCATTGAAATTACAGAAGCCATTTTTCCATTGTTGTATGATGAGCATCAAAGCTTTATTTAATTATTTATGTTTACTAGCTATCCCTATTTCATCTGGATAAAAACTTTCAAACTGTAAATTTTTGAACGACTCAAGTACTTTAAAAAATATTTGCTCAGCTAAAAATATAGTGTGTGTAAAACGAGACAAAAAAAATCTACTTGTGAAAATAGTAGAGATGACTTTTGCAATCACTCTTCTGTTTTGGACAATGGAAATAATGGACAAAAGGAAAAACAAATATTTTTTTTGGCATCAGACATTTGTCAAATGAGTGAAAAATTGATTTGTGAAAACAAAGAGATGCATTTAGAGCAATAACCAGAATCTGGGGCTGCTGTAACCTTTAAGAAGTTTTTTAATTCCTAAAACAGTAATATAGAACTTGAGAAGAAAACAGAATGCTTTGCAGGTTCATGAGATAAACACTAAATAGAGTTCAGGGCCCCACCAAATTTGAGTGTTTGTGCTAAAATCACAGGCTTTCTTGTGAGAGCCTAGAGGAGTATAATCTAGGAAGAAGAATAAAATCCAAATAAACTAAGTCTGTCTGGGATAGGCACATATATTCAAATAATTTTCTTTCCTGAGTGTATTTAGGGTGACAGGATAGTTTAATTAAAAACATGAATATAGGGATCCCTGGGTGGCGCAGCGGTTTGGCGCCTGCCTTTGGCCCAGGGCGCGATCCTGGAGACCCGGGATCAAGTCCCACGTCGGGCTCCCGGTGCATGGAGCCTGCTTCTCCCTCTGCCTGTGTCTCTGCCTCTCTCTCTCTCTGTGACTATCATAAATAAAAAAGAAAAAAATTAAAAAAACATGAATATATATATATTCATATATATGATATATTGATATATATGTTATATATCCCATATATATGGGATATATAACATATATATATATTCATGTTATATATACCATCCAAAACTCAATAGAAATATCAAGTCAACTAAGAATACAAGATAAAGCTCTAAACTAGTAAGCAAAAAGCCCCACAAGAATAGCTTAATGTCAGATAATAATTTAAAAATAACTTTTACATAACAAACAGAAAATTTTAATATCCTCATAACTATTACAGAAAAATGAAAATGCAAATAATAATAGAAATTCTAGAGTTAAAATATACAACGCAAAATAACTGAATTTAAGAATTCAATCGCAGGTGTAACAGAAGATAAAGCAGAACTGTAGGAAAAATTAGGAAAAAGAAAGATGTAATTGAAGAAATATCTAGGATACATTTTGGAGTAATAAAAGGTTAGGAAATATAGAAAGCATACAAGATTGATATGGAATATAGCCACAAATTTATGTATCACATGAATTCCAGAATGATAGGAGAAAAAAATCGTGCTTCCAGGAAGAAATAACACCCAAAATATGATTATGTAGGGGAAGATAACCTGCCAATGTCATATAAGCTGATATGAGGATTCATCAGGAAATTTTTAATGATTTGCTAAAATGTAAGTGCTACATACTGTATAAATACAAAGCCTATGTATGTAGACCTATGTAGACTTCAGACATAGGGAGATTTGCACACTTTTTCAAGCCAGTCCTCCATTAAGTGCATGAGAAATTTACAGGGAAGGTAGGGAAAAAGATAGAACTTAACTACTTTCCCTTTCAAAGTGGGGTGTACGTGGAGACTTGCTTCTAGTGAACAGAGTATAAGATTGTAAGAATAGTAATCTTGGAAATCTGGAAAAATCTGGCAGCTATTACCACAATCAAGGTGAACATCATAATGAATTATGTTTATACAATATACCCCTTGATGGGCTACAATCAGATCATATAAACTCTTTGATATTGTTCCCAAAATAAATATCCCTAGCTATAGTATAATCATGAGAAAACATCAGACAAATTCAGTTTGAAGGACATTCTATGAAATACTTGACCATTATTCTTCAAAAGTGTCAAAAAGGAAAAGGTGTTTAGGAAAAATACCAATGTTTAGTGGCAGAAACCCAGACTAGTGGTTATCATGGTAATGGAACATGATGTTGATTATGAAGGAACATGACTAAACTATGTAGAGAACAAATGTTCTTTTCTTGATGGAAGTGATAGTGGTGTGTGCATTGATCTATATCATATACATTTATAAAAAATCACTAAGCTATGCAATTAAGATTTATTAATTTACACACCTTATTGCATATTTTGCATGAATCATTTATATTTCAATAAAAATGTTATGGATAAAAGTAAGAAAAAGTGATAAAATGAATTACCCTTAAACGATACACAAATACAACTGAGTAAATGGAAGACTTCTTCCTTTCTTGGAGAGGATGGTTTAGTGGTGTAAATTGTTAATTTCTTCCATACAAAATTCATATTTAGTTTATTCACATGTAAAAACAAACAAGTTTTTCTTTCTCCCAGAAATGGCATAATAGTTTTAGAGTTTGTATAAAAAAATTTACATATTTAAGGACATCTAATAAAAAAGCCAATTAGAGGCCAAATATTCTCTTCATGTTAAAATATTTATTAGGTCTCTATAATTAAAACAGTGTACTAGTACATAAATGGATCAGGGGAACAAAATATAAAGTCTAGAAATAGAAACAAGCACATCAGGAGATGTACATCAGGATCTGTTAAAAGGTTTATGGAAAATATTAATATGTTAAGTTGAGATACTTTAATAGCTATTTGCAAATGATAACACTTGATTCATAACTCATACTGAACACCAGAAAATTTTAGTATTGGCAAAATATTTAAATATTAATAACATAAATATCTTAATTAAAAACATCAATTAATTGACATATCTGAGTATAGGGAAAGGCATCCAACTATGATTCAACACTGAGATTTTTTTAAAAATGAAAGATTGAAAAATATAATTACAAGTTTTAAAAAGATTTCATGAAAGAAAACCATAAACAATGTCGAAATTGAAATGTTCAATGATCTGGGAAAATATATTTCAATATCTATCACAGATTATTTTAAAGCCTATGTTCCATATATCTATCCATCATCTATCTTACATATATACATATATATGATTATATCTTACATATATACACATACACATATATGATTATACACATTATATGCATATATATATGATTATTATATACTGTGTGCATGATTTTCAAAACTTCTTTTTTTAAGATTTTATTTATTTATTCATGATAGACATAGAGAGAGAGAGGCAGAGACACAGGCAGAGGGAGAAGCAGGCTCCTCGCCGGGAGCCCGAGACGGGATTTGATCCCTTGATTGCGCCCTTGGCCAAAGGCAGGCGCTAAACCGCTGAGCCACCCAGGGATCCCCTGATTCTCAAAACTTGAGGGGAACAAAAGACAATTGAACAGCAGTTCATATCATAATATACAAATGACTCTTATACCATATGCATTTATTAATGTTAACAAACTGGTTGTGATATAAAACTATAGGTTTTCAAGATGTTACCATTGGGAGAAACTAAGTACAGTGTGTATTTCTTACAGCTTCATGTGAATATTCAATTTTTTCAAAGTAATAAATTTAATTAAAAACAAAAAACATGCATTCACTTAGACCAACAGACATCTTTGGAGGGAGGGAAATATTTTAGTAAAGGGGGACAATAGATATTTTCATTGGTTGGTAATTTTCTGTTCCTTAGCAACCTGAATTGTGGTTAAACAAGAGTATCATTTTGTGATCCCTCATTAAGGTGAACAGCTGGTAGGTTTAGAAATCTCTATATAAACATTATATTATTATTTGTGAAATTTTTTAAAAGTCAAGGTGGAAAAGTTAATCTTAACTTGTTAGGTATTTTGGCTCATTGATAAAACTTTCATAACTATGAGTGGCACCATGAGTGGACTCTGTAGAAACAATGAGATGTAGGAAGCAGAAAAGAAATGACTTTCTCTTTTAAGCCCATACACATACAAAGAATTTTCTTTTTTCTTTTTTTTTCCAAGTAAATGAACTTTAATGATAACCTTCTGGACATAACAGGTTTTATTCTTTTGAAGGACCAAGTGTTGTTCTGTGACATAGATGTGTACCATTACTGCTTTTTCCTACAACATCTCTACTCTTGTTTTCCCCCATTTGCAGGTCGACCAGTATCTCTACCATATGTGTCTTTCTGATGAGAACCTTCTGGAGATTTCTTTCTTTCTTTCTTCCTTTTTTTTTTTTTTTTTTTGTTTTTTTTTGTTTGTTTGCTTTTAATAATAAATTTATTTTTTATTGGTGTTCAATTTGCCAACATACAGAATAACACCCAGTGCTCATCCTGTCAAGTGCCCCCCTCAGTGCCCGTCACCCAGTCACCCCCACCCCCCGCCCTCCTCCCCTTCCACCACCCCTAGTTCGTTTCCCAGAGTTAGGAGTCTTTATGTCCTGTCTCCCTTTCTGATATTTCCCACACATTTCTTCTCCCTTCCCTTATATTCCCTTTCACTATTATCTATATTCCCCAAATGAATGAGAACATACACTGTTTGTCCTTCTCCGATTGACTTACTTCACTCAGCATAATACCCTCCAGTTCCATCCACGTTGAAGCAAATGGTGGGTATTTGTCATTTCTAATGGCTGAGGAATATTCCATTGTATACATAGACCACATCTTCTTTATCCATTCATCTTTCGATGGACACCGAGGCTCCTTCCACAGGAGCTATTTGGCTATTGTGGACATGACTGCTAGAAACATCGGGGTGCAGGTGTCCTGGAATTTCATTGCATCTGTATTTTTGGGGTAAATCCCCAACAGTGCAATTGCTGGGTCGTAGGGCAGGTTTATTTTTAACTCTTTGAGGAACCTCCACACAGTTTTCTAAATTAGTTCTGGGGTTTCTTGAATTGGATCTTTGATCCGATTAAGTTTTAAAACACTAATCATTCCGTTTGTAGTTGTAAAGAGACCACTGATGTCCATGGCATGATCTGACAATAGAAATATTGTTGCCCGCGCTGCAGCAACACGATCAGGGTCCTGAGGGTAAGGGGATGAGGAAAATAAAAGCAAAGAGATGGGGACAGGAGGGACACAGTGGATAATGTCCAAGCAGTGTCAGCTTTATTCAAGATTCTACAGCATTATACAGTATAAACAAAACAAAGATAAGGATGTGTCCATTCGTAGCATATTTGTGAATCCCTCCAAGCTTTCCCTTTATCAGCATACAAGACAGACCCACAGCTGCCAGAAGATTTAGGGTCCTGGTTAATAGATAAGCTTGTTGCTCCAGGTGTATGTACCTCGAAGGAACATTATATGTGGTTAACAGACCAGCAAGGACAGCACAGACCCCTATTTAAGTTTACGACCAGCCAGAATAAGTTGTATCTATTGTGTTATGTGGGTGATCACGTATAAGCGAGCCCTGAGAACCATTGCTCAAGCCCTTTCTCAAGCGTCTACCAACTATTCACCCTTCAGGCTCCCGAGCCTTTTGAGTGAATAAGGGACGCAAGTCTGGGCCTGGTTTAGTAACTAGCTAGTCCATGGCTGCCCACAAATATGCAAAATTTCACCATTGGATACTAGCAATCAAATCACATATAAGAGGCAAGAATGTTGGTGACCAACATTGATGAAGTTTTGGAATATAGGTGAGGTTTGGTATAGCGAGGTCCAGAGCCGACAACCAAGAAAGAATTTTTGAGACATCTTTGGTGCAAAATGATGGTTTTACTAAAGCATGGGGATAGGACTGCTGGGCAAGAAGAGGTGCTGCCAGGGCCTGTGAGGAGTGACTGATTATATACCTAGGAATTGGGAATGGTTTGAGGATAGTGTATACACTCTAAGGAATTTTGGAAGCAAGGTTTCCAGGACCTTGAGGGGGCTGGCTGTTGTTGGGAAAAGGTCACTTGTTACAGTCTAATAAAACCTGAGTCATGAGACCCTTTAGATGTCTATCGGTGGGCCATGTGCTTGGGGGATGATTGCCAACATGTGTCTTGGGGCATAGAGATAAACAAAATTTCTAGAGGAATTTTTACGTGTTAAGTAGACTTACAGGATCCTGGGGGTTGGGTTAAGATTGCCTTCTGCCCTTAGGAAAGTATTAACATTGAGGCAGTTAAGTCCAAGGAGGACTGTCCCTTTGCTTGTTTCAGGGACTTGTCAATGTGCTGCCCCAGGGTTGTGCTTTGTCCTCAGCTGGTCCTCTATTCCCCCATCAAACATTTTCAGATACATTTGTCAAGCTAATGCGTGTAATGAGAGTGTCTGGTTGCTCCTAATGTCATTGGATGAAGTGGAGAAAAAAAGAGATGAATTCCAGGATTAAAATTCACAGCTAAAGAACCACATAAATGTTCTGAAACCTTCTGCATCTACCTTAAAAGAGATCTTTATCTTCAATAGATATAGGGCTGATATTGACAAACTTTATTTTTTTAAGATTTTATTTATTTATTCGAGAGAGAGAGAGAGAGAGAGAGAGAGAGAGAGAGAGAGAGGCAGAGACACAGGCAGAGGGAGAAGCAGGCTCCATGCAGGGAGCCTGACTGGACTTGATCTCGGGTCTCCAGGATCAGGTCCTGGGCTGAAGGCAGAGCTAAACCGCTGAGCCACCCGGGCTGCCCTTGACAAACTTTAAACTCAGAATCTTATCCTATAAATTGCTGAATTACCAAGCAAATTAAATTCTCAGCCTTAAGGTTGCCTACTGTTAAAAAGAGGACAATGATTGAGAAGGAATAAAATCCTGAATGTTGGGATGGGATGTATGAAAGACATGATAGTATTAAGAAATTGAGCCCTTAAATTCTGATAAGACTTCCTTGTCAGTAGAAGCAGCCACTCTATCCTCAGGAGAAGCAAGAACCCAAGTCCCCTTCCTCTCTTCTGAGTAAATTAAACTTATATGGCCTGAACAAACTCTAATGAGGTTCCCTGGAGAAGCTGCCACACAAGACCGTTCTATTTCTCTTCAGGACTCATCCTACCATTCCTCTTTTCTTCTAAACATGTAACTAGACTTAATTCCCATCAGGACACTAAAGATGAGGTACAAAGTATGACCCATGAGGAGGTACACTACATTTCAAAATAAATGGTTGTTTTCTAATTTATATAGACAGAAATCTGGGGAATACTATCACCAACTGACTCACTGAACTCAGGACTGACTTACAGAACTCAGAAACTCCTAGTAGCTTTTTCCTGTCAGTCTTATCTTTTAGAAACAAACAAACTGCTAGAACAGGAAAACAACAACAACAAACATTTAAGGTAAATCAGAAAGTGCCAGAAGAGACAGTCAGCTTCTTTGTAATGTTAAAATATCCCTCTAAGTATTAATCCCAAGCTCTGATAAAGGAGCCTGCTTTCCCCCATTTGGAGAGTCACAGCTTTGGAAATTATTCCCTGTGACCTTCCTTATTTGTACACATAAAGATGATCTTGTGAGGCTAAATGTACTTGATGTAGTCTTTGTCTATAACTCACCAAGGAGCAGACCCACTTTGGTTCAGTAACAATCTGTGTGGGGATGGTTGTTAAGGATATGAAAACATGGTAGAAGGAATACAAAGTTGGATGAGGCTGAATTTATTACTACGGGCTCACTGAGCAGGGATTCTGCCTTTAATATTCTAATGGTTAGGGAGTTAGAAAGGGCTGTTTGTCTTGTTGGTTGGCTGAAACATGTACCAACTAGTGGCTTATAGTGAGTGAGTTAGAAATGCCAGGTCTGCTTTGTTTCATATAAAGAACAGGATTCAGTCTTAGGAAAGTTGGAATGTTAGAGTGGATTTGTCATTTAAAATCTACTCACACTGGAAGGGGCCAGCAGGTAGACGTTCACCAAAACTGGAAGAAATAAATTTGTGAAGGTAGTCCCAGCATTCTTGAAATCTTCCGTGATCTCTTTTCTCTGTAGCCTAGATCTTACAGTGGAAACTGCAGTCACTGAAAACCTAAACACAATGGGACTATTTATACCCCAGGGTTGCAGGGGCCTATGGTGGCTCTTAACCACCAAATGCTGTGTTGTTATGGTTATCCTGATAGACAGAATCATAGAAACAGAACAACCTGACTTGCACAGACCTTTGGCATTGGCTATCGGATTATGGTATTCCTAGAAGTAAAACTGATAGGAAGTCTACCAAATTCTAATTTGATCTGTATAAGCAGAGAAGTTTTAGGTCAAATGAAAAAAAAAAATCTAAGTTGAACTGTAAAATCAAAAAGTCTTAGTCCCTGACTCAATTTCCAGTTTTAAACCAGTTTTCTGACCCTGAGCTCCTACAAGGACCCCAGTACAGTATCAAAAATTTATACTGTTAATCTTTCTCCCAGGTATCTCCAAAGGGACCTTTGACCTATTACCAGAGTAACTGGCATTAGAGCAGAGGAAATGATCAGACTTTTGGATTAGTGATGTGAGTTAAGTTGGAATGGCCCTTCTTAGGTGAAGGATACATTGTTGCATCTGGTCTCTCTAATAACTACATTGCATATATAGGAAGCAACATATTCCTCATTGGAGTGTGTTACTCTGGTCCATTTACTGAGTAACCTGAAAAGCTGATAGTTTTAAGGGAGACCCAGAACAAGAAAAAGCTCTATAATAGGTCCTGGTTGTCATACAAGATGCTCTGTCATCTGGACTATATTATCCAAAAGATCCAGCGCTGTTTGAAATGTTAATGGCAGATACAAATGCTGTCTATGCGCTTCTCCAGGCCCCTATAGGTGAATTTCAGTTCAAGCCCTTAGGATTTTGGTAGCAAAGTCCTCTGATCCTCTACAGAAGATCTCTCCTTTTGAGAAACAGCTCGTGGCTTACTAGTAGAGACTGATTGCTTAACCATGGACTGTCAAATTGTGATGCAACTGAACCCTCCATCATGAACTGGGTATTATCTAATACACCAAGGCATAAAGTTGAGTACATACTTCACTATAAAATAGAGTGGTATATATGAGATTGGACCTGCAAAGGCTCTGATGGCATAAATAAGCTAGATGAAAAAGTTACCAAAAAAAAAAAAAGAAAGAAAAAAAAAAAGTTACCCAATGCCCTTGGTACTTTCTCATACCACACTGCCTTCGGTCCCCCAGACCCCCAGCCTGAAACTCATGTGGAGTTTCATAATCAGTTGACAGAGGAACAAGTAAATAATTTATCAACTGTGACTTCAAATATGTCATTCAAATTTTTCGTGTCTCTGTTTTGTCATCTGTTAAGTGATAGTTTTAATCATATCCATGTCATAGGAAAATTGTGAGAAACAGATGATTAAAAAACATATGTAAAGAAATTAGAACATAGTCTGAAATATTTTGTATAAGCCTAATTATTAAATATCAGATTTCTATTTTATCAGAAGTTTACATAGGATTAAAAAATGTGTGGAAACTTTGTCATTCAAGATTCTTTCCAACAGTGAAATCTATGTGTAAAAATAATTACTGAATTATTTTGCCAAATAAATTTGCCTAAATCAAATTCAGTTACTTGGATGAGTATATAGACTTCATAGAAGAATGGCTTCCTAAATACATTTTTTAGGATAGTAGACATTATTCTAAATTTATTTTTCCTAGATTTGTATTTTCTAAAAAAAAAAAAGCTGCAAATTCAGCCAAATTTGAGCTGACTTTTTAATATCCCTCATAATTTTATTTCAGCATGAATAACCATTCATACATTTCCCTGTTACCAAATATAGCACTCATGGGTCATGAAGATATTAACAGCTCACACTTGTTCCAAAAACTGAGGCATTTCATGTGTAAATAAAATATATTGGTCAAAATGAAGAGTCTGACACTATACCATATGCTACAGTGATATTTTTATACTGTGGTATCAAACTCTGAGCTCTAAAAAATGCCCTGATCTTTCTCATTAATTTTTGCCAACTTCCTGAATAATCCCTGCACATTTTTGCTTTGTCTTGCCCTTTCTCAGCTCATTACTTTATTCAACAAGCATGGGGAAATCTCTTATGCACTGTAAAAAATAGTCAAAAGAAAAAAACTGAAAGGAATTTTATATATCAATGGGAGAAAGACATTGGATAAATGTTAGACACACATTCAATATTAGATGATGATAAGGATTTAGGAGGAAAGGCAGAGAAAAGAGATATAAAGTCTGGACATAATGGACACTGACGTTTTATTTAAGTGATTAGGAGAGGAAAAACTAGTCAGAAGGACTATGATATATTATATTTAGGTACAAACCCAACAAAGTACGTGCAAGATCTGTCACTGAAAACTAAAACAGTGATGAAAGAAATAAAAAAAAACGCTAAAAATGTACAGATACGCTATATATATTCTACTGTCTGAAATTTTTCGGGGCAGTAGGAGCTAGATCATTGACCTAGTAATGTTTCCATCTTCAATCCCGCATTGACTAATACCATAGAGCATGATGAGGACCATTGTGAGGATTGCTGTCAGACAAAATATGCAGTTAGATCACTGCTGGACAGTTGTATTAATCTGGCTTTGAGAATATTTTAGTTTTTTTTTAATGCTACTATGCTAATTCTGAGGAAAGAATCCATCATTGATCTTCCACCATTATTCAAATCCTAGTATTTTCCTGTGTTATGATGAAATTCTTAATATTGCCAAGTGGATTGACAACCACATAACTTTCTCCAAAACATGGTCAGGCTTGTAATTATTCCTTTGTTTCTTTACTAGTATTTTCCACTCATCCCTCCCTACTCCTCTGGGGCCCTGAAGTTCAACTGGGTTAGGGGTGGCAAGGATCTCAGTTTTTATCTGCTAATTTCCTGTAGATCTACATAATATTTTGAAGAAAAAATTTTGCTTAAAAAATACTACATTAAGAAAAACAAAACTGGAGTTCTAAATAGTGATCAAGATCTAAATATAAAGCTACATTACTCAAGGGAATGGGGTATCATTGTAAGGATTGATAATCAGACCAATAGATAAAATAGACTTCTGAAAAAAAAATCACCCATTCATGTAATTATAATGTGACCTGGAAAAGAGAAATCATAATTCTATACATTGTTTTGAGTCAACTCATATTGTTTTATATTTATTTATTATTCAAATTAAACCGTAATTCATTATTTCTTAGAATAAGGTTATGTACGTGTTAAAGGAAGTTTATATAAGTACTTTTAGTAGCAATATGTAACCATATCTAAATTTTCATATAATCACATAATATAAATAAAGGGGTATAAACTATGCATGGATTGATTGAGTCAGCATATACTGAACTCATACCTTTAGCAATAGCCAAGCTAGAAAAACAAGGCACAGTCCTGAATGCAAACTGGTACAGCCACTGTGAAAAATAGTCTGGCAGTTCCTAAAAAGTTAAAAATAGAACTACCCTATGATCTGGCAATTGCACTACTGGGTATTTTTTTTAATAATAAATTTATTTTTATTGATGTTCAATTTGCCAACATACAGAATAACACCCAGTGCTCATCCCGTCAAGTGCCCCCTCAGTGCCCACCACTCAGTCAACCCCCGCCCCCGCCCTACTACCCTTCTACCACCCCTAGTTCGTTTCCCAGAGTTAGGAGGCTTCCATGTTCTGTCTCCCTTTCTGATATTTCCTACCCATTTCTTCTCCCTTCCCCTCTATGCCTTTCACTATTATTTAATTCCCCAAATGAATGAGACCATATAATGTTTGTCCTTCTCCGATTGACTTATTTCACTCAGCATAATACCCTCCAGTTCCATCCAGGTTGAAGCAAATGGTGGGTATTTGTCGTTTCTATGACTGAGGAATATTCCATTGTATACATAAACCACATCTTCTTTATCCATTCATCTTTCGATGGACACCGAGGCTCCTTCCACAGTTTGGCTATTGTGGACATTGCTGCTAGAAACATCGGGGTGCAGGTGTCCCGGTGTTTCATTGCATCTGAATCTTTGGGGTAAATCCCCAGCAGTGCAATTGCTGGGCCCCAGGGCAGGTCTATTTTTAACTCTTTGAGGAACCTCCACACAGTTTTCCAGAGTGGCTGCACCAGTTCACATTCCCACCAACAGTGCAAGAGGGTTCCCTTTTCTCCGCATCCTCTCCAACATTTGTGGTTTCCTGCCTTGTTAATTGTCCCCATTCTCACTGGTGTGAGGTGGTATCTCATTGTGGTTTTGATTTGTATTTCCCTGATGGCAAGTGATGCGGAGCATTTTCTCATGTGCTTGTTGGCCATGTCTATGTCTTCCTCTGTGAGATTTCTCTTCATGTCTTTTGCCCATTTCATGATTGGATTGTTTGTTTCTTTGCTGTTGAGTTTAATAAGTTCTTTATAGATCTGGGAAACTAGCCCTTTATCTGATACGTCATTTGCAAATATCTTCTCCCATTCTGTAGGTTGTCTTTGAGTTTTGTTGACTGTATCCTTTGCTGTGCAAAAGCTTCTTATCTTGATGAAGTCCCAATAGTTCATTTTTGCTTTTGTTTCTTTTGCCTTCGTGGATGTATCTTGCAAGAAGTTACTGTGGCAGAGTTCAAAAAGGGTGTTGCCTGTGTTCTCCTCTAGGATTTTGATGGAATCTTGTCTCACATTTAGATCTTTCATCCATTTTGAGTTTATCTTTGTGTCTGGTGCAAGAGAGTGGTCTAGTTTCATTCTTCTGCATGTGGATGTCCAATTTTCCCAGCACCATTTATTGAAGAGACTGTCTTTCTTCCAGTGGATCAGTCTTTCCTCCTTTATCGAATATTAGTTGACCATAAAGTTCAGGGTCCACTTCTGGGTTCTCTATTCTGTTCCATTGGTCTATGTGTCTGTTTTTGTGCCAGTACCACACTGTCTTGATGACCACAGCTTTGTAGTACAACCTGAAATCTGGCATTGTGATGCCCCCAGATATGGTTTTCTTTTTTAAAATTCCCCTGGCTATTCAGGGTCTTTTCTGATTCCACACAAATCTTAACATAATTTGTTCCAACTCTCTGAAGAAAGTCCATGGTATTTTGATAGGGATTGCATTAAACGTGTACATTGCCCTGGGTAACATTGACATTTTCACAATATTAATTCTGCCAATCCATGAGCACGGAATATTTTTCCATCTCTTTGTGTCTCCCTCAATTTCTTTTAGAAGTGTTCTATAGTTTTTAGGGTATAGATCCTTTACCTCTTTGGTTAGGTTTATTCCTAGGTATCTTATGCTTTTGGGTGCAATTGTAAAAGGGATTGACTCCTTAATTTCTCTTTCTTCAGTCTCATTGTTAGTGTATAGAAATGCCACTGACTTCTGGGCATTGATTTTGTATCCTGCCACACTGCCAAATTGCTGTATGAATTCTAGCAATCTTGGGGTGGAGGCTTTTGGGTTTTGTATGTAGAGTATCATGTCATCGGCGAAGAGGGAGAGTTTGACTTCTTCTTTGCCAAATTTAATGCCTTTAATGTCTTTTTGTTGTCTGATTGCTGAGGCTAGGACTTCCAGTACTATGTTGAATAGCAGTGGTGAGAGTGGAGTTCCTGTCTTGTTCCTGATCTTAGGGGAAAGGCTTCCAGTGTTTCCCCATAGAAAATGATAATTGCTGTGGGCTTTTGTAGATGGCTTTTAAGATACTGAGGAATGTTCCCTCTATCCCTACACTCTGAAGAGTTTTGATCAGGAATGGATGCTGTATTTTGTCAAATGCTTTCTCTGCATCTAATGAGAGGATCATATGGTTCTTGGTTTTTCTCTTGCTGATATGATGAATCACATTGATTGTTTTACGAGTGTTGAACCAGCCTTGTGTCCCAGGGATAAATCCTACTTGGTCATGGTGAATAATTTTCTTAATGTGTTGTTGGATCCTATTGGCTAGTATCCTGTTGAGAATTTTTGCATCCATGTTCATCAGGGATATTGGTCTATAATTCTCCTTTTTGGAGGGGTCTTTGTATGGTTTTGGAATTAAGGTGATGCTGGCCTCATAGAATGAATTTGGAAGTACTCCATCTCTTTCTATCTTTCCGAACAGCTTTAGTAGAATAGGTATGGTTTCTTCTTTAAACGTTTGATAGGATTCCCCTGGGAAGCCATCTGGCCCTGGACGTTTGTGTCTTGGGAGGTTTTTGATGACTGCTTCAATTTCCCCCGGTTATTGGCCTGTTCAGGTTTTCTATTTCTTCCTGTTCCAGTTTTGGTAGTTTGTGGCTTTCCAGAAATGCATCCATTTCTTCTAGGTTTCCCAATTTATTGGTTTATAGCTGTTCTTAATATTTTTTTAAAATCGTTTGTATTTCCTTGGTGTTGGTAGTGATCTCTCCTTTCTCATTCATGATTTTATTAATTTGAGTCTTTTCTCTCTTCTTTTTAATAAGGCTGGCTAATGGTTTATCTATCTTATTAATTCTTTCAAAGAGCCAACTCCTGGTTTTTTTGATCTGTTCCACAGTTCTTCTGGCCTCGATTTCGTTGAGTTCTGCTCGAATCTTTATTAACTCTCTCCTTCTGCTGGGTGTAGGATCTATTTGCTGTTTTTTCTCTAGCTCCTTTAGGTGTAAGGTTAGTTTTTGTATTTGAGTTCTTTCCAGTTTTTGAATGGATGCTTGTATTGCGATGTATTTCCCCCTTAGGACTGCTTTTGCTGTATCCCAAACATTTTGAATGGTTGTATCTTCATTCTCATTAGTTTCCATGAATCTTTTTAATTCTTCCTTTATTTCCTGGTTGACCCTTTCATCTTTTACAGGATGGTCCTTAACCTCCACATGTTTGAAGTCGTTCCAAACTTCTTGTTGTGATCTAGTTCTATTTTCAAGGCATTATGGCCTGAGAATACACAGGGGACGATCCCAATCTTTTGGTATTGGTTCAGACCCGATTTATGACCCAGTATGTGGTCTATTCTGCAGAAAGTTCCATGTTCACTGGAGAAGAATGTATATTCAGTTGAGTTTGGATGTAAAGTTCTGTAGATATCTGTGAAATCCATCTGGTCCAGTGTATCATTTAAAGCTCTCGTTTCTTTGGAGATGTTGTGTAGAAGAACTATCGAGTGTAGAAAGCACTACATTGAAGTCATCAAGTATAAGTGTATTATTATCTAAGTATGTCGTAACTTTGGTTATTAATTAATTGATATATTTGCAGCTACCACATTTGGGGCATATATATTGAGGATTGTTAAGTCCTCTTGTCGGATAGATCCTTTAAGTTTGATATAGTGTCCCTCTTCATCTCTCATTACAGTCTTCGGGGTAAATTTTAGTTTATTTGATATAAGGATGGCTACCCCTGCTTTATTTTGAGAACCATTTGAATGGTAAATAGTTCTCCAACCTTTTATTTTCAGGCTGTAGGTGTCCTTTGGTCTAAAATGAGTGTCTTGTAGACAGCAAATAGATGGGTCCTGCTTTTTTATAAATTCGCAAACGTGTATATTTTCTTTCAAGACTTATAGTTTCAGGTCTTATGTTTAGGTTTGATCATTTTTAATTAATTTTGCATATAGTGTGGAATAAGTATTTGTTATTCCTTTGAATTGTGGATATCTAGTTGTATTAGTACCATTTGCTGAAAAGATTACTTCCTACATTGAATTGTCTTTAAACTTTTATCAAATGTGAGCTGACTATAGATGCAAACATTATTTCTGGAGTGTCAATTCTAATTTATTTATCTATATATCTACTTTTGGGCAGCCCGGATGGCTCAGCGGCTTAGCGCCGCCTTGAGCCCAGGGTGTGATCTTGGAGATCCGGGGTGGAGTCCCACATCAGGCTCCCTGCATGGAGCCTGCTTCTCCCTCTCCCTGTGTCTCTGCCTCCCGCCAACTCTGTGTCTCTCATGAATAAATAAATAAATAAAATATTTAAATATATATATATATATACTTTCATGTTAGTACCATACCATCTTGATTTTCTATGGATTTTTTAATGTTTTGAAATCAGAAAACAGGAGTCTTTCAAATTTGTTTTATATCAAAATTATCCAGACTATTTTGGATTCCTTGCATTTTCATATAAATTTTAAGATCATCTTTTTAATTTCCTAAGAATCCAGCTGAGATTTTGATGGAGATTATATGAATATGCAGATGAATTTAGGGATTACTGTGGTTCTAAACTATTATATTTCTGATGTGTGAATATACGCTCTTTCCATATGTTTAGAACTTCTTTAAATCTTTTTTAAAAAATCCTTTGTAACAATTTGTATATATGTTAATGTACAAATCTTGCATCTATTTCCTCAAACGTATTCCTAACTACTTTTGATGCTACTGCAAATTATTTTCTTAATTTCATTTTCAGATTACTTGTTGCATGTGTATAAAAACGTGTTTGACTTTTATATGTTGATCTTGGATCTCAAAACTTTTTGAAGTTAATTCCATTTATTTATTTTAATTATTTATCTAAATCTTTATTCTAATTATTATCTATTAATTCTAATAGTTGCTACATGAACTCCTTGGGATTTACTATATTGGAATCTGCAATTAGAAATTACTTTCTCTTTTCCAGTTGTGATACTTTTAATTTCTTTTCCTTGTCCATTTGCACTGACAAGAGTATCTAGACCAATATTTAATGTAAGTGGTGAGAACGTACATTCTTATCTTACTCCTATTTTTAACAGTAAAATTCAGCCTTCCACAGTTAAGCTTGGTGGGTTTTCTGAGATGCTTTTTTATCAGTTTGATGGTTTCCCTCTCTTCCAATTCAGTTTTTAACAAGAGGAGCTGAATTTTGTCAAATGCTTTTCTGCATCTGTTGAGATGATCATGTGGTTATTTCCTTAATCTATCAAGATGGTGTATTATATTAATTGGGTTTTGGATGTTAAACCAATCTCACATTTTTTCTCGTCAGAAATCTGAAAGCTGTACTTGAAATCCTATTCATTGCTCAACCTCTAAAATTCTTTTATTCTACATGAGTAACATCCTTTCTCCATTTCCAGTGTCTCTGCTCAGTCAATTTATTTCCTGTCATTTCATATCTGGATTACTGCAAAAGCCACTTAATTTATTTGGCTTTACACTTCTTTGTTTGTTTCATCCTAATATGTTATCTACAGTGATGTTCAAGTAATCATTTAAGATCATGTTTCTGTCATGCTTAAAATCCCTATAGTTTAGGGCAGAACATGCGTAGGTAGTGGGTGTTTGAAGAAAAAGATGATGTATCATGATGGCAGAGATAAGATGGTTTTATTTATTTTGATAAGATGGTTTTAAAACAAGCCAAATTCACTAGATTAATTTTAATTTTCAGTAGCCATAACAACTAAATAATACAGTATTATTTTTTTTCTATTAACAAAGATGATAAAAATATACAAAAATAAAAATATAGAGGTGCCTGGATGGGTAAGTTGGTTAAGCATCTGTTTGCAGCTCAGGTCATGATCTCAGGGTCCTGGGAATGAACCCTGCATCAGGCTCCCTGCTCAGCAGAGAGTCTGTTTCCTCTCTCCTACTGCCCCACCCCACCCTTCTCATGCTCTCTCTCTCTCTCTCTCTCTCTCTCTCAGATAAATAAAATCTTAAAAAAATAGAAATAAATGCCTTTTTCATTGAGATCTTACTAATCTAAATAAATGTTACCATCATGAAGCATCTATGCAAAGTAGAGAAAAATGCAAATAGTTTTTTTTTACTGAAAAACTAATAAATGCTTGCATATAATGGGTGTGATGTATATACACAATTGTGACAGATTCACTGATTTCTATGAATTCAGGAAGCATGGTTGTGTGTGTGTATGTGCATGTGCTTATGCATGCATTATGCCTTATTGTTGCAGTTCAGTATAGTAAAGTATGTCCTTTTTGGTTCTAATATAAACACTTTCTGCCATTAGGAAAAAAATGCTGAAAGTTCTTAATGAAATATCCCTTATATGTTGAAGATCGTGATTTACACAATACATTACCTGCCTTTAGGAAAAACAGCTCAATGAATCAAGACCATATTCCATGTTTGGTTTTAAAAGTGTTTGGTGTTAAAAGAAAAAAGACCACCCATTTTGTAGAAGGTGGAGATGCTGACAGTCTTACCTCTCTTAATGGGCAAAACTTATGAAAACTAAATTGTCTTGGATTGCTGTAAATATTTTATGAATTAATTCAATTTAATTACTGTCATGTCCAATAGTTTCTTTTTATGGAAGAGAAGAAAGGAGAGGTGCTGTTGATTTTCTTAGAATACAGTGGCTTTTTTATTGTTAATATTCAACTGTTCAGACATCATTATCCTTGTTTTAAAATAAATACACTTTTACTACTTTTGACCAGAATTGTTAAATATTTACAGAACCTTCTCCTGCAAGGCTTAAATAAGAGGCAGATTCAAAAGAACAAAGAATGTGTGTGTGTGTGTGTATATATATATATATATATATATATAGTATATTACAATGTAATATGATATATAATGTAATATATATATATATATATAATATTACATTGGAAGTCCAGTATGTTCCAAAGTCATAAAAGAAAATGTTATGTTAAAGTATTTTCTACAGGATTTATTATATTGTAATTAAACAAATATATAGGCAAATCTTTCAAACAAGAAAACAAGATGTACCATCTACATTAAATGTATGTTAGTTAATGATAGATCTATATTTAAATTTTCATACTTTCAGGCATGTATTTTCTGATATGAAACTATTTTTTCATATCATTACCAATGATAAGTTCTTTTCTAGTAGCATCCATATTTTATAAAAGGTTTATTGTTTTAGACTCAGGACAAATTTACAAACACTCTCATATTTTATTCAATAAAAAATCCACCATAATAAAAATAAACACTTAAAAACTTATCTTGCCTACTTAACATGTATTTCTGAGATGTTTTCCTAGAAATACGATGCCATCCTTATCATAATTTGATTTATTTTTAATTCTTACAAACCAATGCAATTGAAAGCACACTATAAATTATGCAATTCATTTTATTTCTGTATCTATTTCTTGAAATGTCACGATATTGATGAAAAATATTCTTTGTTAAATAGAATATGTTTTGATTGTTATCCACACACTTAGGTATTAAAAAACAATATAAATCTAATCTTATCAAAATAGGTAATTCAGAGCCTATAAAGGCTAACAATAAAACATTAGAATATTAGAATGGAACACAATAACAACAACAACTTGTTTTTAATTAGGAAACTTCATCTTCTCATCTAAGAGAACCAGGTCATAAATCTTGAGAATGGGAAGTCTGAACCTGGGGAAAGGTTCCAGAATCCATAGATACATTAGTTATGAGCCTGGGCTTTGGATTCAGGTCAACCTGCTTTAAAATCCTATCACTGTACTTTGCTGGACTAAATTTGTTTGGTTGTTCAATTAATAATTGTCTCTCCATAGGACAGTAAGTATTGCTAGTGCAGTCATGAATTCTGTTCTTCTCCTATGACAATTAAGACCAAGACAGTACTGAGCAGCCCTGGTGGCTCAGCGGTTTAGCGCCTGCCTTCAGCCAGAGTCGTGATCCTGGAGACCCAGGATCAAGTCTCCTGTTGGGCTCCCTGCATGGAGCCTGCTTCTCCCTCTGCCTGTGTCTCTGCCTCTCTCTCTCATGAGTAAATAAATAAAATCTTAAAAACAAACAAAAAGGCTAAGACAGTACTAAGAATTACCATACCACCAGACGTACTTGTTGGAGAGCTCTAACTAAGCAAGGGGTGCCTGGGTGGCTCACTGGCTCAGTGGTTGAGTGTCTGCCTTTGGCTCAGGTCGTGATCCTGGGGTCCTGAGGTCCAGCCCTGCATCTGGCTCTCTGCAGGGAGCGTGCTTCTCCCTCTGCTTGTGTTTCTGCCTCTCTCTGTGTCTCTCATGAATAAGTAAATAAAAATCTTAAAAAAGAAAAAATAATAATAATTATTTGGTATCAGATTGCTGAAATAACCAGGTCATATCCACATCACAAATCAATGATATACAAGAGATAGAAAGCTTTTGCTAATATAACAGCCAAAAATCAAGGTGTTTCAGTAGCAGAGATGAATAAATATATTTAAAATTATTTTAGGTTTTTCTATTTCGCTTGACTCAAAACTTCTGTGTTTCGGACCATTTTAGTTACAATCCCCTTTTAAGACATCATATTTCCAAATGACAGGCAATCTAATACTAAAATTCTCTCACATATTTGTATAATTGACATTTTAGAAAATCTTATAATGTAATAGGTTCCACTTCCTGCTGTGAGGACTTATGAGAATGTATACATCTAGAATTCTCACATTTTGCCATGTTTCCATGTTTGAGGACATTTATGCTCTTTTCATTTTCTAACTTTTTAAATATGTGTATAATATGTGTAATGTCCTCATTACATATAAGTTAATTATAAACTCTACTAAACTGAGGTGCCTGGAATCTGGAGATAGCCTTCTTTCCAAACATCCTGACATTTTGTAGTTGTACATTTTTCCTTTCTATTGAATTTCAGAGCATTTTTCAAACAATTTCGTGAGTTGAACAATCACATTTTACCAGACATGATGGATTTTTTTTCACCACATATTTGAGTCTGACTGAAGGAAAGTCTAAATATATCAATATTTTAAGTCATTTAACTGAAACCAAGTTTATTGTTTTGTTTGTTCTTTGGTAGATTTTATTACCTTCTGTCTCATGATTAAATATGTATATTAACTGCAGTCATTTCCCTATGGTCAAGCAGGCTGTTTGGGCTGGCTCAATATTTCTTTTGTCCACTGACTCACTTATATCCCAGGTCCCCATTGGAAAAACATCAAAAATGTCCACAATACAAAATTAGTTTGTGGTTGGCATGGAATTCCAGAACTTGGCTGATTTTTTTGGAAAGGTTCATTGTTTTCTTTCACTGATGCTTATATAGAGAGTTCTGAGGAATAAAAAGGAAAAACCAAAACATCAACTAATAATGAATCTAAGGCAAGAAAAAAACAATAATGCTAAATGAAACTCCATGAACACCCAAAGCAAACAACTAATTATTGTCATACTATTATTATTTTTACTATATATTTTTATGCAGCTGTTCCTAAAGAGAAGTGGAAACAATTTATAAAACTAATATAATAGGGATGCCTGGGTGGCTCAGTCATTTGAACATCCAACTCTGATTTCAGCTCAGCTCATAATCCCAGGGTCATGAGATGAGCCCTGAGTTGGACTCTGTGCTGGGTAAGAAGCCTGCTTAGGATTTTCTCTCTCTGGGGCAGCTCGGTGGCTTAGTCAGTCACATATCTGCCTTTAGCTTGGGTCATGATCTTAGGGTTCTGGGATCGAACCCAGTTTTGGACTCCTTGCTCAGCCAGGAACCTACTTCTCCATCTTTCTCTGCTGCTCTACTTGCTTGTGCTCTCTGTCAATAAATAAATAAAATATTTTTTAAATAATAAAAAAAAGATTCTCTCTCTCTGTCCTTCACCTTGTTGTCTCCCTAAAAAAATAAATAAAAAACTAAAAAAAAATCAAAAACGAAAATAATAATACATGTACACATTTTGTTCAATTTAATTTTTCTTCTTTTACAACTTATTTGTGCTTATGGACTTTGCATGGTTGGTAAGCTACACCTAATTATATATATATGTGTGTGTGTGTGTGTGTGTGTGTGTGTGTGTGTGTCTGTATCATGTTTTGGTGATTCTTGCAGTATTTTAAACTTTTTCATTTCTATTATATTGAAATATATTGAAATATTTCATTTCTATTATATATATATATATAATTTTTTGGTTATTAGGGAAATAGTTATTGAATAAATATTTATAACAAATGTAATGTTGAAGAGTTATTTCTTACCATGTCCCTATGTCAAATTCAAACGTTTCAATAATGAGATTCTTTGTTTTTTTTAATAGAGATCATTTTAATGATTATGAATTAATTCTTTAATGCTACCTAGATGTAGTCAGGCATTTTAAACATTATCTGTTAATCAATAGTGCACTAAGTTCTCAAACATAAATCTTGAAAACTTTTATCCACAATAATTTTCATTTTATATCTATACAGATCACAGAATCATTTCACAAACATTTTTTTTTGCATTTGAACTTAACAGCACCCTATCTAGTAGAAAAAATAGCCTTTGATTGCCCACTGTAGAGATGAAAAAATGAGAATTTAAAACAGATGATTCACCAAATCACAAACAAAACATAGATCCATGCCCCATGGCATGAAAAGCAATGCCATTTCAACTGAAATCTACTGTATTTGATGTGATGTTTCTTATTTTTAATCTGCCTCTGCGAACAAATGAAAGTTTTAGTTAAATAAGTAAAAATAAAAAAGCTCAAAATATTCTACAGCTATCATATGGCATTTACAATTGATTACTTCCAAGGCTGTTTTACTTAAAATGTTAGGTTTCAGTAAGATTTAGAAATGTATAAAATTCTGATCTCTAAAGTTTGATATTAATTCAATCCATCGGGATACTTGGGTGGCTCAGGGGTTGAGCGTCTGCCTCTGGCTCAGGGTGTGATCCCAAGGTCCTGGGATCAAGTCCTGCATTGGGATCCCTGCATGGAGCCTGCTTCTCCCTCTGCCTATGTCTCTGCCTTTCTGTGTCTCTCATGAATAAATAAATAAAATCTTTAAAAAAATTTTCAATCCATCAAGAACTATTTAGTGTCAAATGTATGGACACACACACATTGCTTGGTCTATAGGAAAGGTAGTTTGGCTTTGAACATGCTTTCTTCACCAAGCTTAATCATTTCTAGCTTTTGATTTAAAATGAGTGACATACAACTCTTCTTTTTGCTTAAATACTGAGAGCCCACTGTATGTTATTAATTTGCCTAATTTCAATATTGTTATGTCTCAGGGAATGGGGAGGCTTGCAAAGAGGAAGAGAGATGGGGAATGGCCAGTCAATAGAATGGTAAGAACACACAAAGTTTATCAATTAACTTTGTTTCTTACATAGGTACAGTTCATGGTGTCCCAAAACGATTACAATAAGTAACATCAGAGATCACTGATCACAGATCACCAGAACAAACAATATAATAGAAATGAAAAAGTTTAAAATACTGCAAGAATTACCAAAACATGATACAGAGACACAAATTGGGCAAATTCTATGGGGGGGGGGGGGTTGTGACAATTCACTTGCTCAGTGCAAGGTTGCTACAAATTTGTAGCAGTATCTGCAAAGTGCAATAAAGTGAGGTGTGCTTGTACTGATTAGACTGTCAGTGGTTGTGGATAATTTAGAAATAGGAGTTTATAAACAAGGAAATCCCACCCAATGGCTTCAAATCTTGGACTTTTCAGGTTAGTCTGTGGTTAACTCTTGGTTTTCAGAATACTATGCACTCTTGATTTTCCTTTATCTTTTTTTATGATTCTTCTTAGGCATCTTTATCAGATATTCTTTTTCTTTGTCTCTTGGTGGAATTTCCAGAACTCACTACTTGGATCTCTGGTTTTTGCTATTTATTCCCATCCCTTTGTGATTTTGTCAACTTTGATTGCCCGCAGTATGCCAAAACCTTCCAAATTTGTATTTGCAGCATCAACTTGAATTCCATAGTAGCAATCTAATTCTAACTATACACTTCTAGTTATATGTAAAATAGGCATCTCTAATTTAATTTCCAACAATAACTTTATACTTTCAACTATCCCCCAAATTCTACTCCATCTGTAGAATTCCTACTCACAGTTTATTGCAATTGCATGTTTAGAATTACTAAATGTATGTATTGATTCGCACATACAACTAAACCTCATATTTTGTTCTGTGTTCTCACTATGGTATACCACGCACGTAAAGATATGTATTTGTTTAATTAAAATGATACTCAGAGCACATTTTTAGGCATGATGAAAATTTAAAGGTTGAATAAAGGATAAACAATTATTATCTAGGAACTTACAATTCATCAAAATTTGGAGTATGAATATGAAAAATAAAATATTATGTAAATCAAAGAGTGATATAAATTTAAGACTACCTAGAACTAATATATACTACATATACTCTTTTTAAAATACTAAATATACTCTGAAAAACATTTATATATATTATCTGATCTGATCCTGGTTACAAATCCAAATGCAAGTCTAGTATTACCCTCATTGCATAAATGAGAATATCAGGGTTAGAGAGAATAATAATGACCAGTATGAGTGTGTGTTAGAAGGATGTAATTTAAATCTGGTAGTCTGATTACCATGTTGCAGTGAACTAAAATATTTCTTCCAAAAATATGCAAAGTCAGAAATATGTTTTTAAGGTAGAAAAGACCTGTATGCTTTTTTTTTAAGATTTTATTTATTCATGAGAAACACACAGAGAGAGGCAGAGACACAGGCAAAGGGAGAAGCAGGTTTCCTGCAGGGAGCCTGATGTGGGATTCAATCCCAGGACCCTGGGATCATGACCTGAGCCAAAGGCTCAGCCACTGAGCCATCCAGGTGCCCTGTATGCTTTTTCTGAAGGTGGATGTGAAATACCTCTATCTTCAGTTCTTAGAGAACTGATGGATTTGGATGAAAACACCTCCGAGCATCCAGAAAAAGTAACTAATTCAAATAATATTTCAGGGAGAATGCCTATAATTTATTAAAGTCAAAGTTACTGCCAGAGTTTCAAATTAGAAAAACTCATAAAAATTGAATTCTATTTGAAGATATTATACCAAGAAATCCACCTGTTGTAACTAATATGATAAAAGAAATATATGGACAGATAGTGAAATTTGAGTCATGAGAGATAGGAAGCAACTTTCTTAACTTAAAATCACTGTTATTGAAAAATGTTGCATATTCTTTGAATACATTTTCAATACTTAGACAACTTCACAGTCAAGTGTTATTTGGAATTCTTGATTTTTAATTTATGTGTAAAAAATTGTATTTTTTCTCCTTATATTCATTTTGTGCTAGCTATTTTGAGAACATTTCTTTTTCTTTGGATCATTTTGCTTTTATTTTCCTTTTTACTTAATTCTTATAAGAGTAGCTCAACTGGAAAAATCAAGGGTTGGTGACACTATTGACTGATGGGTAGCTTTGAGGTATTTAGCCTATGGCAGATAAAACAAATTCATTGTCTACACTATGCAGCTTTATGGTCAAATGAATTGAAAATATACATCATAAAGTAAAATAATCTTTGCCTAACTTTTAGCAAATCTCTAGAGGCTATTGAACCTGTTAGTTTAAATAAACTATTAATGTAAACTTTTAGGATGTTGGAGAAAAATGCTATTCTATGAGTAAAGTATAGTACTGCACTGTCTGCATAAAATATTTGTGGCTTATTTCAGATAACCTATGCTGTCAAAAGAAAATTATACTAAAATAATTCTTGATATTAAAGACCAGACACTGAAAAAATGCCATTTGTATGTAACAGTAAAGTAGGAGGAATGACATCATTCGATGTGGAAAAGAAGCAATAAAATATTCTCTTAGACTTTCCATTTGCATAAATTATTTCATAGAATGTTTCCCATATGGTGATGGCTGTGCATTCAGCTGTAAGTAAGTTAACTGTTATGACTATGGCAAAATGGTGCCATTTGTAGATATAATGTGGGGGAAAAATGACTAAGATATAGAATACCAAGCATTACTAGGAGCAGCAATTTATTATTTATCCATGAAAGGATTTGAAATAGCAGGGCAGTAAGATAAGACGGGTCTTAAGATTGGTTTGTGAAGAATCAGGGTATCAAATGGAATCTATAGAAACACAGTAATGGTTAGCAAAAGAAATAAATAAGTGAATTATGGAGAAGAGCTTGGATAAAACCACTGTTTGTAAAACCTTTGTCAGTTTAGGTTTCTAAACGTAATGAAATTTTTATGATGGTATCCAAATTACAAAAGACTTGATTTGGCCTGATGTTTGGACCTACATGAATTTAAACATAGACGTACTGATTTTCTACGAATTCTAAAATTGTACGAACATTCAAAATTCTATAATATGTGTGAGATATGTGACAGTTGCAGGCATAACAAATTTACATTAAGAATACTTGTAAACATGAGAGTGAGAGAATTCACACTGATTTTTTTCCAAAGATAATTTATCCCTAAATATTTTTTTAACCCGTGATACTCTTACGTACATTAGAGTCTGTAGTAAGTTTTTACCTAGGTGAGAGTATATGAATATTTATAATGTCATTTCAGAGAATGCTAAATTGTAAGAATACCACAATACAGTAGATGAAAATGAGAGAAATTTGCAAATTTGCATGTGCAAATATTTATTAAAGAAGAGAAACTAATTTTAGCTATACTATTAATATTTAATGATGTCTTCATAGATTAATGATTTATTATTATGACATAATAATTTCAATATAAATTTATGCTCAGAAGGTTTGCAATAAAAGCACTTTGTAATCTGGAGAGTGCTGGAAAATAAACCTCTACATTAAAAAAAACATCCGAAATTATTTGGTAGATAAGTAGGGTGATTGGATTCACAGGTGAGAAAAAATAAAACGGTATTTCAATGTCAGCAAAGAGAAGACAGTAGTTCCAAGTTCTGTAGTGAATTTAATGTTACAGATACTATACTAAACTGTGTTCAATTATACAATGACACATTATATTATAAAAATTATTTTACTTTATTTATTTTAAAAATGTATTTTAAATACAGTTAAAATAGTCAAACAAAAGAATAATTAAAGAAAGATATATTTGTCAAAATGCTGTCAGAGTATCACCTCTAAGCTTTTCAGAAGGATTTTAATGAAAAAAAATTAGGTAAAAAAGTGTTGGGAAGATGTTAGTGAAAAAAGTGAGGTAACCCAATGATGAGAAAGTACAGGGAACACTATACTCTCTCAAGGAAAGAAAATAATAGGAATGTTGCTCAGAACCAATGATTCTTGCCACTGGGGCTTCCAGAGCATCTTTGAGCTTTGTGGCTATTGTTAAAGCTTTGCAAGGAGCCAGGAGTCTACAATCCCATTATGCTCTTTAGGCCTCCTATTCCCAGATTACTGAACCATTTTACTGTTATTGTTACTGCAGAAGCCAGTCTATGGACTCTGCACCTGAGATTAATGTGTTCACTGTCTGAACCAAACCAACTCCATGGGAACTATACTGCTGGCTGAGGCTGCCGGGAGGTCCTTCAGCTATTCTTACTGGCAACACACTGCATAAGGAAGAAGTTGCCAATACTGTTGGACACTACAATAGAACCAGAAACGAAAAACAGTTCTTTCTTTCTTCCTCTCACTTCAAACCTTCAGATATTGCCACCTATTGGCTAGGAAGGATGTGCAAGAAAGGTAGTTTTCAGGTTTTTACACTCTGGTAATACTGAGGGAAACATGTAAAGGCAGACATAAAGATGAGACCAAAAACATAGAGATGAGACCAAAGTACAGTGTCTCAATTATATATATGAGAATTGAAAATAAAAATATCGATCTATTATGGAATCCAAGTTGACTGAAATGCTTACATCTCTAATAGACTAGACACAATGGCTGGCAGAGGTAAACTCTCAGGTAAACTTTTATTAAATTATCTTCTAGTTGCCTTTTTTGACTATTCCATCTATTCTTTTTATATTCTTATAATTCTTTATATGTGCTCTTAATGAATACACTTGGTTTTATGACAAGTAAGATGATAAGAAGCAATATCATCAAAATATAGAAGAAAATAATAGAATAGAGGTATGGCTGATAGTAGAAATAAAATTTAATACTAGAATAAGTAATTACATGCTAGCCTCGTTTGTATATAAGAAAAAAAATAGAAAAACAACCTAATAGAAGAAATAGCTTCCTAACATACTGGAGACTATCAAAAGATAAAACAACTGAAGGTATTCAATATTCTCACAAATTAGTTGGATTTTATTTATTTGCCTTAAAATGATTACCCCTAAGTCATGATTAAGTATTGCAGTTTACAGTTGTTATCTTGAAATCTTATATGTTAACAAATACATTCAAGTTTAATATAGAATAGCTTTGAAGAACTTTTACATAATAAGTGATGAAGAATACAAAGTGAATTTGAAAAAAGGAAGACTAGAGAATGTAATGGAGTAGTAATATAGATTTCTGAGAATTTCTTAGAATATCTTCATTAGAACATAAACAGCAAGCAAATCCAATAATATAGAGATAGAGTCAAAATACCAAATGCTAAGCTAGATATTTGAGAGTGTTTGACATTAAGTAACAAGTTGGGTTTTTGCAATAGTATTCCCTAGGTAAGTATGTTGTCATTCAGTAGTTTTAAAATAATATGTAAGATAGTTAAATATGAAGTATTAAAGAACTCTATTTGGATTATTAGAGAAGTCATATTATAGTTTTCATTATGTCAAAAGATTACATAGTGTCCATTATATCTGAAGAAATTTCATGCAAGTTTCTCATACTTGTTTTATCTGCATTAATAGGAAAACATGGTGCAAAAAGTACAAGCCTATCATAGCAAGCAAAAATGGTGAATTTTTCTCCACAGACTAGCTCTTGAAGTATGAGTCAAAACTCAGACTTCATATTGTTATATAATTCCTAAACTTTCCCCTTTCTATTATTATTATTATATAAATTTAATGGAGGCTGCCCTAGTGGTAGGAGCTTTTTTTCCTCTTTAAATTCAAGAAGGCTAATTATAAGCTATCAGTTCACTAAGCAGTCCTTAGCTCTTAACAGAAATATAAATATTGAAAGGAAAAAATGATTAACAGTTACTCCATATCACCTCAAAGGGAAATTTGTGACGTTTAGTTAGGTAATGTCTGCAAAGTGCTTCAGTTCCTAAGAGAAAATAATACATAACCACGGTCGGAAAAGGTACCACAGTAAAATTATGCCATGTAAGTAGCAATAAATGTAGGTTACTTTGAATTCTGAAATAGTAGCAATAGGATGCTGATATGAATTGATCTAAATCTGTTTTTAAATGTTACCAGCAAGCATTCATGTAACTGTGAGCTATTATGAAAAATATAAGAGAATGATAACATGAGAGGAAGGCAGGTTCAAGTCTGCTTTTTCATTGTCAGTTGTAGGGCTGAAAACCCATTGTGGAAACTCTCAGACCTACAATTTCCTCAAGCAACAAAATGATGATAAAAATTCTTTTCTCCTGGGATGCCTGGGTGGCTCAGTGGTTGAGTATCTATCTACCTTTGGCCCAGACCATGATCCCGGAGTCTCAGAATCAAGTTCAACATCAGGTTCCCTCCATGGAGCTTCCTTTTCTCTCTGTCTATGTCTCTGCCTCTCTCTCTCTCTCTCTCTCTGTGTGTTTCTCATGAATAAATAAATAAAATCTTTTAAAAATTATTTTCTCCTTTATATACTTTCTGTGAGGATCATATTTTTAAAAGTTAAGTGAAAATACTTGGAAATTTTCAAATACTTTTTAAATGTTTGCTAAAAATGTTAGCTATAAGTGGAATAGCTCAAAACAAGAAATACAAGTATATTTATTCTAAAAACTTAGTATACATTCATTTCTGCTTATTTTCTGTTTTGTTCATTTTGTTTTGAGGGAGTCTGAGTCCCAGTTGGAAATTTAGAATCACATTTTTAAGTGTGTTTTATTCCCTATTTTCAGCATTACTTCACAGACAGTGAAGACAATATTTATCTTTTTTTATATGCCATTAAACTTTTTAAAATCCTAGAAAGTCACATACAATGTTATATTAATCACTCACAATGATATATTGATCACTCACAATGAGTACGTGGGACTTATTCTGGGATGCAAGGATGATTCAATGTTCAAAAATCAACCAACATTATACACCACATCAACAAAACAAGGATTAAAATCATTTGTTTATCTAAACAGATGCAATAATAACAGGACAGTATTCAACATCAATTTAAGATAAAAATCTTCAACAAGTGGGGTTAGAGGAAATAAACTTCAACATAATTATGGCCATATATGGAAAACTGACAGCTGACATCATATTCAATAGTGAAAAACTTAAGAGTTTCTCTTTAAGGTCAGGAACAAGACAAGGATATCCACTCTCATCACTTTTATTCAACATAGTACTGGAAGGCCTAGCCACAGCAATCAGACAAGAAAAGGAAATAAGAGACATTGTATTGGTAAAGAAAGTTAAATTGGCACTGTTTTCAGATGATATGATACTATTCAGAGAAATTCCTACAGACTCACTAAAAAACTTCTGTAGTAAACAAATTCAGTAAATCGAACGATACAAAACTAATAACTAGAAATCAATATCATTTATTTACAGTAATAACAAAAGAGTAAAAAGAGAAATTAAAAATAGTAGCAACATTTGTAATTTCCCCAACAATAATAAAATAGGAATAAACTCAACCAAGAAAGTGAAAGACTGGTGCTCTAAAAACTATAAAACACTGATGAAAGAAATTGAAGATGACACAAAGAAATGGAAAGATATTCAATGGATTGGAATAATTAATATTCCCAAAATGTCCATAATACCCAAAGCAATCTGCAAATTCAATGCAATACCTATCAAAATACCAATAGCATTTTTCACAGAACTAGAAACAATAATACTAAAATTTCGATGGAACCATAAAAGACCCTGAATACCCAAAGCAATTCTGAGAATAAAAAACAAACCTGAATGTAGCACACTACCAGATTTCAAGATATATTACAAAATTGTTGTAATGAAAACACTTTGGTACTGGCACAAAAGTAGACACATAGAGCAATAGAACACAACAGAGAGCCCAGAAATAAACCCATGTTTAAATGGTCAATTAATCTATGACAAAGGTAGTAAGAATATATAATGGAGAAAAGACAGTCTTTTCAGAAAATGGTGCTGGGAAAATGGGACAGCTACCTGTTAAAGAATAAAACTGGACCACTTTCTAACATCATACACAAAAAATAAATTCAAAATGGATTAAAGCCCTAAATGTGAGAACTGAAACCAAAATAAATAAATCCTAGAAGAGAACAGAGATCATAATTTCTCTGACATCAGTCCTAGCAACATTTTTTCTAGATATATCATCTCCTAAGGCAAAGGGGAAAAAAAAGCAAAAATAAATTATTGGGGCTGCACTAAAATAAAAAGCTTCTGGATAGCAAGGGAAATCATCAGCAAAACAAGAAAGCAACCTACTGAGTGGGAGAAGACATTAGCAAATGATATATATAATAAAGGGTTATATATACCCAAATATATATTATATAAAATATATACATATATTTGTATATATATTTGTAAATATATATATTTGTGTATATATATATATATATATATATATATCCAAAATATATATAAAGAACTGATACAACTTAACATCATAAAATTCTGGTTAAAAATGGGCAGAGGACTTGAATAGACATTTTTCCAAAGAAGAAATATAGATGGTCAACAGATATATGAAAAAATGCTCAAAATCACTTATCATCAGGAAGATGCAAATCAAAGTCACAATGAGATGCCATTTTAGAATTGTTAAAATCAAAAAGACAAGAAATAACAAGCATTGGTGGGAATATGGAGAAAAAGGAAGATTTTTGTACTCTTGGTGGGAATGTAAATTGGTACAGATGCTTTGGAAAAAAGTATGGAGTTTTCTCAAATAATCAAAAATATACACCTGAAACTAATAGAACAATTGTATGTTAAGTAACTGGAATTAACTGTTAAGTGGTTGAGCTTCTACATTCAGCTCAGAATGTGGTCTCAGAGTCCTGGAATAAAGTCTCATATCAGGCTCCCCACAGGGAGTCTGCTTCTCCCCTGTGCCTATATCTCTGCCTCTCTCTTTGTGTCTTCTCATGAATAAATAAATAAAACTTTAAGACAAATAAAAATTAAAAAATTAAAAATTGAAAAACAAAAAGAGAATTATGTATGATCCATTAATTCCACTACTGAGTATTTACTCAAAGAAAATCAAAACACAAATTTGAAAAGAGATGTGCATCCCTGTGTTTATTGCAGCATTATTTGTAATAGCCAAGATATAGAAGCAACCTAAGTTAATATCAATAGGCAAATGAATAAGAACAATGTGATATTGATAAATGATAGATGATTGATAGATGGATAATAGATTGATAGGTAGATAGATGATAGATAGATAGATAGATAGATAGATAGATGATAGATAGATAGATACCTAGTCATTAAAAAAGGATGAGATCATGCTATTTGAGACAACATAGATGGACCTAGAAGGTATTCTTCTAAGTGCAATAAATCAGATCATGAAAGACAAATACCATGTAATTCCACTCATAAGTGGAATCTCAAAACAAGCAAACAAAAAACAAATGGATAAACAAATAAAAAGCAAAATCAGTTATATAAATAAAACTTATAAACTTATGGTTGCTAGAGGGGAGCTGAATGACAAGTTGGGAAAAATGTATGAAAGGGAGATAAAGGATTCCAGTTATGGAATAAGTAAGTTACAGGAATAAAAGTCACAGCATAAGGAATACAGTTAATGATATTGTAATAGCAACTTAACAAGACAGATAGTAGCTACACTTGTGATGAAACTGGCATAATATATAAACTTGTCAAATCACTAAGCTGTACACCCGAAATTAATGTACCATTGTGTGTCAATATACTCTAAATAATAGTAATAAAATAAAATAAAATAAAACAAAAAGAATTTCACCATACGGACAATGCATTGAATTAGATGAAGGAATGTCCTAATAACAAAACTCTCTTCCCTCACCTGTATCCCCACCCACCACATATGTGACTATGCTGCATAAATAGCAAATTATTACCATTAATTGATCCTTTTTTTAAATTTTTATTTATTTATGATAGTCATAGAGAGAGAGAGAGAGAGAGGCAGAGACACAGGCAGAGGGAGAAGCAGGCTCCATGCACCAGGAGCCCGACGTGGGACTCAATCCCGGGTCTCCAGGATCGCGCCCTGGGCCAAAGGCAGGCGCCAAACCGCTGCGCCACCCAGGGATCCCCCATTAATTGATCCTTTATGGCTAATATCAGTAAGAGCCGGATTATTTTTTTTCTTACACAAGTTTGCTGATAACTAAAACATATTACCATCAATACTATAATTTGAATTATTCTATTATTTACAATTATATACATTAATGGTTATGATTGTAACATCTGAAAACAAAGGAGCTGGCTGGCACCATTTCCCTACTCTGCTCTTCAGCATAAACACAGAGCCACCTGAGGGAAGCTGCTCACTTTGGACACTGGCTGCCTAATTTGCTTACACCAAGCCTCACCCCTATGCATTCTGGCAGGACTGCCCTTCTTGGTCAAGCTTGCCTCTGTCTCAGTGTGGCAGATACCTATCCCATAAGATCAGCACAGACCACTGCCCACACCATATTTCCCAACTGGAAAGCTCTGCAGGGCCTCAGTTCTGGTGCCCAGTTAGTGCTAGGTCTCATTTCACAAGCAGACCAGAGTACACCTAGTTAAAACTTGCCACATTCAGCCCAGGGACAAAACACTGCTCACAACAGGCAAGGGGAGCCTCTGCAGATGACTGGCCTAAGGGATCTAAAGGATCCTAAAGGATACAGCAGCAAACCACAACACCAGAGTATATGCAGCACACACCAGACACATGCCCTGAATCACCAGGCCCTCTTCTTCATAAAACCAATACTTTCAGGAGCAGGAGACATAATTGGCTTTTTTAACACAGAGAAATGTGTTACCATTAGATGAAATGGTAAAGAAGAGGAATTTATCCCAAATGAAAGAAAAAGACAAGACCACAGCCATAGATCTGAGCAAAAAAGATATAAGTAACTTGTCTGATGGAGAATTTAAAAGAACAATTACAAGAATTGGAAAAAAATAGAAGACATCAGTCAGACCTTTATCACAGAGATAAAAGTGTTAAAATAGAATCAATCAGAGATGAAGAATGCAATAAACAAGGTCAGAAATAGGCATGATGCAACAAGAGCAGGCTGGAAAAAACAGAGGAAGGAATTAGTGACCTAGAAGATAAAATAATGGACCATAATGAAACAGAACAAGAGAGAAAGAAGAATTATGCAACATGAAAATAGATGTCGGGAACTCAGCGACTCCACCAAATGTAATATAGGATATCACGAAATAATAGCAGAAAACTTCCCTAACCTGGGGAAGGAAATAGGCATACGGATCCAGGAGGCACAGAAAACTCCCATCAAAATCAACAAAAGCAAGCCAAAGCCAAGATATATTGTACTTAAATTTGCAAAATAAAGTAACAAAAAAAAAATTAAGCAGCAAGAGAAAAGAAATCCTTAACTTACAAGGGAAAAACTATAATGCTAGCTGGAGATTTCTCAGTAGAAATTTGGCAAGCCAGTAGAAAGTGGCATGAAGTATTCAAAGTGTAAATGGGAAAAAATCTATAACCAAGAATATTCTATCAAGCAGGGCTATCATTTGACATTAAGGAGATATAATTTCCCAGACAAACAAATCCTAAGGGAATTTGTAACCACTAAACCAGCATTGCAGGAAATACTAAAGGTGATTCTTTGAGCACAAAGGAGAGGCCAAAGGCGACAAAAACAAGAGAGGATCAAAGAAAATCTCTAGGAACCAGGACAAAACAAAAAATATAATGGCATTAAATAGATATCTATCAATAATTACTTTGAATGTAAATAGACAAAATGCTCTAATCAAAAGACATAGGTGTCAGAATGGGTTAAAAAAAAAAAGACTCATCTATAAACTATCTAAAGAGACACATTTTAGACCTAAAGACACATGCAGATTGAATGTGAGGGAATGAAGAAACATTGTCATGCAAATGGTGTCAAAAAAAAGTCTGACTAGCAATACTTACACGTCACTTAGATTTTTTTGTTGTTGTTGTGATATATTTATCCTTCTTTGGTATCAGGGTAGTACTGAACTTATGGAATAATTTTGAATGTGTTCTCTCTATTCCATCATTTGTTACATTTGAATAAAGATTGTCATTTTTTAAGTCCTTGGTAGTATTCATCAATGAAATCTTACTGTCTTGGGCTTTTCTGTGCTGGGGGATTTTTGATTTCTAATTCAACTTTCATTCTTGTTATTGGTCTGAGGTTTCCTGCTTCTTGGTTCATGATTCAGTCTTGGCAACTTACATGTTTTTAGGAATTATCTGTTTTTCTTCTAACTTCTGATTTGTTAGTATATAGTTTAGAGTAATCTGTTACATTGTATTTCTGTGGTTATCTGTTGTATTGTTTATCCTTCTATTTCTCATTTAGGTTTTTGAGTCTTCTTTTTTATTCCCTCTTAGCTAATCGTAGTTAAAGTAGTGCCAAGTGTGTGTGTGTGTGTGTGTGTGTGTGTGTGTGTGTGTGTTAAAACTGGTCATTACTTTCAATGTTACATTGCTGTCCATTGTAGTCTCTTATTTATTTCTCATTTTTAAATTTCCTTCCTCTACTAAATGTCAGCTGTTTCTTCTTTATCTGGTGCCTGTGGATAATGTTGATTATTTGAGTTTTTTTCTTAAAACAAGTATATATAATGCAGAAATTTAACTCTAACATCTGCTGCATCCCAGAGGTTTTGGAATATTTTGTTTTCTTTTTCTTTTGTTTTAAGGTATTTTTGATTTGTTGTTGGATTTCTTATTTGGCCCATTGCTTATGCAATAGTGTGTAATTTAATGTTACATATTAAATATTTAATATTTATATTGTCAAAAATACAAAAGGAAATAGTTTCTTAAAATTTCATGAATCCTCTGCATTCTCGATAATAGATCATTTCCTAATAAATTTTGAAGTATTTCTACATACTTGGAATGTTCATTTTACATAGGTAATTTTGGCAATTTATGTCTTATGTAGGAAAATGACCATTTCACTGATTTTGAAGTTTATCTTGGCAAACTTTTGTTGTACTATGTTTCTCTTTAGATAGCACTTTCTAAAAGTAGTTTGCACACTTTATTCTAAATTTATTTCAAAATTTTGAAATGCATTTTACTGATGCAGAGATGCAGGCACAAATTTATCAAGTAACTAGGGTTTCTCTTTTTTTTTTAAGATTTTATTTATTTATTCCTGAGAGAGAGAGAGAGAGAGAGAGAGAGAGAGAGAGAGAGAGAGAGGGAGACACACAGGGAGAGGGAGAAGCAGGCTCCATGCAGGAAGCCCAATGTGGGACTTGATCCTGGGACCCCAGGATCATGCGCTGGGCTGAAGGCGGCACTAAACTGCTGAGCCACCCAGGCTGCTCATAGGTTTTCTCTTCTATTAAGAGATCCAGACCCTTACCAAAATTGATCTGATTCTCTTTATTTACATCACACTGTGTGATACCAATGTAACCTATGTGCATAAATATCACAATAGATTTTATGACTTCTTTTCTTTGTTTCCTCAAAAGAAACACCCAATACCTTCAAATATCAATTCTACAGCTAGTTATGAGACTGATGAGTTAATTACTTACTGTCTCTTAACTCAATGGCAAACAATTATCAGAAAAACATCTCTTTCTGACATAAAGTAATCAATTAGGTAGAGATTTATTAGTAAATTTGCATTACTTGTTCATGTTCCAAACTTGTCCTTGAAATGTAATATGAAAAAATTCTGGACCTGGAAAACAAGACTTAATCTCTTATTTTATAATCTATTTATGTAATATATATTATAAATGTATTTATAATATATATATAAATATATTATAAATATATAATATTATATTAGATTTACCATTGTAACATAATAGAATTAGTCATATTCTCAGTACACATAAAATAGATTATGTTGATTTTGAAAGCTTGAAAGGCAAGGGCTGCCTTTTTTCACCACTACCTAAATACCCGATCTTGCTTATTACTACATTTCATCTTTATTTCAGTTTTCTCTACTCAAATGTCACCTCTGAATTTCTACATGCAAAATGTCTATTAAATTAACAAGACCCAGAACAAACTATATTTTCTTTATAAAACCTAAATGAAGGGAACCCTCCATATCCTGTATTATAAAATGTATTTTCTATTCTTGTAAGTACTGACACATGATCTCAAATTTTAATGATTTTTACGTGTGTGTACATGTGTGCATATATAATAGATAAATTCATTTTTAAAAGGTTTTCATTTATTTCTCTTTTTCCTCATACTGTAGCATTACAAAAATTATAATTTAATAATACTAATAGTTTAATATCAATATAATATTAAAAATAAATATTTTGAAAAAAAAAGTTTCAGGGCATTCTACAAATTCTGTAAGGAAGACAGCTATGACTATATATAGATACATGCTTATCTGGGAATCCATCATCTCTAAGATATTAGAATATATTGAATTATAGAAACATAGTTTGAGTGTGGCTTTATTTATTTTTGTGAAATGCATGTATTTGTGTTTGCTCTTAATTTTTATATGGTATTACATTATGAATACACAGGAAAATTATATGCCAAACCTCTAGTTTCTCTTTTAAAATTATTCATGTTACCAAAGTTATAACCTAATAGTATTTGATAGTGGTGAACAGTAAAGTTCAAGTGTAGATTACTTTTTTTAAAGATTTTATTTATTTATTTATTTATTTATTTATTTATTTATTTATTTGAGAGACACAGAGAGAGTGAGACAGAGCACAAGCAGGGTGAGGGGCAGAGGGAAAAGCAGACTCCTCCAGAGCAGGGAGCCTGATGCAGAACTCAGTCCTGGAACTTTGGGATCATGACCTGAGCCAAAGGCAGACGCTTAATGTACTGAGCCACCCAGGTGTCCAAGTGTAGATTATTTACCAGAGTTTACCAATGAAATGAACTAATCAGATAATGTTACTAAACTCCTCAGATTGGTTGGTTTTTATCATAACATCTCACTAGGTTCAAAAGGTTATTCTTATTTAAATGCAAAATGAAAGGTTTTAGAATGCTAATAAAGGCAAAAATAAACAGAAAATGAGAATGAAATTGTAATGTTATTTTTTTAATTTAGAACACTATCACTATTTTCAGATATCTTAGAAGATGTTTTTCTAGGCAGGACAACAGACCAAATATCCTCTCTTATTATATTGTATACTGTAACTATTTTTACTTGACTTTTTCATGTGTATATCTTGACACAGTAATTTTCATATTATTGTGTTACCTGAATCTAATTTTTCTAGAATGTTTGCAAGTAATATTTTTGGCAAAATTAGTACTTAACACTAATTAGGTATTTGAAATGACACCTGCATAATTTCTCTTTGTCTATTATTTTTATTCTTCTCAAAATCTAACATTTTAAAATTAATTTTCATAATCTCTTCTACATGCTTTCCTGGTTATTGCTAGGAATAAAGGACATTAACTATAATCCCATATTCAGTAGATAAAAATTGAATTTTAAGATGTAGAATCATATGAAGTTCTGACCTATAAATATGACTTGGGACTTTTTATTTCTCAGTTCTTGATGTGAATTGAATTTAAAATTACAATAGGTTGTAAAATTTATAGTTTTCCCTTCTGTTTAATTAAGATTGTAAAAATTCAGAATAAAGCTACTCAAGATACAGTTAGAGTATTAAAACAAGATTTAGATATATGAAATACAAGTCTGAACTTTTGTGTTAACACTGCTTTGTTAGATTAGCTGGAATAAAAAATATTACTTTTGCCTATTATTTAGTCTTCTGTAAATCAGCCTATTACCCTGTTGTTAATCTATACATATAACAAGAAACTAAAATGAAACCTTGTGAAAATGACCATTATGCTAAGTATTGTAACACTGATGAAAACACAAAAAAAAGAATGAAAGCAAAACACAAAAGAATACATATATACATTGTACACATATTTATTTTAAAAATTAGTGTGAAAAATATAGGAAATGCAACAAATATCACAGACAAAAAAAGACTTGCATACTTTTTCATGGAAGATAAACAGATAGTCAATAATTTTATAAAAAGATTATCTAAAAATATCTGAAACTTGCAAATAAACCAGAGATTATTGGCTGTTCTTGCAGTGCAGTGCAATACTGTTTGCAACTTTAATAGATTTGCTATTGAATAAGCTATTTTACTAATATAGGATCAGAAGATAACTTATAAATTTTTACCTGGAAAAAATTCAAATATTTTCTGACAATAGGAAAGATAATCTAAAAGATAATTGTTTATTATCCTGTTGGACAAGAATCATTTTATATCAACCTATCATATTCATTTATTGAAGTATTTATAAATATCCAGTTCTTTCAATGCACTTTGAACTGGTTTTACATGTCATCTATTCCTTTATTAAATTAAGTTATTTAAATAAAAATTTGATACATATTTATTTTATATTTGTAGTTTTATGTCATTGAATTGTCTTAGTGGACTTATCTGATGGAGGCAAGCAATTTTTATTGCATAAGTCGAGTACCTCACAAACAACTTAAGCCCATGCACATCTTTTCTTTCTTGGGTTCCAGAGGAAAATCTAAGAAGTGACAGAATTTTCATTTCCTAACTCTCTGTTTCTCTCTTCCCTTCCTATTCCTATAATTTTCTGTTTCATTTTTTACTGCTAAATCACTCAATGGTGGCATAATTTAGAATTTGGTTTTTAGTCTGATAATTTGGAGAACTCTGTCAAGTGAATGATGGAGATATCTACCCTACCATGTAAAAGATGACAGCAAGCCAGTTGTTAGTCTTGTTTCTTTTCCAATCCATAAAGAGAATCAAGAGAATATTTTGTGTCCAATTCAGGGAATAGTTCTTTGATATGTAGAACTTTGAGTTTTTGTGTTTGTTTCTACCTTTGACATGTGATGGAGGTTGTAGAACTGAAACTACAAGCATTCTTCATCTCTATTTTTCTCTTTGTCTGGAACTCAGAAAATCTTTTATCTCAGTGTGAAGTCATTTTATATTTATGGAGGGTATTTATAAACTAAATTTTTATAATATATATGTTTATATGTTCAAAGAAATATTTATATATTTATAGAAATAAATCTGTGTATGTAAATTCAACATTTCTCAGATCAACAGACAATAAGAAAAATAAACATTTCATATTTAAATTTACTAGACTTAAAAGAAAAGTCCTTTTATAATGAAGCTTCTGGCTCAAAAAAAAATCAAGTTCACATAAGGTGGTTTAATTCTTTTGATTTAGAGAAATTTTCAAGAAACTTTCTTTGGTATATTTTCTCAGATTTATCAATATAGAATGTGATACTTTTTTTTAGCTGTATTTTCGGTTGTTTACTCATAATAGGCTCATTAATCTTAAATTTTTAAGCTTCTTAAACTAGTTCCATGATTAAAATATTGACCTTTTCTATTGTATGACCTTTAAAATTATGAAAAACATAAAATTTTGTTCAACCAAATTGAATAATATATATATGAATTTTTATTGTAGCAATTATATGTTTAGTATAATAATTTGAACATAATTTCCAAGATCTTTAGGATATTTGAAATCTTAAATGAGTATTAAACTAGGGTAATTAATAAATAATTCTAATGTAATTACATAATTTCTAAGTAATAGAGGAGGCTAATATATAAGCATTATAGATGATAGATGATAGATAGATAGATAGATAGATAGATAGATAGATAGATAGATGATAGATAGATATAGGTTTATGCTATGTCATGACTATAGGAATTGGCATGTTTATTTTTTCACTTACAAAACATACAAGGGATGTTATAGCTATAAAAATTGTGTTTTGTTTATTTCTAAATTTTGCCAGTTCAGAAAACAGTTCTAAATTTTGTAGGTCTCTATTTTTTCTGTGAAATAAGATTATTTTATTGCTTAAAAGTTATAATAAATATGGTAGTTGAACCTATTTAGAAACATTAGTGGAAAAATATCACCATGTATACAAGGTAATAGAGTGAATTATTTTTGAAGAAAAAAGAAAAAGCTAGTTTGTTATAAAGTATCACTTTGTTCCTGAATTTGAAAGCATAATAAAAGACAAAATCTGAGGGATGACAGACAGTTGTGGAATATTAGGGGGAGTGATTTTTTTTGCCTTGTTTCATAATATCTGAATCTAGAAAGATCTTATTAATTGTGTTAACTTTTTGGCAAAGTTCATTATTTTTTAGCTCATTTATGAAAAATTCAAGAATAAAAATGGACCTTATGACAAATTTGCTATCAAATAGTACATTAGTGCAAAATGAGAACTTAGCTTTCTCTTTGTTAAAAGGCTGTACTGATTCCAAAGCTCTTAATTAGGGGGAAGTAAATGGTAATACTTTATGTAATACTTCTATGTAATCTGTTCAGATGGCAAAGATTCTATATCTCACCTGAAGAATAATTTTATCTGCTGGTATTGACTTTACCAATCCCTTAATTATTTACAAAAGCAAAAAGTGGCAAGTAAAGTATCTTTGCTTAAAAAGAACAAAGTTTTCTAACATTTGTGTTGTCTTTTTCTTTTATTTTAAATGAATTGTCATTTTGTAATCAAGTTGTTTTCTCTAAACTCATGATTCTTAGACAAGTGATGACACCTCCTCTCAAAACTCTTGTATGTTTTTCTGGTATCTGGTGCTATATATTTATAAATATATATAAATATAAATATATATTACTACTATATATTATAGTAGTATAGTATATAATCCTATATAGTATATAATCCTATATATATATATATTATATGAAGAACTATTTTTGAGATTTCCCCAAAGTTCTAGAAATCACAAATATTTTTTCTTCATTGTAGTAAAATAGATGATAGAAATGTTTCATATGCATTGGACACATAGTACTTCATCACTATTGGAGAAGCTTCATGGGAAGAAATCTAAAATCAAAAGACACAACCAGCCTTTACTAATGTAAGCTTGGGGTGTTATATGTTACTAATGTAAATTTCTTAGAAATTGTATGCTTCTGGGAGGACACTGATATCTCTCATGCCTTCCTTGTACATACTATGTTTTTACCATTGAGAAAACACGAATCACATCCTTATAAAATAGTTATGCATTATGCTTCAAAGATAATTTTATGTTTCTCCATTTTTACATGGTTATTGAAATAAATTAACCACAGCCATTCAGTCTTTACTTTCAAAGGAACTCTTGCTTTCCTGTAAATTCCCTGCTATAGTTCAAAAGCCATCTTCACAGTCCCAGACTCTGTAGAAAGAACTGCATCAGGTTCTTTGAAATACTCTTACTTCAGAGAATACAGACCTTGGTGTAAACTACCAAGCTGATGTTGCTTATACAACTTTTGACTGTGCAAGTGGTCTTTTAGGATTTTTGTTCAGAAGCAGAGATACTACTGATTCAAGATCCAGAGGAGGAAGAATTAACCGTATAAAACTAAACTAACTAATGAGAAAAATACAATTCTTCTTATTTATTTGGAATATTGTTGGCAATGTTTTTATTGTTTTATTGGTACCTGACATTCAGGACCTCAGTTTCACAAGCAGTTAGGAAGTTCATTAAACTTAGCAAATTTTGAGGGCTTCAAAAAGAATGTAGATTATCCAAATTTAAAAGGACTGGCAATCCATGAGCATGGAATATTTTTCCATCCCTTTGTATCTTCCTCAATTTCTTTCAAAAGTGTCCAGAAGTGGACCCTGAACTTTATGGTCAACTAATATTCAATAAAAGAGGAAAGACTATCCATTGGAAGAAAGACAGTCTCTTCAATAAATGGTGCTGGGAAAATTGGACATCCACATGCAGAAGAATGAAACTAGACCACTCTCTTGCACCATACACAAAGATAAACTCAAAATGGATGAAAGATCTAAATGTGAGACAAGATTCCATCAAAATCCTAGAGGAGAACACAGGCAACACCCTTTTTGAACTTGGCCACAGGAACTTCTTGCAAGATACATCCACCAAGGCAAAAGAAACTATTGGGACTTCATCAAGATAAGAAGCTTTTTTTTAATTTTTATTTATTTATTATAGTCACAGAGAGAGAGAGAGAGAGAGAGAGAGAGAGGCAGAGAGAGAAGCAGGCTCCATGCACTGGGAGCCCGACGTGGGATTCGATCCCGGGTCTCCAGGATCGTGCCCTGGGCCAAAGGCAGGCGCCAAACCGCTGAGCCACCCAGGGATCCCAAGGTAAGAAGCTTTTGCACAGGAAAGGATACAGTCAACAAAACTCAAAGACAACCTACAGAATGGGAGAAGATATTTGCAAATAACATATCAGATAAAGGACTAGTTTCCAAGATCTATAAAGAACTTATTAAAGTCAACAGCAAAGAAACAAACAATCCAATCATGAAATGGGCAAAAGACATGAAGAGAAATCTCACAGAGGAAGACATAGACATGGCCAACATGCACATGAGAAAATGCTCTGCATCACTTGCCATCAGGGAAATACAAATCAAAACCACAATGAGATACCACCTCACACCAGTGAGAATGGGGACAATTAACAAGGCAGGAAACCACAAATGTTGGAGAGGATGCGGAGAAAAGGGAACCCTCTTACACTGTTGGTGGGAATGTGAACTGGTGCAGCCACTCTGGAAAACTGTGTGGAGGTTCCTCAAAGAGTTAAAAATAGACCTGCCCTACGACCCAGCAATTGCACTGTTAGGGATTTACCCCAAAGATTCAGATGCAATGAAAAGCCGGGACACCTGCAGCCCGATGTTTCTAGCAGCAATGTCCACAGTTGCCAAACTGTGGAAGGAGCCTCGGTGTCCATGGAAAGATGAATGGATAAAGAAGATGTGGTTTATGTATACAATGGGATATTCCTCAGCCATTAGAAACGACAAATACCCACCATTTGCTTCGACGTGGATGGAACTGGAGGGTATTATGCTGAGTGGGGTGGGTCAATCAGAGAAGGACAAACAGTGTATGTTCTCATTCATTTGGGGAATATGAATAATAGTGAAAGGGAATAGAAGGGAAGGGAGAAGAAGTGTGTGGGAAGTATCAGAAAGGGAGACAGAACGTGAAGACTCCTAACTCTGGGAAACGGACTGGGGGTGGTGGAAGGGGAGGAGGGCAGGGGGTGGGGATGAGTGGGTGACGGGCACTGAGGGGAGCACTTGACGGGATGAGCAGTGGGTGTTGTTCTGTATGTTGGCAAATTGAACACCAATAAAAAATAAAAAGAAAATAAAAGGACTGTGGCTTAGAACAGGTAGAAAGTGTTTTGTATGTGATTTTTGTAGCTTCAGTATATAAGAACAAATAATATAGGGGTTTAGAAATGCAATCTAGATTCCTTATGAAAATTTTCAGATGAAAGATAATTCTCTGGCTCAAAATTGCATGATCAAAGAAGCTTATATAATTAACTAACAGTTTGTTGACCATACACATAGTAACCTAACCAAAAATTATGAGATAAGTCTTAAAATATTTAAGATTAATCTTTGGAGGGACACCCCGGGTGCTCAGTGGTTAGAGATACAAAAAACAAACTCTGTAATTCAGTTTATATCTAGTGCAAAAATGGTTAGAACTTACCTATGATATGGTGAGTTCCCTGGGAAACCCCCACTAAAGGAACTTTGAGAGTAGTATTAATTTCTTCAGTTTGTTCTGTGCAAATGTAAATTTTTAAAATTTAAAATAAATGTGATATGTATGTTGAAGTTAACGGTCCACTCTATGGCAAATTCAGGAAGTGTAAAGACAGGAACTTTTATCTAGTTGTATAATTGAGCAACGTCATGTTTCTATGAGAAAAGGGTTTAGGCAAAATGTCCAGAGACCTATGAACCAACCACAGGTAATAATAATAGAAATGGTGGCCTCAAACTGAAGTACAGGTGACAGAGAGGAAGCCATTCATGATTTGCCTTAGTGTTCCAATCAGTATTTATTGAAATGTGGGATCCTTAGGGCAAGTATTATATCTTCATCCATTTCATTTCATCTCTGATTTTTCTATGCCATATTAGTCTTTTAAGCTATTTATTCTGTGTGATAATTCCTAGGCCAGAATAGCAATAACAGATAGTAGATATTGATTGTATAGCATGTATCTAATACTAATCTAATAGAATTGAAAATTCTATTTAAGTGGATTAGCTTATTTTAAAAATTTTCAACACTTATATGTGAATGGTTTTAGAGTATTTGTGTCATGTAAAACCAAGTTTAGAGCTGCCATGGATAGTTATGATGGCTTATGATTTCAGAGAGGTCTCAAGCTCTTTCTGTTTTTCTGTTCCACAAATCTTTAATTTTGTCCTTGGTCAGGTTTTTCAGAATGTTCACTGCACTTCTAATAAAAATATCTAGGCATTTCAAACAGGAAGAAAAGAAGAGTGGTGGGAAAATCAGAATGTTGTGTTCCTTTTCATTTATCAGGGGGGAAAAAAACAAACTTTTCCAAAATATCTGCCAAGAAGACTTTTCTGACTTTTCACTGGCCAGAATCAAATTATGTATTCATGCCTACATAGATGTATTCCCATAAGTGGGTTAGATCCATCACAAATCTTTCCCGGATTAGCAGAGGAATCTGGGGGTAACATACATAGAAGTAAGGTGATTGGAAACAAATCCTGATGAGGAAGCAAAGGATGTTATTTGCGGCACAGATTTCTTCCTGTGTCAAATGTAAGTTAAACATTTCAAAGGAAACCTATGTAATATATATTTTTATTTGAACTATGTGAACAAATTAGTCAAAGCAAATAGTCACACCAATGATAGAAAAAACCAATCTACAATCCCATGCTACTATATAGGATGCAATAAGAATACAACATCATTTTGTGATATTACTACCAAAGGTGCATAAGCTGTTTCTAATTGTGAGGAGATATCAGACAAATCCAAACTGAGAGATATTCTATAAATGGCTAATAATCATTAAAAAAGGTCAAAATTGTGAAAGAAAACCTGAACAATTATTCCAAATTGAAGAAGACTTAAGGACATGAAAAGTAAATGGAAAAATGAGTCTGGCCCAGACATTTTTATTATAGACATTAATGGGGAATTTTGTGAAACTTTCTTGGCTCTATTTTGGTGGTTATATTGTAATCATGTACTACACTTTCCTTGTGCATAGGAAATACACACTAAAACATAACTGAAAATGATGTAGGACCATGTTGGCAACTTTCTCTGAAATTATAAAGAAAAGGCATTCTTTGGGCTGCTTTGCAAAAATCTTTTGTAAACTGGATTTTGTTTCAAAGTAAAAAGGAAAGGAAGGAAGGAAAAAAGAAAAAGAAAGAAAGAGAAAGAAAGAAAAAGAAAGAGAAAGAAGGAAAGAAAGAAAAAGAAGAAAGAAAAAAGAAAGAAAGAAAGAAGAAAGAAAAAGAGAAGAAAAGATAAGAAAGAAGGAAAGAAAGTTAAAAAAAAAAAAAACAATGCTGCTCCTTGAAGGTTTTGAATTACTTGCCACCGCAGAAATTCTGACTAAAAATTAAAACACAAAGAAAATAAAATGGAAGAAATAAAGAAAGAAAGAAAGAAAGAGATCTGGAATTTACAAAACTCTTAGGGTTTATTGAAATATGCAGCTTCTGTATACTAAAACTGTTACATCTCATGACATATGGTTGATTCTCATCAAAGTATTGTAGAAAAAAAACTCCGCAGATACCAAATTTAACGTATACTTTAATATTTACTTTAAAAATATACTGCATAAGAAAAGGATAAATATGCTTACAATAGAGTAACTGGGAAAGCTTCCCTTTCACATTTCACATAAGTAAGTAGTATATTTGGTGATTTTCTTTTATATATAGGTACAACTGAGAATACCTCCTAAAATTACCCAGGGTTAGCAAAGAAAAAAGACGATTGTGGAACTTTAGTAATGTGAAGATTTAGAGACGGTCACCAAGTAAGGAGAGGGTAGGCTTTCTACCCTAACTGAGCAAAATTTTAAAAAAGCATTTGAAAGGAATTTGAATGGCATAATGTAAAGATTCCAATTATTGTTCCAAAAGTATTAAGAGACTATCATTTCTTTTGCTAACTACTGATTTGCAGTGATCTTTAATGGAGGGATTGATTTCTTCATCAGAGAGCAACTTCCATTAAAAGTGATCTCACAGATAAAATGACAAAGCACATCAGGAAACCCACAGATATGAAATAAATTCAAAAGTTAAGAGAAATGAGAAAATTAAAAGGGAAGGAGCCACATATAATAAAAGCATGTAAAAGAGATTTTAAAATAGGCTGTGGTTAAAATGTTCAAAGAATAAAAGGAAGGAATAGAGTAAGATCAAGTGAGCATGAGTAATTTGTCCAATGTTACACAATTTCAAAGATACAGATCTAAATTCAGTCTCAGATAATGACTCAACAACCTCCTCTTATTTTTTTAATTTTTGGTTTTAATCCATGTTACCTTTCCTCCTTATATCTTAGTACTATTTGGCTAAAACGTAAGAATAAAAAAATAACATTTAATTCTATCATACTTCTAAATCTGTCTCTGCCACGTACTGACTAAATATGCTTGTGGACACTAGACTTTCCAGGACTAAGACCCATAATTTGTATTACCTGCCAAATAGGACAAAAAGGAAGATGAATAATACAGTGGATACAAAAATATGCTTTGAACCCAACAAAAAAAATCAACAAAAAGACAAAAACTCAATTGTTTTATGACAGAGGCATATATTCAGTTAAAAAATTATGGATGAAATAAAGATGTAAGAGCAATTCTTGAAAAATGTGTTTTTCTTTTCTTCTGTCAATCAGCATTTTCCTTATATTGCAGAGAAAATGTGCATTGGAAATCCTAGATACAAGGTTTGGGTGTGTATGTGGTGGGATATTGACTGGTAATTTAGTTATTTAGATGCATTTATTTTGCTCTTAAAAACAATTATATTTTAGACTTTCAGATATGAAATATTTATACAGATTGTAAAATCTGTTTTGTTTGATATTCAAATTCTAAAATTTTCTTTGTAAAGCAGAAAAGTTTTTAAAAATATCCTTTCACTGCAAAATCTGACCTGCCAGAACTCATTTGGTGGAAAGTAATCTGAAACAATATAACACTATTTACATTCTATCTTTATAATTAATATTTTAATTAGTATTTTTTATTGAAAAATGAAATATGCTTAGTTAGGAACTGCTGTTGAAGCCCATGGTGAAAATGGTATGCATCATCATAGAAACTATTACACTTGCTTAGTCTAAAAGCCTCTCAATTGGAAATACATCTGACTAAAAGGGTAGCAATATAAGATTAGGATTAGTAATAAATCAAAATCAGTCAATATATTTAAAAATCTATTTAAAAGTCTACTGGAATTGAAGAAGTTCCCAATTATTATATCACTATTTCAAATAAAGTATCTGACATGAAAATAATCTAATTCACTATTATATCTGAGAAAAATATATCCTGCACATAGATTAATTCTTAAAAGAGAAGTGACCTAAAAGACTGTTAGTAATTATCATGGAAATGTAATTTTTGTTTCTAGTTTTATAGGAAACTCTTGAACTTCCAGAAACAATGGGTCATCATAGTATGTTTAAGTGACAGGAGGATAGGAAGAGATAGACCGTATTTGGTCCATCTACTACATTAACTCCACTTTAAGGGGGACATACTAATTTGTCCTCTGTATGAAATATTAAATCAAATAGTTTCTACTTCGTAGTCAGTGTAGATAAAATGGCATGTCTAAAAGAGGAATGATAATGAGTATAAATCCCAAAAGCCTTTGCAAAGGTACTTAACTATGTTACATAATTAGGGTAGTTCTTAAAGTTTTGAGTATCTGAAATTTTTGGTCTGGCTTCACTTTAACCAGTGTTTTTCCTAAAGAAATTTCTGATGGTTACTTAAATTGTAATTATTCTAATAATACAGAGAATATAGGATAAGCAAAAATAAAGCAATGGGAAGCAACACAAACATTTTGCATATCTTTGAGATTCAGACAATGGACTTTTATAATTTACTTTAGTCTTGACTTTTAGTTAAAAAGAAAAATGCTATTTACATTTCACTTCAGGGAGCATAAAATAAATTTACATTTAAAAGTTACCTTGTAAATGTAAATCATTATATTAATGCAATACCACATATGTCAACAATTATTTTTAATATAACATATTGGTAAATTATGCAATTAAGGTAATATTTTCTAGCTCTGGCTTTCTAATTTGCCCTTAGCTGTGGCATCTTTTAAGAAGGCAATAAAGACACATGCATAAAAATTTTAGTTTCCATGTTAACAAATTATTTTTGAAGATATCCCAAATGCTTAGATACATTTATTAAGAAAGCTTTGAGGATGTAATTTTGTTTGTGATATGTTAATATATATTTTATGTTTTCTGCCAAGCATATTAAAATGAGGAAACCCATAAAAAGTCTACAGGATATAACTTAAAATATTTCACAGATAAATGGGAAATATCTCACTCTTTAAGTCTTAAATACCATTGAGAATTATGGTATGAATTATTTATAATCGAGTCATGGTAGACATGTTGCCATTATACAAAATAAAATTCAAATTCAAGAATGCTAAGTATATATAATCTATTTTTTATAAAGCATGATTCACTAAAATGGTGAATGAGTAATCTTTGGAGATACTTGAAAATAGATCATGAAATTCCTTGGCAGAAGGAATTTCTATGTCTTTGGGAGTTTTACTTACCTCCCTTAGTTCATTCTTAGTAAAATGAGACTCATGAAAAATGTTTCTTGGAATTTGAGAGATTTTGTGTAGTAAAACTAAACCCAGCTTGACATCTGGGACATGCAAACCAGAAATTAGTCTTGTTCCCTTTTCCTGCCTGGTCTATTTTCAGCACCAAACAAAGTCTATAAAACAACATATTGTGCTTGGACCATCTCTTTGGTTAATATCTACCAGAACTTTATATTCACTAAGGAAAATTCTGTGGACTGGACCAGAATTTTACACTTATTTAACATTAGGATTAGAAGAGACTCCAGAGGCTTTCTGTAAAAGAACTCATGTGATGTTTGAATTTGTTCTATAGAATTACCTCTGAACACAAGTGTCTAAAAATTTTTAAAACCCTTACATATCTTTATAGTGAGAAATGGATATGGCTATTTAATACCTGGAATACTCTTATCTGTAATTCAGAGCACTCTCTACTACATATCAGGCAATATGCATCAATATTAAGAATTCTAGATTCAGCCAGGTTTGGATTGGGATTAATATGTGTTTCTAAATTTCTAAAATAGAGATATGCAACCTCTACATTTGTTGTGTATAACAAATGAGATACTACATTCAGAGTTCAAATTATTTATAGTATTGATGATACTACTATGCCACTACTACTACTAAAGAGATAGTAAATTATTTTTAGCATATTATGACTACATACCTACCATTTACTATTTATTACCTGTCAGACACTCTGCTAAGCTTTTTTTTTTTAAATATTTTATTTATTTATTCATGAGAGACACACAGAGATAGAGATGCAGAGACACAGGCAGAGGGAGAAGCAGGCACCATGCAGGAAGCCCGACAAGGGACCCGATCCCGAGACTCCAGGATTATGCCCTGGGCCGAAGGCTGGCGCTAAACCGCTGAGCCACCCAGGGATCCCTGCTAAGCCTTTTACATACATTGCCTTATCTAATTCTCAAAACACTATGAGGTATATTAAATTATTGAAGCAATTTTACAGATATGAAAACTAAGATTTAAAATTGTAGGTGTAGCATCATCAAAGATGGTTGGATATTAGGCCAATCTCATCTAAATATTGGAGAAGTTTCAAAATAATATCTATCTCTTTAATAAACTAGACTCCTGAGTCTTTTTGTAAAGATAGATGCATGCAGTATTTTCCCCCAAAGTCTAAAATGTATTGCTTAGAGACCTAAGTCTAGGTTCTTTCATTTCTTACTTTATCTTAACTGGTTTCCCTTCCCTGCTGAGAATTTCTTTTGAAATGAAAGCTGTAGCTGCAGGCTACTGCAGATTTTCCAAACATCATGTACTAGATGTTCAAATCACTTTGTTTCAGATGCTTAATCAGAACTGTGGTTAAATATGTTGAAGTTGATATTGTTGTTATTGTTGTTGTTTTTCTGATTTCATGAAAATCAAATTGACAAGCCCTATTCGGTATTCTTTTAGAGTTTCTTCTCTTGTTTTAAATTACACTTTCCTAAATGTGTATCATCATTAATACATAATGTATTTTATTTTATTGCTCATCTTCGTGAACCTATTCCTTTGAGATTCACGATTTAATAAAATCATATATATATATGTTTATATATAATATGTTTATATATAATAAACAAACATATATAATGTTTATATAATATATGTTTATAAATATAAACATATATATAATATGTTTATATATATATAAACACTTTTCCTAAAGTATTACTAAATCATTTGTTGAGAAGTTAAAATGGTGCTGGCTCTATTGACAACACACACACACACACACACACACACATACATATTTATCAGAGCCCTATTAAAAACAAATATTTTGTGCACTTCCAAGCAAGATTCATTTAACTAATTTTAATGTTCTACATCTAAATGTGCTTAGAAAAAAATGACAACAGCCATTAAATGCATTATGTCATAACTGCTATACTATCTCTTAAGGTCTGTAAATTAAACACTGAAAAAAAGTTGAAGTCAGTAAGAGTAGAAAACATAGTGCATGGTGATCTGACAATGACTGCATATAGAATTAGTATTAGGAACTGAACTGAGAAATCAAAATGTAGAAAATTTCACTCTAGGTGATACATTTGATTTACAAAGATCCTGAAATAAAGATTAATTTTGACTACCCTTTTACACGAAAAGTTAAAATTATGAAAAATAAATGGAAAAGATTTTAGAAGGGATCTGGTCCTCAACTGTTGTCCAGTTTCTCAGGACTTTAAACCAATCACATTTATTTTCAGAATTCTTCAAAGTGAACTTTTTATCACAAAGGAATACAACAATCTGTGTTACTGGAAGCTTCATATTTCAGTATACATATACAGAATTTATTTAATAATAACAAAAAACAGGAACAATCAGCAATCTTACTATTTCAACCAAAGAGTGCCATATGATACCTACCCTCTCATTTGTACCTTTAAAAACAGTGTAGGTTGGGATCCCTGGGTGGCGCAGTGGTTTGGCGCATGCCTTTGGCCCAGGGCGCGATCCTGGAGACCCAGGATCGAATCCCACATCAGGCTCCCGGTGCATGGAGCCTGCTTCTCCCTCTGCCTATGTCTCTGCCTCTCTCTCTCTCTCTCTCTCTCTCTCTCTCTCTGTGTGACTATCATAAATAAATAAAAAAATGTTTAAAAAAACAGTGTAGGTTAAATACTTTATCCAGTGTCATTTATGGTAAGATTAATCAGGTAGTTCAAAAATGAATAGGATAAAGGAGTAAGAATGCAGCAAGAGGTATCTTGACAAAAGGGACAGTGCAGTGAGTCTTGGTCTGCAACATAAAAAGAATTAATGCTGATAGTTTCCGACCTCAAAGGCAGACTATTCCTAGGCAAAACTTGCTTCGTACTCATAGCTAGCTATATTTCTACATGGTATTATCATAAAGAAGTTACCAAGAATACATTGTTTCAAGACATCCTAAGATCTTTTGTAAACATTTAAAAATATTATTATTATTATTATTATTATTATTATTAAATTTAAATTTTAGGTAGTAAACACACAGTGCAATATTGGTTTCTGGAGTAGAATTCAGTGATTCATCACTTACATACATCATCCACTGCTCATCATCACAAGTGCCCTCCTAATCACCATCACCATCTAGCCCATCCCCCACCCACCTCCCTCTACGAATCCACAGTTTGTTCTCTATATATAATAATCTCTTATGCTTTGTTTACTTATCTCCTATTTTTCTTTTCCCCCTTCCTATATGTTCATCTGTTTTCTTTCTTAAATTCCACATACATGTGACCTCATATGGTATTTATCTTTCTCTGACTCATATTTCACTTAGTGCAATACACTCTAGCTCCATCCATGTTCATACAGATGGCAAGATTTCATTCTTTTGATGGCTTCGTAATATTCCATGGTATATGTATGAACATGCTATATGTATACCACATCTTATTTATCCATTCATCAGTCGATGGACATTTGGATCCTCTCCATAGTTCAGCTAATGATGACAATGTTGCTATAAACGGTGCATGTATCCCTTCAAAACTAAATTTGTGTATTTCTGGGTGAATACCCAGTAGGGAGAGGAGGAGCAAGGTGGCGGAAGAGTAGGGTCCCCAAGTCACCTGTCCCCACCAAATTACCTAGATAACCTTCCAATAATCCTGAAAACCTATGAATTCGGCCTGAGATTTAAAGAGAGAGCAGCTGGAAAGCTACAGTGAGAAGAGTTCACGCTTCTATCAAGGTAGGAAGACGGAGAAAAAGAAGTAAAGACACAAAAGGCCTCCAAGGGGGAGGGGCCCTGTGAGGAGCCGGGCTGATGCCGGGGCGAGTGTCCCCAGGACAGGAGAGCCCCGTCCCGGAGAAGCAGGAGCTGCACCAACCTTCCCGGGCAGAAAGGGGTTCGCAGGGAGGTGGAGCAGGACCCAGGAGGGCGGGGATGCCCTCGGGCTCCCGGGGACACTAACAGACACCTGCGAGCGCAGGAGAGTGCTCCGAGCTCCCTAAGGGCTGCAGCGCGCACGGCGGGGCCGGAGCAGCTCGGAGGGGCTCCGGCGGCGGCTCCAGGGAGGGGGCTGCGGGGCGGGAGCGCGAATCCCACAGCGCAGGCCCCGGAGCACAGGGCGCCGGGACACAGCCCAGGATCCGGCCTCCCCCGGGACAGGCAGAGGCCGGGAGGGCCCAGGACAGCGAGGACGCTCCTGCCCCGAGCTGAGCAGATCAGCGGCCCCGCCCCGGAGCCTCCAGGCCCTGCAGACGGAGAGCTCCGGAGCTACTACGGGAGATGACTCCAGGGCTGCAGAGCTGGCCCCGCCACTGCGGTTGTTCCTCCTGGGGCCTCACGGGGTGAACAACCCCCACTGAGCCCCGCAGCAGGCAGGGGCAGAGCAGCTCCCCCAAGTGCTCACACCTGAAAATCAGCACAACAGGCCCCTCCCCCAGAAGACCAGCTAGACGGACCAGTTCCAGGAGAAGTCAAGGGACTTAAAGTCTACAGAATCAGAAGATACTCCCCGTGTTTTGTTTTGTTTTGTTTTGTTTTTGATTTCTGTTTGTTTCCACCATCCTTTTTTTTCTTTATCTTTTTCTTCTCTCTTTTTTCTTTTTTTCTTCCTTTTTCCTTTTTTCTTTTTCTCTTTTCTTTCCTTCTTTCTCTCCTCTCTTTTTCTCCTTTTCCCAATACAACTTGCTTTTGGCCACTCTGCACTGAGCAAAATGACTAGAAGGAAAACCTCACCTCAAAAGAAAGAATCAGAAACAGCCCTCGCTCCCACAGAGTTACAAAATCTAGATTACAATTCAATGTCAGAAAGCCAATTCAGAAGCACTATTATACAGCTACTGGTGGCTCTAGAAAAAAGCATTAAGGACTCACGAGACTTCATGACTGCAGAATTTAGAGCTAATCAGGCAGAAATTAAAAATCAATTGAATGAGATGCAATCCAAACTAGAAGTCCTAACGACGAGGGTGAACGAGGTGGAAGAACGAGTGAGTGACATAGTAGACAAGTTGGTGGCAAAAAGGAAAACTGAGGAAAAAAGAGAAAAACAATTAAAAGACCATGAGGATAGATTAAGGGAAATAAACGACAGCCTGAGGAAGAAAAACCTACATTTAATTGGGGTTCGCAAGGGCGCCAAAAGGGACAGAGGTCCAGAATACGGATTTGAACAAATCCTAGCTGAAAACTCTCCTAATCTGGGAAGGGGAACAGGCATTCAGATCCAGGAAATAGGGAGATCCCAGCCCCTCTAAAATCAATAAAAACCGTTCAACACCTCGACATTTAATAGTTGAGCTTAAAAATTCCAAGGATAAAGAGAAGATCCTTAAAGCAGCAAGAGACAAGAAATCCTTGACTTTTATGGGGAGGAGAATTAGGGTAACAGCAGACCTCTCCACAGAGACCTGGCAGGCCAGAAAGGGCTGGCAGGATATATTCAGGGTCCTAAATGAGAAGAACATGCAACCAAGAATACTTTATCCAGCAAGGCTCTCATTCAGAATGGAAGGAGAGATAAAGAGCTTCCAAGACAGGCAGGAACTGAAAGAATATGTGACCTATAACCATCTCGGCAAGAAATTTTAAGGGGGACTCTTACAATTCCCCTTTAAGGAAAAGTCCAGTGGAACAATCCACAAAAACAGGGACTGAATAGATATCATGATGACACGAAACTCATATCTTTCAATAGTAACTGTGAACGTGAATGGGCTTAATGACCCCATCAAATGGTGCAGGGTTTCAGACTGTAGATTAGACAATGTTTTCTCAGAACAATACCCAAAGTGTGAAAAGTAACGACAGAAAAAAAAAATACATCTCAACAAAATAAAAGCTTTTGTGTTTCAAAGGACACCATTGAAAAGTAAAAATCCCTTAAGGTATAAAAAAAATATTTGAAACCATTATCTGATAAGGTATTTGATTCCAGAATATGTAAAGAACACTTCCAAGCCAATACTTTTTTAAAAAAAATGAGAATATAATCTGAATAGACATTGCTCAAAAGAAGATGTGTAATGATTAACATTATTATTCATCTGGAAAATACAAATCAAGTTCATAATTAAATGCAACATCACAACCAGTAGTTTCACTATAATCAAAAGACAGATGATAATAAGTCTTACAAGAGTGGAGAAATTGGAATCCACATACAGTACTTTTAGGAATGTAAAATAATGCATCCACTTTACAAACACTTGCCAATTAAACATAAAGTTACCATATGCAATTCCACTCCTAGGTATATATCCAACAGAAATGAAAAAAAAATGTCCACACAAATCTAGTACATGATTATTCATAGTCATAATAGCCCAGAAGTGACCATGATCCCAATGTCCATCAAATATGAATGGAGAAATAAAATGTAATTTATTCATATGATAAAGTATTATTTGACAATAAAAATATGAAGTACTGATACTACAACACAGATGAACTTTGAAAACATTGGACTGTGTAAAAGAAGCCAGTTACAAAATATTACATATTGTATGATTTTATGTGAAATGTCCAAATAGGCATGTCTATGGAATCATAAAGGAGAGCAGTGAATGCCTAGGACTACAGAAGAGAGAGAGGACGAAAACAAAGGAGTAACTTCTAATGGGTATGAGATTTTTGAGGGGAGGAGGTTATGAAAATGCTGTAAAATACATTGTGGAAATAATTGCACAGAATTGTAAATATACCAAGACCACAAAATTGTGCACTTATAAATGGGCAGATTTAGTGTGACTTGAAGATATCTCAATAAAGCTATTTTCAAAATGACTTACGATTCAGAGTCATCTAATATGAGAATCTGGAAGTGCATACTCCAAAAAAAGGCTGCTATAAATCTGTTTTATAGCTTATAATTAACATAATTTATGTAGAATATTTTTATTAGTACACTAGAGTAGCTTATTAATCAGAATAATAAATTCAGAAAGATTTCTCATATGTGAAGTTAAAGTAATTCAATGTTTATGAATTGAATGCAAATATTTCAGTGATACTGTTAGTCTTACATGGACATATAAAAAAGTTCTCAAGAGGCATATACACAGATATCTGTTAAAGTGAGTTCTGAGACACAAAATCTAAATGTTCCTATGCCAAAATATTCATTGAAGATGCTTTCTTATTGCTTGTTATAAAGTATAAAGATAATTTATTGTATTCGCTCTATAAATATTGTCATTTCTACGTTAAATGAGTCTTTCTGATAGGTGGTGTTCTGTGATCCTAAAAGGATAGAGAGATTCATAGAAGTGTGTCCAAAAAAAGGATGTAGGCAGGACGGCGGAAGAGTAGGGTCCCCAATCACCTGTCCCCACCGAATTACCTAGAAAACCTTCAAATCGTCCTGAAAATCGACGAATTCGGCCTGAGATGTAAAGAGAGACCAGCTGGAACGCTACAGTGAGAAGAGTCCGCGCTTCTATCCAGGTAGGAAGACGGGGAAAAAGAAATAAAGGAACAAAAGGCCTCCGAGGGGGAGGGGCCCCGCGAGGAGCCGGGCTGAGGCCGGGGCGAGTGTCCCCAGGACAGGAGAGCCCCGTCCCGGAGGAGCAGGAGCTGCACCAACCTTCCCGGGCGGAAAGGGGCCAGCAGGGAGTTGGAGCAGGACCCAGGAGGGCGGGGATGCCCTCGGGCTCCCGGGGACACTAACAGACACCTGCGCCCCGGGGAGAGTGCGCCGAGGTCCCTAAGGGCTGCAGCGCGCACGGCGGGACCGGAGCAGCTCGGAGGGGCTCCGGCGGCGGCTCCAGGGAGGGGGCTGCGGGGCGGGAGTGCGAATCCCACAGCGCAGGCCCCGGAGCACAGGGCGCCGGGACACAGCCCAGGATCCCGCCTCCCCCGGGACAGGCAGAGGCCGGGAGGCCCCAGGACAGCGAGGACGCTCCTGCCCGAGCTGAGCAGATCAGCGGCCCCGCCCCGGAGCCTCCAGGCCCTGCAGACGGAGAGCTCCGGAGTTACTGCGGGGGCTGACTCCAGGGCTGCAGAGCTGGCCCCGCCACTGCGGTTGTTCCTCCTGGGGCCTCACGGGGTGAACAACCCCCACTGAGCCCTGCACCAGGCGGGGGGCAGAGCAGCTCCCCCAAGTGCTAACACCTGAAAATCAGCACAGCAGGCCCCTCCCCCAGAAGACCAGCTAGGCAGACAGGGGAAAAACAAATTATTGACCAAGCAGCACTGGAAAGTTCCAGGGGAAGTCAAGGGACTTATAATATACAGAATGAAAGAATACTCCCCTGTAGTTTTTTTTTTTTTTTTTTTTTGATTTCTGTTTGCTTCCCCAACCCTTTTTTCCTTTCTTTTTTTTCCTTTTTTTTTCTTTTCTTTCCTTCTTTCTCTTCTTTTTCTGCTTTTCCCAATACAACTTGTTTTTGGCCACTCTGCACTGAGCAAAATGACTAGAAGGAAAACCTCACCTCAAAAGAAAGAATCAGAAACAGTCCTCTCTCTCACAGAGTTACAAATCTGGATTACAATGAATGTCAGAAAGCCAATTCAGAAGCACTATTATACAGCAACTGGTGGCTCTAGAAAAAAGCATAAAGGACTCAAGAGACTTCATGACTGCAGAATTTAGATCTAATCAGGCAGAAATTAAAAATCAATTGAATGAGATGCAATCCAAACTAGAGGTCCTAACGACAAGAGTTAACGAGGTGGAAGAACGAGTGACTGACATAGAAGACAAGTTGTAGCAAAGAGGGAAACTGAGGAAAAAAGAGACAATTAAAAATTAAAAGATCATTAGGATAGATTAAGGGAAATAAGTGACAGCCTGAGGAAGAAAAACCTACGTTTAATTGGGGTTCCTGAGGGCACCGAAAGGAATGGAGGTCCAGAACATGTATTTGAACAAATCGTAGCTGAAAACTTTCCTAATCTGGGAAGGGAAACAGGCATTCAGATCCAGGAAATAGAGAGATCCCCCCTGAAATCAATAAAAACCGTTCAACACCTCGACATTTAATAGTTAAGCTTGCAAATTCCAAAGATAAAGGGAAGATCCTTAAAGCAGCCAGAGACAAGAAATCTCTAACTTTTATGGGAAGAAGTATTAGGGTAACAGCAGACCTCTCCACAGAGACCTGGCAGGCCAGAAAGGGCTGGCAGGATATATTCAGGGTCCTAAATGAGAAGAACATGCAACCAAGAATACTTTATCCAGCAAGGCTCTCATTCAAAATGGAAGGAGAGAGAAAGAGCTTCCAAGACAGGCAGGAACTGAAAGAATATGTGACCTCCAAACCAGCTCTGCAAGAAATTTTAAGGGGGACTCTCAAAATTCCCCTTTAAGAAGAAGTTCAGTGGAACAATCCACAAAAACAAGGACTGAATAGATATCATGATGACACTAAACTCATATCTGTCAATAGTAACTCTGAACGTGAATGGGCTTAATGACCACATCAAAAGGCGCAGGGTGTCAGACTGGATAAAAAAGCAGGACCCATCTATTTGCGGTCTACAAGAGACTCATTTTAGATAGGAGGACACCTACAACCTGAAAATAAAAGGTTGGAGAACCATTTACCATTCAAATGGTTCTCAAAAGAAAGCAGGGGTAGCCATCCTTATATCAGATAAACTAAAATTTACCCCAAAGACTATAGTGAGAGATGAAGAGAGGCACTATCTTATACTTAAAGGATCTATCCAACAAGAGGACTTAACAATCCTCAATATATATGCCGCGAATGTGGAAGCTGCCAAATATTTAAACCAATAAATAACCAAGGGGAAGAAATACTTAGATAATAATACACTTATACTTGGTGACTTCAATCTAGCTCTTTCTACCCTCGATAGGTCTTCTAAGCACAACATCTCTAAAGAAACGAGAGCTTTAAATGATACACTGGACCAGATAGATTTCACAGATATCTACAGAACTTTACATCCAAACTCAACTGAATACACATTCTTCTCAAGTGCACATGGAACTTTCTCCAGAATAGACCACATACTGGGTCACAAATCGGGTCTGAACCAATACCAAAAGATTGGGATCGTCCCCTGCATATTCACAGACCATAATGCCTTGAAATTAGAACTAAATCACAACAAGAATTTTGGAAGGACATCAAACACGTGGAGGTTAAGGACCATCCTGCTAAAAGATGAAAGGGTCAACCAGGAAATTAGGAAGAATTAAAAAGATTCATGGAAACTGATGAGAATGAAGATACAACCGTTCAAAATCTTTGGGATACAGCAAAAGCAGTCCTGAGGGGGAAATACATCACAATACAAGCATCCATTCAAAAACTGGAAAGAACTCAAATCCAAAAGCTAACCTTGCACATAAAGGAGCTAGAGAAAAAACAGCAAATAGATCCTACACCCAGCAGAAGAGAGTTAATTAAAATTCGAGCAGAACTCAACGAAATTGAGACCAGAAGAACTGTGGAACAGATCAACAGAACCCGGAGTTGGTTCTTTGAAAGACTTAATAAGATAGATAAACTATTAGCCAACCTTATTAAAAAGAAGAGAGAGAACTCCAATTAATAAAATCATGAATGAGAAAGGAGAGATCACTACCAACACCAAGGAAATACAAACGATTTTAAAAACATATTATGAACGGCTCTACGCCAATAAATTAGGCAATCTAGAAGAAATGGACGCATTCATGGAAAGCCATAAACTACCAGAACAGGAAGAAATAGAAAACCTGAACAGGCCAATAACCAGGGAGGAAATTGAAGCAGTCATCAAAAACCTCCCAAGACACAAAAGTCCAGGGCCAGATGGCTTCCCAGGGGAATTCTATCAAACGTTTAAAGAAGAAACCATACCTATTCTCCTAAAGCTGTTTGGAAAGATAGAAAGAGATGGAGTACTTCCAAATTCATTCTATGAGGCCAGCATCACCTTAATTCCAAAACCAAAGACCCCACCAAAACATAGAATTATAGACCAATATCCCTGATGAACATGGATGCAAAAATTCTCAACAAGATACTAGCCAATAGGATCCATCAACACATTAAGAAAATTATTCACCATGACCAAGTAAGATTTATCCCCGGGACACAAGGCTGGTTCAACACTCGTAAAACAATCAATGGGATTCATCATATCAGCAAGAGAAAAACCAAGAACCATATGATCCTCTCATTAGATGCAGAGAAAGCATTTGACAAAATACAGCATCCATTCCTGATCAAAACTCTTCAGAGTATAGGGATAGAGGGTTCATTACTCAACATCTTAAAAGCCATCTACGAAAAGCCCACAGCGAATATCATTCTCAATGGGGAAGCACTGGGGGCCTTTCCCCTAGGATCAGGAACAAGACAGGGATGTCCACTCTCACCACTGCTATTCAACATAGTACTGGAAGTCCTAGCCTCAGCAATCAGACAACAAAAAGACATTAAAGGCTTTCAAATTGGCAAAGAAGAAGTCAAACTCTCCCTCTTCGCCGATGACATGATTCTTTACATAGAAAACCCAAAAGACTCCACCCCAAGACTGCTAGAACTCAAACAGCAATTTGGCAGCGTGGCAGGATACAAAACCAATGCCCAGAAGTCAGTGGCATTTCTATACACTAACAAAGAGACTGAAGAAAGAGAAATTAAGGAGACAATCCCATTTACAATTGCACCCAAAAGCATAAGATACCTAGGAATAAACCTAACCAAAGAGGTAAAGGATCTATACCCTAAAAACTATAGAACACTTCTAAAAGAAATTGAGGGAGACACAAAGAGATGGAAAAATATTCCATGCTCATGGATTGGCAGAATTAATATTGTGAAAATGTCAATGTTACCCAGGGCAATGTACACGTTCAATGCAATCCCTATCAAAATACCATGGACTTTCTTCAGAGAGTTGGAACAAATTATGTTAAGATTTGTGTGGAATCAGAAAAGACCCTGAATAGCCAGGGGAATTTTAAAAAAGAAAACCATATCTGGGGGCATCACAATGCCAGATTTCAGGTTGTACTACAAAGCTGTGGTCATTAAGACAGTGTGGTTGTGGTAGTGGCACAAAAACAGACACATAGATCAATGGAACAGAATAGAGAACCCAGAAGTGGACCCTCAACTTTAAGGTCAACGAATATTCAACAAAGGAGGAAAGACTATCCATTGGAAGAAAGACAGTCTCTTCAATAAATGGTGCTGGGAAAATTGGACATCCACATGCAGAAGAATGAAAGTAGGCCGCTCTCTTGCACCAGACACAAATATAAACTCAAAATGGATGAAAGATCTAAATGTGAGACAAGATTCCATCAAAATCCTAGAGGAGAACACAGGCAACACCCTTTTTGAACTCAGCCACAGTCACTTCTTGCAAGATACATCCACGAAGGCAAAAGAAACAAAAGCAAAAATGAACTATTGGGACTTCATCAAGATAAGAAGCTTTTGCACAGCAAAGGATACAGTCAACAAAACTAAAAAACAACCTACAGAATGGGAGAAGTTATTTGCAAAAGATGTATCAGATAAAGGACTAGTTTCCAAGATCTATAAAGAACTTATTAAAGTCAACAGCAAAGAACAAACAATCCAATCATGAAATGGGCAAAAGACATGAAGAGAAATCTCACAGAGGAAGACATAGACATGGCCAACAAGCACATGAGAAAATGCTCTGCATCACTTGCCATCAGGGAAATACAAATCAAAACCACAATGAGATACCACCTCACACCAGTGAGAATGGGGAAAATTAACAAGGCAGGAAACCACAGATGTTGGAGAGGATGCGGAGAAAAGGGAACCCTCTTACACTGTTGGTGGGAATGTGAACTGGTGCAGCCACTCTGGAAAACTGTGTGGAGGTTCCTCAAAGAGTTAAAAATAGACCTGCCCTACGACTCAGCAATTGCACTGTTGGGGATTTAACCCAAAGATGCAGATGCAATGAAACGCCGGGGCACCTGCACCCCGATGTTTCTAGCAGCAATGTCCACAGTAGCCAAACTGTGGAAGGAGCCTCGGTGTCCATCGAAAGATGAATGGATAAAGAAGATGTGGTCTGTGTATACAATGGAATATTCCTCAGCCATTAGAAACGACAAATACCCACCATTTGCTTCAACGTGGATGGAACTGGAGGGTATTATGCTGAGTGAAGTAAGTCATTCGGAGAAGGACAAACATTATATGGTCTCATTCATTTGGGAATATGAATGATAGTGAAAGGGAATAGAAGGGAAGGGAATAAAATTGGTAGGAAATATCAGAAAGGGAGACAGAACATGAAGACTCCTAACTTCGGGAAACGAACGAACTAGGGGTGGTGGAAGGGGAGGAGGGCGGGGGTGGTGGTGGTGGTGTTGAATGAGTGATGGGCACTGAGAGGGATACTTGATGGGATGAGCACTGTGTATTATTCTGTATGTTGGCAAATTGACAACAATAAAATAAATTCATTATTAAAAAAATAAAATAAAATTCCTCTTGCCTAGTCCAAAACAAAACAAAACAAACAAAAACAAAAAACAAAATTAAATACCCAGAAAACCAATGGAAAAAAGACAGTCTCTTCAACAAATGCTGTTTGGAAAACTGGACAGCGACATTCAAAAGAATAAACCTGAACCACTTTCTTACAACATAACAAAAAATAAATTAAAAATGGATGAAAGACCTAAATGTGAGACATAAAAAATCATAAAAATCTGAAAGGAGAACATCGGCAGTAAACTCTTTTACATAGGTGGTAGAAACTTCTTGCTAGATGTGTTTCCTAAAGCAAGGGAAACAAAAGAAAAAATAAACTACTAGGACTTCATTAAAATAAAAAGCTTCTTCAGAGCAAAGGAAACAATCAGTGAAACTAAAAGGAAACTTATGAAATGGGATAAGATTGTTGCAAATGACGTATCTGATAAAAGGTTAGTATCCAAAACCTGTAAAGAACTTATCAAACACCCAAAAAAGCAAATAATCTAGTTAAGAATTGGGCAAAACACATGAATAGACATTTTCTCAAAGAAGACAGAAATGGCCAACAAACAAAAGATGTTCAACATCACTCATCATCAAGGAAATACCAATCAAACTACACTGAGGTATAAACTCACATCAGTCAGAATAGTTAAAATTAACAATACAGGAAATAGTAGTTGTTGATGAAGATGCAGAGAAAGGGAAACACTTATTGTAGCATTGATATAGTTCTCATAAATCTCTTAACTTTTGTTTGTCTGGAAAACCCTTTATCTCCACTTCTGAATGACAACGTTTCTGAATTGAGAATTCTTGGCTTAGTTTTTTGTTTTTGTTTTTTCTTTCAGAACTTTTCAATATATCATGCCACACATTTTCTGATTTGAAAAGTTTTTGCTGAGAAACCAGCTGGTAGCATGATGGAGTTTCCCTGTATGAAATTGTTTTTTCTCTTGCTTTTAAAATTCTCCCTTTATCACTACTTTTTGCTATTTTTATTACCATATTTCTTGTTGTGGATCTCCTTGGGTTAATTTTCTTGGGGGCATTCTGTGCCTCCTGAATCTGAGCTTCTGTTTTCTTCCTTACATTTGGGAAGTTTTCAATTATCATTTCTCCAAATAAATTTTCTGCCCACTTTTCCCTTTCTTCTCCTATGATCCCATTAATATTAATGTGATAATTCTTATTAATGTGATAATAGTGTCTCTCTGAGTCTCCTTAATTTATTTTCATTTTTTTTCCTTTTGTTCATTTTGATTGCTTTCCATTACTCTGTCTTCCAGGTCACTGATTCATTCTTCTAGATCCTCTATTTATTCCATCTAGTGTTTTTTAAAATTTGTTTATTTATTTGAGAGAGAGAAAGAGAGTGAATGGGGCAGAAGGAGATGATCTCAAGCAGATTTCCTAATGATTGTGGAGTCTGACATGTGGCTGGATCCCATGACCTGATCATGGCCTGAACCAAAATCAAGAGTTGGACATTTAATTGACTGATCACCCAGGTATACCTCATCTAGTGTATTTTTAATTTCAGTTACTGAATTCTTTATCTCTGGTTATTTTTTATGATTTCTATCACTCTTTTGAGGGGTCACTGAAGTCGTCTATTCTTTTTTCAAGTCCTTGGAGTATATATATGACTATTACTTTAAATTTTCTATCAGTTATATTACTTATCTCTGTTTAGTTCAGCTGTCTTATGTGAATTTGTACTGTTCTTTTATTTGGGATATATACTTCTGTGTCCTCATTTTGTCTAATTCCCTGTGTCTGTTTCTGTGTTTTAGGAAACTCAGCTATGTCTTCTGCTCATGGAAGTAGTGGCCTTATGAAGAAGAGGTCCTATACTGTCCTGCAGTGTAATGTCCCTTGTTCACCTGAACCTGGTGCTGCAGGGGTGTCTGCTATAGATGTTCCATGAGCACTACTGTTGTGGCTGAACCACTTTTGCCTTTAGTCCAGTTGTCTGCAATGGCTCTCTTTGCCTACGGTGGGCAGGGTTTGCTGCTTGTGTTGTTAGTAGGCCAGTCTGGGTCTATCTTGGATTTGAGTTGAGTCAGACCAGACATTTGCCAGAGATACGGTAGTACTGAAAGGCAGGGTATTTTCCCTCTGAAAAGCTTTTCTTAGTGAGTAGGGCCAGTAATCAGGCCAGGTTTTTGCATATAATTTACTGCTAGGGCTGCAGTGAGACAGATATATGTGGTTAACTGGTCCTCTTGGAGAGGTGCTGTCCCCTCTTGGGGCTACTTACACCCTGCAAACCGTGTTTCACTGCTTCAGATGGACTCTAGCCAATGGAATTAATTTGAGAGACATGTCTGCAGGAGAAGAATGGGATGGAGAATGTGGTATTAAGAAGGTGTGTGTAGGTCTGCTATTGGGAGGAACCTGGGTGGCTTTAGAAAACAACTGTGCTGTGGCTGGAGTGGATGAGTCCACAGGAGAGTGTGGAGTGGAGCACATGATGACAAGGTCTATGTTGGTGCACTGTGTGGGGCTAAAGTGCATTGTGTTAATTAAGTTAGCACAGGTCTGCTGTGGGAAGAGAACTGGAGCAGAGGCCTGGCTGGAGAGCCATGTTCTGCATGAGAAAATTGGGGGCAGGGCATACTGTTAGCAAGTTAGATGGGGAATGTTGGGACTATGCTGGTTTCTGCAGGTGTCTTTGTGTCTAGACTGGAAGACGGGGAAGAGAAATGGCACCCACCAGCTACTTTGTTCCTGGAGAAGTTTCCCAACGATACATGCTCATCCAGCACAGACTCTGAGATTAGTAAATAAATCTCCCTCCAGTATACCCTAGATATTTTTCAAACTGCTGCTTCTATGATGTATCTCAGGGAGGCTGTTTGTCATGCTGTCTCTTTCAGGGTAGACATTCAGTGTTCTATGGCCTTCTTTACTCTTGCCAGAGTTGAGTGCTTATTTTTAAAGTTTCAGATGTTATTTGCTTCGAGTGGAAGGAACTGGAGGGTATTATGCTGAGTTAAATAAGTCAATTGGAAAAGGACAAACATTACATGGTCTCATTCATTTGGGAAATATAAAAATTAGTGAAAGGGAATAAAGGGAAAGGAGAGAAAGTGAGTGAAAATATCAATGAGGGTGACAAAACATGAGAGACACCTAACTCTGGGAAATGAACAAGGGGTAGCGGAAGGGGAGGTGGGGTGACTGGGTGATGGGCACTGAAGGGGGCACTTGGCAGGATGAGCACTGGGTGTTATGCTAAAAGATGGAAAATTGAACTCCAATAAAAAAAAATAAACAAAAAAATTTTTAAAAATAAAGTTTCAGGTGTTGAAACTTGCTGATTATAAGAACTGGCTAGATAATGCCCCTCCATTTTTCAAAGCCAAATATTATGGAGATTCATCTTCACAGTGTGAGATCTCTATCCCTGGGGCTTCTGGTGTAAGAGTCTGTTTCTCTCTCCTCTCACCACCTGTTGTGTCCCTTTTGTCCTGTGAACAGTCTTCTGGGTCTCTGACTCCTAACTGTGTCTCGGCCCTTCCCACCCTCTTCAACATGACCTCTTCTCTACATTAGCTGCAGAGGGTCTGTTCTGCCAGTCTTTGAGCGATTTTCTGGATTATTTACACTGATGTAGATGTTATCTAATTGTATCCATGGGACAAGGCAAGCTTAGGATCCTCCTACTCCACCATCTTCCCTAGAAGTTCTTTTAGGATATCTTTTTTTTTTTTAAGATTTTATTTATTTATTCATAGACACAGAGAGAGAGAGGCAGAGGGAGAAGCAGGCTCCATGCAGGGAGCCCGATGTGGGACTCGATCCCGGGTCTGCAGGATCACACCCCAGGCTGCAGGCGGCGCCAAACCGCTGCGCCACCGGGCTGCCCTAGGATATCTTTATTATATGTTTGGCCTTAAACATTTACTCTCCAAGGATAAATGTCTCATAATATCCATACAAATAGAATTAAAGACAGTAAATAGAAGATCCTTCTTAATTCATGTAATCATCCAATAATCTTTTATCACATCTTGATAACTTTACTATTAATTTTTATATATTTTAACAATATTTCATTATCCATCTCCTTTGTAATTTATTTTCAGTCATTCATCAACAAATATTTATTAGAGAGAACTTTGAATCAAGATACAAGTCTCACCTATCTATAGACTAGAAAACCAAGATGGTAAGTAAAATTCAACCTTTCATTACATAAATCCAGTAACTTGAGTCTTTGTTCCTGATCTCTTTTGAATTATTGCATAATTATACATCAGTAATGGAGATGTTGTAATACTCAATAGAAGTTTTCTTCTCTGTTACTTCATGATATCTTATATGTGCAGAATACAAAAATTTAGTTATTTACAATATCTAATTTTAATACATTTAGCCATAGTACCTAGATTGACAGGAAAAATCTTTATTCCATTATGTTTGGGGGTTAATATCTTTTATTGTTTTAGAATGTCCTTCCTCTATATCCACTACTTATACATGTCCTTTCCCCTAGAAATTGGTCCTTCTAAGTGTTTTTCCTTTACAGATGCTAACCTATTGGCTTCTTTTCTTGATAGACAGCTTTTTATTCTACTTGGCTGACTCATTGTGTAGAATTGTATCTGATCCTTTCCTCAACGCTTTAGGTAAGGGATATGATTGCCCTAAATCATAATAGATACTGATAAATACTTGTATTTAATTTGGGTTGGGCACTGTTCTAAGCATTTTACATGTAAAACATGTTAAACCTTAATAAAGAAACCTCTATAACAGAGTCATCTTTAATAGACATTTCATTTGTTCATCAAATATAGTTGCAGGGATGCAGAAGGTTTCACTTTGCCATTAACTAGAAGTTAGACATGCTCATATGACTTACCTTGGTCAATTAAATATGAGTGGGAATGTTTTATTTTACTTGAAGATAGGATTACTTAATTGTCTGAGTACAAGTCCTCAGTCTAATGAAAATTATAGGGTCATGTGATTTTTCTGGAGGTATTTTAAGATCAAAACAATCTGGGATTCTAAGACTACTTATGGAGGAAAGTTGCCCTGTTGATGCACTCAAACCCAGTAGTAGGATTTGCATGAACAAGGAATGAACTTTAGTTGTGTTAATTTACTGAAGGTTTGATATCAAGATGTTAAATATCCTAGATATTATAAACAATTCTTAAAAAAAAAACCCTACACACATATACATAAAAGTGACTGAGGTATGGATTTTATTAAAATCCATAGGACTAGAGAAGATATTTAAGAGAAAGATTAAGCCATGCAAACACTCACAAATTAAGAAATCAAAGAGAAAAATAGAGATAAAAGAAGAAGAGAAGAAGAAAATAAAAGGAGCAATATCACTACGTTAAAACCTTTGATAAATCAAATACATTCACAATTAAGATTTGACAATTGCATTTGGCAACACATGCTATGTTGGTGACATTGAAAGAAATATTTCCAGATGAGTGATAAGAGAAAAATGTTAATTTTCAATGCACAGTAATAAACTACACTATATATAATGGGGGTCATTTAATTAATTTAATTAAATGGTTGATGTGCAGTATATATTTGGACAACACCAAATTTGAGAATGTAGAATTTAAATTATTATTTTTATGGCCACATGCACTGCTGCACTAAACACACCATTGTGAGAACAGCCTGGAGATACAATTATTTATATATACCACATTTATATAATTAGTGCAATTTGGAAATAGTATTACTGGTTGCAATAGGTTCCAAATCTTACTAAGATGTATTTTGCAGATTCCATTCATCCATATGAGCATTCTGTATTAACTTCCTCCTGACTAGCAGCAGAGTATTTAATAAGACTGTATACTTCTCTTATTTCATAGATAAAATGGTAGATGGCATATGGCCAAACATTTTGACCTCATGATAGTATTACAAAAATCAATTAATGACATACTGACATCAAACTATACCAACTATAGCTTATGTATGTATGTATGTATGTATATGTATTTTCCCTGATGATTCAGAAGACATTTTGAGAACCAGGAATTATTTTAGATCATTCTGGGGAGCAAAAGTTACTGATGCACTAAGTGTGAGAATTCTTTTTTGTGGTTAAGTGAAGGACAAATTACATTTTATTGGTATGTGATAATGAGACCACCATTTGTACTGACATTGACTTTACATGCAACTATTTCCATACTATCAATGATGTGAGAAATTAGAATTTTAATTTCTTTTAGCACAAGATATTGACATCTACATCATAGTATTGAAAGAGCAATACAGTTTTTGAGTACATTGTAGAAAGTTATATTTCGAATTAGCATCTATTTAAAATGTATTCATTCTGCATGTTTTATATACTTAAACTATTCCAAGTTTGTAAACATTTGTATGAAAATCATTTTAATAATGTGTAACCATTGTAACAAAAATATAAAATAGCTCACACCAAATATTATATATTTGATTAATTATCATAAATATTTACACAATGAAAGTCTCCAAACTCTAATCAGTATACCAAAATGTTGCCCTCTCTCTTTCATCAGAAATTAGGAAATAAGAAATTTTGAGAATCTTAATAAAAATATTAGAAGTATATGTAGTAAAATCTTTGCTATGTGATTGTAGAAGTAAAACTGTTAAACATATTTACTCAGAGTTTCTGTTTTAATACTTATGTCCAGAGAAGAGAGCTGAATTGCTTCTATGAGCAACTAATGGTGAGGTTAGATTTTAATGGATAATGTCTGTGTTCCAATATTTCTATTGTTCTTTTTTTTTACTTCTATTGTGCTTAAAAGTACTACTATATTTAATGTATTACTATAAATCTCTTCTGTGTACAAAGGGTATAAGACCTCAGTTTTCTTTTTTTTTTTTTTTGGCTTTTATTTTTTTTTTTTTTTTTATAAATTAATTTTTATTGGTGTTCAATTTACCAACATACAGAATAACACCCAGTGCTCATCCCGTCAAGTGTCCCCCTCCGTGCCCGTCACCCATTCACCCCCACCCCCCGCCCTCCTCCCCTTCCACCACCCCTAGTTCATTTCCCAGAGTTAGAAGTCTTTATGTTCTGTGTCCCTTTCTGATATCTCCCACACATTTCTTCTCCCTTCCCTTATATTCCCCTTCACTATTATTCATATTCCCCAAATGAATGAGAACATACACTGTTTGTCCTTCTCCGATTGACTTACTTCACTCAGCATAATACCCTCCAGTTCCATCCACGTTGAAGCAAATGGTGGGTATTTGTTGTTTCTAATGGCTAATATTCCATTGTATACATAAACCACATCTTCTTTATCCATTCATCTTTCGATGGGCACCGAGGCTCCTTCCACAGTTTGGCTATTGTGGACATGGCTGCTAGAAACATCGGGGTGCAGGTGCCCCGGCGTTTCATTGCATCTGAATCTTCGGGGTAAATCCCTAACAGTGCAATTGCTGGGTCGTAGGGCAGGTCTATTTTTAATTCTTTGAGGAACCTCCATACAGTTTTCCAGAGTGGCTGCACCAGTTCACATTCCCACCAACAGTGTAAGAGGGTTCCCTTTTCTCCACATCCTCTCCAACATTTGTTGTTTCCTGCCTTGTTAATTTTCCCCATTCTCACTGGTGTGAGGTGGTATCTCATTGTGGTTTTGATTTGTATTTCCCTGATGGCAAGTGATGCAGAGCATTTTCTCATGTGCATGTTGGCCATGTCTATGTCTTCCTCTGTGAGATTTCTCTTCATGTCTTTTGCCCATTTCATGATTGGATTGTTTGTTTCTTTGGTGTTAAGTTTAATAAGTTCTTTATAGATTTTGGAAACTAGCCCTTTATCTGATATGTTATTTGCAAATATCTTCTCCCATTCTGTAGGTTGTCTTTGAGTTTTGTTGACTGTATCCTTTGCTGTGCAAAAGCTTCTTATCTTGATGAAGTCCCAATAGTTCATTTTTGCTTTTGTTTCTTTTGTTTTCGTGGATGTATCTTGCAAGAAGTGACTGTGGCTGAGTTCAAAAAGGGTGTTGCCTGTGTTCTCCTCAAAGACCCCACCAAAAAGGAGAATTACAGACCAATATCCCTGATGAACATGGATGCAAAAATTCTCAACAAGATACTAGCCAATAGGATCCAACAACACATTAAGAAAATTATTCACCATGACCAAGTAGGATTTATCCCCGGGATGCAAGGCTGGTTCAACACTCGTAAAACAATCAATGTGATTCATCATATCAGCAAGAGAAAAACCAAGAACCATATGATCCTCTCATTAGATGCAGAGAAAGCATTTGACAAAATACAGCATCCATTCCTGATCAAAACTCTTCAGAGTGTAGGGATAGAGGGAACTTTCCTCGATATCTTAAAAGCCATCTAAGAAAAGCCCACAGCAAATATCATTCTCAATGGGGAAGCACTGGGAGCCTTTCCCCTAAGATCAGGAAACAGACAGGGATGTCCACTCTCACCACTGCTATTCAACATAGTATTGGAAGTCCTAGCCTCAGCAATCAGACAACAAAAAGACATTAAAGGCATTCAAATTGGCAAAGAAGAAGTCAAACTCTCCCTCTTCGCCGATGACATGATACTCTACATAGAAAACCCAAAAGCCTCCACCCCAAGATTGCTAGAACTCATACAGCAATTTGGTAGCATGGCAGGATACAAAATCAATGCCCAGAAATCAATGGCATTCCTATACACTAACAATGAGACTGAAGAAAGAGAAATTAAGGAGTCAATCCCATTTACAATTGCACCCAAAAGCATAAGATACCTAGGAATAAACCTAACCAAAGAGGTAAAGGATCTATATCCTAAAAACTATAGAACACTTCTGAAAGAAATTGAGGAAGACACAAAGAGATGGAAAAATATTCCATGCTCATGGATTGGCAGAATTAATATTGTGAAAATGTCAATGCTACCCAGGGCAATTTACACGTTCAATGCAATCCCTATCAAAATACCATGGACTTTTTTCAGAGACTTAGAACAAATTATTTTAAGATTTGTGTGGAATCAGAAAAGACCCTGAATAGCCAGGGGAATTTTAAAAAAGAAAACCATATCTGGGGGCATCACAATGCCAGATTTCAGGTTGTACTACAAAGCTGTGGTCATCAAGACAGTGTGGTACTGGCACAAAAACAGACACATAGACCAATGGAACAGAATAGAGAATCCAGAAATGGACCCTGAACTTTATGGTCAACTAATATTCGACAAAGGAGGAAAGACGATCCACTCTTCAATAAATGGTGCTGGGAAAATTGGACATCCACATGCAGAAGAATGAAACTAGACCACTCTCTTGCACCATACACAAAGATAAACTCAAAATGGATGAAAGATTTAAATGTGAGACAAGACTCCATCAAAGACCTCAGTTTTCTTGAAAGGGTATAAGACCTCAGTTTTCTTGAAACAGAGCTCAGTGAGAAACCTGAACACATATGGTCAGATATTTGTCATCAGAGTTGTCTATAAAAGACAGAGTTTTATAAATAGTAAACTTTTGAAGGAAAAGGAAAAAACAGTATTCATTCAATGTCTTAGTCATAACTGAAAAGTGGTAAATCTAAAGTGAGCTCTAGATTTTCTGTGTCAAAATAAATTCACTGGGTCATCTGTAGTGAACCCTACTGATAATGGGCAACTGTACACATAAGTCTGGCCTGAGTGATTGCACTGAAGCAGAAGCAAAAGCTGAATAGTGCATCTTAAATCTCTTCTACAATGCTGAGACAGAAAAATAAAATCTCTTGTTTCCTCGATTTTTGTTGGCTATACTTCTGGAATTATAGGATTTGGTAAAATAGTAATATAGGAAACTAAATACACTAATTATATCTCATTTTGACAACTAAACTTTTACTTACACAATGTCCACTGAATCTGAACTTATTTCTCTTTCTCTTTTTCCTTATGCAGAAATTCTGTATTAATTGTATTTGTAACTTACTTATTTTAATCTTCCCATCCTTAACATTCTACTTATTGAATAATGTAATAAATAATAAAGAATTTAAGGTGAATTTCAGATACTGCATATTTTTTCCATTTCTATGATATTTTCCTTACTTTATACCATCTTAATTATTTCTATTCTGTGCAAGGTAGGTATACCATAATGTATGAAGGATGAAACCCTTCTTTTTCTAAGAATCTTATAACATGTGAACAGATAAACCAAATATGATAACACACACACACACACACACACACATACCAGAAGTTACATCATAATATTATAAAGTGATATACTTTAAGACATGGATTCTTTCCAAAATACTTTCTGTAAGGGAGGAATTTTTGAACTGAAAGCAAGATGCTGTTGTCTCAAGAAGTGATGTTGGAGCAATCAGTATAGGCCGAATCATGAGTTTTATTTCAGCAATATTTTAGTGTTTAGAGTTTATACTCATAACATTAGGAAGATTTTAGGGAGAAAATCAAATTAAATCAAATTTAAATGTTATTATCACCTTCTCTGGTTGACTAGCAACAGTGGTCTTTTGTCAAAGTATTACTCAAATTAACAAGTAGAACTTCACTCAGTGCCAAGATTATTTATCTTTAACAAAGAATACAAAATAGGCTACAATACAGATTTCATGGCAACAGCCCTGCAGGAGTCTATGTCCCAGTCATTCTGTGATTGGAATAAAACTATCAAAAATCAACATAAGTAAATAAAGGACTTCTGAATCAGGCAAACCATCATCTCTAAGATTGTCTAAATTTCTAGGCCTTGCAATTTTGTAATTAATTAGCTCCATTTCTCTAGAGTAACTGCATCTCCTCAATTCTGGCTGCTGACTATATGATTAATGAAAATCCAATAGTGAAATGTGGTGCAGGGGAGCATTGTCTGGAATCCAATAGATATATAGCCCTATAAATTATTTGAATTTTTGTTATGAAGAGGATTGACCAAGTGTCCTAGATTCAAGAGTTGCTGAAGCTAGAGAAAAGGCCACATTCAGAACTAGCTGTAACCTCTTTTCTTCCAATTATACACCTCATTTCGAGCCATAATATAAAATACAGATACAGAATATTGTGATCTAAATTAGGTCATGACCAGTAGGATAAAGAAAAAAAAAATATGTAAAGGTAGAACTCACAGAACTTGGTGCTTGGTAAAATTTCAGGGATGGTTGAGTAGGAAGAGTTAAGGATCATAAAACCTATAGAAAAAAAAATTAAAAAAAACTATAGATAATTGTATGAGTGAATATAATGGACATTCATCAACCTAAAGAATAGTGCTTGGGTGACTCAGCTGTTGAACATCTGACTTTGGCTCAGGGTGTGATCACGGAGTTCCAGGAGTCCCGCATTGGGCTCCTGCATGGAGCCTGCTTCTCCCTCTGCCTATGTCTCTGCTTATGTCTCTGATGAAAAAATAAATAAAATCTTAAAAAAAAAACATAATAGTGGATAAGGAGATAATAGGTTGGTATTGGAAACAGTGAATCTCGAAAAGTTATTAGGTGAGTTCATAAATCATAGATTTCTGGACTGTCAGTAAGATGGCAGAAGAGTAGGGTCCCCCAAGTCACCTGTCCCCACCACTTACCTAGATAACTCTCAAATCATCCTGAATATCTACAAATTCAGCCTGAGATTTAAAGAGAGAACAGCTGGAATGCTACAGTGAGAAGAGTTCGAGCTTCTATCAAGGTAGGAAGATGGAAAAAAAATAAAATAAAAAAGCATCCATTGGGGTCGGGGTCCCATGAGGAGCTGGGCTAAGGCCCTGCAGGAGAGCCTCTAGGACAAGAAAGCCCAGTCCCAAAGAAGCAGGAACTTTACCAATCTTCCTGGATGGAAAGGCGCTCACAGGGAACTCGGGCAGGATGCCAGGAGGGGCACTGGAGCTCTCAGTTTCCCGGGTCGCTAACAATGGAAGTGCACCCCGGAGGGAGAGTGTGTCATACACCCGGCCGAGCCGGTAAAGGGCTGGAACATGAACCTGGTGAGGCCTTGGGAGCAGCTAAGATGGAGGCTCAGGCAGGGGCTCGGTGCGAGAGGGCTCTGTGGCCCCAGGAGAGCTATTTCAGTGGGACAGGCCCCGGATTCCAGGGTGCCGGGGGACACAGCCCGGACCGGCACTCCCCCGGGACAGGTAGAGGCATGGAGGGCAAAGGACAGCGAAGCACTCCTGCTACCGGGTGCATCTGAGCTGTGCAGATCAGTGTCCCCACCCACCCCTGGAGCTTCTAGGCTAGTGCTGACTGGGAGCTGCAGTTGTTACTGCAGAAGCTGACTCCAGGGCTGGGTATCTGGCCGCTGCCAGTGCGGTTGTTCCTCCTGGTATTACCCTGTGCCTGGGAGGTCGGGGCCACCAGGGAACAGGGGCCTCACAGGATAAACAGGGGGGCAGGGCAGCTTCCCCAGGTGCACACACCTGAGAATCAGCACAGCAGCCCCTCCCCAGAAGACCAAATGGAAGGACAGGGGAAGAGCAAGTTCTAGACCCAGCAGCGCTGGAAAGCAACAGGGGAAGTTGAGGGATTTACAGTATATAGAATCAGAGGATACCCCTCCTTGTTTGTTTTTTTTAATTTTGCTTTGTTTTTTATACTTTTGTTTTGTTTTCTTTTTTTTTTGTTTTTGTTTTTTGTTCTTTGTTTGTCCCCCCTTTTTTTTCCCTTTTTTTCCAGTACAAATTGTTTTTAGCCACTCTGCACTGAGCAAAATGACTAGAAAGAAGAAATCAAAATGAAAGAAAGAATCACAAATGGTGCTGTCTCCCACAGAATTACAGAATTTGGATTACAATTCAATGTCAGAAAGCCAATTCAGAAGCACAATTATAAAGCTACTGGTGGCTCTGGAAAAAAGCATAAAGGATTCAAAAGACTTCATGACTGCAGAACTTAAATCTAATCAGGCCAAAATTAAAAATAAATTAAATGAGATGCATTCCAAATGACAAGGGTTAATGACGTAGAAAAAGGAGTGAGTGACATAGAAGACAAGTTGATGGCAAGGAAGAAAGATGAGGAAAAAAGAGAAAAACAATTAAAAGATCATGAGTAAAGGTTGAGGGAAATAAATGACAGCCTCAGAAGGAAAAAAATCTATGTATAATTGAGGTTCTGGAGGGCACCGAGAGGGCCCGAGGGCCAGAAAGCATATTTGAACAAATTAAAGGTGAGAACGTCCATAATTTGGAGAGGGAAACACGCATTCAGATCCAGGAGATAGACAGATACCCCCCTGAAATCAATAAAAACTATTCAACACTTTGACATTTAATAGTGAAACTTGCAAATTCCAAAGACAAAGAGAAGATCCTTAAAGCATCATGAGACAAGAAATCCCTAACCTTTATGGGGAGAAGTATTAGATTAACAGAAGACCTCTCCACAGAGACCTGGCAGGATATTTTAGGGTCCTAAATGAGAAGAACATAGAGCCAAGAATACTCTACCCAACAAGGCTCTCATTTAGAACAGAAGAAGATGGGGATCCCTAGGTGGCTCAGCAGTTTAGCACCTGCCTTCAGCCCAGGGCGCAATCCTGGAGTCCCGGGATTGAGTCCCACATCAGGCTCCCTACATGGAGCCTGCTTCTCCCTCTGCCTGTGTCTCTGCCTCTCTCTCTCTCTGTACTCTCATGAATAAATAAATAAAATCTTAAAAAAAAGAATAGAAGAAAAGATAAAGAGCTTCTAAGCTAAGCAGAAACTAAAAGAGTATGTGACCACCAAACCAGCTCTGCAAGAAATATTAAGGGGGACTCTGTAAAAGAAAGAGGAAGTCCAAAGAAACTATCCACAAAAACAGGGACTGAATAGGTATTATGATGACACCAAATGCATATCTTTCAATAGTAACGCTGAACATGAATGGGCTAAGTTATCTCATCAAAAGATGCAGGGTTTCAGACTAGATAAAAAAGCAAGATCCATCTCTTTTCTGTCTACAAGAGATTCATTTGAGACCTAAGGACACCTACAGCCTGAAAATGAAAGGTTGGAGAACCAAATGGTCCTCAAGAGAAAGCAGGAGTAGCAATCCTCATATCAGATAAATTAAAGTGTATCCCAAAGACTGTAGTAAGAGATGAAGAGGGACACTATATCATACTTAAAGGATCTATCCAACAAGAGGACATAACAAACATGAATATTTATCCCCTTGTGTGAGAGCTGCCAAGTATATCAATCAATTAATAACCAAAGTTATGACATACTTAGATAATAATACACTAATACTGGGAGACTTTAATACAGCGCTTTCTATAAATGACAGATATTCTAAGCATAACATTTCCAAAGAAACAAGAGCTTTAAATGATACACTGGACCAGATGGATTTCACATATATTTACAAAACTTTACATCTAAATGCAACAGAATACACATTCTTCTCAAGTGCACATGGAACTTTCTCCAGAATAGACCACATAATGGGTCACATCTCAGGTCTTAACTGATACCAAAAGATTGGGATCACCCCATGCACATTCTCAGAATACAATGCTTTGAAACTAAACTAAATCACAACAAGAAATTTGGAAGAAATTTAAACACGTGGAGGTTAAACAAACATCCTGCTGAAAGATGAAAGGGTCAACCAAGAAATTAGAGCAGAATTATAAATATTCATGGAAACTAATGAGAATGAAGATACAACCGTTCAAAATCTTTGGGATACAGCAAAAGCAGTCCTGAGAGGGAAATACAGCACAATACAAGCATCCCTCAAAAAACTGGAAAGAACTCAAATACAAAAGCTAACCTTGCACCTAAGGAACTGGAGAAAGAACAGCAAATATAACCTACACCCAGCAGAAGAAGAAGAGAGTTAAAAAAGATTTGAGCAGAACTCAATGAAATAGAGACCAGAAGAACTGTGGAACACATAAGCAAAATCAGGTGTTGGTTCTTTGAAAGAATTAATAAGATAGATAAACCATTAGCCAGCCATATTAAAAACAAAAGAGAAAACATGAAAATTAATAAAATCACGAATGAAAAAGGAGAGATCACCACCAATACCAAGGAAATACAAATGATTTTAAAAACTTATTGTGAGCAGCTATATGCCAATAAATTAGACAATCTAGAAGAAATGGACGCATTTCTGGAAAACCACAAACTACCAAAACTGGCACAGGAAGAAATAGAAAACCTGAACATGCAGATAACCAGGGAGGAAATTGCGCAGTTATCAAAAACCTCCCAAGACACAAAAGTCCAGGGCCAGATGGCTTCCCAGGGGAATTCTATCAAACGTTTAAAGAAGAAACTATACCTATTCTATGAAAGCTGTTCCAAAAGATAGAAAGGGACGGAATACTTCCAAACTCATTTTATAAGGCCAGCATCACATTAATTCCAAAACCAGACAAAGACCCCACCAAAAGGGAGAATTATAGACCAATATCCCTGATGAACACAGATGCAAAAATTATCAAAAAGATACTAGCCAATAGGATCCAACAGTACATTAAGAAGATTATTCACCATGATCAAGTGGGATTTATCCCCAGCAAGCAAGGCTGGTTCAACCCTCATAAAGCAATGAATGTGATAGATATCAACAAGAGAAAAAAACAAGAACCATATGATCCTCTCAATAGATGCAGAGAAGGCATTTGACAAAATACAGCATCCATTCCTGATGAAAACTCCTCGGAGTGTAGGGATAGAGGGAAAATTCATCAGCATCTTAAAATCAGTCTACGAAAAGCCCACAGCAAATATCATTCTCAATGGGGGATTACTGGGAGCCTTTCCCCTAAGATCAGGAATACAACAGAGATGTCCACTGTCACCACTGCTATTCAACATAGTACTAGAATTCCTAGCCTCAGCATTCAGACAACAAAAAGAAATAAAAGGCATTCAAATTGCTAAAGAAGTCAAATTATCCCTCTTTGCAGATGACATGATACTGTACGTGGAAAACCCAAAAGCTCCTTGATGGCTAGAACTCATACAGCAATTCAGCCATGTGGCAAGATACAGAATCAATACCCAGAAATCAGTGACATTTCTATACACTGACAATGAGACTGAAGAAAGAGAAATTAAGGAGTCAATCCCATTTACAATTGCACTCAAAAGCATAAGATACCTAAGAATATACCTTCCAAAGAGGTGAAGGATCTATACCCTAAAAACTACAGAACACTTCTGAAAGAAATTGAGGAAGACACAAAGAGATGGAAAAATATTCTATGCTCATGGATTGGAAGAATTAATATTGTGAAAATGTCAATTCTACCCAGTCCAATTTACACATTTAAAGTAATCCCTATCAAAATACCATGGACTTTCTTCAGAGAGTTAGAACAAATCATCTTAAGATTTGAATGGAATCAGAAAAGACCCCGAATAGCCAGGGGAATATTGAAAAAGAAAACCAGAGCTGGGGGCCTCACAATGCCAGATTTCAGGTTGTACTACAAAGCTGTGGTCATCAAGACAGTGTGGTAGTGACACAAAAACTGACAGACACATAGATCAATGGAACAGAATAGAGAACCCAGGAATGGCCCCTAAACTCTATGGTCAACTAATATTCGAGAAAGGAGGAAAGACCATCTACTGGAAAAAGGACAGTCTCTTCAATAAATGGTACTGGGAAAATTGGACATCCACATGCAGAAGAATGAAACTGGACCACTTTCTTTCACCAGACACAAAGATAAACTCAAAATGGATGAAATATCTAAATGTGAGACAAGATTCCATCAAAACCCTAGAGGAAAATACAGGCAACACACTTTTTGAACTTGGCCACAGCAACTTCTTGCAAGATACATCTATGAAGGCAAGGATAACAAAAGCAAAAATGAATTATTGGGACTCACTCAAGATAAAAAGATTTTGCACAGCAAAAGAAACAGTCAACAAAACTAAAAGACAACCTACAGAATGGGAAAAATATATTTGCAACTGACATATCAGATAAAGGGCTAGTATCCAAGATCTATAAAGAACTTATTAAACTCAACACCCAAGAAACAAAGAATCCAATCATGAAATGGGCTAAAGACATGGACAGAAATTTCACAGAAGAAGACTTGGACATGGCCAACAAGCACATAAGAAAATGCTCTGCCTCACTTGCCATCAGGGAAATACAAATCAAAACCACAATGAGATACCACCTCACACCAGTGAGAAAGGGGAAAATTAACAAGACAGGAAACAACAAATGTTGGAGAGGATGCGGAGAAAGGGGAATGCCCTTGCACTGTTGTTGGGAATGTGAACTGGTGCAGCCACTCTGGAATACTATGTGGAGGTTCCTCAAAGAGTTAAACATAGAACTGCCCTATGACCCAGCAATTGCACAGCTGGCGATTTACCCCAAAGATACTGATGCAGTAAAATCCCGAAACACCTGCACCCCAATGTTTATAGCAGCAATGTCCACAATAGCCAAACTGTGGAAGGAGCCTCGGTGTCCATCAAAAGATGAATGGATAAAGAAGATGTGGTCTATGTATATAAAGGAATATTACTCAGCCATTAGAAACGACAAATACCCACCATTTGCTTTGACGTGGATGGAACTGGAGGGTATTAAGCTGAGTAAGTAACTAAATCAGAGGAGGACAAACATTATATGGTCTCATTCATTTGGGGAATATAAAAAGTAGTGAAAAGAAATAAAGGGGAAAGAAGAGAAAAGGAGTGGGAAATATCAGAGTGGGTGACAGAACTTGAGAGACACCTAAATCTGGGAAACGAACAAGGGGTGGTGGAAAGGGAGGTTGGCAGGGTGTTGAGGTGAATAGGTGACAGGCACTGAGGGGGGCACTTGAGGGATGAGCGCTGAGTGATATGCTATATGTTGGCAAATTGAACTCCAATTAAAAATAAATTTAAAAAATAATTTCTTAGAAACAGTTGGCTATTTTGATCTGGCTAAAATATTGGTTTATAATTCTTAAGATTGTCCTAAGATCAGATTTAGTATCCAAATAAGGACTTATTCAGGAAAAAAAAACAACTACTATAAACTTAAGACAAAATTAAATTTTAGTATTACCCTCTTCCAACACTACCATTAATGAGGATGAAAAGTAGACTCCCTGGCAGATCATAAAATAAAAGTTATGGTATACTGCTTACCTGCTTGGAATTTAAGTTGCAAAACACAAAATTAATTGGGAAGGGGAGTGTGTTCTACCCTGGTGGCCATTTTGCAGGTGTTAAATTGCAATATATGCAGCTAAATGATAGGGGATTTACTTCTTCTATCACACCCAGGCATGGCAGGTCAAGAATGCAGGGACCCTCACATTGCTTTGATATCATGGCTATTGTAGATAATGCTGCAGTAAACACAGGGTGCACACATCTTTTTGAATGAGTGTTTTCATTTTCTTTAGATAAGTACCCAGCAGTGGTAGTACTGGATTGTTTCGCAGTTCTATTTTGGATTTTTTTAGAGGAAATTTAATATTGGTTTTCACAGTGGCTGCATCAATTTATATTCCCACAACAATGCATGAGGGTTCTCTTTTCTCTACACCTTCACACTTGTTATTTCTTATATTTTTTATTTGAGCCATTCTGACAAGTGTGAGGTGATATGCTATGGTTTGAATTTGTGTTTCTTGGTGGTTAGTGATGTTGAATATCTTTTCATATGTCAGCTGGCCATCCAATGTGTTCTTTGGAAAAATGTTCTTTCAGGTCCTATGCCCATTTTTAATCTGATTATTTAACATTTTTTGGCATTGGGTTGCATAAGTTTTTATGTATTTTGGACACTCTGCTGAATGAAATAAATCAGACACAGAGAGAGATAAATGCCACATAAAGTAGCTTATATATGGAATAAAAAAACAAAAAAGCAATGAACAAACAAAATAGAAACCAACTCATAAATACAGAGAATAAAGTGATGTTGGCAGAGAGAGGGATGGAGGGATGGGAATGTTAGGTGAAGGGGAATAAGAGGTCCAAACTTTCAGCTACAAATAAATCACAAGGAAGTCAATAGTCAATAGTATTGTAATAAAGTTCTATAACAGACATTAATTAAACTTTTCATGGTATGTGTACATATAAAATTGTTAAATCACTATGTGGTACATTTGAAACAAGTGTAACATTGTATATATACTATACCTCAATAATAAAATAATTAATTAAAAAATAATATTGGGGCCTTGATTGCCCTCAATCTGAATGGACTGAAAAGATGAAGAGTGAGGGAGACTATGAATTTTGAGGTTAAAAAGAAATAAGCAGGAAAAAAAAGTGAGGCAAAAATGCTACAGAATTCTAAATAAAAGTAAGTTTTATTCTCTTTCATGCCAATGGTAATTAAGAACACAGATTTGGAGATACTCCCTTGAGTTGTAACTTTAGTTCTGCTACTCTCTACCTATGTAGAAAGTCCATTTATTCAGTTTCTCTATATTTTTTTCTCTAATATGGGAAAAATACTCTATACTGTAATACTACATAGAGATGTTATTGTGTTCTTTTATAGATGTAAAGGTTGGGGACATGTGATATGCCTGCATGAATTTTGATTATCCTTATAGCCTCCTCAAAAGGATGGATAAATTTTGCAGCAGCTGAGGGAAGGGTATAAGTGCCTTTCTTAATAGAGTAACAGGATATGTAGTTATGTTTAAAAATGAGTAATATGCCTTACTCATCTCTGCATTCTGAGTAGCCTAATTTAGGTCCACTCCACTTGTCCATGATAGACATTCAATAAAATATGTTTGAGAATAAATTAGCAGTTGTTAATTGGCATTAGTTAAATCAATGAAATTTAGCTTTGGTTTAATTGCTTAAATTTTAATCACCACTGATAATTGCCTTACAAGTAAAACAACTGTTACTAATATTGCCTTTATAATTTGTCATTAATAATCAATTTTATGTCACCTTTATGAAGTCATAATTATTATGGGTATAAAAATCACTTTTACAATATTCATTATTAACGTTTTATTCTCTTAGACTCATAGATAGGCATCTTTTTCAGTTACCTGCATGCTATGCTCAGAAGCTCAGTCTCACATTGCTCCCTCCTCGCATCTCTATCATTTCAAATCCTACATCTATTTCAAGATTCAGCACACATCAACTCTGCGATAACATATTTATTATTAAAGTTCATTTTAATTTTATCCTTCTATATCCTGTAATTTCATGTTCAGATAAGAGTATGTATTAATTTTGTTGTCCTAATTATAATTACTCACACAAAGAAATTATTTTCTATTTGACAGAACATTCTGAAACAAATATATCCTTTGAAATTTCCATAGTATTGTAGAAAACTTTTATCAAAGTATTTTGTATTTAATGTGATATCTTAGTCCTCATCAAATTATCAAGTTTAGTATGGTATTAGTATTTCTCTCATACTGAGGAGCCCACAAAAGAAACATGAAATCCCATAACATTTGGCTTTGAAAATCAGGGGGGCCAATCTTATTAAGTTTTAACAACAAGCTGGACTTAAAATCTGGAACTTTAAAAATCAGCAGGCTTTGCTTTGGGATAGCTGGGAGCGTATAGAAAACTGAGTTCCTGCTTTAAAAGAGACACAACAAACCGAGATATAGTAAAATCCTCAGAGATAAAGCAAAGAAGTCGCAGTTTGAAAATTGGCTGGGAAATACACATGGAAATACTAAATCTCAGAGCATGAGGTGGATGGTCAGGATCCCTGGGAGACTGTTCCAGAAACAAAGGAGCTGGTAATTGCCATTTCCCTTCACTCCCTGCTTCCCATGTCCCAAGCATAAACACATGGCAACCTGCAGTAATCAGTGAAGTACCCATATTTGCTACCTAATTAGCTTTCACTGCCCCCTGCTCCCTTGTGCTTTGGCAGATCTGCCCCCCCTAGCCAGACCTGCCTTAGTCCCCATGCTGTGGGTCCCCCTCCCCAAACCAGTGCAAACCTTACTAACACAATGTTTTCTGACCCACATATTTTCTCAGTTACTTACCCTCCAAACAATCTTGCCTTGGTCCCAGTGGCAAGAGTGGCAATTTCCTTCTTACAGAGGGAAAGTGTACAAATCTTGGTAAGGCTATCCCACCCTGTGCATCCTGAAGATCTTCCCCTTTCAATACACTCTTGACCATAGCCAATAACACATGCCTCGCAGTATAAAAGCAGCCCCACCAGGGGCCAGAACCACTTCCAAGTGACTTCTGCCCCAAGGAGGGGGATCATAGCCATACACAGAAGTCAGACTGTGGTCCCAGCAGTTTGCAAGCCATGCTCACCATCAAAAGCTTCTCAGGAGAGAGGACAGAGCAAGAAGGCAGAAGAGTAGGGACCTCAACTCACCTGGTCCCACCAACTTACCTAGATAACTTTCAAAACATCTCAAACACCTATGAATTTGACCTGAGATTTAAAGAGAGAACAGCCAGAGTGCTACAGAGAGTTTTTCACTTCTAACAAGGTAGGAAGGTAGAAAAAATAAAAAAGAATAAAGTAGGGGAGGGGCACCGCGAGTAGCAGGACTAATGTGGAGCAGCAAGAAGCCCAGGCCCGGAGAAGCAGGGACTTTAAAAGTGCCCCAGAGTTTTCCCTGATGGGAAAGTGCTTAGAGAAATCGGCAGAGTCGCAGGAGGGACAGTGAAGTCTCCAGTGAAGTTCCCTAATAGAGGAGGGGCACATGGGGAAAAGCACCCTGCACACCGTGGGTGGATCTTGGTAAAGGGCTGCAGCGCACAGCTTCCAGGGCAATTGGGAGAAGCCAGTCAGTCAGGTGGGCTGGCTCTGAAAGGAGGTGTCTGCCCAGGGAGTGTAGGTCCAGCGGTACAGGACTCTGAATCCAAGGGCGCCCAGGGGACACAGCTCATGATCTTGCACTACCCCTGGGACAGGTGGAAGTGAGGAGAGCATAAGACAGCAAGGACTCTTCTGCCACTGGGCACCCTGCAAGCTGTGCAGATCAGCGCCCCCACACTGACCCAGGAGCATCTAGGCCAGTGTGGACTGGGAGACTGTGGGTGGTTACTGGAGGAGCTGACTCCAGAGCTAGAGACCTGGCCACCGCTAGTGTTGTTCCTTCCTCCTTGTGTCACCCTGTGCCTGGGAGAGGCCGGCACCAGGGAACAGGACCTTACAGGGTCAAAAGTTCCCACTGACCCCAGCAGGGGGTGGGACATTTCCCCCAGTACACACACCTGAGAATCAGCACAGCAGGCCCTCCCCTAAAAGACCATCTGAAAGGACAGGAGAAGAGCAAGTTATTGACCAAGCAGCGCTGGAAAGCTCCAGGACGGAGAAAAAATAGTATATAGAACTAGAGGGTCCTTTTTTTTTTTCATTACAACTCATTTTTATAATAAACTAAACATTTCCAATATTTTTTCTCATTTCCCACCTTAACTACAATATTTTACCAGCTCTTCATTTTTAAGTTTCTTCTTTCTTGACTTTCATATTTCTTCAATTGCATGTCTTACATATATTTTTCATTTCAGGATTCCCTTCAATGTATTCAATCTAATGTTGGTAGGTATATGAGATAGGGGTATTTGTTTCTTGTTTTTTTCTGCCTCCTTTTGTTCCACAATGGTGGAAGTTAGTACCTTCTAAAACATGACCAACATATACCCAGAAGAAGTGGAACACCATGCTGGTTGATTCTGTGAGATTATATTCTTTCTTTCATTCCCATTCTGTCACCCTCTTTTATCTTGTTTAGATTTTGGTGGTCAGTGTTGGGGCTTTCTATAAGTATTGTTGGTTTATAAAAAAAAAGTATTGTTGGTTTATATAAATTTAGGATTGAGCATCTTCTAACATACAGAACTTAATACACTAAGAACCAAGAGGATCACCCTCTAGGACCACTCAGGTAGACTACATTCTCCTTCTACTACTACTTCCTCACCACCCCCATCCTCTCCCTTTTCTTCCTCTTTTTCCTCTTTTCTCTGTTTTTTTTTTTTTTACCACTCTTTTTTCTTCTTCTTTGTTTTTGGTTTCTGGATTTTCATTTTTACTACATTGTTTTAAAATTTGTTTTTCACTTTAGTGGTTCTTTTGTTTTATTTTGTTCTGTTCTTTTTCTTTTCTATCCTGGTCTTTAACCTATTCTAAATAATCTAGTGTGTATTTTATATAGGTCATAGTTGATATTTTTAACTCAGTCCACTCAAACAACCATTCTGCACTGGACAGAATGACTAGAAGGAAGAATTCACAAACAAACAAACAAACAAACAAACAACAACAAAACATAAACAATACTTTCTGCCACAGAATTACAGAATTTGAATTTCAATAGATGACAGAAATTCAATTCAGAAGTACAATTATAAAGACACATGTGGATCTGGAAAAAAGCATAAAGGACTCTAGAGACTTCATTCCTGCAAAAATTGAGATCTAATCAGGCCAAAATTAAAAAAATATTAAATGAGATGCAATCCAAACTGGAGGTCCTAACTGCTAGGGTTAATGAGGTGGAAGAGAGAGTGAGTGACATAGAAGACAAGTTGATGGTGAGGAAGGAAGCTGACAAAAAAAGAGAAAAACAATTAAGAGCCCATGAGGAAAGGCTTAGAGAAATAAATGATAGCCTGAGAAGGAAGAATGTACATATAATTGGGATGCCAGAAGAAGCTGAGAGAGAGAGGACGACAAAGTATTTTGAACAAATCATAGTTGAGAACTTCCCAAATCTGGGGAAGGAAATAGGCATTCAGATCCAAGAGATAAAGAAGACCCCTCCAAAAATCAATAAAAACTGTTTAACACCTCAACATTAAAGAGTGAAACTTACAAATTCCAAAGATTAAGAGAAAATTCTTAAATCACTATGAGACAAGAGATTCTTCACTTACATGGGATGAATATCAGATTACTAGCAGACCTCTCCACAGAAAGCTGGCAGGCCAGAAAGGGCTGGCAGGATATATTCAGGATACTAAATGAGAAGAACAGGCAGCCAAGAATACTTTCTCCAGGAAGGCTCTCATTCAGAATAGAAGGGGAGATAAAGAACTTCCAAGATAGGCAGAAACTGAAAGAATACGTGACTACCAAACCATCTCTGCAAGAAATATTAAGGGAGGCCCTTTAAAAGAAAGAGGAAGCCAAAAGAAATAATCCACAAAAACAGGGACTGAATAGGTATTATGATGACACTAAATTCATATCTTTCAATAGTAACTTTGAATGTGAACGGGCTAAATGATCACATCAAAAGACACAGGGTTTTAGACAGGATAAAAAAGCAAGACCCATTTATTTGCCTTCTACAAGAGATTCATTTTAGACCTAAGGACACTTACAGCCTGAAAATGAATGGGTGGAGAATGATTTACCAATCAAATGGTCCTCAAAAGAAAGCAGGAGTAGCAATCCTCATATCAGACAAATTAAAGTGCCTCCCAAAGACTGTAGTAAGAGATGAAGAGGGACACTGTATCATACTTAAAGGATCTATCCAAAAGAGGACCTAACAATCATGAATACTTATGCCCCTAATGTGGGAGCTGCCAAGTATATCAATCAATTAATAACCAAAATAAAAACATACTTACATAATAAGACACTAATAGTAGGAGACTTCCACATGACACTTTCTGAAACTGACAGATCTTCTAAGCACAGCATCACCAAAAAAAACAAGGGCTTTAAATAATACACTGGACCAGATGGATTTCACAGATATTTACAGATCTTTACATCCAAATGCAACTGAATACACATTCAAGTGCACATGGAACTTTCTCCAGAATAGACCACATACTGGGTCACAAATCAGGTCTTAACCAATACCAAAAGACTGAGATGTCCCCTGCATATTTTAGACCACAATGCTTTGAAACTAGAACTAAATCACAAGAAGCAATTTGGAAGAAACTCAAACACAGAGGTTAAAAAGTATACTACTAAAAGGTGAATGGTTCAACCAGAAAATTAGAGAAGAATTAAGAAGATTCATGGAAACTAATGAAAATGAGAATACAACTGCTCAAAATCTTTGGGATACAGCAAAGGTGGCCCTAAGAGGGAACTACATCGCAATACAAGCATCCCTCAACAAACTGGAAAAAAACCTCAAATACACAAGTTAAACTCGCACCTAAAGAATTGGAGAAAGAACAGAAAATAAATCATACACAAAGCAAAAGAAGAAAGATTATAAAGATTAGAGCAGAAGTCAATGAAATTCTTACTAGAAGAACTGTAGAACAGATCAACAAAACCAGGAGCTGGTTCTTTGAAAGAATTAATAAGGTAGATAAACCCCTAGCCAGGCTTATTAAAAAGAGAGAGAGAGAGAGAGAGAAAAGACTCAAATTAATAAAATCATGAATAGAAGAGGAGAGATCACAGTCAATAGCAAGGAAATAAAAATGATTTTAAAAATGTATTTTGAACAGCTGTATGCCAACAAATTAGGCAATGTAGAAGAAAAGATGCATTTCTGGAAAACCACAAATTACCAAAACTGGAACAGGAAAAATTAGAAAACCTGAACAGGCCAACAGCCAGAGAAGAAATTGAAGCAGTTGTCAAATACCTTCCAGGACAAAAAATTCCAGGACCAGATGGCTTCCCAGGAGAATTCTACCAAACGTTTAAAGAAGAAATGATACCTATTCTACTAAAACTGTCTCAAAGGAAAGAAAGGGACAGAATACTTACAAACTCATTTTATGAGGCTAGCATCACCTTAATTCCAAGCCAGACAAAGACCCCATCAAAAAGAATTCTAGACCAATATCCCTGATGAACACAGATGCAAAAATTCTCAAAAAGATGCTAGCCAGTAGGATCCAACAGTATGTTAAGAGGATTATTCACCATGACCAAGTGGGATTTAACCCTGGGATGCAAGGTTGGTTCAACACTTGTAAACAATCAACATGATAGACAAAATCAATAGGAGAAAAGCAAGAACCATATGAACCTCTCAATGGATGCAGAGAAAGCATTTGACAAAATACAGCATCCATTCCTGATCAAAACTCTTCAAAATGTAAGAATGAAAAAGATTGCTAGAACTCATACAGCAATTTGGCAGTGTGGCAGGATACAAAATCAATGCCCAGTGGCATTTCTATAAACTGACAAAAACACTGAAGAAAGAGAAATTAAGGAATCGATCCCATTCACGATTGCACCCAAATCATAAGATACTTAGGAATAAACCTAACAAAAGAAGTAAAGGATCTGTATCCTAAAAACTATAGAACACTTTTGAAAGAAATTGAGGAAGACACAAAGAGATGGAAAAATCTTCCATGTCATGGATTGGAAAAATAAATATTGTGAAAATGTCTATGCTACCCAGAGCAATTTACATGTTCCATGCAATCCCTAACAAATTACCATGGACTTTCTTCACAGAGTTGGAACAAATATCTTATGATTTGTATGGCATCAGAAAAGACCCTGAATAGCCAGAGAAATATGAAAAAATAAAAGCAATGCTGGGGCATCACAATGCCTGATGTCAAGCTATACTACAAAGCTGTGATCATCAAGACAGTGCGGTACTGGCACAAAATGACACATAGAACACATAGAACAGGACAGAGAACTCAGAAATGGACCCTCAACTCTATGGTCAACTGATATGTGACAAAGCAGAGAAGAATATCCATTGCAAAAAGGACAGTCTCTTTAATAAATGGTGTTGGTAAAATTGGACAGCCACATTAGAAGAATGAAACTAAACCATTCACTTACACCATACACAAAGAAAAACTCAAAATGTTTGAAAGATCTTACTATGAGTCAAGAATCCATCAAAATCCTAGAAGAGAACACAGGCAACACCCTTTTTGAACTTGGCCACAGCAACTTCTTGCAAGATACATCCATGAAGGCAAGAAAAACAAAAGCAAAAATGAACTATTGGGACTTCATCAAGATAAAAAGCTTCTGCCCAGCAAAAGAAACAGTCAACAAAACTACAAGACAACCTACAGAATGGGAGAAAATATTTGCAACTGACATATCAGATAAAAGGCTAGTATCCAAGATCTATAAAGAGCTTATTAAACTCAACAGCAAAGAAACAAGCAATCCAATCATGAAATGGGCAAAAGACATGAACAGAAATTTCACCAAAGAAGACATACACAGGGCCAACAAGCCCATAAGAAAATGTTCCGCATCACTGGCCATCAGTAACCACAATTGGATACCACCTCACACCAGTGAGATTGGTGACAATTAACAAGACAGGAAACAACATATGTTGGAGAGGATGTGGAGAAAGGGGAGCCCTCTTGCACTATTGGTGGGAATGTGAACTGGTCCCGCCACTCTGGAAAACTGTGTGGAGGTTCCTGAAGGAGTTAAAAATAGAGCTACCCTATAACCCAGCATTTGCACTACTGGGGTTTTACCTCAAAGATCCCGATGCAGTGAAAAGCCAGGACTCTTACACCCCAATGTTTTAGCAGCAATGTCCATAACTTCCAAACTGTGGAAGGAGCCTCAGTGTCCATTGACAGATGAATGGATAAAGAAGATGTGGTCTATATATACAATGGAATATTACTTTGACATCATAAAGGATGGATACCCACCATTTGCTTCGATGTGGATGGAACTTAAGGGTATTATGTCAGTAAGGTAAGTCAATTGGAGAAGGACAATCATTATATGGTGTCACTCATACAGGGAATATAAGAAATAGTGAAAAGGATTAAAATGGAATTGAAGGGAACTGAGTGGGGAAAATTAGAGAGGGAGACAAACCATGAGAGACTCCTAGCTCTGAGAAATGAACAAAGGGTTGTAGAAGGGGGTGGTGAGTAGGGAGATGGGATAACTGGGTGACAGGCACTGAGCAGGGCACTTGATGGGATGAGGACTGGATATTAAAGTATCTGTGGCTAATCAAACTAAAAGCAAATAAAAAAAATAAAATTATTATTTTAAAAAAAGATTTATTTATTTATTGATGAGAGAGAGAGAGACAGAGACAGAGACAGAGACAGAAGTAGGCTCTTCTTACCCAATGCAGGTCTCGATCCCAGATCCTGAGGTCATGACCTGAGCCGAAGGCATCCCCCCAAATGCTGAGCCACCCAGGTGTCACAATAAAAATAAAATATAATTAAAATCTGCTATAGTAGTATGATCAAAGGGAAAAAAAGCTTTTCAGGGAAACACAACATGGAAAAACTACACTGTAGATTTGTATTATTGCATGTCTGTTGAGACTCAGACTGGCCTACTAACAAGAGAGGGATCAAACTCTGCCCATGATAGGCAAAAAGAGCCACTCAGATTACTGTACTGAAGGAAAATGCAAGTCATGGACAACAGCAGGTCAAGGCAACACACACAGAAGACATCCCTGTTGTGCCAGGTTCTGATAAATGGGTTATACTGCAATGAATTACAGGACCTCTTCATCACAAGGCTACTACTTTCAAGAATAGGAGACAGAGCTGACTTTCCTAACACATAGAAACAGACACAGAGACATAGACAAAATGAGGACGCAGAGGAATATGTCCCGAATGAAAAAAAAAAAAAAAAACAGGACAAAATCAGCCAGAGACCTAAGAAATATGGAGATAAATGATATGCCTGCATTGAAATGACCACTGGACTTGAGAGAAGAGTAGAAGACATCAATGAGATTCTAAGAGAGAACAAAAGGAACCAATTAGAGATAAAGGACACCATAAATTAAATTCAAAATACACTATATGAGATAAATAGCAGACTAAAGTAAGCAGAAGAATGAATCAGTGACCTGGAGGACAGAGTAATGGCAAGTAAGCAAGTTGTGAAATTGAAGGGGAAAAATAATGCTCATTCTTTCAATTACACATGAAACAGTCTCCAGAATAGATCAAATATAAGACCACAAAACAAACCTCAACACATTCAAAAGGACTGACGTAATACCGTGAATGTTTTCCAACTACAAATCTATGAAGCTAGAAATCAATCACAAGGAAAAAAAAATCTAGAAAGATTACAAATATAGAGAGGTTAAATAACATGATACTGAATAGTAAATGGGTCAATTAAGAAATCAAAGAGGAAACTAAAAATCCATGGAGAAAATGGAAATGAAAACACAAAGGTCTAAATCTTTGGTATGTAGCAAAAGCTGTTCCATGAGAAAAGTTTATAGCAATAAAGGCCTACCAAAAACAAAAACAAAAACAAAAATAAAACAAAACAAAAAAACCCATCTCAAATAAACAATCTAACCTTATATTTAAAGAAGCTAAAAAGAAAAGAACAAAAACAAAATCAAAGAAAACACAAAACCAGTGGAAGAAAGAAAATAAAGATTAGAGTGGAAACAAGTGAAATTGAAAAGAAAACAACAACAACAACACTAAAGCAGATTGATGAAACCAGGAGCACATTCTTTGGAGACATCAAAAAAATTGATAAACCTTTAGCAAGACTCATCTAACAGAGAGAGAGAGAGAAAGAGAGAGAGAGCAAGAGAGAGCCCTTAAATAAAATCACAAATGAAAGAAAAAAAATAAGGGATGCCTGGGTGGTTCAGTGGCTGAGCATCTACCTTGGCTCAGGTCATGATCCCAGGGTCCCAGGATTGAGTCTTGCATTGGGCTCCCTGTAGGACACCTACTTCTCCCCCTGCCTATGTCTCAGCTACTCTGTGTCTCTCATGAATAGATAAATAAAATCTTAAAAAAAGAAAAATAATAATGGACACCACAAAAATGCAAAGGATTATAAAGAATATTATGAAAAATTACATGCCAACAAATTGGACATTCTAGAAGAAATCAATTCCTAGAAACACATTATATCCCACAACTGAACCAAGAAGAAATAGAAAATTTGAACAGACTGAAATTTAATCAGTAATCAAAAACTCCCAACAAACAAAAGTCTAGGACTAGACAGCTTCACAGGTAAATTCTCCCAATCATCTAAAGAAGAGTTTATTCCTATTTTTTTTCAAACTTGATACCAAACCAGATAAAGACACTCTAAATAAAGGGAATTACAGGCTAAAACTTTTGATAAACATAAATGCAAAAATCCTCAACAAGATAATAGCAAATCAAATCCAAATATACACCAAAAATAATTTACATGATTATTAGTGTGAATTATTCCAGGTATTAAGTGTGAATTATTCTAGACTGTTTCAGTATTCACAATCAGTGAACATGATTCATCACATAAACAACAGAAAGGATTTAAAAAAGCATTTTTAAAAGATGCAGAAAAATCATTTGACAAAGTGCAGCATTCATTCATGAGAAAAATCCTCAACAAAGCAGGTCTAGAAGGAACGTACACCATTATAATAAAGGCTACATATGAAAAACCTCAGCAAACATCATTTGCAATTGTGAAAAACCGATAGCATTTCCCCTAAGATTAGGGACAGGAATGTGCACTATTACCACTATTACTACAAAGGACTGGAAGTCCTGGACACAGCAATCAGGCAACAATAAGAAATACAGGGTATACAAATTGGTATGAAAGAAGTAAAATGTCCACTATTTGTGGATGACATAGCACTTTATGTAGAAAATCCTAAAAACCCTACCAAAATCAAATAAAAACAAAACAACAACAAAAACTACTGCAACTGATAAGTGAATTTGGTAAGGTCACAGGATACAAATAAATATATAGAAATCTGTTGTATTTCTAAATAAGCAGCAGAAAGAGAAATTAAGAAAATCAAACCATTTACAACAGCTTCAGAAATAATAAAATACCTACAGATAAACTTAACCAAAGAGATGAAAGATCTGTACTCAGAAAACTATAAGACATTAATGAAAGAAATTGAAGATGACAAATGGAAAGACATTCCAAAGTCATGGACTGGAAGAACAAATATTGGTTAAATATTCTTACTACCTAATGCAATCTACAGGTTTAATGCAATCTCTACCCAACTACCAACAACATTTTTCACAGAACAAAAACAAATAATCCTAAAATTTGTATAGAACCATAATCTTCTCTCTCAAGATCTCCTTGATTATTTGGGTTGATTTTTAATTACTACAATTTTGTAGTATATCTTGATATAGTCTTGAGAGAACAAAACTGGAGATATCAAGATATACTACAAAATTGCAGTAATTAAAACATTGCTGGCATAAAAATAGACACATAAATCAATAAAACTCAATTCAGAGTCCAAATATCAAACCAAGACAATATGTTTAATTAATTTTCAACTAGATAAGAATTCTAGCTAAGACTATGCAATGGGAAAAAGATAGTCTCTTCAAAAAATGATGTTGGGAAAACTGGCCAACTACAAAAGAATGAAACGACCACTTTCTTACACTATTCATAAAAAATAAACCCAAAATGGATTAAGGTCCTAAATGTGAGACCTGAAACCATAAAAATCCTAGAGGAGAACACAGGAAGACATTTCTTTGACATAGGTCATAGCAACATTTTTCTAGATGTGTCTCCTGAGGCAAGAGTACTGAAAGCAAAAGTAAACTAATGGGATTACATCAAAATAAAAGGCTTCTGGATAAATAATAAATAAATAAAATAAAAGGAAACTATCAACAAAACAAACTGATAACCTCCTGAATGGAAGATGTTTACTAATGACTTATCTGATGGAGAGACCTTAAACAATACAACACCAAACACACCAAAATATTATGATTAAAAATGGGCAGTAGACATGAATAGACATTTCTCCAAAGAAGTCATACAGATGGCCTACAAGCACATGTGAAGATGTTCAACATCACTCAGCGTCAGGGAAATGTAAATTAAAACTACAATGTCATATTATCTCATACCTATCAGAATGGCTAAAATAAAAAAAAAAAAAAACACAAGAAACAGCATGTGTAGGTGAGGATATGGAGAAAAAGGAACCCTCATGCACTGTTGGTGGGAATGCCCAAATCTCCTCAGTGGGAAACAGTATGGGAGTTCCTCAACAAGTTAAAAACAAAATTACCATACTATCCAGTAATTCCACTGCTGCATATTAACCCAAAGAATACAAAAATATAAATTGAAATAGACTTTTTGCACCACTGTTTACTTCAGCATTATTTATGATAGTTAAATTATGGAAACAACCCATGTCCATCAATAGATGAATGGATGAAGAAGATATGTATGTATATCTATATATACAATGGAATATTACTCAGCCATAGGAAAGAAAGAAATCTTGTGATTTTTAACAACATGAATGGAGCTAGAGAGTAAAATGTTAAGTGAAATCAAAGAAAAATAAATACTATTATGTTTTCACTCATATGTGGAATTTAAAAGGAAAACAGATCAACAAAGAAAAAAAGAGACCAACCAAGAAACAGACTCTTAACTACAGAGAACAAACTGATGTTTGCCAGAGGGGAGGTGTATGGGGGGATGGATGAAATAAATGACGGAAGGTAAGAGTATAGTTGTGATGAGCACTGAGAAATATATAGAATCATTGAATCACTATATTGTATGCCTGAAACTAATATAACACTACATTAATAATGCTAGCATTAAATTTAAAAGTAAAAAAATCCTTTAAGAGAGTGGCACTTTTAATTTTGAGGATATTTAGAAAAAGGAGAAGGAGATAAATGGGAAACCAGGAAAATTATATATATATAATTATATATAATAATTTATATTTAATTAAAATTTAATGTATAATTAATATACAATAAATTATTATTATATAATAAATATATATATTATTGTATAATAAATTATATAATTATATATAATATATAATGTGTAATTATATATAATTATATTTAGTTTCAGGGGTATATATATATATATATATATAATTATAATTAGTTTCAGGCATAGAATTTAGTGATTCATCAGTTGCATATTACACTCAGCATTCATTACATCAAGTATTATCCTTAATGACTATCATCCAATTATTCCATTCCCCCAACTACCTCCCCTCCAGCAACCCTCAGTTTGTTTCCTATTTAAGAGTCTCTTATGGTTTGCCTCCCCTCTGTTTTCATCTTATTTTATTTTTCCTTCCCTTCCCCTGTGGGAAATTATATTTTTTTGAGAGAATTGGATGTAAGAAAAAAATGATTATATATTAGATAGTTTTTATCTCATGTGCTCATAATTTACCTATTAAAAACCAGAGGCTGTTAAATTCTGTCACCACAATTATTCTAAATGTTGGTAGGACTAACAAAACCAGAATTGAAATAATCCCTTTGAAGGTTAGTGATTTTCAGTTAAATGTGGTATAAAGAAATTTTCAAAATTGAGTAGGAAGGGGAAAGTTACAACAAATTGACTGATTATAATCACTTTCTTAATAAAAATATTGTTTGAACTGTTTTTTAAGGGGCATGATAAGATTTGTTGCAACTCTTAGACTTCTAAAAAAAATTGGAATAAGATAAGAATTTTTACTTTGACCACCACAGATATTTGGCATTATAGATTAGGAGGGATACACAAAATGGCTCCAAACATACCAGGGGTCAGTTTCACATAAAAATAATAATAATAATATTTTTCCCCTTTATCTATTCCAAAATCCAAAAGCATGAAAAGTTATAGCAAAGAGCAAGCTTCTTTCCTTTAAAATCACTAAAAGTAATTTCAACTAGTAAATTCACGCCACCTTGAATGAATCAGGTCTTTGCCTTGATGGTCAAGGATATATCTAAACTGAATTTTAGTTATATGGTACACATTGGTTTTTTTCTGCTAGGTTTCTCCTCCTCCTCCCTCCTCCTTCTCTTTTTATTTCTCATCATTTTTCTCTTCCTTCTCTTTTTTCCCCACTTTCTCTTTTGTTCTTTGAGATAATTACAGTAACTTCCAACGTCCCTGCTTGAAATATGTTACAATTCATCATTTTATTTTTCTTAATTTTTCCCATTTTTTATTATAGAATGTTCAAACAAAATCAAATGCTGTCATTTACGGTCAAAATATTAAAAATCTCACACATTTTACTGTGTTATTCTAACATGTTAGCAGTTTCATCTCTATTTTTTCATGCCATCCATGTCCTAGCAAAAATGATCTTTGGTCTCAGAGTTTCCCACAAACAGTAAACTGACTGTCTCAAAGAATTGCTTGACTTTTTCCTCCACTGACCTCTTATTTCCTTGAAATAAGAAGTTGGATGTAGCTGTTTGATTAAATTTAAGTTCCTTTATTTGACAAGAATAATCCACAAGTTGTGTGGTTTATATTTAATTTAAAGCAACAGAAATCCTAGTGTTGTCATATGTTCCACTAATAGTACCATATATTCAGTCTGATTGACTTATAATAAATGCCCCCAAAACCATTTATCCACTGAAGTTTTAGTTCACATTGATTATTGCATGTGCCAATTATCTCATTATACGTTGCAAAATTAAATGAAAAAAAAATCTATTTTTAGGTCCAATTCCCCTATAAAGAAAACATGTTCCCAATTTAATTACTTAACAAAAACATTTGAATTTTTCCTTTTATTTATTAATTTTCTAGATAATCAGTGTCTCAGTTATGAATCTTTGGATCTATAGGGCTTTCATATATTTTTAGAAACCGCAGATGTTATTTTTTTTGATTCTCAAACTATCCCATTTCTGTTAAATAAAAGTTCATTAAAGTTCTTATTTTTTTCAATCTCTTCTCCTTTCTTTTTATCTTTTCTTTTTCAGTATCTATCTATCTATCTATGTATCTATCTATCTATCTATCATCTATCATCATCTATCATCTATCTATTATATTGGCAATATTATAGATATAGATGAATAGATATACAAAACTTCAATCAACTTTGCTATCTGTGTTTTCTGGCCCAACAACATGACCAGATTTCATCTAGTGCATTCTGTGTGCATGATTCCTGAAATCAAATTTCTGAGGGGGCCTAACTTCTTTCTAAGAAATGGTGTTAAAATGATAAGTTAACCATTAGGGTCTTCATTGATCCTAAGGTTGCCATGGCTTCTAAGCCTTTTCAGTGTTTAGAGTTAGCAAATATGCATTATTTTATTAAGAAAAAAATAATTGTTTATAGTGATAGTTTCTCAAATGAAGGTTTTACTTTTCTGGTTTTTGTTGTGTCTTAATATCCTTAATTCTGTATGTGTATTTCTTCCTCTTTTGTTGATAATCTTGAGTTATCTTGACATTTAAATAACATTCAGTATATTATTGTGATGGATATTTTCTAATGTCTATATATATTCACATTTTACCATTGCCCATTTGGCTCTTTTTTTTTTTTAATTTATTTATGATAGTCACACACAGAGAGGCAGAGACACAGGCAGAGGGAGAAGAAGGCTCCATGCACCAGGAGCCCGACGTGGGATTCGATCCTGGGTCTCCAGGATCGCGCCCTGGGCCAAAGGCAGGCGCCAAACCGCTGCGCCACCCAGGGATCCCCGCCCATTTGGCTCTTTTTCCTCAAAAGTTTGACCTAACAGAGATGCTTTTCTGGCTTTCATTTGGGTACAACAAATGCAAGGAATTGGGAAGAAAATGAGAGTGGGAGGCACATAAAAATATTATTTCTCTGGTTTTTAGCTCACAACACCTGTGATGCAAATGTCACCACAGAGTTATTTGCGGGGGTGGGGGGGTGGGAAGTGTGATGTATAGCAACTATCCCCTCCTTTTGTCTTTCAGGTATAGGGTAGATGGCTTTCTGTTGTTGCCAGTCCCAAGGATCTACATTATCTTTGTTGGGTTCCTTAGGTCTACCCACAGCTTAGTAAATTGCCCCATGATTAAGCACTTTTGAAATTACCCAGTTTAAATTAAATGTGATATTTTTCCTCTGCCTTAACATGATTAATACAAAAGATGAGCTTGAAAATGGAAAGAAATGAATATTTATTTAGATCCTGCTATATATTTTGTCATTTATTCCAGATAATTGGAATACAAAAAAAAAAAAAAGTCCCCTCTTCCTAGAAACCAATGTTTAGTTGGTGGAACAAATAAATAATTCCTTGTAATACAGAACATTTATCACAGAACTATAGATAAGCTATTTTAAAGCACAAAATAAAGCTGTTTGCTAGATTCTATAAATTATATGAGGCCTTCCTAATGGATATGTTCTTGAGCTATATTTATTAAGCCTTCCTTTATAGAGAGGAAGAATGTTTTAAGGAATGTAATTTGTTTATCTTCAAAATATACACGAAACTCAAAAGTATATTGTACATGATAGTTTCAATAAGCAGTTTAAATGACTAGCTGGATATATAAGCACAGATAATCAAACACTCAAAATAGGAAACTGTTGTAGGTTGTGTTTTGTTTTTTGTTTTTTGTTTTTTTTTCTGCTAGGTTTCTCCTCCTCCTCTCCCTCTTCCTTCTAACTGGAAAAACAACAACAACAACAAAACCCTCAAGTTTTCTCACATGTTTTTTTGGTAAATTTTACTGGTTTTCAGTGAAATATATCATCAGAACATATAATTTTACTATTTCTTTGTGCTTTTATAAATTTTATCTAAGTTAGATTTGAATGGCTTTGAATAAAAGTTTGCAAGATTGGCAATGTCTACTCAAATGCCCATTAAATTTTGCATATGGGCCATGGAAGTAGGGATAAAAAAACTCAAGATTTAATGGCTTAAACTTAAAAGTAGCTCAGACTAACAAAATGGTTAATGTTTGGACTGTCCATGAAGCATCTTTCCTATAGCACTCATAGGCTTATGGTTGAATACTCTCTTACTGGAATCTTATTTTCTTTGGAGGCCACCTAATCCATTTTATTTAAAGTCTGACATTTCAGAAAATTTTAGAGTATGTAAATATAGCCAAGTCTAATCAGATATAAGGAATAGATTGTCAACATTATAAACATTTGATGTGCAGCCATTCCTATTATATTTTAGATTAACTATTAATATGGAATTTCAAATATTTTCTTTCAATGTAGTAATTTCATAGCAATTAAGTTTTTATTTTCTGAATAAAAACGGTCAGAAATATGGCTGCAAATATTGTTTTTTAATTGAAGCAAGGACTAATTTAAATCATAATTTCATGTTATAGTATCAACCCATGTACATCTTGCTAAACATATCAATAGTTATTCTAGAATAAGGTACTGGTGTTCCAACTCAAGCTCTTAAAAATTTCAAGTGCAATTAAAGCATAATTATTAATAAAAAATTTTGACTCAATAATCAAGACAGAGAATTTCACTAATAACATGAAGTTAAGATCCTTAGGTTTCATAACTTTCATCTTTTTTTACAGACCTTAAATTACCAAATAAATTATGGCAGTTTGCCAAGAATTATAATTTCCTAAAAGTCCATAAAAGCCCAAGATATATCTGAACACATTAGAAGCAAAAGGTTACATTTTTTTCTAGAACTTACAAGCTACTTATATAGCAGCCACATAGTGTGAGGTGTGTGTTGACATTCAATTCTAAGTCTCATCAAACTTTCAAAAATTGCAGATATAAATAAGCAGAGCAGATGAAACCAGTCATAAAAATAGGAGACCTAAACACTTTCATCTGTATATAATGGAGAAATAAATCTCTCATGACAGTTTTATGCAAAGTATGTCCAGATAGGGTTGTGGCCCTCCATAAAAGGTGAAGTCAAGCCATGAAGACATGGTAAAGAGTAAGCATTCCGATCCTAATCCCAATCCACTCTGATTCTTCACTTTTCTATCTTTCCCTCCAAATCCACCAGAAAGCCCGGGGCAAAAAAGCATGTTATTATAGTCTGTGCTTGTAGTCCATGAGCCTGTGTAAACTGGCTTCAGCACACCACTGAATGTGAATTCACTTTAATCCTCTCAATCAGAAAATCTTACAAACAACCCTTTCCCTTTTCCTCTTCTAGCTGGAAGAAATGCAATTAAATCCTCAGGATAACCCTGGGATCCATGCGCAGAAGATAGCTAACATCCACAGAATGGAATGTATGTGTGAATTCTCTGTCATCTGTTGGAGGTGAGCTCTGGGATCATGTACACTTGCTCTGGAATGTGTGATGAGTAGAACTGAAGTCTGTGTGAAGCCCACTGATATCTTGAGATTTGTTCACTGGATCAGCTAGTATTTATCATGTGGGTCATGACACAATCAAATATTAATAACCAAACAAAAAATTTCATTATCTTATTTATCAATTAAAATAATTACTAAGCCCAAGAAGTATTGTACTAGATACAGGGGGTACAACACTTGCCTTAGAGTGTTTATAAAGGTTAGAGAGTTTATAAGCTTAAAAAACTTAACATGAACTGCAAACAAAATGTTAGGAGAGTGCAGTATATTCAAAGCATATCAAAGAACTGAATGGCAGTATATTTTATATATATTATATATGTTATATAAAATATATATATATTATATATTAATATATATTATATATTTTGTGTCTTTCTACTTACAGTTAGGTATGCCTGCAATGCTGTTCTTCCTTTTCCGCCTGGCAGATTGCTGCTTATTATTGAAGGCCTATTCAAACATTATCTCTATGCTTCCCAGATTTATTTTCCTTTTACTTTTTCACTATATTGAGCAAATCTCACCTATAGCTCTTTTGAAATTCTATCCATATTTATCACTGAATGTTGTATTCATTTAGAACTAGAGCCTGATACATTTTTCTTCATTTTATCTTCCCTGCCCCTAAAAATGGTCTTGCACATATTTAAGAATAATCTCTATTGCATATGTTTTGTGTGATATGATTTTATTTCAGATATCCAGTTATATAGCTGTTGTCTTCATAATTACTCCCAGGAAGACAAATCTCCTTCAGAAGTAAGGTTCCATGTGGTTGGCTATGGTATACCAGAGTTTTGGAAACATGTTTCCATGTTGGCCCTTCCTATCAGTACTGATCTAAGTGTGTAGATAAGAAAATAATCCAAAGAATTGTTGAATATACTCATGTGGAAGCCATAGATTTTACTCTGGGTTGTACTGAAGAATATAGGTTGCCTCTTATTTTGATTCCTCCCAAGACCTAGCATAGTGCGTTTTGCATTTAAAATACCAAATAGGATTCCAAACGGCCTTTCCTCATCTATTTGTGTAATGCTATGCTAACATAATCAATGGGATAAAGTTTCAAAAGAACCCATGAGAATTGTCCATTGATGCTAGTCACATTTTGCAGAGCTGGGCAGAATTTGCTTTCCTCCTTGCTCTGAATCGTATCCTCCCCAAGTTTTCAATAGTACACAGCTTTGATTGCTGCTCTTAGTCTGTTCCATCTGCTACTCTCTTATTTCCCAGCAGACAAGCCACTGTACCGTGCCACTTTAATTTCTGCTTTAGTGTCCTTTATACTGCTTCTCCAACTTACCAGCCAGGCTTTAGTGCACCATAAAGCACCTGCTAGGGAATTCAGCTGCCACACATGTGGCCAGCCTGGTGATTGTGGGTTGCTTTCAGAAATAAGGTGAAAGTGTTGTGGAATTGAGGTCAAAAACCTCCTTCATTTTTCTTAGCAGTTAATTGACTGTTTTTGAGATGGAATGTGAGTTATAGAATGTTATTGTTCACAGGGTCAAGGGCAGAAATCAACAGTTTCTGACACTGAAATCTCCAGCTTCATTAAAAGGCTAAATGAAGGCCACAACCCACCTGCACAGGTTTTTGGTGCCAGACTCTTGTTAATGGCAAGTGTTTATTCTGTCAAATTAGGGTATAGCTACAATGTAAACTTATCACCTGTTTCAGGTACTAAGTGAATTCTACAACTGACACAATCTTCCTACAGAGCTTCTGCACAGCAATTTGGTAGCGTGGCAGGATACAAAATCACTGCCCAGAAATCAGTGGCATTTCTATACACTAACAATGAGACTGAAGAAAGAGAAATTAAGGAGTCAATCCCATTTACAATTGCACCCAAAAGCATAAGATACCTAGGAATAAACCTAACCAAAGAGGTAAAGGATCTATACCCTAAAAACTACAGAACACTTCTGAAAGAAATTGAGGAAGACACAAAGAGATGGAAAAATATTCCGTGCTCATGGATTGGCAGAATTAATATTGTGAAAATGTCAATGTTACCCAAGGCAATGTACACATTTAATGCAATCCCTATCAAAATACCATGGACTTTCTTCAGAGAGTTAGAACAAATTATTTTAAGATTTGTGTGGAATCAGAAAAGACCCTGAATAGCCAGGGGAATTTTAAAAAAGAAAACCATATCTGGGGGCATCACAATGCCAGATTTCAGGTTGTACTACAAAGCTGTGGTCATCAAGACAGTGTGGTACTGGCACAAAAACAGACACATAGATCAATGGAACAGAATAGAGAACCCAGAAGTGGACCCTGAACTTTATGGTCAACTAATATTCGATAAAGGAGGAAAGACGATCCACTGGAAGAAAGACAGTCTCTCCAATAAATGGTGCTGGGAAAATTGGACATCCACATGCAGAAGAATGAAACTAGACCACTTTCTTTCACCATACACAAAGATAAACTCAAAATGGATAAAAGATCTAAATGTGAGACAAGAGTCCATCAAAATCCTAGAGGAGAACACAGGCAACACCCTTTTTTGAGTAGTGTGAATATTTTTAAAATATTTTTCTTTTTTTATAAATTTATTTTTTATTGGTGTTCAATTTGCCAACATATAGAATAACACCCAGTGTTCATCCCATCAAGTGCCCCCCTCATTTTCCAATAAATTATTTTTTCTTCCAGTCTTTGAGTTTGGAATATCTTTACGTTAGTTTGCAACATCTTCCATTTCTTTTAACAATATTTTATTATTTTCAGAGTACAGACTTTTCAACTCATTAGTAAAATTTATTCCTAGGTATCTTATTTTTGATGCTATTGTAAATGGGATGATCTTAATTTCACTTTCTGCTACTTCATTATTAAAGAAATGCAACATACATGTATATTGAGTTTGTATCATCAACTTTATATATCATTTATAGTAGTTTCTTTGTGAAGTCTTTAGGGCTTTCTACAGGTAGTATCATGTCATCTGCAGATTGTGAAAGCTTTACTGCTCCTTTACCAATTTGGATGCTGTTTATTTCCTTCTCTTGTCTGATTGTCATGGTTAACCCTAACCCTCCAAAACTACTTTGTTGAGCATTTTAATTATGAATGAAAGTTGTACTTGGTCAAATGATTTTCTGCACCTATTAATTTTCTTAAAAAAAGATTCTATTTATGAGAGACATACAGAGAGAGGCAGAGACAGAGGCAGAAGGAGAAGCAGGCTCTATGCAGGAAGTCTGATGTGGGACTTGATCCTGGGACTCTGGGATCACACCCAGAGTCAATGGCAGACACTCAACCCCTGAGCCACCCAGGCATCCCCCATTTTTTTTTAAATCCTTTCTCTCATTGCTGTGATGTATCATGCTGATTGATTTGTGATTAGCAAAACATACTTGCAACCCAGGAATAAATCCCACTTATCATGGTGGATGTTTTTCTTAGTGTATTGTTGGATTTGGTTTGCTAATATTTTGTTGATAATTTTTGTATCAATGTTCATGAGAGATATTGGCCTGTAGTTATCTTTTTATAAAGTGCCTTGATCTGGTTTTGGTATTAGGGCAATGCCGGCCTCATAGGATAAATTTGGAGGTTTTCCTTCTGCTTCTATTTTTTGGAATAGTTTGAGAAAAATACTTATTAACTCTTCTTTCAATGTTTGGTAGAATTCCCTTGTGAAGCTATCTGGTCCTAGACTTTTGTTTTTTAGAGGTTTTATAAATTACGGATTCAATTTCTTTGCTGGTTATTGGCTTCTTCAAATTTTCTATTTCTTCCTATTTCAAATTTGGTAATTTATATGTTTATAGAAGTTTAATCATTTGTTCTAGGTTGTCCAATTTATTAGCATATATTTTCTCATAATCTATATAATTATTTGTATTTCTGTGTATTCTTATTTCCTCTCTCTTGCCTGTGATTTTATTTATTTGGGTCTTTTTTGTTTTTGATAAGTCTGGCTAGGATTTATCAATTTTATTAATTTTTTCAAAAAGCCATCTCCTTGTTTTATTAATCTGTTCTGTTATCTTTTTTAACTTCTGTATCATTTGTTTCTGCTCTAATCTTTATTATTTCATTCTTTCTGCTGGCTTTAGGCTTCATTTGTTGTTCTTTTTCTAACTCCATTGGTGTAAGGTTAGGCTGCTTATTTGAGGTTTATTTTGCTTCTTGAGGTAGGCCTGTATTCCTAAATACTTCCCTCTTATGACTACTTTTGTTTTATCCCAAACTTTTTGAACCTTATTTTGCTTCTTGAGGTAGGCCTGTATTCCTAAATACTTCCTTCTTATGACTACTTTTTGTTTTATCCCAAAGGTTTTGGACTGTTGTTTTTCATTTTCATTTGTTTCCATGTACTTTTTTTTTTCTTCTTTGATTTCCCCGTTGACCCACTCATTGCTTAGGATAATGTTATTAAACATACATGTATTTGTAGTCTTTCCAGATTTTTTTTTCCTGTGGTGGAATTCTCATTTTATACCATTTGTGACCTAACATGTGATCTATTCTGGAGAATGTTCTGTGTGCACTTGAAAACATGTATTCTGTTGCTTTATGATGGAATGTTCTGAATATATGTGTTAAGTCCATTGGGTCCAGTGAGTCATTCAAAGCCATTATTTCCTGGTTTGTTTTCTGTTTAGATGCTTTGTTCATTGACATAAGTGGGGTACTAAAGCCCCCTATTATTATTGTATTATTATCAATTAGTTCTTTTGGACATGTTAATAATTCTTTTATATATTTAGGTGCTCCCATGTTGAGGGCATAAATATTTACTATAATATTTACTATAATATTTAATATATATATATATATATATATATATATATATATATATATATATATGCTTGGATTGTCTCTTTTGTTGTTATATTGTGATCTCCTTTATATCCTGTTACAGTCTTTGTTTTAAAGTCTATTTGTCCAATATAAGCATCAGTATTGTGCCTTTATTTTGACATCCATTAAATGATCATTGTTTCTCCGTCTCCATACTTTAAATCTACAAGTGTCTTAGGTCTCAAATGAGTCTCTTGTGGGCAGCATTAGATGGATCTTGTTTTTTATTCATTCTGACACCTTATGTCTTTTGATTCGATCATTAATCCATTTATATTCCAAGTAATTATTGATAGTATGTATTTATTGCCAGTTTATTACGTTTTGTGATTGTTTCTGGAGATTTTCTCTAATCTTTGCTTTCTATTTTTCATATATTGCTGATTTTCAGTCCCTCCCATTTTCCAAGCCATTGGCTTTGGATAAATGACCTTCTTGATTCCCTCATGTGCTCCTCTCTCTCACACCCTTTCTCTGTGAGGATGGCTTCTTCCCCTCCATATAGAGTGCAACCCATCTCTTCCCTGAACCATTTATCTGCACTACTTATCTTCTTTAATGTGGTTTCTTCTCTCCCTTTAATTGTAGAGTTTGTTCTGTCAGTCTTCAGGTCATTTTCTGGGGTATTTAGGATGATCTGATAGTTATCTAGTTCTCATGGGACAAGGTGAGCCTAGAGTGCTCTGCGACCATATTCCTGGTTGGTTATGTGAATATTTAAAAATCATTTCTCTTAAGAGGACACCCAATCATTCCCATAGTGCTCCTTTTTAAAAAGTTTCAGGGTAGCTCAGGTGGCTCAGTGGTTTAGTGTCGCCTTCAGCCAAGGGTGTGATCCTGGAGACCTGGGATCAAGTCCCACATCAGGCTCCCTGCATGGAGCCTGCTTCTCCTTCTACCTGTGTCTCTGCCTCTCTCTCTGTGTCTCTCATGAATAAATAGATAAAATCTTTAAAAGAAATAAAATAAAAAATAAAAATAAACAGTTTCATTTTGAGTTTTTAATTTTAATAAACTTCCATTTGTCTATTTTATCTTGTAATGATTGTGCTTTTTGGTCACATCTAATAAATTTTTGCCAAATCCAGGATTATACAAATGTACACTTGAGTTTCCTATTAAGAATTTTATACTTTCATGTTTTACTTTTAAGTCTTCGATCCATTTTGAGTTAACTTTTAAAAATGGTATGAGATAGTGGCCCAACATCATCTTTTGCATATGGATATCCATTTTTCCCAGAAGCATTTGTTATAAAGACTGTTCTTTCCTTATTGAGCAGTCTTGGCAATCTTATTGAAAATCAACTGACATAAATTGAAACATTTATTTATATATGAGTTGATTTCTAGACTCTGAATTCTATTTTTATTAACCTACATATGTAAACTTATGTCAGTACCACACTGCCTGGGTTACTGTAAATTTGCAAAATGTACCAAAATTGGGAAGTATGAGTCTTCCATATTTGTCTTTTTTAATAGTCTTTTAACTACTTAGTATTCTTTAGTTTTCTTATGTATTTTTTTTCTGTCTGCTTGCCCATTTCTGCAAAAAAGGTAGTTGAAATTTTGATAAGGATTCTATTGAACCTGCAGATCAATTTGGGCTATTGGCCTTTTAACAATATTAGGACTTTCAATCCATGAACACAAATCTTCTTCCATGTTTTCATATCTTTTACATTTCATTTATAATGTTGTATAATGTTCAGTGTAAAAGTGTTGTAATTATTTAGTTCAATTTATTATTAAACACTTTATTCTATTTGATGTTATTGTAAATGCAATTATTTTCTTAACTTATTTTTATTTCCAGTTTATTGATTGTGTATGTTTAGGAATATAACTAATTTTTATAGATTATTTTTGTATTGTACAACTTTGCTGAACTTATTTATCTCTAATAGTTTGTTGGTGGATACTTTAGGGCTTTATATGTTTAAAATTATGTCATCTACAAATGAAGAAAAAGAGAATTGTCAATACACTATGAACTAAAATTATAAAAGTTCTTGATAGCCAGACTGGTTTGATCATGTATAACATAATGTTAATTTACACAAACTGTTGTTTGTTTAAGTATCATGAAAAATATATTTATGTTTATTTAAAATGTAAGGAAAATGGAGGCATAGAAAGTTCAGAAGCTTGCCAAAGATTACATGCTACTAAGCAGCAGAACTGGGATTTTAGTGTAAAGTCTGCATTCTATAGGCAATGATATTACTCATTCCATAATTCTGACTTTAAGTGATTTCCTTATTAGTAGCTTATAATAAATGTCAATTTATGAAATTTCTCATGCTCTGCCCATTTTCTTAACACAGTACTCTGAAATGTAGAAAGTAGTGGTAAAGTTAACTTCATAACTGGTGAAAACAATGAATCTAAGGAACTCAGTTACAAGAAAAAGTAAGTTATTAAGAATCAGAATTAAACTAAAATTCATGTAATATGAATGAAGAGTCGCTCTTTGTACACATATTGTCAATATGCAGCAAAATATATTAATCTTTACTATTCAGTTCAATATTTTGACAATTATATGTACTTAAATGACCACTACTCAAAATAAAATGTGAAATATTTTCATCTCCTCTATCCCAAAAGCTCTTTGCTCTTCCACAGGCCATTCCTTATCCAGTTAGTGTTCTATTTCTTCCATCCTTATTCTATCTATATACTCCCTGGAGACTATATGATTTTGATAATCACAAAAAATGTTCTAATTTTGCTTGTAGTTTGATTACTTGTAAACTGAATAATAAGTATTCAGTCTTATCTTTCTGAATTATTTTCCTTATATAATGTTTTTAAGATTTTGTTCATGTTGTATGTTTCTTTTGTTTTTAATTGCTGAATAATTTTGCATTGTATTGGCTACCCCATAATTTATATATTTAATCTATTGATGGACGTAGAGAGTGTTTCCAATTTTTGGATCTCATAAATAAGTGTGCTCTGTAAATTCTAGTTCAAGTTCTGATTTCTTAGTTTGTTCTGATTTCTTAGTTTAATATTTGTTTTCCTTTCTTTTCATGAACCATTATCTAAAGTAGTTACAATATATTGCCCTCTCAGAGGTATCAGAGTCCCACTTTCTCTTTATCCTTACCAACATTTGCTTTTGTCAGCTTTGTTTTATTTTTAACCTTTCTAAGTGAATGTGAAAATATCTCATTGTGATTTTGACTTTTTCTAATAACTAATGATATGTTGAGTACATTTTCTTCTGTGGTTACTGACCATTTTTATATTATCTTTTGTGGAGAATCTGTTAGTTCTTTTGCCCTTTTTGTTTGTAGTACATGTACTTTTATTTTCCTTTTATGGGAATTCCCATTTTTAATTGGCATAAAACATTATATTAGTTTCAGGTGTACAACATAGCTATTCTATATTTGTATATCAAAATGTGCTAACTGATCCTTGCAATAAGATCAGATATCAACTAAAGGGTCCCAGGGTCTCTTTATAGAATAGATTAGACCTACCATGGATGAGAATTTGTTGTGCTAACTACTATATCTACTCTGTGTAGAAGAATATCTGTCACATAATAGATGCTTACAAGTTATTTCTAGATAAATGAATCCTCGTTCTTTATGAAAGCAAATATTTTAAATACCAAACAATAAACTAATGCCCATTTTTAAAAAGAACTACCATCCTTCAACAACATACACAAACACACACACAAACACACACAATCTAACTTCAGATTCTAGTTCTGACATTTACCAACTATGGGAAATATCACTATTCTCTCAATGTCCTGCTTTCCTCATCTAATAAAAGAGACTGATAATAGTTCTTACTTATATGTTGCTGTGAGATATAAATAATCATTGTTCATTAAAAAATAGTCTGAGGGCATTCAATTGCTATGTAATTGTTTGTGGTTGTTGTTAATATTATTATAGTTAACAGGTTTGAATAAGTGGACATGAGGCTTGCTCAGAAATGTAGAGGAATAGGGAAGGTGGACAGAGAAGCTTAGGTAATAAGTAGACAACCTGAGGACATTCAACATATTGTTTGGCTAGGTGAGGCAGAAGCTAAAATAAGAAAGTAGTAAAAACTTCATTCAATGTATTCCATCAAAAAAAAAAATGTATTCCATCATAATATTTCTTGAGTAGATAAGTCTGAGAACTCTTTGGAGACATTTCTGGCCTTTTGAAAATGTAGCTGCTAAATCAATAGGCCAGACCACTACTGTCTATGAAAGAATAATAAGTATTACTCTTACACACATTACAGCAATTATATAATGCATGTGAAGGCTTTTCATAAATTGCAAAAAAGCTATACAAATCATATTAGTACCAAAAAGTCTGTATTAGTGGGCGCCACTGATAATTTATTTTGGATTTTATGGGCTTTTCTCCTCAGCTTTCTATCTACACTGATAGAAAAATCTTTCTCATTTCTGTCCTCTTTCTGTCTAGTCCCTTATCACTGTCTCCCAGACTCTCTACTTAGAAGTCTTCCTATCACATCAAGTTTACTGTCTAAGACAAAATGTCTGATCTATCCCTTAAGCCCTTTCTTTTGCTTATTTCCTCTATCTTTTGAAAATTAAACATCTTATAAGTGTTTGATACAGTCTTAAAAATACTAATCAGATAGTGATGTCATTAAGGTAGTGAAATGGGTCATTCCTGACTTTTGTCCTCCTCAGAGGAAGAACAACTACTATTAAGCCAGACACTACTGACAGAAACCTGAAGCACATCCTAGCACCCCAGAGTCCTTAACATATTGCATTAGAACAGGAAGAGAAGAGGGGGCAGGGCAAAATGGTGGAGGAGTAGGTGCCTCAACTCACCCCAACCAACTTACCTAGATAACTTTCAAATCATCCTGAAAACCCACAAATTCAACTTGAGATTTAAAGACAGAACAGCTGGAATGCTACAGAGAGAAGGGGTTTCACTTCTAACACGGTAGGAAGGCAGGAAAAAAATAAAAAAGAATCAAGTGGAGGAGGGGCCCCGCAAGCAGCAGGACTAAGGCCAGGCAGGAGCCTCCGGGACAGGAAAGCCCAGCCCCAGAGAAGCAGAAACTTTTAAAAATCCGCACTGGATTCCTTCCAGAAGGAAAGGTGCTCAGCAGGGAGATCCGGCAGGATCTCAGGAGGGACAAGGAAGACTCCAGTCTGCACACCGCGGCTGAGCTCCGTAAAGGGATGGTGGAGGCACCTGGTGGGGCCTTGGGGAGAAGCTGGGCGGTCAGGTGGGGGCTCCGGAGGGAGAGGTCTCCAGACAGAGAGGCACCCTGCTGCCTTCGGGAGCCGCAGCCCTGGGAGCGCAATTCCAGCAGACAGGCCCCGGATCCCAGGGCACCCACCGGGTGGACACAGCTCACAATCCTGTGGTCCCCCTGGGACAGGCAGAGGTGGGGAGGGCCCAGGACAGCGAAGACGGTTCTGCCGCCAGGTGCCTCCAAACTGTGCAGATCAAGGCCCCCCGCCCCAGGAGCACCTAAGCCAGTGTGGACTGGAAGACTGTGGTACTGTGGGGAGCTGACTCTAGAGCTGGAGAGCTGGCCACCGCCAGTGGTGTTGTTCCTCCTGGTGTCACTGTGAGCCTGGGAGAGGTGGTGCTGTCAGGGAACAGAGGCCTCATGGGGTCAACAGCACCAGCCACTGAGCCCGGCACCCAAAGGGGGCCGGGCAGCTCCCCCAGGTACACACACCTGAGAGTCAGCACAGCAGGCCCCTTCCCCAGAAGACCAGCTGGAAGAAGAGGGGAAGAACAAGTTCTTGACCGAGCAGCACTGGAAAGCTCCAGGGAAAATCAAGGGATTTACAGTATATAGAACCAGAGGGTACACATCCTTTTTTTCCCTTCCTTTTTCCAGTATAACTTGTTTTTATATCATACTGTAAATGTCCATTTTTTTTTCTCTTTTCCCACCTTAACTACAATATTTTACCACCTCTTCATTTTTAAGATTCATCCCTTTTGGCTTACATATTTCTACTATTACAGGTCCTAAATATATTTTCCATTCTAGATTCCCTTCAACTTACTCAATTTTAGGAGATATACAAGATATGTTTTTGTTTTGTTTTGTGTTTTGTGTTGTCTCAGCCTCATTTTGTTCTACAATGGTGGAAATTAATACCTTCTAAAACATGACCAGCATGCACCCAGAACCAAGTGCTGGTTCATTCTGTGAGATTCCTCATTCCCATTGTGCCCCCTACTTTTATCTCATTTATATTTTGGTGGTCAATGTTGGGGCCCTCTACAAGTATTTCTGGTTTATATAAATTTGGGACGGAGCATCTTCTAATATACAGAAGTAATATATTCAGAAATAAGAGGATCACCCCCTAGAGCCCCTAGGTAGACTACATTCTCCCTTCACTACAGCTTCTTCACCATCTCCCAGTCCCCTCCCCCTTTTTTTCTTCTTCTTTAGGATTCCTGGCCTTTTATGTTTTACTACTTTATTTTAAAATTTGCTTTTCACTTTAGTGGTCCTTTTGTTTTATTTCATTCTGATCTTTGTTTTCAATTTCTGGGTCTAACCTCGGCAGAATCATCTAGGGTGAATTTTACGTAGGTCATGGTTGATATTCTTGACACAACCCACTTATAGAGCCAGTCTGCATTGGACAAAATGACTAGAAAGAAGAACTCACCACAAAAGAAAGAATCAGAAACAATACTCTTTGCAACTGAGTTACAGAATTCAGATTACAATTCAATGTCAGAAAGCCAATTCAGGGGGGGAGGGGCAAGATGGCGGAAGAGCAGGGTCCCCAAATCGCCTGTCCCCACCAAATTACCTAGATAACCTTCAAATCATCCTGAAAATTTACGAATTCGGCCTGAGATGTAAAGAGAGACCAGCTGGAACGCTACAGTGAGAAGAGTCCGCGCTTCTATCAAGGTAGGAAGACGGGGAAAAAGAAATAAAGGAACAAAAGGCCTCCGAGGGGGAGGGGCCCCGCGAGGAGCCGGGCTGAGGCCGGGGCGAGTGTCCCCAGGACAGGAGAGCCCCGTCCCGGAGGAGCAGGAGCTGCACCAACCTTCCCGGGCGGAAAGGGGCTCGCAGGGAGTTGGAGCAGGACCCAGGAGGGCGGGGATGCCCTCGGGCTCCCGGGGACACTAACAGACACCTGCGCCCCGGGAGAGTGCTCCGAGCTCCCTAAGGGCTGCAGCGCGCACGGCGGGGCCGACCGGAGCAGCTCGGAGGGGCTCGGGCGGCGGCTCCGCGGAGGGGGCTGCGGGGCGGGAGCGCGAATCCACAGCGCAGGCCCCGGAGCACAGGGCGCCGGGACACAGCCCAGGATCCGGCCTCCCCCGGGACAGGCAGAGGCCGGGAGGGCCCAGGACAGCGAGGACGCTCCTGCCCCGAGCGGAGCAGATCAGCGGCCCCGCCCCGGAGCCTCCAGGCCCTGCGGACAGAGAACCGAGAGCCCCGAGCCCCGTAGTTCCTGCGGAGGCTGAATCCAGGCTTCCAGAGTTGCCATAGCAACTGCGGCTGTTCCTCCTGGGGCCCCACGGGGTAAACAACCCCCGCTGAGCCCTGCAGCAGGCAGGGGCAGAGCAGCTCCCCCAAGTGCTAACACCTGAAAATCAGCACAGCAGGCCCCTCCCCCAGAAGACCAGCTGGACGGACCAGTGATACTCCCCCGTGTTCCAATACAACTTGTTTTTGGCCACTCTGCACTGAGCAAAATGACTAGAAGGAAAACCTCACCTCAAAAGAAAGAATCAGAAACAGCCCTCTCTCCCACAGAGTTACAAAATCTGGATTACACTTCAATGTCAGAAAGCCAATTCAGAAGCACTATTCTACAGCTACTGGTGGCTCTAGAAAAAAGCATTAAGGCCTCACGAGACTTCATGACTGCAGAATTTAGATCCAATCAGGCAGAAATTAAAAATCAATTGAATGAGATGCAATCCAAACTAGAAGTCCTAACGACGAGGGTTAACGAGGTGGAAGAACGAGTGAGTGACATAGAAGACAAGTTAATGGCAAAGAGGGAAACTGAGGAAAAAAGAGACAATCAATTAAGGGACCATGAAGACAGATTAAGGGAATTAAATGACAGTCTAAGGAAGAAAAACCTACGTTTAATTGGGGTTCCCGAGGCCGCCAAAAGGGACAGAGGGCCAGAATATGTATTTGAACAAATCCTAGCTGAAAACTTTCCCAATCTGGGAAGGGAAACAGGCATTCAGATCCAGGAAATAGAGAGATCCCCCCCTAAAATCAATAAAAACCGTTCAACACCTCGACATTTAATAGTGAAGCTTGCAAATTCCAAAGATAAAGAGAAGATCCTTAAAGCAGCAAGAGACAAGAAGTCCCTGACTTTCATGGGGAGGAATATTAGGGTAACAGCAGACCTCTCCACAGAGACGTGGCAGGCCAGAAAGGGCTGGCAGGATATATTCAGGGTCCTAAATGAGAAGAACATGCAACCAAGAATACTTTATCCAGCAAGGCTCTCATTCAAAATGGAAGGAGAGATAAAGAGCTTCCAAGACAGGCAGGAACTGAAAGAATATGTGACCTCCAAACCAGCTCTGCAAGAAATTTTAAGGGGGACTCTTAAAACTCCCCTTTAAGAAGAAGTTCAGTGGAACAATCCACAAAAACAAGGACTAAATAGATATCATGATGACACTAAACTCATATCTGTCAATAGTAACTCTGAACGTGAATGGGCTTAATGACCCATCAAAAGGCGCAGGGTTTCAGACTGGATAAAAAAGCAGGACCCATCTATTTGCTGTCTACAAGAGACTCATTTTAGACAGAAGGACACCTACAACCTGAAAATAAAAGGTTGGAGAACCATTTACCATTCAAATGGTTCTCAAAATATACCCTAAAAACTATAGAACACTTCTGAAAGAAATTGAGGAAGACACAAAGAGATGGAAAAATATTCCATGCTCATGGATTGGCAGAATTAATATTGTGAAAATGTCAATGTTACCCAGGGCAATTTACACATATAATGCAATCCCTATCAAAATACCATGGACTTTCTTCAGAGACTTAGAACAAATTATTTTAAGATTTGTGTGGAATCAGAAAAGACCCCAAACAGCCAGGGGAATTTTAAAAAAGAAAACCATATCTGGGGGCATCACAATGCCAGATTTCAGGTTGTACTACAAAGCTGTGTTCATCAAGACAGTGTGGTACTGGCACAAAAACAGACACATAGATCAATGGAACAGAACAGAGAACCCAGAAGTGGACCCTGAACTTTATGGTCAACTAATATACGATAAAGGAGGAAAGACGATCCACTGGAAGAAAGACACTCTCTTCAATAAATGGTGCTGGGAAAATTGGACATCCACATGCAGAAGAATGAAACTGGACCACTCTCTTGCACCATACACAAAGATAAACTCAAAATAGATGAAAGATCTAAATGTGAGACAAGATTCCATCAAAATCCCAGAGGAGAACTCAGGCAACACCCTTTTTGAACTTGGCCACAGTAACCGGAGAAGGACAAACAGTGTATGTTCTCATTCATTTGGGGAATATGAATAATAGTGAAAGGGAATATAAGGGAAGGGAGAAGAAATGTGTGAGAAATATCAGAAAGGGAGACAGAACATAAAGACTTCTAACTCTGGGAAATGAACTAGGGGTGGTGGAGGGGGAGGAGGGCAGGGGGTGGGGGTGAATGGGTGACGGGCACTGAGGGGTACACTTGATGGGATGAGCACTGGGTGTTATTCTGTATGTTGGTAAATTGAACACCAATAAAAATTAATTTATAAAATTAAAAAAAAAAGAATTACAAAAAAAAAAAAAAAAGAAAGCCAATTCAGAAGCACGGTTATAAAGCTCTGGAAAAAAGCATAAAGGATTCAAAAGACTTCATGACTGCAGAATTTAGATCTAATCAGGCCAAAATTAAAAATAAATTAAATGAGATGCAATCCAAACTAGAGGTCCTAACGACAAGGGTTAATGAGGTAGGAGTGAGTGACATAGAAGACAAGTTGATGGCAAGGAAGGAAGCTGAGGAAAAAAAGAGAAAAACCATTAAAAGGCCATGAGGAGAGGTTAAGAGAAATAAATGACAGCCTCAGAAGTAAAAAAATCTATGTATAGTTGGGGTTTTGGAGGGCACTGAGAGGGCCAGATGGCCAAAACGCACATTTAAACAAATCAAAGGTGATAACTTCCCTAATTTGGAGAGCGAAACAGGCATTCATATCCAGGAGATAGAGAGGTCTCCCCCAAAATCAATAAAAACCACTCAACTCCTCGACATTTAATAGTGAAACTTGCAAATTCCAAAGATAAAGAGAAAATCCTTAAAACAGCAAGAGACAAGAGATCCTTAACTTATATGGGGAGAAATATTAGATTAACAGCAGATCACTCCACAGGGAACTGCCAGGCCAGATCGGGGTTGGAAGGATATATTCAGAGTCCTAAATGAGAAAAAAATGCAGCCAATAATACTTTATTCAGCAAGGCTCTTATTCAGAATGAGAGAGATAAAGAATTTCCAAGATAGGCAGAAACTGAAACAATATGTGACCACCAAACTAGCTCTGCAAGAAATACTAAGGGGGGGGGCTTTAAAAGAAAGAGGAAGCCAAAAGAAATAATCCACAAACAGGGACTGAATAGGTATTATGATGACACCGAATACATATCTTTCAATAGTAACTCTGAACGTGAATGGGCTAAATGATTCCATCAAAAGACGCAGGGTTTCAGACTGGATAAAAAAGCAGGACCCATCTATTTGCTGTCTACAAGAGACTCATTTTAGACCTAATGGCACCTAAAGCCTGAAAATGAAAGGTTGGATAACCATTTACCATTCAAAAGTCCTCAAAACAAAGCTGGGGTAGCAATCCTCATATCAGATAAAGTTTATCCTAAAGACTGTAGTAAGAGATGAAGAGGGACATTGTATCATACTTAAAGGATCTATCAAAAAAGAAGACCTAACAATCATAAATATTTATGCACCTAATGTGGGAGCTGCCAAGTATATCAATCAATTAATAACCAAAATAAAGACGTACTTACATAATAAGATACTAATAATAGGAGATTTCCACATGACACTTTCTGCAAATGACAGATCTTCTAAGCACAACATCTCCAAAGAAACAAGAGTTTTAAATGATACACTGGACCAGATGGATTTCACAGATATTTACAGAACTTTACATCAAAACGCAACAAAATACACATTCTTCTCAAGTGCACATGGAACTTTCTCCAGAATAGACCATATAATGGGTCACAAAACAAGTCTCAACTGATACCAAAATATTGGGATTGTCCCCTGCATATTTTCAGACCATAATACTTTGAAAATTGAACTCAATCTCAAGAAGAAATTTGGAAGAAACTCAAACACATGGAGGTTAAGGAGCATCCTACTAAAAGATGAATGGGTCAACCAGGATTAGAGCAGAATTTAAAAGATTCATGGAAAGTAATGAGACTGAAGATACAACTGTTCAAAATCATTGGGATACAGCAAAAGCAGTCCTAAGAGGGAACTACATTGCAAAACAAGCATCCCTCAAAAAAAAAAAAAATTGGAAAGAACTCAAATACACAAGCTAACCTTGCACCTAAAGGAACTGGAGAAAGAATAGGAAATAAAACCTACATCTAGCAGAAGAAGAGAGTTCATAAAAATTCGAGCAGAACTCAATGAAATAGAGACCAGAAGAACTGTAGAACAGATTGACAAAATCAGGAGTTGGTTCTTTGAAAGGATTAATAAGATAGATAAACCATTAGCCAGCCTTATTAAAGACAAAAGAGAAAACACGCAAATTAATAAAATCACAAATGAAAAAGGAGAGATCACAACCAATACTAAGGAAATGGAAAAAATTTTAAAAACATATTATGAGCAGCTATACAACAATAAATTAGGCAATCTAGAGAAATGGACACATTTCTGGAAAACCACAGACTACCAAACTGGCACAGGAAGAAATAGAAAACCTGAACAGGCTGATTACCAGGGAGGAAATTGAAGCAGTCATCAAAAACCTCCCAAGACACAAAAGTCCAGGGCCAGATGGCTTCCCAGGGGAATTCTATCAAACGTTTAAAGAAGATACAATACCTATTCTGTGAAAGCTTTTCCAAAATATAGAAAGGGACAGAGTACTTCCAAGCACATTCTATGAGGCCAGCATCACGTTAATACAAAACCAGACAGAGGCCCCACCAACAAGGAGAATTATAGACCAATATCCCTGATGAACACATCCAAAAATTCTCAACAAGATACTAGCCAATAGGATCCAACAGCACATTAAGCAAATTATTCACCATGATCAAGTGGGATTTATCCCTGGGATGCAAGGCTGGTCAATACTCATAAAGCAATCACCGTGATAGGTCATATCAACAAGTGAAAAAACAAGAACTATATGATCCTCTCAATAGATGCAGAGAAAGCATTTGACAAAATACAGCATCCATTCCTGATGAAAACTCCTCTGAGTGTAGGGATAGAGGCGACACTCCTCAACATCTTAAGAGCCATCTACGAAAAGCCCACAGCAAATATCATTCTCAATGGGGAAACCCTGGGAGCCTTTCTGCTATGATCAAGAACATGACGGGGATGTCCACTCTCACCAATGCTATTCAACATGGTACTAGAAGTCCTAGCTTCAGCAATGAGGCAACAAAAAGAAATAAAAGGCATTCATATGGGCAAAGAAGAAGTCAAATTCTCCCTCTTTGCAGAGGACATGATACTGTACGTAGAAAACTCAAAAGACTCCACTCCAGGATTGCTAGAACTCATACAGCAATTCGGCAGTGTTGAAGGATACAAAATCAGTGCCAGAAATCAGTGTCATTTGTATACACTAACAATGAAGCTGAAGAAGATAAATTAAGGAGTCAGTCCCTTTTACAATTGCACCCAAAACCATAAGATATCTAGGAATAAACCTTAACCACAGAGGTAAAGGATCTGTACCCTAAAAACTATGGAACACTTCTGAATGAAATTGAGGAAGACACAAATAGATGGAAAAATATTCCATGCTCATGGATTGGAAGAATAAATATTGTGAAAATGTCAATGCTACCCAGGGCAATTTGCACATTTAATGCAACCCCTTTCAAAATACCATGGACTTTCTTCAGAGAGTTGGAACAAGTAATCTTAAGATTTGTTTGACTTGTGTGAAGTCAGAAAAGACCCCAAATACCCAGGGGGAATATTAAAAAAGCAAACCAGAGCTGGGGGCATCACAATGCTGGATTTCAAGTTGTACTACAAAGCTATGGTCATCAAGACAGTGTGGTACTGGTACAAAAACACACATATAGATCAATGGAACAGAATAGAGAACCCTGAAATGGGCCTTTAACTCTATGGTCACCAATATTTGACAAAGCCGGAGAGACAAAGACTGGACAAAGGACAGTCTCTTCAGTAAATGGTGCTGGGAAAATTGGACAGACATATGTAGAAGAATGAAACTAGACCATTCTCTTACACCAGACACAAAGATACTCAAAATGGATGAACAATCTAAATGTGAGACAAGAATCCTTCAGAATCCTAGAGAAGAACACAGGCAACACCCTTTTTGTACTTGGCCACAGCAACTTCTTGCAAGATGTATCTATGAAGGCAAGGGAAACAAAAGCAAAAATGAATTACTGGGACTTCATCAAGATAAAAAGCTTCTGCACAGCAAAAGAAAGTCAACAAAACTAAAAGACAACTTACAGAATGGGAGAAGATATTTGCAAATGACATATCAGATAAAGGGCTAGTATCCAAGATCTATAAAAAAATTATTAAACTCAACACCGAATTAACAAACAATCCAACATGAAATGGGTAGAAGAGATGAACAGAAATTTCACAGAGGAAGACATAGACATGGCCAACAAGCCCATGAGAAAATGCTCCGCATCACTTGCCATCATGGAAATGCAAATCAAAACCACAATGACATACCACCTCACACCAGTGAGAATGGGGAAAATTAACAAGGCAGGAAACCACAAGTGTTGGAGAGGATGTGGAGGAGAAAGGGGAACCCTCCTGCACTGTTGGTGGGAATGTGAACTGGTGCAGCCACTCTGGAAAACTGTGTGGAGGTTCCTCAAAGAGTTAAAAATAGACTTGCCCTACGACCCAGCAATTTCACTGTTGGGGATTTACCCCAAAGATACAGAAGCAATGAAACGCCGGGACACCTGCACCCCGATGTTTGTAGCAGCAATGTCCACAATAGCCAAACTGTGGAAGGAGCCTCGGTGTCCCTCAAAAGATGAGTGGATAAAGAAGATGTGATCTATGTATACAATGGAATATTACTCAGCTATTAGAAACGACAAATACCCTCCATTTGCTTCAACGTGGATGGAACTGGAGGGTATTATGCTGAGTGAAGTAAGTCAGTCGGAGAAGGACAAACATTATATGTTCTCATTCATTTGGGAAATATAAATAATAGTGAAAGGGAATATAAGGGAAGGGTGAAGAAATGTGTGGGAAATATCAGAAAGGGAGACAGAACATAAAGACTCCTAACTCTGGGAAATGAACTAATGGTGGTGGAAGGGGAGGAGGGCAGGGGGTGGGGGTGAATGGGTGATGGGCACTGGGGGGGGGCACTTGACGGGATGAGCACTGGGTGTTATTCTGTATGTTGGTAAATTGAACACCAATAAAAAATAAATTTATTTAAAAAAAAGGGGGATAGGAGAGAAAATGAGTGGGAATATCAGAGAGGGTGACAGAATATGAGAGACTCCTAACTCTGGGAAATGAACAAGGGGTTGTGGAAAGGGAGGTGGGTGGGGCATGGGTGACTGGGTGACGGGCACTGAGGGGTCACTTGATGGCATGAGCTCTGGGTGTTATTCTATATGTTGGCAAATTGAACTCCAATAAAAAATATACAAAAGAAAGAAAGAGAAGAAAGAAAGAAAGAAAGAAAGAAAGAAGAAAGAAAGAAAGAAAGAAAAGAAAGAAAGAAAGAAAGAAAGAAGAAAGAAAGAAAGAAAGAACAGTAAGAGAAGTAGTTGCACATTGATCACATGGTGCCTCTCCCAGGGCAATGTACCACCACATAGACAAGTCTCCTCTGAGCCTCTGATTTCTCCAGGGGGAAAATGGAACCAGAGGCGATAGTCAACCAAGCATTGGGATCCCTTTGTGGAAGTCTTTACTTATATTTTACACAGCGAGATTGCAGGGAAATCGGAGTGTACAGCTAAAGAGGGAAGGACTTGCAATAACCAGCACATGGATCTTGACAGACTGAATTCATACCTACTGTGCTCATGTAGCGATCCCAACCAGTGGTTTTGTTTACCTGTAGAAACAAGTCAGAGGCATACTCTCACTGGTGAACATGGCCGAGTAGAGATCCACCTGGCACTAGGTCTTGGATTATCTATGCCCACATAAGGAGCAGAGCCACAGCTCTACCTCAGTGGAAAGTGTCTTCTAGCCCCATGTAATCAGAAGGGCTAGGAACAACTCTTAAAAATGTGCAGCCCAGTGGTGCTTAAGCCTAGAGAAGAGAAAGTGGTATGATCATCAGCAAAACAAGATGGTGTGTGCTCCTGTTCAGCCAGGGTGTGTGATATGGCTTGAGTCAAAACAACAAACAAAAGACTACCACCTTTAGAACTGCTTCTCCCACTGAGTGTGGACAGGGACTCTAATTCATATCTAATTCATAATTGTACTCATCACTGGATATATATTTTAGCCCATTCGACCAAGAAACTTAACCAGAGCACTTGGGAAGCTACAAGGGCCTAAGTACAGTGGCCCTTGAACAGAAAGCACAATCTGTAGCTGCCCCCATCCATAGAGCAAAACCAGTGGCCTCTACCAGGGATTTCAGTGCATAGTATGGTCTTATACAGGTCCCCAAACAATGATTGATACAGGCCCTGGGTACCATCTTGCTGCCCTGCTAGGGAAAAGAAACTAATCCATAGCCCTGTCTATTACTGAATATAGTACTCAGTCTTTACTTCTAGTAAGCTGATCAGAGAATCCAGGCAATTACAGAAAGCATCCTAAACCTTCACTTGTGTAGAGGACCAAGCCAGCAATTCTATCTAACTGTTTTAAGCCATGACACACACCCTACCCTTGTTCCCAAAGCTTAATCAGTGGCCTCACCCAAAAATATATTGTAATAATGAGTCCCACCTGCCCAAGAGCATTATTATCACACATATCCAGAAACCCAAACTGAGGTGACTGGTGAAAGTAGTCTCTGCCAAAGCTAATCTATAAAATCTGCAAGAGGAGCCCAATTACTCAAATGTAAAGATACAAACATAAAGAATTAAGGATCATGAAAAATCAGATAAATATTATGAGATTAAAAGAAACTAATAAAGCTCTAATAACTAACCCTAAAGAATGAAGATCTATGAAGTGTCAAAGAATTCAAAATAATCTTCTAAATGAGTTTAGTAAATTCCATTCCATAAATATACACTATATTAAAAAAAAACATCATGAACAAAATGAGAAATTTGACAAGAAAATAACAACCATCAAAACAAAAACAAACAGAGAAAGTGATAGCAAGTATATTTAAAGCAATGATGTCTGGAAACTTCCCAAACCTGGGTACAGAAATGATCATTCAGATCGTGAGAACCAAAAGACCCCAAATAGGTTGAAACTAAATAAGGCTATATCAAGACACATTATAATTAAATTGTCAAAAGTCAAAGACAAAGGAATAATTTTCAGAATGGCACAAGAAAAAAAAAAGAAATTTACATACAACTGATGAATTTCTCAACAGAAACTTCACAAGCCAGGAAAGAATGGAATGACATATTCAAAATATTAAAAGAAATATCACTGCAAGAATTCTATACCAAGCAAAGCTGTCCTTCAGAAGCTAAGGGCTGTTGGGGAGGGATACAGATGTTACCTAACAAATGCAAGCTAATAGATTTCTTTACCACCAGATCTGCCTAACAAAATATGCTAAAGGGATTACTTAAAATGGAAGTAAAAGAACTTTAACATTACAAAAGTATAAAAAGGTAGTGTAAATATCATTGATAATGTCAAATATATAATCGTAGTTAGATCCTGCAATATAGTAATAATGGTGCATATTTCACTTACAGCTAGTTTAAATATTCCAAAAGAATCGAATGTAGTAAAAATAACCATAACTACAATAATCTATTATTGGTTACACAATATAAAAAAACATGCAAATTATAAGAGAATCTGAAACACGAGGGGAAGTATAAGTATAAATTTTAGGAATTCTATTGAAGTTGTTGTAAATTTAAAATAGGGTGTTATAAGTTTAAGATATTTTATATAAGCCTTATGGTTAATCATAAGGGAAAATTCTGTCATAATTTCAGAGTTATACTCTATAAAAGTCATATATATATGGTATATATATATATATAATATTCCTTAGATTCCTTTAAAGATAATATCATTTTTAGATAGTTATCACATCTTCAAAATACTTCATTGTATTTTGCTGACCTCTTTTACTCTGCACTTGGTCTTTTTACACCCTGGCCTTAACATAATCATCAGACACTGTAAAATTCACATAGTTCATTCCCTACAAACTCCTAGTTACTTGATGTTTTCATCTAAATTGACCTAAATTGACCTTGTCTCCAGCTTCACATTGGTCCCTAATTCCCACGATCATATATTGATTCTTGTCATTACTTATAATGGCTTCAACTAGAAAATCACTAATTGAAATAATGAATTTCCTATTGGTGAATGATGCTTCTTCCCACACCATTTTAAACTCATTCAATTAATTTTTACTTATTTAAACCTTAAATCCATTGATCATTCTTACTTATTTCCAACCCATTAGCCGTCTTTTTCTCACTTGCCTTTTTATACACGTGTTTCAATGTTATTGAAATAGTTTCTTCTCATTGTTTGAAGTGCATCTGCTAAAATTTTCAACCCAATTTTGTATCAATTATCCATTTTTCTTTATCTATATACTAAAGAATCAATAGACTATACTATAAATTGAGAAATATTATCTCAACAATTTCATATATATTCAAATTTTCCTTCCAATTTTCATCTTATTTCATCTCTTATTTTTCTAATTCTCTGTTCATTTCCTCCTTTTCACGTTTTCTTAAAGACTCATTTACACTCATTCTTCCTTTCAGCTCAACTCAGTTTCAACACATTCTTTTGTTTTCACAGTTATCATTCCCAAAACTCTTATTCCAAGGTCTTCAATAACTCCCATATGTTGCATCAATGGATGTTTCCATTTCAATCTGTAACTTTATCTTTTAGCAGTACTAAGACTGCTCAGCTGTTTTCTTGAAACAGTCTTCTTTGGCTTTCATGATAAATCTTGGTTTATTCCCAGACTTCTGTCCACTAATTTCTTTCCCCATTTTCTGCTCATTATTTTTATAGAGCTATTAAATTTTGAAGTTACTTAAGCCCAAAGGCATTACTACTTTTTCACACTCTATCCCCTGAGTAAGTTTTACATGTACCTGTAGGCTGTGTTCCACAAATAAACAAGTATATATACAGGAGGTAGAAATAGATACTGTCCCTAGAAATACCTAACCATGTCCTAGCACTCTACCATGCAATAAGTATATTATAGTGAACAAAACAGTTGAAACTTTTACCTTCTTAAAAAGTTTGTTCTAGTAGAAGAAGCAAAAAATAAGAGAGTAAGAAAATAAGGACCATGTTAATTAGAGCCTCATATTTTGCCTCCTGTCACCTCACAATAAATACTTCAGTCTTTTTGATTTTTTTAAAGATTTTATTATTTATTCATGAGAGAGGCACACACACACACACACAGACAGAGAGAGAGAGAGAGAGAGAGAGAGAGAGAGAGAGGTAGAGACACAGGCAGAGGGAGGAGCAGGCTCCATGCAGGAAGCCTGATGTGGGACTTGATCCTGGTCTCCAGGATCAGGCCCTGGGCTGAAGGCAGTGCTAAACTGCTGAGCCACCCAGGCTGCATAATTTTTAAAAAATCTTATAGGGACATCTGGGTGGCTCAGTTGGGTAAGCATCTGCCTTCAGTTCAGGTCATAATCTCAGGGTCCTGGGATCAAGGTCCACATTACATTGGCCTCCCTGCTCAGGAGTCTGCTCCTACCCCTCCTTTTATCTCTGCCTCCTCCCCCCACTCATGCTCACTCTCTCTCTATCTCTCTCTCTGTCTCTAAAAAAATTAAATAAAATCTTATGAGCTTTTTACCACTTCTGGACCTTCCAAAACTCTGACCTTTGTCAAGAACTTTATTTTAAAATTTCTAGATAATATGTTTAATTTGTGATATTAACTTTAATATATTTAATCAAGAAAGGAGTAGATGTTCTCTCAGAAATATTTAGATGCCTTATAGCCTTCAATTTTCCATTTTTCTTTCTTTTTTCATCCTTTCCTTCCTCCTTTCTTTCCTTCCATTTTTTTCCTTTCATCTTTCCAAGATATATTGATATGTCTATTTGTTTAAAAAAGGGCAAATGATATGTGAAATACAAAGAAAAATAGACAGGTACCATACCACCAGCACTCCCTGATATCCTCATGGGGAACATCTGACAGTTGACAATCACTGTACCTTATGATAAATGAGGATGGAAAGATGCTCAATGTCAGAGGAACACTGGGCCAGATATTTGCTTCCTTTTATGCAGTTATACAAGACAGAAGTGACAGAAATGTTTTTATGGATTAATATATGTTCCTGCTTTTTCTAAGGAATGTGCTTTAGGTCTTATTCTTTGTTGTGTTATACATTTTGTGTTCTCTTCCTTACACAGTCTATCACAATAGCACTTAATACATGTGTTAAGAAGGGTTATTTATCGTAATTATATGGGTGAAAAAATTATTATTTAGACCAATTTTAGTGAATTATCCTATTTCAGGAAGTGGAAATTTTATGAATAATGTATTCTGGGCAGCCCTGGTTGCTCAGAGGTTTAGCACCGCCTTCAGCCCAGGGACTGATCAGGAGTAGGGATTGAATCATGACCCTATTTGAACTTAATTAACCTCTTTAAAGGCCCTATCTCCAAATAATCACATTCTGAGATACTGAGAGCTAAGACTTCAACATATGAATTTGGGGAGAACACAATTCAGAACACAACACTGATAGAAGACTGTGATAAAATATTCATTGTCTAGTTCAGAAGGACATTGTGATTCAACAATTGTAGATGAGCATCTGTGTGCCATATACTCTATTAAACATTATGAAATACAGAGATGAACAAGTAATGGTTCTTGATTAATTTAATACAAGTGATAAAGGCTCTTCCACTAGCAATAAAGAGAATTTAGGGCAAATATTCTTAACTACCAGCTGAAGTAGAGAAGAGGGATGTGGGAGCCATGTTAGTACTCTTGATTTATAAATTGCTTCTTGTTGACTGCATAGACATGAATAGACATTAGTGAACAAAGTGCCGGGGATAAAGAGGAGGACAGTGTTCCATTAGGAAGACCAATGAAAGACGCAGAAGTGAGAAACTGAATTATGTTGTTCAGATAGTCATGAAAATAAAAAGGTATAACAATCTTCATTATTCTGCAATCAGCAAATACTCAGAAAAAAATATATATCTTTAATAGTTCTATTTGCAGAAACAGCCTCCTAATAATTCGTCATTTTGACATACAAAAATACCGACTAGGGCAGCCCTGGTGACTCAGTGGTTTAGCGCCGCCTTCGGTCAAGGGTGTGATCCTGGAGACCCAGCATCGAGTCCCATGTTGGGCTCCCTGCATGGAGCCTGCTTCTCCCTCTACCTGTGTCTCTGCCTCTCTCTGTGTGTGTCTCATGAACAAATAAAAAGTCTTAAAAAACAAAACAAAACAAAAATACTGACTAGAAACATAGTACTAATATAGATTTTTAGAATTAATAAACATCTTGCATAATATTTTGAACCTCAAAGAAATTATTCTTTATTATTAAAAAGAATTAATCTACATAAGCTTCTTTCTGACTACTTGGGGTATTTTTTACTGACCCTTATGACTCACAAAAGAGATACAACTATCTTCTGCTTTTATTATTAGGAAAAAGATAATTCAAAATTCACTTCCTTCATGGAATGAACAATCAATTGAATCAAAATAATTAAGATTTCAATTGTGTTTCTCTATTGGCAATTATACTTCAGTGAAATTTAGCTGGTGAATTTATAGAATAGCTAATGATATTAATGATTCTGAATTTGTAACTGTATACCATGTTGGGTAATTTATTTCATTATTTTTCACGACCTTCTTCTGGAGAGGTGATCTTAGTGACAATTGCAGGGAAGATTATGCCTCATTGAGCATAACAATTTAAAAGAACATCTAACATTATACAGACAGACTGCTTATAAATAGGAAGACATAAATCAGAAAGATAATCCAGCTACTCTTAACTTCTAGAAGGTCTTGATTTGATTAGTCCTTTACGATTTTTGTCTCCCTCCTTCGCTTTTATTATTAATACTTATTTATCTATTACGCAAAATGTAAAAATGATCAAATAAAAAAGAGCTAGAAAATGCCCATTTAATTCTGATAACACGACAACAAATAAATAGCAAAAGCTCTTTCCCAGAATCCAGTAGCATATTGAAGTCTTGGGTCTAAATATATTTGCTTAAGAAAGCAAAAATTGTAACTAAAAGTAATACACACATGAAATAATTTTTGCATTTGGTATACACTAGAACCTGGAATGAGAAGGGAAAGGACAATATAAAGAAATCTTACCCTAAATTATTTAAAATAATTTGTCTCTTACTAAATTAGATAAAAACATTTAAAGTTAGAAGATAAACTTTAAATCACAAAATATATCACAAAAGAAAAACCAACAAAGGAAAAGACACCTGCTCATGATCCAACCACTGAACTACAATTATTGTTGAAACAGCAATGCCTCTAAAATATTTTATTTATGAGTATTTTTAAGTATGAAAAAATATTTACATCTAATTAAGTGTCTCGTGTATGCTTACTTTTCAGAAGCAACTCCATAATATTTCTTGTTTTTATAAACATCATTTTTAATGGCTTATAATATTCCACATGATTTTATGTTTTCCTTACCTTAAAAACTTAAGGGTCATTTTTATCTTTATTATTGTGTCTTAGTCTGTATGAGAAGAAATCACAAATATTAATCTGATTATATTTGTCATATTGTATTTGTACATTTGTATATGTACATTTGTATATGTACATTTGTACATATTGTATATTGTATTATAATTGAGAATTTTTAAAGATATTCTGATTAATTTTTAAAAAGATTTTATTTATTTATTTATTTACTTACTTGCTTATTTAAGAGGGAGAGAAAGGGTATGAGTGGAGATGAGGGGCAGAGGGAGAGGGAGAAGCAGATTCCCTGCTGAGCAGGGAGCTTGATGTGGGGCTCCATCCCATGACCCTGAGATCATGACTCCAGCTCAAGGCAGACACTTAACCAACTAAGCTACCCAGGTGTCCCTAATTCATTCTTTAAAGAGGAGAAATTGGATTAGCAGATTCTGTGGGACTAAAGAATTTAAGTGAGCCCCTTTTTTACTCCCATTTAACCTACATTCATATACTACATTTATGCTTTTCATTCAGCATGTTTGTGTGTTGTCATGTGTATGTGTGTAAAATGTATGTTATATCCTGATAAATCCATTGTAAGTTAAAAATATCTGGAGACAAAAATTCATTTAATATACCTAACCTACTGAACTTCATAGCTTACTTTAAATGTACTCAGAACACTTATATTAGCTTGAAGTTGAGCAAAACAATCTAACAGACTATTTAATGATAAAATGTTGACTCTTTCATGTGATGTATTGAATACTGTACTGAAAGTGAAAACAGAATGGTTATATTGGTATAGAGCAGTTGGTATAGATCCCATGGCTGTCTGGGAGTTGGAAGTTGCTCTGCTGCCCAGCATCATGAGAGTATGGTACCCCACACCACTAGTCTGAGAAAGGTCAAAATTCAAAATTGAAGGTACTATTTCTATTCAATGTGTGTTACTTTGCACCATCACAGACTTGAAAAATCCTAAGTGAAACCATCCTAAGTTAGGGACCATATGTACTTTGTACTGGGGGAAACATTATTTCCAGGACTTTTGCCATCCTATGTGGTGAGTCGAATACTTAATTTGGACCTGGGTTTATTCTCTAACAATGAGATTTCTTATAGATCTCACAATATTTGGGAATTTTCTGGGCTCTAATATTAAAACTGATAAATGATTGGCATATTATCTCAGTTAATGTACACATTTTCCATCTACTTTTCTGTGACTGGCAATTTCATATTCTAGTGGCTATGTGTAAGTGAAGAAAGCATATTTTTCAAACCACATTGTCCTAATGATGAAAATTAGCATTTGAAGTGGTTGGCATTTGTTATATGATCTGTTTCTTTCAGGTTCTTCTAAATGTTTATTGGTCTTTTTATTTTGACATGAATACTTATAGCACTTTGCTGTTGTAACTATTTTTAAGGAAGTGTTAAACTATTTAGACACCTTTATTCATTAAAAAAAAAACTTTAGGTATTTAGCTAGACAATCATCTTTCTCAAGTTTTTAACTGAAAGGAAGACAAATGGAATAGAAGCCTCATACTAAAATTAGATCATATTTGTCCTAAGGGAAGATGATATAGGGAGAAAACTATAATTTAAGAAATAAATATTTAACCCTTGCAGTCACTCTGCATTCAAAACAGGACACATTGAAATCTTATGACAAATTCTCCTTACTTCTTTTAGTTTATACTTAGTTTAAATCGCAAATAAAAGAACAAGTTCTCCATATTTTCTTCTTGTTTATGCCAAATAAATCTATTGATGTCCCGCTTTCCCCCAGATAGCCAAAAATTATATGAATGTGCTAATTTTCCTGGAGTAGAAAATTATATTCAGTCAGGTCATTTACTGCTACCCCAATCATATGGTTTCTGTTGATCACATTTCAAATAAGACACTAAAAAGATTTTGTATGAGACTTAAAATTTATTTACTTACACTGCTCTCCTTTACTTTCTTTTATTTTGATCAATAGTCTATGAAATTATAAAGCAGTGAATGGGGCCCTAGATATACATTTTTTAAGCTTCAAAATATGCTTAAACACACCCACACACATGCGCGCATGCACACACACACCCACATACACATACACACACACACACACACACACACACACACTGCAACTATTCTTTATCCTTTACTACATTTGAAAACTGTTGCTCTATAGCATAGCTCTGTTACTTGTGGGAAAGAGTACCTGCCGTAAGAGAAAAAAACAAGTCTACTTCTAGTAATTATAATGAATTGGAAATGATGCCTTAAAATGTTTTGTAAAATATAGCACTGTATTTTAACAATCACTTGCATATATATATATATATATATATATATATATATATATATATTGCTAACTGTACTTGGTGGGGAAAGACTACTGAACTTAAGACATCTGCTTAATAGTAAATATTACCTATACCAGATTAATAATGTTTAAACTTAATTATTGTGACTGGGCAATTTAATTGTAATCACACAAAACAGTGAAATGAGTGTGTTTTAGTAATGAAGATTAATCTGAGAATTGAGGATTCTAAAGAATGGCAGTGAAAGAAGAAAATGATATTTGAAAGAATATGAAGTAATGTGTCAGACTCTGTTTGGCTGACTATTCAAATTATATTTAAGTAGGCTGACTTGCTCTGGTTTATATAGGCCTGACTGGGAGGTAATGAGTCAGACTAAATCATTTTCAGTATCTTTATCACAATCTGGCAGGTGTTCTGAATCTGTTCTTTAATTTCCTTTCTTGAATATATTTATGCCAAGATAATATTGAATCACAGTGTTGTTTTTCACAATTGATTAGGGAAAATGCCCTCAAAAGATTTGTCTTAAGAAATATAAAATTATGAGATGATATTTTCCAGAAGGAAAATCCAAGCAAATGACAGGTTGTGACTCATTAATGCTTTCAACAAATATTGTTTCTCAAAAAATGCTTTTGAATTTCAACTGGCATCTACATTAAAATTCCACAAATAACAAATCAGACACTACCAAAGATACCTTCAAAGTTTTTGTTTTTGTTTTTTAACACTGTCAGTAATGAATTTAGACAAATGTTGCTCCCTTTTTTCCATACTTCTACAGAGAGCTTAAAAAATTAATGTAATTTGAGTTTATATTACAAGAAAAGAAACTCAGTGGGTACAGGAGTTAAATGTAGGGGAATGCTGACTGCCATCCTGATTGCAACAATATTTCTGACAATGTTTGTATTTTTCCATCTGTACACTTTTCTTTCTACAAATGTTACCACCCTCCAGCCTGTGAAAGGCAGCTGGTCTGTGGGACTTTGGGCAGAAACACTTAGCTAGCCATATTATATCTAGAATACAAATGTTTGTACTACCCAAAGACTGAAGCAGAAGTTCCATTCTGGAAACATTTATCAGAAAAGCAAATATATAGATATTAAGGCAAAACAAAAACAAGGATTGATTATACTCTCCTCTTTAAAAATACAGTAGTGGTGAGATGCTGGGTGTCTGAGTTTGTTAAGCAACTGACTTAATTTCAGCTCAGGTCATGATCTTGGGGTCATGAGATCAAGTCCAGCTTGGGGCTCCATGCTTATCATGGAGTATGCTTAAGATTCTCTCCTTTCTCTGTCCTTACCACTACTCATGCTCTCGCTCTCTCTTGCTCTCTCTCTCTCTCTCTCAAATAAACAAATAAACAAATCTTATAATATAGGAGTGGTGAAAAGGTCTGTGAATATGGGGAACACATTAGAGGAAAATTTATGAGAAACCAAGTGTCCATACTTGTTTTGATGTTTTCATCCCTTTGACCTTGAGCAAGTCACTTAATCTCTTTATAAAATACACTTAAAAATATCTACTGTATGAATTCTCAGTGTGGCAATTATAATAAAATGCTTTTATAAATTGTAAGAGCAAAATAAACCTACCTGTTGATGTTTATGGCTATAATCATGACCGTTTAAAGCTCCACCTTGAGATGCTCTAAAGTCTATTCTAAATTACCAAGGATTTTGCAATAGAGAATGTCAATACTGAAATTTTTCTCCAGCTCAAAAATCTTTAATTGTCTAATGGAGTGGATCATAAATTACTTAGCATTTGAGGTCATTTATTTTCTATTATAGACCTGTACCTCTGTAACCAACCTCCACTACTTCCCATTCACTTGCCACTTTTAAACTGTTATATGTTAGTTCTCTGAATATGGATTACCATTTTGATGTGTTTTGTTCACAACTTTTGACTTAACTAAAATTCCCTCCCCAAGTAATTCTTCTAGCTACCATGCTACATATCATTCTCTCAAGATTTTCCACAAACGTTCCCATAATCCTCTAATCATAACTAACCTTTTTTCCCACTAAAATATTTTATATATTTATTAATGCTATTACGGGTAGTTGAAATTTTTTAAATACAAGTTAGCAAACATATGCTATATATCTAGTATATGGAAGGCCCATGCCAGGTACTTGTGAAAAATAAATGAATGATTAACTGATGCTTGCCCAGAAGTTCAGATATTTAAAAGACAAATAAAATATATTAGCTCATAGATTGTTTTATAGCTCAGATTGAGATAGAGATGCATATTAAAAATCTATTTTGGACTAGCTCAGTTTTTCCCAAAGCATGGCCATAGAAATATCTCATCAGTATCACAAGCAGTGAAATTCAGACTCTGAGTCCCCATCTCATGAGTCTTAGGTCAGAATTTGAGACAGGAGGATCAGGGATCTGTTTATGCAACACATTTCCAAGAGGTCATTTGTCCTGCAAATATTGCATAATCTCTATTATACCACAGATATGAACACTTTTACACAGTGACATGGAAAGCATATCCTGAGCATATCAGATAGTTTGAGTATAGGTTTGTGGAGAGTCTCATCATAACATGCTTTAATAACTTTTCTGTTCATATCTTACCACATTAGCTGGATGAATTATGATGCATTTTAGGGAAAGTAAAATAGTTTATCTTCCCCAAAGACTTCTGTAGATTTCACTTAGTGGATAAGAAATGTCTAAAAGTGAGAGCACCAAAACCTAATTTCTGAAAGTGGAGAGGGTACTGATAATCTATGTGTATGTGTACGTACACACATACATTCATGCATATACAGGCATGTATTTTTTCTTCAAGTCAGTGTTTTGATAAATGAAAATCAAGTTATATTTATAATTAAATATTTCCTGTGTTTGGTGATATTTTATTAGTTTCAGTATCTCATTGTTAGTAGATAGAAATAAATCTGGACTTACTATACTGACTTTAAGTCCTGTACTCTTAATTCATTTTTTTTTTTTTGCTACTAAACGTACTTTTTAATTGATTCTTTGGAATTTCCTACCTAGAAATCCTGTCTGCCAATAGAAATAATTTCTTTTCTTCCATTCTTATATGAACACCTAATTATTTTTCTCATGTATTTCTGCATCTAGGACCTACTCTAGTTATACAGATGAAAAAATGAGGAAAAAAAGTTAGATAAGTTGCTAAAAAGTACACAGAAAATGAAGGACTGTGAATTTGAACTTGGGTTTATCTCACCAAAATCTTGATGCTTAGTCACCTGAGAATCGACATAGAACTACCTTTTCTACAGCATTTTCAACTTATAAATCTATAGAGCTATCAATGGAAAAAATATTTTACTAATGTAACACTGGTCTTATGTACCTTGTAAACATTTAAACAATGTTTTGAGCGACTCAGCTTGCAAGATTAAAATAAATCCTTCAGGGCAGCCCCAGTGGCTCAGCGGTTTAGCTCTGCCTTCAGCCAGGGCATGACCCTGGAGACCTGGGATCAAATCCCATGTCGGGTTCCCTGGTTGGAGCCTGCTTCTCCCTCTGCTTGTCTCTCTCTCTCTCTCTCATGAATAAATAAATAAATAAATAAATAAATAAATAAATAAATAAAATAGTTTTTTCTCCCTCTGCTTGTCTCTCTCTCTCTCTCGAATAAATAAATAAATAAAATAGTTTTAAAAAATAAAATAAAAATAAAATAAATCCTTCAGAGACACCTGGGTCACTCAGTGGTTGAGCAGCTATCTGCCTTTGGCTCAAGTCATGATCCCCGGTCCAAGGATTTAGTCCTCCATTGGGCTCCTGTGGGGAGCCTCTTCTCCCTCTGCCTATGTCTCTGCCTCTCTCTCTGTGTCTCTCATGAATAAATAAATACATATATGTTAAAAAAAATAGGGCAGCCCGAGTGGCTCAGCAGTTTAGCACTGCCTTCAGCCCAGGGCCTGATCCTGGAGACCCGGGATCAAATCCCACATCAGGCTCCCTGCATGGAGCCTGCTTCTCCCTCTGCCTGTATCTCTGCCTCTCTCTGTCTCTCATGAATAAATAAATAAAATTTTTAAAAATGTTAAATAATAAAATAAAATAAATCCTTCAGATTTCACCACTTTTAATCAACTTGGTTTAAGACTATGTGTAAGTGAAGCTGTATTCAAAATGAGCATAATAAAGGAAAAAGGCAGTCATTTAACAATCTCCATAAATTAATAAGTGTAATGAATCAAATAGTTTTTGATTCAGAGAAGTATGCAAATATCTATAGAGAGTTTTTTTTAGAAGTGCTTTGTAACTGTTTCTATTACTGCATATCTTGTTATAATCCATGCAAATACATACACAATTAGTTGGTTTGTTTATTACATCTACTCATTCATAATTACCATGCTCTTCCCTCATTACATTTTATTACCACACATTTAATTGTATGTGGAAGTAAAGGGAAATCATTTGATCATAAACAGCAAAATGCAGAAGTCTGAAGTGAAAGCAAATTCAGTAATAGAAAAAATTATGTTGTGTGAACAGCCTAGCAATTTCAGATATGTACAATATATTCGCCCTAACATCTGTGCTATTTTCTACATAAAAACTTTCTTTGAGAAATGTTTAATTTGAATATTTCACTACATTTAAACTATTTTGTATTTGGTTAATATAAGTTAAAACATCACTGCTTTGCTCTTTTAGTCATTTCCAGTTTGATTTATGGAGCATTTTATTTTAGTAAACTAAAAATTATATGACAATCATAATATAAAGTATGCATTTAATAATTTTATTACAATGATATAATTTAAAATTCCAAATTATTTATATTTTTAATAATGAAAAGAACCTCATATATAACCTGCTATAACAATTACAAGATACATATGGGTATGTATTTTGAATTACATATTTTGTATCAACAAAGAAAATATTTTGTATAAATCAGTTTCTTTCAAGTGAGCACTATTAAAAATAATCCTAGGATGCTAATTTTTCGCATAAAATGCTGTGTAAGTCTTAAGTATGTTTTTAAATGCAAACAAAAACTTCAAATTGACCTAGTTTTCATTATACTAATTTCCAACCACCAGAGCATTGAGCACTTTTTTAGGAGGTAACTTTTTTATCACTGATGGTTTATCTAGAACAGATATCCGGTCAAGAGCATGAAGAAAAATCAAATTACATTAAACTAATCCTTTTATCATGACTGTCAAGTGTGTGGTAAACCTCTAATTGGTAGGCTGCTTACATTTGTTCTTGTTATGATAGGATGACGTTAAAAAGTGATCTCTTTTGATTTTTCTTCCCAATTTTATCCTTGTTATAAAATGTTTAGAAAAAAAATCTAAAGTGAATTTAAATACCTGATATGAGAGGTATTTGCTTACATTTTCATTATATTACATTGTATGAATTATATATAACCATATATGTTAAAAAGGTAGATTTTAGAAGGATCTATAAAAATGCTAAGCTCATGCTGAAAGTAAGTGGGGACTTGCATGCTTAGATTTTCAACACTGTTTCCTCTAATATTTAGTTATTTGTTAACAGTAATTTTGTATAGAGTGAGAAAACTCCTTTTGATAACTGCAAAGGAAAATAATAGCAGAAAAACTAAGAGGAGAAAAATAGAAAAAAGGTAAACTTAATTGGAGCCAATTAAAATATCTGTTTTCTGAATATGATCACTATTCAGATACTTATTTCACCTCTCAAGCAATGTGTGCCATTTAGGACTTGTCACTATTCCCATATAGTAACCAGTAGGATCTCTTGATCCTATCACTGTCCAGCTTAAATCTGTCTACTGGCTTCTTATTACAATGAGATTAAAAATCAGCTATGGCTTATTTACTTTTCCTAAATTTCCAAGTTCATGTTATAGCTCCGACTGTGTTCTCCCCCTCATGCTGTTTACTGGATTACTTCAAAATACTAACCTCTTTCCTACTTTATTAGTGAGAAAATAACTTGTTTCATCCTATTCCAACTGATCTTTACAGTTCCTTGCAATTCAGATCTCACTTCTATGCTATCCCTTTGGAGAACCTTCACCCACCATTGACAGTGAGCACTCAGGTTGCTGTTAAGATAGCAATTCCCTTTTGTCATGCAACTTAATTTCCTGTACTCACCTGCACTTTATAAGAATTTGACTCCACTCTAAGCTAAAGTGATGATGTTTTTCTATGTTCATTAAAATTATACCAAATTCTCATCACAGTTGTTATTTTAAAGAAGGTTATGACCCAGTTAGGACCTACAAGAAACAACAGGCAAATATATACTAGGGCTTTCATTTTAGAAACTTTGTTAATTTTTTCAGAATACTTTAATAATTTTCTTGTTTTTTCACTGTATTTCGATTTATTTTTTTAAAGATTTTATGTATTTGAGAGACTGAGAGAGAGCACTGAGGGAAGGGAGAAGCCAACCCCTCACTGGACAGAGAGCCCAACTCAGAGCTGGATCCCATGATCCTGGATCCCATTATCCTGAGATCACGACCTGAGCCAAAGGCAAATGCTTAATTCACTGAGCCAACCAAGTGTCCTGTGTCTTAATTTAAACAAGGTCAATGAAATATGTAGCTTGGGACGTGTTTGACAGGCCCACAATAATAGAAACTCTACTTTAAGATGAGGGGATACCAAATCTGGGCCCTTCTAGTTATCATTATCAGTAAGTTGCTGATTCTATATAGGCCTGAAGTCTTCCCTGAATTGCTATCATTATTTTTGCTTATAGTTTTGTTTGTTTCTTGTAGTTGAATGCACTCTTACTGACATGCATCTATTAAACTAATGTGAATATCTTTTAATCACTTTCTATCCAACTACCCTCTTTTATTATCAGTCTTTCATTTATGAGTATCAGAAATTATGTTTAATTTGTTTAAATATTTATTTTTAAATCTTCAGTACCAAAATCATGCTTTACTCATAGTAGCAAAAACAAAACAAAATAGTTGTATAAACGAATAATGAAAATAGCTAGAATCAGAGTCTTTCAGAGTCAATTTGGTTCTATTACATTAATTAAGCTGTGCCCCCTTATTATTGACGGAAGCCTAGACATCCCATTGAAATCACAGATAACAATACATCCCAAAGTTCCAAAAGTTACACTGTACTTAAAAATCTTAACCTAACACATATACAATTGACCCTGTTTATTTTAGTTTACCTAAATTTAGTTTATGCTTAACTCTGTTAAACAGGCTTTTTGCCAATGCCTGACACTTATGCTCAACTCTGACATCTATGTTACCAGTCCTAAAATCTTTCCTGAATTACCCTGACCAATAACTTACACCTACACCTGCACTAGAATCATCTCAAACTCGACTTGTATGCTTAAATGAAGACATAAGTGAAATAAGTCAGTCAGAGAAAGACAAATGCCATATGATTCTACTCACTTGGAATTTGAGAAACAAAACAGATGAACATAGGGAAAAGGGGAAAAAAAAGGGAAGCAAACCATAAGAGACTCTTAACTATAGAGAAAAACAGAGGGTTGCTGGAGGAGATGTGGGTTGGAGATGGGCTAAATGAGTGATGAGTGTTAAGGAGTGTACCTGTTGTATTGAGCATGGAGTGTTATATGTAAGAAATGAATCATTAAATTCTATCCCTGACACCAATATTACACTATCTGTTAACTAACTAGATTTAAATAAATATCTGGAAAAAAGAAAGAAAAAAATAACAATATTTAGTCCTCCAAGTCATGAAGTAGAAAAAGCAAAAGAAAGAACAAACACAAGGCTACTTACTTTCTCTTTGTGAAGTATGTCTGAATAGCTTCTTCACTTTCATTTTCAACCAAAAAAAAAGACAGTGAAGAGAATCTCGTCAAGCTGGTTGAGAGAATGAAGTTATATAAACACCTTCTGTTTTAGTCTTTTCCTCATTTTTTGATACAGCAGTAAGACGAAGAAATCCAAGATCTATGAGATCTACTATAGTATCCCCAGTTGTCTAACATATAAAGATTTGTGTTCAATATAGTAATGGGGACTCAAATTCAGAGCTAGAATTGAGGATGCACCAACTTTGTTAGTTAGAATTGTTTATCAATTCAAAGATTGAGATCCTAGGTTCATCTCATATGTGTGTTTTTTTAAACTAGGGAATATTTTAATATTATAGAAAATTACACTATATAATAAAACTGACATTTGTGTAGCTATTATTTCAGGCTTATCAATTCTAAGTCTTCCACATTTTCTTCAGAACACTCCTCAGGAAATAAAATATTACTGAAATAATTGAAAACTATATGCCCAACTATGTTTTCAGGAAGTACTTATTACCTCATTTTTTATTAAACCTATACAAAAGTGTATTTTCATCACATGTCTTGGTATCCCCAAATTAAAAATATGTAATATTATTTTTGCATAAGTAAAACTTTTTTATTTTCATTTTTAGGAATACTGATGTAGGGAAAGATAGAATTTGAAGCTAATGGCCAAGAAAGAATTCATGAGACAACTTTGGTACAAAAAAAAAAGTGATTTTATTAAAGCACAAAGACAGGATCCATATGTGGGCGGTAAGAGCTTCCCTGGGGTCATGAGCAGTCCCCAATCATATACTTTCAAGTTGGGAGGGGGTTAGGGATAGCGTTGGTCTCTAAGGAATTTTGGAAGCAAGGTTTCCAGGACCTTGAGAGGTCTAGCTATTGTTGAGAAAATATCATGTATTACCATCTAATAAAACCTTAATCCTGAGACCTTTCAGATGTATATCAGTGGAGCATATGCTGGGGGGATGGTTGCCAACATGTATCTTGGGGGGATTTAGAGATAAAGGAAATTTCTAAAGTAACTTTTATATGTGAAAATATACTTACAGGATCCTGGGGTTTGGGCTAAAATTGTCTTTTGCCCTTAGCAAAGTGTTAACATCAAGGCAGTTGAGTTCCTAAGGAATGTCACTCTGCCTGTTTCAAGGACTTGTCAATGGGCTGTAGGGTAGTAAGGAAATTTAATAATTTTTTCTGCCTTTGTTTCCCACAACAAATACTTCTTTGTAATACTTCTTTAACATGATTGACTTTTTGTTAGATATGAAACACACAGAATTGAGCTCATATTATACATGGCTAGCCTGATTTTTCTCATGCAAACACATCCATGTGAACAGCATTCAGAATATTACCATCCACAAACAAGTTACACTTAACATTTTTCTCAGGTTTTATATATAATCTATCATCTATCTATCTATCTATCTATCTATCATCTATTTATATAATTTAAAGTTGAAAGTAATCAGAATCATAATTTATAACACCATAGGTTTGTGTTGAATAATTTTAAACATTAAGTAAATATAATTTTGTGTCTAGATTTTTGACTGAGATTGTACTGAATTAATAGATCCATTTGGAAAGAATATCATTTTGATATTGAATCTTGAAATGTCATGAACATTTTTCTAGTTATCTAGTGCTACATAACAAATTGCCCCAAAATTTAGTGATTTAAGATAACAATAATTTATTTTGTTTATAAGTCTTCAACTAGAGTAAGGTTTTGTGAATATAGCTTCCCTTTTCTCGATGTAACTTCAGTTGAAGCCACTTCCAAAGTGGTTTGTTCACATTGTTAACAAATTATTGATGAGTATCAGTTGCGTACTTGACTAAGGTTATTGGCTCCGGATCTCTCTATGGGGCTGCTTGGTCTTCTCTAGCATGGAACTAGATTCTGAGAGCAAGTGTTCAATGAGACAAGAACTAGAAGCTGCCAGTCTTTTAAGGTCTGAATCCACAAACTAATAAAATGTCACTTCTGCCAATTTTTTTTGGTCAAAGTCACAGGTGAAAGAGAGGAGATATAAACTCTTAATAGGAAAAGTATCAAAATAATTTGTGGCCATTTTAATCCATCACCTTCAGCATATTTTCCTAGGTACTGAATTTACTCCTATTCAGCATATTACTCCTAGGCATTTAATTTACTCCTAGGCTTGTAATATTTTGATGCTATTTTAAATGACGTATTCTGTACAAAGTTGTTTCATAAACATTTTTAATGATATACAGAACTACAAATGATTTTTCAAAACTATCTGTACTCGTTGACCTTGTTAGACATATTTATTAATTCTAATAGCTCTCTCTTATATTCTTTTGGACATTTAACATACAAAATAATGTCATCTTTTAATAGATAGATTTTCTTTCTTTTTTTTTAATCTTTAAATAGATCTATGTAGGTGTATAGGAATACATGTGTTTTGTTAAGTTATATTGCCTATCCCAAAGGCATAATGAAGGTTTATTTTCACTAACTCAGATCTCAAATACATGGTAAATAGAAGCTGTGATAACTGACATGATTTCCTCATCCTAATCTCAGGGAGAAAGATTTAATATTTCACCATTAAGTGTTAAGGTCTATTAGGAGAAAGCTTTTATCAGATTAAGGATGTTTTCTTCTACTTCTCACTTGCTAAGAATTTTTGTTAAGAATAGGTGTCACACTTGGTCAAGTCCTAAGGCTTTTTCTCTTTTTATAATCAATTATTGATTTTTTTACATGTTAGTACAAATATATATTCTTTTTTGCCTCTTTTTAAATTTTTGTAGACAATTTCAAAAACACCTACACAGTCCCCAGTGTTCATGAATTATCATGAAAAACATCTTTCAGTAATTTCTCTCAGAGTCAAACCTAAGACAGAACATTTTCTTTGTAGTCCATCTCTAGGGACTATTCCTCATCTATTTCAAAGATTTCAGGAAAGCATACCTCATCCTGTATCTTATTTTTATAGAGTTTTTTTCTCAAAATAAACTTTTTCCTTTGAGTATACCACAAAGAAACAAAAGACATAGAATGTCTTAGCAACCTCTAGGCATTAAAATTTCTTAGTTGCTCCTAAAATATCTAAAAACTTTAGTACTGTCATTTCTGGACTTCTCACTTCTACTCTTTTCTTAATCTCAAAGAATTTTGCTTATTTTCTTGAAGGTCATCTATTCTTTCAAAAAAATGTATTTTCTAATTACTTTATCTAAAACATTTACTTTTGTTTTGGAGAGAGACATCTTCACCATCTCCATTTTGTCTCATTTCTTAAATGAGAAAGCATGTTTCTTCAACCTTTTCTGTTTCAATGTATATATTTCCTCCAAGTTTTTTTTTCTGTTCATGTTTGTTTCTTTTTCTCTCTTTTTCATGTTAATGCCACTTCTCAAATGGCTGGTGATACTTGGATGAATGTTTTGTGTGAATACATCATCATGTGCTATGCCGTGGTGTGGCTGAACCATTTACTTAAAAGAATCACAACTGTCAAATTTTGTAGATTTTTCTACTTGAGTTCATTAACTTCTACACAATGAAACACTGCAATATTCTTCTGGAAATTAGTAGCTTGTCCATTTTATTTTTTTTCCTCAATAATGGAAACAGAACAAGACCATTTTTTCCTCCCTTGAGATTCATTGACCTACACAGGGGATTAAAATAATTACTTTTTTTTTCTTCAAGTCCTACCATATAACTTCTAAACTCATAGTTAAAAGATCAGAGTGTTTTCTGCATGACTTTAAAGTGCTGTCCATTTCCCAGATTGAAGGAGATTTGTTTCTGAAAGTGTTGTGCCCAAGATTGTGAATCCGAGAAACCACCAAGGAGCCGACATCGATGCAGGTACACGAGGGTTGATTTACAAGCTCGAGCTTGGGGCCAAGTATACCCGACACAGCGTAGCAGGGGCTTGGACCCCGAGGTGGGTTCCAGCTTAGTTTTATAGGCTGGTCCAGGGGACCTCCAGAAGGGGTGGAGGAATTTCTCAAGTTCTGTTTATATTCTGATATGGGGCTTTCAAGGGCATTAAGCTGTTTTTTCCTGTAACTGAAGCAAGGGAAATTTCAGCTTTTATTCACAGGGGCCTGAGATGGCTGTACTTGTGCTAACGCTGAACTTAAGGAATGGCCTTAATTTTCTCAGCCTCCACAAAAGTACCTATGTATACTGATACCAAGGTTGTTGAATTACAGAGGACTCAAGTTTTTCACTTGTTGCCAAAGCAGGATGGAGAGATATACATGTGGCTGTATGGCTAATACTTTCTTTTCATCCGTAATTAAGCATTTTTCCTATCATGAAGATAGTATTCTAGCTGGAAAGGGGAATAATTATAAAATTTTAAAAATGTGTTTTATAGGAATGCCTGGTGGCTCAGCAGTTTGGCACTTGCCTTTGGCCCAGGGCAGGATCCTGGAGACCCGGGATCAAGTCCCACGTTGGGCTCCCGGCAAGGAGCCTGCTTCTCTCTCTTTGCCTCTCTCTCTCTCATGAATAAATAAATAAAATCTTTTTAAAAATGTGTTTTATAAACAATATATACATGAATCAAAAACCTGTTGGCAGTATTTTTTAATGGTTGTTTCCAAGTGTTTTTGTGAACTTGGAATTTGACTTTGTAAGAACATTGTCTTATTATCTAATATAAAATTAGATATGTAAGACTTTGGCAGACACATCCAATTTTTGCTAATGTTTTGCTTTTCTGAAGAAAAGAGAGCTGTTAGTGAGGCATCAGTTCTTTCTTTTAAGATGTATTTATTTATTTAAGACAGAGAGAAAGAAAGAATGTGCATGGGGGAGATATAGGCAGAGGGAGAGAAAGGCTCAAGCAGACTTCTGCTGAACATGGAGACCAATGTGGGCTGGATCCTTTGGCCCTGAGATCATGACTTGAGCCAAAACCAAGAGTGGGACACTCAACCCACTGTGCCACCCACGCACTCTGAGACATCAGTTCTACCATAGTAAGCAACATTCCAGAGAAGAACCCTCCATTAATCCTCAGTATTTCCTAATATAAACTCTGTTACTGTCAACTCGTTATCCTATTATTATTCCTTTATTCTCTGTACATTATTCTTTCTGTTCATAGAATTCTATACACTAGAATTTATCTTTACTTGTTAATGTTTGTAACAAAGACTTTATTTTTTAAGACATGTTTTAGGTTCATGGTGACAATAAGAGGAAGGTAGAGAGATTTCACAGCTGACATATTCTCTTTCAGTGACTACTACTGAAAAGATTGGACTTCCGAATGCTTGTGGGGCTCTGGGCTGCTGATCTTGTTCTGTTCTTTTTAAAAGGGATTTGAAAATGGAATATTTAGGATGAATTCCTGATTGCTTCCTTTAAAAGAGATCAAATACTGTTCTGAAATTCTTCTTAAATTTGTTCCACACTTGTAACATTAGTTTTCCCTATGCTTCATCTCTCTAACTTAAGAATCACAAGGACAAACAACTATCACGTTCTATCATCCTATGATTTTTATTTTTAAAAAAGATTTTATTTATTTATTTATGAGACACACACAGAGAGAGGCAGAGACATAAGCGGGGGGAGAAGCAGGCTCCTTATGGGGAACCTATGTGGTACTGCTTCCCAGGACCCTGGGATCACGACCTAAGCCAAAGGCAGACACTCAACCACTGAGCTACCCAGGTGCCCCTGATTTTTATTTTCTATAACACAAATCTCTTTATACAGAGTTTTGCCTATATAGGTGGTCAGTAGGTATAGGGTGAATACAATAGTAAAAATTTTTGATAAAAAAACTATGCAAGAAATTTCAAATATAAAGATTTTCTAATAGTTTTGGTAGGCAGTTCACATCATTTGATCTTAGAAGGTGTGTGATGCCTGAGCTGAAATGGAGAAAGGACACAGGCTAAAAGTATATCCTTTGGTTTGACTGACTTGGTCATTTCCAGATGAGTACACAGCCTTCAGATGTACCCATGTCCTTGCACCTCTCATACACCCCTAATCCTTCATGTTTCACTTCTCCAGAGACTAAACCCCTTGTTTCCTCCAGGATGAGAAGAATTAGTCATGCAGCTACAGAGTGTGTGGAAGAATCTACTTGAATTCTTATACTTCCTGGGGCACCTGGGTGGCTCAGTCAGTTAACCATCTGCCTTTGGCTCAGGTCATGATCTTAGGGTCCTGGAATGGAGTGCCACATCAGGCTCCCTGCTCAGTGGAGAGCCCACTTCTCTCTCTCTGCTGTTCCCTTTGCTTGTGCTCTCTGTGTCAAAGACATAAATTAAAAATCTTTAAAAAAATAATTTTGATACTACTTTTATGGACTTACAAATATACTTTCCCATTTTTATCATTCTTCTTTTCAGAAGTTCTAGATTTCTTACATTGCTGAAGCCATTTGAAGTCTTATGGTGTGAATCCATCAGATTTTAGAATCTCTCACTGCATGTATAAGTTTTACCTCTTTCTGAGGTGTTCAATCTGCCACCTCTAAATACTCTGGCGATTGTCTCTTCTCTGTGTTTTATTTTTCCTTACTTGGGAATATATATATTCATATATATATTTTCCATATATTATATATCCTTTATTTATATATTGTATACTTTACCCTTCAGCATTTTCAGGGTTTTCACCACTCCCAGGGAGAGGAAAGAACAGATTATATTTGTTTTAATTTTCTGCATTTAGGAAAGTAAAAGTATTTTTTTCTAGTCCTATGGGATGTTCTTTTCCAGTTTTGTACCAGCCTGGGCTTTAGTTATATAAAAATTCATGCAACTTCCAGACTAAGCTTTAACTCTTCTTATATTTTTATTTTATCTATTCAATTTTCTCTTTATTTATTTTCTTTTTTTAAAAGGATATAATTGATCATGGATAAAATTTTTATTATGAGTATATTTTAAGTCATTTATTTTCTTCAAACAACAACATTATGGCACAGAATTTGCATGAGGATCTTAAACTCTTCTAGAAGTATACTGGTATAAATCTTAAAAAGTAAACTAGAAAGATCATAGTCTCTATTCCATAGTATTACCTGTATATGGAACATATATTTATTAAATAATCTAATTTTTGACTCACAGTTTTCTAGGTGTATGTGTGTGTGTGTCTATATGACAACATGAAATTGTGAAACGTGTTCTTTGTTCATTACTATATTTGAGAGGTAGAGGGAGAAAAGAAGGAATGGAAATATTGATTCTAATTAATAATAATAATAATAATATAATAATAATATTCTGTATCTGTGTGTGTATTTATAGAAATATGGGAGTGGTCAATAGCCTGTTAATAGTAGTTATAGCTGAGTAGTGAGATTTCATGTGGTATTTGCTTTCTTCCTTAAGTTCTTTTTATTGCTTATAATTTTCTAAAATTTGGATTATTACATGTGGTATTTGCTTTCTTCCTTAAGTTCTTTTTATTGCTTATAATGTTATAAAATTTGGATTATTACACATCATAACTAAAAGAGAGAAATTCTACAGAGACAAAAGCAGGTTCATGACCATGTTCTTTCTTGGTTTTCTATAGGGCACATATAATCTACATATTATCCATGTTTGTGTCTGACTGATTTCTAAAAAGCTGAGATTTAAACTTTAGAATAGAATTACATTCATATTTAGTATATCAGGAGTTATCTTTTCTCTAAATGTAGAATGTTGATTATGTCCATGTTTTCTACTAATTCACACCACTTACTCTCAGATTCACAAAATTGTGAGCCATTAGTATATTTAAGTGAGGTATACACAGTTCCAAGAATCACAGGGTTGAGACTCAACTGCTGGCTAAATTTGATCTCTGATATAAACCCACACACAGAATGCTAAGTTTTCATTGATAACTATAACTAATCTCATTTTCCTATTTTTGGATAATATTAACAAAATAATAGTGAAAGTAAAAGGCAAAGAGAATACTCATTTCAATACAAAGAAGTGATACAAGACAGAAGGCAAGAATTTGAAAGTAGTATATATATTTATATTTATATATACATATACTACACTTCTAGTGAATGTGATATTTGTTTATGGGTGAAGAAACTAGGGACTAGTTAGTTAAATAATTTGTTCACCCAAGTTCTCATATAGCTAGTAGCTACAAAAATTCATAGTTCTAAAGGGATATAATATTCAAAAGAGAGCTTCTGATCTCTTAAGACAGCAAAGTGCTGGCAAATTATAACAAATATCATTCAATAAATGAGGAAATCTACATAGGACCATTTCTTTATTTTTATATGAATGTTGTTTGCTATAATTAAAACAATCTGAACATACCAGGAGAGTAGTCGGCTATACTATTTGAAGTCAGACATACTTGCATCTGAGTCTTGGTTTCAGTTGAGAATACTATCTAATCCATTCTAATCCATCAATCCATTCCCAATCCAAATGGTAGGAAAATTAAGTTTCCTACCACTTGATATTAGTATAATATCTGTAGTATATGATTATGAAAGTTAATTATCCACCTGAAGAGTGCTCATTTTTCAGTTTATTTTATAAATTCCAATGATTCATAATGAAGGTTAAACTCATTTTTCTCTTGAGATGAAACAGATTAAAATAATTATCCTTACAATGCCTAAAATACTGTTTATTTCTTCTGCATTCAGAAAAAATTCCAAAAGATATAATAGCAGATCTTTCCCTAACTATAGGATTAACATTCAATTATCTCATGCATTCAAAACCATTCTTTCAATATTTACCCACATTTTAAAAATGCAGGCAATGTCTCTAGCAATAGGGATATAGTGTGAATACCTTTCTCCCTGAAGAACTTATATACTTAGTTGGGGCAAGGAGTAGTTGACACTAGCACATATGATAAAGTCCATATTCCCAAAGGCAATAGCACGTGAGCAATTGGAATCTCTGATAAACAAAATGTCTAATAGCCACTTAAAGAAGATGGAAAGATAGATAAGAGCAGGTAAAGCCATTACCATCAAGGCCATCATACCTGTTCTGGTTCTGTTTATCTTGAGAGTTCGTGGAAAAATTTCAGTATGCAGAAGTGTTCTTTAGTACTAAACCTCTTCTGCCTACTGAGTGCTCCTGATACACTGCTCATTAGTATACTTTGCATCAAACTCATTAAGCTGCCTTAAAGAACATAATCTTAGCTTCCAACCTCAAAGCCTGTAGTGGCTTGATGACTTCATTTGTGTAATAATATCTCTCTCCTTACTGAGTTATTCACAAGTAAATTTTCAACCTAAGGTCTAGAATACCAAAGCTGCTGTAAATTGGTAGTAGCAGCATAAATCTTACATAATCTTGCAGAAATCATTAATACACTATACCTATTCTTTCTCTACATGTTCAGCCTTCTCATTTTCAATAGTCTAAATTAATGTTTGCTTCAGTTCTACCTCCACTGTTGACACACTGGTTGATCTTATTCTTTGGATTGTTGGTCAAGTTTCATGGCCTGTGATTTAACTTGTCTCTTCTGTTAATACTTGTAGTGATTATTTAGTGTTTTATCTTGTAAATATTGTCTTATGGATTATTGCTAGTGGCATGCTGTTCTCTTTTCTTCTTTTTTAAAAATGATTTTATTCATTTATTTTGAGAAAGAGAGAGACAGTGCAAGTGGAGGAATGGGCAGAGAGAGAGAGAGAATTTCAAGCAGACTCCACACTGAGCATGGAGCCTGACTGAGGCTCAGTTTCATAACTCTGAGATCATGAACTGAGCTGAAATCAAGAGTTGGACTCTCAATGGACTGAGTCACCCAGCGGCCCCAGGCATGATGTTTTCTGAACTCAAGTTATTAACTAGTTTGCCAGAGAAAGTTTATTGTAGAATTTATGCAATCAAAGAACTCTGTTTTTTCTTCTATATCAAGGAGGAGTGATAGATATCCCATGGTCTACCAGAAGTGTATACTCCATAAATGTTGGGTAGGGAAATTTTAGGTGGAGAAGTGACAAAATTATTTATTCTTGACTTGTCCTCTGTTTAATTTCTGATTCTTGGTTCAAGAGCAAGAAGGCATTAATCCTAGTCAGACACCAACCATATTGTCCCATATAATATAGTCTACTACTCTCTTGAAGTGATACCAATAGTGATTTAAAATACTTTCAGTACTATCACAGATCAACTATTTTAATGGTTATATAATTATTGCAAAACTAATTAATGTTTGATTCCCATGATTTAAAACAATTCTTTTTTTTTTTAAATATTTTTTTTTAATTTTTATTTATTTATGATAGTCACACAGAATGAGAGAGAGAGAGAGGCAGAGACACAGGCAGAAGGAGAAGTAGGCTCCATGTACCGGGAGCCCGACGTGGGATTCGATCCCGGGTCTCCAGGATCGCGCCCTGGGCCAAAGACAGGCGCTAAACCGCTGCGCCACCCAGGGATCCCAGATTCCCATGATTTAAAGGATACTATGGTTTTCTATAAGACAGAATTTAAAAGTCAGCTAATTTAAATAAAATATTAAATAATAATGAAAACTATAATATAATAATTTTGAAGATACTGCTCAAACAATTGGCATTGAAAAACTCAGTTGTCACCATTTTCTATGTTCTTCCACCAAATAAATAGACCACTGCAGGGTGCCTGGGTGGTTAAGTTAAACATCCAACTCTTGACTTTGGCTCAGGTCATAATCTCAGAGCCATGAGATAGAGCCCCATGTTGGGCTTCATGCTCAGCAGGGAGTCTGCTGGAGATTCTCTCCCTCTGCCCCTCCCCTTTTTTCTCTCTCTTTCCCTCTCAAATAAATAAATAAATAAATAAATCTTTTTTTTTTTTTAAGGAGACCCCTACTGTCTATCTCCCTTGATTTGCATGACTTCTAGAGTAGGTAAAGTGCCTATACACACCCCCTTAGGGCTCTACTTCCCTCTCTGAAACCTTATCCAGATTATTATTGGTTTGATGACCTTCTTTATCTTTAGATTTAATGCAGGTGTATAATGTAATGTATATTATACTCCACTAGTTCCTGGCCTAATAATCTAGTCGTGGCATCCTTTAATATCTGTTAAATGAATGAATAGGAGAATGATTCATACTTCATAAGGTTTCAGTCATGGAATAGGTAAGGTGTGTAAAAAATAGAATTAGGTAATATATAATCAGCATTGATCTTTTTAAAGTTATTATTCTGAGTCTAACAATTCTTATGGATACTTTGTTACATGTAATGCAAAAAAATACTGTTAGGGAAATTTCTGGGTTTCTGCTGCTACTTTCTTTTGTTAGCTACATATGAGATATTCATATTGGCAGATTTCAGTTATAAAAATATGTCCCTCGATCTGTGTTTTGAAATATGGACTACAGAAAACAGGACTAACTTTCAAACTAGAGTGAGATGGAACAAATTTTCTTTGGGATATGTCAGGATAATCTACTGAAGAGTAAGATGCATGGTTAGAGTGAGGTGAAAGATGAATACAGAAAAGCAGAGGAATAATATGATATAGGAATCCAGTGATTCCTATCCAGCTGATAGGACTGGCCAACAATCATTTAGAAAAAGGTATATCTGATCCTGAATATAACGTTTCTTTCATTTCTATAATGTAAAGCAATCACACAGATGTAATACTTTATTTTGATGAGGCTTATTAAATACAGATATTAAAGAAAAGTATTGATCTACCAAAACAGAGCAGTGGCAGCAAAATTGGTATTGTTGAAAGATTCATAAATAGAATTAATTTAAGCAAAGCTGGAACTTAGACTGCAGAATTAGCTGAGATAATTGTCCCCAGGCTTAGAAGTAGCAGATACCAGAAGAGTAAAATGTGTTCCAAAGCCATGAAGTCATAATTACAGTAATTCTTATATAATCATTAAGTGGTAGATAACCCCAGTTGCACTACTAGGTATTTATGCAAAGAATACAAAAATACTAATTCAAAAGGATACGTGCACTCACATGTCTATAGCAGCATTATCTACAATAGCCAAATATGGGTACAGCCCAGGCTTATATCAACTAATAAATGCATAAAGATGTGGTATGTACAATGGGATATTACTCAGCCATGAAAAAGAATGAAATTTTGGTATTTGCAATGACATGGATGGAGCTAGAGATCATTATGCTAAGTGAAATAAGTCATTCAGAGAAAGACAAATGTCATATAATTTCACTCATATATGGAATTTAAGAAACATAAAAAATGAGAATAGGGAAAAGAGGAAGAGAGAGTGAGAGAGAGAGAGAAACAGAGAGAGAGAGAGAAAAAAAAACAAGAAATAGATTCTCAACTATGGAAAACAAACTTACCATTACCAGAAGGAAATGGGGATGGGGATGGGAGGAAACAGGTGATTGGAATTAAAGAGTGTACATGCTGTGATGAGCACTGAGTGCTGTATGGAAGTGCTGAATCACTTTATTGTATACCTGAAACTAATTACACTGTATGTTAACTAACTAGAATTCAAATTGAAACTTTTAAAAAATGATAGATAATCCAGGTGATAATTGTACATGAATTCAGTAACTTAGTTTTATATTTATCTTTATTTTTATGACATGGAGGTACAATCAAAGCTTTTTGTTAGCCTTCAAGTTCAGTTTATTAGATAAAGGAAAGAGACAAGAAGAAATCAAGATTCCATTTTTATGCAATTGGATATTCTGATATAAATTTGACCAAAAAAAATTTGACCAATGCCTACCATTAGGTCTCTTTTATAGTATGTATATAGTGAATAATCTAGTAGGTGAGTGAACAATTAAAAATAAATGTTAAGATATATTATAACACTACATGGAATAAAATTATTTGCTTATTTTTCAAGAGAGTGTTTTAGAGTTTACTCGTGATTTTGTTTTTTTCCCTTCATATATGGAAGTGATACTGGAGACTTAGTAAAGATTAGAAAATCAGCCTAGAAAAGCAAACGCAAGTTAATTATTTATTTACCATGAGGAACAATGTGAATTGAGTAGATGTCTTGTGTGCTCCCAATGCAGGTAAAAGCATAGATGTATTTGAGGCAGGTTTTATGCGGAGTAGGTGAAGGAGTGAGAGCACTGACACTTCTAATTATTACATGTGTTTTTACCCATACAGACTTTTCAGTTACCTATATTAGTCAAAATACATTGAACACTAGCTTGAATTAAAGACAACGTAAACAAATGGTAATTTATAACTTGGATTCAGCTCACAAAATATACATGTTAAGTTTTTATATTCAGATATTTTAAGGAGACTATTCTATAAATGATGCCTCATGAGTTGAGATAATCCCTTACACTTGCTTGAGTCTCAACCCTATTCTCAAAAAATTACATAGTGAGGAAGAATTTCAACTAAGCCACAGTCCTGTGGAAATCATTAAGCACAGAGAAACTTTGATATCATGTTTAAAAATACATATTTGTTGAACTTTAATAGGGTTGAGATTTTTAACTTTGTTTCTTTTTTATTTTTTTATTTTATTTTTTATATCTGTTTCAACTTTAATTTGCTTCATATTTACATTATTTATTTAGGGTATGATATCACAGTCTGCTTGCTATATTATAGATCCATATCCTTTTTTCTTTGTATGAATCAAAATTATCACCTTTCCTCTTCTCACTTATTTTACAAATGAAACTGCATGACTAATATGTAGCATTTTTGGAGAGTAAAAATGAAGACACATAGTAGGAATATGCTCACCTAACAAGCCTTAATTCTAAAGTCTCCATTAGCTCAATCAGAAAGTGATTGTTCAGTAAAAAAAAAAAAAAAAAAAAAGAAGAAGAAGGCTTAGGGATTATTCCCATGGCTGTAGTTTCACTGACTTACAAGAAAAAATATTTTTTTCTCAGAATCCTATAATATTCAAACTTTTTCAATCACTCCTTTATGGTTAACATTATTCTCTCACATTGAAAAACAAAGATAAGACAAATAAAAAGAGAAGGTGGAGGTACAAGAAGGAGAGAAAGGAAGATATGAAAGAAAAAATGTAGGGAAGGATGTCTCTGTCTGTTAAGAACATATAATAAAAGGTAACACTGCTAAAAGTGTCAAGATTTGTGGTAATTTATAAAGTCAATCAACAACATATAGAACATTCTTGGAATTAGAATTGATGTGTGAAATAAGATAGATATAGTAACTCAGGAAAATAAAATCCAACTAGTAGACTGAGGTTATAATTTTTGACATATTAAAATACATATTATTTGTAAAACTATTTTCAGTGTTGGTGTCTGAATTCAGCCATTGCAAGACAATAGAAAGATCAGAGTATGAAAAAACAGAATAGGCTGAGTGTTGCTCTCCCTGCTAGCGTGCAGTCTACTACTTAAGGCTACTTTCCTCTACCTAAGCCACATTTTCTCTGAAACTGCTCCCTACAGCTACAACTCTGTACTAGAGTATACTGCCTCAACTGCATAGGCCCTCCAGGGATGGGCAAGGTTCACCATTTCTAACCTCAGAGTTCCACAACATTAACATCCTTGTTATTTGTCTTAACACTGCCCACACCCTCTTAGTGCTTGTTAGAATCTCCTCAACTAACACATCTAAAAGTGGCATCTTTTCTCATTGAGACTCATTTATTAGGTGGCAAATCCATTTAACCTCAGGGGTGTGTGTGTGTGTGTGTGTGTGTGTGTGTGTGTGTGTTGGAGATAGAATTGACATATTGTGTAAATTTAAGGTGTAGACATTTTGATTTGATGCACTTTTTGTTGCAATATGATTATGACCATAGTGTTGGCTAACATCTCTATCACATCATATAATTATCATTTTTTGTAGTGAGAATATTTATGATCTAGTCTCAGCATCTTTGAATTATAGAATATAGTATTGTTGGCTGTGTTGTTTATCAAATCTCTTGAATTTATTCATTTTCTAACTGCAAATTTATATCCTTTAGACAACATCTCAATTCCCTAATCCCTATTCTACTACCATTGTACTCTCTTTTTGTGAGTTTTTTTGTTTTGTCTTGTGTTTTAGATTCCATATATAATGTCATGCAGTATTTATCTTTCTTTCTTTAAGGGCACTATCATAGTGCCCTTAAGATCCATCCAAGGTCTTAAATGGAAGGATTTCCTTCTTTCTCATGGCTGATAATATTCTGTTGTATATGTAAACCATATCTTTTTATCCACTGATGGACTTTAAGGTTGTTTCCATGTTTTGGCTGCAATAAACTAGGGCTGCAGATATACTTTTAATATCTTCTTTTCATTTCATTTGGACGTATACCCAGAAGAAGGATAGAAGGATTGCTGGGTTATTTGTTGATTTTTTTTTTTTTTTTTTTTTTAGGAAACATCATGCTTTTCCACAGTGGCTGACCCAATTTACATTATTATCAGTAGTGCACAAGGATTTACTTTTCTTGGTAATCTTGCCAGCACTTGTTATCTCTTGTCTTTTTGATGATAACCACAATAACAGGGATGAGGTAATAGCTCCTTGTGGTTTGGATTTACATTTTCCTAATAATTAATGAGGTTAAACATCTTTTTACATACCTGTTGGCCATTTGTATGCTGTCTTTGGGGGGGGGAATGTATATTCATTTTCTCTGCCCATTTTTAAATCACATTTCTTTTGTTATTAAATTGTGTGAGTTCTTTACATTTTAGATATTAACTCTTTATGTGATATGTGGTTTGCAAATATTTCCTCCCATTCCACAGACTGCTTTTTCATTTTGTAGGTAATTTGTTTTAGTATGCAGGGGCTTTATATTTGTGTGTGCTTTTGTATTTGTATTTTTGGTGGCAAATAATAATAGTAATAACCAATGTGAAGGAAATTTTTCCCTATTTTTTCTGGGAGTTTATTTCTATTACTATTATTTTAAAGATTTTTATTTATTCATGAGAGACATGGAGAGAGAGAGGCAGAGACACGTGCAGAGGGAGAAGCAGGCTTCATGCAGGGAGCCCAATGCAGGACTCAATCCTGGGACTCCAGGATCATGCACTGAGCCAAAGGCAGACACTCAACCACTGAGCCACCAGGTGTCTTTATAGGAGTTTATTAGTAGTACTTAAGTTTAAATTTTTTATCCAGTTTTGAATTGATTTTTGTGAGTGGTGATTGGTCAGTTTAAATTTTTTCCATGTGTTATCCAGTTTTCTCAATACCCTTTATTGAACAGACCATCTTTTCCCTGTTGAATATCCTTGATTCTCTTGTGAAATATGGAATGTATATGTGTAGGTTTTTTCTGCACTCCCTATCATGATCTATTGGACTATATGGTTATTTTTATGCTAATAACAATTATATTTTGATTACTGGTTACAATAAAATTGTAATACAGTTTGAAATCAGGAATGGGATATCTCCACCTTTGTTCTTTTTTCTAAGAGTTGCATTGAGGTCTTTGTAGTTTCCTACAAATTAGGAATTTTTTTTTCTATTTCTATGAAAAACAATTGGAATTTTGAGAGGGATTGAATTAAGTTTATAAAATGGCTTTGGGTAGTATGGACAGTTTAATAATATTAATTCTTCTGAGCCATAAATTAGCATTATTTCTATTTTTTTCTTCAATTTCTTTCATCAAGTCTTGTAGTTTCATTGTACAGATTTTTTACTTCCTTCATTAACTTTATTCCTAAGTATTTTATTTTTAAAGCTAAAGTAATTAAATTGCTTAATTTATTATTTTTTGGATATTTTATTGTTAGTGCACAGAAGTGAAACATATTTCTGCATGTTGGTTTTACCTCCTACAACTTTACTGAACTCATTGATTAGTTTCAACAGTTTTTTTTTCCTTTGATTGAGTCTTTAGGAATTCCCACATATAAGGTTGTATTATGTGCAAGTAAAGATAGTTTCACTTTTTCCTTTCTATTTTTCATGTCTTTTATTTATCTTGCTTGATTGCTCTAGCTAGAATTTCCAGTACTTTTGAATATAAGTAGTGATAGTGGCCACTGTACTCATATTCATTGTCAGAGAGAATTGTTAGTCTGATTCACGTCCATATTTTTCACACTAGTCCAAGCTACAGTAAATATTCATCTGAATTACACAGTTCTCTATTTTTTTTTCTCTTCAATTATTGTTCCCTAGTACTTACCTTGTAAGATTAGTTAAAATTGGGACACCTGGGTGGCTCAACAGTTGACCGTTTGCCTTCAGCCCAGAGTATGATCCTGGGGTCCCAGGATGGAGTCCCGCATCAGGCTCCCTGCATGGAGCCTGCTTCTACCTCTGCCTGTGTCTCTGTATCTCTCTCTCTGAGTGTCTCTCATGAATAAGTAAATAAAATCTTTAAAATAAATAAAAATTTAAAAACTAAATGAAAGGAACCTCTATAAATACATTTGTTGAAGATCAAATATTATCAGTAAAGTCTTTTTTAATGTATTCATTATAAAAGCTATTTTGATGATATTAGGACTGAAAGAAATGATGACTTTGTGTCTATTTAATTTTGTGCCAATAACTAAGAAAAAATTAAAGCAATTAAAGAGTAATGAAGACTTTGTAAAACAGCTATGGATGCAAATCATGAAAAGGAATAATTGGGAAATTTAACATACACAAATCAGCAGGTACAGATGTTAAGATCTTAGGAAATTAGAGAATGTGTAAGCATCTTGAGCCACTTAATAGTATTCTGAAATAAATTTGAAAATTTAGAAATAAGCATAATGTTGACAATTTACAAAACTAGACCCAGTTTCATTTTTTAGTAGGAAAAAAAGGTCTGTGTGATGGGGAATTAATAGATAAGGAAATAATGGAATAGAACAATGGCATCAGGTATAAAAGCAGAATAGATTAAACAGAGTAAATACCATCCCATCCATTTTCTTGGTGTTTATATTGTAATGCATTTACTATGAACATTACAATTATCATTCTAGATGTTGAAAGAACTTCCACATTAAAAACTGTACCTTTAAAAATAGATGTAGAAATGAAACATAAACAGGAAATAATAATTCCTGTAAATGAAGTCAATTTAGGAAGCTTTTGAGAAGTTGCTGATGTGATAATATAAAATTTGCCCTTACTTGTAACCTGTTAAAGTAAACTGGAAAAGTAAAAAGCCTGTTTCAAATTTCAGATAATACTAATTTAAGAAGTAAGAACACTGACCTGAACAAAAATCTGATGTAAGTATCTCTAAAAATATAATCACAGGAAAAAATGAAATTCAGATTGGGAAAGTGCAAGTTAATAAAGCAAGTGAAAGACAAATCTAAACGACCACAAAACAAAGGGTAATAAACTCAACAAGACACTCTTCAAAGAAATCTAAGTAAGGTATGGTCAGATGAGTTAGATATTGTGTAAGAGAAAAAAAGAAAAAAAAGACAAAGGAGGACAACTTGATTTTAAATCCATTTGGAGACCAATATCTGTATGAAATCTTTCATTTTTGTAATTTCTAAGATTATTTTAAAAATCTGTTAAACAAATATTTACTATTGTCCATAAAATCACAATAAATAAAAAATACTGTCTTCCCATGAAAATAGGCAAATTATCAAATTTAGAACATAAAATGAGAGAGTCTGAAAGTGTTTGTAGGAGGTGGCATGGCAAAGAGGAAAAGAAATGTGAAAAATCTGGCCCAGTCTCATTGTGGTAAAAGCTGCATCAAAACCAGTCCATTTTCTTCCAAACTCCAGGCATCAGAGATTTGTTTCCTAAATTATAATTATGATAATAATCAGTACATGAGAGAGTTGATTATAAAGGAATGAGCAGTCTATCAAGTCATGAAAAAAAACATAAGAGATTAATGTCCCACTATAATTTAAAACATATAATTTAAAATACATTATTTTTATATTCTTCTCAAGCAAATAACTATATCCCCTGCAAGTAATGATTTCTTTGAATAGCTTATATTGCAACCTAGGAAAAAGTAATTTTCTTTATAATCCATCATGTCTTTATATGGAGAGCATATATGTAATTCATTATATACTATGTATACTAATTATATACACAGAATATGTATATGCATATATATGTGTCCGTATATGTGTGTGTTGTGTGTGTATATATGTGTGTGTGTGTGTGTGTGTGTGCGTGTGTGTGATATATATATATATATAGAGAGAGAGGGAGAGAGAAAGAGAGAGAGTCCTTTTAAAGGCATAATACATGACTCTTCATTATATAAACATACTCCAAACATGAAATAGTATTAATAGTCTTACTTCTTAGCACAAAACAACTAATTTTAATTTTCTTTCAATATGACTGAGCTAGATATATTTTGAGTGAGACAAAAAGAGTGAAATCACTAATCTTTTTATGATTATTAAAGATGTGAAAGCAATCTGTATGAGGGAGAGGGTGTTTGCCGAATATACCCGGATAAGGTCCAGTTTGGGTAATTGCATTCCACCTGCCAAATTTCTCCCTGTAGTTTACAGTCTGCAGAGCTGTTAAGCAGCTGCTACATGTTATCCTATTGATGGTTGCAATTTTGTGATGAAGAAAATGGACCTTCTTTCTTTATTTGAAGCTTTCATGAAAATCAATAGTACTGTAAATTATCTTGGCAAAATGTCTTATGCACATCAGATAATCATTTTGTACAGAACCTGCATCTTCTAACCCATTTAACAATAAAGTTTAAAATATTATGATAATTTTCCTAAATGACTTTTATTATACAATAAAAATGTTTCCTTGAATACAAAGAATAGAGGGAATTAAGTTGTTTTGAGGATATGGATGAAGATTAAGTGAAAACTATGGCTAGATTCACAGTATGATGAAGGTAAATATTCATCCTCAAGTCATGTAGAGTTAGAATTGTAAATCTTGTCTACTATTTAGATTTTGGTTTCCATCAATTTGAAATAAATTCATTCAATGCTTGTTTAAAACCATTTCAGCTTATATATTAACTTGCTCTTTCCAACGTGAATTTCATTTTTTTCCTCTCCTTATATTTTTTATCTTTAGACTACATTATACTGTTGTCTTTGTGAATGTTCTCAACTATTTTCCAATTAAAATTTCTACTTCCTATTTATCTCTCTCCCTTCTTTTCTTATCATGGAAATTATTCAGATAAAAAATTTCAAACTCAGGATTTCTCAACTTTATTTTTGAGGATGTATGTGTATTATGAAAAGTATTTTGCAGAAAACAAGAGCTTCAAGTTGTTTTGAGAAGGTCAATTACATGAATTAAATAAACACATACACTTAATCTTTTACTTACTGAATTCGTGCATCTTTATATTTTAATTTGAGCATCACTTCCTTAGGGAAGTATTCTGATTCACCACCACATAGTTTATTTATTTTGTTATTTTTTACTTAGAAATGTTTTGCCTTAGGGGTACCTGAGTGACTCAGTCAGTTAAGCATCTGCCTCTTGATTTTGGCTCAGGTCACTGTCTCCGGGTCCTGAGATGGAACTCTGTGTCATCTTCCATGCTCAGCACAGAGTCTGCTTCATATTTTTTCTTCCTCTCCTTCTGCCCCTCGCCCCACTTCTGCTCTTTCTCTAAATAAAATCTTCTAAAAAAATAGAAATCCTTTTTCTTTGCTTACATTAATGTATTTTCCTTGATTTTTATAATTATACATATGTTTAAATGATCATTTTCTGTCTTTTCCACTAGAGCTTAGCTTCATAAAATGAGTCATCTTGTGTAAATACTTTATAATATTTTTGAGTTAATAAGTAATCTTTGGGAAACACTGCTATAATTCTGTTACTTGACCTTAGAGCTTAGATTTTCTCTTTTTCTTAAATGTTGCATACATATTTAATATTTAGCACTTAATGATTAGTAAGCACAATATTAATTTATTTCACATATATTATTTATTTTTCAAAGCAGTCAAATGAATAATATATCCATATTATCATTTGATAAGCCAGGAACAAAGATTCAGATATGATAAAACTTTTCTACCTGGAAAGTAAAAGGTGAATTGAAGCTGGCATTTGTCTGACTCTAAAATGCATGTTCTTAGTGATTTTCTTAAACATCTGCTATATTTTAATCTAAATCTCTCTAGACTTTATATATAAATACAAGTTTCATAGGTTATGGAATTTGGAAATAATTATATCAAATAAGCAACATCTGTAATAGGATGCTAAATATGCTAGGTTGAAGTTCTAGGATTTTCTTTTTCTTCTTCTTTTTTTTTAAATCCTGCCGAGTTCCATTCCAATTAATGTGCATCTTTTGAAATTTCAAAAGCTGAGGAGCTGGAACCAATTTTTTAGTCTTAGGCAGGAACTACCAAAACACATTTCTCAGTACAATATTTCAGAGGTATATATTGATAGAGTGAAAGAAAGTATCTTAAATCAACCTGATATAATCCACAGGAGAACATGGCATATTATTAACCATAGTAATTATTGATTTCTCAGTACACACTAGGTCTGGGGTTTCACCTAGGTTAGATTTGTATAATTATTTTAAAAACTCATGCATATATATTTAATGATTTTTGTATTCCAGGAAAATGACAGATCTTGAGGATATAGATCTTATGGATTTAGATAGCCACCAGGAACTCACATGGTGGTTCAATTGTTCTCAACTCCAGGCTATTCCCCTGACAAATTAAAGCAGGATCTAGGAATAGGAACCAAACATCATTAGAGTACTGCAATGTGCAGTGAAAGTAGAAAACTGCTGCTCTAATGAAGTGACCACAACTATGACTCATCATTAGAATAACATGGTGAGAATGAGGGGAGGGCTGGATTTAAGATTCTTCAATCATAAATTTAATCCTATCTTCAGTCTCTTAATTAGTGCTCCTTGAAACCGTTTATCTTAATTGAATCCTGTCTGTAATGTGAAGACACAGGTCCTTCTGAAATCCTAATTTAAGGAAAATCCATTTATATTTCTACAGTTAATTTCTCTCACAAGCAAGGAGGCAGAGTCAGAAGTTTCTTATATTTCCATTCCTGTTCTATTTTCCTGAAATTACTTATAAAGCTTTATATATAAAGTCGTTCTGGACTTTCATTTGCTATGCACCTTCTACCTCATTCCATTTTGTGCATAAAAACAAGTGGTTGTATTTCCTCAGCATGTTTTTTTTTTAATTTCCATGTATAGGTGGACAATTTTTAGTTTTCCTTTATAGACATGACTCATGCATCATTGTGGAAGATGGCATGCTCCTGTGCACAACTCATTTAGCATAGAAGCTGACATCCTTGACTTCCTCAATTTCTATCATCTTCCAACTTCTTTCCACTTACATCCTTCAAACATATTTAATTCTTGTCATTGTATAGAAATGATTACTTTGGGGATCCCCGGGTGGCTCAGCGGTTTGGTGCCTGCCTTTGGCCCAGGGCGCGATCCTGGAGTCCCGGGATCAAGTCCCACGTCGGGCTCCCGGCATGGAGCCTGCTCCTCCTCCTGTGTCTCTGCCTCTCTCTCTCTCTCTCTATCATAAATAAAAATAAATAAATCTTTAAAAAAAAGAAATGATTACTTTTATACTACCATTTTGAATAAAAAGATATTGATCCAGAAAACAGATGATTAGTTTCTTGCTACCACTAAACTAACTGAAAACAGGATTTACTTGTTCTCCAATTTATCATCATATACTGGATTCCTACAGCATTTAATATTTTCCAACTTATTCTAGAATCTATAGTCTATCAGCAGGACTTTCTTGTTTCATTCTTGGATTTTAAGCACTTCCTTTTCAGTTTATCATTTCTTCTAGCTTCTGTATCAGATCTCCTTCAAAAAAATTGTCACAAGCAACTCAGCATTCATGAAATAAAAATATCAAGTAGCCAAAGATAAAAACTTTCTTGGTTGGCATGATTAGGGAAAAGCCTAAGAATATTTATCACTATGATTGCTTCACTCTCACAAATACAACCTTATTGTGTCACCAAAACATAATATTTCATTGCTTTTAGTCATTGTTTTTTCTGCATCCACACTTAAATATTAATTAATAACAGTAACTAATATAGATAGATGATATAGATAATAGATAAGAAATAGATGATAGATTAGATAGATAGTTATAGACAGATACATAGACATATAAATGTTGAATGAAAGTATAGATGGATGACAGGATGGGTGGAATATAAGCCTGCAAAATCATTTTTATTTTATCCTCTAAGGAAGGGAGTTGTACTGATGGGAAACTGACCCAATCTTATCAACAAACAAGTTACAAGAGAAAAAAGAGAGGACAAAGATTAAAAAGATTTAAGACATGTTTAAACAATTTGAATCATAAATTTACATTTTCAAAATTTCTAGCATTTATCTGATAAGAAAATATGAGCACTGCTTATATATTATATGACATAGTTATTATATTTTTGCTAATGATATGGCTATCATTTAAGAAGAAACTATCTTTAGAGATAAGTGCTGAGATGTTTACATATGAAATAATATGAAGTGTTAGATCTGGGGCAGGAAGAGTAGACAAGGATATAATGGAAAAAGGAATAATATGGGGGCAGGAAGAGTGGTTAGGGATATAATGGAAAAAGAATGGCTAAATTTGATTACTAAATCTTTGTGATGTGAAAGTGGATGTGATGTGGATATGGAAGTTCATTAACCTATTCTCTCCTTTTTGTAAGATTAACATTTTCCGTAATAAAATGTTAGAAAGTACTAATTTCTAAAGCAAATGTTTAAGTAATCTTTCACAAAACCTTTGATGCACATTCAAATGGATTGATAGTATTAGTAATATGTCCTTTAGTAAACATATGAGTGATTATTATATATTAACTCATGCTATCAAATATTCCAATATTTAAAAAATCGTATAACCCAAAGAATACAAAAATACTAATTCAAAGGGATACATGCATGCTGATGTTTGTAACAGCATTATCTACAATAACTAAATTATGAAAACACCCTAAGTGCCCATCACCTGAAGAATGGGTAAAGAAGATGTAGTGGAATATTAGCCATAAAAAAGAGTCTTATGCATTTGCAATGCCATGGTAGGAGCTAGAGAGTATTATGCTAAGTGGAATAAGTCAGTCAGAGAAAGACAAATAACATATGTGGTATTTAAGAAACAGAACAATGAGAATAGGGAAAAAGAGAGAGAGAGACAAACCAAGAAACAGACTCTTAACTATAAAGAACAAACTGACGGTTACCAGAGGCGAGATGGGTGGGGAAATCGGTGAAATAGGTCATGGATATTAAGGAGTGCACCTGTGATGAGTGCCAAGTGTTGGATGTAAGCATTGAATCACAAAATTGTACACTTGAAACTGATTTTACACTGTATGTTAACTGATTAGATTTAAACATAAACTTAAATAAACCATAGAATGAGATCTTTATCAAAAGCGAATTTTCTTTTTCCTGTATCTGTGACACATTAGCATTGGCTTTCAAACCAAAGGCACAGACATAGACATGTTTCAGACCAATCAGGAGCCAATGACAAATATGCCCATGGAAAGTGCAAAACTGAGACCACTGTACTACTATAAATTGAGATTGAGAAGAGAACTTTGTTGGTTAAAATTCTTTTTGAAGTACTACTGCTTTTGTGCATTAAAGTTTATGACAACATTATGTAGAATGAAAATCTGAAAATAAATTAACTTCAATGTGATTCTGGAAGACATGGCTGTATAGAGTCAGGCTATATACCCAGCACATAAAATAAATTGGGACAGGATGAATAAGAATCATCAAATAGAGTGAGAAATTGAATACAATTTGTCTTTCTCACTCCCCCTCTCTTCCTCTATCCCTTCCTCCCTTCCTCTCTTTGCCTCTCTCTTTCTCTCTTTTAATTGATATAAAAAACTAATTGTACTTCTCAGTAACATATTGTATTGCTTGAGCAGAAAAAAAGTGCCAGCAATGAGGCAAACAAGAATAATTATAACGTGTCCTTATTAGCATATATTTGCTGTTCTTAGAAAGATTTAGTGAATTAATGTTGGAAAGGGAATTTATGGGAACACAATAAATTAAGGCTTATTTATATTAAAACTATGTTCATAGAATAATGGGTCGAAATTCAAAAGAAGGAAAAATTATCAAGTTATCTTGCTTACAAAAAGGTAACCATTTAGAAAGATTTATTTTTTTTCAATTGTCAACTCCTATCCAAAATTTCCTTAGAGGTATGTATACATGCAAACAACATGAGCCACGCATGCCTTTTTGCTTGAAATTAATAGAAAATAGGTGAAAATTGGATCCAAGAAGTCATTTACAAGTGATTTTAGCATGCATAACCATGCCTGTAGAATAAATTTATTATCCAAAGTTAACAAATATTTAAGAAAATAGTCAATACTGTTCAAAATATTAAGGTTAACAAAACAGCATTAAAAACATTAAATCACACTCAAAGACTTTAAAGCTGACCAAACAAATGAGTAAATACAATGTTTTGATTGTTATAAATGTGGGGAACCAAACATTCCAACTAGTAGAAAATGTGAAAATATATGCAATACTATATCGAATTTCTATTATTGTCGCAAAAACATGCAAAATTTATTCACGTTATTAAAAATTTATGAACAAATTTAAGTGTGCAGGACAGTATTATTAAAATAAGCATAAGGCACAGCAGGTCTTTAGAACATACTCATTTGCATAACTGAAATGCTGTACCTGTTGAAAAAAAAAAAAAAAGCAAAAAACTCCGTATTTCTCCTTTTCCCCAGACCCTAGCAACCACCATTCAAATTTATGATTCTATGAGTTTGAGTATTTTAGATAAATCATATAAGTGGAATCATGCATTATCTCTCCAATAACTGGTTTATTTCGCTTAGTAAAACATCCTCCATTGTCATCTATTCTATTATGTATGACCCAATTTCATTCTCTTTTATAGCTAAATAATATTCCATCGTCTGTACGTATTGCATATTCTTTATCCATTCATCTGTTGATGAGCATTTAGGTTGTTTCTATGTCTTGGATATTGTAAATCTTGCTGCAATGAACATGGGAATACAAATGTTGCTTTAATATGCTGAATTCAATTCTTTCAATACTCAGAAATGGAATTGCCACATCATATGATAGCACTATTTTTCGTTTTTTGAGGAGGCTTTTTTAGTTTCCCTTAGTGGCTGTTACATTCCTATTGAAAGTGTCCAGTGTTTAATTTCTCCAATTTTCCACAGTACCTATCTTCTGTTTTATTTATAATGGCCATCCTAATAGATGTAAAGTGATATCTTATTGCAGTTTTGATTTGCATTTCCCTAATGATTAGTAATGCTAAGGACATTTTCACATGCCTATTGGCCACTGTATGTCTTCTTTGGAGAAATATCTATTCAAGTCATTTGCCTATTCTTTATTCAAAGTATTATTTGTAGGGCAGCCTGGGTGGCTCAGTGGTTCAGCGCCGCCTTCAGTCCAGGGCCTGATCCTGGAGACTCGGGATTGAGTCCCATGTCAGGCTCCCTGCATGGAGCCTGCTTCTCCCTCTGCCTGTGTCTCTGCCTCTCTCTGTCTCTCCCTGTGTGTCTCTCATGAGTAAATAAATAAAATATATTTTTTTAAAAAGGTATTATTTTGTTGTTGTTATTGAGTGATCAAAGTTAATTTTATATTTTGTAATTAACCTTTTATCAGACATGCTTTGTAAATATTTCTCCCATTCTGTAAGTCATTTTCTCATTCTGCTATTTTCTTTGCTCTACAGAAACTTTTTAGTTTCATGTAGTCCACTTGTCTATGTTTGTTTGTGTATCCTGTAGTTTTGTTGTCATAGCCAAGAATAATTTCCAAAAGCTTTCCCCCTGTGTTTTCTTCTAGGAGTTTTATAGTTTCAGGCATTATGCTGAAATCTTTTCCGTTTTGAGTTGATTTTTATTTGTTGTTAAAAAAGGGTTTAGTTTCATTCTTTTGCATATAAATATCCAGCTTTCAAAAAATCATTTGTTGAAGCGACTTCCCCTTTTTTTTAGATTTTATTTATTCATGAGAGACACGCAGAGAGAGGCAGAGACATAGGCATAGGGAGAAGCAGATTCTTTGTGGGGAGCCCAATGTGGGACTCAATTGCATGACTCCAGGATCGTGACCTGAGCCAAAGGCAGATGCTCAACCACTGAACTACCCAGGCACCCTCTTTTTTATTTTCAATAAAGATATTACTTATTTATTCCTGAGAAACAGAGAGAGAAGGAGGCACAGACAGAGTAAGAAGCAGACTTTCCAAGGACAGAGTAAGAAGCAGACTTTCCAAGCCCAATGTAGGACTTGATCCCAAGACCCTGAGCTGAAGACCCTGCAGACCTGGGCTGAAGGCAGAAGCTTAACTGACTGAACCACTAAGGCACCCAGGACTTTTCTTTCCCCATTGTGTCTTCTTGGCCGACTTGTCAAAGATCACTTGACCGTATATTACTATTATTATGTTGCTTTGGTCTATATGTCTATCTTTATGCCATTACCCTACTGTTTTGATTGCTGTAGACTTGAAAGCCTGAAATCAGGAAGTGTGATGCTTAGAGTTTTGTTGTTTCCTAAAATCAATTTGGCTATTTGGGACATTTGTGATTTTATATGGATTCTAATATTGTTTTTTATGTTTATGCGAAAATATCATTGGTATTTTGATTAGGAGAATATTAAATATATAGATCATATGTAGATCATTTAAGTAGTATGGATACTTAAAAAATATTGAGTTTGGAATGCCTGGGTAGCTCAGTGTTTGAGCACCTGCCTTCAGTCCAGGGTGTGATTCTGGAGTTTCAGGATAGAGTCCCACATCAGGGCCACATCCCTCCTGCCTGTCTCTGCCTCCTTCTCTGTGTATTTCATGAATAAGTAAATAAAATCTTTAAAAAAAATTAAGTCTTCAAAACCTAGAACATGTGATATCTTTCCATTTGTTTGTTCTCCCTTAATTTCTTTCATCTCTGTCTTTTATTTTTTAATTTCATTTATTTATCCATGAGAGACACAGAGAGAGAGGCAGGGACATAGGCAGAGGGAGAAGCAGGCTCCATGTAGGGAGCCCGATGTGGACTCCATCCTGGAGCTCCAGGATCACACCCTTGGTTAAAGGCAGACGCTCAACTGCTGAGCCACCCAGGCGTCCCATATTTCATCTATGTTCTGATGAAACAAAAGAGCATGCAACTCTTTCACTCCTTTGGCTAAATTTATTCCTAAAAATATATTTGTTTGTTTTTAGATGCTATTGTAAATGAGACTGTTTAAGTTTTCTTTTCTTCTTTTGGAATAATTTTGTTTTAGTGTTTAAAAACACCACTGATTTTTGTATATTGAATTTGTATCCAGAAAGTTTTTTATATTTGTTGATTACTTCTAATCTTTTTAATGGAATCTTTGGGGTTTTTTGGATACAAGATCATGCCATCTGCAAATAAATTTACTTATTCTTTCCAATTTAGATGTCTTTTATTTATTTTTGTTTTCTGCCTAATTGCTCTGGCTAAAACTTCTAGTAATATATAGAATTAGAATGGCAACAGTGGTCATCCTCGTCTCATTTCTAATCCTTAAATAAAAGGTTTCAGTTTTTCACTATTGAGTATGTTGGATGTGGCCTTGTTAAATATGGCCTCTGTTCTGGTGAGGTATATTTCTTCTGTTTGGTTTTGGTATAAGGTAACTCTGGCTACTTAAAGTGAATTTGGAAATGTTTTTCTCTCTTTAATTTTTAGAAAAGTTTGAGAAATTTTGGCATTCACAATGAACATGTTTGCAGAATTCACAAGTGAAGCCATCTGGTCCTGGGCCTTTTATTATTGGGAGATTTTTAATTACTTATAAAAGTTCTTCACTCATTATTGGTCTGTTTAGATTTACTCTTTCTTCATGATTCACTCTTAAAAGATTTATTTATTTATTTTTGAGAGTCAAGGGAGGGGCAGAAGGGGGGAGAGAGTTTTAAGGAGACTCTACATTGTATATGGAGCCCAATATAAGGCTCATCATGGGGCTTGATGTGGGGCTCAATATCACAACTCTGAGATCATGACCTGAGCCAAAATTGAGTCAAACACAACTTACTGTGCCACCTAGGCACCCGCTCTTCATGATTCATTCTTGAGAGATTTTATATTTCTAGAAATTTAAGAATTTCTTCTAAGCTTTTCAATTTCTTGTAGTCTTTTCATTTTTTTCTGGCATTAGTTATAATGGCTTCTCTTTTATTTATGTTTTTATATATTTGAATATTATTTAAAAAAATTTAGGTCGCTTTAATTTTGTCAATTTTACTTTTTTTTTTTTAATGAACTCTTGGGGTGCCTGCGTCATTCAGTCAATTGAACATCTGCTTTCAACGTAGGTCATGATCCCAGCCAGAGTCCTGGGATCTATCCTTGCATTGGACTTTCTGCACAGCAGGAGCCTGCTTCTTCCTCTCCCCTTGCCCCTCCCCCTGCTTGTGTTTCCTCGGTCTCTCTCTCTCTCTCTCTCTCTCTCTGTCAAATAAATAAATAAAATCTTAAAACATAAATAAATAAAATATAAAAATCAACTCTTTGTTGTATTGATTTTTTTCTATTATTTATTCTAGATTTCATTTATTTCTGCTCTAATCTTTTTTTTAAATTTAAGATTTTATTTATTTATTTATGAGAGACACAGAGAGAGAGAGAGAGAGAGAGAGGCAGAGACACAGGCAGAGGGAGAAGCAGGCTCCATGCAGGGAGCCTGATGTGGGACTCAATCCGAGGTCTCCAGGATCACAACCTGGGCTGAAGACAGCACTAAACCGCTGAGTCACCCGGGGTGCCCTCTGCTGTAATCTATATTATTTCTTCCCTTCTGCTAGCTTTGGGCTCAGTTTATTTTTGTTTATTCTAATCTCTTAAAGGGTAAAGTTAGATTGTTTTATTTTATTTATAATATTGTGAGCTAGAAACTTAGGAAAGACTCTTTTGGGCAATTTTCTCTAACTGAGTTGGCATTTGCCGCAGCAATTACACACTGGAGTTCATACTTGTATGTCTTGTTCCCTGATGATGACAATTTGAATACTGATCTCGATTCTACTGCTCATCCTGTCTATGAGGTATCAGGATATCCTTGAGGTATTCATTTGGTTTTTGCAGTAAGTTAGATTTATCACGTAGCAGCTCAGTCCTTTAAGAAACAAGGTAGAACCTGTCATCTTCTTAAAGGCTGAGACTGGAATTGGCATGGTGTTGCACCACTGCATTGTATTGGTCAAAGTAGCCTTAGACCACCCTAGATTCAAGGGGAGAAAAAAAGAATCACACCTCTCAATGGAAGAAATGTCAAAGAATTGTCAGCCTTATTTAATCCACATAGGAAGGAAAAGGAATGAAAAATTTCCTTGAGCAATAGATTTGAAATGCAGGATTTTGAAAAAGACAAATATTTCCACATAATCCAGTGTTAACAGCTTTCCTTTACAGTAGATTCTATGATATGCCAACTAGAGGCCTTCTTTAAAACTGAAGGACACACTGGTGCTTCAGGGAATGCTGCCTTCTAGCACACAGCTTAGTTCTTGCTCAGGCATTGCTCCGATGGGAAACTTACATACTCAAATTTCAAACTCTCTGTGGGGCAGATCACATCCACGGACTTTTCATTTTTAGATAAAAAGGCTCTTCAACTCAACTTGGAATGCTGCTGAGTTGTGATTTTAACACCAGAGTTCCCCATGAAACTACTCTGCAGCTCAAATTCTTCTCACTGATGTTTTTGAGAGTACCATACAAAAATAACTCCTCACACAAAACTACATCAGAGTAATTGATCTATGACATATGTATTTTTAAAGATTTTATTTATTTATTCATGAGAGATAGAGGCACAGGCAGAGGGAGAAGCAGGCTCCATGCAGGGAGCCCGACGTTTGGACTGGATCCTGGGTCTCCGGGATCAGGCCCTGGGCTGAAGGTGGCGCTAAACCGCTGAGCCACCCGGGCTGCCCCTATGACATATTTTTATATGTGACAGATGGCTATGCAATAATCTATAAATCATAAAACATAAATCTTCATTTTTGGTATTTTTGACACAAAACATACTGTATATATACATTGCACTTTTGATGTCCTAATAAAATGAATTACAAGAGCTTTATTTCAAATATGACACATGCAGTTACTTGTTATTATTTTTATAGTATTTTCATAAGAAGCAGATGTTAACCTAAATTCATAGCTTGGGACTGAATGCCAGTTCATTCTGAATGTTTTCAGGGTGATTTTTTTTCAGGGTGATTTTTAAAATAAGTTCTGCAACCAGAAATTTCCTTTTTCAGAGTTCAAACACATTAAAATGTCATTATTTAAAATATTCTACTGATTCACTGTCTGTTTTAAAGGAATTGGGCTTATCTAAAAACAAATACCCCACAGACAAGCAGCTTAAAGTACGAAAAAGAAAAACACAATCAGAACTTCAGGGGGGCTGCAAATCACATTGATTTTAAGATTAAAAATATGAGATTGAATGAGTCAAAAGAAGTGCCAATTTCATGCCAAACTCAACCAGAACAAAGTCATTTTGCTCAGCTCACAAAATAGTTATAATTTTTCCTTAGCTTTTTTTCACCTGCTTCAGTTATTCCCAGTCCTTGGGAGAAAAAAAAAAGAAAAAAAAAATAAAAGCGCTGACAGACTGTGAGGCCACGAATATTGACACTAAGTATTTTGTGCCCAGGGCAAAATGATTAGGATCATCATATTTGAAGTTTTCAATACAAATCCTTCCACCCAGTGACTCTATTTATATAACTGACCTCATTTTCCAAAGGAAACAAGTAGAACCACTTAATCTTTTCCTTCATCTGCCCCATTTCTTCAACCTGTACTTCCACCTCCTTTATTTCCTTTATTTTGCTCCTTATAGATTGGTTCCCCCCACCTTCCCCCTTGTTAAGGCCCCTGATTGTTATTTACACTTTTTTTTTCAGCTATGACTGTCTCTTTAAACTTCACATGCTCCTTAATATGTTAAAAAATAAAAATAATTAAATCAGTATTTTCAGTCCTACCTCTCTTCTGAAATCCAATCCAATGTTTTAAGAAGTATCTTGATTTCTACCAAATGTTTCACAATGATCTCCAATCAACATGCCCAAAACTTGCCTTCAACTCTCCTACCACAATGCCATAAATCATTTGCCCATTATTATTACTGTAGCTATTTTAATAATATTATCATTCTTATACTTTTATCCACATTTGAAGTCTTACATTTTCTTTGGAAAATTACTTTCTTTCAATTCTCATATCACTTTAGATTAAACTTTATTATCAAGCCTACCTACTCTCCCTGGTTTAGTTCATGATTTTCTTTGTGATAAACTATTTCATTTATTCAATCATGTTAATTGAGCTGAAATAATTTTTCAGGATATAGTCTCAGAATTGAGAAAGCAGTTATTACAAAGATAGGTATAGTGCTTGAAATCAAGTACCTTATCTTATCCATGAAGAGAAAAAGTATGATAATATGGCAAGTTTAGGGTGCTGGGGACCTAAAGAAGAGATAACTTTTCTCACTGACCTTAGCCTCTTATTCTTTAATTTACACACGATATCCATATAGTGAGTATGCCATCTATCTTTTTAAATGGTATACAATAGGTACCAATAAATAAGAAAAAGAATAAAAGTATAGAACATGACAATTATATGACATTTTAACGATGTGAAAGGTAGCCTGTGTGTTATACATTTTAGATTATATTAGGCATATATATATTTTTTAAATCATGGTTAAATTTCAGTAGCTCATAGAAAAAATATCAATTTAAACAAATATTTAAAGTGCACCTTTTCTTAAACTTAAAATGTCTAGTCTTCAACTATGTATAATTATCCCAATTAATCAGACACCATATTATGAGATATGCTGTTGTTTTGAAATAGTTTTATGGATATTGTACTTTTCATGAATTCATATCCTTTCATTTGATCTTTGCTTATAATTCCTAAAGAGAGCCATATCTGATTTATATTTTTATGTCTTAGAGAGGTAGTTGAGTATTCTGTACTTAATATAATTTTAGACACAGATTTGTTGTTCTTTCTCAGACATTTGGTTACAACATATCATTCTTCCAATCTGAAATCCCAACTCCTTTAAATAGTTCTAAGTGGATGCCTTCCAAAACCTATGCCAAAGTAAATGTATTATTGTTTATCATTTCTAAAATAATTATCAAAACCCTTCAGAAGTTGGATTATTATTTATTAAAGGAACTGCAAACTTTGAACTTTTATAGGCTGGTGTAATTAGAAGTCACTTCTTTAGAATCATAATTTACATGCATCAAATGATGACTAGCTTGAAGGATGGATTTCAAGTCTCTTAGTTTATCTTGACCAATGTTTTTGGTGAACATGGTTCTGCTTCTCATACCTGCTGTTAAAAAGCTTTTGTGAAAATACACACTGCTGCTGATTTCCCGCAAGGGTGTGCCCAGCAGGTCATGTGGGGGTCATACAGGAGGTGGCGGGAGCAGCACAAAATGGAGTTAGTTCTGCTCTGCTTGTCCAGGGATAGGGGATTTTTGTTAAATTTCCTGGATCCCACATTATATATTATAATATATATATTATATATTATATCTTCTTAATTCTTAAGATAATTATATCTTAATTCTTCTTAAGATATTAATTAATTATATCTTAATTATCTTCTTAAGATAATTATATCTTAATTCTTAAGATATAATTCTAAGAAGAATTATATCTTCTTAATTCTCAACCTATTCATCTATCAGTGGACAATTGGGCTACTTCCATAGCTTGGCTATCGCCAATAACACTGCAATAAACATAGAGGTGCATGTATCTCTTTGAATTAGTGTATTTTGAGGATAAATACCCACTAGTGTGAATATAGGATCACAGAGTAGTTCTATTTTTAACTTTTTGATGAACTTCTAAACTTTTTCCAGAATGGCTGCACTAGTTAGCATTCTCACCAACACTGCACGAGGGTTCCTTTTTCTCCACTTCTCCTTAATACCTGCTGTTTCTTGTGCTGTTCATGTTAGCCATTGTGACAGGTGTGAAGTGACATCACATTGTAGTTTGGATTTGCATTTTGCTGCTGACGAGTGATTTTGAGGGTAATTTTGTGTGTCGTTTGGCCATCTGAATGTCTTTTTTGGAATAAAACCTGTTCATGTCTTCTGCACATTTTTAATTGGATTATTCATTTTAGGAAAATGGACTACTTTAAGTTCTTTTTATATTTTAAATAATAACTCCTCACTGATACGTTATTTGCAAATATCTTCTCCCATTCAGTAGGTTGTCTTTTAGCTTTGTAGATCATTTCCTTCACTGTGCAGAAACTTTTATTTTGGTGTATTCTCAATAGTTTATTATTGCTTTCATTTCTCTTGCCTTAGAAGACATATCTAGAAAAATATTGCTACAGCCAATGTCAGAGACATTACTGTCTGTGTTCTCTTCTGGAATTCTTAGGACTTTAGATCTCACATTTGCATGTTTAACACATTTTGAGTTTATTTCTGTGTTTGGTGTAAGAGTGGTCCAGTTTTATTCTTTTGCATGAAGCTGTCCAGTTTTCCCAACAGTTCACTAAAGAGACTGTCATTTTTTCACTAGATATTCTTTCTTGCTTTGTCAAAGATTAATTGACCATATAATTGTGGGTGTATTTCCGGATTTTCTATTCTGTTCTATTGATCTATGTGTTCATTTTTGTGTCAGTATTATACTATCTTGATTACAACAGCTTGGTAATATTGCTTGAAATCTGGAATCGTGATACATCCAGCTTTGCTTTCCTTGTTCAAGGTTGCTTTGGCTATTTGGGGTCTTTTGCAGTTTCATACAAATTTTAGCAACATTTGTTCCAGTTCTCTGAAAAATGATGTTGGTATTTTGATAGGGATTGCATTAGGTATGTAGATTGCTTTCAGTAGTATGGACCATTTTAACAATATCTGATCTTCTAAACCATGAGTATGGAATGTCTTTCCATTTTTTTTTGTGTGTGTGTGTGTGTTGTCTTCAATTTCTTTATCACCATTTTATAGTTTTCAGAGTACAGGTCTTTGACCTCTTTCATTAGGCTTATTCCTAGGTATCTTATTGTGGGTGCAATTGTAAATGTTATTGTTTTGTTAATTTCTCTTACTGCTTCATTATTATTATATTATTATTATATGCAACAGATTTCTGCAAACTGATTTTGTATTCTGGGACTTAATTCATTTCTCAGTTCTAGTAGTTTTTTTGTGGATTATTTAGGGTTTTATATATATAGTATCATGTTACCTGCAAGTTGTAAAAGTTTTACTTCTTATTAACTTGGATGCTTTTTGTTTCTTCTTGTCTAATTGCTATGACTAGGACTTCTAGTACTATGTTGGATAAAAGTGGTGAGAGTGGACATCCCTGTCTTGTTCCTGACATAGGGTTCTCAGATTTCCCCATTGAGTATGAGGCTAGCTGTGGGTTTTATCATATATGGCCTTTATTATGGTGAGGTATGTTTCCTCTAAACCTATTTTGTTGAGGGTTTTTTTCATGAATGGGTTCTGTACTTTATCAGATACTTTTTCTTCATCTACTGAAATAATCATGTTTTTATTCTTTCTCTTATAGGTTGATTGTGAATATTGAGCCACCTTGCAAGTCAGGAATAAATCTCACTGTATGATGGTGAATGATTTTTTAAATGTATCATTGGATTCAGTTTGCTAGTATTTGGTTGAGAATTTTTATATATATGTTAATCAGAGATATTGGCTTATAATTCTCTCTCTCTCTCTCTCTGGTGTCTTTTATCTGGTTTTGTATCAGAATGATATTGACTTCATGAATGATTTTGGAAGGTCTCATTTCTCTCCTTTTTTTTTTTTTTTTTTTTTTTTTTTGGAGAGGGGGCGACAGTTTGGGAAAATAGGTATTAACCCTTTAAATGGGTAGGATTTACCTGTGAAGCTCTCTAGTCTTTAGCTTTCATTTTTTGGGGGAGTTTTTTTGATTACTGATTCAATTTCCTTGTTGGTATTGGTCTGTTCAAATTTTCTATTTCTTCCCGCTTCGGTTTTGGTAATTTATAAGTTTCTAGGAATAAATCCATTCTTTTAGGTTGTCTAATTTGTTGGCATATAGTTTTATAATTTTTCATAATATTATCTTACAGTTGTCTATATTTCTATGGTGTCAGTTATTTCCCCTCTTTTATTGATGATTTTCCTTATTTGAGTCCTTTCTCTCTCTCTCTTTCTCTCTGTTTTTCTCTTTAGGAGTCTTGTTAGAATTTTGTTGATCTTTTCAAAAATCTAACTCCCAGTTTCATTGATATGTTTGTTCTTTTTTTTTTCTTGGTTAATATATCATCTACTCCTGTTCTGTAATAAAAAGAAAAGAAGAAAAGATGCCTGGTATAACTTTGATCTTTTTGAATTTGTCGAGGCTTGTTCTGTGCCTCAGAGGTGATCTATTCTGGAGAATATTTCATGCATACTTGAAAAAAATATGCATTCTGCTGTGTTCAAATGAAATGTTGTCACTATATCTGTTAAAATCATCTGGTCCAGTGTCCGTCAAAGCCACTCTTCCCTTGTTGATTTTCTGTTTAGATAATCTGTCCACTGAAGTGGGTGGTTTAAATTCCCTACTGGATCCCTGGATGGCTCAGCAGTTTAGTGCCTGCCTTAGGCCCAGGGCATGGTCCTGAAGTCCTGATATCAAGTTCCACATCAGGGTCCCTGCGTGGAGCCTGCTTCTCCCTCTGCCTGTGTCTCTGCCTCTCTTTCTCTCTGTGTCTTTCATGAATAAATAAATAAAATCTCAATAAATAAATAAATAAATAAATAAATAAATAAATAAAAGTCTCCTACTATTATTGTATTACTATTGACAGTTCCTTTGTGTTTGTCATCAACTGTTCTATGTATATGGGTGTTCCCATATTGGTTGCATAAATATTTACAATTGTTATGTGTTCTTGTTGGCTTGTCCTCTTTATTACTATATACTGGCCTTCCTTTCACTTTTTATAGATTGTATTTTATTTTATTTTTTAAATAAATTTATTTTTATTGGTGTTCAATTTACCAACATACAGAATAACACCCAGTGCTCATCCTGTCAAGTGTCCCCCTCAGTGCCCATCACCCACTCACCCCCACCCCCCGCCTTCCTCCCCTTCCACCACCCCTAGTTCATTTCCCAGAGTTAGGAGTCTTTATGTTCTGTCTCCCTTTCTGGTATTTCCCACACATTTCTTCTCCCTTCCCTTATATTCCCTTTCACTATTATTTATATTCCCCAAATGAATGAGAACATACACTGTTTGTCCTTCTCCGATTGACTTACTTCACTCAGCATAATACCCTCCAGTTCCATCCACGTTGAAGCAAATGGTGGGTATTTGTCGTGTCTAAAGGCTGAGGAATATTCCATTGTATACATAGACCACATCTTCTTTATCCATTCATCTTTCGATGGACACCGAGGCTCCTTCCACAGTTTGGCTATTGTGGACATGGCTGCTAGAAACATCGGGGTGCAGGTGTCCTGGCATTTTATTGCATCTGTATCTTTGGGGTAAATCCCCAGTAGTGCAATTGCTGGGTCGTAGGGCAGATCTATTTTTGACTCTTTGAGGAACCTCCACACAGTTTTCCAGAGTGGCTGCACCAGTTCATATTCCCACCAACAGTGCAGGAGGGTTCCCCTTTCTCCACATCTTCTCCAACATTTGCAGTTTCCTGCCTTGTTAATGTTCCCCATTCTCACTGGTGTGAGGTGGGATCTTATTGTGGTTTTGATTTGTATTTCCCTGATGGCAAGTGATGCGGAGCATTTTCTCATGTGCGTGTTGGCCATGTCTATGTCTTCCTCTGTGAGATTTCGGTTCATGTCTTTTGCCCATTTCATGATTGGATTGTTTGTTTCTTTGTTGTTGAGTTTAATAAGGTCTTTATAGATCTTGGAAACTAGCCCTTTATCTGATACATATAGACTGTATTTTAAAGTCTGTTTTGTCTGATAGAAGTAGTGCCACTCCAGCTTTCCTTTGATATTCATTTTCATGATGCATGTTTCTTTATATCCTCACTTTCAGTTTGCAGATGTCTTTCAGTCTGAAATGAGTCTCTTATACACAGCAATAGTTGCATTTTTTTAATTCACTCTGTCACCCTATGTCTTTTGATAGAAGCCTAATCCATTTACATTCAAAGAAATTATTGATAAATATGTATACATTATCATTCTGTTACTTGTTTCATGGTTGTTTTTGCAGAGTTTTTTTTGGGGGGGTTCTTCTTTCTCTTTATCTCTATCATGGTTTACAGGTTTTCTTGAGTAATATACTTGGATTTCTTACTCTTTTTTTTATTTATTCTTTTTTTTTTTTTTTTTGCAAACCTGTTAGTGGTTTTGATATGTGGTTACCATTCAGTTTGTATACAACATCTTCTGCATATACCAGTCTATATTAAGTTGATGTTTTTCTAATTTTGACCTCATTCTTCATTTTTCTCCCACTTTTCAGATATTTGGTATCATATTTTACATTTTTCATTTTGTGCCTCCTGAGGAATTTTTACAGATATACTATTTTTTTTTCCGTCCTATTTTTCTTATTCTTACCTATGGTTTTATTTTTTACTCGCATAGTTTCCCTTAATATTTTGTAGGACTGGTTTAGTGGTCATAAATTCTTTTAGCATGTGTTCATCTGGGGAACTATCTCCCCTATTCTGAATGATAGACTTGCTGTATACAGTATTTTGGCTAAGATTTTACCCTTCTAACACTTTGAGTATATCATGCCAGTCTCTTCTGACCTGCAAAGTTTCTGCTGAAAAACCAGTTATTATTATCAGTTATTATTATTATTATTATTAAGCAGTTAATGTCTTATGGTGCATTCTTTGTATATCTTTTTTTCTGTTGCAACTTTTAAAATTCTTTATAACTATTTTCCCATTTTTATTACTATATGTATTGAAGTGGACTTCCTTAAGTTGAATTTGTTGGGGAAGTCTCTGTGCCTCCTGAATCTGGGTGTTTGTTTTCCTCTTATTTGGGAAGTTTTCAGCTTTTTTTTGGGGGGGGGGGGTTCGGTTTTTTTTGTTTGTTTTTTTTCAAATACATTTTCTGTCCCCGCCACACACACACTCTTTACTCTCTTCTCCTCCTGGATTCCCGTATAATTAAAGTGTCATTACACTTGATGCTGTTGCTGAGTTCTCTCAGTCTATTCTAATTATGTAGTATTTGTCTCTCTCCTGTTCAGCTTGACTGGTTTCCACTATTCTATCCTCCAAGTCACTTATAGATTCCTCTACTTCCTGTGGACTAGTATTATTCCATCTATTATATTTTTTATTTTGTTTATTGAGTTCTTCATTTTTGATATGTTACATTTTCATCTCTTTGTCAAGGGTCTCATTGAGGACCTCCATCATTTTCTGGAGTCCAGCAAGTATCTTTAGAATCATTAGTTTAAATTCTCTGTTAGGCATATTATTCATTTCTCTTTTGTTTAGATCTCCTGCTGTGATTTTGTTCTGTTCTTTCATTTGGGACATATTCTGTCTCCTCATTTGTCTCTGTGCCTGTTTCTCTGTATTCAAAAAGTCAGCAAAGTCTTCTGCTCTTCAAAATAGTGTTTTGTTGTTGTTGTTGTTGTTCATGTTTTTGTTTTGTTTTTATGAAGAGGTCCTATAGTGCAGTGTTCCCTTTTTTCCAGAACCTGTTACTTTCAGGGGAGTCATCTAAGTGTGTTGCTTATGTACTGCTATTGTGTCTGAGTTGATTTTTTTCTTTCAATCCACAGGTCTGACACTGAGTCTTTGCCTGTTGTTGGCTCTGCTTGCCCTCTGTGGCGTCAGTGAAACCAAGGTATGCATGTTTTTAGGGGGTGTGAGTGCAGGAGAGCTTGGGGGTGGGTGGTGGTGTTCACAAAGTTTGAGCTGAGCAGGTGGTCCTGGGCAGGATTCCTAGAGGCTTGGTGGCTATAGGGAGCATGGCACAAGGAGGGAGCAGAGAAGGTCAGGGGCACAGAAATTTCGGCTGAGCCCAGGGTTGAGGTCAGTAGGCTTGGAATGGTTAAGTCCTGAGGAGAATGTGGGGCAAGACCCCCTTTTAGCTGATTTGGTAGCAATTGTTCCTGCAGTGCTGCCTCCCCTAGCTGGCCCTGTGTTTATGACTAGGGGTGGAGGTGGAGGAGGAAAATGGTGCCTACCAGCTCCTTTGTTCCTGGAAATCTCCCTCAACATAAACACATCTTCCTCCTGTCTGCCCCAGGCTTAGTGCAAATTGTCTCTTCTGTGTTCCCTCTCTGTGGGCTGCTGTCTCTTTAAAGGCATGGACCCACCCACCATTTACCGTCCTGGCTTACCCAGTGCTGAGTCAGCTGACTTAAAGTTTTAGGCTCCGTGTCCTGCTGGTTATACAAACTTGGGAAATTCAGTCCCCCTGGTTTTCAAAGCCCGACATTATGGAGAGTCATCTTTCTGTGTAGGTTCCCTGGTGCAAGGGACTGTTTCTTTCCCCCTCTCCATGTCTACAGTTCCCACCCTCCTGGGGGCAGCTCCTGACCACCATATCTACCCTTTCTAAATTTTCAGATATGACTTCTCTACATTTAGTTGTGGAGTTTGTTCTGCCAGTCTTTAGATCACTCTCTGATTTATTAACGGAAATATGAGTGAGATCTGTTGTAGACATGGGACAGGATGAACCTAAGGACTTCCTACTCTGCCATCTTCTCAAGTTCCCCCTGTTCAATCACTTTTTCATGGTAATGTTCTCTTCTGAAGGTCCCATACCTTCCAAAGAACTTCATACTTCATACTCCTTACCATTGGTCTATCTATACTTCTCTTTCCCAAATTTTGTCTCTGTTACCCACCAGTATTTTTTTCTTCTAGAAATTTAACCAAACAACTCATCTATTTCCCATTCTTCATGTGTCTGCGTATAGTCTGACATTGAAACACTTTTATTTTTACATAATGAAGGTAGATGTAGGTGCAGCTCCCAGAATTCTATACATTGGGAATATTGAGTCTAATCACCGATTGTGAGGCCCGTCTCTACAAGGTGGTTCTGTCCGTATAGCAAGCTACTTGCACTACAGACTTTCCCGCAGTAGATTTTTTTTTTCTCTAGGCCTTTACAAAACTGATAAATTTCCATAAAACTTGATAAACAGTTTGGATGTATCCAAACAAGTGTGGTATGTACCACCTCAGAACCTAAAGAGTTAAAGATGGCATTGTATTGAATCTTATGGTAGGGACTAAGAAAAGCAATAATTAAATATTGTTGTTGATTTTTTCCCTCTGCATACAATGAGCCTACATTCCCCATTATTCCATGACTAAAACCTAAAAATAAATAAATAAATAAGAATTGGAGTAGCAGTGATTGCCACAAAACTTTATAGAGCTTAATTTCCACCTTATGAGGCACCTGTATTTGTAAAAGACTCCAAAATACTTGCTTTTATAGCAAGATGTCATCATCTAGAAAATGATATCATCAATATAGTCAACCAGTGTGATTTATATAGAATGTGTAAGTGTTTGAACTACTTTAGTACTAGATTCTGTTTTCTTCTTTTTAGGTAGGCTCCACATCAAGTTTGAACTCATGACCTTGAGATTAAGACCTGAGCTGTGATCCAGAGTCAGAGGCTTAACTAACTGAGACACCCAGGTCCCCCTACTGCTACATTTTTACAGAAGGGAGTATGTCAAATGTGTTCCATAGACAATACTATGTATACTAGATTGAATAATAATATCTCCCTAAAATTAATGTCTACTCAGAACACCAGAATGTTACCTTATTTGGAAATAGAATCTTTATAGATATAATTAGTAAGTTAAAATGAAGTCATAACTGTATTAGGACTCCAATTCAATGACTTCTATGCTTATAAAAAAACAGAAAACAGACACATGGGAACTCCATGTGCAGATGCAATGACTACATCTACAAGCAAGGAATACAAAGAATTACAGTAACCACCAGGAACTAGGAGAAAGTAATGGAACTGCTTCTCCGTCAGAATCTTCAGAAAAAGCCAACTCTGCAGACACCTGGATTTTAGACTTCCATTCTCCAGGACTGTGAAAGAATAAGTGTCTATTGTTTTAAGCCACCCAATTTATAGTAATTTTTTAAAGCAACCCCAGAAAGCTAATACACTATGTAAATGCAAACTGCTTCTGATTATTCCAATCAATTGACTTAATAGAAAGGATATATTACCCAATTGATGGCTGTACACAAACTACAGGAATCTGTATTAATATTCTATAGTGGGTATAATACAACTGGAGAAAGTACTTCAATTGAGGCTACTATTTGTTTGAGTTTGTGATAGCACACTTTCATCTGCTGGGATATAGCTGATTTTTGTAGATACCAGACTTGTGAATGAATGGGATATGGGACCACAATTTAGCATCTTTCAGTTGTAAAGAGTGGCTATAATCTCTACCACTCTCACCAGGATATTATAATCCTCTTGTTTTTGCTATCTTTGTGCAAAGAGAGTTTCTGCATCTTGCATTTGGCTTTTTCTATGGGATCTCTTACCTCACAAATCAAGGAAGCAATGTGAGGATTCTTCAAATGAATAAGGATACATACCACCAGTATTATACATTTGGATAGCAGAGAAATCATCATCGAGTAGTTTTGTAGACCTATTAGATCTATTAGCCATTGTGAGCCATGTCTTGACAAGGGCTTCATTTATTACATGGCCCCCATTCATTACATTCCTTTGATAACGCCCTCTGGGAATCTTATTAGGGATGATGACTATGATGACAATTCACTTCCTCAGGTAACAATGTCAACCCAGATCCTGCGTCTAACAGTTTTTACAATGTTTGGGTAATCTTCTTTTGTGAGTTACAGTTGAATGGTCAAATAGCTTTAGGCCCCTTTGAGGAAGAATTGGATTAATCATTATTATATACTCTAGCTAAAATGTAATATCCTTCCATGTAGAGATAGAGCCTTTCTTTAACTCAGAGCATTTTAAGTGCTGGTATATGTTAAGCCCTATAGTTCTTGTGGTGTGTAATCCCCTAGCAAACTTAAATCTTTCACTTTCTCAGCAGGATTGTATCAACATGATTCTAGTTATTAGCCTGATGACCAAGAGGGAGTGGTATTATCCTGAGGAGTCATGTGTTTTCCTTCAAGAAAGGGAATTCTGTATGGTCTTCAAGCAATGAATGTGCTATCTTAAATAATGAAGAGTAGATTACTTCCGTAGGCTCTAAGGGTCTTGACTAATTTGGGAATTGAAGGGTTTTAAGTGCATGGACTTAAATGTGCCCATATAAATTCTGAGAATTCAAACATTTCTTGGTCAGGTTTTTGGTCTTGACATAACAAATTTTCTGGGTTTGGAAATTCAACTTTTGCTGTAGCTCCACTACCCTGATAATCAAATTTTTCTGACCTCTAGCTATAGAAGGTAAGACTCTTCTGGTTACTATAGGTCTCTATTGCTTATTAATCATTCATGACATTTTAATGTTTATTCATTGAATCAGTAACATCCATCAAGTGCCATCAGTTCCATATTCTTTACTATTACTGCTTTCATTGAACTTCCCAAATGCTTGACACGTACCTCTCTACACATTCTCTCTACTTGTAATCTCATCTCGGTGCATCAATGGAAGAATTTTTAATAATTACATCTTTACAGCATATACCAAGGGCAATTACTACTGAAATTTGACCAAAGATGGAGTCCTTCAGTAGCATATGAAGCTGTCTGCTACAAAACCTTATTTGGGGATCAGCTTCCTAAGATCATGTCCAGTAGCAGCAATATTAGATTATATTCCCCAGAAAATAGAGATTTTCTTGTAGGAATTTTCTAGATGAATGCTGTTGGGACCACTATTTGTAAAGAGCTGAAGTCAGTGGGATTAGGTATGGAAAAAAAGTTGAAGTGGAATTATAAAACTAGGAATCAATCAATTTTATGGGGACTTTGGAACTACGATCCCCTTCAGAGTTACCCTGAATATATGTAAGGGGGTAGGCTTCTGCATTTCCTCATTAGACAGTCTTTGGAGGTGGGCTGCCCCAGGAGAAGGACAAGAAGTTAGGTGAAGTAATTCCCCACAGCCTGGCACAACTGATGAACAAGGACTTGACTGTGACAAGCCAAAAAAGCAACACTCCAAGCAAATGCAGAAATCAGTAACTAGATCTTTAAATAGTGATCTGGACTCTACAGCATTCACTAGAAAGTAATTAGTTGTGACCATCTTCAAACACATGAATAGTTATGAATATTAGGAGACTGGACACATTTACTATACAACGTGGAATTCTGGGATCCCTCAGAATACTTATCAATGGAAGTACAAATGTCAAAGATGCAGAGTAGTTACAAGAAACACTTTTTAAATGGGGAAATGCAGATTCAGAGAAGAAAATTAGGAGTTATTGTTCTAATCCAGAAAATTATGAAAATCGTTTACTATAATTAGTCCATAAACTTAATGTTGTTTCTCTTGGTTTAAGAGAAAAAAATTATATCAAATTTAAATATCCCAAGAAAATAATACTTACCAATTTTTCAGAAGCAAAAATCATTTCTTGATAATTAGATCCAAAATAGTTCATAGAGATTTACATAGAGGAATGAAAAATACAGAAATATATCATTGAATCTGTTAAAATTTTATCTATATAATGTAAATTAAAATTCATAACTCAGTTGGCCAATCGTGAAGAAAATATGTCCTGCAAATACTATAAGGATCTATTTTGACTAGACCACCTTTGTTTTGTTTGTTTGTTTTTTGAGTTGTTGATAATGTTTTCCTTATATGCTATTCTTCCAAATTACTGGTAGGTAGCCAAGATTGTGGAGTTAGTTGACTGAGACCAATACATTCAAGTGTTTATATTTTATTTTCTGTGTATGACTAGTTTTAAGTTTAGTGCACCAAAATACCTGCTACCTATTGTGCCTTTAAGAATGCAGAAGATAGCAGGTGTCTCAAATACGGAATGATAGTCATTTTATTTATTATTACTTTGTTAAAGTCTATGCCGCTCGTGTTTCATTTTAGATTCCTTTTATCACTCAAATAGACTTGATAGTTACTGTGGATTTGTTATGTTAGCATGTTTGGATTGCTGCGTTATGTGGACTATTGTCTTAGTTACCTCATTAGTTATTTCTTTATTGGGGTCAGAAAGTTGGCATGTATTTATTCCATTTGATGTTTCTCAGTACTATGCATTAGTTATGAGTTTGTGTTAATTTTTATTAGTTCTCTGTTAATTTATTTTGAGGATTTATTTTTCTTATCATGTTTATTGTCTATGAATTGTTTGCCCTATTAAAATTTGATTAATTTGTACTTCTGATGATGGGCCAAATTAAACAAAATAAAATGCCAAGCTAATAAATATATAATATACATTGCTGGAAGACCAGTAAGGACTTTGCTTCAAACTACATTATTAATGGATGAAAATTAAAGTTAATTAAAGTATTGATTTGAGAATAAGAACTGTAATTTATTATTTGTGGATCTAATAAAGAGGAACATTTCTCAAGGTCACATTTCTCTTTTTTTTCTTTAAACAACAAACCAAATAACTTCTGATGATAATAGATTGCTTTAAATAATAAAGAACAATGACAGAGGCAGATTGACCAGGAAGCTAATGAAGTTTAACTCGCAAGGACCCTCCATAATTTCATGGATGCCATCTAATGGAATGAGTGTTAGCGCTGTGTTTTAAAACACATATTTTAATGAATTTTCTTAAAGCCAGTTATTTTAATTTCTGACTAGTTTCATTCTGACTTCCTCCCTCATCACACTTTCCTCAGTGTCAGCTAGTGTGAGCTACTAGAAAGCTTTGAGGATCTGACTAAAGAGAAATAAGTTGAGATTTAGGTTTAGTTAAGGGTTTTGTTTAGTAAGGTTAGGATTAATAAGTTTAGTTAAGATTTATTGGGTTATTTTATTTAGAATATAGTCACTTCTGATATAATTAAGATATTATTGGCTATTCACATGCATTTAAATGGCTTCCTGGTGTGCTTCTATCAGACTTGTGCTAACTCATAAAGATATGCAGCCAAAGATGCTATAGACCTACTCTAGAAATCACAATTAAATGAATTTTTGATTACACAATCTTACTGTTTGGCCACCTTATCAAGTATCAGCAAAATCCAAACTCAGAGGAACTCTCTGGCTCATGTGCCAAAACCTATACATTGTATCTATATTTATATCCGACCAATAGTCTAAGAAATTTTATAAAGAATAAAGTTTTCTTAATATTGAAGTTTTCTTAGAAAAATATTTATGTATGTGCTGTATACATATATATTTGTGTTTGTGTATACATGCACTTAATATTCCTATTTTTCCAAATATATAGGTGTTTTATTCCTCCTCATGCTCTATGATGTGGACAGAATAAGTGTGGAGAGATGAGAAGAGGTAATATTGTTTTATAAATTATATAATTAGGTCTAAAAGTAACTAATAAAGGTAAATAACAAGATTATGTGTAACTATCACCAAACATTAATTTTACACAGTAGGATTTAATAAAGCAAAATTCACAATCATTGTTTCATTGAATATGTTCATGTGCTGCTTTTGCTCTACAAGGTAAACCAATGCATGGGGAGATTTATCTGCAGAAATTAAAGTTTGAAACACAAAGGTCCAAGATATATATTAGTTAAGGTTATATAGATAATGCATGAAATATTTCTTATATGCCTATCTTTTAAACTTCTCTGTGGCCAGAGAATATTGTAATATATAATTCTTAAAGGACTTGCTATGATGCAATATTTGCTATGCCTGCCCTTTTGGAAAATACGAACCTTTCCCAGCATAAATCAGTTTTACTGCAGGTAATATGCTCATCCTAGTATTTCTGTTCTTGAAGATGGTCACTCTACATTGAATATATTTCATTCATGACTTCACGTTTATTTAAATACAGGTTCTTCAGATTCTAAGGCAAAATTTCACTTGCCTTTTAAAGAGTCACAAACCTAGAAGAATCTTAAAATAGTGTCTGGTCCAGAGGCCTGATTTGATACTATTCTGTATGCTGTTGCAGAAAATGCCTGAATTACAAAATAAATACCTGCATTTTATCTTTAAAGTAATAATAGCCTTTAAAATGAGATTAATCAATATCTTTTTTATATGAGTAATATATAAGAAAATATCATTTCCTCCAATTAGATAATCACTCAGATTTCCTTATTTTAAACATGTATCTCTTAAACCTTGTATTGTGGCCTTTGGTTTTATCCCTAACTCTACCTAAAACTGTTAACTCTTCAAGACTCTCACTGACTGAGGAATCAAGAGAATGCTGTTGAAAAAAAAAAGATGATGCTGTTGAGTAACTTATGATTTTTAATTAATTGCATAATCATATGTCACTTAACTTTTACTTGATCAGAGTTTTCAGTGTGAAGTAGAAAAAGGAACTTAGGGTAGCAAACAGTAAAATGAATACAGTGGTCTGAGACATTACTTGATTACCTGCAGACTAGATGGTGCCAGCTACAAACATTATCTCAGTGCTCAGAGGTTGTGCAAGAGTGTTCTGTTCCTGTTTCAATCAAGTGTACAAGTACTTTGTTCTTTCTGCAAAGGGGGGCACAGCCTACAGATACACAAAAGAAGGTTAATAAAAATCATTTGTGTGACCTAAAAACAGAAAAACATTTTGCAAAAAAAAAATTTGCTAGGCTAATCAAAAAAGCTGAGGTGCCATCAAACAGGCTTACCTGGGAAAATGGCCTGGGAAAGTTTTGGGTTTTCACGCCTAGTGGCCTGGATACTGTGGATCAAGGGACTTAAGTCAGCAAATAAAGAGTGTTAACTCAAAGCAAGTTTATACTTAAGATCAGTTGGAGTGCTATTGCGATCAAAAACTTCAACTACTGAGTGTTCATTAATTGCCCTTTTGGAGTAATTATCATGTGCTGAGAATAGAACAAACATTTTCGAAGTTTCTTCGTCCATTTGGGCTACTGTAACAAAATTCCAAAAACGGATAGCTTATAAGCAACAGATATTTATTTCTACAGTTTATGAGGCTGGAGTTCAAGATCAGGTTGCAAACATGTTTGCCTTTTGGTGAAAGTCCTCTTCTTGGCTCCTACCTTACACCTTTTTGCAGTGAACTCACATAGTGAAAAGGTCCTAGGAAGTTCTTTGAGGTCTCTTTATAGGGGCACTAATCCCATTCATGATAGCACCCCCTCATGACCTAATTGCCTTCCAAAGGCCCCAACTTTCAAATACCATCATCTTAGGGAGTTAGAATTTCAATATATGAATTTTAGAGAGATATTCAGATCACAGCAAAAACGAAATATATAGTGAACATGCTGTGTTATAGCAATCCAACATTATTAATAAGAAACAACCGCCTCTTCCATTTACTAATTTTTTCATCTCCTACATGTTTTCTATTGAATAAAATGTTTACTATTAATGAGGTAAACATTATATCAAATTGAAATAATAGTAAAAGTTTGCCTAGATTCATATGATTAAATGAATTGATAAATAAAATATAAATTAAAAAACAAAAACTGTGAGTTCTGTTTAGTGTCAGTCCAAAGATAAGTGGTCTGGGTCCGTGGTCCACTGCAAACCAGCTTTATTTTATTAGCAAGTCAGTAATTTATCTGTTTCATTATTTTTATTCATAAAAAATAAATTAATTAGTGGACTAGGTTTTGCATTGCATGTAAATACATGACAAAATAATTCATTTTCTATTAATTTATCATTTTAAAAACAGATTATTCTATCAGCTTATAATAGTGTTTTGAAGGGAGGATGAAAATTATAAAAATATTTTTAAATTCTAAAAACAATCCCTTGATCTAGGTAAATATTTGATAGTGAGTTTAAGTTCATTTATTGTAAGTAACCCTTTAGAGAACAGAGTTCTGGTTTTATCAATTTATAGTATTTTTTTCTAATACAATATAATGAGATACTTGTTTAATGGAGGATGTGAAAAAATTAGGGATAAGTCATTACTCAGCCTTATTGTAGAAAATATATTCATTTACCAGGAAATTGTTTGAGTTATGAACAATAATTAGTCTAATCCAGTGTTTTTATATAAACAAACTATACTTCACAATTATGTACAAAACATAGCATTTAAGTGAATAAAGTGACTGAATGAAGACTGATTTATGGGGCACTTGGGTGGCAGTTGGTTAAACATCCAACCCTTGAAAGCAGCTCTGATCATGATCATAGAGGCATGAGACTGAGCTCTCCATTGGGCTCTGCCCTCAGTAGGGAATCTTGCTTGAGACTCTCTTCATCTGCCCCTGTCTCCCACTAAAATAAATAAATAAATAAATAAATAAATAAATAAATAAATAAATAAACATTAAATAAAGAAATAAATAAGGACTTATTTAAAAATAAAAGTAAATTAAATTTTTATTAAAATATGTTGAAATGAAAACGAGGAAAATCTAAAGTACTGTATAATGTCCTTCCCTCCCTAGTTGCAGCTCTAGAGTTTGTGTGTACTGAGCAACCATCATCTAATTAATTAGCTAATATCTTTTTTCTTTCACACAACTAATTCTTTTATTATACAAATAAAATATGTAAATAATAACCTAGAAAGTTATAATAGAGAGTTTGAATATTTTTCTATTCCAGTTGCAAGTAAAAACCTTACCAAGTATTTCCTTACATGCTTATTGTTTGTCATTCTGTCTAGAATCTAAACTCCCTGAAAATTCATTGCTTCGTTTGCAATTATATTGGTAACAATTAGAAAAATAAATAAACATACAATTTTCTCAATCTTGCCGATCTACACCTTATACTAAGAAGTTTTAACATGCAGAGTAATGCAGCAACTTTTTTCACAGTCTTACATTCCATTTTATATAAAAAGAAATAGTATCAAATATAACAAGAAAGTCAGGGTCCAACAGTACATAGCTACATGGAACACCCATAGCTACATGCAATGCCCAAACTTGGAATTCTATTCCAAGACATATTTTCCTCCTGGGATACATTGTCTTTTTCTGGGTCAACGTAGTCAGTACCTAAACACACACACACACACACACACACACACACACACACATATATGCACACACATATACACATTCACAGAATGGTACACAGTGATATTGAAATCAGTTTTATGATAGATACAGAACAGGTTTGTTCAATATTTTATTTGCAAATTCTCAAAAAATAATATGTTGATAATAATTATGTATAACTGAAATAATTGATTTCACAGAGATTTATACTATTGATGAAAAAGTCAGTAACCATTCTTTTGGTCAAGATTTTAATATTAAAAAAAATGACATTCTAGAGACACCTGGTGGCTCAATCAGTGAAGCATCTGACTCTTGGTTTCTCCTTAGGTCATGGTCTGAGGGTCCTGAGATCAAGCCTTCATCAGGCTCAGCACTCAATGCAGAGTCTGCTTGTTCCTCTACCTCCTTCTTTGCTCCTCCACAAGTGCTCTCTCCCTCAAATAAATAAATTAAATCCTTTTTAAAAATGGCATTTTATTTTTCCTTAAATCTCTTCTTTAAAAAGAATTATTTATTTATTCGAGAGAGAGAGAGAGAGAGAGAGAGAGAGAGAGAGGCAGAGACACAGGCAGAGGGCGAAGCCGGTTCCATGCAGGGAGCCCGATGTGTGAATCTATCCCGGGTCTCCAGGATCACGCCCTGGGCTGAAGGTGGCGCTAAACCGCTGTGCCACGCGGGCTGCCCTAAATCTCTAATGAGAATATGAAATGGAGAAATTTTGTCTAATGGTTAAATAAGCACCCAAGAAATGTTAATGGGACTTCCAGAATGCCAGAGGTGGTCCAAAAGACCACTTTTCTAACAAGGAAACGAGAGCACTAGCAAAAAATGTCAACACTAACTTTACAGATCTCTTGAAAATAACCAAAGACTTGTCATAACCAGATAGGTATTTATTTGAGAAAAACTGCTAACTCTTGGTAAAATAGTGAATTTTATGACAGTTAAAATTTCCCTATTCTTTTTCACACCTTTTTTCTAATTTTTCTGTGGCCTTGATAATCAGTAGCCTCACAGATTTTCTTGGTTTTGTTTGTTTATTTTGTTTTTAACAACCAATGTCAATTGTTTAATATTGCAGCTGCCTGAGGCACAATCCCAGATGGGGTAAACAAGAGTCTGGCCAGAAAATAAAAAGAAGACCTAGGGAATGAGATGTCCTAGGCCACTTTGTAAACCTATGGGAAATTTCTGAGAATATAGAAAGGCTGTACAGATTCCAAAGACCCGAGGAGGCCCAAATCTCTTGATTCTGCTTACCTAGGGGCCTTGCATATGCAGGAAGTGGAGGCTAAATCAGATATATCAACAGCAGCAGTATTAAAAGTGTGACCTAAGCCTTACTTGTATAAGTCATTTGCAGAAATCTCTTATTAAATTAACTGACCACTAAACTAACCAAGCACAGATCTTTTTGGCCACAAATAATAGAGAATAGGCTTTACACAATTCATCCAGGAGTCATTAGACAAAGGACAAAATCCAGGATTTAATCATGAGATTTAATCTTTCTTTACCAAGAAAATTTTATCATTCCAAAGTCAGGACATAATGGAATAGTAGCTGATCACTGAGATCAATGAGAAGGTAAATGTATCTGAAAATCATAAATCTCCTGAATCTTCCTTGCTTGAAGTAGCCTGTGCCTACCTGTAAAAACAAGTAATTTCCATTTCTTGATGATAATTTGTAACTGATTTACTAAAGTTTACTTCAAATTATTATATTGACCAAGTCATAAAACTACCTCCTTTCTGACAGTGCTATTATTGCAATATATTTTACTTTTATATGTATTATAAATTTCACTATGTATTTTATTGTCTTTGTGCCACTTTAAGCAATACATTTCTATTTTTATTCATTACACTTTATTCCTTTATTTATTTCTTCTGTTCTTCATTCCTCCCTCCAGTTTCATGTTTTTGTCTGGGATGATTGATGATTGATTGATTGATTTGGTTTAAAGACCATTGTATGGCTTACGATCTCTAGCTCCTTTGAATGTAATATTTTTACTTCATTTTTATTTCGTGTCTTATTTGTTGCCAGCTCCTTGCCCTTATCTGGGTCCACCCAGGGCCAAAAGCCACTAAAAAGAAAAAGCTGGTGAATGGATGTAGAGATATACATTTATGCTAACTGGAGAAGGCAGTCTAGGTCACTAAGCCTCCCCATGCATCTCAAGTATGCTTCTGTTGTTGCCATTGGGGAATCCGGCCTGGGAGTGTCAAACACCCATTCCATCAGGGTGTCGTCTAGCCTGCAAACAACCAGATGGAGATGGAACTGTCCCTTCTTCTCACTTACAAAAGGGTCATCCCAGGCCCAAAAGCACCAAGCCCAGGTCTCCCAGGTAACTGACAGCCTCAGGCCAAGGTCACTCTGATAAATTGGCAACTGCCCTTAGCTCTGTACCTCACTTATGAGGATCCCAACAGAACAGGGGGAAGACAATCCCCCCTGCTTTGATTGGTGGGGTCCAGAAGCTGTGGAGGCTCCCACATTCTCCATCTTTATAGCAGAGGCTTGGATAACTCTGGATGTGGCAGGAGACAAAACTGAATTTCTGACAGATATGAGAGCCACTTATTCCACCCTTATAAAATACTCAGAAATTACCTTTCAGTTCTCTATTCTCCTCACTGGTATAGATGGGCACCTAAAGGGGGAGACTGTTTCACTTTCTGTTTAATTTGTTCTTTGAGTAACAATATACCCACTCTTTTCTTGTTTTACCTGATTGCCCCGCTCCATTACTTGGAAGGGACATAATGACAGAGGTACAAACTAATCCTCACCTTTATTAGACTGACCACCCCCTGACGGCATTTTTGACCTCTGAGCTCTTGGTCCCCATGTCAAAGCTTCCATTGTTCAACAGATGCCCTCTCAGGTATGGGACATTTCCATTCCAGGGCACTCTCCATCAGCAATCCCAGTAAGGCTACAGAGCTTAAAGAACCGAATTTCTTCCCCAAAAGTCCCATTACCCCTTATGTCCAGAAGATAGACAAGGTCTACAGCCACTCATACAAAATTTCTTAGTGACAGGACTTTTGCACCCCTTCAGTTTGTCTTGTAATACCCCCATCTTCCCAATATAAAAAGGCCAGTAGCTCATACAGAATGGCACAGGACCGAAGAGCTATCAATGAGCTTATATTCCTACGCACCCAATTGTTCCTAACCCTTAAGCTCTCCTAGAACAAATCTTCTTGGACACTTTTTGGTATACTGTGTTGGATCTAAAAGACACTTTCTTCTGCACCCCATGCACCTGAATTCCCAGTTCCTCTTTGCCTTTGAGTGGCAGGACCCCTCCTCCAAGGTTACCAAACAGCTAACTTGGATGTCATCCCTCAGGGCTTTGGGGAAGATTCCCTACATCCCTAGTCCTCCCCAACTTCCCCCTTAACTGCAGCCCCCACCACTGCCTCATGGCAGATAGTCTGTCCTTTATTGTCCTGCCTGCTGTTCCCTTGTGGTGTATTCAAATAAACTTCCATCTCCTGTGCTCTGCCTGGGGTGAATTCTTGCACCACTTATGCTCTGGCCTCCATTTGATCTGGATGCCCCACAACAGATATATAATTTGAGGTGCCAGATTATTTAACACTTTAGAGATGTCGTTCTACTACTAGCTTACTTACTTGAATTTAGATATCATGCTCATGTGCATATGTTTTGTTTTGTGTTATCTGAGCTCCTGAATCTGGAATTTGATGTCTTGAATATGATTTGAAAAATTTGGTCAAATTGTTGCAATCATCTAATATGTCCTATAGTCTTTCCCTCTTCTATCTCATTTCCATTGCCTAGAGAAGGATAGGTGTCCTAAAAGAAACATCTTTTCTCTTTTTGGAATGCCTGGGTGGTTCAGCAGCTAAGTGTCTGCCTTTGGCTCAGAGTGTGATCCTGGGGCCTGGGGATTGAGTCCCATATCGGGCTCCCTGCGAGGAGCCTGCTTCTCCGGCTGCCTGTGTCTCTGCCCCTCTCTCTGTGTCTCTCGTGAATAAATAAATTTTAAAAAACACAACTTCTCTCTTTTTAACTTGCATTGTTGTACACAGTCCAGTATAGATAGTGTTTATTCAGGTAAAAGGAGTATTATTTATCTACAATAATTTTTTGTTTTGTTTTGTTTTTTACTTACTTTGTGAGCCAGGAAATACTAGACATTTTACAGATGTTGTCACATTGGTCTGGACTCATTATAACTTTGTAATGTGAAGATTTATCACTCTTAATTTACAGAAAGGGAAATTGAGAATCATGAGGTTTCAAAAATATTGACATCAACACTGGGGCATTTAACCACATGTGTTGTAAAATCCCACTTGTTGCAAATATGCTTTGCAGGGGTTCACACATCTTGTCGTGTGCATCAGAGATGATTGTGCTGCTACACCCATATCATTCAAGGCTTCCTCTGGTCCTTGACTTGGCTGTCATTCCCTTATTATGGGTTATTGCCATTCCAGAATCCTCTTAAAACGTGTATGTGTACTTCAAAATGTGGCCCATTTACAAATATTTCAGGACTTCAATTGTATATGTACATATATGGGTTCACCTTTCCTACACGCACATGCACATATATGCATACACACACAGGCAAATCACGTAAATGGAATTGTGCACACAAAAGGCACACAGACACATACACACATATCTGAAAATGTATATATTTTGTAACCAAAAATAAAGAGCTGATGAATGGATGTAGAGATATACATTTATGCTAACTGGAGAAGGCAGAACAGAAATCAAGGGTATCCTCATTCTTGATGGAAATATTTGAGATGATGGACCATGCCTTACTTGAGCTAGCTCTACCTCTGGACTTTGCATATGAGACACAAAACTTCTTACTATTTAAAAGACAATGAAATAGATTTTTGTGTCAGTTAAAATAATAAGCTTTCTAAAAGACACATTGATACTCAGCTTTGTGCTTTTTAGAAAGACTAATGATAATAATAGTGTTATTTGCATGAATAAGTAATGCAGGAGATGGAATCATAGGTAGCAATAATTTCCATCTTTTTAAAATTTTAAATCAGACTTGCCTGCACTCAAAAGATGTTATATTCATTGGCTAAGGGATTAATTAATATCTAGAATCTAATTCTTGGGAAACTACACCATGTGGTTACAAATAATTATTTTTATCTTTGAAAATCTTTCAAATGTCCCCTCCTTACCTACATGCCATTCATATTTTTGTTTAGGTCCTCTTTATATCCTGCCTTAAAATTGCAATGGCTTTCTATTTTCCTATTATAAACTAATAAGTTTTTTAACTATCTCTATTATTAACTAATATTTTCTGTTAACTTTTCTAATTCTGAGAGGGTAAGAGGTATATTGATATAGGTACAGATATGAATGATATAGAAATATACATATATAGGTATAGACCTCCCATTGGTTCTATTTCTGGGAGAACTAAAACTAATACATTAGTTATTATGGCCAAAAGCCAACAGACAAGTTCCCAATGGGTGAATGTAAGTACATGCACCAACACATTCCTGATTGTGACTTGCAAGACACTTGCTCAAAGAAGATTGTACCATCTGCATTGAGTTCCAATCTGATGGGGTTCCTGTCTACTCTGAGAAATGTGTATGGAATACTTACACATTAATTTCCAGGAGTAAGTATATCTACATAGCTGCAACAATTTGGCATACACTAGGGACTCAGGGGAGGCTTTTACAAAGACTCCTAAACTAAATGTAATATAATGGATATGATTGGTCCTCAACTTTGGCCTGAACAGTGTTCCAAGGGTGCCAGTTATGTCAGTCATCTAGATACAAATCTGTGATTCAGTAGGAGCTCCCTTCACCGTGAGTACATGGAATAGTTACAACCTATACTAAAATAAGAAACTTGGTATTGCAGACTCAAAAATTCTGACTTGAAAACTAAAATTAGGGACACCTGAGTGGCTCAGTGGTTGAGCGTCTGCCTTGGGCTTAGGGTGTGATCCTGGGGTCCTCTGATTGAGTCCTGCATTGAGCTCCACAACAAGGAACCTGCTTCTCCCTCTGCCTATGTCTCTGCCCCTCTCTCTTTCTCTCTGTGTCTCTCATGAGTAAATAAATAAAATTAAAAAGAAAGAATAACACTGAAAAAATGAATATAAATATTCTATATTTGCAAGTATTCAATAGAGTAACCACCAGCTACATGTGACTACCAAGTAATTGAAAAGTGACTATTTAAGGCTGAAAAACTGATTTTTAAGTTTTATTTATTTAAAAATACACTAATTTATATTTTATATATTTAAATTAATTTAAATGTAAATGTTACTAGCCTTGTGGCTAGCAGCTAAAAGTTCTAAGTACCTAAGTGCATGGAATATATCTGTATATTGAAGTTCTATTTGATTTCTATATTAGCTGTATCTCACCATTTCACAATTATATTTTCATTTTTCCTTTCTTTTCTGATTAGTTTAGTAATCATTCGTATGTTTTATTTATAATCAATAAATAATTTAGTTATATAACATTGATTGATTATAATATCTGGTCTTTAAAATGTCATCTTATTATTTTATAACATTCATTTCAGATCATTAAATGCACCATAGGTCATTATAAGTTCAATTTTTGTTCTGAAAATAATGGAGAGCTATTAGTGGCTGATCAGCAGGTAGTCATGTAACATTTATTTACTTTTTGTATTTTTTGCTTTGAATTGTTTTGTTTTTATTGAAATTCAATTTGCCATCCCAGTGCTTATCCCATCATGTGCCCTCCTCAGAGCCCTTCACCCAGTTACCTCATTCCCCCACCCACCTCCCCACCATAACTTACTGTTTGTTTCCCAGAGTTAGGAGTCTCTCATGGTTTGCCTCCCTCTCTAATTTTCCCCATTCAGTTCCCCTCCTTTCCTATATAATCCATTTCACTACTTCTTATATTCCCCATATGAGTGAAACCATATGATGATTGTCCTTCTCTGACTGAGGTACTTCACTCAGAATGATACCCTCCAGTTCTATCCAGGTTGAAGCAAATGGTGGGTATTCGTCCTTTCTGACGGCAGAGTAATATTCCGCTGTATATAAAGATCACATCATCTTTATCCATTCTTCTGTCAAATGACATCTTGGCACCTTCCACAGTGTGGCTATTGTGGACATTGCTGCTATAAACATTGGGGGGGCAGGTCTTGGTTTTTCATTGCATCTGTATCTCTGGGGTAAATCCCCAGCAGTGCAATTGCTGGGTCGTAGGGCAGGTCTATTTTTAACTCTTTGAGGAACCTCCACGCAGTTTTCCAGAGTGGCTGCACCAGTTCACATTCCCACCAACAGTGCAAGAGGCTTCCCTTTTCTCCACATCCTCTCCAACATTTGTGGTTTCCTACCTTGTTAATGTTCCCCATTCTCACTGGTGTGAGGTGGGATCTTATTGTGGTTTTGATTTGTATTTCCCTGACGTCAAGTGATGCGGAGCATTTTCTTTTCTTTTCTTTTTTCTTTTCTTTTCTTTTCTTTTCTTTCTTTTCTTTTCTTTAAGACTTTATTCACTTATTTGTGACAGAGAGAGAGAGGCAGAGATACAGGAGGAGGGAGAAGCAGGCTCCATGCAAGGAGCCCGATGCGGGACTCGATCCCAGGTCTCCAGAATCAGGCCCTGGGCTGACGGCAGCGCTAAACCGCTGTGACACCCGGGCTGCCTGATGCGGAGCATTTCCTCATGTGCTTTTTGGCCATGTCAATGTCTTGCTCTGTGAAATTTCTGTTCATATCTCCTGCCCATTTCATGATTGTATTGTTTGCATCTTTGCTGTTGAGTTTAATAAGTTCTTTGTAGATCTTGGATACTAGCCATTTATCTGATGTGTCATTTGCAAATATCTTCTCCCATTCTGTAGGTTGTCTTCTAGTTTTGTTGACTGTTTCTTTTGCTGTTAAGAAGCTTTTTATCCTGATTAAGTCCCAAAAGTTCATTTTTGCTTTTGTTTCCTTTGCTTTCGTGGATGTATCTTGCAAGAAGTTACTGTGGCCAAGTTCAAAAAGGGTGTTGCCTGTGTTCTCCTCTAGGATTTTGATGGAATCTTGTCTCACATTTAGATCTTTCATCCATTTTGAGTTTATCTTTGTGTCTTATATAAGAGAATGGTCTAGTTTCATTCTTCTACACGTTTGTCCAGTTTTCCCAGCACCACTTATTGAAGAGACTGTCCTTTTTTCAATGGATGTTCTGTCCTGCTTTGTCGAATATTAGTTGACCATAGAGTTGAGGGCCCATTTCTGGGTTCTTCATTCTGTTCCATTGATCTATGTGTCTGTTTTTGTGCCAGTATCATATCGCCTTGATGATCACAGCTTTGTAGTACAACTTGAAATCTGGCATTGTGATACCGCCGGCATTGTTTTTTTTTCTTTTCTTTTTTTTTTTTCAATATTCCTCTGGCTATTCAGAGTCTTTTCTGATTCCACAGAAATCTTAAGATTATTGGTTCCAGCCCTGTGTAGAAAGTCATGGTATTTGGATAGGGATTGCATTAAAGGTGTACATTGCTCTGGGTAGCAGTGACACTTTCTCAGTATTTATTCTTCCAATCCATGAGCATGGAATATTTTTTCCATCTCTTTGTGTCTTCCTCAATTTATTTCAGAACTGTTCTGTAGTTTTTAAGGTTTAGATCCTTTACCTCTGTGGTTAGGTTTATGCCTAGGTATCTTATGCTTTGGGCTGCAATTGTAAATGGGATTGACTCCTTAATGTCTCTTTATTCAGTCTCATTGTTAGTGTATAGAAATGCCACTGATTTCTGGGCATTGATTTTGTATCCTGCCTCATTGCTGAATTGCTATATGAGTTCTAGGAATCTTGGGGTGGAGTCTTTTGGATTCTCCGTACATGGTATCATGTCACCAGAAAAGAGGGAGATTTTACTTCTTTGCCAATTTGAATGCCTTTTATTTCTTTTTGTTGCCTGATTGCTGAGGCTAGGAGTTCTAGTACTATGTGGAATAGCAGTGGTGAGAATGGACTTCCCTGTCTTGTTCCTGATCTTAGGGGAAAGGCTCCCAGTATTTCCCCATTGAGAATGATATTTGCTGTGGGCTTTTTGTGGATGATTTTTAAGATACTGAGGAATGTTCCCTCTATCCCTACACTCTGAAGAGTTTTGATCAGGAATGGATGCTGTATTTTCTTAAATGCTTTCTCTGCATGTATTGAAAGGATTCTATGGTTCCTGTTTTTTCTCTTATTGATGTGATCTATCATGTTGATTGTTTCACGAGTGCTGAACCATTTGCATCCTGGGGATAAACCCTATTCGGTCATGGGGAATAATTCTCTTAATGTACTGTTGGATCCTATTGGCTAATATCTTGTTAAGAATTTTTGCATCTGTCTTCATCAGGGATATTGGTCTATAATTTTCCTTTTTTCTTGGGGTCTTTGCCTGGTTTTGGAATCAACATGATGCTGGACTCATAAAACGAGTTTGGAAGTATTCCCTCCCTTTCTATTCTTCAGAACAGCTTTCATAGAATAGGTATTATTTCTTCTTTAAATGTTTGTTAGAATTCCCCTGGGAAGCCATCTGGCTCTGGACTTATGTGTCTTGGGATTTTTTGATGACTGCTTCAATTTCCTCCTGGTTATTGGCCTGTTCAGGCTTTCTATTTCTTCCTGTTCCAGTTTGGTAATTTTTGGTTTTCCAGAAATGCGTCCATTTCTTCTAGATTGCCTAATATATTGGCATATGGTTGCCCATAATACATTTTATTTTTATTTTTTTATTTTTTAAGGTTTTATTTATTTATATATTCATGATAGACAGAGAGAGAGAGAGAGAGAGAGAGAGAGAGAGAGAGGCAGAGACACAGGCAGAGGCAGAAGCAGGCTCCATGCTGGGAACCTGACGCAAGACTCAATCCCAGGACTCCAGGATCGCACCCTGGGCCAAAGGCAGGTGCTAAACCGCTGAGCCACCCAGGGATCCCCCCATAATACATTTAAAAAAATGTTTGTATTTCCTTGCTATTGTTTGTGACCTCTCTTCTTTCATTCATGGGTTTATTAATTTGATTCTTTTTTCTTTTTAATAAGGAAGGCTAGGGGTTTATCTATCTTATTAATTCTTTCAATGAACCAACTCCCGGTTTTGTTGATCTGTTCAACAGTTCTTCCAGTCTCTATTTCATTGAGTTCTGATCGAATATTTATTAACTCTCTTCTTCTGCTTGGTGTAGGTTTTATTTGCTGTTCTTTCTCTAGTTCCTTTAGGTGCAAGGTTGCCTGTGTATTGGACTTTTTTTCCAATTTTTTGAGGAATGCTTTTATTGCAATGTATTTCCCTCTTAAAACCACTTTTACTGTATCCAAAAAATTTTGAATGGTTGTATCTTTATTTTCTGTTTCTATGAATATTTTTAATTTTTCTTTAATTTCCTGGTTGACCCATTCATCTTTTAGTAGGATGCTCTTTAACATCCGGGTGTTTGAGTTTCTTCCACATGTCTCCTTATGATTGAGTTCTAGTTTCAAAGCATTGTGGTCTGAAACCATGCAGGGGACAATTGCAATCTTTTGGTATTGGTTGAGACCTGATTTGTGACCCAATATGTGTTCTATTCTGGAGAAAGCTCCATGTACACTTGAGAAGAATGTCTTTCAGTTCCATTTGGATGGAAATTTCTGTTATATCTATGAAAACCATTTGGTCCAGTGTATCATTTAAGGTCCTTGTTTCTTAGGTGATGCTGTGCTTAGAAAATCTATCATTTGCAGAAAGTACCAAATTGAAGTCTCCTTCTATTACTGTATTATTATCTAAGTATGTCTTTACTTTGGTTATTAATTGATTGATATACTTGGCAGCTCCCACATTAGGGGTATAATATTCATGATCGTTATGTCTTCTTGTTGGATAGACCCTGTAAGTATGATATAGTGTCCCTCCTCATCTCCTGCTACAATCTTTGCTATGAACTTTAACTTATCTGTTATGAGGATTGCTACCCCAGCTTTCCTTTGAGGGCCTTTTGAATGGTAAATAGTTCTCCACTCTTTCCTTTTCAGGCTGGGTGACCTTAGTTCTAAAATGAGTCTCTTGTAGATAGCAAATAGATAGGTCCTCCTTTTTTATGCAGTCTGATTCCTTGTGTCTTTTGATGGGATCATATAGCTCATTTATGTTCAGAGTAACTATTGAAAGAAAATAATTTAGTGCCATCGTAATACCTATTCATTCCCTGTTTTTATGGATTATCTCTTTGGGCTCCCTCTTTCTTTTACAGGGTCTCCATTAATATTTCTTGCAGAGCTGTTTTGGTAGTCACATATTCTTTCAGTTTCTGCCTATCCTGGAAGCTCTTTATCACTCCTTCTATTCTAAGTGACAGCCTTGTTGGATAAAGTATTCTTGGATGCATGTTCTTCTCATTTAGTGCTCTGTATATATCCTGCCAGCCCTTTCAGCCTGCCAGGTCTCTGTAGATATGTCTGCTGTTAATCTGTTATTTCTCCGCATATATGTTAAGACTCTCTTGTCCCTCTCTGCTTTAAGGATTTTTTTCTTTATCTTTGGAATTTGCAAGTTTCACTATTAAATGTCGAGGTGTTGAACAGTTTTTATTGATTTCTGGGGGCATTTCTCTATCTCTTGAAATTAAATGCCTATTTCCCTCCCCAAATTATGGAAGTTCTCAGCTATAATTTGTTCAAATATACTCTTTGGCCCCCTCTCCCTCTCAGCCTCTTCTGGAATCCCAATTATATGTAAATTAATCCTTTTCAGGCTATCATTAATTTCCCTAAGCCTTTCCTCATCAGTTCTTTTTTTTTTTTTTCCTCAGCTTCCTCTCTTACCATCATCTTGTTTTCTATGTCACTCAGTCTTTCTTCCACCTCATTAACCCTAGCATTAGGACATCCACTTTGGATTGCATCTCATTTAATCTATATTTCATTTCAGTCTAATTAATTCTCAGTTCTCCAGTAACAAATTGCTACAGTCCTTTATGCTTTTCTCCAGAGCCACCAGTAGCCCTATAATTGTGCTTCTGAATTGGCTTTCTGACATTGAATTGAAATCCACATTCTATAATTCTGTGGTAGAGATTACTGTTTCTGGTTTTTTCTTTTGTGGTGAATTCCTCCTTCTAGTTGTTTTGCTCAGTACAGAGTGACTGTATGAGCAGGCTGAGTCAAAATTATCAACCACGACCTAAGTAAAATCCACCCTCGATAATTCTGAAGAGGTCATAGACCAGAAAATGAAAAAGAAGATCAGAACAAAATAAAATGACCACTAAAATGAAAAAGCAAATTTTAAAACAAAGTAGTAAAAAATAAATTGTCAAAAATTCCAACGAAGAAGAAAAAAGAAAAAGAAAAAGAAAAAAAAAGAATTAAAAAGTAAGAGAAAAAAGAAAATAATGGGCAGTGGGGCTGGCAGATGGCGATGGTGATGAAGTTATAGTGGAGAGAGAATGTAGTCTACCTGAGGGATCCTAGAAGATGATCCTCTTGGTTCTGAAAGTATTAAGTTCTGTATGTTAGAAGATTCTCAGTCCCAAATTTATATAAACCAGCCATACTTATAGAAAGCCTCAACACTGACCACAAAAACATAAACAAGATTAAAGTAGAGGGAAGAATGGGAATGAAGAGAGAATATAATCTCACAGAATGGACCAGCATGGTATACCACTTGGTTCTGGGTGCATGCTGGTCATGTTTTAGAAGGTATTAACTCCTGCCATTGTAGAATAAAATGAGACAGAGAAAACAAAAAACACAAAACAAAAACCCGTATCTCGTATATCTCCCAAAATAAAACTGAACATGTTGAAGAAAATCCAGAAGTGAGAAATATATCTAAGACGTGTAATTTTAGACATATGAAAATCAAAAAGGAAAAAACTTAAAAATGAAGAGCTGGTAAAATATTGTAGTTAAGGTGGAAAAAGAGAAAAAATATTGGAAATTTTTAGTCTAATATAAAAATGAGTTGTAATGGAAAAAGGACATAAAAAAAGGGGGGGAACCCTCTAGTTCTATATATTATTTTCCCTCAGTCCTGAAGCTTTCCAGGACTGCTTGGTCAAGAACTTGTTCTTCCCCTGTCCTTCCATCTGGTCTTCTGGGGGGGGGGGGGCTGCTGTGCTGATTCTCAGGTGTGTGTACCTGGGGGAGATGCCCCATCCCCTGCCATGTGCCAGGCTCAGTGGGAGCTGTTTATCCCATTAGGCCTCTGTTCCCTGGTGGCCCCGCCTCTCCCAGGCACAGGGTGACACAAAGAGGAACAACACTGGTGGTGGCCAGGTCTCCAGCTCTGGGGTCAGTTCCCCTAGTAATCACCCGCAGCTCTCAGTCTGCACTGGCCTAAATGCTCCCAGGGGTGCTGACCTGAACAGCTCAGGGGCGTCTGGCAGTGTCAGGAGACTCCTCATTGTCCTGTGCCCTCCCCACCTCTGCCTGTTCTGGGGGACTGCAGGATCCTGGGCTGTGTCCATTTGGTGCCCTGGGTTCTGGGGTCTGCGTTCCTGGAATGGGGCTCCTGGGGGAGTCCCCTCCTCCTGGAGCCCCTGCCTGACCCACTGGCTTCTCCCCGAGGCCCTGCTGGGTGGGCGCTCCAGCCCTTTACCGAGATCGACCCGCGGTGTGCCATGCGCTTTCTCCTGGGTGCACCACCTCTTATGGTGACCTCGGGAATCTGGAGGTTTCACTCCTAGTATTTTGACCGATTTCCTTGCTAAGCACTTTCTGTCCAGGGAAAAATACGGTGTGATTTTTAAAAGCTCCCGCTTCTCCAGTGCTGGGCTTTCCTGTCCCAGAGGACCCCCCCACCGCCAATCCCCCCCAACCCCCCCTCCACCCTCCCACCCCCCACAGCCAATGGACATAACTTCTATGGTCCCAACAAGGATCATACCCAGTTACAAGAACCACTAGACTCAAGGAACACAAAGCTTTGATAACAGTACTAGATGATACAGCTAAGGGACATAGGGAAGAAAAAGTACAGAGGAGTTTTATTAATTTTGTAAGGAGGAAATAAGATTCTTATTATTTATAGGAAAAGTTATTACCTTTTCATAAAAAAATAGTCCATTAAAACTAATTAGTGTAGATCCCTGAGTGTGAGGGCAACTGCAAACCATCAATAGTGTTTATCTCCACCTGCAATAATCCCACCCCCCCATCACTCCATTCACCATGCTACCCACCTGCCAGCACATATAGTCATATGTTGTACTCTCTTGTTACTACCTCTATCTTCTTACCTAAATTAACCCTTTCACTTGTTCCCTAGTTCCAAGCCTTTGCTCCTGAAGGTTTTCTCGTTTTTTTCTAATTATATTTTCTATAATAGCTTATTTCCAAAAGCATCCAAATATTTCTCCCAACACGAATGAAGTATTTTGACCTTCTTCCCTCAGAAAATATACATCTTTATATTTCTCTTTAGAGAAAACAAAACAAATAAACAATATAAACTAGAATTTTCTTAAAAATTGAAGCTCAGCAAACCGTTTTTTTATAGAAGACTTGAAATTTTGCTCCAGATAGAACTCTTGTTTGTTTGTCTAATATTTAGAGATTTGGATTTTTATTATTTTTATATTAATAATAACTATGCTATTCTTACATTTCTAGGATTCAGGATGACCATTCTATATTTACCAAATTCTCTTTGATTTTTTTTTTTTTTGCTATCACACATGTTGCTTTCTCTCTTTCTCTTTTTATTATTTATTAGTTATTAATTTACATTTGGTGGGTATGCTTTGTTTTTTAGAACACCAATGACATAAATGTGGATATAGTTTCCTTCTTCCATACTTATAATTGTATCATTTTGGATATGATTGTTTATATAGTAGTAATAAAGAAGGTAAAATATTTTGAGATCTTTAAAAATTTAATTTAATTTCTTCATTGCATGTCATCAGGGGGTTCTATTATCATAGCCCTATAATGGTCCTATCTGTTAGAGATGTCAATCCCAAGGGCAGGGAAAAAGATGACATGATTACCATACCTAAGTATCTGAAGTATTACTCTGGCCTACATTTCATTGACCATAGTAAGCAACAGGCCTGCACATGAGTGTGGTTGCAGAAAAATGAAGCCCACTATTTGCAAAGACTGAGAGCGGCAATGATATTAAACATGTTCATGGAAAAGCCATAATCAACCTTTTTGATCGTCTAAAGTATCTAAATATTTTCATTTTGTTCTGCTTCATTCTTCAAGTTCTCCATGGGTTTTTGCTACATTTTTTATGAGTGCCTAGTCTGCTCTGTGTTGTCTTCAATTAAGTCTTTATCTCTTTTATGAAATATTTCTCTCCAATTTTTTGAGATCTACTAGCTTATACTTAATTTAAGCACATCTTTTCTGAGCTCTTATATTTATACTTTGAACTCATAAATAGATCTTATGCTAGTTTTATAAATATGTTGTCAATGGTTTTGATTCTTCTCCCTTTAAGAGGTGGGGTCTTGGGGTCCTTGGCTGGCCCAGTCATTGGAGAATGTGAGTCTCGATCTCAGAGTGGTGAGTTTGAACTCTATTTTAGGAGGACAGATTACTTAAAAAGAGAGAGAGGGGGGTACACTCTAATTCCTTTTGTTTGCAGGCTGAACTTAATGACATGCTTTTAATAAATAAAGTGGAAGTGACAGTATGCAACTTCAAGAGTAGGTTATAACAAGGCACTGTGACTTGTTTTCTTCTCTCTGTTTTGTCACTCACTCTTGGAGAAACAAGCTGCCATGATGTTTGCAGCTCTGTGGAGAGGCCCACACAGCAAAGAACTGAGATGTCTTGACAACATCCACATGATTGAACAGTGAGGTGTGTCCTTCAGCTGCTGTCAAGCCTTCACAGGCCTGCACTACTAGCAGAGATGTTAATGACAACCTCGTGAGAGACCCTGAATAGAACCACCAGCTAAGGGTCTCTGATTTATTGTTTGTTGTTTGAAGCTACAAGTTTTAATTAATTTCTTAAGTTGCAAAAATAATTAATACAGGTTATCTCAATTTTAAAAATTTGCATGGAAATTTTGTTACCAATTTTCACCAGCTACATGATAACGTTTGGAGAATTTGTTTATTTTGCTTTGTCTTTATTTTCCCCCATATATTTGCTTCTTTTTAAAATTTTGATTTTTTAAATTAATAAGTGATTTTGAGTAAAGCTGACCCTTACTTAACCATGATGTTGTTCATTCCAGAAATAATTATCTCTGGTTTTACAATGATTTTGTGAACATCTAAGTTATTTTGATCTTTCTGCTCTATAGAGATTAAAAACTTCTATCGTCTCATGATATAGAATCTTTCCCCTTCAACATGCTTTGGTAGCATACTGCATGTCTGCGTGTATTCTGCTTCTTTGATGTATTAAATTGCTAATCAAATTTTTTGAAGAATATTTTGGTGTTTCTAACTTTTTTTCTATTATAAACAATTATGCAATGATTATCCTTCTAAAAGCTTAATGGTTCTATAGAGGATGTACTGATTCAGAATGCCTCTCTTTAACAGCAACTAACCCACTCATTATTAGCTATCAAGATTATATGTCTTCATGATTCTTTGTTCCACCTGCCTTCAAAACAAATTTAAGAGGAGCATCCATTGTCACGCTGTGTGACATTCTTGCTATAAACGAAGGAGTAGTACCTTTCCCAAAGAGCTATCTTCCTCTACTATCATCTTTTCTTTATATATTCTCTCCCCTCTGACTTTCACTGCATGTAGAAGCCTTTCCTGTCCCTATTTGAAGTTATACAGGCTCTTATTTCTGTGGAAAATGGTAACTGCTTTCTCTTTGTTGTTGAGGAATGATTTCTGAGCAGAAAAAAAAAATTCTATTTTATCTCTGATATATTAAAACTAGAAGCTTCCTTATGAACATAATCAAATAGGAAATCCAATATCCAAATACACTTAAGTAATTAATCATTTTAATCAGAAGACTTTTCCTTATGTATTTCCATCCAAAATAAAAATCACTAAAGTTCTATTTCACAATGAAAGAATAGTCAGTTCTTAATTTAATAATAAATAATAAGTTTGAGAAAGCTTGAACAAAATATGTTTGTTCCTTCATTATTCTCATCTCAAGACTAACCAAATTATAGAGTTGTGCACTAGAAGAAAATCTTCTATAACTTCAAGCTCTCTCTCTCTCGCTCGCTCTATTTCCAACACAAAATGAAACTGTTCAGTATTTTGAAAATAAAGATGCCAGAGATTTCTTAATTATTGCTCTTATGTGTTTCGGTTTTCATTAATACAATAGGGTTTGTCAAAAGTGACAACTACTTCTCAAATATGTCAGAATACAATAATTACTAGTAATAAAAATAGCACCTAAATTTTTCATATTGGCCATGTGCTAACCTCAATTCTAAATGCTTTACATATATTAGCATTCAGTTTTTGCAATCACTTTATGTGGTGTGCACAAACATTATCACCATTACACAGATTAGGAACTTGGTGCACAGTGAGTAACTTACCCTAAGTCATATGACTAATAGCTAGAGAGCTGGAATCACACTACGCAATCCTATCCAAAATTCATGCCTTCAAACAGTGCTTTCTGTTCACTCTAAGTACCAGGCTAAATGCTTTAAAGGAAACAGGGACCGTTAGCAGTCATACCAGAACTACATTTTACAGATAAGGCAACTGCCCTTCAGAGATGTTAAGTGACTTATCCAGAGTTACACAATTTGAAAGTAAAATATTTTATATTCTAACCAAATCTCATGTTCTGTTGTTTTTATTGGTTATAGATAGAATGATGCCCATTCCTCTTTTGTGAATGGATTTTTTGAATATTTGAAGACAGCTTACCAAAAATTTCAGGGTTAGTTTATGCTTTTGATTTGTTGGCCCACGTTTTTACTTTGATGGGGAATAGAGAAAGGACTATGTTATGCTATTCAGATAAGTGTATTTAATATTAATGATTAAAATAGCATAAATTAGAAGTTTTGACATTTTATACACTCCATTAACACATATATTTTTTAAACATCTGTAATATATCTGCCTTGTGAATCTCAGTAGAACAAATAAACACTGATAATTTTATTTATAAGCTTGTATCTTTTTCTTGATCCTTAAAGTAGTCCCTTCGATAAAAACCATTTATCTTTTGTAATATTGAGCACATTTATTCAATATTAAAATTAAAGGTGTTTGTTCTGTCCTTAGAATGTTTTAGGTATTAAGAGAGAAACTAGGGGGATCCCTGGGTGGCGCAGTGGTTTGGCGCCTGCCTTTGGCCCAGGGCGCGATCCTGGAGACCCGGGATCGAATCCCACATGGGGCTTCCGGTGCATGGAGCCTGCTTCTCCCTCTGCCTGTGTCTCTGCCTCTCTCTCTCTCTGTGACTATCGTAAATAAATAAAAAAAATTTAAAAAAAATAAAAAAAAAGAGAGAAACTAAACCGCCTTTTAAGAGAGAAAAAAGGGAAGATTGCTGTCGTCATTTTGCACGAGAAAGTTTATAGCAATAATAATTATTATTTTTTTAATAATTATTTTCTGATTTAAAAGCTACAGTGGCAAAAATTAAAATAATAATAATAATAAAATAAAAGCTACAGTGGCAGTTCCTAAAATAATTTTAGGAAGTCAGCTAAACATTTTACAGTTATATAAAAACTTGGAACATGGGCAGCCCGGGTTGCTCAGCAGTTTAGCGCCACCTTCAGCCCAGGGCGCGATCCTGGAGTCCCGGGATCGAGTCCCACGTGGGGCTCCCAGCATGGAGCCTGCTTCTCCCTCTGCCTGTGTCTCTGCCTCTCTCTCTCTCTCTCTCTCTCTCTCTCTCTCTGTGTGTGTCTCTCATGAATAAATAAAATCTTTAAAAAGAAAAAAAAAACAACCTTGGAACACCTTGGACATCTAAATTAAACGGCCACACAGTAGAAAGCTACATAGTCCCTAGTTTCTGTTCTAGCCGACCCCAAGGAATTAGTAGATGCAAAAGAGTTTCACGTATCTACTTAAACAAAAAAGGCAGTTGGCTAATCACCGGGATTCTCCTTATGTAGTAGAAGATACCAAAATATCTTTTTTTTTTAAATTTTATTTATGATAGTCACACACACGGGGGGAGAGAGAGAGAGAGAGAGAGGCAGAGACACAGGCAGAGGGAGAAGCAGGCTCCATGCTGGGAGCCCAATGCGGGACTTGATCCCGGGCCTCCAGGATTGTGCCCTGGGCCAAAGGCAGGCGCCAAACCGCTGAGCCACCCAGCCACCCCCTAAAATATCTCTTTGCTAAGGTTTTGAAATGACACATTAAATAAAAATAATATTTTTTGTTCTACAATTGAATATAACTTGATTTAAATGTAAGCAATTGTGATTTCTAAAGAATATTTTTTGGAGTTACGAATTACAGTGATCATATTTCATGAACCACATTTTACTGACATTTGTAGTTTTACTACTGCTGTAGTCTTTTTAAAAAGATAATTAGGTGTCAGTACACAACATTACATTATGCAAATAAAAATGATAGGTTTCATGAGTTTTTTTCTCAATTAAAGAAGTTTTTACATCTGTGTGAAATGTTTCATAATTATTTTTTTATATTTAACAGTATTTTTAATCAGGTTTGATATTCATGAGACAAATGGTTTTATGACTTATTTTTAAAGAAAATCTTAACTCAGATGAGATTTTTTAGCCACTACTGTGATGATGTTCTTACTTTAATGTCACAGATATATGATTCAGGCAGTAGGGAGAAAGTAGTTTCCATCTATGGAAAAATAGTTCGGTAGGTAATGAATAGCAAAAGGAGGGGGAATTATTAGTATTAATGAGCCCACACTTTTTCCCCAGGATGCAAGGATATAATTCTTTGGCCAGATGATCTTCCAGATGATTGTTATATCTGTTAGTACTTAGGAATTCAACCTGTTAATGAGATACTCCTTTCCAACTAATCACTGTCACTGAGAATGGCATATTACCAAAAGTGTGATTCAAGTCATAGCTGGGAAAGATTAATGTATAGTGACAACAGGGAACTCTAGGGGACTTTGGGGATAGAGAAGGTTAATTGGAAATGCTGAAATTAATGTTCATTAATTTAATAAACTGAAGTGCCTTTCATTGTTAAGAATAGATTGCATTACTTTCTTCTGCTTAATAATGTCTGTTACTAATTTGAGAAGATTCATTTTAGATAAGTGAATGAATGAGAATGCAGAATTTTAAAAGAAAGTGAGAGAAGAATATGCAAAGATATTTTGAACTCTTTGCAAATTCTAGAATAAATAATTCATACCTATTTGATAACTAATACCTGGAACCCATCATTTTTGCTTTATAAGTTGCGTTTTCAAAGTCTAATTATATTAGTGTTAAATACATAACAGTAATTGGCAGTAAATTGCACATTCCCAAAATCTATTCTATAAAATGCTTTTCATACAGAGTTATGTGGTCATATAAATTTGGAAAACACTAAAACAATCTTTCTTATATAGATTCACAATACTCAAGTGTTCATATAAACCATATTTAATGACTAATTTTCAATTTTTCATTGTTGAATATATTTCTAATTAATACCTATTAAGAGATGTTGAAAACACAGTTTGACAAAAGCTGGCCTTAGATCATTTAAACTAATTCAAACATTTCTCCCTTATTCTCTTTAGAGAAAAGTAGAGGTAAATAGAAACAAAAAAACTTTTAAAAGTATAATACTTTGAATCATTCCAAAATAATTTAAAATAAAAAGTTTAGATTTGCAACATGAAAACTTAGTATAGGATAAGCATGTTTTGTTTCCATTAAATTAAAATTAAAAGAGAGAAGTGGGGAAAAGTCTTATTAACCGATCAGCTTATAAAAATACTCAATTCATATTTGAAATAAAGATCAGATAATTAAATTTTTAGTTTTTGTTTTTAATTTATCATTTTACATTTTTATTGACCAGTGTCTTTAAATTTACTCTTGTCTCTAGAAATTTCATTAATACTGGGTCAGCACAAGACAAAAGATTCATATCAAGGCCAACTAAGGCCTATTTTTAGCAATTTCAAGGTTATAAACATATTTTTCTATCTCCCTTTGTAATAGCTTTGAAGTTTAGATTTTGTGTCAGTAGTCCAAAATAAGAAAATAATTTTAATTTCCCCAAATATCTGAATCTCACTTATTGGAGAATCTAGCTTCATGCCACATTTGTGAAATTTTAATAAATATTCCTATGCATATGTACCTATTTCTGATTCTCAACTCATTTTTATGTTTTGTTCATTTCCCTATTCCTTTCACTATACACTCATATTATCATAGATGAATAGACACTTTGACATCTGAATAAGAAACTCTTATCTCTGCTTTTAATTTCTAAAATTATTATTTTATTCTTGGATATGTTTTTTCATATCAATTTCAGAATCAACTTCGTAAACCTCAAAAATACTCTGTTTGGATTTTGATTGAGATATCATTGCCTTTATTGATTAATTTAGGAAAATTTACAACTAAACAGCACAGCATTCAGAGTTCAAAGGATCTGTGAATAAGATGTAGTCCTTTTTATTAAGATCTTTACATTCTTCCATAGATTTACAATTTCCTCAGAGATTCAGTTAGCTCTGAGTTTCTTAAGGTTTAATTTGCTGTATAAATGGACTGTACTTTCTGATAACACACCCCTTTTTTATTTCTGATATTTAAAAGAATCTATTGATTTTTCTGTATTTGATCTTTTAATCATTCAGATAAATAAATTATGACATAACTTGATTGATTTCCTACGTAAATAGATATCAAACATCAATCTTTACAAATCCTCTCTTTTCCAATATTTAATTCATTATTTTTTCATTTTCTTATTGTTTTGACTAAGTTCTCCCATATAATATTGAAGGCCAGAGATAAAATCAAATGTCCTTATTCTGGTCCAGTTTCCATGATCACCAGTGTAATGTGGCATCCACACTAAATGATGTGTGCTTTAGATTTGGGCTACTTAATATCATGGTGAGAAATATCTGCTTCCTATTCTTCTTTTCCTTAAATTTTCAGAGGTTTAATAATATCAAATGCTTTTGGTATGAAACACATTTTTTTTCTGTACTTCAGTCTAGCATTGTAGTAAATCATAACATGCATTTTCTATGTTGAAACATCTTTGTATATCTGAGATAAGTTCAAGGAATTTGGGTTATGTTACATTACCAATTTGAGTTTCAGTTTTGTTAGCTACATAAAGAGGTTTGATAGCTGCTTTTATTTTCACTACTCTGTCTCTTTATATGAATAAGAAATAATCAGTCCTACAAACCTTGATAAAACTCACTTAATACAGTTCTGTATCAGAAGCTAGGTCTTGGGATGCATGGGGGCTCAGTGGTTAAGCATCTATCTGGCTTTGGCTCAGGGAGTGATCCCAGGGCCTTGGGATGGAGTCCAACATCGGACTCCCCGCAGGGAGCCTGCTTCTCCTTCTGCCTGTGCCTCTGCCTCTCTCTCTGTGTGTCTCTCATGAATAAATAAATAAATCTTTAAAAAAAAAAGTTAGATCTGTGATTTCTTCTCTGCCTGTTGGTATATTTGGGTTTTCTATTTCTTCTTTTTTTTAATTTTTTTTTTAAATTTATTTATGATAGCCACACAGAGAGAGAGAGAGAGGCAGAGACACAGGCAGAGGGAGAAGCAGGCTCCATGCACCGGGAGCCTGACGTGGGATTCGATCCCGGGTCTCCAGGATCCCGCCCTGGGCCAAAGGCAGGCGCCGAACCGCTGTGCCACCCAGGGATCCCGGGTTTTCTATTTCTTCTTAAATCAATATGGCATTTAGTGTGTTCCTAAGAAGAAGTCCACTTCATCTTGATAAACATTTAACCTAATAGAAATGTTATTTTACAAATAACTTATTTATTTGGTTATATTCTTCTTTTACAAATGTGATTTGGACCTTTTTAAAATTTTCTTTATATTAACAGTAGGGCAGTCTATTTTTTGAGGTAGTTTTGGCACTTATTGATGAACTCTAGTTATTTTGCCTTGTTTTGTTTCTAATCCTAATTTAGGAGACTTAAAACTTTAAGTCTACAAATTTTTCTCAGTCTTTTTGCTTGTTTTTGTTTTTTTATTTGTTTTTTTTAATAAAGTATTTTAGGATTGTGAATTTTTCTCTATATTGCCTTAGATATCCCTATAGATATTTGCTTTTATTTTTTTATTTTTATTTAAATTCCATTTAGTTAGGATACACTGTAATATTAATTTCATGTATACAATTTAGTGATTCAATAATTATATACTATGCCCTGTGCTCATCTAGGTATTTGTTTGTATACCTTCATTTCAGGTAATATTATTTAATACTAACTGGTAGTGATTTATATATTTTAGATAAATTTTTTATTGTTTATTATGCATTTTAAGTGTAGTCAGTCCGTTTATATATTAACATATTTTTCTGTACTTGATTTCATGTTTTCTGATATTGACAATTATTTCTTAGATTTTTATATCAGTTTTTGAATTATGTATTTAGAAATCAAGTAGTGAAGAGTACTACTATTTATTGCCAGAAGCTATTTTTCCTTGTGGATTTTTTTTTATCACTATGAAACAACCCTCTTTATTCTTTTTGATAATTTAGGTTAATCATATTTCACTTGATAGCATTATTATTCCAATGGAACTATTATTTTACATTTTTTCTTTCTTCTATTTTCAGACTTGCAGGAGTATATCTTTAAACAGCACAGATGAAATTTAAAAGTTTGCATATATATATGTATATATATGTGTGTGTGTGTGTGTGTGTGTGTGTGTGTGTATGATGTAATATGCACACAAACAGATAGTATCAGACTTTCTTTGACTTTTAATATGTATGTTTTACCCAGGTGTCTTTTGTGAAGCTCTATTCTGCCTATAATATATGGCTATGCCATATTTAGTGTTTCATTCATCAAATGATGGATCTTCCTTGTGATTATTTTATACGGATTTTGTTATGTTTCTTAAATTTGAAATTTAATGTTTTCAATTAGTTTGGAAATTTTTCAGCCATTATTCCTTTAGTTTTTTTCTGACCTTTCTTCTACCTCATTTTTCATCTGGAACTCTACCACATATTTGTAGGTAAGCTCACTGTATCCCACAAGTGTTGAATCTCTATTAACTTGTCTTCAAACATTTGTTTTCTTGCTCTTAGGATTGGATCAGTTTTTAGCATCTCACTTTGAGTTTTCAGATTCTTCTCTTCTATCAAATCTGTAATGGAGGGTAAGCTAGTGAAGGCCCATTTGGTACATTATCAGTTTGCACATCTACATTGAGATTCCCTATTTGTTGAGTCAATGCCATCATATATATATATATATATTTTTTTTTACTCCTTTAAACATAGATCTCTTTAATTCTTTTTTTTAGAAGACTTATCTATTTATTTTAGAGAGAAAGAGAGAGAGAGAGAGAAAATGAGAAGGAGGAGGGGCAGAGGGGGCTGGAGAGAGAATCCTAAAGCAAACTCCTTGCTGAGCACAGAGTCTGCTGTAGGACACACTTCTAGGACCCTGGTATCATGACCTGAGCTGAAACCCGAGATTTGGCCATCCAACTGACTGAACCACTCAGGCGCCTCTGGATTTCCTTAATTATTTAACAGAGTTATAAAGTAAAATTTTAAAAATCTATTAGCTAATTTCAACAACAGCCCCTTATATTCAAATTCTACTATATTTTTTTCCTGAATATGGTCACAGTTTCTGTTTTTACACTTTGTTATTGATAATTGGACATTTCAGGGCAGCCCAGGTGGCTCAGTGGTTTAGCGCCACCTTCAGCCCAAGGCCTGATCCTGGAGACCCGGGATCCAGTCCCACGCTGGGCTCCCTGTATGGAGCCTGCTTCTCCCTCTCTCTCCCTCCCTCTCTCCCCCCCCCCCCTCTCTCATGAATAAATAAATGAAATCTTTTTTTAAAAAAAAAAGAAAAGAAAATTGGACATTTTAGGTAACACATTGAAGCAATTCTGTATTTTAAAATGTCTTTATTATTATTATTGTTATTTTAAGAAATTTGCCTGGACTAAAACTGCAAAGTCTATATGCTCTAAAAAGTATATAGCCTCTGATATATCTAATCTTGTCATTATTATTTTTTCTTTCTTTCTTTCTTTCTTTCTTTCTTTCTTTCTTCTTTCTTTCTCTTTCTTTCTTTCTTTCTTTCTTTCTTTCTTTCTTCTTTCTTTCTTTCTTTATTTCTTTTTCTTTCTTTCTTTCTTCTTTCCCTAGCTTCTAAGGGTTTATTCTAAGTATCACTTTGCTTAGCTGTCAGCTAATGATTTGAACTGGATTTTTGCTTAAACTCTTCAAGCTTGAGAGGTTTTTTTTAAAGATTTCATTTATTTATTTGTGAGAGAGAGAGCAAGCAAAAGAGAGAAAGCATGAGCAGTGGGGAGAGGGAGAAGCAGGCTCTCCACTGAACAGGGAGCCCAATGTAGGGCTCTATCCCAAACCCCTGGGACCATGACTTGAGCCCAAGGATGATGCTCAACTAACTGAGCCACCCAGGTGCCTGAAAGATTTCTATACACTGCTGATTGATTTGTGTGGGGGTTGAAAAGTATATTCAAAATCCATCTAGTTCTTCAAATATCTTTTTACTTTCACTGCCCACTGGTCTCTAGCATTTCCCCTTTCAGGAGCAGTTTCTCAGACAACTAGGTACCTAGGGCTACCATAAAAAAATACTTTAACATCCATGACTCAGAAAACAGTAATTAATTTTCTTACAAATCTTGAGACTGAAAGTCCAACACCACAGTATTAGCTGGTTTGGCTTCTCCCGAGACCTCTCTCCATTGGCTTGCAGATATCCACCTTCTCACTGTGTCCTCACATGATCCTTTCTCTGTCCATGTGCATCCCTTCCTCTTATTTTCCTCTTTATATTAGGATACAGTCACTGGTTTAGAATCCACCCATAGAAGCTCATTTAACCTTAATTACTTCTTTGAAGATCCTATGTCCAATAAATTCACAATCTGAGATATTATTGGGAATTAACACTTCAACATTTGAATTTTGGGGACACAGTTCAGTCTGCAACACTATGACTCTGTCACTTCCAAAATCCTTCTGTTCAATTTCTGACTGGCCTGTTATTTGTTCAAAAAGGAGCATAATTTTGGAAGCTCAAAGGAATGGGTTTCCCTTATTTATTTTCTATCAATTTTGCCTCTTTTACCTGACAGACTCTTGGATTTTTATCTTCTTTCACATGAAATTGAGTCTACACACTGTAACAGCAGAACTGCTTATTTTTCAACCAGCTGCTCTGGCAAAAATACAGTTCTTACCGATTTGAAGTAAGACTAGAGAATGAGTAAAGCCAGGTGATAAAAAAAAAAAAAAAAGATTCCCACTTTCTTTTACCCTAAGCACTGTCAGTTTACCTTTGGTCAATTTCTAGAAACCTGAAATTGTTTTCCTCAACAATTCTGTTCAGTGAAATGTTTTGGGGTATGTGTCTTTCTTTCTTTCTTTCTTTCTTTCTTTCTTTCTTTCTTTCTCTTTCTTTCTTTCCTTTCTTTCTTTTTCTTCTTTCTTTCTTTCTTTCTTTCTTTCTTTCTTTCTTTCTCTTTCTTTCTGTCTTCTTTCTTCTCTTTCTTTTTTTCTCTCTCTTTTGGTATTGGCCAACCTCTTTTTTCCTTCATATATGGAGATATATCTTCTTCTCAGTTTTCCTTCTATTCTACCCAATTCCTTCCAGTTTTAATTTTATCCTTGCTAGAATATGTCATCTAGTTATTATCTAGAAGAATTCTATTAGCAAACCATCTGGGTTCTTATATATTTGAAAATCTTTTTATTAAATAATTTTGGTTGAATATAGGATTTAAGGGTAAAAGTTATTTTCCCTCAGGATAATGGAAGAATTTTTTGATGGTTATAAGTTGATAACACTCACTTCATTGTCTTCCAGCATATATATTTTATTCCCTCAAAAATATTTAGGATTTTTATATTATTTTAATTTTTTCTTAAATTTCAATATAAAATGTATGGGGATGTGTCTGGCATTTTTAATATACCATGAACCTATAGGATATTTCACTCTTCCTGTAGAGTCTCTGGACCTGGCTCATTTGTTTCCTATGAAAACTCTAAATATAGTAGATATCCAATAGGAAAAACTGGTCATACTAATGATTTCTCTTCTCCCTTTCCAAGCTCCATCCTGTCTACATATGCTATTGGCAATATGCTTACAGAAAAGTGACTTGTAATAAAAAGCTCTGGTCAAAAGGATTCTTTTTCTTTTGACTATATAGTTCTTTTTTTTTATGTTTCCACAGTTCTCTGATATCTTTAAATATATGATTTTTCTAAAAATCTGGCTATTTCTAGATGACCTACTATGCTTTACTACATCTGTCTCAGAAATAGAAGCTCTCTACTGCTTTCTATTTATTAAATATTATTATTTGAGTTTTGAGGTTATTTATAATAACATCTAATATTTAAAATTGTGGCATGACAATTCCAGGAAAAATGACATAATTGATGTTAAATAGTTTTGCCTTGTTTATTTTAAAGAGAGCTGCAACCTACTATTCAATCTCTTTAAGCATCCAAAATTCCATTCATTGAAGTCTTTTCAAGCTAATATGCTCATATCAAACAATAATCTATTTTTTAAGGGAGTCAAAAGAACTCATTAAAGTGGGAGACTGCAAAGACTCAAATATGAGGTCGCTTTTTGTTTCTTAAGTGATAGAATTAGGGACAAAAACCAGAAAATAATTATTTTCTCTCCAATATCCCAAATAATTGTGGTTATTTAATCACCCTAATAGACTTTATGTGACTATATATTCTTTCATTGGGAATGCAGTAGCACCTGACATTTATGTCACTTAGAATCTTTTGGGGGAGAAGTCTATCACAGAAGTAAATGGTGAACTTTAAAATTGAGATCAATGGAAACTTGACATAGGAAAAATTTACTTTTTCTGGGGTAACAGAAGAGAAAGTGGTAGAAAATTCTACCTAGAGAAAGTGATGTTTAAGGTAGCACCTGAAAAAATGACCATTGTCAAGATTTTACCATTTCTAGCCCCTCGTTCATGTTAAATATAAATATGTATAAGTAAATATAAATATGTATAAGTAAATAGAAGTTAGCTATATAAATTGTGTCTTTGTGTGTGGTTTAATGGATAGCACAATGTGAAAAATAATATTTAGGTTGAACAATGCATGATGAGACTTAGAAAGGGAGATTGAACATTACATATACACCAAACTAAAAGAAGATACTATGGGTGAAGAACAGATACTAAGGGGAAGCATGGCATATTGAGGCTGGTGAAGAAATTGAAGCTTATGTTGAAACTTTGAAGTTGTCTTATAGACTTCAGTACTTATTCTTAATAAGATAAAGTTATATTGAAAAATATTAACCATAGTATTGATTTAAGATAATCCATAATTGTAAAAATATTATTTTTGTTCCAGGGTGTAGAATTGGACACCCTGAATGAAATGGGAAGAGTTATAAAGAAACATACTATATTGTATACCTGAAGCTAAGAGACCATTGTATGTCAACTATAATAAAAAAAGTAAAGATCGTGTATTACTGTAAATATAGTGCTATATTGCATGTAATTGCTGGTGGTGTATTTACCTAGAATGGGAAAATGTAAATGGAGAAAAATGAAAGATTGTAGCAACTTTCTGACACATAATGAACAGAATATGGAGTTCATTACCTGCAGAGCAGAAGAAAAACAAACAATATTTATTACATTTAGATCCCTGAATCTAATAAGTTAATCAAGTTGTTAAAAAATAAATACAATGAAAACAGGTATGCAGAGGAAATAAATGAATTTGGTTCTGATCATGTTAGGTTTCATGGGCATGTAAGACAACCAAATGGGGATATAAAAGAGGCTGTGAACTCTATATTTTTCTGAAACTGAGAGGAGAGGTCAGGGCTGGCATAACTATAAAAGAGGTAGCAAGGATAAACTATAAAAATGGTTAAGTAATATAGGAAAAGAGATTAGTTGTAGGAGAGAGGATAATCTGGAATATGTCTTGAAGAAATTGAACACTTAATGGGTGATTTGGATGAAAAAGTGCTAGCAAACCGGCTGATATAGAGCAGTTAGTGGAAGAAGAATAACGAAAATAAAAACCAAACTAATAAATAAAAAAAGAAGGAAGCACGTGGTCAAAGAAGCCAGTGAACAAAGTGGTTTAGAGAAGAAACCAGTGATGAGCAAAGGTAGGCACCAAAAATTCCTGTTTACTAGACTTTCACACTCTTGTCAGAGAATGCACATGTAAAATACATCCTCTAACATGAGTACTCCTTGCATTATCCATCTCTGCTACTAATCTCCAATCTCTTGCCTAGACTATGCAATCTCCATGTAGGGGAAGCAAAAATTGACCTCTACCTTCTTTGAGTTCTTGACTGGGCCTGAGAGCTAAATAGAACTAAGACAGGAGAAAAATATGCAAGTTTACATAAGATTTGCATATATATGGAAGCCTCATAGGAAAACAAAGACCCAAACCTTTAGCTTCCTAACTAGTTTCACTGCCTCCACCCAAGGCCTTCCAGAACAAATTCTTCGAATAAGAGCAAGAATAATACTTTTTAAATATGAATTTAAAAACGCAAATCAAATAAAGTTAATTGGTTTTACTCTAAACCTTCAATGCTTTCCTGTAATATTTGTAGTAAAATCTGAACTGCTTACCATGAAATTTCTATGCCCTTACATTGTCTGAATTTACGTTATTATCTCCTATGCTCACTGTGTTCTATCCACTGAGATCTCAGTGCTAGCTCTGGACATGTCAATAATTTTCCCAGCTCCAGTGCTTTGCATGCACTTACTGTGTGATAGATTGGTTGCAAAAAAAGACTAATTCTTCACTTCTCTCTGTATAAACACCTTTTGTAAAATGACTCTGCAGATCATTCCATCAAGATATAGAGTCTTTTTTCTTCACCCTTTAACTTTGTGGTTTGGCTTTGTGATTTTCTTTTCTTTTCTTTTCTTTTCTTTTCTTTTCTTTTCTTTTCTTTTCTTTTCTTTTTTTCTTTTCTTTTTCTTTTTTAAGATTTATTTATTTATTTTTTATTTATTTATTTAATTATTTGTTTATTTATTTATTTATTTATTTATTTATTTATTTATTTATTTATGAGAGACACACAGAGAGAGGCAGAAGCACAGGCAGAGGGATAGGCAGGCTTCCTGCAGGGAACCCAATGCAGAACTCGTCCCCAGGGCCCCGGGGTCACAACCAGAGCCAAAGGCAAACGCTCAGTTATTGAGCCACCCAGGTGCTTCGGCCTCGTGATTTTTCTTAGGTTAAAAGATTATAACAAAAGTTAAGAAGATTCACTTAAGGGTCTAGGCTTCAAGAGCCTTTGAGTGCCGTCTCTTCTTTGGACCTCTGAGCTGGTTAGGGAAACAATTCTGACTAACGTGCTGAAGGGTGAGAAATCACATGAAGCAGCACTGATTCATTCCAGTCACAGCCATCCTACATTAGTCAACCACAAGCTAACCTGGAAGCTGAGAACAGATGCACAGTTCCCCCTACCTGTAATCAATCAACATAATCACCCACAGTCTCATGAATTAAACACACCTCATTGTTTTATATCCTAGAGCTTGAGATGGTTTTGTTATGTAGCAATAGCCTGATGCAGTTTCCCTTAAATGGTCAATTGTCTGTACAGCATTTTCATCAACAGCTTCTTCATTTCATTTAGATCTCTATTCACATGTCACCACTTAAGGGAATATTTCTTAGAGTGTCTAAAATCACTATCTTCTTATACTAATTTATGTTTTCATTGTACTTATTATCAATCTCATATATTTATTTTTAATCTCATAATCTTTATTTTTAGTTTCAAATGTGCAAAGAAAGCACATCACTTAACAGAATATCTGGCAAAATGGAATAGATGAATAATGTTTTATTTTGTTTTACTATTTTGCCCTATGTAAATCCATACTTTTTATCTCTGATGTATTTTTATCAGTTTTTTTCAGTCACTCAAGTAAATAGTACTCTTATGCTCCATTTCATATGGCTTATGACATATCAAAAACTGTAGGATGACTACAACTTTGGAAGTTAAAATGAGCCATTTTCTTATTTGGAGAGGAGTACAATAGCCCGTGTGAATACTACTTAAATATCTCTCAGTTATACAACTGAATGTGGTGCAGCCTTAGAGCATTAGTCTGCATTTGAAAACTGCTTAGAATTGTTTTCTGTTGATGATTCAAGTTGTTCATTATCAACCAAACAATAAGCAATCCTCTGATTAACCTATGTCAAGGTTCCCTGCTTTGCTCTTTAATTTTTCATGAAATACCTGAAGTGGTCAATGAGGACTGAAAGCCAGTAATTCACTATTCTTTTTTGCATCTAGATGGCATAAATAACACATTAGCACTCAAAGTTTCACCTCCCACCTTGAAAGCACATGCCTATTAAAGCATTCAATTATTTTTTAAAAAGCATTCAATTACTTACATGTACTAGGCATTTTGTACTGTTGATTGTAGATCAAAGTTTGCTATAATCTTCTATGGAATTTACTACATGTTTTAGAAACAAGGTCAGTGTTTCTTATTTCCATACCTTCTGAAATTATTCTTTTTTTTTTGAAATTAGTCTTATATATGATTGTAAATAAATGGTCTGGAAGAGAGGAAGCTTGAAGCAACAAGTGAGAATAGCCCATTTGCTTTCTAGTGAAATGGAATAAATTGGGGTTGGTTACTAGTATGTGACCTTTCAGCATCGAAGCTAAGCAAGTACCATATATTTTTAACGTCATGTAAGATGAGACCAAAATAGAAATGCAGTTTGAATTCAACCAATAAAACCCTTAGCAGGGAGTATAGTATGACTCTTGGTAGCAAACTTCACCACTTACAAAGTAAAAACTCCACTAACCTTTAGCTGGAAAAACTTAGCGCTTTGCATCAAGGACTATAAGGATTCCGGCATGACAATATCAGGACCTTTCCTGATTCACTCACCACTGAACTCGGCAAAAAAAAAAAAAGTATTATATATGACATGTATTATGTATTTTATTATATATATAAACACATATTAAATATATATTATATAAATATATATTACTATGTTTGTTTTTTAAGCATTTAAAGCCTCTGGAAATGGTTGTAAGAGCAAACGGTAAATTAAGAAACATCTATTCATGAAAATATATGGGAATTTAGTATTAAAGGGGTAGTTTATAGTATGTGAAACTAGATCTCCTCTCTCTCCAATTGTCCTATGTTCTGGCCCTGTACGGCTTAGTTGGAAAATTAAGCTTTCCTTGCAAGTAAAATTAAGTCATGTTATTATAACTTAGTTACAACCCAACCAAGTCTAGCATTTTAACAACTTAAAAATATAAATCAAGGCATGATGTGGGAATTAGGATTATCCCTCTTAGTATAATAAGATAGACGTAAACTACCAATGATTTAACAATTTTGATGGAATGAAAATAAGTTTAAATATATGAACCTTCCTAATTTGTCTAAGTTGTATTATCCTGAAACATAGGAGTAAAGAAAAAAATAATCTAATATTAAGAAATGTTTTTTTAATCATAAAGTTTTTATTGGTGTTCAATTTGCCAACATACAGAATAACACCCAGTGCTCATCCCGTCAAGTGCCCCGCTCAGTGCCCGTCACCCATTCACCCCCACCCCCCGCCCTCCTCCCCTTCCACCACCCCTAGTTCGTTTCCCAGAGTTAGAAGTCTTTATGTTCTGTCTCCCTTTCTGATATTTCCCACACATTTCTTCTCCCTTCCCTTATATTCCCTTTCACTATTATTCATATCCCCCAAATGAATGAGACCATACACTGTTTGTCCTTCTCCGATTGACTTACTTCACTCAGCATAATACCCTCCAGTTCCATCCACGTTGAAGCAAATGGTGGGTATTTGTCGTTTCTAATGGCTGAGGAATATTCCATTGTATACATAAACCACATCTTCTTTATCCATTCATCTTTCGATGGACACCGAGGCACCTTCCACAGTTGGGCTATTGTGGACATGGCTGCTAGAAACATCGGGGTGCAGGGGTCCTGGAGTTTCATTGCATCTGTATCTTTGGGGTAAATCCCCAACAGTGCAATTGCTGGGTCGTAGGGCAGGTCTATTTTTAACTCTTTGAGGAGCCTCCACACAGTTTTCCAGAGTGGCTGCACCAGTTCACATTCCCCCCAACAGTGCAGGAGGGTTCCCTTTTCTCCGCATCCTCTCCAACATTTGTGGTTTCCTGCCTTGTTAATTTAAATTACCTTTGTAGCAAAAATATTTTTAAAGGGTGTACGAAAGACTTCTATATTATGGTTAACTTTAAATAGTTTATCAATAGCTAATAGACCTCATTAAGTCTATATCAAGAGATTTTTTTTTAATTCCCCGTAGCTGCCTTTCTAAGACACATATCTCTTGAAATCAGAATCCTCCACCTGCATTCCTTAAAATAATGTGCCTAATTCTGGATCCATTTAATGCCTAGTATATTATTTTGTGTTCAATTATGTCCTTAGTAAATTATTAGATCTAGTAACCATTCTACAAGAATTTCTCCTGTGCCTGTTTTTCTTTATATCCAATAATTGATTCAATTATTTTAAATTCACTTTATTTTGTAACAAAATAAGTATCTCAGTACATTTATCTATGCTTGGCTTACTTCAGTAACCATTAGCATAGAAAATCAAAATTAAAATAAGTTCAGGAATTTGTTTTTCTCTTGGTGGAAAGAAAGTTCAATATGTAACTGATAATTGGAATGAGGGACACTTCTTTACTCCTGATATACTCTTAAGTGCATTAGAGCTAAAATGAAACCCATAATCATTTCTGATATTTTAGTATTCTTCCAAATGTGTTGCATATACAGATAAACTCCTTTTCTGATATGTAATAAATTATTGAGTCCCAAAGCTCAGATACCCATGCTTTTGAGTTATTGTAAGGAAATTGAGTAGGGATTTAATTTGCCTGATAAGTGATCCCCTCTTGCTGAAACAGCATTGTATCACCAAGGATAAAATGAATCCTATTAAAAAAAGGCATAACCAAGCAGCAGAAAGTGTCTGGGGGTTTCCAGATTAAAGTACACACAGCATTTGCCAGTGGATTGGCATTCATCGTAAGTACATAGTTTCAAACAGTCATTTTGCATAAAGTATATGACTAAATAGGTCTCTTCATTTAAATGTAACTACTATTTCACTGGTTAGTTATATCTCCACTGTGTCAGGCATTACTTGTAGTTTTTCTTTGTAACGTATGTTCTCATTGTAAAGTTTATTTCATTCATCTAGATATACCTACAAGAACATGTTTAATAGGTTTATTTCTGAATGTCCTATATCCCTGCAGTTTATTATTTACATTATTTGAAATCTGAAAGAAAAAATGCATCTAGGAAATACTTAGCTTAAAACTGAATTTCTTAAGAAGTTTCCATGTGGGAGTGTCTGGCTGGCTCAGTTGGTTGAGTCTCTGACTCTTAATAGGTCATAATTTCGGGGTCATGAGGTCAAGCCTGTGTCAGGCTCTGTGCTCAGTGGGGAGTCAGCTTCAAATTCTCTCTCGCTTTCATTTTGCCCCTCCCCTCATATTCTCTCTCTCTTTCTCCATCTTTCTAAAATAAACACATGCATCTTTTTTTAAGATTTTATTTATTTATTCATGAGACAGCAGAGAGAGAAAGAGATAGAGACACAGGCAAAGAGAGAAGCAGGTTCCATGCAGGGAACCTGATGTGGGACTCGATCCTGGGCCTCCAGGATCACACCCTGGGCTGAAGACGGCGCTAAACCACTGAGCCACCCAGGCTGCCCACATCTTTTTTTTTTTTTTTAATTTCCATGCAAAATAATTTTAGAAGCTATGGATGAAAACCTTGTCTGTGTGTGAGAGAGAGAGACAGAGACAGAGAATCTGTGTGCATATATGTGTGCATTTGTGTTTCTATATAAGACATATGTATAAAACAAACAAAAAAGACATATGTATATATGCACTCATGCAAATATGTTGGTATAGACAGGTGGTTAGGGAAAGTAAAGGTTGAAAATTTATTTTATGGATAGTCTTTTTTATTTGATACTATTTTATACCTAAATTTTTGGACATCCAATTGATTAAAAAAGATAAAATTGAGAAAAAGTAAATAATCATGTAAGAGAATAATTATGTATCATTTCTTTAGTGAATTTTTGTAAAAATAGTCCCAGATATTTCAGATATCTTCCTTCATATTTCACTTCCTCTATAGAGGACAAAATTACCAGTTTTCAAAATATCAAACAATTCCATGTGTAAGTGAAATTGAAATATTTCTATAGTTCCTTACAACTATTACACTAATATTTTAAAAGGTTTCCAGTAACATAATTAAGAATATATAACAAGGAGAAAATTTCACCTTAAAGACCACATTGTTGGGGCCCCTGGGTGGCTCAGTGGTTGAGCATCTGCCTTTGACTCAGGGCATGATCCTGGGGTCCTGGGATCGAGTCCCGCATCCGAATCCCCACAGGGAGTTTGCTTCTCCTTCTGCCTATGTCTCTGCCTCTCTCTTTGTATCTGTCATGAATAAATAAATAAAATTTTTAAAAAAAGGACTCCATTGTTTAAGTAAAATGTCATATCTAAAACACACATTCAGAGATGACATGATAAGTAATGTTTATTAGGGATGGAAGGAAATGTGATGTTTATGATTCAATAATATATTAAGAGTTTATTTACAGGCATTTAAAAATATCTCCATTTGGCATATTCTTATATATTATATAAATGTGTATAAATGCTTGTATAATAAAAATGTGATAATACTCAGATTAAAATGTACCTAATCTATATTGGAAGTCAGGGAATATTTCTCTGAGGAATAACATTTAAACTAGGATGAGAAAGAAATGTGAGAGTTAGTGAAGTGAAAGTGATGGAGAGTATCTCAGAGAGGGCCAGTGATATGTACATAGGTCCCAAAGCAGAAGAGAATATGTTGCCCTTGTAGAATAGAAAGACTCTGAAGAAAGTATAGTGGATGGAAAAAACAGTAAGGATACTATTGAGATAGTTTCTATTTCTTTGCTAGTCTCCCTCTCTCTCTCTCTGGTTTAATCCATTTATTTTTATACACAAAATTCCCAGTCAGTGCGTAATTATAAAGTTATGGGCAACAACCTCAAAAATGTGTTTTCTGCATCATTGGCAAGTCTTAAAGGTAATCTAAACTCAAAATGTGTAAAGCTGAAACTTATTTTTCTTCTCAAACCATATTTTCTTTTACTTTTCAACATCTGAATAAATGACATAATTATCCACTGAGCTTGTCAAACTAGAACTTGAAAGTTGTTCTTGATTTTTCCCTCACTTTAAGCACCCAACTTTAGAAAATAAGCAAGTCTTGTATTTTTACTATAAAATTCATTTGCCCCCTCCACTCCTGCTGCTACTACTCAAACTGAAACTACCACATTCTCTCACCTAGTTATTATAACATCTATCCTAATATCACCTCACACCAATATATCCCCTACAAAGCAGCCATGTTAATCATATCAAAGTATTTTAGAGAATTTTTTTCCAATTTTTTAATTTAAAATTCCAGTTGGTTAACATACAGTGTAATATTAGTTTCAGGTGTAGAATTTAGTGATTCATCACTTACATATGACACCCAGTGGTCATCACAAGTGCGCTCCTTCATCCCCATCGACTATTTCATGCAGCAGTCTGCCACCCACCTCCCCACTGGTAGTTTTGTTCTCTCTAGTTTTGTTCTCTATAGTTAAGAGTCTATTTCTTGGTTTGTTTCCCTTTCTTTTCCCCTACTCTTGTTTGTTTTGTTTCTTAAGTTCCACATATCAGTGAAATATGATATTTCTCTTTCTCTGATTGGCATAATACTCTCTCATCCTATCCACATTGTTGCAAATGGCAAGATTTCATTCTTTTTTATGGCTGTGATATATATATATATTATATATAAATTATTCATCAGTCATGGAAATATATATATATATATATATATATATATTCACAGCCAGTCATGGAAATTTGGCTTTATCCATTCACCAGTCTTTACCCATTCATCAGTCGATGGAAATTTGGGCTTTTTCTAAAATTAGGCTATTTTGATAATGCTGCTGTAAACATTGGGGATAATGTATACTTTCTAATTATATTCTTTGGGTAAATACCTAGCAGTGCTGGGGTAGTTCTATATTTTAATGTTCTGGGGAATTTCTATATTGTTTTCCAGAGTTGCTGTGCCAGCTTGCATTCCCATCAACAGTGTAAGAGGGTTCCTTTTTCTCTGCATCCTTGAAAACACCTGTTGTTTCCTGTATTGTTAAGTTTAGCCATTCTGACTGGTACTAGGTGATATCTCATTGTAGTTTTCATTTCTATTTCTCATCTTAGGGAAATTTAAATATTTAATTTTCAAATATTTGGAGTTTTACTAAATGATTGTGTCATTGATTTCATTTTCAATTTCTTCATGTACACAGAATATACTCTATTCAATTGTAACCCTTTTAATTTCAATGAAACTTCTTTTACAGCCAACATGTGGTCTATGGTATTGATTGCTTCCTGTACACTTGAAAACAGTGCTCATTTTGTAATTGCTGGGAAGAACATTCCAGAAATATTAAATACTGCAACATATCTATTAGTGTTATGCATTCCCCAATGGTTTTTATTCTTTTTTTTGTTTTTCTATCAATTATTGAGAAAACATTTGAAAGTTTCTGTTTATGAAATTATCCACTTTTCATTTACTTTGTCAAGTTTTCTTCATATATTTTACATTTCTATTATTAAGACGTTCTATTATAATTGCTATGTTTCCCTGATATGTCACTTTTAATACTTTAGAGGGACACTATTATCTCTGATAATGCTCTTTGTTTTGAAGTTCATTTTACTTGGTGTTGGTATAAACACTGAAGTCTTTATATATTTATTGTTTACAAGAATTTCTTTCTATTCATTTCTTTTGATCTATATTATATTTAAACTATATCTCTTGTAGGGAGCATAAAATCAGATATCTTAATGAACTTTAACAAATCTCTATTTTAATTAAAAATTTTAGATTATTAGTATTAAATGTAATGATTGATATCAATGGACTTAGGGCTATTTAATTTTATTATTTATCTTTGTTTGCTGTATCTGTTTTTAATTGCCCTGTTCTTCTCCTCTTGCCTACTTTTGGGTTATCTGAATATTTTTAAAATATTCTATGCAAATATCTTTTGCATTTTTAGCTATACTTTTTGTAAATGACTTTAGTGATTCTCTAGGGAATATAATATAGTTATATAGTAGAATAACTAAAAACTACTGAATGGGTGTTTTTAGTTATAATTAGCAGGAGAGATTGATTTTATTTAGCTTTGATTGCCATACCAAAACTCAATTTCTATCTCACAAGGTTGATATATTTCCATCATTATTTACTTCCAAGTATTTTTGCTAGGATTTCTTCTTTGATCTGTTAGCTTTTTTTAGAACTGTATAAGCTAATTAATAAATATCTGGGTGGTATGTTAGTTACATTTTGTTATCATATTCTAGTTTATATTCTAGTTCATTGTACTGTATTAGAGAAACAACTCTTTCAAATTTTAATTCTTTGAAATTTATTGGGTATATTTTATAAACAAACATGACCACTTTTTGTAAATATTCCATGTTCACTTAAAAAAGATTAACTCTAGGGGTTTTTAGTGGAATATTCTATGTATGTCAACAAGGTCAAATTGGTCATTTTGTTGTTCAAACATCTTTATTTTTAGCTTATTCTATAAATTATTCATAGAGGCATTTAAAAAATATCCAACCATCATGATGGATTGTCTACCTCTCCTTCAACTGTTAAATCAGATAAATTTTGTTATATACAACTAAATTGTTATTAAAGTTACACTGAAGTTACACAGAATTGTGTCACAAGATTACGAAAGTTATAACTTGATGTTTACTGTACTGTTTACCATGAGGGTTTTTTTTCCTTATTTATACTTCCTGCCTTCATATCTACTTTGGTTAAATTAATAATGATATGCCAATTGTTTTTGATTGTTTGCTTTTACTATGGTGTGTATTTTCACATTTTTTTCTTTTAAGCTTTTAGTATTCTTATACTTACAATTTGCCTTATGTATGTAGGATAAAATTTTTTATTTAACTAGTTTTATAAACTTTCTACTTTACTTGGAAATTGTATTGCATCTAAATTTAATGTAATGCCTAATTAGATTTAAGTCTACAATTTTGTTATTTTCATTCCAATTGTTGGTTTCTTTTGTTGTGTTCTTTTAGTTTAATCAAATTTGTAATTATTTTATCTCCAGTATTTTTTGTAAAGTTTTATTCTTATATTATTCCTTTGTATTAACAGAAAAATATAACAGGCATTGTGATTTTTTAAATTAAATAATTTGTTTTGCCATTTCCTGAATAGTGCAGGAAACTACAGTTAATTCCATTTACTGAACCCTCATCTCCATTTGGATATATCGCTGTCATATGTTATACTTAGATTGAATCTTGGTTATTTTGATGTTTACATCACTGGATATGAATGTTTTTTTAAAATATTTTATTTATTTATTCATAGAGACAGAGAGGCAGAGACACAGGCAGAGGGAGAAGCAGGCATCATCATACAGAGAGCCTGACGTGGGGCTCGATCCAGGGTCTCCAGGATCACGCCCTGGGCTGCAGGCGGCGCTAAACCGCTGCGCCACCGGGGCTGCCCACCGGGTATGAATCTTAATGTAGTTCTTTAAAGAGTGTTAGACTTGTTGGACATGTTCCAGTGGAAAATTAACTGCAATCAGTTTGCTCAAATTGAGGTTTGATTAGAATAAGTGTAGGGCATCATTTATCCCAGATTTAACTTACCTTCATGTTATAGATGTGACATTTCTGAGGTTTCCACCTAATTCCCATGTTTGATGAGGTCTCTTCACTCAGGTTGAGTGGAAACAAGAAATATCCTAGCCCTGCATGAGATCTTGGAACTATTTGATATACTGTATTCTGGTAATTTCTTCCTAGTCTCATGTAATTTTACCTCACATATGTGCAGATCATTACTCAGACAACATCTTGAAGAAGCCCCATTCCCCTCATGATGTTTTCTGAAGTACTCTCCATGCAGCAACCTCTTCTCAAGTATTATGTTATGAGAAGATTAGCTGGTAGTCTCCAAACACTGAGACTACTAGACTTCATTCCCTTCCCATTCTGTGGAGTGCAAACCATCTGCAAGCACTGAATCATAATTTTTCACTTGTTTACTTTTTCTCAAGGATCTTAGGCCTATATTGTCTATTGTGATGCCCAGTATCTGAAAACAGTAGAAAGGAGGGGTTCTAGCTGTTTATTTATGAGAAGACTACCCTGTGCAGTCATGGTCAAGACAGAAGTCCCCTCAAATTTCATTTGGAAAAGAAACAAATTTCATTTGGAAAAGAAACAGAAACAGGTAGTTATGGACAGACATTTCTGTGAACCTAAACAAGTTTATTGAGCCATTCATTAATGATCAGGATATCCCCTTATAATATCATTAACTGGCTATAATCTATATTTTTCTTTGCTATTATTACCTGGTCTTGATTTAGTTAGATAGACTGTCTTAAATGATATTGATTACTATTACTACTATAACGATTACTGAAAACAGTCAACTCAATCCATTGTCACCTGTCAAATAGGTGTGGTTCTTGACAGGAAAACTCTTCCCTCAAATCAGAGAGAATACCAATTGGATACCATCCTGAGAGCTGTGTCATCAGGCCCATCTAAGAAAAGCAAACTACCTGGTTATTTTTGTCAAATTGAAATTAAAAATCTAAATTGGAGAATTGTTTCATTTCAACAAACATGATGTGAGTGTTTTTCTACAATTGAATAGAATATACTAAATCAAGTAATGCTAAATTTTACTAGTATCTCTTTCTCCATTCCTTCCTATGTGTGCCATTACATTTTCCCTGCCCCTTGGAGAAGAACAGAAATAAAGAACTGATTTCTGGACAGTGATATGGTGGATATAGTGTTGTGTATCCTACTGTCGGCTCTAGATTCTAAAATATTTTGGGTAATGTTCTGCACTCCTGTTCACAGTTGTTTGCCAACTAGATGTAGAGGATCTAAAAATAAATTGCATGAAAACAATCTAGTTCTCTGGTTGATTCAGGACATAAACCTTTGTTCCCCAACCTTATTTGTCCTATATTCTTCCTGTACTGGCTTATGGTATTGAGTAAGAAGTCAACATTTATTTTGTTAAGGTACTAAAATTTTGAACTGTGTGAGTACAAGTTATCCCACCTGAATACCTGTGGTAGTGATATCATGTATACATACATTTCTTCACTTAATGAAATTCACTGAATAATTTACTATTAGAGAGTATGGTTATTGATACTATGATAAATGAAATACTTTTTTCTCTCAAAGAACCCACACAGTGAGAAAAACAGGTACATTTAAAATGAATGCAGAATTAAAATTACCATAATAGATATCTTTACAAGCTCTGGTAAAAAAGAAATACATGATCAAAACTCTGCTTTCTTAGGAATGACAGAAAAGTCAACTAAAAAGAAAAAAAAACTGAACTGGATGTAAAAAATAAGGAGCTACCATAGAATAAAGGTACATAAGAGAAGACATTTCAATACAAAGAGAAAAATATATGTAGAGTCACAAAAATGAAACAAATGTGAGGAAACTATAAGTATTCCACCACAACTAGAGAATTCTATATATAAAAGGGAGTGAGGGAAGACAAGCTTGAGAAATAAACAGAAGTACTGCCAAACTACTCTCAATGAGCAGATGTCAGACGCATGCTCTTTTCTTCATTCTTACCTGAATTTGAAGACATAGAAGGCTCTTTGCTCTCAGCTTTTTAAAGCAGCATTAAGTAGAAGGAATGAATGTAGTTAAAGCCAGTCATGTCAACATTATTAAAATTTTGTTTAAGTACCTTCAAAAAAGCATTAATATCCATGGAAATATTATTCAAAAATTAATATGTGCCTCTTTCACCAATACATTCTTGCCCTTCAAGCTCAGTTTATTCTTAACACGTGAATTATAAAAAGTGGGTAGTTAGCCTACAAATTGAAATGTTATTTGAAGTGTTCCTCATTTACAGTTTAAAACAAAACAAACTACCTCTTGGAAGGATGAATAGAAATAATAGAAAACATCTTTTAGCAGCATATATGAAATTCCATTCACAAGTTATCATGCCAGTGATTCTGAAGAGAGGAAATCCCAGAATTTTGATTGCTTATATACAATTGTTTTTTTTTCTATCCATTTAACTTTTGACTCCTCTATATCACAAAGACACATCATAGTTTATTTAACTTCTTTAGCCACAAAATCTTATTATAAGTGATTCTAAAATCCAGAGTTCCTGAACTACTGAAAAGACACAGTGGATGGTTATGAAGCAGCTCCTGATAATGAAGTTAAAAGATGTCAGAATTTTCACTGAATACTAGAGATTGTATGTAGATTATGACACAAGAGACCACCCACAAGAGGCCACCATATTATAATCCCCACACTTTATTCCTTATGAAGTGAAAAAAAAGAAAAATCTTTGAAATAAGAGGCATTGTTTCAAGTATCATTTTTCATCCCTATTGACTGATACTTTATAATCCTCTCTAGACTTAGTTTTCTAATCTGCAAAAGGAAGATTAAAAAGTTAATCATTATGAATTTCTAGAACATATATATAATAAAATTCTAAGAATTTTAAAAACTGTAAACTATAGGATATTTTATAACTACTAGATATAAATATTGCTATTTCTAAAATATATGTTCAATATGAAAACATTTAGTTACTACTACTCTTTGGGAAAGATGTAGGAATAGAAAATTTATGAGACCTTGGATTAAGTGTATCAGATATTAAGATATATATAGATAGAGCAAAATAGAGAAATATAGAGCTAGACAAAAGAATGGATAATTAGATAATTGATAAATGATAGATGATAGATAAATAGATGTGATTGTTTTAATCCATTCCTCAAATTAAAATTAAGCCCATTGTGAGCTTATGGAGAAGTTGGCCTGTGGTCATTCTACTTTAATAAAATGATTTGTATGGTAGAAAATAATTTGCCTTGGGCAGAAGTTAATTCCTTTGCTCAGTCTGAGACAACATTATTTATCCTAAATATCAAATCCCAGTCCCACTACTATATACTTATAAGTGACATTTATCACTGCAGGATATATCTCAAGGCATTATTCTCACCAGGACTTGGATAAGAACAATAATACAATTTTAAGATCTAAGTGGCAGATTTTAAAACACACCTAGAGAGAAGGATCATCTCACTCACAATTCTGAAAAACTCTTGCCATGTAGGATCTCATAACTTAGATAATGCAGAGATCAGATAACATCATAATAAAAGGTATAAAGTCACATGCCTTATCAAAAGAGGAGAAAGATACATTCAACTTGTTAATTCTTTGAAAAAATGGAGTTAAAAGTAGATACAAAGCAATGCAAGTCCTATTGCCCCCAAAATAAATAGTACACATTAATGTCATTTGTCCAATTAGATTTCAAAATTTAATTTCCTTTATCAGTTAAAAAATTTGAAGGTCTCAGTCATTTCTTTTAAAGCCATTTATTAAGTTCTTTATCATCTCTTTGTGTGTGTACACAAGTCAAAATCATATGCTAGACAAAATATAAACCTGTAATATCTGCACATATTAACTCATTGCCAAATAAGAAACTAAAAAAGTGATTATGTATAACATTTCTTCTTTCTTTCTTTCTTTCTTTCTTTCTTTCTTTCTTTCTTTCTTTCTTTCTTTCTTTCTTTCTTTCTTTCTTCTTTCTTTCTTTCTTTCTTTCTTTCTTTCTTCTTTCTTTCTTTCTTTCTTCTTCTTTCCCTTTTTATTCTTTCTTCTTTCTTTCTTTTTCTTTCTTTCTTTCTTTCTTTCTTTCTTTCCTTTCTTTCTTCTTTCTTTCTTTCTTTTCTTCTTTCTCCTCCTCATCCTCCCCCTCCTCCTCCTCTTCTCCTATTCTCCTTCTTCTTCCTTCTTCTTCTTCTTCTTCTTCTTCTTCTTCTTCTTCTTCTTCTTCTTCTTCTTTCTTCTTCTTTCTTCTCTTTTCTTCCTTCTTCTGTTATGAGATAGCAGGAATTAAGTTAAAAATGTATCTTTGACTGTTCTTACAGTTTATAAGTCAGAACTCTTTTCATACCTTTTTGAAACTTACTCTTTACCCTTGGGAGAACTTCTTATACTTTTAACTACATATCTGAACATTTCATTCATTTTATTTACCTGATATAATTGAAAAATGGCTGTTATCCAAAACTACAATGAATCCTATAATCCGCCCATGTTGTGGTTAATTTTTACACAATACTCCAAATATAGCCAGACCAAATATCACCATCATAATCCAAGTTGCTTAAGACCAAAGATAAGGAAGATATTTTTAAAACATTCTGAGAAATACATAATGTTACATATATATTTATCTTGTCCAAAAATATCAAGCCAGAAGACAGGAGAGAAAACAAACAAATGAAAACAGAAGAAAAAGAGAAAGAAAAAATTCCATTAAGTAATTCTACTAAAATGCTAAAAGATTTTCACGCTGTAGGAAAATTAGAATGAAAAAAATAGTATTTTTAAAAATGAAGGAAGAGTGGGATCCCTGGGTGGCGCAGCGGTTTAGCGCCTGCCTTTGGCCCAGGGCGCGATCCTGGAGACCCGGGATCGAATCCCACGTCGGGCTCCTGGTGCATGGAGCCTGCTTCTCCCTCTGCCTGTGTCTCTGCCTCTCTTTATCTCTCAATGTGTGACTATCATAAATAAATAAAAATTTAAAAAAAAAAACCATTTAAAAAAAAATAAAAATAAAAATGAAGGAAGAGTAAAATAAATGGTAGCTACCTGTGCAAATATAACATATTATGTTCTCCTTTAAAATCTTTTGAATACATATATGACTTTTGAAAATTTTTATACTGTCTGGAGAAGATTATATATATATATAATTTCAATATATATAATCTAATATAATATCTATATTCCAAGTTCCTGAAGTTCTTGGAATATCTCTAGTGAGACTGACAAACTAATTTTAATTGTTTTAACTTAAATTTAAATGGGCATTTTTAATTTTTAAATACTAGACATTATAGATTTAAATACTCCAATTAAAAGGCAGAGATTGATGGAGTAGTTAAAAACAAGACCCTATTATATGTTTCCTATAATACAAAGACAAAATGTGAGTAAAAATTTTTGTTATACAAAGAATAAATGCAAAATCCTGGAATTAATTTATTGATTTATTTTTAAAGATTTATTTATTGATTTGAGAGAGAGAGAGAGAGAGAGAGAGAGAGAATATCAAGCAGGTCCTGCTGAACACAAAACCTGACACAGGGGCTCTATTTCACGACTCTCATGATTTGAGCCAAAACCGAGTTAGACACTTAACCAGCTAGGCCACCCAGGCACCCCTAGAATGAATTTTAAAAATTCACATCAAAATAGTTTTAAATTTACAGAAAATTTATAAAGCTAATACAATTCTCCATATATCCCACATCATTTCCTCTATTATTAGCATCTTATATTAGTATGATATATTTGTTATAGTTAACAAACCAATATCAATACATATTTATTGAAAAAATCCATAATTTATTATTTATTTCCTTGTTTTTTTGACCTAATGAATGTTCACTGTTCCAGGATCTCATCTAAGACCTCACATTACATTTAGTCATCATAGATCCTTGGACCTCCTCTTGGCTGTTACAGTCTTTTGGGCTTTCCTAGTTTTTGATAATCTTGACAATTTTGAGTAATGGTCAGGTATTTTGTAGAATGTCCATTGATTTTTATTTGGCTGTTTTTCTCATAATTGGTGTAAAAAAAACCTCTGTTTTGAGAGAAAGACCACAGAAATAAAGTGGGACATGTTATCAGCATGACACATCCCTGCTAACTTTTTCTTGATTACCTGGTGTACTGTTTGTTTGATTTATGCACTCTATAAAGTTGTTCTGCCCCTTCCTTTCATATTGTACACCTTCAGAGAAAATAGAACCCACACTTAGAGAGTGAAGAATTATTCTCCCAACTTCTGGGGGGTGGAGTAAATACTCACATAAATCATTCAAATTATCTACGTGGGAGATTTGTTTCTTTCTAACCATGTATTTCTTATTTATATCCTTATGGACTAATCGATATTCATTTTTTACTTTGAGCAATAGTCTGATAGTGCTTTATTTATTTTGCTGCTCAACTTGTTACAAGCTTGGTCAGTGGGAGCTCTTCCAATCAGCTCCTGTGTCGCTTTGATGATTTTGTTGCTATTATCTGGTGATTTTGTAGCTCGTATTATTTTATTTATTTTGGGAGGAGTCAGTACATCATGATTCATTTACTTATTTGATGTGTGTCACATTCCGTATCTTGTTACTCTCAGGTGTCCACCGCATCCCGGTGCTATCTCTTACAGCTCCGCGGCTCTATCTACAGGCGGCGCCGTTACTGGCGCTCGACTACAGGGAAGCTGAGCTGTGCCTGCCTCGATTTCCAACAGACCCACGTTCAACTTTCGCTCCCACACACACACACACACACACACACACAAAAGAAAAAGCCGGGAAAAAAAATTTTATTGATCCTTAAAAAAAAAGCAAAAAAAAAAAAAAAAAAAAAAAAAGTTAGCTGAACTCTAGTAACAGAGCTGGAACAATCCGCAGCGGCGGCGGCGGCGGGAGAAGAAATGTAGTTTCCGTTGCTTTTCTGTGGTTGTTGCTTGTTCGCTGGTCTCACGGCGAGGGAAGCTGCACGTGTTCTCGAAGGGACCGAGAAGCTGGGGGACGCCCGCCGCCGACCAAGGATCTGGAGCCCTTCGCGCCACCCCCAGATCCCAGTGGGACGCTCCTGGAGGACGTGCAATGCCCGAGCATAAGTGTGACAAAAACTGACAAGCAGGAAGCTTACGTACTCGGTGAGAGTCGCGTGTCGTCTCCGAGAGACGTTTCGTTCTGAAGACACGTGGTGCCGCCCTCCTGCTGGACGCCCTGGCCCCGGGGGGGACCGTGGGCTCGACGCGATTCAAAGCCGCTTTCATTCTCGTAAGAGTTTTTTTTTTTTAATTTTTATTTATTTATGATAGTCACAGAGAGAGAGAGAGAGAGAGGCAGAGACACAGGCAGAGGGAGAAGCAGGCTCCATGCAGGGAGCCCGACGTGGGATTCGATCCCGGGTCTCCAGGATCGCGCCCTGGGCCAAAGGCAGGCGCTAAGCCGCTGCGCCACCCACGGACCCCTCATTCTCGTAAGAGTTTGATGAAGGGGTGCCCACACCGGAATTCCAGGAAGAAACAGAATTCCTTAATGCAATTTTCCCAAACGGAGCAGCATATTGTATGGGACTATGAATTCTGACTGTTGGTACCTGTATAGCTACAAGTTTGCACCTGTTGATCCTCTTCACCATTTTGCGGTCGCACAACACCTCCCCCTTTGATTGCCAGGGCCTTGGTTCTTGTGTCTGTTAGTCTGTTTCTACTTTGCTTGTTCAGATTCCACACGTACATGGAATTATATGGCATTTCCCTTTCTCTGAGTTATTTTCCTTAACATAATACCCTGAGGGTCCATCTGTGTTGTCACAAGTGGAAATATTTCAGTCTTTTCATATGTGCAATATTCATATATGTATGTGTGTGTATGATCTCACATATTGTTTATCCATTTATCTATCATTGGACATTTAGGTTCCTTCCACCTTGAATATAGTGCATCATGCTCCAACGAACATAATAGTGTATATGTCTTTTTGAACTGGTGTTTTCATTTCCTTCAGATAAGTACCCAGAAGTGAAGTTGCTGGATTGTGTGCCATTTCTGTTTTTCATTTTTTGAAGAGCCTCCATATGGTTTTACATATTAACTCGACTAATTTACACTCCTACCAACAATGTGTAAGAGTTCTATTTTCTCCACATTCTCAACAAAACTTGCTTTTTATCGTCTCTTTGATAATAGCCAATTTTACAGATGTGAGGTCATATCTCACTGTGGTTTTAATTTGTATTTTGCTAATGATTAGTCTTTGCATATTTTCTCATGTGCCTCTTGGATACCTCTATGTTTTCTTTGGAGAAGAATTCAAATCTTCTGCCATTTTTAATCATATTACTTTGTGTTTTTTTATTTTTTTGACATTGTGTCAATTATTTATGTATTTTGGATATTAACCTCTTATTAAATGTATGATTTGCAAACATTTGCTATTATTTATTCCTTTGTTGATACCTTCATAGATAGCTTCTATTACTGTGGAAAAATGTTTTTAGTTGATGTAATTCCACTTAGGGATAATAATAATTATGATAATGTCATGCTGACACTTTTGATACTGCCCATAAAATAAATAAATTTTTTGAAATACATCTTAACCAAATTGGAAATAAAAAAATAAAATCTGGATATAACTTTATTAAGAAAATTAATGTACTTGATAAAAAAATAAAACACCAACATCAGGGAAATTCAAATTAAAAAAAAAATACCCACTAGAATGACTACAATTTAAAAGGCTGACTGTATATCTGAGATTATCAAGGTTACAGAAGATTCTCCATTCTCAAATATTGCTGACTGGATGAAAAATTATACAACCAATCCAGCAAACAGCTATTTTCTTATGAAGTTAATATATATTTACCATGCAACTCAGTCATGCCACATCTAGGTATTTACTCAAAATAAAAAAGTCTATATATCCATATAGATGATTGTTTGACTATTCTTAGCAGCACTAATCATATTAGGCAATAAGTGGAGACAATCCAAATGTCCATTGATTAATTATAAAGCTTTATATATCTATCCAACAGAATTTGCTAAATAATAAAAAGGATCAAAACGTTGAAAGATGCAAGCAGCAGATATCAATCTCAAATGCTATGCGAGGTCAAAGAGGTGAATTAAGAGAGCACATCGTATACAATGGAACTAAATTATATGTGAACTAAATAGAGTGACTAAAATTTGTTGCCTGGTGACAGAGTTTAAGGATAAGAGGGCTTGCAATATACATAAAGAATTTTTTACAAGTGATGGAATTATTCTGTTCTATTGTGGAGATGGCTTCATGGGTGTAGGTGTATCAAAGCTCACCAATTTTAAACTATTTGCAGTTTCTTGTATGTCACACACATCTCAATAAACTTGAAAAGAATATATGGTTTTGTGAAAAATTTTATTTTTCCAAAATATTTTCTGTCATCCGCTTTAAGAGGAATATACCTTCCTATTTCATTGGCATCTGTTTCACTTATGCTTTGACCATATTCCTTGGCCAGAGAAGAGTAGGCAAAAAGAATGTGTGCCACTTCTGAGTGTGTGCTTTAAAAGCCATTACCTGGTTCTGCCACTCCTTTTATTTTTATCTACCATTAGTTTTGTCAATATTGGACTTAATCCTGAATATGAACTCTAATTTGAAGAAAGCGTAGAGCAGAGTCACAGAAAATCCCCAGAGGACATATAATCAAGCAAATATGTACCTTTAATATTATACATCACTGGTAATGAGTCTTACTGCAAATTAACAAAAAGTGTTAAAAAATAACATTTTAATATGTGAAGTTTTATTATAGTAGAAATGTACTCCATGTGTACTAGGACATACAAACTTAAAAATATGAGGTGCCTAAAAATGTAAGATGTATTTTTAATGGTAGGATATATGATTTCACTGATACATATGACATTCAGATACTAATATTCTTTTATACTTGAATAAATATCTAATTTAATTAAATCTATTAATCATATCTGTATTTCAGTCTCATCATTTACAATATGTTAATTACAAGAAATAATGTCTAAAATTTCTGTGCACTTAGAACTTTAATAATATTGGTATTATAAGCAAAATGAAATACTAGGAATGATACTAGAGTAATGAACACAGATATCTCTACATCAAAATTGAATTAATGTTAATGTGTTAAAGTTCATCTTGACTCATTCTCTTAAAGGTCAAACCACTTTGGAAAATGATATCAAATATAGTTGTTTTGAGTACTAGCTTCTTAGAAGACTAAATTGCATAGTTAATATTACATTGGGTAAAAATCATATGTGTGTATGTATGTATGTTTGTTCTGTGGTCATTTTTCATGTAATTAATTTCATTAATAATCCTATACATTAAATGCATACTTAAAACGAGAAAGTTTTAATATTCATAAATATCAAAGATTTAAATGTCTAGATTTTTTTCTTTAAAGCATGCCCATGAGAGATTTTACATATCTAGTATTTAAGACTTTGGAGCATATTCTGATAAGCGTGCTTAATCCTACTTTATATTCAATTTGTTTCATCTAATATCTCCAAGAGCGACAATAGTTTTCAAATTTTCTCAGATTTTCCCCCAGCCAAATAAAAGCTCACAGGTACTGGAAATAACGTATAAGAGGGGTAGATATAGTAGGTTAATGGGAGGAAGAATTTATAATAAATTAAAACAAAAAATAAGTCCTTGACTCTTAAAAGCCATTTCACTTTGACCTCTTGTTGAAACGTTGACTTTTTAATGAAACAGGGGATTAAGCCAAACTATAAACAACATTCTCAAGAGAAGGTAGGAAACCATTTTCATTTCTAGAAGAAAAAAATAAATAAGATTAATTCCATTTCACATATTAAAAGGTAATTAGAAACAAAGTTAAAAATGCAAGAAGGAGGGGGCGGGGCAAGATGGCAGAGGAGTAGGGTCCCCAAGTCACCTGGCCCCACCAATTTACCAGAGCAATTTTCAAATCATCCTGAAAACATACGAATTTGACCTGAGATTTAAAGAGAACAGCTGGAACGCTACAGAGAGAGGAGTTTGCACTACTAACAAGGTAGGAAGAAAAAAAAAAAAAAAAAAAAGACTCAAGCGGGGGAGTGACCCCTGCCAGAAGCCGGGCTAAGGCCCTGGGGCCAGAGCCTCTGGGACAGGAGAGCCCAGGCCCGGAGAAGCAGGGACTTTAAAAATCTGCACCGGATCCTTCCCGGACAGAAAGGCGCTGGCAGGGAACTCGGGCAGGCTCTCAGGAGGAACAGTGGAACCCCCAGTCTCCCAGGGTCGCTAACAGACGAAGTGCGCCCCCAGGGAGAGCAGCCACAGACCGTGGGCCGGTCTCCATAAAGACCTGGAGCACGCCTGGCCGGGCCTCGCCAGCAGCGCCGGCGGCGGCTTCGGAGGGAGGGGGCTGCGCCGGGCCGCCTTCGGGGGCCACCGCCCAGGAGCGCGATTCCGGCAGGGCAGGCCCTGGATCCCAGGGTGCCAAGCAGACACGGCCCATGATCCTGCAGTCCCTCTGGGACAGGTGGAGGTGAGGAGGACACAGAAAAGCAAGCACTCCCCAGCCACCGGTAGCGGGACCGCCAGGGAACAGGGGCCTTACAGAGTAAACAGCTCCCACTGAGCCCGGCACCTGGGGGGCGGGGGGCGGGGCAGCTCCCCCAGGTGCACACACCTGAGAATCAGCACAGCAGGCCTCTCCCCCAGAAGACCAGCTGGAAGGACAGGGGAAAAGCAAGTTCTTGACTGAGCAGTGCTGGAAAGCTCCAGGGGAAGTCGAGGGATGCACAGTATATAGACCCAGAGGAAATCCTTCAATTTTTTTTCTTCCTTTTTTCCAGTACTAGTTTTTAGCCACTCTGCACTGAGCAAAAATGACTAGAAAGAAGAACTCACCACAAAAGAAAGAATCAGAAATAGTCCCTCTCCCACAGAGTTACAGAATTTGGATTACAATTTGATGTCAGAAAGCCAATTCAGAAGCACAGTTATTAAGCTACTGGTGGTTCTGGAAAAAAGCATAAAGGAGTCAAGAGACTTCATGACTGCAGAATTTAGATCTAATCAGGCCGAAATTAAAAATCAATTAAATGAGATGCAATCCAAACTGGAAGTCCTAACGATGAGGACTGAGGTAGAAAAAAGAGTGCGTGACATAGAAGACAAGTTGATGGCAAGGAAGGAAGCTGAGGAAAAAAAGAAAAACAATTAAAAGACCATGAGAAAAGGTTAAGGGAAATACATGATAGCCTCAGAAGGATAAATCTACATTTAATTGGGGATCCAGAGGGCGCCGAGGGGGACAAAGGACCAAAAGCATATTTGAACAAATCATAGCTGAGAACTTCCCTAATATGGGGGAGGGAAACAGGTATTCAGATCCAGGAGATAGAGAGGTCCCTGCTAAAATCAGTAAAAACCGTTCAACACCCCAACATTTAATTGTGAAATTTACAAATTCCAAAGATAAAGAGAAAATCCTTAAAGCAGCAAGAGACAAGAGATCCCTGACTTTTATGGGGAGGAGTATTAGGGTGACAGCACACCTCTCCACAGACACCTGGCAGGCCAGAAAGGGCTGGCAGGATATATTCAGGGTCCTAAATGAGAAGAACATGCAACCAAGAATACTTTATCCAGCAAGGCTTTCATTCAGAATGGAAGGAGAGATAAAGAGCTTCCAAGACAGGCAGGAACTGAAAGAATAAGTGACCACCAATCCAGCTCTGCAAGAAATATTAAAGGGGACTCTGTAAAAGATAAGAGGAAGTCCAAGGAAATAATCCACAAAAAGAGCGACTAAATAGGTATCATGAAGACACTAAACTCATATCTTTCAAAGTAACTCTGAACGTGGATGGGCTTAATGATCTCATCAAAAGGCGCAGGGTTTCAGACTGGATAAAAAAGCAAGACCCATCTATTTGCCTTCTACAAGAGACTCATTTTAGACCTAAGGAAACCTCCAGCCTGAAAACGAATGGGTGTAGAACCGTTTACCATTCAAATGATCCTCAAAAGAAAGCAGGGGTAGCCATCCTTATATCAGATATATTAAAGTTTATCCCAAAGACTGTAGTAAGAGATGAAGAGGGACACTATATCAGACTTAAAGGATCTATCCAACAAGAAGACCTAACGATCATGAATATTTATGCTCCGAATGTGGGAGCTGCCAAGTATATCAATCAATTAATAACCAAAGTAAAGAGATACCTAGATAATAATACACTAATGCTGGGAGACTTCAACATGGCATTTTCTGCAAATGGCAGATCTTCTAAGCACAACATCTCCAAAGAAACAAGAGCTTTAAATGATACACTGGACCAGATGGATTTCACAGATATTTACAGCACTTTACATCCAAATGCAACTGAATACACATTCTTCTTAAGTGCGGATGGAACCTTCTCCAGAATAGACCACTGGGTCACAAATCAGCTTTCACCGGACACCAAAAGACTGCGATTATCCCCTGCATATTTTCAGCCATAGTGCTTTGAAACTTGAACTCAATCACAAGAAGAAATTTGGAAGAAGAAACTCAAACATGTGGAGGTGAAAGAATATCCTGCTAAAGATGGAAGGGTCAACCAGGAAATTAGAGAAAAACTAAAAAGATTCATGGAAATTAATGAAAATGAGATACAAACATTCAAAATCTTTGGGATACAGCAAAAGCACTCCTGAGAGGGAAATACATCGCAATACAAGCATCCCTCAAAAATTTGAAAAAACTCAAATACACAAGCTAATCTTGCACTTAAAGGAACTGGAGAAAGAATAGCAAATAAAACCTACACCAAGAAGAAGAAGAGTGTTAATAAAGATTGAGCAGAACTCAATGAAATAGAGACCAGAAGAACTGTGGAACAGATCAACAAAATCAGGAGTTGGTGCTTTGAAAGAATTAGTAAGGTAGATAAAACATTAGCAAGCTTAATTAAAAACAAAAGAGAAAACAATCAAATTAATAAAATCACACGAATGTAAAAGGAGAGATCACAACCAATACCGAGGAAATATAAACTATTTTATTTTAATTTTTATTTATTTGTTTATGAGTGAGAAAGAGAAGCAGAGACACAGGCAGGGAGAGAACCAGGCTCCATGCAGGGAGCCTGACGTGGGACTCGATCCCCGGTCTCCAGGATCAGGCCCTGGGCTGAAGGTTGTATAAACTGCTGAGCCACCCGGCCTGCCCACAAACGATTTTAAAAACATATTATGAGCAGCTATACGCCAATCAATAAGGCAATCTAGAAGAAATGGACGCATTCCTGGAAAGCCACAAACTACCAAAACTGGAACAGGAAGAAATAGAAACCCTGAACAGGCCGATAACCAGGGAGGAAATTGAAGCAGTCATCAAAAACCTCCCAAGACACAAAAGGCCAGGGCCAGATGGCTTCCCAGGGGAATTCCATCAAACATTTAAAGAGGAAACAATACCTATTCTACAAAAGCTGTTCCAAAAGATAGAAAGGGATGGGACACTTCCAAACTCGTTTTATGAGGTCAGCATCACCTTGATTCCAAAACCAGACAAAGACCCCAACAAAAAAGGAAAAGTATAGACTAATATCCCTGATGAACATGGATGCAAAAATTCTCAACAAGATACTAGCCAATAGGATCCAACAGTATGTTAAGAAGATTATGCACCATGACCAAGTGGAATTTATTCCTGGGATGCAAGGCTGGTTTAACACTCCTAAAGCAATCAATGTATAGATCATATCAACAAAAGAAAAAACAAGAACCATAGGATCCTCTCAATAGATGCAGAGAAACCGTTTGACAAAATACAGCATCCATTCCTGATCAAAACTCTTCAGAGTATAGGGATAGAGGGAACATTCCTCAACATCTTAAAAGCCATCAGCAAATATCATTCTCAATGGGGAAACACTGGGAGCCTTTCCCCTAAGATCAGGAATACCAAGGATGTCCACTCTCACCACTGATATTCAGCATTTTACTAGAAGTCCTAGCCTCAGCAATCAGGCAACAAAAAGAAATAAAAGGCATTCAAAATGGCAAAGAAAAAGTCAAACTCTCCCTCTTCGCAGATGACATGATACTCTACGTAGAAAACCCAAAAGCCTCCACCCCAAGATTGCTAGAACTCATACAGCAATTTGGCAGTGTGGCAGGATACAAAATCAATGCCCAGAAGTCAGTGGCATTTCTATACACTGACAATGAGACTGAAGAAAGAAATTAAGGAGTCAATCTCATTTACAATTGCACCCAAAAGCATAAGATCCCTAGGAATAAACCTAATCAAAGAGGTAAAGGACCTATACCCTAAAAACTACAGAACACTCCTGTGAGAAATTGAGGAAAACACAAAGAGATGGAAAAACATTCCATGCTCATGGATCAGAAGATCAGAAGAATTAATATTGTGAAAGTTTCAATGCTACCCAGGGTAATTTACACATTTAATGCAATCCCCATCAAAATACCATGGACTTTCTTCAGAGAATTGGAACAAATCATCTTAAGATTTTTGTGGAATCAGAAAAGACCCTCAATTGCCAAGGGAATATTGAAAAAGAACACCAGAGCCGGGGGCATCACAATGCCAGATTTCAAGTTGTACTGCAAAGCCATGATCATCAAGACAGTATGGTACCGGCAGAAAAACAGACACAGATCAATGGAACAGAATAGAGAACCCAGAAATGGGCCCTCAACTCTATGGTCAAATATTATTTGACAAACCAGAAAAGACTATCCACTGGAAAAGGACAGTCTCTTCAATAAATGATGCTGGAAAAATTGGACATCCACATGCAGAAGAATGAAACTAGACCACTCTCTTGCACCATACACAAAGATAAACTCAAAATGGATGAATGATCTAAATGTAAGACAATAATCCATCAAAATCCTAGTGGAGAACACTGGCAACACCCTTTTTGAACTTGGCCACAGCAACTTCCTCCATCTATGAAGGCAAGGGAAACAAAAGCAGAAATTGAAGTATTGGGACTTAATCAAGATAAAATAATCAAGATAAAATCTTCTGTACAGGAAACAGACAGTCAACAAGATAAAAGACAGCCTATAGAATGGGAAAAATATTTTCAACTTTTTAAACTCAACAGCAAATAAACAGAGTCCAATCATGAAATGGGCAAAAGACATGAACAGAAATTTCTTTTTTTTTTAACAGAAATTTCTCCAAAGAATACATACACATGGCCAACAAGCACATGAGAAAATGCTCCGCATCACTTGCCATCAGGGAAATACAAATCAAAACCACAATGAGATACCACCTCACACCAGTGAGAATGGTGACAATTAACAAGGCAGGAAACCACAAATGTTGGAGAGGATGCGGAGAAAAGGGAACCCTCTTACACTGTTGGTGGGAATGTGAACTGGGGCAGCCAGTCTGGAAAACTGTGTGGAGGCTCCTCAAAGAGTTAAAAATAGACCTGCCCTACGACCCAGCAATTTCACTGCCGGGGATTTACTCCAAAGATACGGATGCAGTGAAATGCTGGAACACCTGCCTCCCAATGTTTCTAGCAGCAATGGCCACAATAGCCAAACTGTGGAAGGAGCCTTAGTGTCCATCCGCAGATAAAAAGAAGATGTGGTCTATATATACACTGGAATATTACTCAGCCATCAGAGAGGACAAATACCCACCATTTGCTTCGACGAGGATGGAGCTGGTGGGTATTATGGTGAGTGAAATAAGTCAATCAGAGAAGGACAAACATTATATGGTCTCATTCATTTGGGAAATATAAAAAATAGTGAAAGGGAATAAAGGGGAAAGGAGAGAAAATGAGTGGGAAATATCAGTGACAGGGACAGAACATGAGAGACACCTAACTCTGGGAAACAAGGGTTATTGGAAGGGGAGTTGGGTGGGAGGATGGGGTAACTGGTTGTTGGGCACTGAGGGGGGCACTTGATGGGATGAGCACTGGGTGTTATACTATATATTAGCCATCAAACTCCAATAAGAAATATACCAAAAAAAAAAAAAAAGAATGCAAGAGGAAAAAAAATGAAGGTAAATTAGGAACCAAATGAATTATAAATAATCATCAAATTAATCCGTAAGTGCCAAAGATAGCTCTTTGCAAAAATCAATTTATAAATTTTCATTTAGCATAAATATAAAAAGAGAATAGAATATATAATATTATTTTTCTCTAATAAATTTTGTTATTGAAATGTACCAAAATATAACTATCAAGACTTTCCATGACAATTTCTGATGAAGCCTCACTTCTGCAGAGAGGATTATGTTTCCTTTCATAAAGCAGATTAATTATTCATAGATTACATCTAAAAGATATGCCCATAGGTCACATCAGTCTTACATTTTTGAGGGGGACACCCCAGGGTGGCTCAGTGGTTGAGCATCTGCCTTTGGTTCAGTGTGTGATCCCGGAGTTCAGGATCAGAGTTCGAGGATCAATTTCCACATTGGCTCCCTGCAGTGAGCCTGCTTCTCCCTCTGCCTGTGTCTCTGCCTCTCTTTCTGTGTCTTTCACAAATAAATGAATAAAATATTTTTTACAAAAAAGTATTACATTTTTGATATTTTTTGCACATAATAGTAGTCTTTTATTGCTACATATTTTTCCATTACAGGAATATATAGCAACTTAGTTATCTACTCTTTTTTGTTAGTCTTGTGGGGTTTTCCAGTGGTGGAATATCATGAAGAGCACTGCAATGTGCATCCTTGTTTTATGACTTTTGTTGCACACTTTTTTATTATTTTTTTATTTTTTATTTCCTTTTTTTAAGCAGGACCCATCTATTTGCTGTCTACAAGAGACTCTTTTTTATTTTATTTTATTTTATTTTATTTTATTTTATTTTATTTTATTTTATTTTATAATAAATTTATTTTTTTATTGGTGTTCAATTTACCAACATACAGAATAACACCCAGTGCTCATCCCGTCAAATGCCTCCCTCAGTGCCCGTCACCCAGTCACCCCCACCCCCCGCCCTCCTCCCCTTCCACCACCCCTAGTTCGTTTCCCAGAGTCAGGAGTCTTTATGTTCTGTCTCCCTTTCTGGTATTTCCCACACATTTCTTCTCCCTTCCCTTCTATTCCCTTTCACTATTATTCATATTCCCCAAATGAATGAGAACATATAATGTTTGTCCTTCTCCAGTTGACTTACTTCACTCAGCATAATACCCTCCAGTTCCATCCACATTGAAGCAAATGTGTCGTTTCTAAAGGCTGAGGAATATTCCATTGTGTACATAGACCACATCTTCTTTATCCATTCATCTTTCGATGGACACCGAGAGACTCATTTTAGACAGAAGGACACCTACAGTCTGAAAATAAAAGGTTGGAGAACCATTTACCATTCAAATGGTCCTCAAAAGAAAGCAGGAGTAGCCATCCTCATATCAGATAAACTAAAATTTACCCCGAAGACTGTAGTGAGAGACGAAGAGGGACACTATATCATACTTAAAGGATGTATCCAACAAGAGGATTTTATTTATTTATTCAGCCTCTTCCAAATCCGTAATTCATTGAAAAATGCCGGTGGAAGTACAAGGACTTTTTTAAAAAAGATTTTATTTACTTATTTGACAGAGAGAAAGCAAGCACAAGCAGGGGGTGGGGGGCAGGGGGAGAGGGAGAAGCAGGCTCCTTACCAAGCAGGAAGCCCAATGCAGGGCTCCATCCCAGGACCTTGGGATCATGAGCTGAGCCAAAGGCAATCACTTAAGCATCTGAGCCACAGAGGTACACTGGGACTTCAATTTTAATAAAATTGTTTGGAGAATTTGAATCTAAAGGATATGCTAACAATCCTTAGTGACCCACCCAGATTAATCCTATCTGAACAGATATAAGCTTCCCTCAACAGGGGCAAAGTTTGCATGATTAACATTTTTAATTACAAGGAAACAAACTAGAATGCACTAGTTCTGAAAATAGGCAGTCACAAAGATCATTGAAATTCCTCCATCGTATATGCTTTTCTTTTGTTTTGGATAAGAATCAGTAAGGCATAAAGTCAGACTAGGAGGGATTCTCAAAATGTGGTGCTTGAACGATCAGCATCAGAACCATCCTAAGCAGTTAGTAAATATTGTCAGTTTTCAAGTTCCAGGACACACTTGCTGAATCAGCTCTCCAAATGATTCTGATGCACACAAGCATTTGAGGAGCAGGGTCAGCCTTATAGATTCACTACCCTCCTGCAAATTGGAACTTTTAAAAGCTAATAATTTCCAGACCATCTCAGACCAATACAATAACAATGTCTTAGGATAGTGAACTGGACATTGTGTGTGTGTGTGTGTGTGTGTGTGTGTGTGTGTGTTGTCAGGAGTTTCACAGGTGACTAGTATTCAGTCAGCACTGAGAAATATCAACTCAAGCAGAAGATCCTACAATGGAAACATGAGGCCAAAGTGATGATGGTTGTCCCTAACAAAATCATGAAATAACATTGTTTTAATTACTTTAGTGTATAAAAGGCCATTCTAAATATTACATTAATCTTGAAATCTAGAATATTTTTAAAATTTTGATAATTTCAATCTTATGATTCTTTAAATTCTGCATGATAATATATATCATAAAAATGACATTTTTGCATGTAGAAAATCAAAACAATATAGTTGATCTAAAGTGAACAAAGTTATAAGGTACAATATCAATTTAAGGAAATCAAACCTATTCCTAATATGTGACGGTCATTGTCACTGTCTGCAGTCATTCTGTGTGGTCTTGCCCATGCTGACACCACAGCTGCTGAGGAGCTTGACAGGCCTAACCTGGTGGCTCTTGGTGTTCCCAGTCCAGAGGTGTCCTAGGCTCCCAGGTGGCAGAACCAAGCCCTGAATGTGAGTCTTCTTTTTTTTTTTCTTAAAGATTTTATTTATTTATTCATGAGAGACACTGAAAGAAAGAGAGGCAGAGACACAGGCAGAGGGAGAAGCAGGCTCCCTGCAGGGAGTCCAATGTGGGACTCAATCCCAGGACTCCAGGATCACACCCTGAGCTGAAGGCAGACTCTTAACTGCTGAGCCACCCAGGCATCCCAAGTCTTCAGAATCCGGGATGTCACCAATGGGCTCACCTCCTGCTTCCTGTGTTTCCTCCCGCTATAGTGCTAGGTCCTGTCAAATCTGGAGAGCTACAAGAAGCAGGAGTGAATGGGGCTGTCCTGTCCCTCACCCTGTGACCTGACCATCACTGGCCTATCCTGATTATATCTGCTACATTCCTGGCTGTCCTTCCCTGGATCATGTCCTTCAATTACAAGTGACCTTTTCTGTACTCATGACCTCTTGATTTCTCCATGGGGCCACATATATTGGTTTATAAGGCCCTGCTCAGGAGGATCCTCCTTGTAACAGTAAAGTCTATTTAAACCTTGAAAAAAAATCTTCAAACTCTATATCACTGAGAAAAAATAAAGATTAAATAGACACAGAGATATATGACGTCAAAAGTTTAATGACTCACCACTGTAAAAATGCCAGTTACCCTCAAATTGAGCTATGTATTCAATGTAATCCATATTAACATAGCAGCATTTTTAAGAGGAATGTGATTCTATAACTGTAAGGAAAAATGAAAGCCCCAAGAATATAAAGTTGTGCAAAGACTCCAGATACAAAATTTTATATATATATATATATAATGATTTCCTTTAAATTAAATTGAGACTCAACAAAACAAATCTATGATGATAGATGTAAGAGTAGTAGTTATCCTTGGGGAGTGGGAACTCTATGACTGTAAGGAATAGAAAGGACCTCTGGGGTAGTGACTATGTTCTGTTGCTCAATGTGTATGCTGGTCACATGTTATTTTTCAATTATAAAATTATATGTTCAGTTTTATAAGTGTGTATATTCTTAAATAATATTTACTAAAGTAGACAATTCTAATCTCTACAAAAATTTATATAGTTGAGGGGCACCTAAGGTAGCTCAGTCAGTGAAGCCTCCGACTCTTGTTTTGATCTTGGGGTTGTGAGTTCAAAGCATAATGTTGGGCACTGTGCTGGTGGAGAGCCTACGTAAAAAGAAAAGAAAATACTGTATGTCGGTAAAAAAAGTACATAGAGTATAGTTGTATGTTATCCTTTGCTCATTTACATATACATATATAGTTACAAATGCATAAAATATATATCCTTACTAGTACAATGTGTGTGAAACAGTAATTTAAAAAAACATTTATTGAAATATAATTCATATGTCATGCAATTCACCCATTTAAAGTGTACAGTTACAACTATCACCACAGTTAATTTCAGAGTATTTTTATTGCCTCAAAAAGAGTTCATTGTTTTGCCTATCACTTTCTGTATTAGTTCCTTTCTTTTGTTTGTTTAAAGTTTGCTTGTCTTTCTTATTTTAATTGAAAAGTTTGGGTATTAATTTCAGATTTTATCTTCTTTTCTAATGGAGGCATATGCTTTTATAAATGTCCCTCTAAACACTGCTATGTGTCCATCTCATACATTTTGGTTTGTTATGTCTTTATTTTTATTCAATTCAAAATATTTTCTAATTTCCTTTTGATTTATTATTTGGCCTCTTGGTTATTTAGGACTGTATTGTTTAATTTCCACATATTTATGAGTTTACAAATGTTTTTTTTTTTTAAACTACTTTTTTTTTAATTTTTATTTATTTATGATAGTCACAGAGAGAGAGAGAGAGAGGCGCAGAGACACAGGCAGAGGGAGAAGCAGGCTCCATGCACCGGGAGCCCGATGTGGGACTCGATCCTGGGTCTCCAGGATCGCGCCCCGGGCCAAAGGCAGGCGCCAAACCGCTGCGCCACCCAGGGATCCCTACAAATGTTTTATTATTGATTTCTGAATTATTTTATGAAAAGAAAAAAATGTTTTGTGATTTTTCTATCCTTTCAAATTAACTGAGGTTTGTCTTACAGTGTAGAGTATGGCCTTTACTGGAAAGTGTTCCATGCGTGCTTGAGATGAATATATATTCTGCTGCTGGGTTATAATATTATATTGATGTTTGTTAGTTATACTTGGTTTATTAAGGTGTTCAAATCTTCTGTTTCCTATTGGTCTTTTTCCTGGTTATTCTCTCCATTATTAGGTGAGGTATTTAAGTATTGGTCTATTATGGCTAAATTATCTACCCTTCCTGTCTTCCAGTTTTTGTTTCATGTATTTTGGTTATCAATTTTTAGGTGCATATATCTTTTTAATTATTATCTGTTTATTGGATTTCCCCTTTTATCTTCATAAATATCCTTTTTAACTTTAGAAATTTTTATATTAAATTATCTTTTGTATGACATTAATAGTTTACACCAGGTCTTTATCATCTTATTATTAATCTACTTATATCTTTTAATCTAAAGTATGTCCTCTGTACACAACATACAGTTGGGTCTTATTTCTTTACCCAGTCTGAAAATCTCTGCCTCTTGATTGAATTGTTTAGTCCATTACATTTAATTGTAGCCACACTAAATTAATGAGACTGGTGGAATATAAAACCTACTATGTGGGATATTTGGGATAGCCTCTGAAAGAGTGAAAAACATAAGTTGGTAGGTATTGCCCCACCAAATACTTAAAAAGAGATACATCATCTGGTTGGCCCCATTAAAGGAATATATATCATATTTTCTTTGTTGGTCTAACTCAGGAGTCAACAATTTTTATTTTTATTGGCTAGATAGAAAATATTTAAAACTTGCTGGCATATAGTACCTGTTAATACTACTGAACTCTGTCTTTAAAATTTGTAAATTTATTTATTTATTCATATTTATCCTATTTACTATTTTTAAGAATTTATTTATTTATTCATGAATTAAATTCTGAGCAACGGGCCATTCATAAGGTCCTATTTACTATTTATTTAAGATTTTATTTATTTATTTATCCATGAGAGACACAGAGAGAGGCAGAGACACAGACAGAGGGAGAAGCAGGCTCCCTGTAGGGAGCCTGATGTGGGACTCAATCCCAGGGCCCCAGGATCACGCCCTGAGCTGAAGGCAGATGCTCAATCACTGAGTCACCCAGGTGTTCCCATAATGTCCTATTTATAATCAGTTATTATTTGATATATGAAGATCAGTTATTATTTTATATATGAAGAAGAAGAAGAAAGTTAACACATTAGCAGTAGAGGGGAAAAAAGAGGCCATGGAGAGGAGACAATGGAGAGTTGATGAATTGGAATAGAGATTCAGTTATGCATGCTGAATTAGAGCACTGCCATACAGTATAGTGGCTATAGACAATAATGCTGTATTAAGCACTAAAAACCTTGTTAAGAGGATATGTCATATGTTAGTTTTTTTCTTTAAAGATTTATTTATTTATTATTTTGGAGAGAGAGAGATGGGGGAGGGGCAGAGGGAGAGGGAGAGAATCTCCAGAATAGATCAATGCCATCACAGGGCTAAATCCCAGGACCCTGAGATCATGACACAAACTGAAACCAAGAGTCTGATGTCCAGCCAATTGAGCCACCCTAGCATCCCAGAATGGTACACTTTTTGCCAACGAAAACCTACACTGACACATAATCATTCCAGGTATATAGTTTACATTAGGGTTCATATGTATGTTCATAACACACATATATTGTTTCTTTAAGAAATAAAAAGGAAAATCAGATTTTTAGGCAAATAAAAATGTGTGTTCTCACAGGATTTATTGAATTGAAAGAGGAAGATTTGTAGATGTTTTAGGAAAAAAAAGATGACACTGCTATCATGAGTGACCCATACATTGCATGAATTTAGACAAATGTCTATTACATATTATTATAATATCCTAGAGTATTTTCACTCCCTAAAAATAAATGGTAGATGTTTACTTCTTTATTGATCATTAATCCAGTTGGTTGGAGTCAGTGCAGTTGAGCTTCTTTAATTAAATGCCCCTGATGCATGTTGGTGCTAACTTTTGTATAAAGAACCACGTAGAGCTCCAAGGACATCAGAGATAGGGTATGCCCTTGTAGAGCTTCATTAACTTTTTTTCACTCTAAGTATGGGGCGATGCATTTGTTTCCTTCTCTAATATGAATAAATCAGTTTCCAACAAGACATGAATTTGAAGGAGGATATAAATCAGTCATCCCTAATATGAAAACTCATAAAAAATGAGGAAAAAAGATAACAAAAGCAGGAAGGTTAACTTCCTTTGTGCCCTAAAGAGGTAAAATTGGAAGGTGGTTTTAAGCAGAAATTTTAAGTCTAAGAGAGACGTTTCAGATAAATTATGTAAAGCTATGTAAATTACCTTAATAAAACATGTTATGAATTCACTGTGATGAATTATTAGGATTTCCACATAAATACAGCTTATATATCTCTATATGGATGCACATAAGATGTATGAGATTCTAGGAATTTCATGAAAAATTATTGCAAAACAAACAAAAATAAAAAGAAGAGTCATTTGCATTTTCAATGATATTTGTTGAGTACCTTTTAGAAGCCTGGCACTGTTCTAGGTACTGTTGATACAGAGGTGAACAAAGAAGGACCAAAGATAAACACATAAGGTGATAAAAATAGATTATGCTAATTATTAATGTATATATATCAGAATATACAGATATATAACTGAACATTTATGATAAATTAAATGATTTATAAATTATCAAAAAATAAATATAAAAATATTGAGTGGTGTTTCCTGAAAAAGAATACCAAACAACCTTTTGATAAAGTTGACTTTATTGCTTACCATGGATAAGACTATTATTGCCTTAGCAGAATTCTGGTGGCTCTCAGAGGAAAAAGAAAAAAAATAATAATTGCATTTTCTTAAGGTCTACATTAAAGTTAGGCTTTCATTGTAAGAGCTTACTATGGGCTGGTTATAGTTTATGATATAATATTTTAGAATTGGTGGACAGAGGAATGAGAGAGTTTGAGGAAGAATTTTCAGTGAGATTGAGAAGGAAATGGTCATTTGGCACTACCTGTTTTAAAATTGAGTATTTGAGGGGATCCCTGGGTGGCGCAGCGGTTTGGCGCCTGCCTTTGGCCCAGGGCACGATCCTGGAGACCCGGGATCGAATCCCACATCGGGCTCCCGGTGCATGGAGCCTGCTTCTCCCTCTGCCTGTGTCTCTGTCTCTCTCTCTCTCTCTCTGTGTGACTATCATAAATAAATAAAAATTAAAAAAAATTAAAAATAAATAAATAAATAAATAAAATAAAATTGAGTATTTGAATTTCCATCTTTTCCTTCCTTCCCTCTTTCCTTCCTTCCTTTCTTCCTTCCTTCTTTCCTTTCTTTCTTCTTCCTTCCTTCTTTCCTTTTTTCTTTCTTTTTCTCTCAAGTTTTTATTTTAACTCCAGGTAGTTAACATCAGTGTTATATTAGTTTTACATGTACAATATAATAATTCAACACTTCCATATATCACCGTGTATTCACCAAGGCAACTACATTTCTTAATCCTCAACACCTATTTTACTCATCTTCCCCAACCACCTCCCCTTTGGTAACAATTCGTTTGTTCTCTATAATTAAAAGTATGTTTCTTAATCTCTCTCTCTCTCTCTCTCTCTCTCTCTCTCTCTCTCTCTCCCTCCCTCTCCCTCCGTCGTCTCTCTTATTTTCCCCTTTACTTGTTTGTTTCTTAAGTTTCATACATGAGGGCATTCTATGGTATTATCTTTGTCTGACTTATTTCACTAAGCATTATACTCTGGCTTCTTCCATATTGTTACAAATGGTAAGATTTCGTTTTTATGGCTGAATAATATTGCATTGTGTTTATCCATTCACCAAGTGATGGACACTTCGTCTGCTTCCACATCTTGGATATTGTAAATAATACTGAGATAAATATAGGTGTGCATGTATCCCTTTGAATTACGGTTCTTGTACTCTTTGGGTAAATACCCAGTAGTGTGATTGCTACATCATAAAGTAGTTCTTTTTTAACATTTGAGGAACCTCTATATTGTTTCACAGTGGCTGTTCCCATTTGTATTCCCACAAACACTGCATGAGGTTTCCTTTCTCTCCCCATCCTTATCAACACCTGCTGTTTCTTCTGTTGTTGATTTTAGCCATTATGCCAGATGTGAGGTGATATCTCATTGTGGTTTTGATTTGCATTTCCCTGATGAATGATGTTGAACATCTTTTCTGTTGGCTACTGTGTGTCTTCTTTAGAGAAATGTCTGTTTACATCTTCTGCTCGTTTTTAAATTGGATCATTTGGGGTTTGGGGATGCTGAATTGTATAAATTCTTTATATATTTTGGATATGCCATTTGAAAATATCTTCCCCCATTCTATAGGTTGCCTTTTAGTTTTGTTGGTCATTTCCTTCATTGTGAAGAAGCTTTGTATTTTGATGTAGTCCGAATAGTTTATTTTTCTTTCATTTTCCCTTGCCTCAGGTGACACATCTACAAAGAAGTTGCTACAGCTGATGTCAAAGAAGTTACTGCCTGTGTTCTAAGATTTTTATCGTTTCAGATCTCACATTTAGGTATTTAATCCATTTTGAATTTATTTTTGTTTCAATCTTTTGCATGTTGCTGTCCAGTTTTCTCAACACCATTTGTTGAAGAGACTGTTTCTTTTTTTATAATAAATCTATTTTTTACTGGTGTTCTATTTACCAACATACAGAATAACACCCAGTGCTCATCCCGTCAAGTGCTCCCCTCAGTGCCCGTCACCCATTCACCCCCACCCCCCGCCCTCCTCCCCTTCCACCACCCCTAGTTCATTTCCCAGAGTTAGGAGTCTTTATGTGCTGTCTCCCTTTCTGATATTTCCCACACATTTCTTCACCCTTCCGTTATATTCCCTTTCACTATTATTCATATTCCCCAAATGAATGAGAACATACACTGTTTGTCCTTCTCCGATTGACTTACTTCACTCAGCATAATACCCTCCAGTTCCATCCACGTTGAAGCAAATGGTGGGTATTTGTCGTTTCTAATGGCTGAGTAATATTCCATTGTATACATAGACCACAGCTTCTTTTTCTTTTTCTTCCATTGGATATCTTTCCTGCTTTGTCAAAGATTAACTGACCATATAATGTGGGTTTATTTCTTGGTTTCTGTTCTGTTCTGTTGGTCTATGTATCTACTTTTGTGCTAATACTGTACTATTTTCATTACTATAGCTTTGTGAAATAACTTGAAGTCTAGAATTGTGATGCCTCCAACTTTGCTTTTCTTGTTCAAGATTGCTTAGGCCACTCCAGGTCTTTTGTGGTTCTATACAAATTTCAGGATTGTTTGTTCTCATTTTGTGAAAAATGTGTTGGTATTTTGATAGGGATTGCTTTAAATCTGTAGTTTGCTTTAGATAGTATAGACATTTTAACAATATTTGATCTTCTAATCCATATGCGTGGAATGTCTTTGCATTTCTTTTTTTTTAATTTTTATTTATTTATGATAGTCACACACACACACAGAGAGAGGCAGAGACACAGGCAGAGGGAGAAGCAGGCTCCATGCACCTGGAGCCCGACGTGGGATTCGATCCCGGGTCTCCAGGATCCCGCCCTGGGCCAAAGGCAGGCGCCAAACCGCTGCGCCACCCAGGGATCCCTGTCTTTGCATTTCTTTGCGTCATCTTCAATTTCTTTCAATAGCATTTTATAGTTTTCAGAGAACAAGTCTTTCACCTCTTTGGTTAGGTTTATTCCTAGCTGTCTTATTATTTTGGGTGCAATTATAAATTGGACTGTTTTCTTAACTTATCTTTTGTCTATTTATTATTATTGAATAGAAATGCAACAGACTCCTGTATGTCAGTTTGGTATCCTTTACTGAAATCACTTGTCAATTCTAGCATGTTTTGGTGGAATCTTTAAGGGTTTTCTATATACAGTATCATGTCATAAACAGTCAAATTTTTACTTCTTCTTTACCAATTTGGATGTCTTTTATTTCTTTTTTGTTCTCTGATTGCTGTGACTAGGACTTTCAGTAATACGTTGAATAAATGTGGTGAGAGTGGACATCCTTGTTTTGTTCCCGACCTTATAAGAAAAGCTCTCATTTTTTTCCCCATTAAGGATAATGTCGGGTGTGGGTTTGTCATATTTGGCCTTTATCACATTGAGATATGTTCCTGCTAAACCTACTTAGTCGAAGGCTTTTAATCCTGAATGGATGTTGTACTTTACAAAATCATTTTTTTTTTGCATCTATTGAAATGGTCATATAGTTCTTATCTTTTCTCTTATTGCTGCACTGTATCTGAGTGATTGATTTGTGAATATTGAATCACTCTTGCAATCCAGGAATAAATTCCACTTGACCATGGTAGATATATTTTAAATGTATTATTGTACTCATTATGCTAGCATTTTTTAATAATGTTTACATCTATATTCATCAGAGATATTGGTTTGTAATTCTCTTTTTTGTGGTGACTTTATTTGGTTTGGATATCAAAGTAATGTTGGCCTCATAGAATTAATTTGGAACTTTCCTTTTCTATTTTTTTGTAATAGTTTGAGAATAATAGGCATTAATTCTTTTTTAAATGTTTTGTAGAATTTGCCTGTAAAGCCACCTGATCCTGAACTTTGTTTTTTGGGGGTTTCTTGATTACTGATTCAATTTCTTTGCTGGTCATCAGTCTGTTCAAATTTTCTGTCTCTCCCTCTTTCAGTGTTGATAGTTTATATGTTTCTAGGAATTTCTCCATTTCTTTCGTGTTATCCAATTTGTTAGCATATAGTTGTTCATAATATTCTCTTATGAGCATTTGCTTTTCTGTGGTGTTGGTTTTTATTTCTTCTCCCTCACTTGTGATTTTATTTATACGAGTCTTTTCTCTTTTTATCTTGATAAGTCTGGCCAGAGGTTTATCAATTTTATTGATTTTTTTTTTCAAACAAACAGCTCCTGGTATCCTTGATCCTCTATATTGTTTATTAGTTTATATATCAGTTTTTTCTTATCTATTCTATATTATTCCTTCCTTCTGTTGCTTTGAGGGTTTTGTTGTTGTTGTTTTCTGGCTCCTTTAGGTGCAAAGTTTGGTTATCTGAGATTTTTCCTGCTTCCTGAGGTAGGTCTGTATTGCTGTAAACATCTCTCTTAGAACCACTTTTGCTTCATCCTGGAGATTTTACACTGTTGCATTTTTATTTTCATTTGTTTACACGTAAATTTGTATTTCCTCTTTTAGTTCCTGGTCAACCTCAATTTCATTTTAATGTGATTTTTCAGGAAGTTGGCAAAATAAAGTTATTTTTAACTTTTGTCTTCCCAGGTAAGTCTGAGATAGTGGGTAAGATTGATAAAGACATTGGAAGAGAAAAGTAATGTAAACAGTAAGTTGTGTGAGTATAGATGATTTACTGGTGCATGATAAATGCTGTCAAGAAAAACAAAGTTGAGGAAAGGGATAGATAGTACACTATATAAGGTTTTCAGGGAAGGGCTCTCTGTGAGGTGATATTTCGGCAGGGAAGTTAATGAAGTGACATCATGAGTCATGTCAATATTAAAAAAGTGTCAAAGTGTGTGACAAAGACCAGAATGATCAAATATGTGAATTTTCACTAATCAAAAATAAGGAATAGAACTTGTATCACAATGTAAATTAAAGATCAAACTAGACAAAATACCAAGAAAGAAATGCTTTGAGTATCATTCTAGCTCAAGCTTTATATTTTATTGAGGTTGGCACTGAGTAGTCTTGATCTAGTATGTGTTTTAGGCATAATGTTTGGCAAATATTCTGAGGTGAGGATGTATTTATTGTTTAGGAAATGAGAAAAACACTAGTCAGGATAGAAAAAGAGAAGAGGGAAAAGAAACTTGAGTCTTCCTTTCAAGAATTACTAAGGAGGGCAGCCTGAGTTGCTCATTGGTTTAGCGCTGCCTTCTGCCCAGGGCAGGATCCTGGAAACCCGGGATCAAGTCCCACATCAGGCTCCCTGCATGGAGCCTGCTTCTCCCTCTGCCTGTGTCTTTGCCTCCCTCCCCCTCTCTCTCCCTCATGAATGAATAAATAAAATATTTAAAAAAAGAGTTAATAAGGTTACTTATGGTAGACAAAAATGGAAGCTGGGAGATTAATTTAGGATACTGGAAAATATAATATTAAATGATGATGGATTTACTAAGCAGTGGAACTATCTACTGATACGAAGAACAGTGGTTGTTAAAAAAAATAGTTGAAATAAAAAATAGTTGAAATAAAATGTTTTTGCCTGAGCAATTGGATGAATGTTGTTATAATTTCATAAGACAGGGACCACTAGTCTAGGAGGTACAACTGAAGATACAGGAGATTCAACAGTATACTTTTGGACATGCTAAGTTGATTATTCCTATAAGAAATCCAAGTAATTATGTCAAGTAGTCAGTTGAGTATAAGGTCTGCAATTCAGGTAGGAGGACAGATTTAAAGATTGAAATTTGAGTGACCATTATGTGAATAGTATTTAAAACAATAGGACTCAGTAAATCAGCTTACTAGAGTGTGCATGTGATCATAAAAAAGAACATGACCTAATTCTGAGACTTTCCACTACTGACAGTTCAGAAAATGGAGGAAAATTCAGCAAAGAAATTTGAAAAGATGCTACTAATGAAATAAGGAAAAATTAAGAAACCAGATTATATTTGAGGGCAAGTGAAACAAGTGAAGCTTTTAAAAAGGAATGAGTGGGATCCCTGGGTGGCTCAGCGGTTTAGCACTTGCCTTTGGCCCAGAGCATAATCCTGGAGTCCTGAGATCAGGTCCCATGTCAGGCTCCCTGCATGAAGCCTGCTTCTGCCTCTGTCTATGTCTCTGCCTCTCTCTCTGTGTCTCTCACGAATAAAATAAAATCTTAAAAAATAAATAAATAAAAAATAAAAAGGAGTGAGTGGCTAGACTAGATATGATATGAGATAAGATCCAGAGTGGTCACTGCAAAAAATAATACTTATGTTGGATTTTAAAGTAATAAATTTGCTTTCTACTATTCTTTTTTTAAAAGTTATAGCCTCATAAGAAATTATCATACAATAACTTTGCTACAATAAAATTAATTTCTAGTTCTGTACTTATGTGAACATCACCTCAATTGACTGAAAGGAATGGAGGAATTAAAGGCATAATTTTTTTGTAATGGATTGAGTTGAAGTAGTCTGCCTTTAATGAGAAATAACAAAAGCTGAAATTAAAGTTCACAGAAGATTTCAAGTATCCATAACTCTGACACATAGAGATTAGAATTGGTGCTATGTATTGGTGATGTAAACCATTATAAATGCACATTTGGGTGTATATTGAGCAATTTTGCTGGAGGATGTCAAAAAGGAACATACTAAACTTGATATCTATGGATTTTGTATTCCCACTCTTAAGGAAAGTGCATGTCTACTTAAACAACCAATTTAATAATTAAAAAAAGAATGACTCAGGGAGCCTTTGGCTCAGGACATGATTTCGGAGTCCACGGATGAGTACTGCATTGGGATCCCCCACAGGAAGCCTGTTTCTCTCTCTGCCTGTGTCTATGCCTCTTCTCTACATCTCTCATGATAAATAAAATCTTTAAAAAATTTTTAAAAATTAAAAATTGACTAAACAATTGAATTAAATATTTTTTAATAAGTAGTTACTGCCATGTTCCAAAAGTTTTCTATGTTTGTGTTCAGACATGGGCTTAATGAGTATAAAAAATAGGAATGCTTCCTGCTAACTTGCATCTCATAAAGCATAGATGAGACCTAGAGACAAGATTTAGAATGGTTACGAAATTAATTATTATTACATTTGCTTCTCTCGATTGAGTCCTTCCTAAAAACCAGCCACTGGTAGATGTCCTATATATATTACCTCACTGAATCATATAACAATCCTGCAAGATAATTGTCCTCATTTATGTACGAGAAACTAAGGTTCTGTGAGTTTAATGAGGTCATTTAGCCAACACATTAAAGTGCTTCAATAAGGTAGAAATAATGATTTTGTCAAAGCTGCTGAGAATCCAAGCAGGATTAATGCATATAAATGATTGAAAAGTATTTGATAAACTTGAAAATAAGCCAAACCATTGGTGAATTTGTTAAGAATGGTGCTTTACAGTCAACGTAGTAGTCATTCATGAGCTTAAATAGAATGATGTCACAAGGGAATGAAAATCTGATAAGAGAAAACAGAATGGGTCATGAAGAATTAGAAACAGTAAACACAAACAACATTTGTGGAGACTGTCTAAAAAATGGAAACAGATAATTGATCAATTGTTAGAGGTATCTAAAGTAAATGGCCAAGGGAGTATTTTATAAGATTTAATAAAATTAAGAAAGATTTTGTGTTTATGCTAAACGTAACACGTGTAATACAGGATATAAACAATGTTGCAAAAAGAAAGAAGATGAATCAAGAGTGAGATTTTTGAGTGACAAGACACATGTAATATGTATAAAAACTAAAAGTTTGGAGTTAGGCAGAAGAAGGGAAAAAAAGAAAAAGCTAAATAAATAGGGATAATGTACAACCAAATGAAGACATTTTTATGAATAATTAGGTTATATATATATATATGTGTATGTATATATATATATACAAATTCATTGACTGAAAGCAAGATAATGGGGGGATGTTAAAAGGATACTCTTTTACCAGAATGAGAAAGTTAACCTATTGGAGCAATATAGTATTTTCAGTTCAGAGAGCTCAGTTGAAATCTGTGATTTTAAACTTGAAACAAGATATCTGTGGTCAGTATAGTTGTGTATTTCTACAGATATATTCATCTGATTTGGTGTAGGTCTAGTTGTTGTATTCCCCAACCTAGAATAGTTAGTTTATTCTTATTTTCATTTTTTAACTATTTTATTTATTTATTCATGAGAGACACACAGAGAGAGGCAGAAAAGCATGTAAGCAGAGGGAGAAGCAGGCTCCCTACAGGGAACCTCATGTGGAACTCGATCCCAGGACCCCAGGATCACCACCTGAGCTAAAAACAGATGCTCAACTGCTGAGCCACTCAGGTGCTGCAAGATCTGAGTTATGGCTGAGTAATATCTCATTGTTTATAAATACAAGATCTTTCTTATCCATTCATCTATCCTTGGACACTTGCTTAGTTTGCTTCTATATCTTGGCTATTATAAATAATGCTGCAATAAACATAGGGGTGCATGTATTTTTTCAAATTAGTGTTTTCATTTTCTCTGAGTGAATACCCAGCAGTGGAATTACTGAATTATGTTGTATTTCTATTTTTAATTTTTTGAGAAACCTCTGTACATTTCCACAGTGGTGGCACTGATTTATATTCCTTCCAACAGTGCACAAAGGTTCTCTTTACTCCACATCCTTACCAATGTTTGTCTTTTTTTAAAGATTGTATTTATTTATTTATTTGAGAGAGAGAAGGAGAGAGAGAGCATGAGAGGAGTGAGGGGCAAAGGGAGAGGTAGGCTGCCCACTGGGCAGGGAGCCCAATCTACAGCTCCCTCCTGGGACTCCAGGATCATGACCTGAGTGGAAGGCAGACGCTTAGCTGACTGAGCCACCCAGGTTCCTCTAGTCTTGTCTTTTTGATATTAGCTATTCTAACTGGTGTGAGGTGATTATTGACACTAAAATAAAATATTTTGCTCAGCAAAAGAAATCGACAAAAGGCAAACTAGTGAATCAGAGAGGTATTTATAATTGATATACCTGATAAGAGATTAATATCCAAAAATGTATAAAGAATTTACACAACTCAGCAGTAAAAACCCAAACAATTCAGTTAAAATGGGCAGGGGTCCTGTAGAGACAATTCTTCCAAAAAGACACAGATGACTGAGAGGCACAGGAAAAAGTGTTCAACATCACTCATCATCAGGGAAATGCAAGTCAAGACTACAATTAGATATCACTCCACAACAGTTAAAATGGTCGTTATTTAATTAAACAGCTTTACAGAGCTCAAAAATAAAATAATATTACTTATTTAATTTTATTTTTACTTTTTAAAAATATTTTATTTATTTATTCATTTATTCATGAGAGACAGAGAGAGGCACAGACATAGGGAGAGGGAGAAGCAGGTTCCCTGCAGGGAGCCCGATGTGGGACTCAATCCCAGGACTTGGGATCACCACCTGAGCCAAACGCAAATGCTCAACCACTGAACTACCCAGGCACCCTATTTTTTTTTTAAGTTTGGAACAAAATGTATAATATTTCTAAGTACAAAGTTCAGAGAAAATGAACTTGATTATTTATAAGATTTGTCTACAATATGCAAAATAATATGCAAAAAAACTTAAAAACATTCACTTATTTGACTTATTGGTCAAATTGGCTTTGTTTATCCATATTGTTATCACTTATTGGATAGCAGTTTGACATTGAGAAAGCTAAAAAAGGAGTATGTTTTAATTAGCTTAACATGTGGGGTTTGCAGTTATCCTTGCATGTTGTAGGGGACAGAAGATAATTGCTAAACCACACCTGTGAATACAAGATGCATAAGGAAGGAAAACTGGAATCCCAATTCTTAAGTAAAAGATGATAATCCACATATCCTCTGAATATTGTTTCCGTACTACTTAGTCTGAGGAACAAAACACTGCAGACAGGTTTCAATTGTTATAATTAAAAATACAAAACAACAAGGTATATAAAGTAATCACGGGATCAATAAAATTGTATTATTTTAATTAAAGTCTCAGAAGCCCAGACTGTAAGTGCCAGGTTTTCAAAATGAATTTTTTTTTAGTTCATTTCTCTCTTCTTACCTGCCTCTTTTTAAACCAAATATGTCACACAGTGTTCTCCAGAGGATAGTTCATTAAGTTATGAAAGGAAAAGAAATGCTTGAGAGAGCTTAATGCAGAGTTGTTTGCAAATAGTCCAATGAATTACTGAAACATTTATGGCAAAAAAAGAAGTGGATTACAATTAGTTAATTAACCAATTAATTAATTCATTAAGAAAAGAAAGCATATTTCAAATAGAGATAACTGTATATTGAAGATATATCAAATATTCATAGTAGATAATGTATGCATATAATAAAAAACTGTAACATGAAAAGTATATTACAGAAATTATTTTAAGAAAATAATGTAGGGATCCCTGGGTGGCGCAGCGGTTTGGCGCCTGCCTTTGGCCCGGGGCGCGATCCTGGAGACCCGAGATCGAATCCCACGTCGGGCTCCCGGTGCATGGAGCCTGCTTCTCCCTCTGCCTGTGTCTCTGCCTCTCTCTCTCTCTCTCTCTGTGACTATCATAAATAAAAAAAAAATAATAATAATGTAACAAAAATCTTAATTCCATAGTTATCTGTTAAAAACATTTCCATTATCTAGGTTTTGACTTACTGTGTTTATTATTTATTTATATGATTCTATTAAAATTACTGGACTAATTTGTTTATAGGGAACAGCTTACTATGAGAAATAGTATATATTTGTAATATCTACATGGAGAACATTATTTCTGATTTTTGAAAAATGATTATCACACAAATCAAATAGGTCAGAATTGCTTTGATATTCTGGAAAAAAATCAAAACAATTTCATGATATTAGTGCCATTATAGATAACCTAATTATTAGATAATTTTCCATACTTAAAAAAAATCTATATAAAGTATTCCTGTTCTCTAGTCCAATCCATTTGTTGAATTTCTATACTTCCTTCATGATTACTCTTGAGGCCCAGGGCAGGCTTCCCAAAGATGGGCCACTTTGGTAGGAAGATTATTTTGAGTTAAAAGTAATCAAAACCCAAGAGATACAGGAGAAGTTCTCTGTCTCCTACTCAACTGCCTACATTTACATTGCAAAGGAGAACCTGTACCAGGAAGAGAGCTATTATTAGACACACCCTTTACTAAAGGACTTACCTTCAAAATATGGCAATTTTTGTCTATCAGAACACCTCCTTTCACCTTTTTCCTAATGGTCTTTCTCCCTTTGTTTCCTCAGACACTACCACTCTCCTTAGATCATACAAGCTTCACGTTATCTCATTGTCTTTGGAATTTCATGTCTGTGTGGATTCCTCTATTAAATTCGATTTTCTCCTGTTAATCTGTCAATTTGATTCTAACTGGAAGGACCTTGTAGATCAGAGGAAGGTCTTCCTTCCCAACACTACTCAAACCTATGTCTTCTCTGACCCTGTTCATCTTACTTCTAAGGTCAATTACTTATGATACCAATGGTTTTCCTACTCTTTGGTCTTACTCATGCATTAGTAGCCATTCTATTCTATTTCAATAACATGTTTTAGGTATTTTTCTGCCATTTGGTCACCAATAATTTTATATAATTGACAGGTAACCATATATATATATATACATATATATATATGTATACAACGTGTTGATTTGGCACAGGTATATATTTCAACATAATTACCACCATAGAGTTAACTAATATCTCTGTTCACTCACATGATAATTTCTTCTTTGTGTTGAGAACAAATAAGATCTTGTCTCTTAGCAACTTTGAAGTCTATAATACAGTATGTTTGATATAAAGTATGATAGGTAAGTACTGCCCAGCACTGCAGTCATGTTTTGACTAGAATCTAATTGCCATGTTTTTAGTAGCCTTATATAGACACTCGTATGGCAAGGACTAATCTCTTCTGCTGATAGCCAGCAGGGACTTGATTCCTATTAACATTCTTCAAGAGTGAACATAAGTCTTCCCTCAGTTGAGTTGTGACTTCAGTGCTGGGCAGTACTTACATCACGTCTTTGTCAGAGTCCTTGAGCGAGATGAACCTAGAAGCAGCACCTGAATTCCTGCTCCACAGAACCTATGAAGTAATAAATGTTTATTAGTTCAAGCCACTAAATTTTATGGAAATGTATTATGTAGCAATTGGTAATTAGAATACCCTTTTTATAATAAATTTATTTTTTATTGGTGTTCAATTTGCCAACATACAGAATAACACCCAGTGCTCATCCCGTCAAGTGCCCTCCTCAGTGCCCGTCACCCATTCACCCCCACCCTCTGCCCTCCTCCCCTTCTACCACCCCTAGTTCGTTTCCCAGAGTTAGGAGTCTTTATGTTCTGTCTCCCTTTCTGATATTCCCCACACATTTCTTCTCCCTTCCCTTCTATTCCCTTTCACTATAATTTATATTCCCCAAATGAATGAGAACATACACTGTTTGTCCTTCTCCGATTGACTTACTTCACTCAGCATAATACCTTCCAGTTCCATCCACGTTGAAGCAAATGGTGGGTATTTGTCGTTTCTAAAGGCTGAGGAATTTTCCATTGTATACATAGACCATATCTTCTTTATCCATTCATCTTTCGATGGACACCGAGGCTCCTTCCACAGTTTGGCTACTGTGGACATTGCTGCTAGAAACATTGGGGTGCAGGTGTCCCGGCATTCATTGCATCTGTATCTTTGTAAATTCCCAACAGTGCAATTGCTGGGTCATAGGGCAGATCTATTTTTAACTCTTTGAGGACCCTCCACACAGTTTTCCAGAGTGGCTGCACCAGTTCACATTCCCACCAACAGTGTAAGAGGGTTCCCTTTTCTCCGCATCCTCTCCAACATTTGTGGTTTCCTGCCTTGTTAATTTTCCCCATTCTCACTGCTGTGAGGTGGTATCTCATTGTGGTTTTGATTTGTATTTCCCTGATGGCCAGTGATGCGGAGCATTTTCTCATGTGCTTGTTGGCCATGTCTATGTCTTCCTCTGTGAGATTTCTCTTCATGTCTTTTGCCCATTTCATGATTGGATTGTTTGTTTCTTTGGTGTTGAGTTTAAGAAGTTCTTTATAGATCTTGGATACTAGCCCTTTATCTGATACGTCATTTGCAAATATCTTCTCCCATTCTGTAGGTTGTCTTTTAGTTTTGCTGACTGTATCCTTAGCTGTGCAAAAGCTTCTTATCTTGATGAAGTCCCAATAGTTCATTTTTGCTTTTGTTTCTTTTGCCTTCATGGATGTATCTTGCAAGAAGTTACTGTGTCCAAGTTCAAAAAGGGTGTTGCCTGTGTTCTCCTCTAGGATTTTGATGGACTCTTGTCTCACATTTGGATCTTTCATCCATTTTGAGTTTATAGAATACACTTATTTTGAGATACCAAAGTGGCTTTAATTGCTCTATTTTTTTCTCCTTAGGTACAATCTTATGGTTTACTCATTTGATTCTGACATAAGACTAGGAATGGTCTACACCAACCAGATCAAGTATCAAATTTACAATCAGAACATCACAAGAAACAAGTAATGAAAGTAATGACAAATAATGATTCTGGAAAACCAACCTCAGAAAGCCATAGAGAAAGAAACAAAGAGCTAAAAATTCTGTCATTTTAAAAGTTGAATTTTTTTTCTACTAAGAATCTTATGATGTGGTCCCTACAGATTCTATAATTTGACTTTTTCTTATAGATCTCTGTAGAAGTTAATGTGTACAATTATCAGTTTTAGTGGAAAAGGAGTTTAGGTGCTTTAATGGAAGGGGCTGTGTGTTAGCTTGCTAGGGCTACCATAATAAAATACAACATAAATTTACTTTGCCTAGTTTAGGAAGCCAGAATCCAAAATCAAGGTGTTAGCAGGTGTGATTTCTTCTGAGGCCTATCTCCCTTATCCTGTGGATGGCTGCCTTCTCATTGTGTCCTTACATGTCTGTCCCTCAACTCTGAATGCACCTATCTGATGTCTTCTTCTCTATGAGTCCCAATCTTCTCTTGCAAATACACCAGCCATATTGGTTTAGGGCCCAACACAATTACCTTGTTATACTTAGTCTCTTTAAATGCCCTCTCTCCAAATACAGTTGTAATCTGAGATAGCTAGGGTTAGGGCTTAAAAATAGGAATGGGATGGGGCACAGGGCACAGTTCAGCCTATAGCAGAGTAGTAGTCTTCTCTCTCTCTCTCTCTCTTTTTCTTTGTCTTCTATTTTTTTTAAATTATTAAGTCACACCTAGTCATCCAGTTCATATGTTAACTCTGTTTCTGTGAAGGGGGGATTTGAATACTACTTTAGACTTACAGATTTAATTTGTTTTACTTGTCAATTAACTTTACAGTGTGATGATTTAGTGAAAGATCAATTTATCAATACATTGTCAGAGAACCAAATTTGTTCAAAGTACATACTCAAACATTGTAGGTAATACAAATATATTGCTCTCTCTTCCTATACAATCTCTACTGGAATGTTTGATAAAATCAAGACCCTGATGCAGTTTTTAAAAAGTATTTTAATGTTTTCATATGTCTATATATACCACACAGCTCCTCAAAGCAAATACATGCATTTATTTCCTGTTTTTATTTGGTATGAAGTATAATAAGAATATAAACCAAAAGAAAAATTATATTGCTTTACTTTTGGTAAATTGTATGTGTTTCATTCTGTTTATTTTGATTTAGGCTTTGAAATGGTTTGGGAAGTTGAAGAGACTCAATTTCAGATCTCGGCTTGACTGTTTACTAGCTCTATAGTCTTTAGTAAGGAACTTCATTTCTTCAAGCATCACTGTGTTCATCTTTAAAGTTTTTTTTTTTGTTTGTTTGTTTTATTTATTTACGATAGTCACACACAGAGAGAGAGGCAGAGACATAGGCAGAGGGAGAAGCAGGCTCCATGCACCGGGAGCCCGACGTGGGATTCGATCCCGGGTCTCCAGGATCGCGCCCTGGGCCAAAGGCAGGCGCCAAACCACTGCGCCACCCAGGGATCCCACTGTGTTCATCTTTAAAAGAGGAGAAAATCATGTCAAACTTCTAGGAGTTATACATGAATAAAAGTTGTGACTATACTGAAAAATGAATGAGTGTAGAAAATGTTAAGCACAGAAATTGTTGGAAATAAAAAAATTGCTATATTGATAAGGATTTTTTAAATAATTATTTTGTAAAATAATTTGACATGTACTACAGGAACTTATAAGAATGTTTGGTGACAAAATGAGTGAAAGAATAAAAGGCCTTTTACCCCTACCTTCCCAATAGAATTCCTGAAGCATTTTCTGTTCTCCAGGAAATATTGTCTTGATATGTTAAGTAGAGGAGCAATGTGTTTAAGAGTCATTAATCTCAATTAACTTTATTTTCCACCAGAAAGTTGTTCAAATGACCTTATCTATGCAAATTAGGCCTAATTACTCCCAGTAAAGGAGCTAAGTCCAATTATCTGATATCTTGGAGTTCCGCCAGTGTGTTTTGTCCCAAATATTTCAAACCTTCAGAAACTCATTTAGCATCTCTTTTAACAAAATGCCCCTTATGGTGCCCAGAATCTATAGAACTGGTGATATAACTTAATTTATAGTGTACTGCATTTTGCCTTATCACCATATCTTAATCATGGCCTCACTTTAAGCTAACATGGTGTATTCAGAGGTCCTGTCAAAAGTAGTAACATAAACTTAGCTTCAAAATGAACCTAATAGAAAGAAAAGCATGAATGTGAATTTTTATAAAAGAAAATAAAGTTTTAGAATTTCTAAAACAAAAAATAATTAATGTTTCTATCATCTTTGCTGATCTCTAGCATTATTGCACCTAGGCCTGATCTAGGGACAAACACTGAGGTCTTTAAGTCTTCATGTGTACTGATTGTGTGTACTTTTTGATATTAGATGTATACCTTTTGTACATGCATGATTGTGAGTCTTTGTGTAGGAGGTAGAAAATAAAAATTAAGGTTGTAGCTGCCAAAAATAGATATTCATGGTTTTACACCCAGATCTATTAGGTACCAATAGTATGAATTTTAACTAGTTGGGTTGTTTTCCATCTTTGTTCTTGGAATAATATGCCTACTATTCAGTCAGAATTAAGTGGGTGTAGTTCATGAAAGTGCTTAGCATAGTATTTTATAAATGAAGCATTTGAGTAAGACAAGCCATTATTATTGCTGTGTTTGTTGACATTCTTCTCAGGGTCAGTAAGTACATAAAATTTGTTCTGTGAAGCACATCATGAAGTCACATACTATTGCTGATTTATTTAGAGTTCACCAAATACAAACACACAAGATATATCAACTTTCAGGATCATTTGATATTTTTAAGAACACAGATAAAACAAAACCAACAAAAATAAACACCTCTCAATTTTTGTAAGCAAAGATTTTGGCATTTCTTTTATGAAATGTTGACAATTGTTGTATGTCTAAGCCAAAATATAATTTTGCATGAAAGGATTTTGGCCTCCTCAACGTTTTTCTCCTAAACCTAAGGACTGCTCAGAAATTGTATAAGAGATGCCAAAATGCTTTATAATCAGCTTATATTCCACTGCCCTAAAAATAATACTGTTGCTGAGATTAATTACAATGAAATAGACTTCTGGAGAAGTTGTACTTTCTTGGATAAAACTGAGATTACAAAAACTCTTAAAAGCTTTTAAATCTCTGCCATTTATTTAGATTATCAGGTTATATTGTCCCTTGAGACAGTAAAATATTAAACTTTTTTTTATTCTTGTAACAAAATACATCCCATCATTACTTACTGTCATTTTATTGTTTATTTTGATTTAAAAAAAACACACATCCAGAAAAGATGGTTATGCCCTAATCTCTACAATCTTTGAATACATTAGCTTGGGGAAGAAATGTTGCAGATTTAATTATGGTTTTACTTAAAATAGTGAGATTATCTTGGTGGAGCCCAATCTAATAACATGAGCTCTTAAAATCCCAGAGCTTTATCTGACTCAAAGCAGAGAGGTAAGGAGACAGATGGAGAAATGAGATAGAGTTGCAGAATGTGAAAGACTTGACCCATTATTGGTTATTTCTGGGTTTGGAGATGGTTGAAGGTAGACAGGAGCTAGGGATATGGATGGCATCTAGAAAGTGAGAATTGCCTTGAACCAATAGCCAAGAAATGGAAACCTCAGTCTTAAAACCATGAGAACTTGAATTAGAGCAACCACCTGCATGAGCTTGAAAGAAGGTTTTTTCCTCCAAGCCTCCAAAAGAAGCACCGTCCTCCTGACATCTTGGTTTCCACCTTGTGAAACCTGGAACAGAGAACCAGTTGAGTAATGCTGTGCCCAGAGCTCCCACACATTGAAGATAATTAAGGGATATTGTTTTGAATTGCTGAACTTGTGGTAATTTGTATGGTGATAATAGAAGATTAATACACTCATTTAATATATTTTTCTGAAAAAAATATTTTTCTGTATCCATGCTGTTGATATTTATGAAGCCAGTTAGATTTGGGTAGGAAAATAGTGACTTTCATTTCCACCTTATAACTCTCCTTTTGAAATTTACTCTCGGATACTCCTGCTTAAATTTGTTTTCTAAATTAAAGAAATGTCGCATTTATTTATTTATTTATTTATTTGAAATTTTGGGGGACAGCTAACTCTAAGAAATAGCATGGATCAAAGCCATGGGACAAACTTCTATTGTAATACATATGTTTCTTAGGAGCATTCAGCTATAATACTAGAATATGGAGCCCAATTGTGGCAGACAAACTCTGTAACTTTCATCATCTGAATCTCCTAGTGTTCACATCTTCTAGGCAGTGGAAATTGTGACTTACTTAGGACAAATAGAATAGGATAAAGACAATGGGATGTATGTAATTACATTACATAGATAGTAATGTCTACCTTGCTAGGTGAGACTTTCCTTTGCTAATTTTAAGAAAGCACTCAGACCTGTCAATTAGGAATTTACTGCAGCCTTCAGCCAAGAACTCACAAAATACTAAATACTTCTAGCAATCATGAGCTTGAAAGCAGGCCATTCCCCAGTCAGACCTTAATGAGATCATATTTTCAGCTAATACCTACATTATAGTTTCACAAAATCTAAGCAAATTGCATAGCTAAGATGTACTCAAAGTCCTGACCAAAAGGAACTGTGAGATAATAAACATGTGCTGCTAAGTTTGTGGCAATATTGTTACACAGCAAAGATAAATACAATATTCTTATTTAGATTGGTAGTAATGTTAAATGATGCCCACTGCTGCTACTCTAAAGAAATGAAAAGATGAGGACCAATAAAAATGCTTATTAAGCAAATAAATACTTCCATCATGAATTTCCAAAATAATAGAAGTGATAATTATTTTTCCAGATATAATTATTGGTTTTTTTTTAAAGATTTTATTTGTTTAATTTAAGAGAGAGAGAAGGAGGGCACAGAAGGACAGTGAGAAGAAGAAACAGATTTCTCTCTGGGCAGGGAGCCCAATGTGGGACTCAGTCCCAGGACACTGTGATCATGATCTGACCCGAAGGCAGACACTTAACTGACTAAGTCACTCAGGTGTCCCTCAGATATAGTTATATGTGGGGTATTTTTTACATTTTTAGCAGCTGGTGTGAATGATATACTTGCTCAGTATATAGTTTTCTTCAGATATGTTTTAAGCCCCAGTAAGTTGTGAGTCTTCAGAGCTGATTTAGTAGGTTAGATAGAAACTAGGGTGTGGAGTAATAAAGAAATCAGAAGAGGTAGGGCCAAAGACTGAAAGAAGAAAAAGAAAAACCCAGAGTCATGAAGTAGAGGACTTTGGGGAAAAAATATGATAGATTTTAAATGCAATGATACGCATTTTCTCTCACTCCAAAAATCTTCAAAAATAGTGATAAACTAGGTATGATTTGAAGTATTTTGCAAGCCAAATCATTGGAGATGCTAATTTTATGTCAAAGATATCTTAGGGTTTATATGCAATCAATCCACAAAAGCATTGCATTTTATTTTTTGGTTAATATGATAATCAATAACTAATTACTTATTTAAAATGTGGCATCCTAGTAGACTAGAATGATATTTAGAGTAAAAAGACCAGATGTTGAGAGATATCTCTGCCATTTCATAAAAGTGGTTCAAGTTAAATAATATCTCTGGGCCTTAGTTTAACTAATGTATAGAAATATACACACAGGGGTGTACCTAAAAGTCTCAGTCACTTAAGCATCCAACACTTGATTTCAGCTCAAGTGTTGATCTTAGGGTTATAAGTTATAAGGCCCACATTGGGCTGGCTCCACACTGGGCATGGAACCTATTTAACAAAAAGAAAAAGAAAAAGAAAATAAATTCAAAGAAATACAGACAAAATATTAGTTTTACTAGGTTATTTTAAAGATGAGGTGAATAACAGTAAAAGAATACATGAAAGCAAATTAATATGATTAGTGGAAATAACTTAAACTAATCTTAAATATCAATATGATTATCAACCAAAGTGATTTTATTTTGAATTTAAAAAATAACCAAAAATGCTTTATCTGCATTGTTAGTCAATGTGATAAGCAAGTAAGTTTTTTTTATTAGGAAAACATTTTGTCATTTAATACTACTTTGTGTATACACTCAACTTGCAAGGAAGTTAAATAGACTGTTTTTGCCATCATATATCTTGAAAATGAAAAATATTTAAATGATATCAAATTTTTATGAAACAGTAAAATTTACAGTTAAGCAAAGGAGTGGAGACATTTTAGCCATCATTAGAACTTCAGAATTAAAAGTCTGCTTTGTATATAGGAAAAGATCATGATTTCTGGCAGCAAAACAAAACAACACAACATATTCTCATTCATTTTTTATCCTGCCTATGGGATTTTAACATCCTTCTATTTTTGTGTGATTTTTGAAAAATATTACCAAAAAGGAACTTCTCCAGTGACAAAAAGATTTCATGTATTTTGTTGGTGGTTATACATTGTATTTGTAAAAACTTATCAAACTTTACTTGTAAACTTGATAAATTTTATAATTTATAAGTTGTACTTCACTACAGCCAATTTAAAAAAATGAAAGGGTTCTCAGCATTTTCCCCCAACGGAGAAACATAGTTCAGTCCTATATTTATTTATTTCTTGTTAATAAATTAATTTTCTTGTTTAGTTCAAATTTCACCTGTTTGCATTAACCAAAATTAATTATTACATTTTTTAAAAAGTCAAGTGTAAAAGAGTGGAAAACTGGTTAATAGTCATTTCAAAAATTGATTAGTAAATGGGAGGGAAAACATGTATGTACTATATATTTAACTTCCTTCTTCTATCAATCATTACATGTTCCCTATGCCTCAGCCGGTGCCCAATTTGGTTAGGTTTCTTTGCCTGGTAGGTTGCATCAAAATTTCATACTAAAAATATCTGAGTCTTAGTGGTCTTGCCTGTATTGGAACGATATGAAATTCCTATTAATTTACCTTCAAATATGTAAGCATTAAGACAAGCTTCAGAGAATTCCTTGGGTTTCAAATATACTCCTTTATGTCATTTTAAAGCAATTGATTTCTAGTTCCAATATATGTGTGTTTCTGGGTCTCTTTCTATTAATTTTTCTTTTCTTTTTCTTAACATTTTATTGAATCATATTGACATACACAAAATTGAACATATTTCATGTGTACAATTTGGTGAGTATGGACATACACATATAACCATGAAACCGTAACAGGAAGTAATAGATATACCATGACCTGCAAAAGTCCCCTGTGTCCCTTTATTGTTGTTGCTGCTGTTTTGTGGTAAGAACACCTAATATGAGAGGCACCTGGGTGGCTCAGTAGATTGAACATCCAACTCTTGATTTTGGTTTGGGTTGTGATCTCAGGGTTATGAGATCAAGCCCTGTGTGGGGCTCTGCACTCAGTGATCAGTGGGGAGTCTGCATCTCCCCTTTTCTGTCTCCCTCTGTCCCTCTCCCCTGCTGTCTCTCTCTCTTTCTCTAATATAAATAAAGTAAATCTTTTAAAAAAAAGAGAAGTGTACCATTCTGGTGAGTGATGTCAATAATGGCAAAGATTATGTATGTGGGAATATACGAGAAACCTCTTATTTTTTGATGACCAATTGACTAAATAAAGTCCCATAACTTGGGTAAGTAGAAAAAAAAACACGTAAGTTGAAATAATACCTGAGGCAACACTCACTAAATAGCTTCCTGAATATCTCAGTCTGGGTAATTAATACTAGGATTCTGATTTTCAAAATTCCAAGGATTTATTTTTTCTTTCATCTCTGTCTTCTCTTTGAAACCCTAAATCACTTAACTCATTTCAAAAATTCACAAAAGCCTGCAGGAGAAAGAATCAAATCAAATTAATGTTTCACCAGCAAATTTTTGTGAAAAACTTGCTGTAAACCATACCTTTTGTGCAATGCCACTATTTAATTTCTGTTACTCATTTGGGGTCTTCTTGAAACCCAGAAGAATTAATAAAATTATTTCTAATATAGAACAATAGTCCCTCATAGAAAAGACATCCTAATACAATAATCCACAGACTAGCAATAAGCAGTAACATAATTAAAAATACAAAATGTGTTCTGCATCATGTTATAGTGATTTTTATTCTAATAGTTAAATTTCAATTCAGAGTGACCTGAAATTCTTCTTAAATGTAGGGCAATGGTTCTCGGCCAGGGATAACTCTGCCCCTCCATGGGACAGATATCTGGAGATAATTTTAATTGTCACAACTTGCAAATGTGAGGGGGATGAAGGGAGATGGTTACTGGCATCAAATGGGTAGAGATCAGGACTGGTGTTAAACATTCTACAATGCATCCCAAACAAAAAAAATTAAAAGGCCTTAAATGCCAATAGTGCCATGTTAAACATCCCAATCTAGGATGATAAAAGGAAATAGCATCAATTGCACCAGTGATATTCTACTTCAGAAAATTTCTTTTTTCTAGACCTTGCACTTGCACAGAAAATTAAAGTATAAAACAGAATTTATTTTAAAGTAGGATATAATGTGTAACACAATTAAAGATGACTTTAAAAATTACTAGTATAGAGCAGCCCCGGTGGCTCAGTGGTTTAGCACCGCCTTCGGTGGGGGGTGTGATCCTGGAGACCCAGGATCGAGTACATCAGGTTTCGTGCATGGAGCCTGCTTCTCCCTCTGCCTGTGTCTCTGTCTCTGTCTGTCTGTCTGTCTCTCTCTCTTTCTGTGTCTGTCATGAATAAATAAATAAATAAATATTTTTTAAAAAAATTACTAGTATATAAATAATTACTACCATATAAAATTAAAATTTCTGTATTTAAGAGAAAGTAAGTATAAAAGATAATATATAGAATTCGACCCTTAAGATCTTTATAGATTTTTTCATGAATTTACCTCAATTTAAACAAATTGTATTATCAAATGAATAATTTTAAATTTCATTTTATTATGTATGTCCCTAAGAGACCTCATGTACGTTATTCTTTTAAAATATTTTATTTATTTCTTTAACACAGAGTGAGGGCACAAGCAGGGGAAGTAGCAAAGGAGCAGGGAGTCCAATGTGGGGCTCCACCCAGGGCTCCAGGATCATGACCTGAGCTCAAGGCAGATGCTCAACCTACTGAGCCACCAGGTCCTCCACAAAGTACTTAAAAGAGTCATTAATATTCATAGGCTTTTATGATAGAACAATCATTATTTTTTAAAGATCTTTATGAAAATATTGGGTAGGTAAGAAGTTATCTAAAAATATGACTGGAGCACTTCTCTATTATACCCTGACAAAACTTTTCTTCCAGTTTCAGAGGACCTAACATCTCCAAAGAAATTCTTCCACCATACAATAAAACAATTGCTGGTTTGAATTGAATGCTCACACTGCCACCTTTTCAATATGCATCCTTCATGCCTCTGAAATAGAAGAAAAAAGGATACTCTACTTGGGATATTTATCCAGATGATCAACAGGAAATTGGATTTGATTCTACACAATGAGGAATATATTGTATCTAAAGGATATTGTCCAGCACTGTGAGATCAACTCTTAAAAGTATTTGAAGTTTACAGCAATTAAATACAGAAATGACTCTCAAGGGCTCAGACCTTTTCAAGAATAAAGTTTTGGTCACTCAGGCTTATAAAGAATCTTGGCAAGATAAAATTATGGTTGAAAGGGCAGCTCAGTGGTTTAGCACCACCTTCAGCCCAGGGTGTGATCCTGGAGACCCAGGGAGCCATGCAGGCTCCCTGCATGGAGGCGGTTTCTCCCTCTGCCTGTGTGTCTCTGACTTCTCTCTCTCTCTCTCTCTCTCTCTCTCTCTCTCTCTCTCCCGTCTCTCTCTGTGTGTGTGTGTGTCTCTCTCTGTCTCTCTCTTTCTCTCTCTCCCCTTTTGTTTCTCATGAATAAATAAATAAAATCTTTTAAAAAATCATGGTTGAGAGCAAAGGTAATATGAAGTAGATAATGAAATGAGAAAGTTACAAACAAAAACTGCAGTTTTATGGCCAGTTACAAAAACAAAGGGTATAGTAAAAGCTTTTATTTTCTACATTTTCCTCTTTCCTCATTTCATTTCCTCTATTTTATACAGTGTTATGTAATGACTGTGGTTATTTCTATAGCTTATTCCATAGGGTACAGGTTATCCAGTTGGGGTTTTGACTGAACAGAGAAGAATGCATGTAATAAACAGGTTCCATGTCTAAAGATTTTAGTATCTCCTTTTGGAGTGACAATGAACATATTTATGTTTGCATCAGGGAGATGTTTGCATCATGTAATATAAGAGCTTGTAGATGTTGGTAGTTCCAGAAGGTTATGCATGGGAAGCTATATCCATGTATATGCATGAGAAATATCACAGAAGTGGACCATGGTGAATATGATGAATTGACAAACATAAAATATGGAGTTCAGAAGTAAGGCAGGGGATACACTTTGGCTGTTTTGGTTGTTACTGATAGCTTTCCAAATGAGAAGGCAGTGTTCTCAGATTGCAAAAATAGCTCCCTTGAGCTATTTTTACCTGTTTGCTTTTTTTTTTTTTGACTTGGTGTAATAGTTAATTTTATATGTCAACCTGTTTGGGTCATGGAAAACCCAGACATTTTGTTAAATAGCATTCTGGATGTATCTGTGAGGATACTTGTGGATGAGATTAGTATTTGAATTGATAGACTGGGTAAAGCAAATTGCCCTTTCTAATGTCAGTGGGCCTCATCTAATCAGTTGAAGACCTTAAAAGTACAAAAGTCAGTCATTCCTGAAGGAGAGAGAGTTCCTCCTGCCTAGCTGTGATCGTGGCTTTTTCCTGACTTCAAACTTGAACCATGAAAACATTGGCTCTTCCTGGGTCTTGAACCTGCCAGCTTGCGAACTAAAACTGTGCCATCGGCTTTTCTAGGTCTACAGGTTGCTGGCTCACCCTAAAGATCTTGGGACTTGTCAACCTACCTAATTGTGTGAGCTAATTCTGTTATAAATCTCTCTCTCTCCACACACACACACACACACACACACACCTATATATACATCCTAATTGCTTATCGATTCTGTTTTTCTGGAGAACATCCAACATTCTTGGATTCAGAATCTATAAAGAACACATCAAAATCAACACCCCAAAAATAAATGATCCAGGTAAGAAATGGGCAGAAAATATGAATAGACATTTCTCCAAAGACTAACAGACACATAAAAAAATGTTCAACATCACTCATCATCAGGGAAATATAAATCAATGCCACAATGAGATGTCACCTCAAACTCTGCAAGATGGCTAAAATTAACAACTAAGAAAGAATTTGTGCTAGCAAGGATGTGGAGAAAGGGAAACTCTTTTGCACTGTTGGTGGGAATGCAAACTGGTGCAGACACTCTAGAAAACAGTATGGAAGTTTCTCAAAAAGTTAGAAACCAAATTACCCTCTGACCCAACAATTGCACGACCAAGTGTTTATTTATCCAAAGGACACAAAAATGCTAATTTGAAGGAGCATGTGCACCCCAGTGTTTATAACAACACTGTCAACAATAGCCAAGTTATGGAAAGAGCCACATGTCCATCGACCAATTAATGAATGAAGAAGGTGTGATATATATAATTGAATAATTCAGCCATCAAAAAGAATGAGATCTTGCCATTTTCATAAATGTAGATGGTGCTAGAACATAAAGACTCCTAACTCTGGGAAACGAACTAGGGGTGGTGGAAGGGGAGGAGGGCGGGGGATGGGGTGACTGGGTGACGGGCACTGAGGGGGGCACTTGACGGGATGAGCACTGGGTGTTATTCTGTATGTTGGCAAATTGAACACCAATAAAAAATAAATTTATTATAAAAAAAACAACCAAAAAATGTAGATGGAGCTAGAGTGTATTATACTAAGTGAAATAAATCAGTTAGAGAAGACGAATACCATATGATTTCACTCATATGTGGAATTTAAGAAACAAAATAGATGAACATAGGGGATGGGAAGGAAAACTAAAATAAGCTAAAAGCAGAGAGGGAGGCAAAACATAAGAGATTCTGAACTATAAAGAACAAACTGAAGGTTGCTATAGGAGAGGAAGATGGGGGGATGCATTAAATGAGTAATGGGCACTAAGAAGGGCAGTGTTGGGATGAGCACTGGCTGTTATATTTAAGTGATGAATCACCAAATTCAACCCTGGAAGTCAATACTACACTATATATTAACTAACTTGAGTTTAAGTAAAATAATAATGATAATAATAATAGAAATTTTTAAAGGCAAATTTAATTTTTTATCAGCACTTCCAATACTTTTTTAGGCAGTTTAGTAATCTATCGTTAATCTTTTTTTAAAAGAAGATTTTATTTATTTATTTATGACAGACAGAGAGAGAGAGAGAGAGAGGCAGAGACACAGACAGAAGGAGAAGCAGGCTCCATGCAAGGAGCCTGATGCTGGACTCAATCCTGGGACCCCAGTATCACACCCTGATCTAAAGGCAGACGCTCAACCACTGAGCCACTCAGGTGTCCCTATCATTAATCTTTTTATGCATAAACTAGACAGAATAGATTCTCTTCTGTGAAACTTAACTCTGGATGACTTAAATGAATGTCTAAAATTGTCTTCTTTCCACCCTTAGGCTTGATTAAATGTTTAGTTAATTGATTGTATGCTTTTATGTTGGAAATAATACTCCCTGATAATTTTGAGGTTTTGTCCCATTTCTCCCTTTCTTCTAGTCCTATTATACATATGGTTCTACTAGGATAGTAATGTTTTGATCTTTCTTTTCTTTTCTCTTTTCTTCTCTTTTCTTTTTTTCTTTCTTTTTTCTTTTCTTTCTTTCTTTCTTTCTTTTTCTTTCTTTCTTTCTTCTTTCTTTCTTCACTTTTCTTTCTGTCTTGTTTTGGATGGGTTCTATACCTGTGTTTCTGAGTCAATTGTTTTTCTCTTCTGCAGTACATAATCTGCTATAAATCAATCCAGTGAAATTTTCATTTCATATATTTATTTGTCATTTGGAAGTTCCATTTGTTTCTTCAACTAAATATATCAATTGTCTCACTCTGATATTCGTAATTTTCTTTAAATCTTTGAGCATATTTGTTAGAACTATTTGAAATTCTTTGACTTCTAGTTTAATTGTTTTATTCACATTAACATTGTGTTGTAGAGTGAATAATATTATCTTCTCTTAAGAGTACTAACTTTGTTAGGGGGCATTTAAAATTATGAGGATCAGCTTGGTCACTATATTGGCTCAGTTATGAAATAAACATTACTGTAGAAGGTGCAAACTACTAAGATCTCTGGCTATCCACTGAACGTCTCAGGTATTCATGATGGGTTCTCCAATTTCATGGGCTAGAAGTTGAACATCTCCTGACCTTGACTGTGTTCTGATAATTACTGATGTTGTTCTTTGCCAAGCCTTGCTGAATTTCACAATTTACAGACACTGGTTTTCCCTCAATGAAAGAATCAAGAGAAAACGTATGCCAATTTCTTCTATGCTGTGTCTATGTTATTCTCCCCACTAAATTACTGCATATCACAAATTCAGTGGACTACCTATTCCTTCCCCACAATTACCAACCTCTCCCTCCTATATTGACTGTTTTCCTTTTTTTAAGATTTATTTATTTATTCATGAGAGACACACAGCGAGAGGCAGAGACACAGGCAGAGGGAGAAGCAGGATCCCCACAGGGAGCCAGATGTGGGACTTGATTCCAGATCTCAGGATCACACCCTGAGCCAAAAGCAGATGGTCAACTGCTGATCCACCCAGGCATCCCTATTGCCTGTTTTCTATAATAAAATCTGTAATTATTTTTCCAACTTACGGTATTTGCCTTCTAAGATTGTATAATATTTTCCCCCAGAAAGATGCCTTTATGTTAAATTTTTATTGACTTTGTTTACTTTTTTATGAGCCTTAGATTTTGAATTTTACAAAATCTCCTTTCTAAAATAACTAAAATTGTCAATTTGTTTTAATATATTTTACTTCCTTTTTTATATTATGTATTTGATTTAAAACTTTTCCTGATATTCTTTGTGAGACATGAACCCAATTTATTTTCCCAAGATTACTAATTGCCTTCTTCAACACCATTTATTAAACACTTTGTTATCCATCCCTAAGTATGAGAAACTCCTTTTTTTGTAAATTTATTTTTTATTAGTGTTCAATTTGCCAACATATAGAATAACACCCAGTCCTCATCCCGTCAAGTACCCCCTCAGTGCCCGTCACCCAGTCACCCTCGCCCCCCTCCCACCTTCCATCCCCCCACCCCTAGTTTGTTTCCCAGAGTTAGGAGTCTCTCAAGTTCTGTCTCCCCTTCTGATATTTCCCACTCATTTTTTTCTCCTTTCCCCATTATTCCCTGTCATTATTTTTTATATTCCCCAAATAAATGAGACCATATAATGTTTGTCCTTCTCCGATTGACTTATTTCACTCAGCATAATACCCTCCAGTTCCATCCACGTTGAAGCAAATGGTGGGTATTTGTCGTTTCTAATGGCTGAGGAATATTCCATTGTATACATAAACCACATCTTCTTTATCCATTCATCTTTCGATGGACACCGAGGCTCCTTCCACAGTTTGGCTATTGTGGACATGGCTGCTAGAAACATCGGGGTGCAGGTGTCCCGGCGTTTCATTGCATCTGTATCTTTGGGGTAAATCCCCAGCAGTGCAATTGCTGGGTCATAGGGCAGGTCTATTTTTAACTCTTTGAGGAACCTCCACACAGTTTTCCAGAGTGGCTGCACCAGTTCACATTCCCACCAACAGTGTAAGAGGGTTCCCTTTTCTCCGCATCCTCTCCAACATTTGTTGTTTCCTGCCTTGTTAATTTTCCCCATTCTCACTGGTGTGAGGTGGTATCTCATGGTGGTTTTGATTTGTATTTCCCTGATGGCAAGTGATGCAGAGCATTTTCTCATGTGCGTGTTGGCCATGTCTCTGTCTTCCTCTGTGAGATTTCTCTTCATGACTTTTGCCCATTTCAGGATTGGATTGTTTGTTTCTTTGCTGTTGAGTTTAAGAAGTTCTTTATAGATCTTGGAAACTAGCCCTTTATCTGATATGTCATTTGCAAATATCTTCTCCCATTCTGTAGGTTGTCTTTGAGTTTTGTTGACTGTATCCTTTGCTGTGCAAAAGCTTCTTATCTTGATGAAGTCCCAATAGTTCATTTTTGCTTTTGTTTCTTTTGCCTTCATGGATGTATCTTGCAAGAAGTTACTGTGGCCAAGTTCAAAAAGGGTGTTGCCTGTGTTCTCCTCTAGGATTTTGATGGACTCTTGTCTCACATTTAGATCTTTCATCCATTTTGAGTTTATCTTTGTGTACGGTGCAAGAGAGTGGTCTAGTTTCATTCTTCTGCATGTGGATGTCCAATTTTCCCAGCACGATTTATTGAAGAGACTGTCTTTCTTCCAGTGGATAGTCTTTCCTCCTTTGTCGAATATTCGTTGACCATAAAGTTGAGGGTCCACTTCTGGGTTCTCTATTCTGTTCCATTGATCTATGTGTCTGTTTTTGTGCCAGTACCACACTGTCTTGATGACCACAGCTTTGCAGTACAACCTGAAATCTGGTATTGTGATGCCCCCAGCTGTGGTTTTCTTTTTTAACATTCCCCTGGATATTGGGAGTCTTTTCTGATTCCACACAAATCTTAAGATAATTTGTTCCAACTCTCTGAAGAAATCCACTGTATTTTGATAGGGATTGTATTAAATGTGTAAATTCCCCTATGTAGCATTGACATTTTCACAATATTAATTCTTCCAATCCATGAGCATGGAATATTTTTCCATCTCTTTGTGTCTTCCTCAATTTCTTTCAGAAGTGTTGTATAGTTTTTAGGGTATAGATCCTTTACCTCTTTGGTTAGGTTTATTCCTAGGGATCATATGCTTTTGGGTGCAATTGTAGATGGGATTGACTCCTTAATTTCTCTTTCTTCAGTCTCATTGTCAGTGTATAGAAATGCCACTGACTTCTGGGCATTGATTTTGTAACCTGCCACACTGCCAAATTGCTGTATGAGTTCTAGCAATCTTGGGGTGGAGGCTTTGGGTTTTCTATGTAGAGTATCATGTCATCGGCGAAGAGGGAGAGTTTGACTTCTTCTTTGCCAATTGGAATGCCTTCAATGTCTTTTTGTTGTCTGATTGCTGAGGCTAGGACTTCCAGTACTATGTTGAATAGCAGTGGTGAGAGTGGACATCCCTGTCTTGTTCCTGATCTTCGGGGAAAGGCTCCCAGTGCTTCCCCATTGAGAATGATATTTGCTGTGGGCTTTTCATAGATGGCTTTTAAGATGTTGAGGAATGTTCCCTCTATCCCTACGCTCTGAAGAGTTTTGATCAGGAATGGATGCTGTATTTTGTCAAATGCTTTCTCTGCATCTTTTGAGAGGATCATATGGTTCTTGTTTTTTTTCTCTTGCTGATATGATGAATCACATTGATTGTTTTATTAGTGTTGAACCAGCCTTGCATCCTGGGGATAAATCCTTTTTGGTCATGGTGAATAATGTTCTTAATGTATTGTTGTATCCTATTGGCTAGTATCTTGTTGAGAATTTTTGCATCCATGTTCATCAGGGATATCGGTCTATAATTCTTTGGTTTTGGAATTAAGGTGATGCTGGCCTCATAGAACGAATTTGGAAGTACTCCATCTCTCTCTATCTTTCCAAACAGCTTTAGTAGAATAGGTATGGTTTCTTCTTTAAATGTTTGATAGAATTCCCCAGGGAAGCCATCTGGCCCTGGAGTTTTGTGTCTTGGGAGGTTTTTGATGCCTGCTTCAATTTCCTCCTTGGTTATTGGCCTGTTCAGGTTTTATATTTCTTCCTGTTCCAGTTTTGGTAGTTCTTGGCTTTCCAGGAATGCGTCCATTTCTTCTAGATTGCCTAATTTATTGGTATAGGCTGTTCATAATATGTTTTTAAAATCGTTTGTATTTCCTTGGTGTTGGTAGTGATCTCTCCTTTCTCATTCATGATTTTATTAATTTGAGTCTTCTGTCTCTTCTTTTTAATAAGGCTGGCTAATGGTTTATCTATCTTATTAATTCTTTCAAAGAACCAACTCCTGGTTTTGTTGATCTGTTCCACAGTTCTTCTGGTCTCGATTTCGTTGAGTTCTGCTCGAATCTTTATTAACTCTCTTCTTCTGTTGGGTGTAGGATCTATTTGCTGTTTTTTCTCTAGCTCCCTTAGTGTAAGGTTAGCTTTTGTATTTGAGTTGTTTCCAGGTTTTGAGGGAGGCTTGTATTGCAATGTATTTCCCCCTCAGGACTGCTTTTGCTGTATCCCAAGGATTTTGAACGGTTGTATCTTCATTCTCATTAGTTTCCGTGAATCTTTTCAATTCTTCCTTAATTTCCTGGTTGACCCTTTCATTTTTTAGCAGGGTGGTCCTTAACCTCCACATGTTTGAAATCCTTCCAAACCTCTTCTTGTGATTCAGTTCTAATTTCAAGGCATTATGGTTTGAGAATATGCAAGGGATGATCCCAATCTTTTGCTATCAGTTAAGACCTCATTTGTGGCCCAGTATTGATGTATTCTGGAGAAAATTCCATGTGCACTTGAGAAGAGTGTGTATCCAGTTGAGTTTGGATGTAAAGTTCTGTAGCTATCTGTGAAATCCATCTGGTCCAGTGTATCATTTAAAGCTCTCGTTTCTTTGGAGATGTGCTTAGAAGACCTATCGAGGGTAGAAAGTGCTGCATTGAAGTCACCAAGTATGAGTGTCACGTGGAAGGCGGTGCAGCAGTTCTTCACAGAGCACTGTATGGAGGCCCCGACATTCTCGTTGTCGAGGCTGCACACTAGCGCCCACCCACTGCTGGGGATGTGAGACACCTTCTTGATGGGTTCCATCTTCTTGGGGCTGCCAATGCTCACCTCAGGGATCCACAGAGCACAGCTGACATGGACCTACTTGGTGCCACTGCGGGTATTCTTCATGGCTCCACCTTTCTTGGGACACAGCAAACACTTTGGCTGAACCCCCAGGGCACATGTTCGGCAGAGCGAACTGCCCCCCGGGAGCTTGCGGATTCCGTAGCAGGCCTGGTGCACAGGTGTTGCATTTGTCACAGAACACCATGTCATTGCCGTCCTCACCGTCAGGTGACTGGCACACATCACAGACAACATCGTCATATTTGATCCCCAGGCCTTCCTCAGTCTCTATAGCATGATGTATTGTCCTAGCACCGCTGCCCAAATTCCCCTCGGACCCTTTCCATGGTGTATCCATCTAATCCAGGCAGTCCCATCTCCTTGAATTCCTCATTCGTCAGCTCCAGCCACCCAGCATCCCTGTCGTTGAGGTCGTAATGACACACACCGTCGCCCAGCGTCCGGATATCGACAAAGCCCAACTGCGGAGGCCCGGAGCCCGGCGACACAACGCATTTCTTGGGCCTGGTGAACATGAGGGATCTCTCTTCAGACACGACCCTGGCCGCCGGCTGAGGGATGGTCCCAGGGCTCGCTGGCACCTGAACCCCCTTTCCCCTCTCCTGTGTCCAGGGATCTGCCCACACACAGTGCTCCTCTGGGTTCAGCCCACAGGAGTCCTGCAGCTTCGCGGCGGCGGTCGGGTCGGTCCTAAACGCCTCTGCAGGTTCTCGATCTTCATGTCCGGAGCACGACCCTGCCCTGTGCTGGGATCGGGAATTCTGTGACCAAGGAGTGGGCAGGCTGCCCCGTGGTCAGAATCCTCAGTGCTGCGGGAAGGCGCCCCCGTTTCGTGGTCGCCCTGGGAAACAGCCCAGCAGGCAGCCTCTGTCCCAGGAAGCCGTCCCGCGCGGAAGGCGGCGCCAACCCACAAACCAACGCCTGCGGACGCCCGCGAGAACGGCCCCGGGACGGCGACGGGCTCCGGGCCGTTCCCGGACGGGGCGCGGGGGGCCCGGCGTCCCCGCCTCCCGAGCTCCCCGCGCGGGCCCCACCGGGAGGGGGAGGTGACGCCTCGGCCGCCGCCGCCCCATCCCCACCCGGAGCGGCCCCGCTCCAACGCCCCACGCGGGCTGCAAAGGTCGGCCCCGGGGCCCCGGCGGCTGCCCCCGTGCCGCGGAGGCTCGGTCCTGGGGCTCCCCCCGCCCCTTCCCCGCCGCCCTCGGCCGCCTGCGCACCTATCGAGAAACGTCTCTTTAATTCTACTTAACGCCCGCAGTTCTGTGCTCTGACTTTCTCAATCTAGACTGTAAGTTCCTAGATAAATAGTAATTTATTCTATGTAATACACTCTAGGTATTTATCCTGAATAATATGTAGTAAATAGAAATCTCTCAATAATTACTCACCAAAAAATAAAAGCTTTCGTATTTATTTATATACACAAGAAAGTAATCTATTATTAGCCCAAGTATCGTTCATTAATTCTAAAACATGACAGTAACATAGAATTACGAACTCTCAGGATGCCCGGGTGGCTCAGCGGTTGAGCGCCTGCCTTTGGCTCAGGAGGGACCCCAGAGTCCCAGGATCGAGTCCCACGTCGGGCTCCCTGCATGGAGCCTGCTTCTCCCTCTGCCTGTGTCTCTGCCCCCCCCCCTCTCTTTCTGTGTCTCTCAATAAATAAATAATATCTTTAAAAAAATTGTACTTAAATGCTTCCGTGACTGAATCCTTGAGGAATGCAATTGCCTGGGCATGCCATGAGGTATAAAATCATTATACAACAGCCACCAAGATAACAGCTATTTTCAGATGTCCTTTACTCAGAGATTTAATGTGTAAACAATTCTGCTGCTTAAATTTATAAGATACTGTAGTTAATTCCCAAAGAAATGGAAGACCGTTATTAAGGATTTTAGAGATTGGATTTTAATCTGTCTCTTTTCTTTCTTTTCTCTCAATATGTGAAATGTATGCATATGTAGTATTCTCACATGCATAAATGTGTGTGGTACATGTGTGCATTCACACATGCATGGGTAAGAGAAAGAGAGAGAAAGAAAAAATATATATGATTATTTTATTTTTGATATAGGCTAAACAGGAGGATAAAATTTGGGGAAAATGCTAGTTTGCTCAAAAGAGATAATGGTAATATAACTGTCTCCTCTTAATCACCACATTATCACCAGTCGTCTTTATCTCCTGGATCTTATTTTTCCAACCTAAAAGTACTGTTAACTGTACTTTTCACTATAAGGATCTTTTATTAACACATTAAAGCAATTGGTAAGTTAACTGCGTGAAACACAACTGCATTCATGGAAGGACCTCACACAAAATTACAAGTAAATGCTTTAATTCAGTATTAATGAGAGCTCCTGGAATGACAGGATGTGGTATCAGCCAGAGGTAAATAGAATTCTAGCCAAACAAGAGCTGTGAGCACACTTTAATCAGATTGAGAGTTTATTCTCCAACTGAGATTCATATGTTTAAAAGTTGATATATACTGGAAACTTTCAACAGAGCAGACTGGAATGAGCACTGAGATTTGAGCTGTTGAGTTTGTTGCTGTCATTACTTTAAGGGATAAAGAGAGGTAGGAAGATGTAAAAATATTTTTCTTGGTTCTTTTAGTTCAAACAGAGCAATAAGTTTTCAGACAATTTTTTTTCTGCCTTACATTTGGACTCTTCCTTGACACTTGAGGCTTTTATTTTTTTGCTGGTGATTCAGCCAAATCCATGTAGCATATACACTTAAAGGTCAACAACAAATTATTGAAATACATGGTCATTTTCATACATATTTTAGGATTTGTATTCCAGTACATTTTCTTTATCTTATATAAAATGTGATTAGTAAAATTTTCCACTTATCTTTGAGTGAACCAATTTCTTTGTCTTTGGTTAGAACTCTTTATAAAGGAAAAAGGGGAAAATGTCTCCTATGAAAATCATTATAAAATTATGAGTAAAATTGTTTGAAAAGAAACCTTAGATATCCTCTGCTCAAAGGGATTGTAAAAAGTTCAAATTTGCAGTGAAGTTATGGCTTCCATCATGCTACTAGAGGAGAATAAATCTCACCCTTGGTATCAATGTATCTAAGTATTTGAAGTTGACATTTTGAGGTAACTCCTGTCAGTAGCTGCCATCTATATTCAGAGTTCCTCATACCAGAGTATGAATTTGCTCCTACTGGCACTTTGTTTCTATGCTTACCTTATGACACAGAAGATCAGCTGGGAGAATGAGAAAAGATTCTTCCACTTGAACACAAACCCACTCAACTCAATTTATCCAGCAAATACCCCAGGCCCTGATATGCCCATAGAATAACACGAAAATGAGGGACTTATTTATATCTCTTCATATCTTATTGAGTCCCTTATCTTGTTGATCTATTAATTGTAGTACTATCTTTTCCACATGAAAATTTTCTCTAACTTAAATTGTGTAACATTGTGGAATTACTCCTGAGTTCCAGTGGACCAGATTGGTGGCAACTATTTTTAAGGGGCCTATGTTGCAGCATGAGTGGTTCCACTAAAGGATATGCATGACATCTTTCCATAGCAAAACATATTTGAAGAAAATAAGAACATTTAAGATCTGAAACATGAGAGCATTAAGGATATTGATGTTTTGTTTAGCATTTCTGGCTCTTCAGATGTCTTTTAAAAAATAGGGTAAAAAGTGGAACATATGTTGTATGGGCCCATCAGTCAATTAAATTGTTTGCTGCTTTAATTTGAGCTTAATGTTATTCTGTTTATATAAATTGAAAATTGTGGGTTATAAAAATTATGTTAACCATATGGATAATTTTGTACTTAATCCTATGACATCTGTCTGTACCTTATACTTGTATGGAAGGGTATGAAAGAGGGAAGCTACTTATTAAAGCCCTTTAGGCCATGTTCAATGTAATTATGTCAGGGATCATTACGATTTACATAGAGTGTATGTAAGTATATACATACGTAACACCTGGTGCTTCTTGAGGTTAACTAAATGTGGTAAAAATATACTGGGAGTTTTCTTGGAAGTATAGTATAATTTTTTACCTATCTTTATTTTCATCTTATAAAGAAATAAAGAAATAACAGTCACAATAATATTTAAATCTTTAGAAAATTAATACCAACAGAACCAAATCCTATCTTCTTTTTCAAATATTTTGCAATCAGGCACCACCACTTATGCCAACAATAACAATAAATAGTAATGAATTTTGGCATTTCCAATCAACGTTGCATGACTGATTTAAACTCTGCAACTGCATGAGTAAGTATTCCTGGTATTCACCCAGAAGATCACAGAAAGGTCTAGTCTAGTTGAAAAACCCCTTTTTATTGCCAATAGGTAAGAGAAAGATTTGGGAGTCTAATTACCTTCATCTTTACATTTCTTGATCAAACACAGGTTCCAAATCAAGGCTTTGCCATTAATTTCAAAAGCTTTAATGAGAAAATGCTAGTAAGTTTTACAATCTATGCTTCATATTCTTTGCATTACCTTAGATGAATCAGCACCTGCAGCCATAGGAAGATTTTTAGGACATTCTGACAGAGAAAAAGAAATAATGAAAACCAAAATAAGAACTGGACTACAGTAGAAGAATTTATTTAGTGATTGTTCTCCTCTTGCAGTAGTTTCTATTATTCATTTGCTGATCAAAATATTTAGGCTGGGGTTCAACTCCTTGCTTAAACATAATTTCAAGGAAGAAAAGAAATTCTATTGAATCAGGGATTTATCACTGGCAAAGAATTTAAAAAATAAAATGAAAATAAAAAGAACTGGGGGTCTACCAAACCCTTGGGCAAAGCTACACTCGATGTTACTCTGTCTAACCTTGGTTCAGATTATTTGAATATCAACTCCCTTATAATATGGCCTTCTGAGATGACAAAATGAAGTCATAGACTCAAGCTAATCTCACCAAAGATTCAACCTATTTCTTCACTTGCTTTTAATATCTACTTATTTTTGCAAATTTTTGGGCCTTGGCTCCACAATCTTTTTTTTTTAATTTTAAGATTTTATTTATTATTCATGAGTGTCACAGAGAGAGAGGCAGAGACACAAGCAGAGGGAGAAGCAGGTTCCCTGCAGGGAGCCCGATGTGGGACTCGATCCCAGGACCCCGGGATCATGACCTGAGCTGAAGGCAGACACTCAACTCATGAGGTGCCCAGGCGTCCTGTCTCCACATACTTATCTAGACTCGTAACTCTGATATTTCAGGAGTTTTTTTATATACCTAATTACTTGACATTTAGTCATCAAATTTCTGCACAGCTTTTCATTTAGTCAACACCTTGATCACTTTATCTTCAGTTTCCTTAGGCAAGAACTCTTCACTTGAGGTCATATTGAAACCTTATCCTGACAGAATCCTAATGCTTCTGCTTTATCAAAAAAAATTTTAGTTCCACCAGAAACTCCCATTTGGTGTGGGGAGAAGAATTTGATGTTATTTTATTTTTTTATTATTCCTAAAATTTCAAATATGTACTGGAAATAATGTAAAATACAATATGAAAAATAAATATTTCCTACAACTCATAAATAAATTAGATTCAACATTGGACAGCATGAAGAAATGTTTACTACTTTTTTGTATGAATATGGCTCTAAGCTTCTTGTGACCAGGCCATCCATGATTATAATGAAAAATATGTCTTCAGGTAATTCTGCTTATTGGAAAACATTGTTTTCTATCTAGTATTACCATACCAGTAGCTTAGGAGAAAAGGGAACTTCTGCCATATTAAGGACTTCTCTTTTTCTGGATTGTTTGTCACTTTTTTTGACTTTAAATCATGATAACTAACCTGAAAAATAAAGACTCTTAAAGCTTTATCTTATTTTAGTACACAAATCAATTTACATTTTTTACAAGAGTTTTCAATACCATTATTTATTTTTATTTTTTAAGATTTTATTTATTTATTTATTTATTAGAGAGAGAGCACAAACAGGAGTGGCAGGCAGAGGGAGGGGGAGAAGCAGTCTTCCTGTCAAGTCTCCCAACATGGGGCTCCAATCCAGACCGTGGGATCACGACCTGAGCACAAGGCAGATGCTTAACTGACTGAGCCGCCCATGTGCCCAATAGCTTTAATTTTAAAAGTAAGATGATTAGATATTAATATACTATAATAAACTATGTTAAAAACTATATTCCTCAAACTTGTTATTTTGACCTTTATATTGTTCACTTATACTAGTTATGCAGTTGGGCACAAGACTCTTCAATTATGCATAAATGGTTCTTAAATTTAGCTTGTATAGTTCATTCTACATATGATTTTTTTTCTTTTACTTTTATCTTTGATACACTTACCTTGACAATTACTAGATATAAAAATAACACCTTACTTGTTATCATGATTCCCTGGTTTTTACACTTTCACAATGGCTACTGAATTATACATAGGAAGAAAAAAAATGCAAAAATGACCTAAAAGGATCAACCTCAAATTAATTTTATGCAACTTCGAGTAGGCCTTGGGAAGGAAGCACCTTGGCTTTTAAATTAGTCTTTAGTTCCCTAAAAGAGTCATTAGAAAACTGAGACAAAGCATTCATATATCCTCAACTCCACTACTTTTTTTTTAAGACTTTATTTATTTATTCTGTGAGACACAGAGAGAGAGGCAAAGACATAGTCAGAGGGAGAAGCAGGCTCCATGCAGGGAGCCTGATGTGGGACTCGATCCCGGGTGTCCAGGATCACGCCCTGGGTAAAAGACAGGTGCTCAACCGCTGAGCCATCCAGGAGTCCCTCAGCTCCACTACTTAAAATCTCCACAGATTCCTCCTCACAAAATTTATGGAGATGATAGAAGACATCTAACACAAACTTTTACAACTTCAAACTTATTCCTATTATTTTATTCATGCTCTCTTCTTTTTCTCCTTTCTGATCTTCATTGTAAACTCTTTAAAAACTATTCTGGATTCACTCTATTCCTATTGAACATTCATCTCTGCCATTATGTATCATATCTAAATCTTTGCTTTCATTATCTTTAAATTTTTTTCCTTTTAAAATCCCTGAATTCATTTTTGTTGGTTGTTTGTTTTTCCACATAATTTCCTACAAAGTTACAAAATGGAGTTTTAGAAAACATCAGCTTAACATTTTCAATGCCAAGAGCCTCTTTTATGGCAATATTGCAAATCAGATATCCTAAAATGTACCTGTACAAAATACATAAAAATGTCAGAACACATACTGTTAACAATTCCTTTAAATGTGTGGGTGAAAGATTGCTAGAACTCATACAGCAATTTGGCAGTGTGGCAAGATACAAAATCAATGCCCAGAAACCAGTGGCATTCCTAGACACTAACAATGAGACTGAAGAAACAGAAATTAAGGAGTCAATCCCACCTACAATTGCACTCAAAAGCATAAGATCCCTAGGAATAAACCTAACCAAAGAGGTAAAGGATCTATACCCTAAAAACTATAGAACACTTCTGAAAGAAATTGAGGAAGACACAGAGATGGAAAAATATTCCATGCTCATGGATTGGAAAAATTAATACTGTGAAAATGTCAATGCTACATCGGGGAATTTACACATTTAATGCAATCCCTATCAAAATACGATTGACTTTCTTCAGAAAGTTGGAACAAATTATCTCAAGATTTGTGTGGAATCAGAAAGGATCCTGAATAGCCAGGGGAATATTAAAAAAGAAAACCATAGCTGGGGGCATCACAATGCTGGATTTCAGGTTGTACTACAAAGCTGTGGTCATCAAGACAGTGTGGTACTGGCACAAAAACAGACACATAGATCAATGGAACAGAATAGAGAACCCAGAAGTGGACCCTCAACTTTATGGTCAACTAATATTCGACAAAGGAGGAAAGACTCTCCACTGGAAAAAAGACAGTCTCTTCAATAAATGGTGCTGGGAAAATTGGACATCCACGTGCAGAAGAATGAAACTGGACCACTCTCTTGCACCAGACACAAAGATAAATTCAAAATGGATGAAGATCTAAGTGTGAGACAAGAGGACAGCCTTGGTGGCTCAGTGGTTTAGCGCCGCCTTCAGCCTAGGGTGTAATCCTGGAGACCAGGGATCAAGTCCCATGTCAGGCTCCCTGCATTGAGCCTGCTTCTCCCTCTGCCTGTGTCTCTGCCTCTCTCTCTCTCTCTCTCTCTCTCTCTCTCTGTCTCTCATGCATAAATAAAAAAAATCTTTAAAAAATAAATAAATGTGAGACAGGATTCTATCAAAATCCTAGAGGAGAACACAGGCAACACCCTCTTTGAACTTGGCCACAGTAACTTCTTGCAAGATACATCCACGAAGGCAAGAGAAACAAAAGCAAAAATGAACTATTGGGACTTAATCAAGATAAGAAGCTTTTGCACAGCAAAGGATACAGTCAACAAAACTAGAAGACAACCTACAGGATGGGAGAAGATATTTGCAAATGACGTATCAGATAAAGGGCTAGTTTCCAAGATCTACAAAGAACTTATTAAACTCAACATCAAAGAAACAAACAATCCAATCCTGAAATGGGCAAAAGAAATGAAAAGAAATCTCACAGAGGAAGGCATAGATATGGCCAAAAATCACATGAGAAAATGCTCCGCATCACTTGCCATCAGGGAAATACAAATCCAAACCACAATGAGATCCCACCTCACACCAGTGAGAATGGGGAAAATTAACAAGGCAGGAAACCACAAATGTTGGAGAGGATGTGGAAAAGGGGAACCCTCCTGCACTGTTGGTGGGAATGTAAACTGGTGCAGCCACTCTGGAAAACTGTGTGGAGGTTCCTCAAAGAGTTAAAAATAGATCTGCCCGACAACCCAGCAATCTTTGGAATTTACCCCAAAGATACAGATGCAGTGAAACACCGAGGCACCTGCACCCCGATGTTTATAGCAGCAATGTCCACAGTAGCCAAACTGTGGAAGGAGCCTCGGTGTCCATCGAAAGATGAATGGATAAAGAAGATGTGGCCTATGTATACAATGGAATATTCCTCAGCCATTAGAAAGACAAATAACATTTGCTTCAACATGTTGGAGCTGGAGGGTATTTTGCTGAGTGAAGTAAGTCAATCAGAGAAGGACAAACATTATATGGTCTCATTCATTTGGGGAATATAAAAAATAGTGAAAAGGAATAAAGGGGAAAGGAGAAAAAATGAGTGGGAAATATCAGAAAGGGAGACAGAACATGAGAGACTCCTAACTCTGGGAAACGAACAAGGGAGGTGGGCGGGGGGTGGTGGTGACTGGGTGACAGGCACTGAGGGGGGTACCAGATGGGATGAGCACTGGGTGTTATGCTATATGTTGGCAAATTAAACTCCTAAATAAATAAATAAATAAATAAATAAATAAATAAATAAATAGGTGATCTGACAAGAACATATCTCTTCTAAAGCCAGAAGATTTATAGGTGCCTAAGACTAAGAAGTCAGCAGGCAGCAGAGTTATTCATACTTAACCAAGAGCCTAAAGCTTGTTTTAATGATCTCTGGAACCTAAGGCTTACTAAAGAAAAGCTTGAGTCTGCATAAGGCAAAACATCTGACCTTAGACTAAGGAGGTGTCTGAAGATCAGATATTTACTCACTCACACAAGAAAGAAACAAACAAGCAACCAACTAAATTCATAATAATAAATCACAAGCTAGCAGAAAGTAAAAAAAAAATCATATATTGTGTCAAATGTGACTCTGAATGGTTAGGTGAAAAATTATAAAAGTTTATTCTAAAGATGTTGAATTACACATTAGTTGGAAGCTGGAATTCATTCCTTTCCTGGTTCTGAGAAAAGAAAACAAAACAAATAAACAAATATCTATAACAATGTAAATTAGACATATTGATAGTGCCTCCAAAATGTAGGTAGAAATTCACTGGTAAATTAAAATGGTAATCCCATAAACTTACTTTCAAGTATAAGGGGAAATAATATTATTTTAGACACCCTAGAGCAGAACAAACTTAAAATGCAGAAATTCATTTATGTCACTTCTGAAGCATATACTTCAGTAAGCAGAAAAGTAAAAAAATCTTTACCAAAAGGAAATTTTGAGAAGTAAGACAGAGTTGCATGGAATGGTAAACACGTGGATTAATCCTCACAAGTACTGACCATATAACATAATAATTATAACTGTATCAATTATAATACTATATTATTTTATATTATTACTATTACTTATTTGTTGTTACCTAACTCATCATTGCAAACTTTAGCAAGCTAAAGTACAGTAATGATTTGTTGTTTTTTATAATGTTCTGCGTCAGGAATTTTAGGGTGGTTCATTTGGGCATCTCTAACTCAAGTTCTCTCATGAGGTTGCAGTTCGATGCTTGGGGGGCTATATCTTAGGAAGGATTTGTTTCCAAGATGTTTTATTCAGATTGTTGGCATATTTGTTCCTATCCAGTGGGTCCCTCCACTGTGCTGCTTGATAGCACATAGACAGCGGCAGCTGGCTACTCCAACAATAAGGAATTCAGAAACCAAGGCAGAGTATGCAAGCCTTTTATAACCCGGGCTAGGAAATCAGACACAATCAAATCTATTGTTTCCTATTTGCTACAAGACTACAATAAAATTCTTAAAATTGGTGAAAAATACTGTTTTATGAACATTCAAGACTAGGAAGATGTCAGTCTTTCCCAATTCACTAAAACATCTCACTTGGGTCTTGTGTGTATTTTGAATAGTAATGTGAAATGCATCCAAGAGTACAGACTATCTGAGAGATCCTTGGAGAAATAGAATGTGTGTGAAAAATTATCCTAACATATCAATTACATCAAAAGAAACACTGTGGAATCTATAAATCATCCAATGCAACTTATAAGGACAGAGCTGATAAACAAACCCACTCATACATGAAAACTTGAGCCACATCAGAGTTGGTTGTGGAGACTAGTGGGGAGATGATGGACTTTTCAACAAATGAAAGAATAAGAATGAAATCCTTTCAATCAATCATTCAATCAATCCATCCATCCATCCATCCACCCTTGCTTAACACAAAAGATCAATTACAGGATGAATAAGGATTTACATGTGAAAGACAACCAAAAGTTTTTAAATTATAGTATAGGAAAATATCTTTATTAACTTTGTGTAAAGTAGTTCTTAAACTCTAAAGAGTGGAAAATATTAAAAAGAAATAAATAATTACATGGAGATTAACAACATCAAAATTTATAGTGATTGTTCCTCAGAGGCTACCATAAAGAAAGGAAGAGTAGAAAACACAAACTGGAAGCTTGACACTAATATAAGTGACAAGCTATTAATACTCAAAATATATTTTAAAACATTACAGTTAATAAGAAAATAGCAACTCAATAGTAAAATGGATAAAATATTTCATGGCATAACAGAATAAAAATAGAAAAATGCCAGCAACTGTATGAGAAAATCTCAGCCTTGCTAAAATAAAATGGAGATGCTAAGGAGAAATTATATAATAACATAAAACATAATTGAACATATGTAATTTACTTATAAGAAAGTATGTTGCTACAACTTTAAATATTTATTTTTATCTGGTTAAGTTGAAAATATTAATACTTGGCAACTGAATTTAAGAGAGAAACTTTCTAGAAAAGAAAGTTTAGTGCATGTGTACATGAGATAAGATGTTAATAGAGGGATTTAGGTAATAGAAAACAATCCCAATATAACAAAAGTGATCATCTCAATATACTGGATATATAAAATATAGTACTTTCATACAATGGATATTATGCTACAATCTGAATTATAGCTATGTGCATCAACCTTGCTATGTCTGGCAAAGATAATGCTTAATAAAAAATGAATATCAGAAACATAAAAGGGATAAATGGATACATGGTAAAATTGATAATAAAAACAAGAAAACTATAAAATAACATTTCATAAGGTTGTCACTTCAACGACAGGAGTCAGAGGTATGAGACTAAGTCAGGGCAAATGAGAAATTTTAGGGCTATAATTTTTCCACATTCTAAATTTCCAGTTTAATTCATTGGATATTTGTGTTGTTGTTTTGTGTGTGTGTGTGTGTGTGTGTGTGTGTGTGATTTTGCTTTATTGCTTACCTATACACACAGAGACACATATGCATATACACATACATATATGTAATCTGCCATATAGTAACGGTCTAGTAATAATAAACACAGTTTAATATACGAAACATAAAATAATGATGCTGCTGCTCATTCTTTTCCTTGATTACTTTGTCCTGCAATCTCGTTTATGGTGACATGATGGCAGAATCAATATTGAGATAGTTGTGGGTTAGATTCTATGCTTTGCCATTTACATGAACATAAACAGTAGCTAGACCTCTCTGACTTTCAAAATCTCTAGCAAATGGGTCTAAATTAACCTACTTTGCACTTGATCCATATTTGAATTATTACATTGAATCCTTGTCTATTATGTTATTTGAGTTTTTCCTAGATTAAATGTTAAATGCTCAAAAGTACTGTAAATTTAATAATCATTGTAGTTTCATAGCAAATGGCAGTGTATTACACATAAATGATAGTTTGCTTTTGTTGAATGAATGAATGAATGAATGAATGAATAGGTACATAAGTAAAAGAATACATAGAGTTTAGTAAAAATATAGGCAGTGAATAAGTTCCTCCAGAGGTTGATGAGGAAGAAAAGAAACAAGTTAAGAAACTTTAAATATCAGATATATGTAAAAAATAAAATTCAATAATTAAATATTATTAGTTAACCTATCACAAAAAATATTTTCAAAAGGACAGTGGCACACACACACACAAGAAGATCCCATAAAGATAGCACACTCTATCTAAGCTGTTTAGAAGTTGTTTATTGTTATTAAGTCACAGTCATATTTTATCAGCTTGTTTGTTGTAAATTTGTTTCATAAGAGTAAGTCTCCTCTTTTTTCTTTGGGCAGTGTAAAAGTTCAATTACTGAATGTGATAAATTCAAAAAAATCCCTAGGCTAGTGTTTTTCTAACATGTACCTCAGAATCAAATGTGGTACCAGATCAAATACAAATTCCTCAGCTATGTGAGATAGGTAATGAATCTGAATTTGCTGCTAGATTCCTAGCACTTATATTTTTAACAAGTCCCACATTCTAAAGATGAGTTATATTTTTGGTGAATTCAACAAGATGCCAGTACTCAATTTTTTTTAATATGAAGCTTAACCTATTTCTCAGCTTTTAACTATAAACATCTGTATCAAAATTGTTAAGGAACACCAAGGAAATAATGTTCACATCTCCCTCATCCTCAAATATCTGAGACTTTGAAGGTCTTTACTTACCCTTGTATTTCCCACTGTTTTATTTATTTTTTATAACTTGGAGGAGTTGAAAGTTGAACTTAGACTCATAGCTATGTGTACAATGAATGGACAGATATATAAGGCCTAAATAAATTATACCATTATTTTATATTTAACAAATTATAAGAATAATTATTCTTCATTCCATTTCATTCCTATCTGCATAGATTCATGGAAGTAAGATGATTTCTATTTCTATTATCAACTATTTTGCTCCTTTAATAAACAGGCCGTGTGCTATTAGAATGTCACAGAAAAAGTAGATTAGCAAAACTTTAAACTTCAGGAAAAAACAGATTCATTTTGTGTCAATCATACAAAGGAGAACAAGAACATTGGAGTAATGGTCAAGAATTATTATAGAAGCAAATGCCTATTAGTGATATTATTTAATATTCTTTTACTATTGCCCTTGGTTGGGCTCCATGCTCAACATTGGTTGGGCTCCATGCTCAGGGGGGAGCCTGGTTCTCCCTCTCCCTCTGCCTGCCACTCAGCCTAGTTGTCAAATAAATAAAATCTTTAAGAAAAATATTCTCTTACTATTGAAAAGTAGTTACTGAAACAAATTAGTGAAAAAATAGACAAATATGTTAATATGCAACTTTGCAAAGAGTTTTTGTCTATTATTCTATAATTATTTTATGAAAATTATATTATTTGAACCTTTTCTAGTAGCACAGGCAGATAAATAATAAAAATGATAAAAAATAATAATATTAGGTTACTGGATGGGTATATTAGATCATGTCACTATTAAAAACATCAACAACAAAAATAGGTAAAACAACAACCACAATAAAACCTTCCTAAACTATATAGTTTCCTTAAACGACTGATTCTGTATCTTAGAAAAATGAAAAAAAATGGTAAGAATCAATGAGACGTTAGAGAAGCCAAAATCAATGAAGAAATAATTTGTTGTTTTAGGGCCAAGACACTAATTATCATTATGGTAAGAACCATTCCCATTTACTGAAAATTATTTGAACCTAGGTTCTCTGTTTAATGTCACTGACATGTATATTAGTTGACTTGAAAATCAGAGTCAGTTGAAGAAAAAGCAGCAACTTAATTACAAAGCTTCCATCACTGATGCATCCTAATCTCAGATAATCAGAACAGTAAATTCTGATTAAAATTTCCCCTTGCTTCACCTCAGTGTGTCTATGTTGAAGATGAAAACCTCATCTGTCTCATGTTGATTTTAGAATAAATTGTCTTAGACATATGGTCACCACTGTTACTGCTTCAGTATGAAAGAAATGAAAGGTATTACAAAGCCATGTAAAAATAAAGTCAAAGTAAACAGTTGATAATTTCTCTGTGCACTTAAGTCAATTTGGATTATTTATAGTTAAAAACCCATTTTGGGCCTGATCCACCTAAGTGGTTTCTGAATGGAGACTATCTTTTTGTCTAACAGCCCAAAGAAGAATCCATGTTAATCCCAGTAGCTAATGTTCAATTATTCACTTCATTTTAGCTTTAAATACCTCATATGTTCTGCGGCCATCTCTGCTTCTTGATCTCATCAAAAACAAAACTCTTCCTTGAGCCACTCATAAAGAGCTTCCAGTTAAAAGTCTTAAATGAAATTCTCATGAATCTACTTTGTTTCCAGATTCTCCATTCCATAATGAAAGCAGAGTTTTGTCATAGGCTAAATATGGAAACAGAAGATATTTCATTAGACAGCGTGAAAGGCCGTACTTGTACCAAGTTTACAGCAAGCCTTTATACACCTTATTTTGTAAACAATATACCCAATACCACAAGTCTTGAACATTTATGTTAAATTTAATAATTTAATTCCCTCACTTTAAACTACTAATGAGTAACATTTTGGGGATAAAATACTAATCATTGGGATCTATGATTCAATGTATTTCCATAGAAATAGTAGATAAGAGATGCAGTGCCAATTTTAAATTACACTGTAATAGTTGCCTCCTGACCAGGAAGCACACTTGGTCTTTCATTCTCCAGCTCCTGTTCCTGCTTCTAGTTAAATCTTTCTCCAGTGTCACTTTGGTCTCCTGGACTCAACACAATACCTGTGAATTCTGGAGGTGTCAGCATTGTGGATTTACCTCATCATTCTCTTTGGTCTATAACTCAGGCCAAGTTTAACCATTTCTTGTAAGCTTAGGAGATCAGTGCAGTTTCATTTCTCTTTCTTAATGTTTTTCTTAGCATTCTTCAAAGATTTCTGTCAAGCAATTATCATACTGTTCATAGTCATTGATTTGTATTTCCGTCTCTCTCTCTCTCCTTGTTTCTGGGGCTGATAACAAGTAATATTTTTCTTTATTTAGCACTTTGCTTGTCACATAATTGGGTAGTCCTGAATGAGTGTAGAATGCATGTTTAGTTGATAAATATGAAAAAACTGTGTAAATGTTATGACCAAAACAAGAATTGCTGTCATGTTGGAAAATGTATTATCTTAGATTCTTGTTTTATTCTACAAGTTTATCTTCAACTTCTAATATTGTTGAATATTACAGTTAGCTTATGATATGCACCACCTCCCCCAAACAAACAAGCAAAATAAAGCTAAGGTCATTAATTAATCAACTACTTATAAATTCTAATCACATTCCCCATTAGCCACTAAACAATTTCCTGAAACCTAAAAGAAGAAGACAGGACTAGATACTATTATCTCTATTTTATAGGTGAAGAAAATAAATATGGATAGCTAAAATATTTAGGATTAGGAAAGCAAAATTTGAAGTTGATCTTGTGGCTTTTAGTTTGAAATAAAAATGAAAGTCTCTCTTTAGTTTACATCTTTTCTTATTGATAATTGACTCTTATCCTGCATTTGAAAAAAGGTGATATATTCCAATATTACAATCTTACAACCTAAGATCCTGAGATGTTGTTGGATCAGAACAGCAGAACAACAAAGCTAAGCTCACATTTCAATCTCTGTTTTCCTAAAAACTGAGAGAAATTTGTCTAAGAATTAAAAAAGTGGGGGGGGGATACTTATTTTCAAAACCCTCCAGGAGAGAAGATAAATTTGAAGTCAAAGAAATAAAAACAAAACTTTAAGGAGAGGAAGGTTTATTCATTCCTTGCAATTAGATTTACTTCATGAAATGATACAGTAAAAATAATTTTTTTTAGCATACTGACAGTGATCTATGCTGTGAATGAAAGAAGTTTCCTTTCTTTCCAGGATACAATTTATTTTCTAGCTTAGCATTAAGTCTTCTCTAACTTCAGTAGTTCAGCTAGATGTATTTTGATTATGTATAATGCAAAATGTTTCTTCAGTATTAATCACACATATATTTTTATACCCAGTTGTTACCTATCTCTTTTTTAATCTCTTGGCTGGCTATAGAAGGAAAGGAGGAAGAGAGGAAGGAAAAATGGGAAAAAACCTATATGCAATTGTATTTATTCAAAATGTGAAAATAATTCAACAAGTATCTACAAAGTCTGGAGAATCTATATAAATTATTTTCTCTTTAGGCCAAATATAGTATAACTAGTAAAATATTGGAGACATTCAAATAATTTTTGTCTTCATCCCAATAGTATGTTTCTATTGTGCAATGCTAAATGCATACATTAAAATGACACATGTTGTTTATGACAGAAAAGAATACATGGGATATTTTAATTGCTACAGTGCAAGTAATCCTGTGTCACTCTCCAGTATTAATTAACCATGAACTAACTAACACAATATCGGTGTTAGTTTCCAGTACTAATTAACCATGAACCATAAATTTCAAGTACTAATTTCAGTACTAATCAACCATGAATTTTCAACATTGTAATCTCTGGAGAACAAAATGATTATTTTTAATAAAGGTAATCCTGATGCTTCACATGCCATGCCGCTAGTAGAAATAAGAAATTAGTATAACTTGACTTTCTGTCAGCAATCACCAAAATAGAAATTATTAGAAATTTTAAAGCCCATTCAAAAATTAGTTGCAAGAACAGATTCTCTAATTATTTTCCTTTCTTTCATTAATCAATTCTCTGTACAGCAAAACTAATCTAAAAATGGATAGTTTAAATCTCATTTTGTACTTTAAGCCTAATGATTTTATCTAATGTTGAGAATCCCACCTGAATTGCCAATGAAAATTACCTGTGTTCTTACTTAAATTTTATTTGCAGGGGATGAACTGACAGCGCAACAAAAATGAAACTGTGATTGTAAAATTAATGAATACAGATCACTTATTTCTTCTTAATACACCAACATAGTTGTTGTACATCACATAATAAATAGTTTTATATGTACATTATAGAAAATGCTTAGCATACAGTTCATTTGCCATTATAAGCACTAGGGGAAGGCTTGGATGACAGGCAATTCGCAAATACAATATTCTATACTAATTGAACTAGGATGAAATAGAACAGTAATCAGAAGTGATTTCACATTCTGCTAGCTTTATGAGTTGAAAATAGTATCTTCAAAAAAAAAAAAAAGAAAGAAAATAGTATCTTCTCCCAAGGGGGATATATTGTGACAGTCTTAAACCAACAAGACCTATATTATTACTCCATGTCTCATGAGAAAGAAAAGGTCTAACACCACGGCTTTTATAATCAAATAAAAATACCTGGAAAGAAAGAAATTATTGAAATGAAAGAGGCTACCATGGCAAAAAGAGGATTTCATCTCTTTTTTTATTATAACTTCTGCTTTTCTCTTTTAAACTGATAAACATTTTTCTTTTGATAGTTTTCCTCCTGGTCTCTTGCCCCTATTCTTTTCCTCTGGACAGATTTTTCTTGACAAATCTCTCACATAAGTTCAAAAAGTACTCCATAGTTTTTAGTGGATTGTAACATTGACATTGAATCCCTTTCTTCATGTTGTGCAGCATAATATACACCTTGGGAATGCTAAAATATATTTTTTAAAAGAGCATCTATACATGATTGACAATGTCTTTACTAAACACTTTACAAACTTTATGAAACTAAAAGCAGCCTTTTTTTTAAGAGGTAGTAAATTCTGATGTGTAGAATTACTAATTGCATTCCCTCATCCTCAATAGAGACTGCTTTCTGATGAAGAAGGCATATGACTTTTCTTATGCTTTTAAAAACTAGTAAAGTTAAATACAGTTTAACTAATTAAAGTTATATCTAGGAACAGGAGCTGGAAAACGAAAGACCAAGTTAAAGGGCTGTTCTAATTTTCTGAATAACATATATTAAAGGAGTGAAATCTGGAAGTTTCATCTCATTTAACAAAAGGATATAAAAATTACATTTTGAGAATATTTTAGTCTCTAAACAATTCACTTTTTTCTCATTGTCATGCAATACAATTAGCTATTTTTATTTTTAAAAATATTTTATTTATTTATTCATGAGATACATAAAGAGAGAGGTAGAGATATGGGCAGGGGAAATAGGCAGGCTCCTTGTGGGGATCCTGATGCAGGACTCGATTCAGGACCCCAGGATCACAACCAAAGCCAAAGGCAGATGCTCCACCACTGAGCCACCCAGGCATCCCTCCAATTAGCTATTTTTAATAATGAACTTAGATTAAATAAAAGTGAAAAATTGTGCTTGTTATTTCTAACATTTTCATATAGTACCAAATATTCAATTTTTTAAAAGATAATGTGAATTTAAAATTTCCAGTTGATTATTTCATGTTAACTTATTTCTGGGCATCTGTCATACCTGGATTTATTACCTCCTCAACTGCATATAGATGCAAAAGGATCAGTGAAATAAACTGAGACTTTTCATGACAAATGTAGAAAACAAAAGGAGGTATGTTACCATAATATGAAGTGTCTATACATCAAGTATTCAAACATTACTTTCCACTTAAAATACGACATATAATTACTTTAAATATAGGACATGAGATACAAGTGAGAATTACCTAGTTATTAAGTATTTAAACTGTGTGAAATGTGTTATTTCAGAGTACACAATTTGATATGATTTGTGGCATATGTTCAGAGATAAGATATAACATAGTTTTACTAAACAGGTGAACTGAAATCTAAGCACTGAAAAAATTTTAAATGTTAGCAAGAAAAATAACAGAATTAAGCAGTGGATTCCACTATTTGTTGTAGCCATAGTCATGTCCTAGAATACTAAAAAGTAGATACATGCTACCACATGTAAAAGCTTCATGAGTGGTAAATTTCCTGCCATCACAGTACTTGTAATCTATGGGTTAAACAAACATTAAAAAGCAATTATATGAATAAATAAATTATATATGCACACAGATTTCTCTAATAAAAGAGATGTGTGTGGTGACATGAAATATAACAAGAAGGATTCATTTAGATTAGTCAGAGACTTTCAGTGGAAGTGACATTTAAGCTCACACTCAAGGATAAGCAGAAAGGAAAGGAAAAGATAAAAGAAAATGAAATTTTCTACAACAGGACAAATTTAACACTTCTCAGGAGCTAAAATTGGACTTTGTGGCTGAAGCTGAAGGAAAAAGCATTTTGAAATGTAGTACAATGTGAGGATGGAAATAGGAGCAGCAACCTCATCAGAGAGGCCTTGTAGGTCACTACGGTGAGAGTGTGGAGTTTGGTCTCTATGGGAGTTTCCCATTGTCTTCAAGATTAATCAGTTCTGTTTTTCAACTTCTTCATTTGTTAAACAAATCCAGGTTGAGACCACTTACCTTAGTTTTGTATTAAAATCTTTGAACTTTTAAGTAGTTAATTTATAGAATAATAGACGTATTATTTGTTACAGTATTAAAATTGTTTAAAATGTTTAAGAAAGGGGGCTTGGTGGTTTGAGTGTCTGTCTTTGCCTCAGGTCATGGTCCCAGGGTCCTGGGATCCAGTCCAGCATCAGGATCCCTGCAAGGAGCTTGCTTCTAGTTGTGAATAAAACTCATGAATAAATAAATACAATCTTATAAATAAATAAATAAATAGATGATGATAGATAGATAGATGATAGATGATGATAGATAGATAGATAGATAGATGATAGATAGATAGATGATAGATAGATAGATAGATGATAGATAGATAAAATGTTTAAGAAGAGATTGTTTAAGGAGACTTCCTAAGACAAACTTCAAATTAGAAATCAAAACTCTGGTGGCAGAGGGATTTTTTTTTTCTAAACTGGTAATACTCTAGTTGTAATGTCATGGGAGAGGGCTACACATGAAATGGATTATAATATTTACAATGGATTAAATGGCATAATGAATGTATATTACTCAAAATGCACTACGTTATATTTGATAAAATACATTTAACATAGTTAAATGCTATGTGTGCTTCATGAATGAATTTTCTGTCTGTACTACAGACCTTCTCAGACTTGATTTGATTATCCATAAAGCCAAAAGATGCACCATGGTAAGACTAGTAAAGTAATTAAATAATACTTTTGTTGGAGTGCAATATGCAGACTTTTTTGGAGAACACTTTCAATCTAACATTAATTGCAAAACAACCACATAGAAGGATAGCATAACTAAAGGATAACTTAAAAGATGGCAAAGACCTTGGATTCTTTTCTTTTTAAGATTTTATTTTTATTTATTTATGAGAGACACAGAAAGAGAGGCAGAGACATAGGCAGAGGGAGAAGGAGGCTTTCTGCGGGAAGCCTGATGTGGGGCTTGATCCTAGAACCCTGGGATCATGACCTGAGCCAAAGGCAGATGCTAAACTGCTGAGCCACCAAGGTGCCCAAAGATCTTGGATTCTTATCACATTTCAGATAATAACCAGCTTTATAAGCTGAGCAAGTTATATAACTTCTCCTGGATCCTTACAGTATTAGACAATTTAAATGTTGGACAAATACAAATATATACTTACTTACACAATTTATTAAGATAGCTATAAATATCAGAACCATATTGTAGTAAATATTAGCCAATGAAATCTTGAGAACATTAATTTTAAATTCAAACTCATTTAATCGAATGCAGTGCTAATCAAATATACTGGATTTGAGTTGAGTTGTTATTATTTTGAATAAAACTAAGCAGCCATACAGATTAATTTTATCCACAAGACACAAACATTATCATAAAATTGAGTATGCTATTAAGTGAATAGAGTTTTAAAGAAAATTTTACAATATAGAACATAATGTATATTTTATTCCATGATTTTTCTACATTAGGAAATAATGTTACTTTGTATTTACTCTTTTTAAGATTCTGTAGGATTTATAAAACTTATTTATCCTCACATAAATAGATATTTCAAATAAATCCAGGCATATTTTGTGATATTATTTATTAAGTATATTGAACATGTTACATGTTGAATATTAATTTCCAAAAACAGAGTTATTTTGTTTGCCGAGATTCATAAAATAAATAAAAACCTATATAAAAATCTCTTCATGTATAACAACAAAACATAACCATTTGGGTGAAAATGAGCAATCGGCTTTAATTAATACTATTGGCCATTCAAAATAATCAATTTAATAACCTATTGTGCTTATTGGTAACAAACATTTTCTGAATTTACATATAATTTCTGAGTTGAATGAGCAATCCAATTAATGCATATAAAAATTTCAACATGAGAAGACTTGGCAGCAATAGACATCCAGAATATCAATTTGTTATGTTGATTTAAACAATGGCAGTATTGTATAACATTAAATGAAAACATGAAAGTAATAACTATTTTTGTTTCTACATATTCTGAGAATACAAGAGACCATTTGTTCATATTGCTTTATTTTGTTTTAATCTTTATTGAGGCTCTCAGAACATCAATAACTTAGAAAAAACTGCTTTGGACACAAAAATACAAGTCAGCATATATTTTACCATATTTCTACATACTCAACACACATGTTATCAGTTATAAAGACAGATATAATTGATGCAATTTGCTACTAATAGATAGTAACCATAATATGTGTGTATGGTAAAATATACTAAAGACAGTTTATTTTTAACCCTAAATATAGGTAAAGGTATTTTGTTTTTATTTATGTTTATCTTTACTGTTTTTAATTTTGATTCCAGTATAGTTAACATAAAGTGTTATACTAGTTTCAGGTGTACAATATAGTGATTTAACAGTTCTATAATCCATTTTTAGTGTTCATCATGATAAGCATACTCTTAATCCCCTTCACCTATTTCACCCACCCTTCACCAATAACTTCATTTATGCTTTGTTTTAAACAAGTACCCTCATTTAACATTATTATTATTATTTTCAACAAGAACATGCTTTAGGGAGGCCTGGGAGGCTCAGCGGTTGAGCATCTTCCTTTGGCTTAGGGTGTGATCCTAGATTTCTGAGATCAAGTTCCACATCCGGCTCCCAGCATGGAGCCTGCTTCTCCCTCTGCCTGTATCTCTGCCTCTCATTCTCTCTGTCTCTCATGAATAAATAAATAAAATATTATTTTTAAAAAAAGAATATGTTTTGGGATCCCTGGGTGGCGCAGCGGTTTAGCGCCTGCCTTTGGGCGTGATCCTGGAGACCCGGGATCGAATCCCACGTCGGGCTCCCGGTGCATGGGGCCTGCTTCTCCCTCTGCCTATGTCTCTGTCTCTGCCTCTCTCTCTGTGTGACTATCATAAATAAATAAAAATTAAAAAAAAGAACATGTTTTATTTGAAGCATGCTTCAGAATATATGGTTCTAAAAGATATAAATAAAACATTAAGAAAAATAGAATACACCTTTTCTTTAAGTACATACAGAATTCCCTGGTTAAATCACATAATGACACGTAACAAATATTACAAATGTAAGAAGACTGAAATCATGACAAGCATATTTTCCAAACACAATGGTGCAAAACTAAAGAATGACAATGAAACATAGTAGGGAAATCTAATACATAAATATTAAACAAAACACTACCTCACAAGAAATGGGCTAAATAAGAAATCAAACATCAGATCAAGATATGTCTCAAAAGAAAAAGAATTATAGACCAATATCCCTCATGAACACGGATGCAAAAATCCTCACCAAGATACTAGCCAATAGGATCCAACAATACATTAAGAGGATTATTCACCATGACAAAGTGGGATTTATCCCCAGGATGCAAGGTTGGTTCAACACTCAGAAAACAATCAGTGTGATTCATCACATCAACAAGAGAAAAAAACAAGAACCAAATGATCCTCTCAATAGATGCAGAGAAAGCATTTGACAAAATACAGCAGCCATTCCTGATCAAAACTCTTCAGAGTGTAGGGATAGAGGGAACATTCCTCACCATCTTAAAAGCCATCTACGAAAAGCCCACAGCAAATATCATTCTCAATGGGAAAACACTGGGAGCCTTTCCCCTAAGATCAGGAACAAGACAGGGATGTCCACTCTCACCACTGCTATTCAACATAGTACTAGAAGTCCTAGCCTCAGCAATCAGACAACAAAAAGACATTAAAGGCATTCAAATTGGCAAAGAAGAAGTCAAACTCTCCCTCTTCGCCAATGACATGATACTCTACATAGAAAACCCAAAAGCCTCCACCCCAAGATTGCTAGAACTCATACAGCAATTTGTAGCATGGCAGGATACAAAATCAATGCCCAGAAATCAATGCCATTTCTATACACTAACAATGAGACTGAAGAAAGAGAAATTAAGGAGCCAATCCCAATTACAATTGCACCGAAAAGCATAGGATACCTAGGAATAAACCTAACCAAAGAGGTAGAGGATCTACACCCTAAAAGCTACAGAACACTACTGAAAGAAATTGAGGAAGACACAAACGGATGGAAAAACATTCCATGCTCATGGATTGGAAGAATAATTATTGTGAAAAAGTCTATGCTACCCAGGGCATTGTACACATTTACTGCAATCCTTATCAACGTACCATGGATTTTCTTCACAGAGTTGGAACAAATATCTTAAGATTCATATGGAATCAGAAAATAACTCTAATAGCCATGGGAATATTGAAAAAGAAAATCAATTTGGGGGGCATCACAATGTCGGATTTCAAGTTGTACTACAAAGCTGTGATCATCAAGACAGTGTGATACCTGCACAAAAACAGACACATAGATCAATGGAACAAAATAAAGAACCCAGAAATGGGTCCTCAACTCTATGGTCAACTAATATTCAACAAAGCAGGAAAGACTATCCACTGAAAAAGGACAGTCTCCTCAGTAAATGGTGCTGGGAAAATTGGACAGTCACATGCAGAAGAATGAAACTAGACCACTCTCTTGCACCGTACACAAAGATAAAATAAAAATGGATGAAAGATCTAAATGTGAGACAAGAATCCATCGAAATCCTAGAGGAGAACACAGGCAACACCATTTTTGAGCTTGGCCACAGTAACTTCTTACAAGATACATCTATGAAGGCAAGGGAAACAAAAGCAAAAATGAACTATTGGGACTTAATCAGGATAAAAAGCTTCTGCGCAGCACAGGAAGCAGGCAACAAAACTGAAAGACAACTTACAGAATGGGAGAAAATATTTGCAAATGACATATCATATAAAGGGCTAGTATCCGAGATGTGTAAGAATTATCAAACTCAACACCCAAGAAACAAACAATCCAATCATGAAATGGGCAGGTGACATGAACAAAAATTTTTCCAGAGAAGACATACACCTGGCCAACAAGCACATGAGAAAATGCTCTGCATCACTTGCCATCAGGGAAATTCAAATCAAAACCACAATGAGATACCACCTCACACCAGTGAGAATGGCGAAAATTAACAAGGCAGGAAACAACAAATGTGGGAGAGGATGTGGAAAAACGGGAACCCTCTTGCACTGTTGGTGGGAATGTGAACTGGTGCAGCCACTCTGGAAAACTGTGTGGAGGTTCCTCAAAGTGTTAAAAATAGAGCTACCCTAGGACCCAGCAATTGCACTATTTGGTACTTACCCCAAAGATACAGATGGAGTGAAACGCCGGGTCACTGCCCCCCCCCAATGTTTACAGCAGCCATGTCCGCAATAGCCAAACTGTGGAAGGAGCCTCAGTTTCCATTGACAGATGAATGGATAAAGATGATGTGGTCTATATATACAAAGGAATATTACTCAGCCATCAGAAAGAATGGATGCCAAACATTTGCTTTCAGGTGGATGGTATTGGAAGGATTATGCTGAGTGAAGTAAGCCAATCAGAAGGACAATCATCATATGGTCTCCCTCATATGGGGAATATAAGAAATAGTGAATGGGTTTATAGGGGAAAGGAGGGAAAATGAGTGGGAAAAATTAGACAGGGGGACAAACCATGAGAGACTCCTAACTCTGGGAAACAAACAAAGGGTTGTTGAAGGGGAGGTGGGTGGAGGTTGGGGTAACTGGTTGACGGGCAGTGTGGAGGGCACCTGATGGGATGAACACTGGGTGTTATACTATATGTTGACAAATTTATTTAATTTAAAAAATGTAAAAAAAAAAAGAAAAAAGAAATTTGAATTAGGAATCAAAAATCTCCCAAAACAGAAAAGCCCAAGAGCACATGGTTTCATTGGGGAATTCTATCAAACTTAAAATAAATAAATAAATAAATAAATAAATAAATAAATAAATAAATAAATAAATAAATATAAATAAATGACAATCTTAATCAAAGTCTTACAAATAATGGATAAAAAATAAATTTAAAATCATTCCCAAAGGCCAGTACTAACCTGATACCAAAGCAGGATAAAAACAAGAACAAAAAGAAAATAATAATGTCTAGTTTTTATGATATACGTATTGCAACTTTCTTTTGACAAACATTTGTGTGATAAAAGTTTCTCTACCCCTTTCAATCCACATGTGTCTTTAGGTCTAAAATGTCTCTCTTGTAGGCAGCATACAGACAGGTCTTCCGTTGTTTTTTGGTTGTGTTTATTCTGATATCCTGTACCTTTTGATTAGAGCATTTATTCCAGTTATATTCAAAGTAATTATTGATAGGTATGTATTTATTGTCATTTTATTACTTGTTTTGTCATTGTTTCTAGATGTATTCTCTGATCCTTTCTTGTCTTTGTCTCTTTTGCATTCAAAGAGGCCCCTTTAATGTCTTGCAGGGGGGACGCCTGGGTGGCTCAGTGGTTGAGCCTCTCTGCCTTTGGCCCAGGGCATGATCCTGGAGTCCTGGGATCCAGTCCCACATCAGGCTCCCTGTGAGGAGACTGTTTCTTCCTCTGCCTGTGTCTCTGCCTCTGTATGTGTGTGTGTGTGTGTGTGTGTCTGATGAATAAATAAGTAAAATCTTTAAATATATATATTTATGTACATATTTATATATATGATATATATATATATATATATTCTTGCAGGGCTGATTTAGTGGTCATGAACTCCTTTAGTTTTTGGTTCTGGGAAACTCTTTATCTCTCCTTCTGATCTTTTCTAGATAGAATATACTTGGCTGCATATTTTTTTTCCCTTCAGCACTTTGAATATATCATGCTACTCCCTTCTGGCTTCCCAAATTTCTGTTGAGGAATCTCCAACTAACATTATGGATTTTCTCTTTTAAGTTAAATAGTTCTTTTGTCTTGCTGCTTTTAAGTTTTTCCTTTATCACTATACTTTGCAAATTTAATTACAGTAAGTGTTGGTGTTGCCATGCTTTTGTTGATTTTGATGTGAGTTCTCTATGTCTTCTTGATCTGGATGTCAGTTTCCTTCTTCAGATTAGGGAAGCTTTCTGCTATTATTTCTTGACATAAATTTTCTACTCCCTTTTCTCTCTCTTCTTCCTCTGGCACTCCTATAATAAAAATGTTATTACATATGATGAAGTCATTGAGTTCCTTAAGTCAATTCTCACGTTCCATAATTCTTTCTCTTTTTTTGTTCAGTTTATTATTTATTTATTTATTTATTTATTTATTTATTTATTTATTTATTGTTATTTGGTCTTCTATGTCACTAATTCTTACTTCTGCTTCTTCCAGTCCTCTCTTCATTGCATCAAGTCTGTTTCTAATCTCCTTTATTGCATTCTTCATCTCTGATTGATTCTTTTTAAACTCTTTTATCCCTGTGGTAAAGGTCTCTGATGTCTTCTATTCTTTTCTCAAGCTCAGTGAGTATCCTTATGATTTCTACTTTAAATTCTCCATCAGGCATGTTACTTATATATGTTTCACTTAGATCTCCAGCCATGGCCTTACCTTATTCTTTCATTTGAGATAATTTCTACCATCTTGGCATTTGGTCTGAGTCTCTGCCTTCTTCTTTGTGTTAGAAAAGCCATTTATGTCTTCCTCTTCTGAAAGTAATGGCCTTATGAAGAAGAGTTCATGTAGTACACAGGGTCTGGTGTTTTAGGGGTGTCTTCAGTGTGTGCTGCAAGCACTCTGCTGTTGTGTTTTGGGAGTTCTTCCTTCAGGCCAATTGTTTACAGAGGCTCTCCCTGCATGCTGTGGTCCGTGTTTGGTCCCTGGCCTGAATGTGATGAGTTTTAATTATGTATGCTCTAGCACCAATTCCACCAGAACTGAGGCCCTGCAGAACTCTGGGTTAGGAGACATGGTGTGGCCAGGGGTTTGTGCCAGCCAGTCTTCTGGGGGAAGGGGCTTGCCCTACTAGAGGTAAAACAAACTTGACAGAGAATGGAAGTCCATTCAGACCATGGGGATGGGGCTTAGAATAAGTGGGTTAGGCAGCCAGTATCAGGGCTGAGCTGCTCCCCTCAGGTGATTGTTTATGTAGAGGTGCAGACAAGGGAAATGGCACCAACCAGCTTCTTTATTCACAGAGAGGTGTTTCCCTGAATGCTGCCTCTTAAGAAAGTTCTCCTAGAATAGGGATTAATCTCCCCATTATGTGCCCCAGGTGTTTTTCAGATCACTTTCTCCATGTTGTATTCCCTGGGTTGTTTGTCTGCCTTCTCTCCAGGAGCCCTCCTGGATCAATCCCAGCCAAGCCTTCTGACTTTTAAAATCCTAGGCTTGAGGGACATGCTTGAGGGGCCCACACTGGTCTTCTGGGGAAAGGGCCTACCACTCTGGAACTGAGGCAAGCTTGACCAAGAAAAGCAGTCCTGCCAGAACACAGAGGTGTGGGTCTTGGTATAAGCCAGTGTGGGTGCTGAACTGACTCCCACAGGTGCCTCTGTGTTTATGATGAGGGCAAAGGAGGGAAATGGCTTTGGTTCATTCCTCTGTTCCTGAAGATTCATCTCTGTGAATGTTGCCCCCTGAGGGAAGGTCTCCAAGACAAGCCAATAACGTCCCCTGAGTGCCTCAGACATTTCACTTTTCTCCAGACACAGTGTGGGTTGTTTGTGCTCCATCAAGAAGCAAGTCAGTACCCTCAGGGCTCTATCCCAGAGAAGCCCACTGACCTTTAAAATTCATGAAACTCTGCCCCTTTCATTTTCCAAGCCAATGACTTTGGAGAAATGTTCTCTTTGTGGGTTCCCCTGTGTGCTTCCTTCTTTCTTGTTCCTTCTCTGTGACCATGGCTCCCTCCCCTCCATGGCACCCATGATGTGTTTCTCTCTTAAACTATGCCTCCACACTTTCTAATTCTTCACTGTGAGCTCTTTTCTCCCTTCAGTTATAGAGTCTATTCTCCCAGGCTTCAGGTCAATTTAGGGGGTATTTAGGATGATCTGATGGTTATTTAGTTGTATTTGTGGGGCAAGAGGGGCCTAGGGTCCTCCTACTCTGCCACTTTCTTTGATTCCTCTTGTTTTGTTTGTAATATCCTTTCTCAGTGTATGTGACCTGACATACTGTCAAGATTTGAATGACTTTGTTAATCTGAGGATCAAAGACCTCAGCAGATTTTCCTTACCAGGTTTATCTCCAGATTATGAACATTTAAGGATTTTCTTGCTGGAGATGGGTCCTGACAGTTTTCCCCAGGACAAGTCAAGGTTAAATGTTTTAGTGTAAAAAACTGGCCATAGATGTGCCCTGAAGATTTTGAAAAAAGGGAAAGCAATGTACCCTCCAGTTGTGAAGTGAGAATCTAGGACTAAGCCTTGCCCCTTAAATGTTTAGAAAGGTATGTATGGAGGTAAATCTATAAAATCTACTGAGAAGTAGAAACAGGAACTAAGAAGTGAGGTATTATGGAACTCCAGAGTAAAAATGTTTTAATAATTAGGGAGCATAAAGTTGTCAAATATTGCTATGAAGTCAAGCAAGTAAGAAGTAAAAAGGAATGTTGAGTTTAACAATAAAGATTGTAGATGATGTAGATAGAAAAGGAAAGCTTCAGTGGAAGAGTGGGGGAAATGGTGAGTTAGCATAAATTAAGGAGTGTTTGTAAAGAAAGAAAATTCGTAAAATGACCAGAGATTACTCGTTCATGTTATTTTTTGGTCTATTTGCAAAGAGTTGTAGACAATTTTTCTTCACCATGCATAACATGACATTTGATATCTTCTTCCTTCCATTGTTTTTAATTTTCAAAAACGTTTTAATTTTAAGGAAATCCAATTTATCTAGATTTTTGTTATGATTTGTGATTTTATGTGTGTTTTTTTTGTTGTCATATCTAAGGCCATTGCATTGATTCAGGTCAGAAGATTTATTTTTATTTTTATGTATTCTTCTAAGATTTTAATAGGTTTAGCTCTTGTACTTAGTTTTATGAATCACTCTGAGTTCATTTTTGTTTATGATGGGAAGCAGGGGTCTTAATCCACTCTTTTCCATGTGGATATCCATTTTACCCAGAACCCTTAGTGGAAAAGACTATCATTCCTTGCAATTGAATTGCCTTGGCATCCTAGCTAAAATTCAGTCGACCTTAAATAACTTGACCATAAATGATTTAAATGACCATATAGGATTTATTTCTGAACTCTCAGTTCTATCCCATTGATTTGTCCATCTTATTTCCAGTACCATAATATCATGATTAATGTAGCCTTGCAGTAGGTTTCAAAATTTAAATATATATATCTATATATATATACATAGATATTAAATATATATATATATATGTAAGTCCTCCACCTTTGTTCTTTTTCAAGATTGCTTTGGCTATTCTGCATTTTCATATTTATTTAAATAATAGCTTATAATTTCTGCAGAAAAAATATTTTATAAGTATTACATTTAAATTGTAGACAAACTGGGCAAATATTTCCATATTAACAACATAATTTGTTATTTATTAGTTCTAATAATATGGGTGTGTATATTTATATTTTATATAAATATAAATATAAATATATATATATTTCTTAGAATTTTCTATGCATAAGATTATACCATCTAGAGATAGCTATTCTTGATCCAGAATGATAATTCTGTATACTTTTACTAATTTTTTTCCTCAATTACCCCGTGTATATCTTGCAATACAATGTTGAATACAAGTGGTGAGAATAAGTGTCCTAGTTTTGTTTCTGATCTTAAGTGAAAAGCTTGTAGTCTTTTACTTTTACATAGGATTCTAGTTGTAAAATTTTGTAGATGCTATTTATCAGCTTGATGAAGTTCATTTCTATTCCTAGTTTCTTTAGTTGTCCTTTTTTAAATCTTGGAAGTGTATTGAATTTTGTCACATGCTCTTTCTGTGCCAATTGAGATGATCGGTGGTTTTGTCCTTTTTCTTTTTCCCAGTTTTTAAAAAGTATAATTGACAAATAAAAATTATATATATTTAAGGTATAAAATGTGATTTGATATGCATATACATTGTGAAATTATTACAAGTAAGCTAACTAACATATCCATCACCTCACATAATTACCTTTTTGCATATGTGTATATGGAAAGAACACTTAAGATCTACTTTCAGCAAATTTCGTGTATACAATACAATACAATATTATTAATTAGAGTTACCATGTTGTACAGTAGATATTCAGAATTTATTCATCTTATAACAGAAAGTTTGTGCCCTTTGACTATCATTTCCCCACTCCCCTTACCTCTCAGCCCTCTGTTTCTCTAAGTTCAACTTTCTTAGATTCCACATGTAAGTGAAATCATGCAGTATTTCTTTTTGTGTTTGGTTTATCTCACTTAGCATAATATATCCTCAAGGTCCATTCAGATTTTTGCAAATAGCTGAATTGCCTTCTATTTTTAGAATACATAATACTCCATTGTATATATATATTCCATATTTTCGTTATACATCCCAAAGTGTACTCTTTTCTCTTTGCCAATACTTGTTATCTTTTAATTTTGATAATGGTCACCTAAAGGTTTGAGGTGATTTCTCATTGTGGTGTTGGTTTGTACTTAGCTGATGATTAGTAATGTTGAGAACCTTTTCATATATATACCTTCTGGCCCTTTGAAGGTCCTCTTTAGAAAATGTCTATTGAGGTTCCTTGCCATTTTTTGATCAAGTATTGTTTTATTATTGAGTTATAGGAGTTCATTATAAGATTTAGTAATATAATTTGAAATCGGGAAGTGTTAGTTCTCTAGCTTTGTTGTTCTTTGTCAAGATTGCTTTAGCTAGTTGGGATCTTTTAGTTTCATACAAATTTTAGGAGTGCGTTTTCTGTTTCTATGAAAAGCATTATTGGAATTTTTTTAAAGATTTTATTTATTTACTCATGAGAAACAGGGAGAGAGGCAGACATAGGCAGAGGGAGAGACAGGCTTCCTGTGGGGAGCCCAATAGGGACTCTATACCAGAACCCCAGGATCACCATCTGAGTCGATGGCAGGTACTCAACCTCTGAGCCACCCAGTTGCACCACACCTTTGGAATTTTGATAGGGATTGCACTGAATTCAAAGGTCATTCTGAATTGTATAGACACTTTAACAATATTAATTCTTCTAATCCATGAACACAATAAGATAAGAAAGATATTTCATTGATGTTTTGTCATTTTCAGTATATAATTTCTTGGTTAAATTTATACCTTGATTAATAAGTGTTATTCTTTTTTATGACATTGCCAATGAGATTGTTTTATTAATTTCTTTTTCAGATGATTCATGTGTTTAGAAACACAACTTATTTTTGCAAGTTGATTTTTTTTAAGAGTGAGATATAGTCTTGCTTAATTGCTCTGACTAGGATTTCCAGTACTGTGTTAAAAAGAAGTGGAAAAAAAAAAGGTGGCAAGAGTAGGTATTCTTGTTTCGTTTCTGATCATAAAGGAAAAGCTTTGGTCTTGCCACATGTGATCTTTGTTATATTGAGGTACATTTCTTTTATATCTGACATATTGAAAGTTTTGTCATGGATGGGTATTGAATTTTATTAAATGTCTTTTTTTGTTTTGTTCCATTTTCCTCTATTGAGATGATCATGTTTTGTATCCTTCATGTATCACTTTGATTTTCATATAATAAACACACTTGCATTCTTGGTATAAATCCCACTTGATCTTGATGCACAATCCAGTTTCATGTTGCTGAACTTTGCATATATATTAAAAATGAATACTGGTCTTTAGTGTACTTATTATTTGTTTTTAATTTGATTATGGAATCAGAGTAATGGAATCCTCATGGCATATATTGGGAAGTACTCTCCTCTAACCTGATTTGTGAAGGACTGGTATGAATCTTTTTCATCCTTTACTTCCTTCTTATTTGGGTCTATAAATGTAAAATATGTATCTTTTATAGCTGGATCATTTTCTTTTTAAATTCTGACAATTCTGTCTTTTGATTGGAGTGTTTAATAAATGTGTGTTTGATATGATTATCGAATAAGTATGGTTTATTTTGCCATTTTTTACTTGTTTTATATACATTTTATTTCTTTGGTTCCTTTTTCCTCCATTATCATTTCCTCTTGCTTTCAATATTCTCTATTATACCATTTTATTTTATTTTTTGTTTATCTTTTACTGCATTTTTATGTTATTTTGTCACTGCTTGCTTGGGGGATTACCATTAACATTTTAACACAAAGCATTCTACAACTTAATTTCAATAAAAATAATTGCAAAATAATCTGCTCCAATATATCACTGTTCACGCTGCATTCTTTGTGTGATTAATTATCATACAGGATTTGAAAGCTTTATTTTTTAATCACTCCTCTGAGATTTTCCTTTTTATTTTTAGTTGATGGTAAAACCCAGCTTCAAAGAAGATGAAGCTTTCTCTTTGAGCTCTATCTGAATTACCACCACAAGAACTAAATAGTATTCTAAAGAGTGTTTTGTAATGTGGATCTTAGCCATCGTTCCCTTCTTTCAAGATAAATATCTTCTAGTTTCTTTAATCATTTACATTTCCTTTCTTTTTTTTTGTTTTCTTTTGTTTTTGTCTAGGGTTTATACTTATTTTTGACAGGACTGTTATTTCCATTTATATATATTATATGTATATTAATATAATATATATATATATATATATTTAAAAAACACTCAAATGAGCTTTAGGATCAGTTAACATTTACCCATTGAACTGATTCCATGCTTATCAAGCCACAATGAGAATGTTAGGACTCAGCCTACTTAGATAACAAAGGGAAAATTTGTGCTAATTAGGCTTAAATATATCTATCATCAGTCTGATACATTTATCTATCATGAAAATTAATATGGGCACTGTAATTTTTTAGACAATTCTTTGAAAATTTGTTTTAGCATGGTTCAGCAATTTCTAGTCAGAACAACTGTGAGACACCAACTGAAGTCTGCCAAGTAGATTACTATTATTTAGACGTTAATGAATTTTCCAAAGTAATGCCACTTTATGAGTAATTTCTGAATAACTTATGGTGACCTCCTCTGGTGATATCCTATGATTAACATAAGCTGTGTTTTTTTTTTATTTAAAATTCCTACAAGCAAACTTCTATACCTTCTCAGAAACTCTCATTTGCATATGTTATTATGATAATAGTCCTGACTTACTTATCTGCCATGTCAAAATCAGCAAAAAATAGCAGGTAGTCATAGAAATGACTTATTTTTCTTTTGTTTTTGCTAGAGACCCTTCTGGTATTGAAAACAATATCCCACGTTTTCTCAATTCTTAAGCACACTTTTTATCCCATTCAGAAACCTGTAGCATCAAGACTGGTGAGAGTAAAGTTCCCATGAAGGCTGGTATTCTAAACTCAACTTGGATCAAGAACTAAATACTAGATAGAGATCACAGGACACAGAGTAGAAGTCCTATGTTATCTCCTTACTAATATATAACCTTTATGTCTAATTTATTCTGTTTTAGAGAAAGTTGGATTTGATTTCCAGTCCATTTTAACTTCTTATCAAGAATATATAATCAGTACTCATGACCAATTCAAATAATTTGCAGATGAAACTGAATCTGATGTTTCCTTACATGGAACACGTAACATTCTTCAGTTCTATGAGGTCATTTACCAGATATTTAAGGCTTAGACTTTGTCTATACCTTGAAAATATAAACTTTTATAAATTTGTAAGATGACATTATGAGGTCTGGGACACATTTTACTTTTACACTCTTGGAAATAGTCAATATTTTAGAAAATTATTACATGTATAATTTAAGTTTATGATATATGTCACATTCTTTTAATTATTAATATAACTCCACAATTTCATCAAAGTATCTCAATTTTTGCATTCCAAAAATCTAGAGGAGAAAGAAGACATTAGTCCAAATCTTCAAAGTTTGTCATCTATAGGTGACCATCTTCTGTTCCGTGGGCATGGACAAAGATGCACTCCCACATCTCTAGTCATCTGGTGCTGATTTAGCACTCCACAAAACTTACACTACCTAGGGATTTCATCACCAAACACTCCTGTCTACCATCTCTTGATTAGTGTTTTCTCCACTGTCAAGGAAAAGCAAACTCATTCTGAGGTCCAGTCATTTTTAATTTACTTACTAAAGGTATTTCCCTCCATTTTTTTCCACATCTTACACACTCAATTTGAAAATTCAAAACAATTCCTTTATATAACTTTTGTTTTTTTTTTTTTTGTTCACTTCAGAGTTTTCCTTTTTTTTTTTTTATAAATTAATTTTTATTGGTGTTCAATTTACCAACATACAGAATAACACCCAGTGCTCATCCCGTCAAGTGTCCCCCTCCGTGCCCGTCACCCATTCACCCCCACCCCCCGCCCTCCTCCCCTTCCACCACCCCTAGTTCATTTCCCAGAGTTAGAAGTCTTTATGTTCTGTGTCCCTTTCTGATATCTCCCACACATTTCTTCTCCCTTCCCTTATATTCCCCTTCACTATTATTCATATTCCCCAAATAAGTGAGAACATACACTGTTTGTCCTTCTCCGATTGACTTACTTCACTCAGCATAATACCCTCCAGTTCCATCCACGTTGAAGCAAATGGTGGGTATTTGTTGTTTCTAATGGCTGAGTAGTATTATATAACTTTTGTGAAAAGTAATGCTGACTCCAGTTTTTGTGACAGGATACTTTTCCTCAAATGATTCACCATGTTACATGAAAAATATTATATACTAAAGAAAAAAACTGGGGTAGGACAGGATAAAATTTTTCTTTTATATTACAGTGGAGTAAGGAAGATAAGAAACAAAAATTGTTGTATCTCATTTCTAATGAGTATGAAATGTCTTACCTCTCACTTATATTTAAATGACATACACTTCATAATCTAACTCAGCTCCTAGGAGGAAATCTCAACTATCTAGGCAATTTGCCTCAATGCCCTATTTTGTGTCTACTTACTTGGCATAACACTTGTGATGTTTTATTATTCTTCCAATAGGCAAAACCTCTATTTGCCTGGAAAGTAATTTATGATTGACTGCATTCTAGAATCTAGCCTGCCATGAGGTCCAATGGATTAGGAATTAATATCTATTAAACAAGTCTTTCTCACACCAAATTAATTAATTATTAAAAGACTGTTACAGAGGAAAGAAATGGTAGGAGATTTGTATGAAAAGAATGCCCTGCCTTCTTTCCCAATGATTCTCACGCATTAATCTTCTCTTACTTTGCAGCCCGGTATCTCAGAATCTCCTTCTATAGGCCATAGGAGGTGGAGGGAGAAAAAAGAGAGACTTCTTACTTCCTGAGCAGTAGGAGAAGAGAGTTTAAGTGTATTTCAAAAGAGAAAGCTAAATAAAACTCCTTATTGTCAAAATGATGAGTTTTGGCAAGGGCTTTAGGATACTATATTATTTTAGAGGATTTCATGAGTTGCCTTGAGACTATCCATGATTCTCTATGTTAAATTTAATTTCTCTCCTTAATAAATGTGAAATCCTCTTTCAGAATAAAATACAATTATATTTTGGTATATGCTTTTGTTTTTCATCAGTGTAACCTTGGCTCTGAAACATTTTAGTCTACAAACAGAAATGATAGTTAGCATTTTCTAAGTCAAATGGCATGCTTGTCAATATGATGTGATATGTGGTACTATGCAATGTGCAAAAAGATAGATAGAAACCAGTCAGAAGAATCAAATAGCTCAAAGCTGACAGTTTAACATAATATTGAAGAAGACACCAGATAAATATCAGATAAGATATATTCTGTAAGAGCAAAGTTATATATAAACATATATAACTATATATAAGTATATGTAACTATATACATGTAAGTATATGTAAATATACATATATACTATATAACTATAACTATATATAAACTATATATATATATATATATATATATATATATATATATATATATATAGAGAGAGAGAGAGAGAGAGAGAGAGTTAATCAAGAAATAATCAAGGGAGATGTCTGTACTTAGGTGATAGATGAACCATGGGGATAGGCTAAGAGATTTTTCTTTAAAATGTGAACTGACTTTTGTGCTTTTCCCTTTAGAGCCAGATTTTAAACTGGTTTAACCAGGATTTTAAGTGTGATTGGAAAAATCACTAACCTCCTACTCGTTATTTCTAAATGGATTAATCTTTTCAGTTATTTCAGAAATGGAATTTTTCTTATAGGGATACAGTAAAATTGAGCCAAATTGTGTGCAGTACATAAAAGGAATGATGGCTGTTTCACTTCCATTAATCCTGTTCAATTTGTCACATGAAGACAATAAGAATTTACAACATGATTACCTAGAGTAGATACTTTTCAATTTCCAGTGCTTCGTGATAAAACAAAACAAAACAAAAATCCACCTCATATTAAAAGTCTGCTGGAAAAAAACAATTTAAGAACAGGATTAACTTAGCCCATCTTTACCATTTCTCTCTTCAAATAAACATTTTGTCCCTTTAATTGTGAACTTAATGTATAGTTGCTATATTTCTCTTAGTGTTAATATCCTCTCTCCCTAAGAATTGTGAATCACTTTGTGCAAGTTAACTTTGGAAGAACTGAATCATTCCTTTCTTCTATTGGTTTATCAGATATTGAGGCTAACATTTGATGGTAATAAATGGAATTATATGCTCAATTAAAAAAATATTAAGCCTCAGTTTTTAAAATTAGATTTTAAAGATCTATTTCCCTTTTTTCTGCTTCTATTTTTCTGAATAATCACCTACTGATAAGACCCACTGTATATGTGTGTGTGTGTGTGTGTGTGTGTGTGTGCATATGTGTCCATGTGTGTAATTAGGGCAGAGGGTAGAACTGTATTATTCACTTGAATTCATTCCTTGGAGTTATCTGGACAGAAGCCTTTTAAACATGCGGGAAAAGTCGATACAGGCAAAACGTGATATTATAAAGCATAAATACTCATCAATAATGTATACTTTTCTTTCCTAGAGACTAAACTTTCAAGGACTGAGATATTTTTTGCCCACTGCACAGTGTCATATATGAGCTCAAAACTTGTTCGTGAGTTGAAAATGTATATTCCAAAAATTTATATACCACAATTTTTATATCACAATTTTTGAAGTTATCTAAGTACATTTTATTCTGTTATTCTCTTTTTCTAACAAATGTTTTGACTGGTTAATAGCTGGTTGTTTTCTGAAAACTAGCAGCTTAAAAATCAGAAATCAGAGTGCTTATTTTGACTGGTAACTAACAGAAATTTCCACAAAGTACTCTCAGGCTGTTTCTGAGAGCCTTCCTTTAAAGCATTAATCAAAGACTTGGTAGAAGGCAGCTGGCCTTTGAAAATGCACTATCTGAAGCAGGCTGAAAACTCACAGGCACCTGTAGGCACAGACAATCCTTTGCAGTGTGAATTATAGGGGATAGGCATTCTAGCATTTTCTTTTAGTGCCAAGATTTACAAAGAAGCAAACACACAAGGTCAGTGCCCCCTTCAAGTCCCATATTTCAGGTACTATGCCACTGACAAAAGAATTTAGGAGGAGACAACATGTTTCTAAGGAGAGGGAGACATTCTGATAGCCTACTTTAGATTTTGTACTGTGCATGTTTCAGTGAGATGGGCTGTCATTGAAGGAAGTTACTGAATTACTTAAAATTGCTGTATTTTACTTAGAGTTCAAGTATCTCTGTTTTTCAGGCTAACATAACTCAGACCTAGATGCTGGGGAAATATCTTGAGAAAATTCATAAGAATAAGAAAAACTGGATTTTGACAGATTTACTGACAGAATACAATTCTTACAGATTTCGAAGTAGGGGTTGAAGGGATCAGATTTTGAAAGGTTCATGAAAAGCCAAATTCTTACCTAATCCTCTTTCTCATGGCTTCCGGTCTAGTATTAAATAATAGTATTGGAGACTCTTGTATTTCAAGCAAATAGTGGATCTATGTAAAGTACAAGATTCCCAGTCTGAGAATGTACAAGAATAACAGAGATGGGAAGTTTTAGCCACGTATAATATAAAAGATTTAATGAATATTTGATTCATTTTTTAAGTAAATGATGCTGGAGGAGGGGGCAAGATGGCGGGAGAGTAGGGTCCCCAAGTCACCTGTCCCCACCAAATTACCTAGATAACTTTCAAATCATCCTGAAAACCTACAAATTCTACTTGAGATTTAAAGAGAGAACAGCTGGAATGCTACAGTGAGAAGAGTTCTATCAAGGTAGGAAGATGGGGAAAATAAATAAATAAAAGGCATCCAAGGGGGAGGGGCCCCACAAGAAGCCAGGCTAAGGCAGTGGCCAGTGCCCCCAGGGCAGGAAAGCCCCGTCAGGGAGAAGCAGGAGCTTCACCAATGGCAGGGAGGTGGAGCAGGACCCCAGGAGGGCGGGGATGCCCTCAAGCTCCCTGGGACACTAACAGACAACTGCGCCCTGGGGGAGAGCGTGCCACACCCCTCGGCCGAGCTCCCTAAAGGGCTGCAGCGCACACCAGGCGCAGCTCGAGTAGGCTCTGTGCGGAGGGAGCTGCCGGGTTGCGCGGCTCCAGCAGGGCAGGCGCCGGAGCACAGGGCACAGGAGACACAGCCCAGGACCCGGCCTCCCCCCGGGACAGGCAGAGGCCGGGAGGGCCCAGGACAGGGAGGACGCTCCTGCCGGGAGCTGAGCAGATCAGCGGCCCCGCCCCGGAGCCTCCAGGCCCTGCAGACTGACAACTGCAGTATTTTCTGCGGGAGCTGACTCCAGGGCTGGAAAGCTGGCCGCTGCTACTGTTGTTGTTCCAGATGGGGCCTCACGGGGTAAACAACCCCTACTGAGCCTCACAGTGGCCTCACAAGATAAACAGGTTAAACATCTTTCACTGAGCCCTGCACTAGGCAGGGGGCTGAGCAGCTGTCCCAGGTGCTCACACCTGAGAATCAGCATAGCAGGCCCCTCCCCGAGAAGACCAGTTAGACGGGGAAAAAGCAAGTTATTGAAGAAGCAGCATTGGAAAGTTCCAGAGGAAGTTGAGGGATTTACATTATATAGAATCAGACGATACTCCCACTTGTTTTTTGTTTTCGGTTTGCTCCCCGACCCCCTTTTTTTCTTTTCTTCTATTCTCTTTTTCTTCTTCTTCCTTTTCTTTTTCTTTTCTTTTTTCTCTACTTTCTTTTTCTCCTTTTCCCAATACAAATTATTTTGGCCACTCTGCATTGAGCAAAATGACTAGAAGGAAAAACTCACCTCAAAAGAAAGAATCAGAAAGAGTCCTCTCTCCCACAGAGTTACAAAATCTGGATTACAATTCAATGTCCAAAAGCCAATTCAGAAGCACTATTATACAGCTACTGGTGGCTCTAGAAAAAAACATAAAGGACTCAAGAGACTTCATGACTGCAGAATTTAGATCTAATCAGGCAGGAATTAAAAATCAGTTAAATGAGATGCAATCCAAACTAGAAGTCCTAACGACGAGGGTTAACAAGGTGGAAGAATGAGTGAGTGACATAGAAGACAAGTTGATGGCAAACAGGGAAAATGAGCAAAAAAGAGAAAAACAATGAAAAGATCATGAGGATAGATTAAAGGAAATAAATGACAGCCTCAGAAAGAAAAATCTACATTTAATTGGGGTTCCCGAGGACACTAAAAGGGACAGAAGGCCAGAAAATGTATTTGAACAAATCATAGCTGAAAACTTTCCTAATGTGGGAAGGGAAACAGGCATTCAGATCCAGGAAATAGAGAGATTCCCCCCCCCCATCAATAAAAACCGCTCAACACCTTGACATTTAATAGTGAAGCTTAAAATTCCAAAGATAAAGAGAAGACCCTTAAAGCAACGAGAGATAAGAAATCTCTAACTTTTATGGGAGAAATATTAGATTAACAGCAGACCTCTCCACAGAGACGTGGCAGGCCAGAAAGGGCTGGCAGGATATATTCAGGTTCCTAAATGAGAAGAACATGCAACCAAGGATTCTTTATCCAGCAAGGCTCTCATTCAGAATAGAGGAGAAGTAAAGAGCTTCCAAGATAGGCAGAAACTGAAAGAATATGTGACCACGAAGCCAGCTCTGCAAGAAATACTCAGGGGAATTCTGTAATAGAGGAAGTCCAAGGGAACAAACCACAAAAACAGGAACTGAATAGGTGTCATGATGACACTAAATTCATATCCTTCAATAGTAGCTATGAACGTGAATGGGCTTAATGACCCCATCAAAAGGTGCAGGGTGTCAGACTGGATAAAAAAGCAGGACCCATCTATTTGCTGTCTACAAGAGACTCATTTTAGACAGGAGGACACCTACAGCCTGAAAATAAAAGATTGGAGAAGCATTTACCATTCAAATGGTCCTCAAAAGAAAGCAGGGGTAGCCATCCTTATTTCAGATAAACTAAAGTTTATCCCGAAGACTGTAGTGAGAGATGAAGAGGGACACTATATCATACTTAAAGGATCTATCCAACAAGAGAACTTCACAAATACCAATATTTATGCCCCGAATGTGGAAGCTGCAAGTATATCAATCAATTAATAACCAAAGTTAAGACATACTTAGATAATAATACACTTATACTTGGTGACTTGAATGTAGTGCTTTCAACAATCGACAGGTCTCCTAAGCACAACATCTCAAAAGAAACAAGATCTTTAAATGATGTACTGGACCAGATGGATTTCACAGATATCTACAGAACTTTACATCCAAACACAATTGAATACGCATTCTTCTCAAGTGCACATGGAACTTTCTCCAGAATAGACTACACACTGGGTCACAAATCAGCTCTTAACCAATACCAAAAGATTGGGATCACCCTCTGCATATTTTCAAACCATAATGCTTTGAAATTACAACTAAATCACAACAAGAAGTTTGGAAGGACTTCAAACACGTGGAGGTTAAGGACCATCCTGCTAAAAGATGAAAGGGTCAACCAGGAAATTAAAGAATTAAAAAGATTCATGGAAACTGATGAGAATGAAGATACAACTGTTCAAAATCTTTGGGATGCAGCAAAAGCAGTCCTGAGGGGGAAATACATCGCAATACAAGCATCCATTCAAAAACTGGAAAGAACTCAAATACAAAAGCTAACCTTACACATAAAGGAGCTAGAGAAGAAGCAGCAAAACGACCCGACGCCCAGCAGAAGAAGAGAGATTCTAGATAAAGATTCTAGCAGAACTGAATGAAATAGAGACCAGAACTGTGGAACAGATCAACAAAACCAGGAGTTGGTTCTTTGAAAGAATTAATAAGATAGATAAACCATTAGCCAGCCTTATTAAAAAGAAGAGAGAGAAGACTCCAATTAATAAAATCATGAATGAGAAAGGAGAGATCACTACCAACACCAAGGAAATACAAACGATTTTAAAAACATATTATGAACGGCTATATGCCAATAAATTGGGCAATCTCGAAGAAATGGATGCATTTCTGGAAAACCATGAACTACCAACACTGGAACTGGAAGAAATAGAAAACCTGAACAGGCCAACAACCAGGGAGGAAATTGAAACAGTCATCAAAAACCTCCTAAGACACAAAAATCCAGGGCCAGATGGCTTCCCTGGGGAATTCTATCAAACATTTAAAGAAGAAACTGTACCTATTCTGCTAAAGCTGTTCAGAAAGATAGAAAGAGATGGAATGTTTCCAAACTCGTTCTATGAGTCCAGCATCACCTTAATTCCAAACCAGACAAAGACCCCACCAAAAAGGAGAATTATAGACCAATATCCCTGATGAACATGGATGCAAAAATTCTCAAGATACTAGCCTATAGGATCCAACAATACATTAAGAAGATTATTCACCATGACCACGTGGAATTTATCCCCGGGATTCAAGGCTGGTTCAACCCTCGTAAAGCAAACAATGTGATAGATCATATCAGCAAGAAAAAAAACAAGAACCATAGGATCCTCTCAATAGATGCAGAGAAAGGATTTGACAAAATACAGCATCCATTCCTGATCAAAACTCTTCAGGGTGTAGGGATAGAGGGAACCTTCCTCAGCATCTTATTTTTTTCTTTTCTTTTTCTTTTCTTTTCTTTTTTTTCCCTCAGCATCTTAAAAGCCATGTATGAGGAGGAGGGGCAAGATGACGGAAGAGTAGGGTCCCCAAATCACCTGTCCCCACCAAATTACCTAGATAACCTTCAAATCATCCTGAAAATCTACGAATTTGGCCTGAGATTTAAAGAGAGACCAGCTGGAACGCTACAGTGAGAAGAGTTCGCGCTTCTGTCAAGGCAGGAAGACGGGGAAAAAGAAATAAAGGAACAAAAGGCCTCCGAGGGGGAGGGGCCCCGCGAGGAGCCGGGCTGAGGCCGGGGCGAGTGTCCCCAGGACAGGAGAGACCCGTCCCCGTCCCGGAGAAGCAGGAGCTGCACCAACCTTCCCGGACGGGCGGAAAGGGGCCCGCAGGGAGGTGGAGCAGGACCCAGGAGGGCGGGGATGCCCTCGGGCTCCCGGGGACACTCACAGACACCTGCGAGCGCAGGAGAGTGCGCCGAGCTCCCTAAGGGCTGCAGCGCGCACGGCGGGACCCGGAGCAGCTCGGAGGGGCTCGGGCGGCGGCTCCGCGGAGGGGGCTGCGGGGCGGGAGCGCGAATCCCACAGCGCAGGCCCCGGAGCACAGGGCGCCGGGACACAGCCCAGGATCCGGCCTCCCCCGGGACAGGCAGAGGCCGGGAGGGCCCAGGACAGCGAGGACGCTCCTGCCCCGAGCTGAGCAGATCAGCGGCCCCGCCCCGGAGCCTCCAGGCCCTGCGGACGGAGAACCGAGAGCCCGAGCCACGTAGTTCCTGCGGAGGCTGAATCCAGGCTTCCAGAGTTGCCATAGCAACTGCGGCTGTTCCTCCTGGGGCCCCACGGGGTAAACAACCCCCGCTGAGCCCTGCAGCAGGCAGGGGCAGAGCAGCTCCCCCAAGTGCTAACACCTGAAAATCAGCGCAACAGGCCCCTCCCCCAGAAGACCAGCTGGATGGACCAGTTCCAGGGGAAGTCAAGGGACTTAAAGTCTACAGAAATACTCCCCTGTTTTTTTTTTCTTTTTTCTTTTCTTTTTGATTTCTGATTGCTTCCCCCACCCCCTTTTTTTTTCACCTTTCTTTTTCTTTCCCTTTTTCTTCTCTTTTTTTCTTTTTCTTTTCTTTTTCTTTTTTCTTTTTCTCTTTTCTTTCCTTCTCTCTCTTTCTCTCCTTTTCCCAATACAACTTGTTTTTGGCCACTCTGCACTGAGCAAAATGACTAGAAGGAAAACCTCACCTCAAAAGAAAGAATCAGAAACAGCCCTCTCTCCCACAGAGTTACAAAATCTGGATTACAATTCAATGTCAGAAAGCCAATTCAGAAGCACTATTCTACAGCTACTGGTGGTTCTAGAAAAAAGCATACAGGACTCAAGAGACTTCATGACTGCAGAATTTAGATCTAATCAGGCAGAAATTAAAAATCAATTGAATGAGATGCAATCCAAACTAGAAGTCCTAATGTTGAGAGTTAGCGAGGTGGAAGAACAAGTGAGTGACATAGAAGACAACTTGATGGCAAAGAGGGAAACTGAGGAATAAACCAAACAATTAAAAGATCATGAGGATACATTATGGGAAATAACTGACAGCCTGAGGAAGAAAAATCTACATTAAATTGGGGTTCCTGAAGGCGCCAAAATGGACAGAGGTCCAGAAAATGGATTTGAACAACTCATATCTGAAAAATTTCCTAATGTGAGAAGGGAAACAATAGTGAAGCTTCAAATTCCAAAGATAAAGAGAAGATCCTTAAAGCAGCAAGAGACAAGAAATCCCTGAATTTTATTGGGAGGAGTATTAGGGTAACAGCAAACCTCTCCACAGAGACCTGGCAAGCCAGAAAGGGATGGCAGGATATATTCAGGGTCCTAAATTATAAAAACATGCAGCCAAGAATACTCTATCCAGCAAGGCTCTCATTCAGAATAGAAGAAGAGATAAGGAGCTTCCAAGACAGGCAGGAACTAAAAGAATATGTGACCACTAAACCAGCTCTGCAAGAAATTTTAAGGAGGAGTCTTAAATTTCCCCTTTAAGGAGAAGTCCAATGGAAAAATCCACAAAAACAAGGACTGAATAGGTATCAAGATGACACTAAACTCATATCTTTCAATAGTAACTCTGAACGTGAATGGGCTATTGACCCCATCAAAAGGCGCAGGGTGTCACTGGATAAAAAAGCAGGACCCATCTATTTGCTGTCTACAAGAGACTCATTTTAGACAGAAGGACACCTTCAACCTGAAATTAAAGGTTGGAGAACCATTTACCATTCAAATGGTTCTGAAAAGAAAGCAGGGGTAGCCATCCTTATATCAGATAAACTAAAATTCACTCCGAAGACAGTAGTGAGAGACGAAGAGGGACACTATATCATACTTAAAGGATCTATCCAACAAGAGGACTTAACAATCCTCAATATATATGCCCCGAATGTGGGAGCTGCCAAATACTTAAACGAATTATTAACCAAAGTGAAGAAATACTTAGATAATAATACACTTATACTTGGTGACTTCAATCTAGCTCTTTCTACCCTCGATAGGTCTTCTAAACACAACATCTCCAAAGAAACGAGAGCTTTAAATGATACACTGGACCAGATAGATTTCACAGATATCTACAGAACTTTACATCCAAACTCAACTGAATACACATTCTTCTCAAGTGCACATGGAACTTTTTCCAGAATAGACCACATACTGGGTCACAAATCGGGTCTGAACCGATACCAAAAGATTGGGATCGTCCCCTGCATATTCTCAGACCATAACACCTTAAAATTAGAACTAAATCACAAGAAGAAGTTTGGAAGGACCTCAAACACGTGGAGGTTAAGGACCATCCTGCTAAAAGATAAAAGGGTCAACCAGGAAATTAAGGAAGAATTAAAAAGATTCATGGAAACTAATGAGAATGAAGATACAACTGTTCAAAATCTTTGGGATGCAGCAAAAGCAGTCCTGAGGGGGAAATACATCGCAATACAAGCATCCATTCAAAAACTGGAAAGAACTCAAATCCAAAAGCTAACCTTACACATAAAGGAGCTAGAGAAGAAGCAGCAAATCGACCCGACGCCCAGCAGAAGAAGAGAGTTAATTAAAATTCGAGCAGAACTCAACGAAATTGAGACCAGAAGAACTGTGGAACAGATCAATAGAACCAGGAGTTGGTTCTTTGAAAGAATTAATAAGATAGATAAACCATTAGCCTACCTTATTAAAAAGAAGAGAGAGAAGACTCAAATTACTAAAATCATGAATGAGAAAGGAGAGATCACTACCAACACCAAGGAAATACAAACGATTTTAAAAACATATTATGAACAGCTCTACGCCAATAAATTAGGCAATCTAGAAGAAATGGACGCAATCCTGGAAAGCCACAAACTACCAAAACTGGAGCAGGAAGAAATAGAAAACCTGAACAGGCCAATAACCAGGGAGGAAATTGAAGCAGTCATCAAAAACCTCCCAAGACACAAGAGTCCAGGGCCAGATGGCTTCCCAGGGGAATTCTATCAAACGTTTAAAGAAGAAATCATACCTATTCTACTAAAGCTGTTTGGAAAGATAGAAAGAGATGGAGTACTTCCAAATTCATTCTATGAGGCCAGCATCACCTTAATTCCAAAACCAGACAAAGACCCCACCAAAAAGGAGAATTACAGACCAATATCCCTGATGAACATGGATGCAAAAATTCTCAACAAGATACTAGCCTATAGGATCCAACAACACATTAAGAAAATTATTTACCATGACCAAGTAGGATTTATCCCCGGGACACAAGGCTGGTTCAACACTCGTAAAACAATCAATGTGATTCATCAAATCAGCAAGAGAAAAACCAAGAACCATATGATCCTCTCATTAGATGCAGTGAAAGCATTTGACAAAATACAGCATCCATTCCTGATCAAAACTCTTCGGAGTGTAGGGATAGAGGGAACTTTCCTCGACATCTTAAAAGCCATCTACGAAAAGCCCACAGCAAATATCATTCTCAATGGGGAAGCACTGGGGGCCTTTCCCCTAAGATCAGGAACCAGACAGGGATGTCCACTCCCACCACTGCTATTCAACATAGTATTGGAAGTCCTAGCCTCAGCAATCAGACAACAAAAAGACATCAAAGGCATTCAAATTGGCAAAGAAGAAGTCAAACTCTCCCTCTTCGCCGATGACATGATACTCTACATAGAAAACCCAAAAGCCTCCACCCCAAGATTGCTAGAACTCATACAGCAATTTGCCAGTGTGGCAGGATACAAAATCAATGCCCAGAAGTTAGCGGCATTTCTATACACTAACAATGAGACTGAAGAAAGAGAAATTAAGGAGTCAATCCCATCTACAATTGCACCCAAAAGCATAAGATCCTTAGGAATAAGCCTAACCAAAGAGGTAAAGGATCTATGCCCTAAAAACTATAGAACACTTCTGAAAGAAATTGAGGAAGACACAAAGAGATGGAAAAATATTCCATGCTCATGGATTGGAAGAATGAATATTGTGAAAATGTCAATGCTAAATAGGGGAATTCATACATCTAATGCAATCCCTATCAAAATACCATGGATTTTCTTCAGAGAGTTGGAAAAAATTATTTTAAGATTTGTGTGGAATCTTAAAAGACCCGGAATACCCAGGGGAAGTTTAAAAAAGAAAACCGTATCTGGGGGCCTCACAATGCCAGATTTCAGGTTGTATTGCAAATCTGTGGTCATCAGACAGTGTGGTACTGGCACAAAAACAGACACATAGATCAATGGAACAGAATAGAGAATCCAGAAGTGGACCCTCAACTTTATGGTCAACTAATATTCAACAAAGGAGGAAAGACTATCCACTGGAAAAAAGACAGTCTCTTCAATAAATGGTGCTGGGAAAATTGGACATCCATGTGCAGAAGAATGAAACTGGACCATTCTCTTACCATACAGAAAGATAAACTCAAAATGGATGAAAGATCTAAATGTGAGACAAGAATCCATCAAAATCCTAAAGGAGAACACAGGCAACACCCTTTTTGAACTCGGCCACAGTAACTTCTTGCAAGACACATCCACGAAGGCAAGAGAAAGAAAAGCAAAAATCAACTACTGGGACTTCATCAAGATAAGAAGCTTTTGCACAGCAAAGGATACAGTCAACAAAACTCAAAGACAACCTACAGAATGGGAGAAGATAATTGCAAATAACATATCAGATAAAGAGCTAGTTTCCAAAATCTATAAAGAACTTATTAAACTCAACACCAAAGAAACAAACAATCCAATCATGAAATGGGCAAAAGACATGAAGAGAAATCTCACAGAGGAAGACCTAGACATGGCCAACATGCACATGAGAAAATGCTCCGCATCATTTGCCATCAGGGAAATACAAATCCAAACCACAATGAGATCCCACCTCACACCAGTGAGAATGGGGCAGATTAAGAAGGCAGGAAACCACAAATGTTGGAGAGGATGCGGAGAAAAGGGAACCCTCTTACACTGTTGGTGGGAATGTGAACTGGTGCAGCCACTCTGGAAAACTGTGTGGAGGTTCCTCAAAGAGTTAAAAATAGACCTGCCCTACGACCCAGCAATCTTTGGGATTTACCTCAAAGATACAGATGCAGTGAAACGCCGGGACACTACCCCGATGTTTCTAGCAGCAATGTCCACAATAGCCAAACTGTGGAAGGAGCCTCGGTGTCCATCGAAAGATGAATGGATAAAGAAGATGTGGTCTATGCATACAATGGAATATTCCTCAGCCATTAGAAACGACAAATATGCACCATTTGCTTCAACGTGGATGGAACTGGAGGGTATTATGCTGAGTGAATTGAGTCAGTCGGAGAAGGACAAACATTATATGGTCTCATTCATTTGGGGAATATAAAAAATAATGACAGGGAATAATGGGAAAGGAGAAAAAATGAGTGGGAGATATCAGAAAGGGAGACAGAATATGAGAGACTCCTAACTCTGGGAAATGAACTAGGGGTGGGGAAGGGGAAGTGGGCAGGGGGCGGGGGTGTCTGGGTGACGGGCACTGAAGGGGGCACTTGATGGGTGTTATGCTATATGTTGGCAAATTGAACTCCAATTAAAGTAAATAAATATATAAAAAAGAAGAATTCGTTTTAACTATAAAAAAATAAGTAAGGGGAGTATACTGGAGAACACAGTGACTATAGTTAACACTGCTGTATGGTTGATCTGAATGTTAGGAAAATGCGTTTTAAGGGTTCTCATCACAACTAATGAACAAGGAAGTTTTTTTTTTTTTTTCTTTTTTGGTAGCTACTTGAGTTAATGGATATTAACTAAACTCATTGTGCTAATTATTTCACTATACACATAAGTCATTTTGCTATCTATCAAATTTGTGCAGTGCTGTATGTCACTTATATGTCAACAAAACTGGAGGAAATAAAGATCAAACTCTAACCTAAAAAAATTAAAAATAACAATAAAGTAAATGGGGATCCCTGGGTGGTGCAGCAGTTTGGCGACTGCCTTTGCCCCAGGGCGCGATCCTGGAGACCCGGGATCAAATCCCACGTCAGGCTCCCGGTGCATGGAGCCTGCTTCTCCCTCTGCCTGTGTCTCTGCCTCTCTCTCTCTCTCTCTCTCTCTCTGACTATCGTAAATAAATAAAAAATTAAAAAAAAATAAAAAAAATAAAGTAAATGATGTTGATTGCTGAAAACCTACTAAAACAATAGAATTTCAAGACCTACACCTCCTACCTTCCAGTCACCTAAAGCAGTAAATGTTCAGTTGCACATATAATATTTCATTGTTTCTTGACCATATTTTTATTTCAGGCAATATGTTTGATAGGACGTTGTACTGCATTCTCACTGCGTAAAATTCCATTTGTTACAATGATTTACTTTTTTTCTACATTTTGTCTCCTTCCCAGCCAAGCCCCAGCCCTTTTAAGTTAATAATTATTAAAGGCCCAATTTAATGACTCCCTTCACAACTTTTATCATTAACATACAATCCTAAGCATTCATCCATACAACTATATTTGAATCACCTTTTTAATAAAGACTCTTCTCCATTTGGATGTTTCCCCATAATTTCCTATACTATATACTATAGTAATACTATAGTTTATGTGTAGTAAAATTTATTCAGATGGTTGTTAATGTCAATTATTATTATTATTATTATTTATAGCCATTGGAGCCAAATATATACTGCCTTATATACTAGTGCTTTCAAATCTATAGGCAGAATTTATGGTATAATTAAATGATAATGACACTGTCATATCTTTCCAGAAACTGTATATAATTGTATTCTTCCAGAAGACGATGGTGCTAAGTCACTCACATTCTTGCCAGAACTTGTAGTCATGAATAATTTTCACTTTTAAAAGTAAAAATATATATATGGATTCATTCTTTTTGGTACCAAAAATTTGTCACACTGAGAGCACTAGTTTCTGTAAATAATATTTTTAGTGTTTGATATTAATTACATTAAACCATATTAAATTTGACTAAAAGTTAATTTGCTTTCTGTAGAGAGTATCTTATTTTCTTTTGAAAAAGAAACTGCCTGGGTGGCTCAGTGGTTGAGCATCTGCTTTTGGCTCAGGTCGTGATCCTGGGGTCCTGGGATCAAGTACTACATTGAGCTCCCCAGCAAGGAGTCTGCTTCTCCCTCTGCCTGTGTCTCTGCTTCTTTCTCTCTGTGTCTTTCATGAATAAATAAGTAAGTAAGCAAATAAATAAATGTCTTTAAAAATTACAGAGAAAAACATATATAGGTCAAGATGAAGGTTGAGAATGGGTATATACTTTGACTCTTAGTACTTCTGAAAAGTTGACCATTCTAAGGATTCCACTAATGCTCATGTAAACATATTGATACTATCTTAATTATTCTCAAAATTACTTTTAAATATTTGTCTTAAATCATCCTTATAGAAGATAATCCATACAAAGCAATTATAGAAAGTTCTTTATTTGGAAGTATACACACAAAAAAATAAAACTTCTCTTGTGCTTTAATTGCAGTTTTTATTCTTCACCATGTCAGTATCATTAAAAAATGCACATCATGTATCAATTTTATTACTAGCAACTTTAAATTTTTAATTTTTTTTGACAGAGACAGCTAGGTATCTATCATGCCATATTTTCCAGCTGGGCATAGAAATTACAGTCCCATCCCTCTTTTGTGATTGGATTTGTAGCATGTTAAGTAATATTATGTTAAAATGTGGGCAGAAGCAATGTAAGTAAAGAAAACCTCTTCTAAGTCTCATGACTTATAAGTGTCTCCTCATAGTTCAGCTTTCAAGATAATCTGATGCAAAATATAACTACTTATAGTTTTTTAAATACCAGATTTTCTCACATTTTTTCTACTGTGGTCTTTGCTAGAATATGAATGCCCTCCTGCTCCAGTTCCATAACTCCTATGCTTCTACTTCTATCACTTCTATAATTCTACACTGAGGGATAAGAGAGGGGTTACAAAATAAAAACCATTCTAATCAAACAAAATAAAACAAAACTTTTTTTGAGCATCATGGTATATTTTGAAGAGCTCCATAATAATTCACATATAGAACACTCATAATACTCATATTTTATCTAATTGTTCTAAATTCCATGAAGGCAGGGACCATGCCAACCCTTGTGTACTCCCATTGTAAATACCTGGCTTACAATAGGTTCTCAATAAAAATGAATTGACTCATGAATTGATTTTCATTTGCAGAGATATTAAACCCCAACAATAGTTGTTTTGGTCTAATTTGCTTATTTTATAATGATTCCATTTATGTATCACTTCAGAAAGCAAGATAGTAAGAAATAAATTCATGGATTGGCAACTGTTTCTTTTTATAAACTGGCAAAACGATGTTTCCATATTTTCCTTTAGCAACTCTAATTTTCTCTTGAATAATAGACCGTGATCTTCACTCACCATAACTATTTTTCAAGGAGTACAGAAAAATGAAAAAAGGGTAAACATGCATGTACACCTTGATACAGGAACATTCAGCAGGACTGAAATGGCTTTCAGATTGTATCAGAACAATTAGGGTATTCAAACTCTTATCTAGGTTTTTCAGACCACTCAGAGTAGGTGTCCTTGAAGATAATTTTACCTATGACAAACCAGTCTGAGACTATAATAGGACCTTTAAATCTAAAAAGGCTAACTAGCTGAGTAGGGATACATAAATAGAAAAGCAAAGTAATACTTTTCAAAGTAGCCACAGGAAGTCCACTCTGAGACTTTCTCCTGGATGCTAAGACCACAGATTTAGTTTTACATTAACACTTTGCCTCTATGTCTCCTCTGCCCTGAGGATTTATTGGACTGCTTGACCATGAATGATGCCATAAAACCTGTGTCACCTGTGGCCTGCTATTTGGAATCAGAGTAACTGACACTTGTTCTTTAAGTCTGTAATTGACTAAATAGTTTTAATTCACACAATTTCATCTCTGTCTGGGTTCTCACAACCAACTATCCTATTAGTTACTCATACAAAACAGAAACATATCTGCAGTTAAAAGATATAAGGTTTACTTAAAAGCAAAGTCAGTTTTTGAAGGTTTATTGCACTTTGGTTGCTATCAATAGCCTATAAAATTTGTGATATAAACCACCGACACTTAGATGATATTTCTCTATAAATATAATTTTATATCACTGAGAACATATTTGGGAAGCTTTAGTATCACAGTAGAACATTTAAATTCTTCCAAGGTAAGACCCATAAGTTGAAGAGTCTCTTGTTTTACTTAGTGTTATAAAAAATGAAGGTGATTTAATATTCTAAATAACTGTAGAATCAAGAAGAATTGAAGCAGAGATATAGTGTCTCATACAAAATAAACCATAGAAATGCAAAAAAAATTAGGATAATAGCATCTGAAAGAAAGTGTCACCAAATACAGTATCTCCACTTTGCTATAATATCATAAATATATTAATTAATAACAGATATAAAAACATATTACTAGGTCTTTTGCAGAGGAAAAGGATTTAACTGAAGTGCAGGAAATGAGAAAAATCAACTGATAAAAGTCATAAAATATATGACTTAGAAAAAGTAAATACAGCAAACACTGTTGAACAATGTAAAATAAAAAGAACATAATCAATATTCTATCATAATACCAAGTCCAGGCTTCTTGCAAGTTTCAGCTCTCTCCAAGAGAACAGCTGATCAGGAATGTGAGAGAGTAGTTGTCCATAGAAAGATCTGTTGAAACAATGAACTAGAAAGTGATGCCAAGTAGAAGGCATTAGGAACATATTGTTGAAACGTAAGATTGAAATAAGCAAGTAGAAGAGACAAAAGCAAATGTATTTTAGTACTTAGAGAGAAGAAAACAGAACTTGGAATCAGGGAAGAGTTAGAAGTTTGAGGTTGTTTCGAGTTCTGTTACAAGGTACCAACTTTGAGGAAAACGAGTTTCAAATCTAAACACTCCCATTTACTACCTACATGATAAGGATAGAACTGATTAATCACTAAGGTATTTTGCTCATCTGTAAATGGAGAAGTAGCATTAACATATTACTGTTTTGTGAAATTCAAAATTATTCTTTATCTAATCAATATTTATAGCTATTGTTAAGTGTGTGACTTTATGCATTAAAAATAGCCATAAAAATGTTTATTTTTCCAGTATGCCATGTAATAAACACTGGCACTACTTTATCCTAAAAACAAGTAAAAAGCTGAACTGAAAAAGTAACAACTCTTCTTAGATCTTTAAGAGAAGTGAGATCACAGGAAAAATTGCTGCAGGCAAAATTGGAAACATGGATAGGTGAATACAGAGAAGCACAACTTGCTGAAGCAGAAAAGAGAAGCACAGCTTGCTGAAGCAGAAAACCTCAGACTGAAAACTTCATGAGAAAATGTGTTGGGTAGGAAGACCTAAACTGCTATTTTTTAATTGCTGGAGATTCTGTGTGGACAACCCTAGAAGTTAAAAAGTCAGGGGAGACTCAGTCATAGAGTTGGACCTACACTTTCCAAAATGGAAAGCAAGCAAACAAACAGTCTGGCAAAAAAAAAGTACAGAATATCCAAGAATTATGCTGCAACTACAACTACATATAATATGTACAATGACATGCCAGAAGGAAGAAAATAAAGACAGGAACATAAGTAATGTTTGAAATAATGACTGACAATTTACCCAAGTTAATGTCAGATGCCAAAACACAAATCCAGGAAGCTAAGAGAACACTAACCAGTATAAGTGCCAGAAAAATGACAATGGACATACCTTTTTAAATTACAGAAAATCAAAGATAAGCAATTCTGAAAGAATACAGAAGAAAGAACACCTTACCTTTAAAGGAATAAAAATAAAAATTACATTTGAGTTCATCTCAGAAACCATGCAAGCAATTAGAAAGTGGAGTGAAATATTTAAAAGCATTGAGAAAAAAAATCAAAACACCAACCTAGAATTCTATTTTTAGAAAAATGATCTTTTAAAAGTGAAGAAAAAAATAAAAACTTTCTTAGACGAAAATTGAGGGTATTTGGTGCTAATAAACCTGCCTCACAAGACATATTAAAAGAAGTTTTTTAGAGAAGAAAAACTATATAGATCAGAACTCCAATCTATATAAAGAAAGAGCATCAGAGAAGAAAAAAGATGAAGGTAAATAAAAGCCTTTACTTTTCTTAATCTTAACTGATCTAACATATAATGTTCAAAAATAGCAATATATTTAATAATTTATGCGTATATATGTATATATAGCTATTAATCCATCCAAAGATACCGGAAAGATATAAATACATATCACTAAGAGAAATTAGTGAGTCTAGAAAGGCTGTCTGTTGTATGACCCCAACTATATGACTTTCTGGAATAGACAAATTGTGGAGACACTAAAAAGATCAGTGGTTGACAAGGATTAGGAGAGAAGGAAAGATGAATATGTAGAGCACTGAGGACCTTTAGGGCAGTGAAAATACACTATATGTACCATAATGATAGATACATACCATTATAAATTTGTTCAAACCCATAAAATGTGCAATACCAAGTATGAACCATATAAATTATGAATATATATATATCTATGTCTACATCTATGTATATAGGGAATCTGTTTCTCTGCCTCCCTTTGCCCCCCCACACACACACACTTGTGCGCTCTCTGTCAAGTAAATAAATAAAACCTCAAAAAGAAATGCATACATTTAAGACAAAGATTGCCAAGGTGGGGGATCCCTGGGTGGCTCAGCGGTTTGGCGCCTGCCTTCCGTCCAGGGCGCGATCCTGGAGACCCGGGATCGGGTCCTGCCTCGGGCTCCCTGCGTGGAGTCTGCTTCTCCCTCTGCCTGTGTCTCTGCCTCTCTCTCTTTCTCTATCATGAATAAATAAATAAAACCTTAAAAAAAAAAGATTGCCAAGGTGAATCAATAAAAAAGACCTAAGTCTATGTTGTCTGTAAGAATCCCAATATAAATATAAAAATACATACAGATTAAAAGTAATTGGATGGAGGAAGCTATACAAGGCTAACACTAATAAAAAGAAAGCAGAAGTAGCTGTATTAATTTCAGATATACCCAATTTTAGAGCAAGGGACATTATCAGGGATAAAGAGAAACATTATACAATAATAAAGGGGTCAGTTCTTAAAGAAGACATAACAATCCTTAGCATATATGTGCCTGAAAACAAAATGCTAAATATGTGAGGTAAAAATTGACAGATCTTCAAGGAAAAACAAAAAATCCAATATTACAGTAGGATAATTCAGCACTTCTTAATCACAAATTTCCAGATAAGCAGGCAAAGTATCAATAAGGATATAGCTGAACTCAACAACATCATTAATCACCTGGATATAAAAGACGTCAATAAACTACTTCATCCAATAACAATAGGATGCATATTCTGTTGACACAGACAGTCACCAAGATAGGCCACACTTTGGGTCATAAAACATACCCTAGTAAATTTAAAACAGTAGGAAAGTACAAAGTTTGCTCTCAGACTGTGATGAAATTAAACTAGGAATTAATAACAAATATAACTAGGAAATTCCCCAAATATTTAGACATTAACCTGCAAACTCCTAATAACACATGATTCAAAGAAAAAATGTCAAGATTCATTTTAAGTTACTTTGAAATAAATGAAAATGAAAATATAATATCAAAATTTATTGGTTGCAGTGAAAGCAGTGCTAAAAGGGACATTAATAGCAAATATTAGAAAAGAAGAAAGATCTATATCAATCATTTAGATTTTACCTTTAAAAAGTAGAAAAAAAAAAAAGGGGGATCCCTGGGTGGCGCAGCGGTTTGGCGCCTGCCTTTGGCCCTGGGCGCGATCCTGGAGACCCGGGATCGAATCCCACGTCGGGCTCCCGGTGCGTGGAGCCTGCTTCTCCCTCTGCCTGTGTCTCTGCCTCTCTCGCTCTCTCTGTATGACTATCGTAAATAAATAAAAAAATTAAAAAAAATTAAAAAAATAAAAAAAAATAAAAAAAATAAAAAGTAGAAAAAAAAGAAAATCAAATCCAAAGTAAGCAGAATAAAAGCAACAATAAAAATTAGAGTAGAAATCAATGAAATTGGGTACAAGAAATCAATAGGGAAAAATCAATGAAATCAAAAACTAGTTCTTTCTAAAAATTAATAAAATCACTAAGCTTCTAACCAGGCTAACCAGTATACATCAAGTAGCCAAAATCAAGAACACCAAATGCTGCTGAAGATGCACAATAACAAAAATGCTCACTGACTGTTAATAGGAATGCAAAATGGCATAGCCATTGGCAATTTAATGGTTTCCGACAAAACGTACTTTCACTGTATGATTCAGCAATCACATTCCTTGGTATTTATCTAAAAGAATTTCAAATTTTCGTCCAAACACATAACTTGCATATGGCTCTTTGTAGAAGCTTTATTCATAATTGCCAAAGCTTGGAAGCAACCACATATCCCTAGGTAGATGAATGGGCAAACCATGTTACATTCATACAATGGAATATTATTCAAAGGTAAAATGAGCTATGTAGCCATCAAAAGACATGGGGCGGGGGGGGGGGGTGTGCTGCACCTGAATGGTTCAGTGGGTTAAGTGGGTCTCCATCCCAGGACCTGGGATCATGACCTGAGCAGAAGGCAAGACATTTAACCAACTGAGTGCTTTGCCTTCAGCTCCCCCTGCTTGTGTGTGCTCTTTCAAATAAATGAATAAAATATATTTTTAAAAAAGACATGGAAGAAATTTAAATGCTTATTATTAAGTGAATTCAGCTAATATGGAAAAGCTATCTACTATATGTTTCCAACTATATAATATTCTGGAACAGGCAAAGCTATTACAGACAGTAAAAAGATACATGGTTGCCAGGGTTAGGGGAAGAGAAAGATAACTAGATATAGCACAGAAGGTTCTTATGCAGTGCAAATACTCTATATGTACTACAGTGACGCGTACAAGTTATTATAGATTTATCCAAACCCATAGAATGTACATCAAGAGGGAACCCTAATATAAACTATGATCTTTGAGTAATAATGATGTATCCATGTTGGTTCATTAATTGCAGCAAATGTACAACTGTAGTGGAGAATATTGATCGGGGGAAGATTGCCCATGTGTTTGGGGCAAGGGATATATGAGACATCCCTGTACCTTTTTTCCAATTTTTCTGTGAACTTAAAACTGCTTTTAGGAAATTTAATAAGCATTTAATCAGTACAAGTATTGTGATCCATCCATCAGATACTCTGCTAAGTGTTAGACTTTTGAAGACAAATAAAGCAAAACACTTCCTTTGATAGGTTCCCAGTCCCACAGTGAAAGAGAAATAAACAGAAAAGTAGAAAGAATTGAAGAAATCAATAAATGCAGTGAATTATTATTTTTTAAAAAAGATTTATTTATTTATTCATGATAGACATAGAGAGAGAGAGGCAGAGACACAGGAGGAGGGAGAAGCAGGCTCCATGCCGGGAACCCGGTGCAGGACTCGATCTCGGGATTCCAGGACCCTGCCCTGGGCCAAAGGCAGGCGCTAAACCGCTGAGCCACCCAGGGATCCCCTCAATGAAATATTATTACAAGAGCATAGAGCAATAGAACTTAGGTAATAACCTCAATGCAGTCTTGTAAAATGAATTGTAGAGGAGGGCTCCTTCCAGGAGGGAGCACAAAGGGAACTCCAGCATAGAGAGGCTCAATATCCTTTTAAGTATGAGAACTCCAAGTAGTGTGATGAGGCTGAGGAATGAAGTGTGACTGAGTAAAGAGGTAAGAGGAAAATCTCGGATTTGTGTGACAGATTAGTTGAGACTCTATCCTTACCAATAACGTTCATACTATTTTCAGACTCGAAACATTTCTCCCACTGGAATTTTTCAAACGCTTAACAGATAAATTGGTAAAGATGGAATACCCTATTTGAAGTGGAGTAGTAAGGCTGTGATCCCATCCACTCCTCCATTTTCTTCTCTGGCCAAAAGGCCCTTCTTTTTGCCATCTCACCACCAGAACTGGAGTACCTTTCAAAAATCTCTGCTATTTATAAAGAGGACCCAGAGAACCTGGGAACCTATCAGAGGAAGTGTTTTGTCTACAGGAGGCCAAGACAGGAGGGTAGAACTATTATGGTGAGAAGCCTGAACTAAGTGTGGATGGAGAAGCGAGCAGCAATATATAGTGACTACTTTCTGAGGGCTGCGAAAGCTGCATTGCTTCTCTCATTAGAGCGCTTCAATCCAAAATGATACAATGAATTTGTTGTGGCAAAAGTGACCTTATGTGACATTTCTTGTCACTCTGGATAGGTCTAACTAAACCCATTTATCCCTCCTAACTTTGTATCAAATGCACTGTGAGTGTCACCTCAAAGGACTTAATAAACTATAGACCCATGTTCCCTAGGGACAAAGATTGCATCTAAGGAGACGTGTCAAAGTAATTAAACCACTCTAAACTGGCAATCAAACCTTTAGGTAGTAAATATGTAATACTTGACTATAGTCAAGCCTTGGCCTCCTGTGGACTTTTTCTCAAAGATACGAGCAAAAACTCAAAAAGCACTTGAAAAGAAAATGAAATGAAGCCTGAAATTGCAAGGGAAAATTTGGGGAAACATTGTAGAATATGTAATCTATGAAAATAATTTGAATACACATTTTTAAAATAAGGAATACTAGAAATATTCTACAAGTAAGATTTTTTTAAATCATAGAAGAGTTTTAATTAACCTTTTCTTCAATACCTGTTTATTATGCACCTACCAACTGCCAGATATTGAATGATGCTGATCTGACATAGATGAGTATGCTACAGCTCTAGATCCTCTGCTTGGAAGGCTTTCCTTCAGACAGCCATATTTACAGATCTCCTCTGATCTGGGTCTTATGTCATCTTTTCAGAGAGATACTCTTTGACTCCTTTTTTTTTTCTTTGACTCCTTTTTTATACAGTATCAATAACCACCCTACCCCACCAGTCCACATCACTCCTCATTGCCCTTAACCTGTTTATCTTATACTTCATGGTAATTGTCACCATCTAGCATTCTATATATTCACTTTGGCCTTTTTTTTTTTTTTTGTCTCTGTCCCTCCTCTCTATTCTGACAGCTGAGAAGAAGACCAAAGTTTCCTCCTTTCTGTGGTTATTCATTCCCCCTGGATTCTGGCTTTCATCCTCTTTCACACGGAAGCTTCACCCATGGATGGGTAGTTAGATAGTACAAGGGGAGATACAGAATAAAAGTAACTAAATAATGAAAATTTAAGATATTGGATTCGGGGATCCCTGGGTGGCACAGCGGTTTGGCGCCTGCCTTTGGCCCAGGGCGCGATCCTGGAGACCCGGGATCAAGTCCCACGTTGGGCTCCGGGTGCATGGAGCCTGCTTCTCCCTCTGCCTGTGTCTCTGCCTCTCTCTCTCTCTGTGTGTGTGACTATCATAAATAAAAATTTTAAAAAATCTTAAAAAAAATAAGATATTGGATTCGAAAAAAAATTAGGATCTACACAGTTACTTGGAAGGGAAAGTCATCTATTTAAAAAATGAAGTAGAAATATTCTAGTGGGTTCCCAGCCTCTCTTGTTTGCTATATAAACAGACACATTTTGGTATATTCTCATAGTAATTTTCTTATTTTGTATAAAAGATTAAAAAAATCATTTTAAGTATTTTTTTCTTTTGGACTGTGATTATCACAGAGGAATGAAAATTAAATCAATAATTAATTCCCATATTATTTCTATTGATTTCAAGAAAAGCCCTATGTGGGACACAAAAAGTGCAAGATTTGAGTACTGACTCTTGGATAATTTTATTAATAGAAACAATCTGATCTTGCAAGGCGGACAAGTTGGTACAAACTAAATTTCTTCATAAGTAACCACAGATGTTCCTACCCCATATACAGATATATTTGTTTAGGGAGTATGTTGGAAAAATCATCCTAAATGTTTTATGTACAATGTATTAATGGTTTAAACTACTAGGAGGGTGAGAAAACTATCAGTTGGCTTTGTAGAAACAGATTGTCAGACTTAGTTACTACCATAAGAGTTTCATCTGCAGCAGGCATATTTTCTTTGCCCTGTGTTTCCATATTATCATTGTCTGCATTGTTCTAACTTAAATATTTTACTTTGGTAGATATTGATGTTAAGCCATTAATATATATATTTTAGATACTATAAAAAATAAACTAGTGAAAGAAAATACAAAACTCAATTGTTTTTAAAATATGCTCTTATAGGTCATAGTAGCATAAATGAAAATGTTTTCAGAAGTAGATGTCATTTGGGGTGTTTGGGTGGCTCAGTCAGTTAAGGTGTCTGACTACTTTGGCTTAGGTCATGATCTCAGAGTTGTGGGATCCAGCCCTGAGTTGGGCTTTGTGCTCCCTGAGGAGTCTATTTCTTCCCCTCTCCTTTTGCCCCTCTTCCTGCTCATGCTCTCTCTCTAAAATAAATAAATAAATAAATAAATAAATAAATAAATAAATAAATAAATCTAAAAAAGGAAAGAAAGAAAGAAAGAAAGAAAAGAAAGAAAGAAAGAAGAGAGAAAGAAAGAAAGATGAAAGAAAGAAAGAAAGAAAGAAAGAAAGAAAGAAGAAAGAAAGAAAGAAGAAAGAAAAAAAGAAAGAGAAGAAAGAAAGAAAGAAAGAAAGAAAGAAAGAAAGAAAGAAAGAAAGAAAGAAAGAAAAGAAAGAAAAGAAAGAAAGAAAGAAAGAAAGAAAGAAAGAAAGAAAGAAAGAATATTTTGGATACTAACCCTTTATTGGATATATCATTTGCAAATATCTTCTTCCATTCCATAGGTTGCCTTTTAGTTTTGTCAATTGTTCTTAAGAATCAAAACAAATAACAAATGGAGAAAGAGAGAGAGAAAACAAGAAATAGATCTTTTTGAAGAAATTTTATCTGAATTTTGTTAATTATCATAGAAAAAAAAGCTTAAAATAAAAGAGCTCAATTTAAATGACACTGTACAAATACTTGTTCCATATCCAATTCTAAATCTTATAAAATGCATTTTTAATTAGGTTCTGGAAAACATACTAATGGGCCCAACTGTCGACTGTCATTTCTAACAAATTTTTATTTAAATTTTAACTTTTTAAAATTTATTTATTTATTCATTCAGAGAGAGAGAGAGAGAGAGAGAGAGGCAGAGACACAGGCAGAGGGAGAAGCGGGCTCCATGCAGGAAGCCCGACGCGGGACTCCATCCGGGGTCTCCAGGATCACGCCCTGGGCTACAGGTGGCGCTAAACCGCTGCGCCACCTGGGCGGTCCTAAATTTTAATTAACTTATAGTGCAATGTTGATTTTCTGAATAGAATTTAGTGATTCATCACTTACTTATAATAACACCCAATGCTTATCAAAAAAAGTGCCCTCCATATTACCCATCAACCACTTAGCCCATCCCTGTCAACCCTCAGTTTGTTCTCTATTGTTGAGGTCTTTTATGGTTTCCTAGACTCATAACTATAGAGAGCAAACTGGTAATTACTAGTGGGGAGGTGGGTGAGGGAATGGGTTAAGTAGGTGATGGGATTAAGAAATGCACTTGTCCTGATGAGCACTGGGTGATGTATGGGATTGCTATATCATACATCTGAAACTAATATAACATTGACTGTTAACTAACTGGAATTAAAATGGAAATGTAAAAAAAGATTCAAAGATACTGTTTATAACTTTTTTTACTATTTGTAACTTGTATAATATTTTTCTTCTATAATTAATAATCTATAATAACTGATGATCATTTGTTATTTTTTTTCTTCCCAAAAGTTTAAAATGACTGGTATTTTTAAAATAATTTCCTTGACCACTTGAATTAACCAAGAAAACAATGACTGACTCCATCTTAGTCTCCAATCATAAGAAAAATTATCAAAGAAAATAATAGAAAGTTATAAAAATAATCTAGTGATTAATGAGAAGAAATAATATTTTTGAGAAAACCAGAGTAGGAATAAATATGAACAAACATCAGTTTGTATACAATGAATTATCTCTAAATATGAAGAAAGATGAGAACAACTGGTGTTCGAATGACTTTGAAACCAATTTTTGTCTTTGCTCAATCAGAGAAACTCACTTTTTCATTGAAGCATTTTAATTAAGAATATAACTATTATAGTCCTCTATAAGGTCTTCCTGGTCAAAACGGGCAAACAGTTAAAGCAGGATCTGATATACCTCCTCCAACTCTCCATTAAGTTATACATCAAATGTACAGAAAATTGGAAGGGTACTAGCACCCTCTCAATACAAAAGAAATAAGCCACAATCTCACATTATAAATCCAAATAATCAGTGAATAATTAATTTTTTTTTTGGTTCTTGGATAAACCCTAGAAAGATAATGGTAAATGAAACATATCTATCCTTTCATTGCTGGTCTCCCCAGAAGAAAGACACTGTGTATGTAAACGCAGGTGTTATGAGACTAATAAGAAGCTAATTATATTATGTAGTAGGGGAGCAAAGAAAGCTAATTCAGTTTGTGAAGGAGTCTCCTTGAGGAAAGGTTGGTCAAACTGAGATTTTATACATGAAACATGTTAAACTTCTCATTTGAATTAAAAAATGTTCATATGGCCATACTATAAATTGAATCTAGAATAATGAATAGAAATGAATAAGATTTATCTAGATAAGATACTACAAGCAGTGAGAAGAAAATTGTGTGAACAGTGATGCAAGATTGAAGACGAGATTTTTGCTGCCTCGAACTTGGAATATAGAAATATATTGAACATAAAATTAAAAATTGTACTCTCTCAGAGATGATTTAACCAGCTTCTGACCCTCCATCATCAAGCAGGGCATTGCTTTCCCATGCATTTTTGGATTATAACTCCTAGTGATGTGGAAATGTTGGGCTTCAGAGCAAGTGGTCAAGAAAGAATTCTTGAAAAATCTTTGGTGCAAAAAGGGTGGTTTAATGAAAGCCCAGGAAGAGGATCCATGGGAAGAAAGAGTTGCACTGGCATTGTGTGGAGTGACTGATTATATACTTTCAAGTTGGAAGGGGGTTAGGGACAGCAGAAGCCTCCAAAGAATTTTGGGAACAGAGGGCTCACTATTGTTAGGAAAAGGTCATTTATTACTGTTTAGTAAACCCTCAGTCATGAGACCTTTCAGATGAATAGCAGTGGACCATCTGTTTGGAGGATGATTACTAACATATATCTTGGGGGTAAAAGACAAAAGAAATTTCCAAAAGAATTTCTATATAAGTAAACTCACAGGATCCTGGGGGTCAGGATGTTAAGCTAAGCTTGCCTTTGCCCTTAGCGAAGTGTCAACTTCAAAGCAGCTGAGATCCCAGAAGAAGGTCACTCTGCCTGTGTCAAGGACTTGTCAATAGTCTATAAGTAGTAAGGACATTTAATTTTTTTCTTTTGCTTTTGTTCCTCAAATCTCTAGAAAGTAGTATAGGAAAAAAATCTTATATCCTGTGATCTTGGATGCTTGATAAAAGAAAAAAAAGAAGAAGAAGCTTTTATGCTAAAACGTATGATCTCCTGTACTTACTAAGTTTGAAAAGGTTTTCTTCTAGAATGATAATAAAAATAATAATTTTTAAAAAGCAGCTGAAGAAATTTCCTTGGTATCTTCCCAAAGAGGGCAAAAGAAATGGTTTCTATGAAATAGAAATGGGTGAGTAAAAAGTTAAAAGGATGAAATGATAGCAGAGATACAGAAAGAGTGGGTGGACACTATGAAAACATTGTTGTGCCTAAATAAGGTGTTTTGATTGGATGGGAGCACCCAAATGTGTGGCAACGATCAAGTGGGAGTCAGTGGCACAGGCAGTGAAAAAAATCACCTGAAGCAGAACAAAGGAGAGAATTTATTGAAGACACTGAAAGGGAGCATCAGGCAGGATGCAGAGAAGAGACAGTCTGTCAGGAAGCAGTAGGTGAGGGTTGTTTTTAAAGTGGGGGGAGGGTGATGAGGAGATGTGGCAACATATGGAATTCTCCCTTTTTTGTTCCTACTTGTAAGTAACCCATTATCAGTCAGGACCTATGAGTATTTCTAGGTGGGTTGCCAGATGGGCCTGTCTGTGTTAAACCAAGTGGTTACTGTGGTTCTTTCTTCATTCTATTGCTCAAGCCTGTTTGCCTAAAAGTACCCTCTACAATTATCAAAAAATATCAAAAATTTTAAAAAGATTATGATAGAGCATTAAATTAGCTAAGCAGTGGGAAATTTCAAGAATGTTATAAAGTAAAAACAAACAACAACAAACTGAGAAAAAGTTTAAAATGGATAAAAAACAGACCCTAAAACAACAGTAATATTATATATTGTTAATTCATAACTGAAACTGTTTTTTTCTTAAGAATATTTCTCAATCTGCAAATCCCAAAGTCTCCAAGTGTCAAGCAACTTTTTGAGTCTCAAGGTTAAGTAAAATTTCTGACAAGCATACAAATAGAAAGACAGGCTATTTGTAATGGATAAAATCAGAACAAATTCCAAATTCTTGCACAACCACTGCTAATATTTTGACTAGCTTATATATATGTTAGGTATTATGTTAAGTATTTTAGGCAAATACCTCAAATATTAACTCATCTAACTAGGTGCAAAACCATAAAGTTGATACCCTCATTAAACTCATGTAACAATTCAAAATAAAGATAGTTTAAGTGACTTAGTCATATAGAACAAGTATTTAATTAATCTAAGATTTGAACAAAGGATTCTATCTCAAAAGTACATGTAACTAACAAGAATATCTTAATCAAAGAGGTGAATTCCAGAAGTGAAATGAACAAAAATTTCCTATGCATGGTAGAGAGAAGGGAGAGATTATTGTGATTCACATAATCTACATTTAACAATAGAAAGACATTTAAGTTATGAAAACATTAAGAAAAAATATTTATCTTTAAAGATATTTATCTTCCTGGGAGGAGGATTGATGATGCAGTCTTAGTCAAGATAAGTTAAAATTAAGAAATTTGTATTGTGAAAGTAGTGATGTAGAGAACAAAGGCAAAAGGAAATGTAAATAAAAGTAAATCTCCTTATAACTTGCAGCCGATTGACAAATACTTGAGGTAGCAGAGTAGAACATTGCTCCAGGGACTCCCAATCTTAATATTGATGCCTTGCCAAGAAGAAAAAGCAACCATAACTTGGCAATAGTCAGGCCTCCAGAATCCTGGAAGTCTTCTTTAACATATGAAAATCAGGATCCCTGAGTGGCTCAGTGGTTTAGTGCCTGCCTTCGGCCTGGGACATGATCCTGGAGTCCTGGAATCCAGTCCCACATTGGGCAAGTTGCATAGAGCCTGCTTCTCTCTCTCTCTCTCTCTCTCTCATTCTCTTTCTGTCTCAAATAAATAAATAAATAAATAAATAAATAAATAAATAAATAAAATCTTAACAAATTGGAATCTTAAAAAATATTCCAAAAATCATTTCGGAAACTTCCCTTATCTTTACCTCTCACGACTCCAAAGTGTATAATCAATTGCTCTTCACAATCTCAGGGCAACTCTTTCTGTCTGGGGTCTTGTTCCTTTGCTATAATAAAAATACCTTTTTGCACCGAAAAACATCTCAAGAATTATCTTGACTGTTTGCGCTTGGACCCAAACATCAAATCACATCAATAGCATAATTACTGGGGGATGGAGCAAGATACTGGAGGAGTAGGGTCCCCAAGTCACCTATTCCCACCAACTTACCTAGAGAACTTTCAAATCATCCTGAAAACCTACAAATTTGGCCTGAGATTTAAAGAGAAAATAGCTGGAACGCTACAGAGAGAAGAGTTCGCGCTTCTAGCAAGGTAGGAAGATGGAAAAAATAAATAAATAAAAAATAATCCAGCGGGGGAGAGGCCCCCACGAGGAGCTGGGCTAAGTGCGGGTGGCAGAGAAGCAGAAACTTTAACAATCTTGCTGGAAGGAAAGGCGCTCACAGGGAGCTCGGGCAGGATGCCAGGAGGGGCAGTGGAGGCTCCAGGTTCCCAGAGTCACTAACAGAGGAAGTGCCCCCGGGGAGAATACACCACACACCGCGGGCCTAGCGACCTAAAGGGCTGGAGTGCGCGCCCAACGGGGCCTTGGGAGCAGCTCAGGTGGCGGCTCCAGGCGAGGGGGCTGCACTGCTCCAGGAGCGCGATCCCAGCAGCACAGGACCCAGATCCCAGGGCGCCGGGGGCACAGCCCAGGATCTGGTGCTCTCGCCTAGACAGGAGGAGGCGGGGAGGTCACAGGCACTGAGGACGCTCCTGCCACTGGGCGCCCCCAAGTTGTGCAGATCAGTGCCCCCCCCGCCCCCCAGAGCATCCAAGCCCCTGCAGACTGGGAGACTGCGGTAATTACTGAGGAAGCTGATCCAGGGCTGGAAGGCTGGCTGCCGCCAGTGTTGTTCCTCCTGGTGTACCCTGTGCCTGTGATGGAGCCGGCCACCAGGGAACAGAGCCCTCACAGGATAAGCAGCTCCCACTGAGCCGAGCACCTGGCAGGGGGCGGGGCAGCTCCCCCACATGCACACACCTGAGAATCAGCACAGGAGGCCCCAGTAACAGAAGACCCACTGGAGAGGACAGGGAAGAGCAAGTTCTTTACCAGGGAGCGCTGGAAAGCTCCAGGGAAAGTCGAGGGATTTACAGTATATAGAACCAGAGGATACCCCTCCTTGTTTTTGTTTTTGTTTTTGTTTTTATTTTTGTTTTTCGTTCATTTTTTCCCTTTTTCCCTTTTTCCTCTTTTTTTCCTTCCTTTATCCAATACAACTTGTTTTTAGCTACTCTGTACTGAGCAAAATGACTAGAAAGAAGAACGCACCACATAAGAAAGAGTCAGAAATAGTATTCTCTCCCACAGAGTTACAGAATTTGGATTACAATTCCGTGTCAGAAAGCCAAATCAGAAGCACAATTATAAAGCTACTGGTGGCTCTGAGAAAAAAAAGCATAAAAGAGTCAAGAGACTTCATGACTGCAGAATTTATATCTAATCAGGCCAAAATTAAAAATCAATTAAATGAGATGCAATCCAAACTGGAGGTCCTAACGATGAGGGTTTGGGAGGTAGAAGAACAAGTGAGTGACATACAAGACAGAGGATGGCAAGGAAGGAAACTAAGGAAAAAAGAGAAAAACAAAAGATCATGAGGAAAGGTTAAGGAAAATAAACGACAGCCTCAGAAGGAAAAATCTACATTTAATTGGGGTTCTAGAGGGCACCAAAAGGGACAGAGGACCAGAAAGTGTATTTGAACAAATCATAACTGAGAAGTTCCCTAACTTGGGGAGGGAAACAGGCATTCAGACCCAGGAGATAGAGAGATCACCCCCTAAAATCAATAAAAACTGTTCAACACCCCAACATTTAGTAGTGAAACTGGCAAATTCAAAGACAAAGAGAAAATCCTTAAGCAGCAAGAGATAAGAGATCCCTAACCTTTATGGGGAGAAGTATTAGGTTAACAGCAGACTCTCCACAGAGACCTGGCAGGCCAGAAAGGGCTGGCAGTATATATATAAATGAGAAGAACATGCAGCCAAAAATACTCTATCTAGCAAGGCTCTCATTCAGAATAGAAGGAGAGATAAAGAGCTTCCAAGATAGGCAGGAACTGAAAGAATATGTGACCACCAAACCAGCTCTGCAAGAAATATTAAAGGGGACTCTGTAAAAGAAAGAGGAAGTACAAAAAAAAACAAAAAACAAAAAACAAAACAAAAAACAATCCACAAACAGGGACTGAATAGGTACTATGATGACACTAACTTCATATCTTTCAATAGTAACTCTGAACATGCCTGGGTTTAAAGATCCCATCAAAAGACCCAGGGTTTCGAACTAGATAAAAAAGCAAGGCCCATCTATTTGCTGTGTACAAGAGATTCATTTTAGACCTAAGTACACCTACAGCCTGAAAATGAAAGGTTGGAGAATCATTTACCATTCAAATGGTCTTCAAAAAAACGCAGGGGTAGCAATTCTCATATCAGATAAACTAAAGTTTATCCCAAAGACTGTAGTAAGAGATGAAGAGAAACAATATATCATACCTAAAGGATCTATCCAAAAAGAATACCTAACAATCAGGAATATTTATGCCCCTAATGCAGGAGCTGCCAAGTATATCAATCAATTAATAACCAAAGATAAACATACTTAGATAATAATACACGTATACTGGGAGACTTCAACATGGTGCTTTCTATAAATGACAGATATTCTAAGCACAACATCTCCAAAGAAACAAGAGCTTTAAATGATACACTGGGCCAGATAGATTTCACAGACATTTATAGAACTTTACATCCAAACGCAACTGAATACACATTCTTCTCAAATGCACATGGAACTTTCTCCATAATAGACCACATACTGGGTCACAATTCAGTTCTTAACCAATACCAAAAGACTAGGGTTGTCCCTGCATATTTTCACACCATAAAGCTTTGAAAATGTAACTACACATGAAGAAGAAATTTGGAAGAAATTCAAACATGTGGAGGTTAAAAAGCATCCTGCTAAAAAATGAAAGGGTCAACCAGGAAAATAGAGAGGGATTAAAAAGATTCATGGGGACTAATGAAAATGAAGATACAAACATTAAAATCTTTGGGATATAGCAAAAGCAGTCCTGGGAGGGAAATACATTGCAATACAAGCATCACTCAAAAACTGGAAAAAGCGCAAATACACAAGCTGACCTTCAACCTAAAGGAACCGGAGAAAGAAGAGCAAATAAAACTTACACCCAGCAGAAAAAGAGAGTTAATAAAGAGTAGAGGAGAACTAAATGAAATAGAGACCAGAAGAACTGTGGGACAGATAAAAAAACCAGGAGCTGGTTCTTTGAAAGAATTAATAAGATAGATAAACCATTAGCCAGTTTTATTAAAAACAAAAGAGAAAAACACTCAAATTAATAAAATAACGAATGTAAAAGGAGAGATTACAATCAATACCAAGGAAATACAAACGATCTTAAAAACATATCATGAGCGGCTATATGCCAATAAATTATGCAATCTAGAAGAAATGGATGCATTTCAGGAAAACCACAAACCACCAAAACTGGAACAGGAAGAAATAGAAAACTTGAACAGGCTGATAACCAGGGAGGAAATTGAAGCAGTCATCAAAAACCTCCCAAGACACAAAAGTCCTGGGCCAGATGGCTTCCCTGGGGAATTCTAACAAAGTTTAAAAAAGAAACAATACCTATTCTACTAAGCTGTTCAGAAAGATAGAAAGAGATGGAGTACTTCCAAACTCATTTTATGAGGCCAGCATCACCTTAATTCCAAAACCTGACAATGACCCCACCAAAAAGAACTATGGACCAATATCCCTAATGAACACAGATGCAAAAATTCTCAACAAGATACTAGCCAATAGGATCCAACAACACATTAAGAGAATTATCCACCATGACCAAATAGGGTTTATCCCCAGCAAGCAAGGCTGGTTCAACCCTCATAAAGCAATCAATGTGATAGATGATATCAACAAGAGAAAAAACAAGAACCATAGGATCCCCTCAATAGATGCAGAGAAAGCATTTGACAAAATACAGCATCCATTCCTGATCAAAACTCTTCAGAGTGTAGGGATAGAGGGAACATTGCTCAGCATCTTAAAAACCATCTACAAAAAGCCCACAGCAAATATCATTCTCAATCGGGAAACACTGGGAGCCTTTCCTTTAAGATCAGGAACACGATGGGGATGTCCACTCTCACCACTGCTATTCAACATAGTACTGGAAGTCCTAGCCTCAGCAATCAGACAACAAAAAGACATTAAAGGCTTTCAAATTGGCAAAGAAGAAGTCAAACTCTCCCTCTTCGCCGATGACATGATACTCTACATAGAAAACCCAAAAGATTCCACCCCAAGATGGCTAGAACTCATACAGCAATTCGGCAGTGTGGCAGGATACAAAATCAATGCCCAGAAATTGGTGGCATTTCTGTACACTAACAATGAGCCTGAAGAAAGAGAAATTAAGGAGTCAATCCCATCTACAATTGCACCCAAAGCATAAGATATCTAGGAATAAACCTAACCAAAGAGATAAAGGATCAATACCCTAAATTGAGGAAGACACAAAGAGGTGGAAAAATATTCCATGCTCTTGGATTGGAAGAATAATATTGTGAAATTTTCATGCTACCTAGGGCAACTTACACATTTAATGCAATCCCTATCAATATACCATAGACTTTCTTTAGAGAGTTGGAACAAATCATTTTAAAATTTGTGTGGAATCAGAAAAGACCCCACAGAACCAGGGGAATATTGAAAAATAAAATCAGAGCCAGGGGCATCACAATGCCAGATTTCAGGTTGTACTACAAAACTGTGATCATCAAGACAATGTGGTACTTGCACAAAAACACACATAGATCAGTGGGAGAGAAGAGAGAACCCAGAAATGGGCCCTCAACTCTATGGTCAACTAACATTCAACAAAGCAGGAAAGACCATCCACTGGAAAAAGGACAGTCTCTTCAGTAAATGGTGCTGGGAAAATTGGACATTCACAGGCAGAAGAATGAAACTAGACCATTCTCTTATACCATACACAAAGATAAACTCAAAATGAATGAAAGATCCTACTGTAAGACAAGAATCCATAAAAATCCTAGAGGACAACACAGGCAACACACTTTTTGAACTTGGCCACAGTAACTTCTCGCAAGATAAATCCATGAAGGCAAGGAAAACAAAAACAAAAATGAATTATTGGGACTTACTCAAGATAAAAAGCTTCTGCACGGCAAAAGAAACAGTCAACAAAACTAAAAGACAACCTACAGAACAGGAGAAGATATCTGCAAATGACGTTTCAGAGAAAGGGCTAGTATCCAAGATCTATAAAGAACTTATTAAACTCAACACCCAAGAAACAAACAATCCAATCATGAAATGGGCAAAAGACATGAACAGAAATCTCACAGAGGAAGACATAGACATGGCCAACAAGCACATGAGAAAATGCTCCGCATCACTGGCCATCAGGGAAATACAAATCCAAACCACAATGAGATACCACCTCACACTAGTGAGAATGGGGAAAATTAACAAGACAGGAAACAACAAATGTTGGAGAGGATGTGGAGAAAGGTGAACCCTCTTGCACTGTTGGTGGGAATGTGAACTGGTGCAGCCACTCTGGAAAACTGTGTGGAGGCTCCTCAAAGAGTTAAAAATTGAACTACCCTACACCCCAGAAATTGCACTGCTGGGGACCTACTCCAAAGACACAGATGCAGTGAAACACCGGGACACCTGCACCCCGATGTTTCTAGCAGCCATGTCCACAATAGCCAAACTGTGGAAGGAGCCTCGGTGTCTATCGAAAGATGAATGGATAAAGAAGATGTGGTCTATGTATACAATGGAATATTCCTCAGCCATTAGAAATGACAAATACCCACCATTTGCTCAACGTGGATGGAACTGGAGGGTATTATGCTGAGTGAAGTAACTCAGTCGGAGAAGGACAAACATTATATGGCCTCATTTATTATGGGAATATAAAAAATAGTGAAAGGGACTAAAAGGGAAAGGAGAGAAAATGAGTGGGAAATATCAGAGAGGGTGACAGAACATGACAGATTCCTAACTCTGGGAAACGAACAAGGGGTAATGAAAAGTGAGGTGTGCAGGGGGTAGGGGTGACTGGGTGAAGAGCACTGAGGGGGGTACTTGACAGGATGAGCACTGGATGATATGCTATATGTTGGCAAATTGAACTCCAATTAAAAAAATAAAAAGGGGAAAAATAGCATAATTGTTGGAAAGAACATTAAAAATCGATATGATTGTTGTAAAAATGTTAAAAAAATTCAAGAGCAAAAACAAATATTGAGATAATTTGCATAGTGAATAATGATAATGACTTTATAACTTGCATTTCTACCTTTCAATTAAATTAACAAGCATTGTAATATAGAGGGGAATAAAAGGGTTATATCGTAATATAAGGGTTATAAAAATGCATAAATTCTTCACTGTACAAGAGGAAATCAATTTCCTCCTTTTAATTTTTGTAATTATTTTTACAGAAATATGTATTTTCCTGTTAATCTGGTGAAATTATAACTAACTCCTATTATAATGAAAAAGAAGATTTCAATCTTTCAAACTTTTGCAGAAGAAAAATTGTATTTCTATATTGCAAATAAGCAGAAAGTAAGAAAGCATAAAGCAATATAACCAGAATAAATAAAGGTAACAAGTATGGAAATAAATATGTTAAACTCACTAATAAATAGATAAAGGTGTTAAGACTAAATTAATAACCCACCAAAGCTGTTTAGTTTGCAAAAAACAGACATGGATCAAATTATGCAAAATGCCTAAGAAATTCTCAAAAAATATCAGCAGGAAAATATAAAATAAAATAAAAAGTACTGATGTTCATAGTAGCAAGGAGAATTCAAAGTGAAAAGCATAGTATTATTTAGCACATCATATATAAAGCAATATCAATTCAAATATTTTATGAATTGAAAGAGTAGACAGTAAGCTTAAGAATAATTAGCTCTGAAATTCAGTGATAGTAATAGAAAGGAAAAGATAGTTGTCAATAATGTTTCAACAAAAAATAAAGAAAAGAAATGTGTTTACTGCATAAATGAAAGAAATCAAGTAAATAATTGCTGTAGTTCAATATAGATTAACATAATTAATCTTTCATGTTTATAATGTAGTATGTAAATCTTTTGAAAAGCTATATAAACTATGGGGAAAAACTAGCATAATGATTGTATTCTCAGATATAAGTAATTTGTTTTAAAAAATGGGGATCCCAGGGGGCTCAGAGGTTTAGCGCCTGCCTTTGACCCACGGCATGGTACTGGTGTCCCGGGATCGAGTCCTGCATAGGGCTCCCTGCATGGAGCCTGCTTTTCCCTCTGCCTATGTCTCTGCCTCTGTGTGTGTGTGTCTCTTGTGAGTAAAAAAATTAAATAAATAAAAAAAATTGTTAAAAAAAATGAAGTACTAAGGAAAACAAATGGTTGACTTTTTAAAATTTTGCTGATATGAAAGTGGAAGATCCCAGAGAAAATTAATTGTATAGAGAGGATATAGAACATGTTTATGAATATACTACTTATATATGCAAACATGAGAAGTCTTGCTTTGTTAAACATTATTTTGTGGTATTGTAACTGAACCAACATGCATTCACTCCTTAGTGAGTCAGAAAATGCACTGGGTTGAGCTGTTTCACAAAGAAAACTTTCTTTTTTTTTTTTTTTACATTTTTTTTAAAATTTTTATTTATTTATGAAAATCACACACAGAGAGAGAGAGAGAGAGAGAGAGAGAGAGAGAAAGAGGCAGAGACACAGGCAGAGGGAGAAGCAGGCTCCATGCACCGGGAGCCCGACGTGGGACTCGATCCCAGGTCTCCAGGATCGCGCTCTAGGCCAAAGGCAGGCACCAAACCGCTGTGTCACCCAGGGATCCCCACAAAGAAAAGTTTCATTTGCAACAAATAAGGAGATCAAGGGGAAGGGGAATGGCTTCCAAAGCCATGTCTCCCTGAGAGGGGTGAATAGGTACATTTTGTTTCGAGTTAGGATAAATATTTAGATAGGGAAGCCTTCTAACCCTATGTAGAGGTGGGCATAATGTTGCATATAATCCTTAAGGAGATTATAAATTTACATACATTTATGTATAAATATACATATATATACACTTTGCACATATGTATGTGTGTATATATATACGTATATACATATATATACATATTTGTATATACACACACACACACATTGTATGTCATGTAAATGAAGTTGAGGCTTTTCCTTGGGCAGAGATTCTAGTATTTTAAAGAGGTAAAGGTGACTGTAAGTCATTCCAGAGATCACTCCATGATCCATATATGCAGGGGTGCATTAGATTTAGCAATCTACATGGTTTGGGGTGGGGGTGGGGCTGTGAGGATTTTGTCAGGGCAATCGCCATCACCTGGGGGGTGGTTTGGGGCTTCACTTGCCTGAGTCAAAAGGAAAGCTAGAAAGAAGAATTTAGGGGGAAAAGTAGTGAGTAAAAGTAGGGGAACTTAGAGGAAAATGTAAGTGAATACAAGTTAGTGCGTCCAAGCAAGTAGGCTATATAGGTCAGGTCTTGGAGTCTAACTGGTGACAATATAGCTGGGAATGTTCTGGTAATACATACAGCATCTTTCAATTCCAAGTGTAGCATAGAGTCTTAAATATATTTATAGTAATTTTGGATCTCACAATAATTATGTCTTGCTTACACAGTTTTCTCCTTGGACTGTGGATTTTGATTTTTACTTTTAAGGAGTATCTGTCTACCTGAATATCTACTCATGAGAATACTGTCATGGTTTCTTTAACATACACTTGACAAAATTTAAAAGTTTTTTTTGAACAGAGGTTGTCAATGGAATTTTCACTTCTCCCTAAAGCAATCTAGAAATTTATGGAGATGCTTTTGATTGACACAATGATTAGAGGACATTATTGTATATAATGATGTAGAAAAGGCATTAGGATTTGAAGTCAACAGCCAAGAAAGAATTCTTGAGATGCGTTTGGTGCAAAAAAAAAAAAAAAAAAAAAAGTGTTTTTTCTAAAGCATGGGGACAGGACCCATGGTTGCCAACATATATCTTGGGGGCGTGTAGAGATAAAGGAAATTTCCAAAGGAAATTTTACATGTTAAAGTAGACTTACAGGGTCCAAGGAGTCAGGCTAAGACTGACTTTTGCCCTTAGCAGAGTATCAACATCGAGGCAGTTGAGTCCCTAGAGGACTCAACTCAAACTGCCTGTTTCAAGGACTTGGCAGAGGGCTGTATGTAGTAAGGAAATTTAATACTTTTTCTTCTGCCTTTGTTTCCCACATTGTATACCAGGAAAAAAAATATGTAGGATCCACACAACTTTCAAATATACTGCCAATTGTTCATGTAGATGAAAAATGTGTTTGTAATTATTGAAGCTTAGAACTTTGCTTTCAATATAGGTACAACTTATTCTGCATAGTTTTAATATAAAATTGAATTATTAGGAAAGAAGACACCATGTATATTGAAGAAAACCTCTACTTTATTTCATGCAGGATTTTGCTAAATTAGGTCACAATGTCAGAGAATTAAATCAATAATGTCAATACAGTGCATAGTTTAGTTTTTCAGGTGTCAATATAGCACATCTTTGTCATTTTGTATTTCATGATATCTCATCCAAGTTATATCTTCATAAAATTATATGCCTCTGATGACTTCAGGCCATCATTCATTCATATTTTTATTATAATTTTGCAATTCTCTTATTTTATGGCAAAATGTGTTGTTGTTGTTTCAGTTCTGTACTTAGTTTTATTAGCTACTGTCAGTGAGGAAGAGCTTCCTCTCACCCCTGGTGCCTTATAACTGGACTTAAAATCAAATTGACATGAGACAAATTAATAGAAGGAAAATATATTTAACAGGCATATATACAGGGAAGTCACACAACATGAAATTCCAAGGATAATGAGGAAGAATGAAGCTTATATGAGCTAAGGAGAGGGGTAGGACTTTGAGGATACAAAGAGGAGAAAACTTAGTAGCAAGAAGTTAGAGAAAAACAAGGTTGCCCTAACATACAGATAAGTTCCTTAGGTAGAGGGGAGTTTTGTTAATAGTTCTCTTGTATAGGTTCTCCTTTCCCATGTTGATTTAGGCAGTTATGGGGGCAGCAGAGAGCTTTTCCTAAATCTACTGAGTATATATGACTTTAAACTTGAAATAATCTTTATGCCAAGGTGGCACATTTTGGGACATCCCACCCTGCATCCCATCATATGTAAAGTGAGTTTACCAGACTGTTTATTTACCTGTGGTATCCACTCTTAAATTTGAAGCAGGAGAGAGTTACTTATCTCATGGAGTCAAAGAATGAATCTCATTGACAAAGGGGGGTGAGCACAAATGGGTCAACTGGGAAATCAGACAAGAATTAAAAAGATTCATGGAAACTAATGAAAATGAAAATATGACCTTTCAAAAATCTTTGGGATACATCAAAAGTGGTCCTAAGAAGGAAACACATTGCAATACAAGCCTCTTTCAAAAAAATGGAAAAAAATCAAATACACAAGCTAACCTCACACCAAAAAGAATTGGAGAAATGACAGCAAATAAAAGATACACCATTCAGAAGAGAGATAATAAAGATGCAATCAGAACTCAATGAAATAGTGACTAGAAGAACTGTAGAACAGATCAACAAAGCCAGGAGCTGATTCTTTGAAAGAATTAAAAGGATAGATAAACCCCTAGTGAGCCATTTAAAAAGAAAATAGAAAAAAAAACAAAAAAAAAATCCACAAACAAAAAAGGAGAGATCAAAACTAATAGCAAGGGAATACAAATGATTTTAAAAACATTTTATGAGCAGCTATATGTCAAAAAAATAGGCAATCTAGAAGAAATGGATGTATTTCAGGAGAACCACCAATTATCAAAACAGGAACAGGAAGAGATATAAAACCTGAACAGGTCAATAACCAGGGAGGAAATTGAAGCAGTCATCAAAAACCTCCCAAGACACAAAAATCCAGGGCCAGATGGCTTTGGAATTCTTTAAAGAAGAAATGATACCTATTCTACTAAAGCTGTTCCGAAGGATGGAATGTAGACAGTATTTCCAAATTCAATTTAGGAGTCAAGCATTAGCCTGACCTCAACCAGACAAAGACCCTATCAAAAAGGAGAATTATGGACCAATAATTCTGATGAACTGGATGCAAAAATTCTCAAAAAGATACTAGCCAATAGGATCCAATAGTACATTAAGAGAATTATCCACCATGACCAAATAGGGTTTATCCCCAGCAAGCAAGGCTGGTTCAACCCTCATAAAGCAATCAATGTGATAGATGATATCAACAAGAGAAAAAACAAGAACCATAGGATCCCCTCAATAGATGCAGAGAAAGCATTTGACAAAATACAGCATCCATTCCTGATAAAAACTCTTCAGAGTGTAGGGATAGAGGGAACATTACTCAGCATCTTAAAAACCATCTACAAAAAGCCCACAGCAAATATCATTCTCAATCGGGAAACACTGGGAGCCTTTCCTTTAAGATCAGGAACACGATGGGAATGTCCACTCTCACCACTGCTATTCAACATAGTACTAGAAGTCCTAGCCTCATATTCAGGCAACAAAAAGAAATAAAAGGCATTCAAATGGGCAAAGAAGAAGTCAAACTCTCCCTCTCTGCAGATGACATGAAACTGTACATAGAAAACCCAAAAGATTCCACCCCAAGATTGCTAGAACTCGTACAGCAATTCGGCAGTGTGGCAGGATACAAAATCAATGCCCAGAAATTAGTGGCATTTCTATACACTAACAATGAGACTGAAGAAAGAGAAATTAAGGAGCAATCCCATCTACAATTACACCCAAAAGTATAAGATCCCTAGGAATAAACCTAACCAAAGAGGTAAAGAGCTATACCCTAAAAATGATAGAGCACTTCTGAAAGAAATTGAGGAAGACATAAAGAGATGGAAAAATATTCCATGCTCATGGATAGGAAGAATAAATATTGTGAAAATGTCTATGCTACCCAGGGCACTGTACACATTTACTGCAATCCTTATCAACATACCATGAATTTTCCTCAGAGTTGGAACAAATAATCTTAAGATTGTATGGAATCAGAAGAGCCCGAATAGCCAGGGGAATATTAAAAAAGAAAACCAATTCCAGGGGAATCACAGTGGTGCTGGATTTCAAGCTACAAAGCTGTGATCATCAAGACAGTGTGGTACCTGCACAAAAACAGACACATGGATCAATGGGACAAAATAGAGAACCCAGAAATGGGCCCTTAACTCTATGGTCAACTAATATTCAACAGAGCAGGAAAGACTATCCACTGGATAAAGGACAGTCTCTTCAATAAAATGGTGCTGGGAAAATTGGACAGCTATGTGCAGAAGAATGAAACTAGACCATTCTCTTACACCATACACAAAGATAAACTCAAAATGGATGAAAGATCTAAATGTGAGACAAGAGTCCATCAAAATCCCAGGGGAGAACACAGTCGGCACCCTTTTTGAGCTTGGCCACAGTAACTTCTTACAGGATACATCTATGAAGGCAAGGGAAAGAAAAGTAAAAATGAACTATTGGGACTTAATCAGGATAAAAAGTTTCTGCACAGCAAAGGAAGCAGTCAACAAAACTAAAAGGCAACTTACAAAATGGGAGAAGATATTTGCAAATGACATATCATATAAAGGGCTAGTATCTGAGATCTACAAAGAACTTATCAAATTCAACACCCAAGAAACAAACAATTCAATCATAAAAGGGCAGAAGACATGAACAGAAATTGCTCCAAAGAAGACATAGACATGGCCAACAAGCACATGAGAAAACGCTCCGCATCACTTGCCATCAGGGAAATACAAATCAAAACCACAATGAGATACCACCTCACACTAGTGAGATCAGTGAAAATTAACAAGGCAGGAAACAACAAATGTTGGAGAGGATGTGGAGAAAGGGGAACCCTCTTTCACTGTTGCTGGGAATGTGAACTGGTGCAGCCACTCTGGAATACTGTGTGGAGGTTCCTGAAGGAGTTAAAAATAGAGCTGCCCTAGGACCCAGCAATTGCACTATTGGGTACTTATCCCAAAGATACAGATGTAATGGAACGCTGGGACACTTGCCCCCCAATGTTCACAGCAGCAATGTCCACAATAGCCAAACTGTGGAAGGAGCCTCGGTGACCATTGACCTAGGCATTTAATACAGTGGTGTCAGGTGGCCTTGGTTAGTAGAGATGATGAAGAAGACAGAAATGGACAAGTAAAAGAAAAGGAATGTGTGGATAAAGAAGATGTGGTCTATAAATACAATGGAATATTACTCAGCCTTCAGAAAGGACAGATACCCACCATTTGCTTTGAGGTGGATAGAACCGGAATGATGCTGAGTGAAGTAAGGGAGTCAGAGGACAGTCATCATGTGGTTTTACTCATGCAGGGAATATAAGAAACAGTGAAAGGGATTATAAGGGGATAGAGTTGAACTGAGTGGGAAAAACTAGAGAGGGAGACAAACCATGAGAAACTCCTAACCCTGGGAAACGGAAGGTTAGTGGAAGAGGAGGTGGATGGGAGGATGGGGTGAGTGGACGATGGGCACTGAGGAGGGCCCCAATAGGATGAGCACTTGGTGTTATGTGTTGGCAAATTGAATTTACATTAAAAAAATGTAAAAACAAAACAAAGCAAAGGTGGGTGAGCCAAACCATAGACTTTTATTAATAAAACTCTGTTTGCTGCACTGCTTTTTAATGATGTGTGGTAGTTTCATTTTTATTGCCCTGCTTTAATTTAAGTGTTTGATCTAGATCCTATCACTCATCAAGTGAAGGAAAACTGTTACAAGGCCTTTTTCAGCTAAACATTTATTTCTGCTTGAAAATTCAGTCAATGAATCAACTTCCATTGCATAGTGAGACGATTCTCCCTGATAATCAGCATTACATGTAGCCAAAGAGCAGAAGATGAGGGGCATCTATTGTAAATTGTCTTACAGGCATCAAGCAGTTAAACAAAACTGACAATTCTAAACTTAAAAAAGTTCTCGAATTAACATGAAAAATACTATGTATGTTAAATAAACTGGTGGCAATATTAATTTTCTCCTAGAAATTTTTAGAGTTTTTTTCCACATTTTTATTCAAATCCTAGTTATATAGCATATATAGTAAAATTGGTTTCAGGTGTAGAATTTAGTGTTTCATCACTTATATGTAACACGCAGTGTTGTAGTTTTTGATTATCTAAACTATACCCTCAGCATGTAAAATAGCTTCAACTTGCTTTTTAGGCTTTTAAAAATGCTTATAATAGTTATGCTTATGACATTATTGCATTTTTATTTAGTAAACTGCCTGAAAAAATAGTTCTCAATATCTCATCAACCATAGGTTGTATGATTTAGAATATATTAATCATACTGAGGTGCTTCTAATTTTATATCAGTTATAGATTAAAATGAATAATAAAGTTTTTGATATGGTAAAAGGACACTAAAATATGGAGGAAAATAATGTTATAAAATGTTGAAGAGTTTGTTATGAAGAGACTATCATCCCAAGCATAATTATTTGTGTTTGCTACCTACAGAGGACTTGCTATTCAATTACTTGTTTTGAAAACAATAGGCTTAAACTTAAGAAGATTAATAATAGTAACCACTGAAAAATAAATATCTGTGTTTTACTGAAGTGATTCCTGCTTTTTGGATTTTTTTTTATAGTTCCAGAAAAACACTTTAAAAAACTTAGGTATTTGCTTAATGAATGAAAACACAAACGGAAATTTTGAAATATTAAATAGTTTATATTTTTAACAAGATTTGAAAAAAAATGGTATCAGAATTTGGAAAGTTCATTCCCATAAATAGAAATAATTTCAGTGAAAGCTACCTCATCATTAGGTAACTAACCACGCGACTTATTTATATCATTTATTTTCTGATGACAAATATAAAGTGGGCAAAAAAAAAAAACCAACTTCATTGTAATCTGAATTTGATAGTGTAACATATAAATAAGGCTTCCGCTCTCAATATGCATCTGGAGTGAATAACAAGAGTCAAATTATTGCAGTATGTGTTGCTTTGAAACTCTATTTTTTCAAATGTAATTCATAGGAATCAACCTTACTGCTGCTTTCTCAGTGGGGTGTTAAGTTTCCAACCAAAGTGTTTAATATTGTAGTGCTCATTAAATGCACACCATGTGAGATGGAGTCAGGTTAATACTTAAAAAGAAATGCCCCTGGCTGAGATATCAATGCAAACTAAATTTATTTTTGTTCCTTTAAAAATTATGGACATGTGAAAGTTTTGATAAATTATTTGAGTATTCATTTTCATTCATACACATAGGTAATACACTGTCTACACCACAGAAAGACTGTTACACATTTTACTCTAGAAAACTTCTTTGTTTCATTGGCAAAACTCAAAAGTTAACAGAATATTGGGTACTTACTTAATAATATAGCTAAAGAATGTATTTTGCCAGACTATTCATTTGAATAACAAACATAGATTAAGTTCAATAGTCTACATTATTACTGAATCAAAACAATGGGGGAAATGTTTCATTAACTTTCATTTCTTAGTATATTTTATACTTTAGAGTAAATGGCATTAGTTATAATTAAAGATAAATATGTTTTATATTAAAAAATAAACACTAGATTTTTTAAAAAATCTTACACATTGTATTGAGAAAACAAAAATGACTCTTAACAGTCTATTCTATGGATAACAAAAGGTTAGAAAATAAATATACACTCTATAATTGTTCATATCTCGTAAGAGAAAATTCTTCAGATTTATGAATATTATACTTGTTCATTTGAAAAGCTTTATCATATATATTTTAAGTACTACTCTTATTTGTAAAAAACTAAAATAGAAGCAAAATATAAAACACAAATTTTAGAACCCAAGAAAACCTTCTGTAACTGTAGAAGATATAAGAGGAAACGAAATAAAATTAAAATATGAAAATATTTTGGAGCTGAGAAAATTGCTGCATGCTATTCAATATGTTTGAGTGACTATTACATGTTAGTCACCAGCCAGATCCTGATGAATCAGAAATAAAATTCCTGATCTCAAGGCTAGAATGGAAAATAGAGTTCACTGCTGAAGTTTCAAAGTTTCCAAAAGACATTACACTAACAAACTGATAAGTTAGATTTTAAAACACACGCAAAGCCAAATACACTTCTCAGTGGTAAATCTCACTTCCCTAATTAAAGTAAGCAAATGGTAGATACCATTTAAAATTCTACTACTTGCCAGACTCAATATGCACATTTTCTTTTCTAAGTGTTACACCATAATGAGGGTATTATTTTCACCATCAAATAACTGAGAACATTGAAACTTAGAGAATTTTAGTAACTTGCTAAAATTCACTAAAATATTAAGTGCCCAAATCAGGCCTAAAACTATTGCTTTCTTTTAGTAAGATTTATTGGCTCACTATCAGTCATCTCTAATCTCAGATAGATAATTATTTCTTAGGAAACTCCATAGCTATCCCTCAGCTTCCAGAATTGATTTCTTTCTTTTTTAAAAATTATTTTTATTTCTATTAGCATACACGACCATATAATCTCTAACCATATAACCTTATATATGATAGGAAGAAAAGAAAATTTCATTTGTATTTTCAATTTACTGATACTGAAAATATGTTCTTTGGTAGGAAATTTGATTTCTAAATTTCTGCTACTAAATTAAACAAGTTTTCTCACATATAAATATCTTGCAAAGTGAACTGAAGTCAATGCTCTTCAAATTAGAAATCAGCAACTGTAACTAATAAAGACTGATGGAGACACAAAATTGTTAATCGGCATTGGTGCATTTAAAATAAGTCACCTAGCAAACCTTTGTTATCATGCAAAGTGCTGTGATTTAGTTAATATTTCAATTTTATTTCTTTGTCTATATGAAATAGACACTTTTTAATGTATATACTTATGATTATCATTGGCTAGATGTAATGCAAAGAAAAAAGAAAAAGAAAAATTAAAATAAATTTAAAATATATTAAATCAACAAGCATTTCACTTTTGCTGTGGTCTTCCTATATAAAAAGTAAGTAGAAGTGCCTGGGTGACTCAGTTGGTTGGGCAGGCAACCATCTCCTGGTTTCTACCAGAGGTCTTGGGTTTGAGCCCTGCTTGAGACTCATGCTCAGCTAGGAGTCAGGAAGTCTTCTCTTACTCTCCCACACACCTTCCCCTGCTCACTCTCTCTCTCTCTCCCTCCATAAAATAAACAATTCTTTTTAAAAAACCAAGTATCACTAATTTAGAAAAAAATCAGTAAATTATATAGGTAGTAGTAGTTCCAATACCAAATTTTCCTTAAATATTTGTGAAGTGTCAAATTCCCATATCGACTTCATGGGAAAAACCATTTACCTCAGTATGTAGTAAACCAACATTGCTGTTCTTGTTCTGCTTTTGTTTTGTTTTTGCTTTTTTTTTTTTTTTACTTTGTCTGGTTTTTCACCTTTTTATAAACTTTTGAGAATAAGAGTTGCTGCTTTGATGCTTGTTGGACTTTATCTGCTGCACCAGTGAAAATAATTTCCAATAATTTATTTAGTGCCTATTCCTGAAGGATACTACATAATTCAGTCTAATATCTGATGGAGAAGATATGTGCAAAATACAGCAAGATGAAGTATTCAAAATATGGTATATGTTATAAATTTCAAAAAATAACAAAATGTTACAAAAGACATAGAGTTCTGCTTCTGGAAATGCAAACTGGCTTGTTTTGTAGCAATCTTCTTCATGCTGATAACACCCAGAAAAACTGGTTAAATATAAAAATAATGTTTGAAATATTAGAGAACTTATAGGGCCATGAAATTATGGAGTATTAAAGTCCAGACAGGGAGAAATAAGAGATTTAGAGATCAGACTAGAGCAGTATTCTGTCCTCAAGAAGGTTGTCAATTCTAAAACTTGCATTTAGAAGTTGAAAATCTAGCCAGTGCCTTTATTGAAGTCAGAGGACTGAGGAGATATTAAAGTTCAGGTCCTACATTGAAGAAAGTCCCATAAATACTCTGGAATTTTGGAGCATATCTCTAAAAAAGCTACACTTAAGAATACATTTGAAATATAGCCTCACACAAACTGAAGCCCAAGTTAAGATAATTTCAATTCTGGTAATTTAAACTAATTGGTCCCTCCTACAGTTATCTATAGGGGAAGGCTTGTGTTAGCTTTAAAGACACACAAAGACTGAGAATGAAAGGATGGGAAAAAATATTGCAAGCAAATGGTAAGTAAAAGAAAGCAATGATAACTATACTGATACCAAACAGATAGACTTAAAGCTAAAAATGGCCAAAAGGGACAAAGGTTATTATATAATGATAAAGAAAATCAGTCTATCAAGGAGATATAAATATCCATGAACACTATATTGGATCATCTACGTATACAAAGTCAATACTAACAGAAAAACAGGAGAAATTAACAGTGAAATAATAATTGTTGGGACCTTAATGCTCCACTTTCAACTACCCAGAGACAGATGGTAGATCATCTGGACAGAAAAATCAGTAAGAAATAGCAGATTTGAGCAACACTACAGACCAAAGGGACCTGGTAGACATATACATAACATCCCATCCAACAAAGAAGAACAAACATTCTTCTCAAGTGTACATGGAATATTTTCTAGAACACATTGTATGATACATCACAAAAAGAAGTTTTAGCAAATTTAAAAAGACAAATCATTCCAAGTATCTTTTTTGACCACATGGTATGAAACTACAAATCGATAGCAGGAGGAAAACTGAAGAACTCACAAATACATGAAAATTAAACAACACACTCTTAAACATCGACTGGATCAAAGAAAATGAAAGGGAAATTAAAAAGAGTCAAATTAAAATGCAATATTCTGAAACTTATGACAGGCTGAAGAAACAGTTCTAAGAAGAAAGTTTATAGTGTTAAATGTCAACATCAAGAAAAGAAACAATGTCAAATAGACAACCTAATTTCACTCCTGAAAGAACTAGAAATAGAATAAACTAAGCCAAAGCTATAAGAAGGGTTGAAATAATACAGGCTAGAGCAGGGAAAAATGAAAGCAAAAGCAGGAACATCATAGAAAAGATTAACAAAACTAAGGGTTCATTCTTTGAAAAGGTAAATAATATTGGTAAATCTTTAGGTGACTAACCAAGAAAAAAATAAAAGGAGAATCAAATAAATAGTGGTATACATGAGAAAGGGTGTAGTATAAATTGCACAGAAATAAAAACGATCAAAGAAACTCCTATGAACTATATGCCAACAAACTGGACAATCTAGAAAAAAACTGATAAATTCCCAGAAGCATATAACCTACCAAGACTGAACAAGGAAGAAATAGAAAATCTGAACAGACCAATCACAAATAAGGAAAATAAATAAATAAATAAATAAATAAATAAATAAATAAATAATAAAACTTGCAACAGATAAAACCTCTGGATCACTTGGTTTTGTTGGTGAATTTTACCAAACGTTTAAAGTAGAAGTAACATCAATCTTCTCAAAGTCTTCTAAAAAAATCAATGAGAATGGAAAGTTCCCAAACTCAGTCCATGATGTCAACTCACTGATACAAATTCCAGACAAAGACACACACACACATTCACACACACACACACACACACACACAAATTCTACAGGCCAAAATCTCTAAGAAATATAGATACAGAACTTCTCAACAAAATATTAGCAAATTGAATTCAGTAATACATTGGATGGATCATATGCCATGATCTATTGAGATTCATTCCTGGGATAAAAGGATGGTTCAAAATACATAATCAATAAATGTGATATATATCACATTAATTGAATAAAAGATAATAGTCACATGATCATCTGAATAGATGCATAAAAAGCATTTAACAAAAATGCAACATACATTCATGATAAAAAAAAGTTCTATCAACAAATTGAGCATAGAAGGAATATACCTTAATATAATAAAGATCATGTAAGAAAAGCCCACATCAAGTATCACACTCCATGGTAAAAGACTGAAAATTTTCCTCAGAGATCAGGAACAAGACAAGGTTGCCCACTCTCAACATTCCTATTCAACAAATTCATGGAAGTCTGAGCTTTCTTTGAGTTGAATTTGCTCTTCCCTTGCTAGATTTTTAAGGAGGATTATTAGTTTATTAAGTTGTGGTCTTTCTTCTTTGGTCTTTAGGCATTTACAGCTATAGCACAACTAAAAACTTAACCGTACAATTTTTTCTGAAGTTTGAATGTATCATCCCTCTGCTTCCCATTTGCATGATTTCTGATGAGAAATTACCTGTTCATCATCCCTTGTATATGGTTCTTCTGTCTTTTTACTTTTAGTAATGTCTACTTATAATCTCTGTCAGTTTGATTCTTATGTGTCTAGGTATGGATCTCATTGAGTTATTCACATTGGAGAATGAACTTCTTAGATGCACAGATTAATATTTTCATGAAATTTGGGAAGTTTCAACCAGTATTCATTCAAATAACATTTCTGACCATTTCTCTCTCTTGTCCTGAGATTCTACATGTCATCCTCTCAGCTGCTGAGAAAGCTAGAATTTCCATGGATTCCATTCATGCCAATTTGTTGCTAAAATCTCTATAGTTCCAACCACAGCAGACATAATCAAAGTTGTTTCAAAACCCAATCTTCACTCAGGAGATCTTTAACAATACAACTATGACATGATCAAGGATTTATGTCATAGGATCAGAAAAAGCTATTGCTGAGGCAGATCCAGTTAAGAATCCAGGACAAGCAGCCAGGGTCCAGGAGACAAGTGTAGCAGCAGATGTTTTCTTGTTATGTATAGCCATTTCAGAAATACACCACTTCTCTAGCAATAATATGATTGATGTACTAGTGAACTTACTGTGGTAACCATGTTGCAATATATATATGTGTATAAAATCATTGTGTTGCACTCTTTAAATTTATACAATGTTATATCTCAGGAAAGCTGAAAAATAAAATAAATGCATTGCCATTCTAGTGATAAGGCATACACTTATAAAAGTATGTTTTATTTCCATAAAAAAACAAGTTCACTAAAATATACCTTAGGGGAACATGGATGGCTCAGTCGGGTGGGTGTCTGACTCCTGATTTCAGCTTGGGTCATGATCTCAGGGTGTTTGATGTCAATTATATTGATGTATATTTTTCAGACAATAAAGAGAATGAGGAGAATAAAGAGAAAAATAAAGACAACAATGTCAAGGGGGGAGCAATATTGTCACATGATATAACAGTTTTTTTTCCTAGTAATGGATTTTTAAGAAACAAGAAGCAAGTTTAAGGGTGCTAGTGGGAACATTTGTATTTACAAAGTAAGTAAAAGCCTGTAAGGCAGGGTTTATACGTGATTTTCTGTAACCTTCACAATAACTCTCAGGAAGGTATAACTACTCCCAGTTCTCAAAAATAAGGTACAGCTCCGAGAAGTTACACAATTTAGTCGAGTTTACAAAGTTAGTAAAAGGCTGAAAAAGAATCCAAATCTGTCCTTTTCTAAAGCATGTGTTTCTTCTATTATAGCTAATAACAACTCCTTCAAAAAAAGTTATTGAAAATGAGAATCGTTTTTAGAAATGGATCACATTACTTTTCAACAAAATTTTTAAAATGACATATAATTATATGTCATTTTTAAATGGGTTTTGCTCTAGTGATACTTTTTTTTTCATTTCCATACACTATAACTCCAATACCAAGAAAATGGGTGATTACTCCTAAAGTAAAAGCATATTCATGTATGCATTATATTTTTATTTTTATTTTTTTAAGATTTTATTTATTTATTCACGATAGACAGAGAGAGAGAGAGAGAGAGGCAAAGACACAGGCAGAGGGAGAAGCAGACTCCATGCCAGGAGCCTGACGCGGGACTCGATCCCGGGACTCTAGGATCGCACCCTGGGCCAAAGGCAGGCGCCAAACCGCTGAGCCACCCAGGGATCCCCTGCATTATATTTTTAAATAGTTTAAAATAACATTGCATATGAATTGAAAATAGAATTTCAATACATATTCCTAATAGACATAAATCAGATTAGAAACAAAGAAATCTGATTGGATCAATATAAAAGCCAGAGATATTAAAGGCACCATGGGTCACATGAGACTGGAAGTATAAAGAGGTTAAGATAAGAGGACTCCATACATCCATTTCAGTTATTCTGGCAATATAAAGAAATATAAAGACTGAAAATTGCGTGAAAATAGCAGGGCTCCATTGCTGTATGACAACTACAAATACTTGATTTTTGAAAATCACTTCCCATTACTTGAGGCTCTTTTTCATCAGTGATAATATGAGGGATACTTATAACACCTACTTCAGGAGATTGTTTTGCTGATCAAAGATGTAAAAACACTATACGAAACATTTTACAAATATAAGATACCAGGAGTTTTATTTCTTTAAAACCTGGGATAATCATAAACCATTAAAAATTTTTCAATTGTTTCCTATCCATAAGTAAGTTACATAGATCTGCACAAGTAACTATTACATCAATGGCATCAGGTGCTCTGAACTATGAATATCTCCTGCTACTCTCACAGGTCTGCAAAATATGTTTGTAAATGTCATGAAATTTAAATTAAAGACTAACTATCTGAAAAACACTCCCCATACATGGCAAAACCTGCCAAATCTTGGTTTCAGTTCAGGTCTTTGTTTTTTTTTTTTTTTATGACTTTATTTATTTATTTATGAGAGACATAGAGAGAAAGGCTGAGACAGGCAGAGGGAGAAGCAGGCTCTGTGTGGGGAACCTGATGCGGGACTCAATCCCAGGACCCTGGGATCATGACCTGATCTGAAGAAAGATGCTCAACCTCTAAGCCACCCAGACATCCCTCAACTCAAGTCTTGTGAGTTCAAGCTCCATGATGGGCTCCACAAATGAATGTGCAGCCTATTTTTAAAAAATGTGTATGTATAGATGTGTAGCATTGCAAATCTTTAAAGCATGTGTTTTTTTCTTTTATTGAATGCCATAGTTTCAGAAAGAGGTTATAGAAGGACTTTAGGCTTCTCTTTTCATCAGCTGCGAGAAATAGAAAGCGACTTTGGCAAACTTAAACAAAAAGCAATTCCTCAAAAATAAGTCTGTTAGTTATCATACTAACAGAGACCAATGCAATTGGGAAGCCAAGAAACAAGAGGCCCTGACACTGTTTACAGCACTGAGACTGATCAGACTACATTTATCAATGCCACTATGTATGATTTATTCATTTATTTAACAAATCTATTTTCAAGAAATACTATATGGAGAAGACTATTCTAAATATGGGGAATATAGGAGTGAAGAAAACAATGCCTCTGTAGTCATAAAACCTTTATGCCAATGAGAGATAATGATAAACAAGTATATATACAATATAACACAATTTAAGACTATCATAATTCATGAGAGAAAGAGTGAAGAAGGTTATAGAGAAGCAGAGTAATGGGATAGAGGTTAGAGCATTTAAAATAATGTAGTCAAGAATAATCTGAAATTCTCCCCTTACATTTAGAGTGTTTCTGGGACACCTGGGTGGCTCAGTGGTTGAACATCTGTCTTCAGCTCAGGGCATGATCGTGATGGTAGGGTTCAGGATAGAGTCCCACATCAGGCTCCCAGTGAGAAGCCTACTTCTCCCTCTGCCTGTGTCTCTGGATCTCTCTCTCCGTATCTCTCCTGAATAAATAAATAAAATCTTTTAAAAAATAGTGTTTCTAAAAAAAAAAAGAGTGTTTCTAATTGATTAATATTAGATCACAGACCTATTCCCCAATTGGATATGGTAATTTAAGAGAGAAATGGCCTCTTCATCTTCTGTATTTGGAGATTTTATTTTTATTTTTTCCCTTTCAAAGGTTTTATTTATTTATTCATGAGAGAGTGAGAGAAAGAGAGAGAGAGAGAGAAAGAAAGAAAGAAAGAAAGAAAGAAAGAAAGAAAGAAGAAAGAAAAAAAGAAAGAAAGAGAGAGAGAGAGAGGCAGAGACACAGGCAGAGACACAGGCAGAGGGAGAAGCAGGTTCCATGCAGAGAGCCTGACATGGGACTTGATCCCGTCTCCAGGATTACGCCCTGGGCTGAAGGCAGCACTAAACCACTGAGCCACCTGGGCTGCCCCTGTATTTGGAGATTTTAATCTTTCATAATAACTAACCACCAAGTGAAATCAGAATGACTGTAGAAAATTAGGAAGGACACACTCAACAGAAATACGACAAATGCATGTTTTGCCAATCAATTGCTTTCTTTTCATTAGATAATGAGTTAGGAGGAATACAATCAGTCTTTAGAGTTGATATTCTTCCTTGGACTCACCTAGAGACTAGAAGCTAGTTTCCTTCATTAGTACTAGCCAGTACTATTCTACAATTATCTTCACCGTTTTTTTTTTCTGGCAACTCAATTTAACATTTATTTATCACTTGTGCAAAGTATCAGATATTTTTATATCCCTCTGCTCAGCTTTCAGAAAGGTAGCAGAGCTAGGTGTCTTTAATATGACAACCACTGAGTTCTGATTTGTTCTGAACAAGTCAACTCTAATGGGAATTCAGAAATCTGGTTGATACCATCTTATAGATCCAAATAAACGACCATCAAGCACACACACACACAAAAGCATATTATGCAGATTGAATGAGTCTTACTTTAGTTTTTAAAATGGTACTGACATGCAGCAGAGTTGGGTGTTTATCCCAATAATCTTGTACTTTTTCAAATAAACATTTGCATATAAATTGCCTTGAAGAATATGTTATCAAGTCAGAAGGTAAAGGAGACTGAATTAATTTTAATCCTACTTGAGCTTTGCAAGTCTGAAGTTTACTACTAAATCAGCATCTCTTGAAAACTTCAGAATTTGTGAATATAGTTCTCAGTTCTTATGTTTTACAACTTTCAACAGCATCAGTACTACAGAATAACACACTCTAAATATGTTCATATGTATTCACTGCACTTCTCTGAGAAATATATTGGCATTAAATTCTGCTTGTGGGGAAGGAATACTGTGTTAATCTATTCATGTTCCAAAACTAAATAAGACTTTCCAACACCAGTTGTATTTAATGTGAAAATCTGCCTTTTTAACATTGACCAATTAAAAATGAATGATATGGCTAATAGTAATAAAAGTTTTCAGGCATCTAGTTTACTTCTTGTTTTGAAAAATTCAAATTCTCTTAAGTCTACATTCTCTTCTATAAAATATCATTGTTAGGATAAAAAGGCTATATTTCCATTTCAAATGGTTGTTGAAATTTGTTTAAAATATTTATGTAATTTCTTTAGAATAAAAAAGAACCAATTTATTGTAAATCTCTAAGGAAACAGTAACACCAGTAGTAGTAACAGTAGTAATACTAGTACTAGTAGCTATTAATTTTTGCACAGTACATTCTAAAGCTTTTCACACACATTATCTTATTGATCTTCATGCTAATCCTTTGATGAAAGGAATTCCTATAATCTCAATATTACAGATTCAGATATTAAGGCTCAGGAATTAAGTAATTTTTGAAGTCATTCAAAGTTAGTGACTGATACTTTTCATCACTTTTTCATTTTCATTTTGTTCTTTCTAATTAAAAAAATAATAGAATGAATTTTTCCCCCATCTGTTTTAAATCACAGGAACATTATCTGTTTTATATATGAAGAAATATGAATTCTAGCTTCAGAATCTGTGCTAACAATACATTTTATTTATGCATATTTGATAAAATATGAAAGAGAATTTCTGAAGACACATCTATGTGAAATGTCACATGTGTTTCACCAAGGTTCAAGATGGCTGTGGTCTTCAAGTAATCAACCCATGCAGGTGATGCACATATATCCAGAGATCAAATTAAAACTATACCTGATAATTATATGGCCTTCCACTATAGTAACATGCAATTATTGTATATAGAATTGCTTATATTTCTGAGTATTGATATAGTCTTCTTTTAAAAATTAAGCTTTATAATTTTAAACAGCTCTACTCTAATTAACTATATCTAATGCATTTAAATGAATATAGTAATAAAGACATTTATAAGAACTATACGTATTTGTGTTTAGTCAAAGTGTAGGCTTGTTTAAGTAGTCAAAAGTTGAAAAGCTTGATGAACTTGAAAAGAGCTAGAACTATGTGTAAGCATAGTGAGATGTCATAGGAAAAAATATAAAGGAAGAGGAAAAAAGATGTTAGGAGTGTCAAATAGAAGTACTAGTACAAGTTTCAATCAGCAAATTCTGGTCATGATGGAAAATGTGGCATAGGAAATATATTTTACAAATGTTAGAACTTCAATGCATAAGAGCGGGGAACAAAAGTTAAGCATAACAAATACAAACATAATGTTTCTAAGATTTTATTTCATTCCCGTTAATTAATCCAGATATTCACTGTATCTTGATATTTCTTTTCATTAAATACAAAGCAATATTTCTGAAAAAAATATTAGCAACTTTTTAGAATGCAATGTGTGAGTAAATAAATAAATTGAGGCAACACTGCAGGAATAAAGAATCACAATTTGCACATACAATATAACTACAGCTGCTGTTAAATAGTGGAGCTTATTTAAAAACAGCTAAAATATTTTCTGGAAATGTTTTTAGACAATCTTATTATAGCTTATGTATTATTATAAATATTTTAAGTGTGTTTTCTTTTTTCTCATTTAATTTTGGGTCTTTTTGGAAAAAGTATAAATAATAAAATACAAATCTTTTGAAATCCAATTATACATAAATGACACATTGACAATGTGGCTACTATTTTCTTAGATCTCACTTTACATACACACACACACACACATATGGCTATACAATTTTATAATTGAATTCAGTGGTGCATGTCTATCTGTGCTCCTTTTTACAGAAACTGAGTGGTTTTACCAATGTTTATATCTGGCTTAAATGATTACAATCTCATTGATTATTTGTAGTTTATAATTTCTAAAATGCCTATTTTATTATTGTCTGATCTTTTGTGAATGTTTGTGTCTTTGTGCTTACATTTATTAGCTCTTCATAAAGTAGGGCATTAATGTGTTTTCTGCTATGTGTATTTTTCTAATCTGCCAATTGTTTTGCATTTAACAGAAAAATGTGTTATCACTTTTGAAAATGTGTAATGGAATATATATATTTAAATGTATAACTTTTGAGTTTTTCTGTTGTTTTGGAAGACTTCCCTAAGCCAAAATATCTTGTTTTTCTAAACATTACTTTCATAGAAGTGTTTTTTAAAATTTAATCTACATGGAAATTACTTTTGCACAGAGTGTGAGAACAGAGTCTGTTTTCATTGTTTATGAAATGAAACATAATTTCTCAGTATGTTGAAATATCATTATTTTTACATTTCAAATTCAAATATATACTGATATTCATTTTGTTACATTTGTTTCAGTAATTTCTGTCCTGCACAGATTTTTTGAAATATATTTTACATATAACATGCAAATTTAAGGTATACAACATTTGAGGACATTATGCAAAGTGAGGTAAGTCAGACGGAGGAAGATAAATACTGTATATTTGCTTGTATATATGGAATCCAAATAAATCAAACTTATACACATAATAAGTGATTGTTACCAAGTGGTTGGGAGGATAGAATGGTTATTTACTAGCAACTATTTTGATACCATTTTTTACAGTGAACAATTTATGAAATTTTCAAAATCATTCTACCTAGATTTATAATAGAATTTTAGTATTTTTATATCTTATAATCAAGTCCAACTTTATTAATATTTCCATAGTTTAAAACCATTACCAAATTTGACTGTCTTTCAAATAAACTTGAAGTGCATAATATTTGCTTACTTAACAAAGCATTTTCTATTTTCTTAATTTCTTGTAATTGTGTAAAATTGTGTAAGTGATAAAATGTTGCTAATTTATGATGTTCTGTTTCTATCAACAGGTCTTGATTTATCATTTATGAAGATGGTGTTTTATGTTCCTCAGGAAGATTTAAAGTGTTCATAAAGTAAGTTTACCCTTTTTTCTAATGATTTAATCCATGCAGAAAAATAGGATTTTTATTTTTTTGGAAATTTTAATGTTAATATAATTTTTAATTTCTGGAAAAGGTAAAAGAATGATAATCTCTTCAAAATCTAAAATCAATGTAAGGAATCTAATTTTTCAATAAGTTACAATGGCTAATATATTTATTTATTATGATGCTCAAATTCTCCCAGATTTGGCCAGTATCTTTTGATAGCCCCATCATTCTTTGAGTACTTCCTTACTTTCTAGTACCACAGGATATTCTAGGTTTATCTTTTATTTCTCTTCTTTATCTCTAATATCAGCCTTTTCTCTAGGAACCTTAGTTATTCTGACTAGATTATAGTATTTGAAAACCAAGATGTGGGTGATAGGTGCACTATTCACTATAAATCATTGCTTCCCATTTTCTCAACACCCAGAGTGAAAATTAGATGATAATTGATGACAGCTGTTAATTTATTCCTATATCTATTTATCTCTATATTAAGATAAGCAACATACTGATACCTCTAATTCCAATCCGACACCTTAGGGCACATTGTAATCTTTCTACTTCCATATGTAATTTTTTTCCAAAAGTAAGAAACTGGCCCCCATTATCCCAGGGGTATATACTCATATATGCTCAAGATTGGAATACATAAAGTTGTTTCAGAATCACTAACCCAAAACTACTATAAAGAGCAAACCTCCTAGATCAAGGTCAATGCATTTTTTAATAATTTTTATTCTGAAGTAAAATTTATAAACCATGAACAGTACACATTATTAGTTAAAATTCAGTACATTTTAACAAATACATCCACATAGAAATTAAGGTCTAGAGCCATTTTTTCAATACAAAATGGTCCCACATACCTCTTTCCAGGCATCCTCCAAAAGCAACCTCATTTGTTATTTTGGTACCATATATTAGTTTTAGCTGTCATAGAACTTCATATAAATGTGCTTCACACAGTATATGCTGTATTCTTTTGTACTTGGCTGTTTCGCTCAGCATAATGTATGTAAAACTCATTCATAATGTTGGACAACCAAAAATTTTAAATTTGATTTTCATTGCTGAGTATTTTATCATTGTATGATCACACAATTAAATATCCTTTCTCCCATTAGAATATGTGTTGACTGTTCTAGGTCTTGATTATCATGGATAAAATGGGAATAAGTAATCAAGTCTCTTTAAAATGTTTTTACTTTTATTGGATATATACCTAGGGCTGACATTTCTGAGTCATCTGTAGGTTATGTATATACTTTATAAGAAATTGCAAAACTGTTTTCAAAGTGGTTCACTTCACTTACCAATGTATTAAAGTTCCAGCTATCACATATCTGTGCCAACATTTGCTTTTATTTAGTTTTTTAGTTGTAGCCATTTTAATGGATATGAAAAAAAATAATTCACTAAGGTTTTGGCTTAGAGTGACCTGGTGTGGGTCACATTTTTACTTCCCTAATGACACATTTTGCTTTGTGAAATGTCTTTTCAAATCTTTTGCTTTTTTTCTATTGGTGAACTTATCCTTTTCATTAAAAATGAGTTATTTTTAAATATTAAATAGGAATCCTTTGTAGATGTAGGTATTGTGTATATTTTATTCCCAATTAGTGGCCTGATTCATCATTCTTATAACACTGTCTTTTGATAAGCAAAGTCACTGATTTTGATGAAACATAATTTTTACAGGTGTCAGTTTATTGTATTCTAAGAAATTATGCATACCTACAAATCATAAATAATTCCCTCAGAAACTTTGTATTTTAAGTTTTTATTATTAGTTCTATGATTCTTTTTTGAAGTTAATTTTGGTATATAATATGAGGAACAGGTTCAGATTTTTCTCCCTCTCAAGTGGTTATCTAGATATTTCAGTACAATATGTTGAAATTAATTTTTTTAACCATTGAACTACTTCAGTGTCTTGGTCAAATATAAATTAACTATGTAAATGCAAGTCTTTTCTGGATTCAACTTAATTATTTTGATCTATCATCTATCATTTTACTAATACTACAGTGATTTGTTTCTAAAGTTATGTATAAAGTCTTAAAGTCAGGCAAGGAAAATACCCCAATATTAATCCACTTTTTGGCTATTCTAAGTCTTTTGAAATTTCATATAAACATAAAAATATAAAATGTATAAATACAAAACATAAGACTATAAAGAATAAATTTAGTTAATTGCATTTATATCATTCTACTTTCCTATAAGGAGCATTAAAGGATATAAATTTTCCCAAATTTCCTATTATAAGTGATTTCCAATTTATTACCATGTGGTTAGAAAACATATTCTATGATTAATATCATATTACTTTTATTGACACTTGCTCTGTGGGACACTTTATGTTTTACCATGGTAAACGGTGAATGTTCCATGTATACTGATAAGATGTATATTCTGCAGTTTTGAGGGATACTGTTATATAAATATCAATTAATCAAGTCTAAATCTCAATTACTGAGTGAGATTTTACTACTCTGATATGTTTGTTTCTTTATCTTTAGTTGTATTGAACCTTGTTTTATAATTTTGAAGCTATTTGATTAGGTGCTTGCATGTTTAGGATTCTTATATCTTCATAGTACATTGGTATTTATTTTCATAACCCATTACTTTTGTACATTGGTTATGCTATTTTCAAAATATGTCACCTTAGTTTTGGTAATACTCTGTATTATAGTTCACTTTGTCTATTATTAACTTAGCTACTTCAGATTTCTCATGCTCATTATTTCAAGTTTTATATTTTTTTGCCTATTTTCTTCCAAGTTGTACAGTCTTTCAATTTAAAGATTTTTTTCTTTTGATAAGCATACAATTAGGTTTGTTTTTAATCCTATCTCATACTCTTCCCTATTTATATTTAATATAATTATTGATATGTCATGGTCATGATTCTCACATTTTTTAAAGATTTTATTTATTTATTCATGAAAGACAGAGAGAGAGAGAGAGAGAGAGAGAGAGAGAGAGAGAGAGAGAGAGAGAGGCAGAGACACAGGCAGAGGGAAAGCAGGCTCCATGCAGGGAACCCGACATGGGACTCGATCCTGGCTCTCTAGGATCATGCCCTGGGCCAAAGGTGGTGCTAAACCACTGAGCAACCCAGGCTGCCCAATTCTCATAATTTTGTGTAAATTTCATACATATATCTCATTTGTTTTTATTTATCTTTTGACATTTTCCTGGATCCTTGTCATTCTTATTTTACATGTAATGTTTTTCTATGGTGGTTTAGAATTTTTCAGCTGTTTGGTTATAATTTCCTTGGCATTTTGTAATCCTCATTACACTGAGGCTTTTGTATTTCTGTTTAGTTTTTATATCAAGTTTGAGAATTTCTATCCACCTTTTTCAAAAGCTTTTTTTTTCATTCTTTCTCTTCCTAGTTTTTTGTTCCAACTACATATTTGCTAGGCTATGTGATTTTAGATCATTGAGACTATATTTTTTAAATCTATTTTTTTCTGTTTTTGATTGTGTATTTAATGTACATGCATTTTTCAAGTTTGCCAATCATTTGTGGTTTTGTGGGATTTTTTTTGCATTTTTAATCTGTTTCTATGGCCTACTGTTGAAATCTGCAATTTATGTATTTCATTTTTAAGTCTCAAATTTCCTTTTGTTCATATTTAGAGTCTTAAAGATTAAAACAGAAATCAATGAAACAGAAACCAAAAAAAAAAAAAAAAAATACCAGTAGATCAGATCAATGAAACCAGGAGCTGATTCTTTGACAGAATTAACAAGTTCAATAAACCCCTGTCCAGACTTATCTAAAAGAAAAGAGGAAGGACCCAAATAAGTAAAATCATGAATGAAGGAAAGATCACAATCAACACTAAAGAAATACAAATAATTATAAGAGAATTTTATGAGCAATTATATGCCAACAAATTAGGCAATCAGGAAGAGATTAATGCATTCCTAGAAACATATAAACCACCAAAACTGGAAGAAAAAGAAATAGGAAGCCTGATAAGACTCATAACAAGCAAAGAAATTGAATTAGTAATAAAAAATCTCCCAGCAAACAAGAGTCAGGGGCTGGATGGCCACCCAAAGAAATTCTACCAAACATTTAAAGAAGAATAATACATACTCTTCTGAAGCTGTTTCAAAAAAATAGAAATGTAAAGAAAACTTCCAAACTCATTCTATAAGGCCATCATTACCTTGATCCCAAAACCAGACAAAGACTCCACCAAAAAGAATTACAGACCAATATCCCTGATGAACATGGATGCATAGATTCTCACCAAGATACTAGCTAATAGGATCCAAAACTACATCAAAAGGGTTATTCACCAAGACTAAGTGGGATTTATTCCTAGGTTGCAAGGGTAGTTAACTTATGTGATACACCACATTAATAGAAGAAAGGAGAAGAACAATATGATTCTTTCAATAAACACAGAAAAAGCATTTGACAAAAATGCATCATCCTTTCTTGATAAAAACTCTCCACTGTGTAGGGATAGAAAGAACATACCTCAATATCATAAAACCCATATATGAAAAGCCCACAGTGAATATCATTTTCAATGAGGAAAAACTGAGAGCTTTTCCCCTAAGGTCAGAAACATCACAGGGATGTCCAGTGTCACCACTGTTCAACATAGTGCTGGAAGCCCTAGCCTCAGCAATCAGGCAATAAAAAGAAATAAAAGGCATCCAAATCAGCAAAGAAGTCAGACTTTCCCTATTATAGATGACTTGATACACTATGTAGAAAACCCAAAAACCTGCACCAAAACAATACTAGAACTAATATAGGAATTCAGCAAAGCCACAGGATATAAAATCATTGCATAGAAGTCAGTTGCATTTCTATACACTAACAGTGAGACAGAAGAAAGAGAAATCTAGTAATCGGTTATATTTACAGTTGCACCAAAAATCCTAAGATACCTAGGAATAAACCTAACCAAAGAGATAAAGGATCTGTACTCTGAAAACTATAGATTATTTATGAAAGAAATGGAGGAAGACACAAAGAAATGGAAAAACATTCCATGGTCATGGATGAATATTAAAATGTCTGTGCTACCCAGAGCAATCTACACATTCAATTCAATTTTTAATTTATAATTGTGAATGTCATAAGGAAGTGATCCAGTTCAATTCAGACATATAGATCAAAGGGACAGAATACAGAAATAGACCCCCAAATGTATAGTTACCTAATCTTCAACAGAGACAGAGAATATCCAATGGAAAAAAGACAATATCTTCAACAAATGGTGTTGGGAAAATTGGACAGCCACATGGAGAAGAATGAAATTGGACCACTTACACCATACACAAAAAATAAACAGAAAATGGATGAAAGACATAAATGTGTGCTGGGAATCCATCAAAATCCTAGAGGAGAACACAGGCAGCAACCTCTTTGACCTTGGCCACAGCAACTTTTTGCTAGACACATTTCCAAAAGGAAAAGAAACAAAAGCAAAAATAAATTATTGGGACTTAAGTTAAAAAGCTTTTGCACAGCAAAGGAAACAGTCAACAAAGCTAAAAGACAACCTACAGAATGGGAGAAGACATTTGCAAATGTCTTATCAGATAAAGGACTAGTATCCGAAATTATAGAAAACATCAAATTCAACACCCCAAAACCCCCAAAATCCAATCAAAACATGGTCAGAAAACATGAACAGACATTTCTCCAAAGAGGAAATTCAAATGGCCAACAGACACATGAAAAAATGTTCAACATCAGGGAAATACTAAGCAAAGCCATAATGAGTACTACCTCACACCCATCAGAATAGCTAAAATTAACAACTCTCAAAATAACAGATGCTGGCAATGATGTGGAGAAAGGGGAACCCTCTAACACTGTTGGAGGGAATGCAGACTGGTACAGCTGCTCTGGAAAACAGAACAAGCATTCCTCAAAAAGTTAAAAATAGAGCTACCATATGACCCAGCAACTGACCTGATAGGAATTTATCTAAAGGATAATAGTGATCTGAAGAGGCATATGCACCCCAATGTTTATAACAGCAATGTCCACACACAGTCAAAATATGGAAAAAACCCAGATGTCCATTGACAGATGAATGGTTAAAGATATGGTATATAATGGAATATTAATCAGCCATCAAAAAGAATAAAATCTTGCCATTTGCAATAACATAGATGGAACTACAGTATATTATGCTAAGTGAAATAAGTCAGCCAATGAAAGACAAATACCATATGATTTCACTAATGTAGAACTTAAGAAGCAAAACAGATGAACATAGGGGAAGGGAAGAAAAAAATAAGACGAAAATTGAGAGGGAGGCAAACCCTAAGAGACACTTACCTCCAGGAAATAAACTGAAGGTTGCTGGAGGGGAGATGGGTGGGTGGAAGGGATAACGGTGTGAAGAGTATTAAGGAGGGCACTTGATGTAATGAGCACTGGGTGCTCAATATGCAATTTATGAATCACCAAATTCTACCTTTGAAACTAATTCTAAAAAGCCAAAAAAATAAACAGTTTGTTTTGTAGAAAATTTTATATTATTGAATTCTTAAAGGAAAAGACAATAGAAGCTTATATTAAAATTTGTAATATACAATGGCCTACAATCATATGCTGTCATTTATTGTTATTTTATATTTCATCAAGACATTTTTTTTCCTAGTTAAAATGTAAACATTTGAGGGTATGGAAATTATATGCAATTGTTCTGAGATTCCCTCTGTGGCTAACATTCATTCTATCCTGGGCAAGTATGTATGTATGTATTTATTTATTTATTTATTTATTTTTTTTGTTTTGTTTTTAATTTTTATTTATGATAGTCAGAGAGAGAGAGAGAGAGAGAGAGAGAGAGAGAGAGAGAGAGGCAGAGACATAGGCAGAGGGAGAAGCAGGCTCCATGCACCGGGAGCCCGAAGTGGGATTCGATCCTGGGTCTCCAGGATCGTGCCCTGGGCCAAAGGCAGGCGCCAAACCGCTGCGCCACCCAGGGATCCCCTGGGCACGTATTTAATACACTTTGGAAAGTGTCTTTTAAATTTGAAGAAATTAAAAAAAATAAAAATAAAAAAAATTTGAAGAAATATTTTCTTTTTATAATAAATTTATTTTTTATTGGTGTTCAATTTGCCAACATACAGAATAACACCCAGTGCTCATCCTGTCAAGTGCCCCCCTCAGTGCCCGTCACCCATTCACCCACACCCCCCGCCCTCCTCCCCTTCCACCACCCCTAGTTCGTTTCCCAGAGTTAGAAGTCTTTATGTTCTGTGTCCCTTTCTGATAATTCCCACACATTTCTTCTCCCTTCCCTTATATTCCCCTTCACTATTATTCATATTCCCCAAATGAATGAGAACATACACTGTTTGTCCTTCTCCAGTTGACTTACTTCACTCAGCATAATACCCTCCAGTTCCATCCACGTTGAAGCAAATGGTGGGTGTTTGTTGTTTCTAATGGCTGAGGAATATTCCATTGTATACATAAACCACAGCCTCTTTATCCATTCATCTTTCGATGGACACCGAGGCTCCTTCCACAGTTTGGCTATTGTGGACATGGCTGCTAGAAACATCGGGGTGCAGGTGTCCCAGCGTTTCATTGCATCTATATCTTTGGGGTAAATCCCCAGCAGTGTAATTGCTGGGTCATAGGGCAGATCCATTTTTAACTCTTTGAGGAACCTGCACACAGTTTTCCAGAGTGGCTGCACCAGTTCACATTCCCACCAACAGTGCAAGATGGTTCCCACTTTCTCCACATCCTCTCCAACATTTGTTGTTTCCTGCCTTGTTAATTTTCCCCATTCTCACTGGTGTGAGGTGGTATCTCATGGTGGTTTTGATTTGTATTTCCCTGATGGCCAGTGATGCAGAGCATTTTCTCATGTGCGTGTTGGCCATGTCTATGTCTTCCTCTGTGAGATTTCTGTTCATGTCTTTTGCCCATTTCATGATTGGATTGTTTGTTTCTTTGCTGTTGAGTTTAATAAGTTCTTTATAGATTTTGGAAACTAGCCCTTTATCTGATACGTCATTTGCAAATATCTTCTCCCATTCTGTAGGTTGTCTTTTAGTTTTGTTGACTGTATCCTTCGCTGTGCAAAAGCTTCTTATCTTGATGAAGTCCCAATAGTTCATTTTTGCTTTTGTTTCTTTTGCCTTCGTGGATGTATCTTGTAAGAAGTTGCTGTGGCCAAGTTCAAAAAGGAGGTTGCCTGGGTTCTCCTCTGGAATTTTGATGGATTCTTGTCTCACATTTAGATCTTTCATCCATTTTGAGTTTATCTTTGTGTATGGTGCAAGAGAGTGGTCTAGTTTCATTCTTCTGCATGTGGATGTCCAATTTTCCCAGCACGATTTATTGAAGAGACTGTCTTTCTTCCAATGGATGGTCTTTCCTCCTTTATCGAATATTCGTTGACCATAAAGTTCAGGGTCCATTTCTGGGTTCTCTATTCTGTTCCATTGATCTATGTCTCTGTTTTTGTGCCAGTACCACACTGTCTTGATGACCACAGCTTTGTAGTACAACCTGAAATCTGGCATTGTGATGCCCCCAGATATGGTTTTCTTTTTTAAAATTCCCCTGGCTATTCGGGGTCTTTTCTGATTCCACACAAATCTTAAAATAATTTGTTCTAACTCTCTGAAGAAAGTCCATGGTATTTTGATAGGGATTGCATTAAATGTGTAAGTTGCCCTGGGTAACATTGTCATTTTCACAATATTAATTCTGCCAATCCATGAGCATGGAATATTTTTCCATCTCTCTGTGTCTTCCTCAATCTCTTTCAGAAGTGTTCTGTAGTTTTTAGGGTATAGATCCTTTACCTCTTTGGTTAGGTTTATTCCTAGGGATCTTATGCTTTTGGGTGCAATTGTAAATGGGATTGACTCCTTAATTTCTCTTTCTTCAGTCTCACTGTTAGTGTATAGAAATGTCACTGACTTCTGGGCATTGATTTTGTATCCTACCACGCTACCAAATTGCTGTATGAGTTCTAGCAATCTTGGGGTGGAGGCTTTTGGGTTTTCTATGTAGAGTATCATGTCATCAGTGAAGAGGGAGAGTTTGACTTCTTCTTTGCCAATTTGAATGCCTTTAATGTCTTTTTGTTGTCTGATTGCTGAGGCTAGGACTTCCAGTACTATGTTGAATAGCAGTGGTGAGAGTGGACATTCCTGTCTTCTTCATGATCTTAGGGTAAAGGCTCCCAGTGCTTCCCCATTGAGAATGATATTTGCTGTGGGCTTTCCATAGATGGCTCTTAAGATGTTGAGGAATGTTCCCTCTATCCCTACACTTTGAAGAGTTTTGATCAGGAATGGATGCTGTATTTTGTCAAATGCTTTCTCTGCATCTATTGAGAGGATCATATGGTTCTTGGTTTTTCTCTTGCTGATATGATGAATCACATTGATTGTTTTACGAGTGTTGAACCAGCCTTGTGTCCCGGGGATAAATCCTACTTGGTCATGGTGAATAACTTTCTTAATGTGTTGTTGGATCCTATTGGCTAGTATCTTGTTGAGAATTTTTGCATCCGTGTTCATCAGGGATATTGGTCTGTAATTCTCCTTTTTGGTGGGGTCTTTGCCCGGTTTTGGAATATTTTCAAGGAATAGCTGACAACTAACAATCTACAAGATCTTAATGATTAATTGTTAGCTAGGAGCATTGTTTCCTCTCAAAGATGAAATTATATTTATCTTAAGGACATTGCTTTTTGTTTCCTTATACCCACTGTAGATTTGCACACTGAACAATCTCACAAGATTTTTTTTCCCTTTAATTAATTTCAGGAACACCAGCTTCAATAATGTTATTTTTACGACCTCTTAACTTTAAATTCTAGTCACTTTTCTTTTCTATCCTTTGTTGTTGTTTATTTCTTTTGCCTTAAAACTTATTAATCTTCAAATTGGGTTTTATTATTTATAAATTACTGTAATTATCAAAATAATATTTTGTTTATTTTAACCACTCCCAAATAAAGCAAATGAAATGAAATGCTTTAAGTGAATTGACCACATCACAATGATAGTATATGAATGTTCTGGAACTTTAACCAAGGTTTTGGATCTCAGTTTCAGTGCTGTTTTTGACAGAAGGCTACGTTATTTGGTGAATTGAACTACCCGGTCCAAACACATTTGTTTCCCATATCATCATGGCAAATTGAAAATACATTTTGATAATGGTAATTTATTTTACTAAATAGTCATTTGCAATGCCAAGAATTATCAAAGAAGCTAGTCAAGAGTTGGAGGAGCAATTGTGATTTTAAAATTAATGCTATAAACATGTTCATTCAGGATATGACCTCTATATCTTATTTTTAAAAACTCGTTATGTCTTGGTGTGCATGAGTTACTCAGATTGTTAAGCATCTGATTTTTGATTTTGGCTCAGGTCATGAGTTTGGGGTCCTGAGACTGAATTCTGCATTGGGGCTCCAGGCTCAGTGCAGAGTCTAGTTGGGATTCTCTCCTCCACTTCTGCTCCTTCCCCTGCTCCCATGTGCATGTGCTCTCTGTCTCTCTCTCAAATAAATAAATAAAATCTTTTTAAAAATTGGTCATTTCTTACTAACAGATTATCTACTGTATACCTGTTAAAGCTTTGAAATCAAAAAAAGCAAATGAAAATTCATTGTTTTCAATGAATGCCCTCACAGTTTCCTCTACTTGATATATTCTTTAACACTAAGATAATTAATTCCAATATTCCCTAATAATTAGAATTACTTATCCTGTAATATTACTTCTTCCATGTGAATTATTTAGAATATTATTCCTTAACACATTCAATCACATATATATTTCTAGTCATGTTACCTTTATATAAGAGAAGCAATAATGGTTATTTCAAAAATTTGCATTTATGCTGTCATGAAGAGAATAAATTTGTTTTTGTTGAGATTGCTTATCTCTAATGTTGTGCATGTTTGATTACTCAAATATTACTTAGGCAATTAAAATCAGAATAATATCTGTGTACAGCTGCTATCCCAAACATATGGGGTAGATAAGCCAGACAGAGAAGCAGACTTACCAAAATCTTTGAGAGCTTCTCAGTTGACTTCTTTTTCATTAAATGGTGGCTGGTAATAATTTGTATATTGGAACTATTCAAATTAAACAACAAAATGCAACTTGTTTGTGCATTTTCACTGCTTTTTACTTCTAATATATACTATATCTCTTTAGCTTTAGTGATCTAGCTGATACATCAACTGCAATCAGTTCCACTAGAAGTAACTAGAAGTAGTATAGAATGATGGTCATGTACAATTACAGGTCTGCTGAACACCATTAATATCACTTCACAAAAAATCATCTCCTACTGCTGAAGCTGTTGCCTAGTAAGAGGCCCTAAAACTCTCTAGAACATGCTATCTACTCCTTCATATGAGACTAAAGAGGCACACTGATAGATGAAGGAAACTACAATGGGTCTCAGCCACCCGGTGACTTGGAAACTTGGACACTCAATTTTCTTTCATTATAATTATACACTGACTGTCCTTAGAGAGGTTCATTACAGAACAGTAAATCTCACCCCAAATGATATTTAGGGAACTTGCACAACCCCCAAATGATATGTAGGGAACTTGCACAAGAGCTAAAGATTTCTAGCATGACGATGAGACAACAAAACAACATAGAACACTAGGAATACTTAAACATAACCAATGCCTTTAAAAAGGCATACTTTGAAATCAAGGAAAGGAACCATGACTAGCATAGGGTAAAGACATAAATTACCTTATGAAACAAGCAGTGGTTAATTTAGCATGAAATAGGGTAAGACCAAATAATAATAATGGTAATAATAATGAAGAAGGAAAATTCAAAGAATGATAAAAGAACATATAGCCAAACAAAAGATAGACAGCTAAGACTACTGCAAGAAAAATAAACAAATCCCAAAAGCTGATTCAAGTAACTGTGCACAGCAGGAATAAAGAACAAAGTACAAAAAAAAAAAAAAGAACAAAGTACAATGTGAGAGGAATGTCAGTTTATATTTCACATAGTGGAATTGCTATATTTTGTACTTGGTCCTTTTGAGCTGATTTTGTAAGGGATGGAATATTGTAAGATTTAGTTTAATGAGAGAATCCCTTGAAATTTATGAAAAAATATGTCAACAGGAATCCAAATATAATTAACTTGTGTAAATGGCTTGAATATGATAACACACAAAAGAAGGAAATCTGTGACCAAGAGCAAATGCCTAATCTAAGGTGGCATCATTTCCCCCCCTTCAATGGGAGTTCAATTATAGTTAGAAACAAACTTTGTTCTTTTGTCTTCTATGGGAGAAAGAAGTCTCTTGAAAGAGTGGTGCAATTGGAAGAGTGGTAAATCAGAAATTCTGCCAACCATTGCATATTTAAAGTTTACAGTTAAAGTTGATGTAAACTTTAAAAAATAATACAATTACTACTAGTTTGGTTATTTTAGAAATGAGAACACGAGCTTATAAAAAGCATCCTATGGAAAAACACTGAAAAGTTGTATTTGAAAATAAGCAGATACAGTGAAACCAAACATTTTTATAATGTAATATTTGAAAATTAATCCAACAAAAATATAACATATATTGACATGGTGGAAAATAACAAAAATGATATAAGGAAGGCACACTTATTTACTTCTGAGATTAGGCTATAATCTCTTAGGCAAATTTCAATAAGTCAGTATGATCATTTTAAAGTTACTTACAACCTATCACTCAAATTAAGATGGCAGGAAAAAAGTATGATTATCTAATAATTATTATAAATACAGTGATTTAAAATGCCAAGTAAATTCTGGATCTACCTTATCAGTTAACCAAGTTGGAACAGGCAACAGTCACACAACAGAAAAGAAAATATGCTGCCCAAATTGTTCTGCTTTCACTTATTTTTGGACTATTAATTACTAAAGAAATGATGGTTTTAATGTATACATTAAATATTAATATATAAATTTATAATATATTATATACAATATTATTATATAAAAATTATATATAAATTTTTATGCTTATAAAGATTTTGTAAGCATTTTCTACCGTTGTATAACATATTTCCACAAATAAGAAATTTAGGTATGACTTAACTGGGTTCTCTGCTCAGGATTTTCAAAGACTGAGAACAAGGTGTTGACTGGACTATATTATCATCTAGAGGTGTGATTAGGGAAGAATCAGTTTCCAATCTCATTCCGGTTGTTAAGAAAATTCAGTTCCTTGAGTTTGTTTATAGGACTCAGAATTTTAGCCACTGGTGATTTCCTGTCATGGCTCTCTCTACAACAGGAAGAGCTTCTTAAGTTCAATAAGAAACAGCCTTCAGCTATTTCAAGACTTTTTTAAGGACTCACCTGTTTAACTTAAGTGAACTGACTAGGAACTTTAATTACATCTCCAAACTATCTTGATCTTGTCATATAGATCATAATGAGAGTGATACTCCATCATGTCCACATGTCCTGCCCACACCCAAGGAAAAGGGATCATACATATCATCAAAGATAGAAATAGAATTCTGCCTATCACAATGTTTGCTTTTAATTTTCCATACAAAGTCAGTTTAAGCCATCTAATAACAAAGCTTTATTAGATTACCATATGAAAATACTGAAAATATAGTGGCTAATGCAAAAGCAAGCTTAGTTTCTTACTCTTTTTGAGTAAGAAATCTGCAGAGTCTCAATGGGTTAAAATCAAGGTGTTGGCAGTGCTATGTTCCCTCCTGGGAGCACTAAAAGATAATTAGTTTTCTTGCTTTTTTCCAGTTTCCAGAGGCCGCTTTCATGTCTTAGTTCATGCTTGCTTCTCATTTTCATTGCCAGCAATGGCCAGTTGAGTCTTTCTCATTGCTTATCTTTCTCTGTCTCTGCTTCTTCCCTTTCCTGCTTATAAGGACCATAGGATTACAATGGAATCACCTGGATAATATAGGCTAGACTCTCCTTCTCAGAGTCAGTATATTGATAACTTTAATTCAATTTTCATCCTATTTCCTCCTTGCTGTGTAACATAACATCTTCAGAGTTTCTGGTGATTGGGATGTAGATATCCTTGAGTTTGTTTATATCATCTGAGTTCTGATGCAGTATATTTTATTTTATTTTATTTTATTTTATTTTATTATTTTATTTTTTAACAGGGGTAAGGATAAAATGACTGACATTTTAACAAGTACTTAAAGCCTGAGTTAGGCTACAGTGATAAATTAGTAACCCTGGGAGTTTTAAAAGCAAGGGGAGTCTGTTCCACTCACCAGCTTTTTTCCACAAGCTGCCACAGGATTCTCATTAAAACAAAAACAAAAACCTAGAGGAGAGTTGGGGGCCTCGGAGAGACATTTTTGGTGATGGTGTAAGGCTTATTACCAAGACCCAAAGATAGAGCTAGAGTAACTATAGAAATCCCTGTATGGTCCAGGCCCCACATGAGTGAAAGTTAGGCATGAAACCTGCTGGTGCCCTAAACTTTTCTCTGATAAGAAACAAAGATATCTCCTTATGTAAGAGGAGCAAGCAACATTTTTGTGCTCCAGATCAGACCCTGCTCCCACATGAGGTGAAAATCAACTGCTACTGGAGAGAAGAAAAAAAAGAAAGAAAACCTATGCACAGCCTACTCCCTGATCTGCCATGAGACAAGGGTTGGCTGTCACCTTCCACAATCTGTGATAGTACTAGCCAAAAGTCTTCTGGTGGTTGGGGACCAGGGGCAGAAAATCCTTTCATGGCCAGGACATTGCAGTGATTGAAAATAGAGGTATGCTTCTCCAGAGGATGGATAGAAATTGGTTGGCTACAAGCCAGAGTTTCACTGCTACATAGGAAGGGACAAAATTCACCCGTTCTTAGCCCCTGCCCTTGGATAGAGGCAGAGGTTGGAGCAGGAGTACTGAGAATGACTCCCTTCTGAGGCACAGGCTGAGAGGGCTTGCTTATGAGAGACTGGAAAAGGAGAGTCAAGAAACGTAAGGAATAGGGGTGCCTGAGTGGCTCAATCAATTAAGCATGTTTTCAGCTTAGTCATGGTCTCATGAATCCTGAGATCAAGCCCTGAGTTTGGCTCCAAGCTCAGTGGGGAGTTGGCTTGAAGATTCTCTTCCTCTGCCCCTCTCCCCACTTACTTCCTCTGCTCTCTCTCTCTCAGATAAATAATTTTGTAAAAAAAGTAATGATTAGTATATAATACAGTATAAAATATAATGAATAATATATGATAATACAATATCATAATGAATAATGGGAATATAACACTGAGATTGTATTAATACTTAGATTCTGTACCCAAATTTGCAATGTTCATCTTGCACCTCCAGTTACATAGATTCACCACTCACCACTAGTCTTTTTGTTGAATTTTTATTTTTTTTTATTTAACTAGCTCTTGCTTAGCTTGATTCTTCGAGGAAGCTCACTAAAAATTTCTTCTATTATTTGTACAGTCAAAACTACTTTTCTGTTGCCTACATTTAGGCATGTATGGAATGTATGAAATCGTTGGATCACTTTTTTTCTCCTACGGATTTAAGGGAAATTGTTCCACTGCCTTCTAGCTTTGGCATTTATTCTGAAGAAGTCTAAGACCAGCTATAACTCTGTAAATAACATAGTATTCTTTCTTGCAGCACAAGCAAGAGTTTTTATGTATTTTTTGATACTAATTAAATTTATGGCATATGATGTAGGATTGATTCTTCTGAATCCTAATACACTCAAGACTTCTGCTTTGCTTTTCCTTTCCTTTCCTTTCCTTTCCTTTCCTTTCCTTTCCTTTCCTTTCCTTTCTTCTTTCCTTTCCTTTCCTTTTCTTTCTTTCTTTCTTTCTTTCTTTCTTTCTTTCTTTCTTTCTTTCTTCTTTTGTTTTAATTATCTCTATATATCCATAACATTTCTTACTATTACTTTCAGTTTTCTCTGGGTACTCCAATTGGACAAAGTATTGGAGTTTCTGATGGCTTTGAAATGGTCATGTGAGTAATTGTGCTCACTTCTAGATTTGTTCATATTATAGAAATTCACTTTCTTGTTCCCATTCAAACCTAACACTATCTCAATTCTATTTCTTTTATTCATGTTGCATATTTCTTTAGATCATAAGCTGGTCTTAGATTTTTAATTTTTTTAGGTTTTTTTTTTGGTAAATATTCATTACAACTGACAGTGATATTTTATAAGAGCTTCAGTTTTGAATGGAAATCTTTCAGGAATTTGCCAGGAACTATTTCAGGAAAGATTGAACTATTCTCATGATCCCAAATTCTGTGTGTATGATTAGCCTTGATTTCATACGTGACAATAGGGAAAACCCTAAACCGTGATCTCATTTTCATAAATAAAATTGTCTAAATCCTTCTACCACCACAGTAAGAATTTTCTATGAGATTCTTCATTTAGTTCCACCATTTCTTGTTTTTAGTAGCAAAGCCAAATTCACTCCTGTTATCAGATTATGCACCTTTTTTTTCATCTTTGCATACAACAGGTTTAAGAAAACGGTAGGCTCCCAGAAACAAAAGAGAGAATTGATGATCTTTGCAGTCTCACTCAAAATTACAATCTGAAAACTGACTTAATTTTAACTCAGGGCTAAGGACAATTATCATAGTAAATTAGATTGTACTCCAAATGTGATTTTATAAAAAGTATTTAAAATATAGTTGACAGAATACTATAACACAAACTCACTCAATTATTTGCTTGTTGTTCTTCTATTTGACAATAGAACTATTTGTCAATAGTTCTGCATATTGTTACCTTTTTCAGCTTATACAAAACAATCTAAAATCTCCATTCTGACCTACTTAAACTTTGGTTATGGACAAGAAAAGCTAATTGAACCCTATTATTTGTCAGATTGTTGTTGTTTTTAATAAATTCTATTTGGAGGTTTACCCCATCAAAATAAATTCAGGACATAGAGCTTTCCTCTCCTCTTGATTGATGCACAAACACATATCTTAATCTGACTAAAATCTATCTATATTTTAAGGCTGACATCAGTTCTTTTTAAAAATTTTCCTATTATTCCATATCAATTGATCCTAACTCATTTTAATGCCCAAAGTTCTGACAATTTTGCTCATACAAATCTGATTTTGATTAATAATATTTTAAGACACTTGCTCTATGACACACTCTTGACCAGAATTTGAGAATCTTGTTAAACGAAGAGACATTCATTGCATTAAGCCCCACTCCAGCCACTAAGCCCCACTCCAGTTCTTTCCTTTCAGAGAAATGTGAAGATGTTTTTTAATGAAAGGATGTAAGAAATGTGAAGTTTTATTCTGATAGTAATTACCTTCTTCAGCACTGGATATTTTATAGAAATAAAGTATATCGATCTCTTATGTTCATTGTAGGAAAAGAAACAAAGAGATATATTAATTCAAAACTGTATTGGTTATTTTCTACATGTAACTCACTGTGTTCTGCATCTGCTTATACTAGAGTTAAAGCTGTTATCTCTCCTCATAAAACTTATCATTTAGTGAGGAAATAAAAATTAATCAAATCCTTAATTAAGTAACTATACATTTTTAATTGTGGAAAAATATAAAGAAAAGACAAAACTGTAAGAGGGCATTAACATTTAGATTTAAATTAATATAAGAGTAGAAAAGAATTACTGAAGTAATAAATTTCAGCTAGAATCATAAAAATGACTAGATTTTATTTTGGATAAGAAGGGGTAGAAAGGGGAAAAGCATGCATTTTCTTACCCACCTCTCTATAATTCTTTATAAACCCATCAACTTAACATTGCTACAAAACAATAAAATACACAATATTGATCAATGGATATTATATTGACATAAAATATTAAACAATTATCTGTAACTTGGAACAGTGATTAGATTATTAGCTTTCAATCATGCTAATACCTACAACGAATCAATGATGAAACATTAGTCATTTGGTTTAAAAAAGAGATGTAATTAAACATAAAATGGAATAGATTTTTTTCCAGCATTATTTTTCTAAAATGATTAAAAATAGTCGTTGTCCTAACCCAGTAGTTTTGTTTTTGTTGTGACATTTCTGTTTATTTTATATTTGACCTGAAAGCTGATCAAGTGATTCACTAGGTGAACATGGAAAGCTCCCAAGCATGTGATCTGGTAATGACTTGTGAAACTTCCCTCTCTGTGGTCACAAAACAATAAGTGGGAAAGACTATGGCAGATTTAATACTTTATTTTCTATTCTTAGTCTGTAGCTGTTCAATCTTATTTACTTATTTATTTATTTAAGGAGGGAATCTCTTTAAACATTTACTCTGAATGATTTATTTTATATGCCACTCTTTAAGATTCCCATTTTATATAATATAATGTGCGATGTGCATGTTTCAATTTATTTTTTATGTTCTAGCAAAAAGCCATTGAACATCTCTCTCTCTCTTAACCATCTACCTACCTATCATATATCCGTTATTACCTATATGTTTCTATCTTCTAACTATCCAAAAATGTATTTCCTTTTTCACAAAGGCATTTTGGACATAGAGGTAGATTTTTTCTCAAAATGAAATGAGGCATAAAATACAAAATAAATAAATAAATGCAATAAATAAAGTTTTATGCACTGAGGTAGCTTAATAAAAAATATGAATTCTATACCAAATAATAAAAATCATTTGAGTATATATGTAGCTTATACTTGTGAATATTTAGCATGTTCATATTTTATGCATTTTATATATATATATATACACACACACATACATATATATGTATAAGTCACAGTATGGTAGGATAGTCTAAGTATATTATAACAAGAATTAAATAATTGTGGAGGAGGAGTTAAGATGTTGGAGTAGTAGGAAGACATGCTGCTAGCCTCACTCCTTGAACATAGCTGGAAAACAAGGAAATTGATCTTAGGACAGAGAGAACAAACTGCACAACTAGAGGGAAAAAAGAGCCCACTTTTTGGAAAGTAGGAGATGTGGAGATATGATTTAGGAGGGAAAAATCACCTGTTCTGTGAGGGGAAAAAATTTGATCAGGGAGAGAGAAGAGAAAGAGAGATTGAGTTTGTGATTGAGCAGGATTCAGAAGGGCACTGCACAAGAAAAACACTTCCTCCAAACCATTGTTAGGGTAAATGAGAGAGGCTGATAATCACAAGTTTTTATAAACAATGGTGCTTAAAGTCTTGAATTTTCAGAAGTCTATGCCAATAGGAGGTTGGAGCCTGGTAAGCATAGAGGCATTCCTGTGGAGAAGGAGGGCAGTAGCCCAGGACCAGTCAACATGGTCTGAGGATCCCCTGCATCACTCTGGGAGAGACAGTCTCCTTCTTGAAGTGCATTTGGGAGAGGTGGCATTGCCCCTCTAAAGACAAAATTGCCAGTGGATCCCACCAAGCTGCCTTATTCATTAGCATAGGGGCAGAGTCAGCTGCTGAGGGCAGCTAACTTGGACACAACTTTTGGTGCACTTTATACTCCAAGCCCCTGTACACTCATGAAACTGCCTTTCTGGGACCAAACAGCATGAGTACAGCAATACCCTCCTCCAGAGGATCAGCATGGGTCTATGCTATACCAGGTCCCTAAAATTTGGAGTTGTGAAACCTGGGTGGTGCACCTGAGATCATGGAAGAATACTGTGCTGCCAAGTGGGCAGATGGCTCAGACATATACAAGGTGAAGACAGGGATTGAGGGAAGTCTGGGACAAATGAGGGGAGATTGTTTACTCTTTTGTGAGGGCTTCATGAATAAGCTACCAGCTGAACTCCCTCTCTGGCAATGAGAAAGCTAGCTGATGCCATTTTTGCCCTCAGCCATCAGTAGGGACAGATATCAGCAAGCAGCACAGTACCTACAGTGGAGCTAGAACCACTTACAACAAGCCCCACCCCCTGAACTCCTTAGTTGCTTTTTTTACTTTTTTTTTTAATTTATGATAGTCACAGAGAGAGAGAGAGAGAGAGGCAGAGACATAGGCAGAGGGAGAAGCAGGCTCCATGCACTGGGAGCCCGACGTGGGATTCGATCCCGGGTCTCCAGGATCGCACCCTGGGCCAAAGGCGGGCGCTAATCCACTGTGCCACCCAGGGATCCCCTTAGTTGCTTTTTTAGAAAGGCAAATATGCCCGAGAATCAGAGAAGCAGCTGGCCCCTCCCCCAAAAGATCAGTCTAAACCCCTCACACCCATCAAATCTACTGACCATGTAGTGCTGCATAGCTTCAGCTCTAAGGGAAATAAGATCTAGCCTCTTTTAACAAGCAGAACAAAATACACCTATTTAACAATCGCCACACAATGGACAAGGCCCAAACATTTCCCACTGCAGGCAAGGAAACTTTGCAAAAGACTGACCTGAAAGAGTAGACAAAACACAAAGCAGAGTACACAAAGCATACACCAGAAACAACTTCTGAAGAGGCAGTATATGACCTCTTCTTACTATATACATTACTCTCAGAAGCAGAAACCATAACAGGCAAGCTCTCCTTAAACACAGAAGACAGAGACCTAGACAAGATGGAGGAATTTATTCCAAAAGAAGCAATAAGAGATCATAATTAGAGATGTAATCAAAACTGATGTAAGTAATATGCTTGAACCGCCATTTAAACAACAATCATTGGGATACTAGCTGGGCTTGATAAAAGCATAGAAGACACCAAGGAATCACCACAGAGATAAAAGACTTAAAACTAGTCAGGTTGAAATAAAAAATGTTATAACTGAAGTGCATATCTGGTTATAATGACCACAAGGATGAAAGAAGCATAAGAACAAAACAATGATACAAAAGATAAAATTATGGAAATAATAAAGCTGAAAAGAATAGGGAAAGAAAAATATCATGAATGTACACTAAGGAAACTCAGTGACACCATAAAGAATAATAGCTTTTCTTTCACCATAAATAATAATAGCTTTTATAAGAGCCCCAGAAGAAAGGAGGAGAAAAGGGGAAGAAGGGTTATTTTAACAAATTACAGCTGAAAACTTCCCATTTCTAGGAAAGAAAACAGATGCCCAAATCCAAGAGGCACAGAAAATTGTCACCAAAATCAACAAAAGCAGGCTGATACTAAAACATAGCTTAGTAAAATTTGCAAAATTCAGAGATAAGGAAAGAATCCTGAAAGCAGCAAGGTAAAGGAAAAGAAATCTCTAACCTGTAAGGAAAACAATAAGGTTAGCAACAGATGTCTCCACAGAAACTTAGCATGCCAGAAGAGTGTGGCAGGATATATTCAACATGCTAAATGGGAAAAATATGCAGCCAAGAATACTTTATCCAGCAAGGCTGTCATTCAGAATGGAAGGAGACATAATTTCCCAGACAAATAAAAGCTAAAGCAGTTTATGACCACTTAACCAGTCCTGCAAGAAATGTTAAAGAGGACTCTTTGAGTAGGAAAGACCAAAACAACAAAGGTGGAGATGAACAGAGAAAATCTCCAGAATACTGACTTTACAGGAAATACAATGGCACTAAATTCATATCTATCACTAATCACTCTGAATACAAATGGACTAAATGCTCCAATCAAAACATATAGGGTATCAGAAAACATAAAAGAAAAATAATACCTATCTATATCCATATGCTGCTTACAAAAAACTCATTTTAGAACTAAAGACACCTGAAGATTGAAAGTGAGGTATTGATAATCATTTATCATGCTAAAAGATGTCAAAAGAAAGGGAGAGTAGTCATACTTAAACCATACAAACTAGATTTTAAACTAAAGATTATAATAAGAAATGAAGGGCACTATATCATATTATCCAACAAGAAGATCTAACAATTATATATATTTATGCCCCCAACTTAGGAGCACCCAGATATATAGATCAACTAATAACTAACATAACGAAACTCATTGATAAAAATATAATAGTAGTAGTGGATTTTAATACTCCACTTATAGCAATGGATTGATCATCTAATAGGAAAATCAACAAAGAAACAATGGCTTTGAATGACACAGTGGACCAGATGGACTTCACAAGTATATTCAGAACACTTCATCCTAAAGCAACAGAATACACATTCTTTTCAAGTGCACATGGGACACTCTCCTGAATAGATCACCTACTGGGTCACAAGTCAAGGCCTCAACAAGGACAAAATAATTGAGATCATACTATGCATATTTTTAGACCACTATGCTATGAAACTTGAAGTCACTAATAAGAAAAAATTTTGAAAAACCATAAATACATGTAGGTCACAAAACATCATACTATAGAATGAATGGGTTAAACAAGAAATTAAAGAAGAAATTATAAAGTACATGAAAGCAAATGAAAATGAAAACACAACAGTCCAACACCCTTGGGATATGGCAAAAATGGTCATAAGAGGGAGGTATATAGCAATAAAGGCCTACATCAAGAGCAAGAAAAGTCTCAAAGACACAACCTAACTTTACACCTAAAGGAGCTAGAAAATGAACAGCAAATAAAGCTTAAGTCCAGCAGAAGAAGGGAAATAATAAAGATTTGATAAAAAATAAACGATATAGAAAGAAAAACACAGTATAATAGATCAATGAAAGTAGGAGTTAGTTCTTTGAAAGAATTAACAAACTTGATAACCCCAAGCCAGATTTATCAAAAAGAAAAGACCCAAACAAAATCATGAATAAAAGAGGACAGATCCAACTAACAACACAGAAATATAAAAAAATTATAATAGATTATTAAGACAAGTTATATACTGACAAACTGGGCGATCTGAAGAAATGGATAAATTCCTAGAAACATACAAACTACCAAAACTGAAACAGGAAGAAATAGAAAATTTGAACAGACCCGTAACAAGCAAAGAAATTGAATCAGTAATTAAAAATCTCCCAACAAACAAAAGTCCAGAAAAAGGAAAGAATATCCAATGGAAAAAAGCCAGATGGTTTCCCAGGGCAATTCTACCACAAATTTAAAAAATTTATAACTAGTCTTCTCAAACTATTCTAAAAAATAGAAATGGAAGGAAAATTTCCAGACTCATTTTATGATGCGAAAATTCTCAACAAGATACTAGCAAATTGAATCTAACAGTACTTTAAAAGAATTATTCATCACAATCAAGTGGGATTTATTCCTGGGCTGCAGGAGTGGTTCAATATTTGCAAAACCAACATGATACACCACATTAATCAAAGAAGGGATAAGAACCCTATAGTCTTATCTTTCCTAATAGATGCAGAAAATGCATTTGACAAAAACAGCATCCATTCTTGATAAAAACTCTTGAAGTAGGGAGAGAGGGAACATATCTCAACATCATAAAGGACATATATGAAAAGATTCACAGCTAATAACATCCTCAATGGGGAAAAACTGAGAGTTTTTCCCTAAGGTCAGAAACATGATAGGGATGTCCACTCATCATTGTTATTTAAAATGGTACTGGAAGCCCTAGTCTCAGCAATCAGACAACAACCGCAACAACAACAAAAATAAAAGGCATCCGAATAAAAAAGGAAGAAATCAATGGTTCACTATATGCAGACGACATGATAATCTGGGTAAAAAACCTGAAAGAGGGATCCCTGGTTGGCGCAGTGGTTTGGCGCCTGCCTTTGGCCCAGGGCGCAATCCTGGAGACCCAGGATCGAATCCCACGTCGGGTTCCCGGTGCATGGAGCCTGCTTCTCCCTCTGCCTATGTCTCTGCCTCTCTCTCTCTCTCTCTCTCTCTCTCTCTCTCTCTCTGTGACTATCATAAATAAATAAAAATTAAAAAAAAAAAAAGAAAACCTGAAAGATTCCACCAAAAAAACCACTAGCACTGAATTCATGAATTCATGAATTCAGCAAAGTCACAGTATACAAAGTCAATCTGTAGAAATCTGTTGCATTTTTATACACTAATAATAAAGTAGCAAAGGAGAAATCAAGGAGATCCCTTTTATAATTGCACCAAAAACCATAAGACATTTAGTAATAAACCTAACCAAAGAGGTAAACAACCTGTACTCTGAAAACTATAAAACATTTATGAAAGAAATTGAAAATGAGACAAAGGAATGGAAAAACTTTCTATGCTTGAGGATTGGAAGAACAAATGTTAAAATGTCTATACCATCCAAAGAAACCTACACATTTAATGTAACCCCTATCAAAATACCACCAGCATTTTTCACAGAGCTAGAACAAATAATCTTCAACAAAAAGGAAAGAATATCCAATGGAAAAAAGTCTCTTCAACAAATGTTATTGGGAAAACTGAACAGCAGCATGCAGAAGAATGGAACTGGACCACTTTCTTACACCATACACAAAAATAAATTCAAAATGGTTGAAATACTAAATGTGAGATAGAAAACCACCAAAATCTTAGTGAAAAACACAGACAGCATCCTCTTTGACATTGGCTGTAACAACTTTTGACTAGATACATCTTGGGAGGCATGGGGGATGGAATAAGAACAAATAATAAACTATTAGGACTTAATCAAGATAAAAAGCTTCTGCACCACAAAGGAAATAACAAAACTAAAAGTCAACCTATAGAATTAAGGAAAAGATTTGCAAACACCAGATCTGATGAAGGGTTAGTATCCAAAATCTATGAAGAAATTATCAAATTCAACACCCATTAAACAAGTAATCCAATTTAAAAATGGGCAGAACATGAATAGACATTTTTCCAAGGAAGACGTCCAAACAGCCAACAGACACATGATAAAATGCTCAACATCACTCATCATTAGGAAAATGCAAATCAAAACAACAATTAGATACTACCTCATAGGGGATCCCTGGGTGGCTCAGCGGTTTGGCTCCTGCCTTTGGGCTCAGGGTGAGATCCTGGAGTCCCGAGATCAAGTCCCGCATCGGGCTCCTGGCATGGAATCTGCTTCTCACTCTGCCTGGGTCTCTGCCTCTCTCTCCCTCTGTGTCTATCATGAATAAATAAATAAAATCTTTTTTTTTTTTTTAAAAAGATACTACCTCATATCTGTCAGAATGACCAGTTAACAACATGGGAATCAATAGATGTTGGCAAGCCTTAAAAAAAAAAAATTGAATTTTACCATTTCCAATTATTTGGATGGAAATACAGTATACAGTATATTTTGCTAAGTGAAACAAATCAGTCAGAGAAAGACAAATATCTATGATTTTACTCATGTGTGGAATTTACAAAACACAACAAATGAACAAATGAACATATTGGAAGGGGGAAAAAGAGAAGGAGGCAAACCATAAGAGACTCTTAACTAGAGAGAACAAACTGAGTATTGATGGAGGGGAGGTGGGCAGGAGATTGGCTAAGTGAGTGGTGTGTATTAAAGAGGACACTTGATGTGAGGAACACTGGATTTTATATGTAAGCAATGAATCATTAAATTCTACTCCTGAAATAAATAAAAAAAATTAAATAATTGCATTAGTGAAGATAATGAGAAAAAAAAAGTATCAATAGATGTCAAAAGCAAATGAAGTGTCCTCTAATGAGATAGCATGGATTTTAGTATAGTCATTGGAAATGTTACAGATCAGTGAGGAATATATTAGAGATAAATTTATAAAGACATTAAGAAAGATAAAATTTTAAAATAATTTAGGAAAAAAAATAACAATGACAGATGAGATTGAACTGAAAGTTTCACTCAGTTGATGGAATGAAACATATTTATTGTATAGAGAGAAATAGTATAGAGGCAACTGGGTGGCTCAGTGGTTGAGCGTCTGTCTTTGGCTCAGGTTGTGATCCTGGGGTCCTATGATTGAGTCCCACATCAGGAGCCTACTTCTCCCTCTGCCTATGTCTCTGCCTCTCTGTGTCTCTCATGAATAAATAAATAAAATATTAAAAAAATAAAGGGAAAGAGTATAAGTTTTGCACCTCATCCTGTCACTGCTGCTTTAAAAAACCTGTATCCTAGTGACTTCTTTGGATGAAGATGGAGTAGGATCTTTTTTTTTTTAAGATTTTATTTATTTATTCATGAGAGACACACAGATAGAGATAGAGAGAGAGACACAGGCAGAGGAAGAAATAGGCTCCATGTAGGGAGCCAGATGTGGGACTCGATCCCAGAACTCCAGGATCATGTCCTGGGCCAAAGGCAGGCACAAACCGCTGAGCCACCCAGGGATCCCCGATGGAGTAGGATCTTAAACTTGCCTCCTTCCATGGATACAGGTAGATAACACTTACATCAGAGCAAACAATCCAGAAAGTCCAAAGACTAGCCAAAGAAACTCCACAATTAAAGGTAAAAAGAGAAACCACATTGGAGAGTGTAGCAAGGGCAAGAACTCAATGGAAACTTAAACCACATGAGTCTAACCACCTGGGGGAAGGAGCTGCAAGTACAGAGAGGGGAGAGAAACAGACTAGCATACTGGGGGGCCTACAAAGGGAATGTAATCTCCATAACAGTTGGTTTTGAAAATCAGAGGGGCTGAGCATCCGGGATGGCTCAGCGGTTTAGCACCGCCTTCGGCCCAGGGTGTGATCCTGGAGAGCAGAGATGGAGTCCCAAGTCGGGTTACCTGCATGGAGCCTGATTTTTCCCTCTGCCTGTGTCTCTGCCTTTATCTCTGTGTCTGTCATGAATGAATAAGTAAAATCTTTAAAAAAAATCAGAGGGGCTGAATTTCATGAGTCCTTACATCTAGAAGGATTTAAATCCTAGAACTTTAAAAATCAGCTGGCTCAGCTCTGATACCTGGAAGGGGCAGGGGGTTGGAAAAAGAAATGGATAACCAAGGGGCATAAGGTAATTATTTGAGGTGATAGATATATTCAATGCCCTGACCGTGGTGATAGTTTCACAGATACATACATATGTCAAAAATAATAAAATTGAACACTTAAAAAAGAAGCTAAGCCCCTGCCCTTAGCAGAGCAAATAGTCCATCCAGATACTACTCAGATACTTGGCACTAACAGGAGGGAGAATTAGTTACTAATCTCAGAATTCACTGAGAGGCCTCTCCAGAAACAAAGGAGTTGTCAGGCATCATTTCTCTTCCCTGCCCCTCATCTTAAACACAGCCACTTGTAGGAATAAGCACAGCTCAGGCACTCTGCATTCCCTAGCCAGACCTGCCTCAATCCATGTGCTGCAGATTTCCTCCCACAGAAGACCTGCACAAATCTTGCCAATACTGCATCTCCCAACCTCCTCTGAAGGACATATACACCTTGTTAAAAATGCATTCTTCCCATGTGTGCTTTGCAAAGTGGCTCTGGCTGGCCTGTTGGCAATAAATACTTAAAATGCAGAGGTAAGAGGAGTAAAAAATGGGTTCAAACTTAAGCAGCCACCACCTTAATATAGACTGTTATATGCAGAAGATGTTACCTACAATCCAAATGGTAACCACAAATCAAAAACCACTAATAGATATGCAAAGAATAAATAGTGAGAAATCCAAGTATCTCACTAAAGAAAACCAGCAAATAAGAATGAGAGAAATAGAAGAAAGGGTCAGAAAAAAACAAAAAAAAAAAAAAACAAAAAAAAAACAATCACAAAACAGGTATCAAAATGGCATATATATATATATATATATATATATATATATATATAGTTATTTTGAATGTAAATGGTTTAAAACATATAAGACATAAGTTGATAAGACATAAGTTGATGGAGTGGAACAAAAAAGCAAGATCCATCTACATGTGTACCTACAAAAGACTTATTTCAGACCTAAATCACCTGCACATTGAAAGTGAGTGGATAAAGAAATATTTATCATGTAAATAGATGTCAAAAGAAAGTCAGAGTTGCAATACTTATATCAGACAAAATAGACTTTAAAACAAAGACTGTAAAAAGAGACAAAGAAGAACATATGCCAATAAATTGGGAAATCTAGAAGAAATGGATAAATATCTAGAAATATGTAACCTACCAAAACTGAAGCAGGAAGAAATATAAAATTTGAACAGACCAATTCCCAGCAAGGAGACTGAATCATTATTCAAAAAATCCCAACAAAAATCCAGTACCAGAGACCTTCACAGGTGAATTCTACAAAAACCTTTAGAGAGGAGTTAATACTTCTTCTTAAACTATTCTAAAAAATTGAAGAAGGAAAACTTCCAAATTCATTCTATGAGGCCAGTATTACCCTGACACCAAAACCAGAAAAAAGCATCACTAAAAATGAGAATTCCAAGTCTGAGTCTCCAATGAACATGAGTGTAAAATCCTCAACAAAATATCACCCAAATAAATTCAACAATACATTAAAAGAATTATCTACCATGATGAAGTGGGATTCATTCCTGGGTCACAAATATGGCTTAATATTCACAAATGAATCAACATCAAAAACATCAAAAAGAGAAAGAATAATAATTTAAAAAAATGATCATTTCAACAGACACAGAAAAAGCATTTGACAGAGTAAAACATCCATTCATGACAAAAGCTCTCAATAAAGTAGGTTTAGAAGAAACATACCTCAACATAATTAAAGATCTTATATGAAAAACCCACAGCAAGCATCATACTCAATGGGAAAAAAATGAGAGATTTTCCTCTACAATCAAGAACAAGACAAGGATGTCCACACTCATCACCTTTAGTCAACATACTACAAAGAAGTCATAGCAATAGCAATCAGATGATAAAAATAAATAAAAGACATCCAAATTGCAAGGAAGAAGTAAAACTTTTACTAGAACTGATCAATGAATTCAGTAGGTTTATAGGACAGAAGATCAATGTGCCAAAATCTGTTGCATTTCTATATACAATAAAGCAGTATAAAGATAAACTAAGGAAACAATTCCATTCACAACTGCACCAAAAGCAATGACACCTAGTAATAAAGCTAACGAAAGAGGTAAAATAATTGCACTCTGGAAACTATAAAACACTAATGAAAGAAATTGAAGATGATACAAAGAAAGGGAAAAAATTCCATCCTTATAGAATGGAAGAAAAGTTATTGTTAAAATATATATACTACCCAAAACAATCTACAGATTTAATGCAATCCCTATCAAAATACCAGTAGTGATTATCACATAATTAGAATAAATAACTCTAAAATTTAAGAGTTTTTTTTTTTAATTTTTATATGGAACTATAAAAGACTGCAAACAGTCAAAGTAATTTTGAAGGAAAAAAAAAAGATAAGTTGGAGGTATCAAAACTCCAAGCTCTAAGTTGTTACAAAGCTGTATTCATCAAGATAGTGTGGTGCTGGCACAAAAATGAGACATATAGGTCAATAGAACAGAATAGAAAACTCAGAAATAAATCCATGATTATATATGGTCAGTTAATCTTTGACAAAGCAGGAAACAACATCCAATGGGAAAAAGTATCTTCAACAAATGATCTTTAAAAAACTGGTCAGTTACATGAAAACAATGAAGCTGGCCCAGCAGCTTATACCAAGAATAAATTTAAAATGGATTAAACACTTAAATATAAGATCAGGAACCATAAAAATTTCAGAAGAGATTACAGGCAGTAATGTCTCTGGCATTAGCTGTAGCAACATTTTTATGAGTAGGTCTCCTGAGTCAAGGGAAACAAAAGCACAAATAAAATATTGGGACTACATCAAAATACAAAGCTTCTGCACAACAAAGGAAACAATCAATGGAACTAAAAGACAACCTACAGAATGGGAGAAGATATTTACAAATGACATATCAGATAAATAGTTTGTATCCAAAATATATACAGAACTGATACAATTCAACACCAAAAATAATAGTAACAATCCACTTTAAAAATGGGCAGAAGACATGAATCGAAGTTTCTCCAAAGAAGACATCTGGACGGCCAATAGATAAATCAAAAGATGTCCAACAACACTCATTATCAGGGAATTACAGACTAAAACTATAATGAAGGCCTGGGTGATTTAGTTGGTTAAACGTGGGGATTCTTGATTTCTGCTTCCATCATGATCTCAGAGTTGTGAGATTCAGCCCTGTGTCAGCTCTGCGCTCAGTGGAAAGTCTGCCTGAGATCTCTCCCTCTGGCTTTGCCCCTCCCCCTTCTTCTGCATACTCTCTCTCTAAAATAAATAAATAAATCGTAAAAAAAAACTGCAATGAGATTTCACCTTATATCTGTCACAATGGCTAAAATCAACACAGGAAACATATACAGATTAGATATAGAGATAGAGAAAGATAGATATATAATGGGATATTATTCAGCTTTATAAAATAATGAAAGTGTATCATTTGCAATGAGAAGGATAGAGCTATAGAGTAGAAAAATACTATATGATTTCAAACTCATATGTGACATTTAAGAATCAAAACAAAGAACAAGGATAAAAGAAGAGGGAGAGAGAGAAACACAAGCCTAGAAACAGATTCTTAACTATTGGGAATAAAGTGATGGTTACCAGAAGGCGGGAGGGGGGGGTGTATGAAGGGAAGGGTGAAATAGGTGATGGGGATTAAAGACTGCACTTGTTTTGAGTACTGGGTGATGTATGGAATTGTTGAATCACTTTATCATCCACCTGAAATTAATAATACACTGGATGTTAACTATGTTGAAATTAAAATTTAAAAAGTCTGTATCCCAACATGTATTTAAATATAAACAAATAAATATAAGCATGACTATAATAATACATACTATATTATAAAAATTTATAAGTCTAATTAATCACCAGTACTATTTATGCTTTATATTTATCAATAATGAAATTCTAAGTAATTCAATTAATTTCTTCTTATAATTTTCTGATTTTTTTTAATTTGAAGCATAAATGATCAGAAATAGTAAGAGAATATAAACCACAATTATAAAAGGCAAACATTCTTTCCTATTTTTCTCCCTACAATTTTATTTTACAAAACATCATTTTGAGCATGCATTTTCTTCATAATTACATAAATATTTGATAAAATTAAAATAGAAAAGATCAACAGTTTATGAATGACAATAGCAAAAGTTTATTTAAGAAATCAATAACCAAGGGATCCCTGGGTGGTTCAGTGGTTTAGCGCCTGCCTTCAGCCTAGGGCATGATCTTGGGATCCCTGCATGGAGCCTGCTTCTACTTCTGCCTATGTTTCTGCCTCTCTCTCTCTCTCTCTCTCTCTCTGTGTGTGTGTGTGTGTGTGTGTGTCTCATGTATAAATAAATAAAACCTTAAAGAAAAAAAAAAGAAATCGGGGATACCTGGGTGGCTCCGCGGTTTAGCGCCTGCCTTGGCCCAGGGCGCAATCCTGGAGACCCGGGATCAAGTCCGGCGTCGGGCTCCCGGCATGGAGCCTGCCTCTCCCTCTGCCTGTGTCTCTGCCTCTCTCTCTCTCTCTCTCTCTCTCTGTCTATGAATAAATAATAAATAAAATATTTTTAAAAAAATCAATAACCATGGAAATGACAAAAGATTTAAATTAACATAGATATGATTGATCTGAGTTAGTTTTTAAATATTTTAAAACAACTCTTATAAATTGACATAATATTACCTCATATTTAAGAAAATATTTATCAACACATGAAATAAGGCAAGTGAACTAAAATATAATTAATCTAAATATATAATTTTTTGGTTTTGAACTAAAGTATAATTTTTAGTATTTATTTTTGGATAAATATAGCCACCAGACTGGATAAAATGAAAAAGACAGTGTTAGTGAGCATGCGGAGTATCCTGGTTAATATGTTGTTGAGAGTGTGAATTATCATGACCAATTTCAAACTGTTTGCCATTTTCTCCTAAAGTTAAATGTATTCAGACTGTGTGGCCCACCAATTCTAGTCCTAGAATTATCTAACAAAACAGAAGTAGAAATAACACATATTAATAGCAGTACACAAACTGGAAAATTCTAAAATGCTCATTAATGGTAAAACGAATATGAATATTGATTTATAGTCACAAAATGAAATTATATGCAGCAATGAGGAAAGACTGACACTTTGTGGAACAATATAACCATAATAACCGTAACTGTGTAAAGGAAGCAAATTTTTAAAAAACTGAACAATATTACATATGTAGTTGAATTCAGCAAAATTAACCTGTATAATTAGAGGCCAGAATAGTGGTTATCGTTGGGATATGGAAAATAATAAGAAGGTACAACAAGGACTTCCAGGGTGTTGAGATACTTTTTTTTCTTTTTTTCTTGGTCTAGATACAGGTTTTGATGGTGTTCACTTAGTGAAAATGTGCTGAGTTGGAACATGACACACATATCTTCCTTTTGGCATGCTACTTCAATAAAATTTTTAAATTGAACACATGTTTCTACAACAATGCTTTCCAAATTACTGATAAAACTCTGTATACATGCTTATAGAAAAGAAATGCTTATTTTTCTTTAAGATTAATATATTGAAATACATGGAAAAATTCTACATAAGATCATCTGAAGCTAATTCTACCTTCCAGATGTCATCAGTGCATGTTTTACTGCAAACAATAACATAAAATATTTCTTTTTTATAAGAAGATTATATTAAAATAGTTCACAAAATTTATGAGGAAATGACTAAGTACATTTTATATCTTATTTTAAAATGAAAGATATTTGAACCCCAAAATCCATGCTGGATTTATTTTGCTTGATTTCATTGTCTCCATTGATTGATATGTAAAATATCAGATATGTAAAATCTGATTTTGTTTGATGTTAATAAATGCTGCTCAAAAGTAAACTCTGTCTCTTTTTTTTTTTTAAAGCTTTTATTTATTTATTCATGAGAGAGAGAGAGAGAGAGAGAGGCAGAGACATAGGCAGAGGGAGAAGCAGGCTCTATGCAGGGAGCCAGATGTGGGACTGGATCCCAGGTCTCCAGGATCAAGTCCTGGGCCAAAGGTGGTGCTAAACTGCTGAGCGCCCTGGGCTGCCCTGTCTCTTTATTTAGTCATTACCAAAATGTATCAGAAACTCCACTATAGGAAGTAATCTCACTTTTCTATTGTTTCTATTGTGGCTATTTTTATATGGCTTTTTTCCCTTGCTTACTGTAAACTTCCTAGGGTCCAGGACCATGCTTTGCTTATCTTGTTTTTAATGCCTGCAAGAGTTGACCTCCAGGTATCACACTTAGGAAGTACATTGAAGGAATTATCTTCAGTTTTTGTTTTGTTTTTTATCCTATATTAGTTTGGTTTGTGAGATACTTAGATTTGGACACTGATGTTGGAGACAAAGGCAGAAGAAAAATGATTAAATCTCCTTACTACCTACAGCCCATTGACAAGTCCTCAAAATAGGCAGAGTGACATTCCTCTTGGGACTCAACTGCCTCAGTGTTAATACGTTCTAAGGGCAGATGGCAATTTTAGCCCAATCCTCAGAATCCTGTAAGTCTACTTTAACATATAAAAATTCCTTTAGAAATTTCCTCTATCTCTAAACCTCCCCAAAAATATTGTTGGCATTCATATCCCAAGTATATGGCCCACTGATATACATCTGAAGGGTCTCATTATTCAGGATTCATTAGATGGTAATAAATGACTTCCCAACAATAGCTAGACCCTCAAGGTCCTGGAAACCTTGCTTCCAAATTCCTTAAAGATTTATGCTATCCCTAACCCCCTCCTAACTTGAAAGTATATAATGGGCCACTCCTCATGACCCCAGGGCAGCTCTTTCTGCCTATGAGTCCTGTCCTTGTGCTTTAATAAAATCACCTTTTTGCACCAAAGACATTTCAAGAATTCCTTCTTGGCTATCAGCTTTGAATCCTAAAATTTTTCCCATATCAGACATCACCATGAGTGATGAGTAACATAACATATATTTTTTGAGTTAATGTTTTCATTTTCTTCAGATAAATATTTGGACATGGAATTCTTGGATCATTTGATATTCTTATATTTAATTTTTTAAGAAATTTCCATACTATTTTCCATAGCAGCTGCACAAAATTACCTTCCCACCAAAAGTACACAAGATTCTCTTTTCTCCACATCTTTGTCAAAGCTTGTTATTTTTTATATTTTTTATAATATACAGATGTGAGGTTATATCTCATTATGGCTTTGATTTATATTTCCCTGATGACTAGGGACATTGAACATCTTTTAATGTACCCATTAGCCATTGCATATCTTCTTTGGAAAATATATACTCAGATTATCTGCCCATTTTAAAATTAGATTACTTTTTGCTATTAAGTTTTATAGGTTCATTTTTTTAAACTTTTTATTTATTTATTTATTTGACAGAAAGAAAGAGCATAGAAGAACAAGCAGAGGAAGTGGCAGAGGGAGAGGAGAAGCAGACTCCCTGCTGAGCAGAGAGCTCAATGGTGGGCTCAATCCCAGGACTCTGGGATCATGACCTGAGCTGAAGGTAGATGATTAACCATCTGAGCGACCCAGGCACCCTGAGTCTTATAAGTTTTTTACATATTTTGGTTATTAATTCCTTATCAGATATATGACTTACAAATATATTTTCAAGTTGATTTTTTTTCCTTTGCTATGCAAATGCTTTTTAGTAGCTCCACTTATTTATTTTGTTTTTGTTCCTTTTGCTTTGGTGTTAGATACAAAAACTTATTTCCAAGATGTATGTCAAGGACCTTACTGTCTATGTTTTTTTCTAGTTTTATGGCTTCAGGTCTTACATTCAGGTCTTTAACCCATTTTGAGTTAACTTTTGTGTATGGTGCAAAATGCTGGTCTAGTTTCATTCTTTTGCATGTGTCTATCCAATTTTTCCAACATCATATATTGAAGAGTATGTCCTTTCCTTATTGTATATTGTCAGCTCCTTTATCTTAAATTAGTTGTCCATTTATTAATATGTTTATATCTATTCTATTCTGTTGTTATGTCAGTACCATACTCTTTTAATACTGTAGCTTTATAATATAGTTGGAAATTAAGGAGTGTGATGTCTTTTTCAAGATTGTTTTGGCTATTTGAGGTCTTCTGTGGTTCCATACAAATTTTAGAATTGTTGGTAATATTTCTGTAAAAATGAAATTGGAATTTTGATAGAGATTGCATTGAATCTGTATAGTGCTTTGGTAAGAAAATAAAAACAAGCTCTAAGTGGCAATTTCAGAATTTGTATATGAAGTTTCTTTGGAACAACACTGTAGTTGAAAAGAGGATTTGTTTTAAAGTTGTTTTTTAAGGAGTGGGAAATATCAGAAAGGGAGACAGAACATGAAAGACTCCTAACTCTGGGAAACGAACTAGGGGTGGTGTAAAGGGAGGTGGGTGGGGGGTGGGGTGACTGGGTGGCGGGCACTGAGGTGGGCACTTGACAGGATGAGCACTGGGTGTTATTCTATATGTTGGCAAATTGAACACCAATAAAAAAATAAATTTATAAAAATAAAATAAATAAAAAATAAAGTCTTTTTTTCTTTTTAATTGCATCTTTATTAGGAGTAGCTTGAAGAGACTGATACATAGTATGCTAAAATATTCTGAACAAGCCCTTTGACAACTTTAATGATATCAGTTTGTGCATTTTTTAAACCTTTTGCTTTAAAATTATGTTTTAAAAAATAATACAGTGTTGTAAAATGTAAGATAAAAAAACATGTAACATCTGTTCACATACCTCATTACTTGAAAGATTTGGGAGACAATTTTCAAGGGGCATTCAAGAACTTATGTCTTCCTACAATGTTATTATTTGCTTTAGAAACTAATGCCACGTATTCCTGACTAGAGCTTTTCCTCATATTCATGCTAGGGAGGGTAAAATTGGGCAAATTCTATCTATAATATAAAAACTAAGGTACTTCTCTAAAAATAAAGACCTTATAATATACCACAGTGGATCAGCAAATGTAGGTAGGTGTTTTCAGGTCTCAGAAGGCATTGAAACAATTCTATAGGTAATTGGCGGCTGACTTTAGAGGCTTGTAGATCTTTTTGCTCCTAGGCATTCTCAAAAGCTGAAGGACATGAAGTATAGCTGGTAAATACACCCTGGCTGCCAGTTCTCCATATTCTATTAGTAGTTTAAAAGTTAATCAGCATTCCTGATGAGAGACTGAGGGAAAATCATGACAATCTTCTTCAATTGACACGTTGCTAGGGGCTAACGAACTCTAGGACTAAAATTTGATGTCACCTGAATCAGCTGAAATTTTGTGGATGAAACATTAACTCATATATAACTTGCTAAACTTTACCATATGTCCAAGGTGAATAATTTGGACCCCAAAGCACAAATATTATTACAAAGGCAACATTAATCAAAATACCCATGATTTTTGACTTAGTATAAGTTTAAATACAAATAATTTTTATCTAGTCTAGGTGACATTTGTAATGATGTTAGAGTGTTGGGCTATATCTACATAGCCAGTATGAAAACCTGGTTCATGAACTGTATAAGATAAACTTTACAGCTAGATAGGAACATCCCTATGATTATCTCTGGGATTACCCGGAAGTCAACTGAAGACTCTTGTCTATGATAAAGAGGAGTTGGGATAGGTAATAATTTTTAACGTGTTCTTTAAAATTTGAAACTCCTCTGATAGAACCCAGTACTATTGTTTGGGGATATATAGAAGAATGGCAGACATCTGGCAACCTGATTTCCCTACATAATCTGGGGTGCATTGAAACAAAAAAATAAACAGCAACAAAACAAGATAAAACTTCTGCTGGAGATATCTTAAAACAAAGATCTTTGTGTACTTTTTGATACTTACACTTTTTGATCCAGACATGAAGCACATCTTATGAAATTTAGAAAGGACCTGAGGGAGCTATGCTTGTAGATTTCTTGGGATCCATGTGCTTACCTGTCTTCTTTTTCTGTGACTACTCAATTCTTTACCTTGATTAGAATCTTAAATAGTTATTGTCTGTGGAATTTTGTGAGACTTTTTGATTTTCCTATCTATGTCAACTTTGCATCAACTGACTTAAGGTAACTATTTCCTATAACCAAAATGGATGCATATGGTTGCATATTTTTGGCAAACTGTGCCCTGCTTAGTTTCATGACTAAATTCATTTGAATTAACTTAGGTCAGAAAAGCCAAGATAGTATCAGTCCACTTATGCAAAATATTTCAAATTTATAGTAAGTCATATTTTACTATAAAAAGCTCTGAAAATTGATGCCAAATGTTACCTTCCTTTATATTAAGGATAGTAGAAGAGGTTAGCTTCATTTGCATCTCCACTAATTTCCTAACAAATTAAGTTCTTAGAACCTAAGTTCTAAGTAAAAACAGGCCAAGCCTGTGGCCTGCCTTTTCAGCAAGATTGTTGCTTCTAAGCCACCTGCCATGCAGAGTTTATCATAACTTGATAAGTAGGAAAATTTCTATTTCTCTGAAAAAAGGGAAAAGAAAGCCTCAGGGAATATTGGTAAATGTACTAAAGTCATAAAACCATTACCCAAATGTGAGTCTTCTACTCACAACTAATTCAATGTAGATTCTTTGATAATAATTTCTAATAAAAGTTTTAGTGACTTTAGTTATTATGTTAAGCTGTTAGTAATATTTAAAAAACACAAACTCTAAATTACTTGCATTTGATAAATGCCATCATTTCTAACAGAAAGTTTAATTAACTAAATACAGTAACCTTGTGCCAGACTACGTATTTGATTTGATCTTGCAATTTAACCAGTTGGTTACTTTATGAATCCTGGATCCAACTTTAGCTAAAGAAAGCTGTACTTCTTTTTCTTTTTTTTTTCAAAATATCCCCCCCACCCAGTATAGTCTGCTGATTGTTTATTTTTCTGAATAAACAGTAGAATTGGTTTTATTTTATTTTTCTAGTATGTGAAATGACAGCCCAGGTATAAAATCAAACAAGTCACATAACACTAAAAATTAAATTTGGCTTAATCTATTAAGGAAACTTGGGAACAGGTATGAAAAAAATGTCAATATTTCTTCCTGAATTGTTAGTTTTTAATATACTTCACAATACCTGGCAGCAGTTTTCCCAGAGACACTAGATTGACAAGTTAATTATAGAAGATGTAAAACTATATGTACAGACAGCAAATCAAATGGGTATTCATTCACTTGGCACTCCACCAGAAAACAGCAGACAACTTTTATTTGAAACTATTTGGGATACAAATCATACAATGAATGACATTGAAAATTCCCATACAAATGCATAGTGAGACTGCCAGCAAGATTACTGATCCACATTCAAACATAAATTTATGGGGAGAAAAAAAATTATGATTCAGTTCAAAATAAATTAATTCTCCTATTAGAATGTGCTGTACTATACTATGCTGCATAGTATACTTCAAATTAAATGAGATCACCTTCAAGTTTTAACATTACCATACTGATGTCTTGACATAACTTGAAAGTTATATTATATCCTTTATCATTTTCCACCAAAGAGATGCATTTACTGTCAAGAGATTTCTTGATTCACTCTATATGGACCAATGAAAATACTTTTTTTTCCACCTTCATACAGAAGAGTTCACCTTGCTTTGAAGCCAGTCTGACCTGAAAGTAGACATAAGGGATTCTTGTTTGAATAAATCTATCTTGAAATGATAAAACTTCAAGAAGACAATTATTTCAATAAAAGATGCTGATATCCATGAAAGTCCCTCTCAGCTGCATTGATTATTGGTCTGGTTAGGCATGGTCTTGATATTTCATGTTATTTTGGCTATGAAAGAGAGTTAAAGAAGTACAAAACATATTTTACAAGAACTGCTCTGCTCATCTTAGTCAAAATCATTTCTCCCCAATGTTGTACTATATGTTCTGTGCAGATTATACATTTGGCTATTGCTATTAGCCCTTAAAATGGCCTCATATGGAAGAAGCTCACAGGGCACTTTGGGAACTCACATGATGAGTGGATCTCTATCACTCTGAGATATTTTTATTAGAATGACATTACTTTCCTGTAAAGACAAACCTACAAGCAGGATAAATTAATGCATTTTAACATAGGATCCTCAGCAGAAGATCTTTACTATATTGCTTAATTCTGAAAAATAGAATCTGGATAATTTTCACTGGAGAAAAACAACAAATTCTCAACTTTTCTGTCTGCCTAGCCTCCAGAGCCATCAATTATTAATGTTTAATGAAGAGTGACTATATCCCAGGACATTTTCTAAAAATTTTTCCTGTATTTATTCATATTTTCTTGACATTTCTTTGTGACAAGTCATTTTATTATGATTATTTAGCTTGAGAAATTAAGGTTCAGCTAAGTTGAATTCACTTATTTAAGCAAATATATTTTATTCAAGCAAATATTTGAATATCTATGATAGGCAGACTTATTGGTAAGTAAATGAAGACTAAGCCTTATGGTTCACTTGTAGGGACTCCTTCCAATTCCCTGAAAGGAGACCTAGGATTATGATCAGATGGTTGAACCTCATTTCTTATTTGTAATGTTGAATGCATTTTCCTAAAAGCATTCCCCATTTCTGACAATTGTATACAAGTTTCCAGTCATTATCCTAGACACTTGAGATACTTCAGTAAAGAAATAGAGTTCTTATACTCTAGAATAGTTAAGGGACAATAAATAGTAATCACAGCAAACAAAGAAAATTATATCATATGATAGGTGATAAATGGTAAGAAGAGTAAAATTGAAGAGGATTCAGAAGATGAGGAGTGGACTGTGAAGTAGGGAAGATACGTGGTGGCAATTTTAAATAAACCTTTCAGATTTAACAAAGACTACATGGAAGTCAGACAGTTTGCCATGTAAATGCCTAGTGAAAGCATTTCTCAGGCAAAGGGACATTCAGTGCAAAAGCTCTAATGCCTCTCCCAAGTTCATGCAACTAGGTAGTGATAGTTGTAGCACACTCTGGTTTCAGACAAATTGATTGAAAAGTCAATTAATAAATGTTTTAGAAAAATCTACAAACCTAAAGAAAATCAAGTGACATAAATATAACACCTGCTCTCAAATAATTGATAATCTTATTGAGAATATATACATATATAGATGCATGACTATAGAGGTAACATAGCCTTATTGTCCAATAACTCCTAAATTGAATCTTAACAGTGACATCCAGAATGCTGCAGAAATCCTCTTGAAAGAGCTGAAGCCTTAAATGAGCTTTGAAGAATCAATACGCTTTGGATAAATAAAAATGACTTTTTGGACAATGTGAGGTAGTATGCCATCAGATTTATACCCTGGTGTCCAGGATGTCCTATTTGTCCAAAGAGTTGTTTTGTCATACTTTGAAGCCTTTCAGAGATATTACAGATATTTTACCTCCTAGCTATTAGAGAATGCCTGATGTGAGAAAGATATTTTGAATATCACTTTACCATGCTCTCAATCCTCAGAATTTAGAATAGATTCAGAATTTGGAACAAAACGTGATTATGGCCTAGTCTAATTTATGCTAAATGGGAAAGAACATGACTGTTGTATCCAGTGAACTCTTTCATTCCTTCAGTACACTGAGGGGGTGGTGTGCATATGTGTGTGTGCATGTGCATGTGCATGCATGTGTGTCCATGTGACTCATCTTCCTTCATTCAGTGTGTGCCCTGGCTTTTTGAATTCAGTAATAAAACACACAAGGTATAAACCATTATAGATTTCTGCTAAGCAGTCTATATGACAGCTACTGAGTTCTTTTCTGCATAATAACAGAATGATAAGCTAACAGCACAGTATCTTATCTATTCAAAATAAAATTATTTTAATGTTTATTAAAACTATATATTCATCAAATCATTTTTATATGTGGTAGTATACTTAAATCTTTAAAGGATCACTATTATAAATGTATCAACAAGTAAAACGAGTTTTGTTTATCTACTTATAAAATAACATAGCCTGCTTCCAGTTTGGAATAATCACAAATGATTTGTTAGTTTCGATGATATCCATACTGTTCTACAATCCAGTGTTCTTAGTCAGAGGTGATTTAGCCTGTCATCCATTGGGGCACATTTAGAAAAGGAAACCCCATCAAATAGGTAGGAAAGGCTGAGAAACAAACAAGCTCATTGTAGAACCCACCACTGGTATAATAATCCACAATTAAGAGGGAACTCAAAACCCAGAACTTCTCCCTGTAGAGCAAAGGGCTTGTGCTACACACTAGGCACCCCAACTTTTAAGATACGCAGCTTAGAGATGAGTCGGAGCTTCTCAGAGAACAGAGGTTGGTGAACACCATCTTTGCACTCTCCCTTTGCCTCACATTAGTTTGTCAGTATCGTAGGTAAAGAAGCTTACACCCTCTCTGTTCCCCACATTTTTGCAGCTTCTACAAGAGGACACTTCTGTGTGACCAGCTATGCTTAAACTCATGGGTTTCACCAGGAATATAAACCAATGGAGAAAAGTTTTTGTGTGTATGTGAGGGGATTTTGTTTGTTTTTGTTTTTTTTTTTTTTTTTAAATTAATTTTTATTGGTGTTCAATTTACCAACATACTGATTAACACAGTTTCTTCCGTCACGTAATCCCTCCGTGCCGTCCCACCATTCACCCCACCCCCCGCCCTCCTCCCCTTCCACAACCCTAGTTCATTTCCCAGAGTTAGATGTCTTTATGTCTGTGTCCTTTTGATATTCCTCCAAATTTCTTCGCCCTTCCCTTATATTCCCCTTCAGTATTATTCATATTCCCCAATAGTGGACCATACATGTTTGTCTTCTCGATTGACTTACTTCACTCAGAATATACCTCCGTTCATCCAGTTGAAGCAAATGGTGGGTTATTTGATGTTTCTAATGGCTGAGTAATATTTCCATTGTAGTACAATAAACCACATCTTCTTTAATCATTCATCTTTCGATGGGCACCGGGCTCCTTCCACAGTTTGGTATTGTGGACATGGCTGCTAGAAACATCGGGGTGCAGTGCCCGGCGTTTCATTGCATCTGAATCTCGGGGGTAAATCCCTATCAGGCAATTGTGGGTCGTAGGGCAGGTCTATTTTTAATTCTTTTGAGGAACCTCCACACAGTTTTAGTGTGGCTGCACCAGTCACATTCCACCAAACAGTGTAAGAGGGTTCCCTTTTTCCGCATCCTCTCTCAACATTTGTTGTTTCCTGCTTTTAATTTTCCCCATTCTCATGGTTGTGAGGTGGTATTTCTTGTGGTTTTGATTTGTTTTCCACTGATAGCAAGTGATGCAGAGCATTTTCTCATGTCATGTTGGCATGTCTATGTTCTTCCTCTGTGAGATTTCTCTTCATGTCTTTTGCCCATTTCATGATGGATTGTTTGTTTTCTTTGGTGTTGAGTTTAATAAGTTTCTTTATAGATTTGGAAACTAGCCTTTATCTTGATGTTATTTGCAAATATCTTCTCCCATTCTGTAGGTTGTCTTTGGTTTTGTTGACTGTATCCTTTGCTGTGCAAAAGCTTCTTATCTTTATGAATTTGTGTGGAATCAGAAAAGACCGAATAGCCAGGGAATTTTAAAAAGAAAAACTAGCCGGGGGCATCACAATGCAGAATTTCAGGTTGTACTACAAAGCTGTGGTCATCAAGACAGTGTGGTACCTGGGCACAAAAACAGACACATAGACCAATGAACAGAATAGAGAATCCAGAATATGGACCTGAACTTTCTGGTCAAACTAATATTCGACAAAGGCTGGAAGACGATCCACTGGAAGAAAGGCCAGTCTCCTTTCCATAAATGGTGCTGGAAAATTGGTCATCCACATGCAGAAGAATGAAACTTAGACCACTCCTTGCACCCTCCACAAAGATAACTCAAAGTGGATGATCGATTTAATTGTGAGACAAGACTCAATCAAAATCTCGAGGAGAAACACAGGCAAACCCTTTTTTGAATTGGCCACAGTACCTTCTTGCAAGATACATCGAAAACAAAGAAACAAAAGCAAAAAATGATATTGGGGACTTCATTCAAGATAAGACAGTTTTGTTTTTGTTTTTGTTTATGTTTTTTTTTTTGAATAAACACTTTGAATAGCTTTTGATTGCCTGGTCTGATGGCTAGTAGGGCTTGCATTCTAGGGTCCTGCGAGACTATCACAGTAAGAGAGACAGTCCTTGTCAGGCTACCAACCCTGGGGCCCTTCACAGACAGCAAACTGAAACACATCTGCAGTCTTTTTGTGGGAGAGACCTACCTGCTAGCCCTGAAGCTTTAGCCTTGGGGGGAGACTTCCTTGTGGCACACAAATAGAGGCTATGGAAGTGCTATCAGGGAACATAGACCAGAGACAGCCAACTCTGTGCTCTTTTTCTACTTTACTGTAGCTCAGTAGTGTCTCCAAGAAAGGCTTGTATACTCATCTGGAGACTCAATTTTTGCCATTACTGCCTGGAGAACACCTTTAGACTGTTGTGCCCGAGATTGCTAATCCGAGAAACCACCGAGGAGCTGACACCGATGCAAAGGAAGGAGGGTTTACAAGCTCGAGCTTGGGTCCAAGTATACCCGACACAGAGGAGCAGGGACTTGGACCTCGAAGTGGGTTACAGCTGGGTTTTTTATAGGCTGGTCTAGGGGATTTTCAGAAGGGATGGAAGAATTTCTCCAAGTTCTGTTTACATTCTGATGTGGGGCTTTCAAGGGCATTGAGCTCTGTTCTCATTCTAATATGAGACTTTCTACCACTGGCGTGGGGTCTGTTGTCTTTCTGATAGGGATTCTCTGCTGAGGGCAATTCTGAGCTCTGTTGTCTTGCTGATATGGGATTCCCTGCTGAAGACATTGAGGACATTCTGCAGTTTTTCCCATAAAGTTCAGATCTTATTCACAGGGGCCTAAGATGGCTGTACTTGTGCTAATGCTAATCTTCAGGTGGGATGGCCTTAATTTTTCTCAGCCTCCACATAGACTGCTTGGGTCTGGGGGCCAGCACGGCTTATATTTGTAGTTCCATAGAACTATACATATGTTTTCCTTCTTTAAAAGTTGTTACCTGAGAGTATGGCTTTGAATTAGACTGATTTAGGTTCTGATTAAGAATCCTCCTCTTCAGGACGCTGATGGTCTTGGCACATCCTCAACTACAGTTGACTTGAAAAATATGAGGCTTAATAGTGTGGACCTCCTGTATAAATATCCGTATACAGTTTTGACTCCACCAAAACTTAGCTACTAATATTGAGAAACACAAGAGATCACTTTTTACTGTTATACAAACCTTACATGGAGGTGATGAAGGTCACATGGTGTTTTAAGTGATTACTTATAACACTTGAGCTCATCAAAATAGTAATAGAAGGTGGCTACAAAATTATTACAGTAGGACAGTATGTACTACAGTTAATTTTAAGCAGTTATGATTGAATACTGCATTCCTACATTTGTTTACATTACTTATAAAAGGGAATGGTGCCATGTATGGTCTGTAAGTGTTTGTGTCAATAAGTTTTGATAATTTTTAACTTTTTATGATAAATTAGTATATATTTTATAATATTAATATTAAATTTATAATATTAGTGTGGGTGCATATAATAGTGTTAATAGTATATTTTTATGTATAGCATATATAATATTAATAATGTATATTTTATAGTAGATTAGTATCTATTTTATGCATTTGGGACACACCTAAATTTTCTTATTTTTTGAATATTTTTAAGCAACACAATTCTTCTGTAAATTTTTCAAAATTATAAAATATCCAAAAAATTCCAATATATTTATTGAAAAAATCTTCATATAAGTGGATGTACACAGTGCAAATCCATGCTGTTAAGAATCAGTTTGTACTGAAAGCTATTAAAAATAGGCTGCTTGAACAATCACAAAAGTTTTAGAGACAACCAAGATCTAGAATATGATTAAATAATAAAGTTCATCTCATATTTATCGCCAGTCTTTCCAGTCTGGGAGTGATGGCTGTGTCATCTAATGCAAAAAAAGCCAATACAAAGAGGAAAACAGAGCGAAGAAACAGGAGGATGGATATGTTCCAAATGAAAGAATATGATAAAATCTAAAAGCAAACAAACAAAACTCAATAAAATGCAGATAAGTTATTTATCTGGTAAAAGGTTGAAAGTAATGGTCCCAAAGATGCTCACTGCACTCAAGGAAGAATGGATGTACACTGGGAGAACTTTAGGTGATAGGAAATATGAGAAAGAAGCCACAGATTGGAAGAATACAATAACTAAACTGAAAAAATCCACTAGAGAGATTCAACGACAGACTAGGTGAAACAGAAAAAAAATAAACTCAGAGACAGAGCTGCAGAATTCATTCAATCAGAGCAGTCAAAAGAGGGGGGAAAAAAGAGGAAAAAAGTGAAGGTGGCTTAAAGGACTTGTGGAACATCAAGTGGCCTAACATTCACATTACAGGATTTCCAGAAGGAGAAGAGAAAGGGGAAGAAAAAATATTTGAAGAATCAATGTTACTAAATTTCTCTAACCTAGAGAAGGAAACACATATCTAGATCCAGGAAGCCCAGAAAATTCCAAATTAAATGAACAAATTAAATGAACTTATCATATCAAAACACATGATAATTAAAATGTGAAAAATTAAAAATAAGGGAATCTTAAAAGCACCAAGAGAAAAACAACTTGTTATAGATATGAAAACTCTTGTAACATTATTGGCAGATATTTTAGTAGAAGCTTTGCAGGCCAGAAAGGAGTGGCATTACATATTTAAGGTTATCATTTAGAATTGATGGAGAGGTAGTGCCTTTTCCAGACAAACAAAAGTGAAAGGAATTCATCACCACTACACCAGCCTTACAAAAAACATTAAAAGGAATTATTTAAGCTGAAAAGAAAGAGCAGTAATTAGTAACAAGAAAACATACAAAAATATCAAATTGCACTCTTAAAGGTAAATATATAGTAAAGGTAGTGGACTAATCACTAATAAAGTTAGATGAAGGTTAAAAGAAAAGATAATAAAAATAAAGTTTATGACAATATTTAGTTAAGGAATACATAAGATAAAAAGATCTAAAATATTACATTGAAACAAAACATGGGGAGGTAAAAATAAAGAATAAGAAAATAAAGAATGCATTCAGACTTAAACTGCTAACAACTTAAAATAATTATAAGTGTAAATTGTTATATGTAAGCCTCTGGTAATCACCAAGCAAAAACCTATGGTAGATACACAAAACATAATGAGAAAGAAATCTAAACAAACCCTTAAAGAAAGCCATCAAATCATAAAAGAAGAGAGCAAGAGAAGGAAGCAAAAGAACTACAAAATAACCAGTAAAAGATTAACAGAATGTCAATAAATACCTATTAATAATTACTTTAATGTAAATGGATTAAATTCTCCAATCAAAAATACAGAGTGATTGAATGAATAAATATATAAGACTCACTAATGTGCTGCCTACAAGAACTCACTTTACATGTGAGGGACAGAAAAAGATTCCACTCAAATGGAAATCAAAAGAAAGCTGGGGTAGCTACATTTGTATCAAACAAAATAAACTTTATGCACCCAAATAGGAAGATCTAAATATATAAAGCAAATATTAACAAATCTAAATAACAAAAATAAATAATAATAGAGACTTCAATACATATATACATCAAAGGCTAGATTATTTAGAAAGAAGTTCAATGAAGGAACATTGGCTTTAAATGACACATTAGACCAGATAGACTTAACAAATGTACACAGAACATTTCTCCAAAAGCAACAGAACACATTCTTCTCAAACACACATGGAACATTCTCAAGGATAGAACATATGTTAGGCTACAAAACAAGCCATAGCAAATTTAAGAAGACTGAAGTCGTATCAATAATTTTTTCCAGCTGCAATGGTATGAAGCTAGAAATCAATTTCAAGAAAGAGACTGGGTAACTCACAAATATGTACAGACTAAACAACATGCTACTAAAGAACCAATGGGCCAATGAATAAATTGAAAATGGGATTTAAAAATACATTGAGACAAATAAAAATGGAAGTAGAAAATGTATGGGATGAAGCAAGAACAGTTATAAGAGGGAAGGTCGGGATCCCTGGGTGGCGCAGCGGTTTGGCGCCCGCCTTTGGCCCAGGGCGCGATCCTGGAGACCCAAGATCGAATCCCACATCGGGCTCCCGGTGCATGGAGCCTGCTTCTGCCTCTGCCTGTGTCTCTGCCTCTCTCTCTCTCATTCTGTGTGACTATCATAAAAAAAAAAAAAAAAAAAAAAAGAGGGAAGGTCATATTGATAAATGGCTACCTCAAGAAACAGGAAAAATTTCAAATAAACAACCTAACGTTGTGCTTCAAAAAGTAGAACAAATAAAACCTAAAGTTAGTAAAAGGAAGGAAATAACAAATATCAGAGCAAAAAAGAATAACACAGAGACTAAAAAGACAATAGAAAAGAACAATAAAACTGAGAACTGATTCTATAAAAATATAAACAAAAGTAACAAGCCTTTAGCTAGACTAACCAAGAACAAAAAAAAGTTCAAATAAAATCAGAAATAAAAGGGAAGATATTTGAAATTTAAGATTGTAAGAGACTACTAAAAAAAAAAATTATACATCAACACACTACCCAACCTAGAAGAAATGGATAAATTCCTTGAAACACACAATCTTCCAAGGCTGAATCATGAAGAAATCATACATTTGAACAGACCAATTTTTAGTAAGATTGATCAATATTTTAGAACTCTTTCTAAAATAAGGCCAGGATGAGATTACTTCACTAGTGAATTCTACCAAACATTAAAAAAAGAATTAATACCTATTTTTTCTCAAATTCTTCATAAAAAATAGATGAAGGGGTGCCTGGGTGGCTCAGTTAGTTGGGCATCTGACTTCAGCTCAGGTCCCAAGGGCCTGGGGTTGAGCCCCACATAAGGCACCCTGCTCAGCAGAGAGTCTGCTTCTCCCTCTCTGTCTTCCTCTGCCTCTCCCAGTCCTCATGTTCTGCTTCTCATAAATAAACAAGCAAACAAGCAAATAAATAAATAAATAATATATTTAAAAAAGGAAAAAGAACACTTTAAAATTCATTTTATGAGGCCAGCATTACCCTGACCAAAGGCAGACAAGAATGCTACGAGAAAAGAAGATTAAAGGCCGCTATACCTGAGGAACACAGATGCAAACATTCTCAACATAATATTAGCCAACACATTTCAACAACACATTAAAAGATGATACACCATGACCAAATAGGGTTCATTTCGGTGATTTCAGGGATGCAGTAATGACTGAACAACTGCAGGTCAATCGATACAACACACAACATTAACAAAATGAAGGAGAAAAATCATATTATTACCTCAAGACTTGCAGAAAAAATATTTGACAAAACTCAACATCCATTTATGGTAAAAACTCTCAACAGAGTAGGTATAGATGGAATGTACATTGACATAATAAGACCATTGTGGACAACCCCACAGCTAACATCAAACCTAATGGAGACAAACTGAAATCTTCTCTTATAAGATATGGAACAAGAAACTAAATAAATATGTACCACTAATTAATAGCTTTTGTTGTTGAAATTGAAAATGTGTAAAGTGATATTTTATATTGATAACTCAATTTTGTTCATTGTTAGAACTTTCTGTATACTTTTTTAAATTGTGGAGATTTAGATACTTGAATCAAAATTCTTCTGTAGTGGTATTGAGGCAACTATTTGTTTTCTGGCCAAGTATTTTCTAAGCCTTGGGGTTTAGATATTTAAATCTTCATTGGTTGATTCTTCACAAGTCTTCACCAGAGCACTCAGAGCTCTAGTGCATATGTTTTCTATATGCCTGGCTCTTCATTATATATAATGACATTAAAATCAGTTCTATTGTAGGAATAAAGGATTATTCCTCAAAGCAATGAGCTTTTAAAATGCCAATTAATGTCAGGAACTTGGCAATTCTAGTTCTTGAAGAGTGTTGGTATATTAGCTCTGTGCTGTCAAAACCTTAAAGACTTTTACCTAGTAACAGTTAAAATTGTCTTGTATCCAGAAACTAAAACTAACTGCTGGAGGAGGTAGTAAGATGATAAATATATTTTAAATAAAATTCTATTTGTGTTCCTGAGATAGATGTCTTAATTATCATTTGATACATTTTTAACTTGATATCATTAATCATGTTATTTTTCCTTGAATTTCTAAACTCAACATTGATGACTGTCACTTTTTTGTCTATGTCTCTTGTGCTGGGTTTTCCTTGTCTACAAACTTCTAAGTTTTACTTATTCAGGCCTTGACATATTTTTATTCTTCCTGTATGATTTCTCTAAAGTAATTACTAGTTACATTCTCATGACTCTCCCTTATACATCTCTAAACCATACCTCTCCTCCAAACTGTTGATTCATGTGATCTAATTGACTTTATCAACACTTTCACTTGGAAATTTCATAGACATCTGTATTGAACATGTTCAAAATGTAATTATTGTTTCTTTTCTCATCAACAAATATCTGTTTTTTTTTCCCATTTGTTCTATATTTCAGCAAATAGCATTATCTATCCATTTGGTTCAAGCCAGAGGATAGTTATCCTCTTTTCCTTTATCCAATTCTACATTCACATTACTGTTATATCTTAGTGATTCTGATTTGGAAATGCAAACTGAGTCTATAAACACATTTTTCTGTTGGCTTAAACCACTTTAGTTATTTATCTGGAATAGCTTCTTAAATGATTCCCTGTCACCAATGACCAGAGTGTCTTCTTTAACCACAAATCATGTAATGTAACATTCTCTCTGTAAATTCTTTAGTAGTATCTCATTTACAGTTAGATTGAATCCAGACCTATACTGGCCTACCAATCTATCTCACATTTGCCTTTCACCAGCTCTTCTTCTGCTTAAAACATACATATTATGATTTATGATATAATATACTTATTAATTCAGTAAAATACTATATACATTCTATCCTTCAGACAAGTTATTTCTAAAAAGCAAAGTACAAATCTATTACTATAATTTTATTTTTGAATTAAAATAATATTGATATTTTTGTACTTTTTCTGAAGTGTTCAATGGTATATGGACAGTATGCATTTAAAAATTAATCTATTGGCTATTAACCAAAAGACAAGAAACAGCAAGTGTTGGCAAGGATGTGGAAAAAAGAGAACCTTTGTTCACTGTTGGTGGGAATGTAAATTGGTGCAGCCATTATGAGAAACAGTATAGAGGTTCCTTAAAAACTAAAGATAAAACTAGCATATGATCCAGCAATTCCACTTCTATTTATCCAAAGAAAACAAAAACACTAACTCAAAGTGATAAATTCATGTTTATGGCAAATTTGTTTACAATAGTCATAACACAGATGACTGCTGAAGAATGGACAAATAAATTGTGACACATATATAATGGAATATTATTCAACTATAAAAAATGAAATCTTACCATTCCAACAACATGGATGGACTTTGAGGGCACTGAGTTAAGGGAAATAAATCAGAAAGAAAAATACCATATGATCTCACTTATATGTGATATCTAAAACAACAGCAATGAAAAGAAAACAAAAACAAAAACAGAAAACAACCATAGATCCAGGGAACAGATTGGTGTTTGCCAGATACTGGGTGGCAAAATGGTTGAAGAGAATCAAATGGTATAAATATCTACTTATAAATAATGTGACATGAGAATACAATATACAGCATGGTAACTATAGTTAATAGTATTGTATTGCATATCTGAAAGTCGCTGAGAGTAGATCTTAAAACTTCTCATTGTAATAAAAAAATCAACACAGTGTTGGATAATCATTAGACTTACTGTACTGATCATTTGACAATATATACAAATGTTGAGTCGTTATGTTGTACATCTGAAACCAGTATCATGTTATATCTCAATTATACCTCAATAAAAAAGAAAAATATTAATTATATAACTAAATTTCTCTGGTTTAAAAAGAAGTAGTTCATGTAACACAAAAAATATGCATCATGTTTAGTGAGTGTTATTCAGACTATTTATCTGTTCACATGCTATTTTTAAGTAGACTATTTAGTCCTCAATGGTTTATTTTAAGGAAAAATTATATTGGTGTTATTTTGGATTTTGAATTTTGCCAAACTAAGCATCTGCTTTATTTGAAATCTTTTGCTACACTGAAGATCCTCAGTTGTGGATGAGGCATGCTTTCCACTTTGTGCGGAGGATTTCATAGGCTATATATGTTACATTTCTTTCCAGTAACCTTCTTGGATTGTATGCAGAGAAGGAAAGCTCCTGCTGTGCCAGCTGGAAGAAATGCCTATAAATTTCATACTCTCTAAGCCACTGTCTAGAAATTACGGATACTGTGGCCAAGGTCTTTTTACTACATTTTGTACAATGCTTCCATCAGTCTAATCACAACTTATTTCATCTACTTCTTTCTTATAAGGTTATGATTTAAAGAGAGAAATCCATCTCTAGAAAAAACATTCTTTCAGCTAGTATTTCTGAGCATCTCTAAAGTCAAATTGTTTAACCAGATATGTCACTAGCAATGTTTTATATTGTTTTGCAAATGAATACAGACATTGCTATTCCCTAAATACAAGTCAAGACCGATGTTTTCAGCTTACGCTATACTAATGGATGATTGATCATTTTGACAAGAAGTCTAGAAGAACAGGCCTTTAAAAAATGTTAATGAGCTAAAAACATAGACCTACAAAAAGCATCATTTAAATTTCCTGTTGCCTCCTGGCTGTGTCACATAATTACTGCCTCACTTTTATAGAGAACTGAGTTAAGAAATAATGAAAATATTGCTTTAATCAAGGACTATAATTTTTCTTCTGGCAAAATCTCAATAGTTTCTCTAAGTTCATTTTGTTAAATTCTGCAGGCATTCTGTTTTTCTTAAAATTTTGAAAGTTTTTTTTTGTTTTAATTTCAATATTATTAGCACACCATATTATATTAGTTTGAGGTATATGATATAGTGATTAGACAACTCTACACATTATTCAGTGCTCATCATAAGTATACTTTAATCCACTCATTTTCACCCATTTTCCCACCCACCTTGTCTCTGATAACTGTCAGTTTGTTCTCTGTAGTTAAGAATCTGATAAAGCAACACATTTATTTCTACCTTGTTGGTTTGCTGTCCTGCTTCAGTTCACTGTTCATTCCCTGTCCCAAGACAAGTCCTAGATTTTGATAATGTATGACATATATAGACAGAATACACTGTCTTCTATTACATTTAAGGCATTGTTTACTTTCCAGGAGATTATAGCCATCCTAATTGTGGAGATATTTGATAAATTGGCACTGAAATACAAATCGAACTAGGGAGTAAATGAACATTTTTGGAAGAAATGACATATATTTTGTATTATAATTTTTTAATGATGATGTAAAGAATTAAAGGAAATTTCATTCCAGACATGTTTTGTTTATGTTTTTGTTTTGAGATTTTATTTTTAAGTAATCTCTCCACCCAACATGAGGCTCAAACTCACAATCTTGAGATCAAGAGTCACAAGCTCTATCAATTTAGCCATCCAGGCATCCCAGGAAGATATATTAAGTTGACTTTATCAGAATGCAAAATAGGGAAATGTGCATGAGAGATATATTAAAGGACACTCTCTTTATACTAATGGGTTTGAATGTTATTTGGAATATTGTGAAAAGACTTTGGAGAATATAGGGCAAGGGTGAATGCATTATGTGCACACTTCACAAAATTTCTCTGGGCGTAACATAGGAGATGTATATTTTAGGTAAAGAAAAGATAAGAATGTCAGGAGAAAGATGAGTTAGTAAAAGCCAGTTAGTAATAATCATGGAGATAAAGGGCTAGACTTTGGCTTTTCCTTTTCAAACTTATAGGTGGTTCTTTATTAAATAGTCTTTGTACTTCCCACCATTTTTCCCTGAAATGTATCTTCAGTGTATCTACTACATAGGACTAAATCTTATGGGCTGCCTTTGAGAACAATCAGGTTTATATATATCCTATGTATTCTCTGTAAAAAAGTTTTCACTGTTATATTTATTCAACCTAAATGTAGGACCACCTATGTAGGCAAGACTTGGTGATTGTGATTCTTAAAATATATGAAAGAAAGATAAGGCACATGGAAAACCAGTGTCACAAATGTGGAACAGATTTCAGAAAATTCAGAACTGTATATGATCTCTACCAAGAATTTTATCCTAAATGTACTGTTTTAACCTTACTTAAAAAGTGGACAAGATATAAATATGTGAATAAAAACAGTTGTGTTCCATGGACAGAAAAAAAATAATAATATGAAAGGGAAAAAGTAGTAATCATAGTAAAATTAATTGATTAGACACAAGGTTTTTGCTAGGAAATATTGAGATTTAATGGAGTTCTTTTCTCTTTAATGTCACCTAATATGAGAGAAGACTTGATGCCTTATGATCCTGTTTTCTTAAAAACAAACAAACAAAAAAACCCAACTTGCAAAGATCTAATGCATCTATAGGTGTATATATTTTACTTTATTTTACATTCAGGAATACACTAATGAGATCTAATTGATCTAATTCAAAGTTCACAAAAAATATGTGACGGTAAGCATTTTAAAATGATGACATCAACTTTTTTTTTTTTTTTTTAAAGGGATGGTCTATGGGCTGGTAGTGAGACCATTTTTCTTTTTTCTTTCATGATAGAGCTTCCTAATGTAATACTTAGACAATAGTGAAAATACTTTTATTTTTTTTCCAATATTTTTTCTTTTGATTTTTAAAAAACTTTTGTATATTTTTTATTGGAGTTCAATTTGCCAACATATAGTATAACACCCAGTGCTCATCTCATCAAGTGCCCTCCTCAGGTCCAGTCACCAAGTTACCCCATCCCCCCTGCCCACCTTCCCTTCCACTACTCCTTGTTCACTTCCCAGAATTAGGAGTCTCTTGTGTTCTATCACCCTCTCTAATTTTTCCCATTCAGTTCTCCACCTTTCCCTTCTAATCCCTTTCACTATTATTTATTGATTTATTTTTTATATTCCCCATATGAGTGAAACCATATGATGATTGTTTGTCCTTCTCCGATTGCCTTACTTCACTCAGCATAATACCCTCTAGTTCCATCCACATCGAAGCAAATGGTGGGTATTTGTCCTTTATATATATATATATATATATATATATATATATATATAGTGCAAGAGGGTTCCCCTTTCTCCACAACCTCTCCAACTTTTGTTGTTTCCTGTCTTGTTAATTTTCCCCATTCTCACTGGTGTGAGGTGGTATCTCATTGTGGTTTTGATATTTCCCTGTTGGCAAGTGATGCGGAGCATTTTCTCATGTGCTTGTTGGCCAGGTGTATGTCTTTTTTGGTGAAATTTCTGTTAATGAAGGATGAGATGAAAGTACTAGCTATAGCTTCATGTATATCTGCCCATTCTTCTTGGGCATTAAGTGAAATATTTCATTACCCCATTAACAAATTTTGCATGTATGGAGTTTCAGAAACATGTTTATTTCAGTTTAGGAAATGCACAACTCTTCAAGGTATCCAGAAGACACCGTGTTCCTTTAAATCTAGCTATCAAGATTAAAGGGTATGATTAGAGGACAGAAAAAAAAAAAAAAGAGGAAAGGAATATAGCCTAAGGGGTAGGATTAGAGGACAAAACAAAACAAAACGAAACAACAACAAAACACTTATTTTCAATTCCTTTCCTAAGGGTATCTAACCCCAAGGGAAGAAGAAATTGGGCTTGCACTATATAGTTTATATATCATTTAAATTACATTCGGGGGGAAAAAAAAGCATTGAGAAAACAATTTCTTTGCAGCTCATTTCATGTTTAAATACTTTGCCAACTATTTTCTCATATTTCATTTAAGGTGAAATAGAATATCTAAAAGGAAATCACTTCCAGAATGGGCTAGATGCTAATTAACATGATTATGTTTCCTTCCTTTCTTTCCTTTAGCTAAAGTGATCAGAGGTACTAGGTGCATACCAAATCAGTCATACACAACAATATCATTTGGTTTTGAAAAACAATTTACTCTAGCTTTAAAAAAGAACATATTGTTAATGAGCTTTGCCAACACTGCTTTCAGATATCTTGAGGTTTACATGCATAATGGCAACAAGGATAACAGCAGAGTATATCTGGATTAAAATAGCAAATCAAGACTATGTCATTATTTCTCCACATCCATGTTTCTAACTTGATTTTTTTTTCTTTGCCATAACAACAAATTGACAATGCATTAATTTAAATGTTCAATTTAAAACCAGCCTTAGAGTTAATGCATTTAAATGGATAAAAGCAAAGATAACAGCAAGCTAAAAGCTTTGTGAAAATTGAAATGCTATCAACCCAATTTAAATAATTTTGGTTCTACCATGATTTGTCTTCCATATACTAGACTAATATTTATCCACCTTAACAGTTGTAGATTCGGAAAATCTGAAGGCTTTCTTTTAATGCCAAGTAAAATGCTTGGGGCAAGTCAGGGACTATCAGAGATTAGTTTAACATCCCCAAAAGATAAAATAATATCATTTTTGAAGCAGAACAAGTAATGTTTTAAGAATTTCCAGTCAATGTCATTTTTGGAAATATTTTAAATATAATAAATTATGCTAAAAATAGGTTTATTAAAAATATCTAATGTATAAGGATATATGGAAATAATCAAGTTTATTGCAAGAACAAAATGCGTTATATAGATTTTATAATCTCAATAGAATTGAGTAAAATGCAAAGTATGGAAACATTTTTAGGTGCACTTTTTAAAATCCTGGTGGAATGTGAGGAAAATCTGTAAAATATCATTTGACCTAAAATGAGTTTCTCTCACATTTTAACTCAAGCTTATATTGAACAAGAGCTTTAAAGCATGATGTCTATTACTTCATTAAAATAGCTAACTCTAGTCATCTAGTCCAGAGAACAAAGGCTGTCTTGTTAAGTCAAAAAACAAACAGGGCAGCCCAGGTGGCTCAGCAGTTTAGCGCCGCCTTCAGACCAGGGCCTGATCCTGAAGACATGGAATGGAGTCCCATGTTGGGCTCCCTGCATGGAGCCTGCTTCTTCCTCTGCCTGTGTCTCTGCCTCCCTCTCTCTCTCTCTCTCTGTGTGTGTGTGTGTGTCTCTCATTAATAAATAAATTTTTAAAAAAATCTTAAAAAACAAACAAAACTAAACAGATAGCCAAGCAAATTTAGAACCAAAGGACACTAGTTTTAACTGATACCTTAAAGGCCATTTTGTTAAATCTTCTTATATATAGTATGATAATCTAGGCTGTTTCCTGATTGCCATTATTTTCATTCTATTAGCATTTTTTTCTCTTTTTAAGGCTCCTGCTTTATTGTTTCCCTACATAACCACATATGTATTTCCATACATATCCTCCACCTCAAATTCATGATTTCATTATGTCTACTCATGACATAGTGCATATATCTAATTTCTATTGTTGACCTTAAAAAAAAGAAAAGAAACAGCTACTTTAGCAGCAAAATGAGTTTTTTGGAGAATAAGTGGAGAATTGCAATTCATGACAAGCAAACTATGGTGAGTTGCAGACATGTCTAGAGAACAAAAAAAAAGGGGGTTGCTTTTATAGGAAAAAGAAGGAAGATCAGAGGGGCTATTATGGCTTCTTAATGCCTAAGTGTGGTAGTTTCTCATTGGCTGGGCTCTTGCTTTGGGAGAAGAAATTATATCTTTCTCCTGCTGGTGTGCATAACGTAAGCTTCTTCCTGTTGGGGAATAAGAGGTATGCTTTTATGGGAAGTGGTAGTGTTTAAGAGCTATCCATTTAGGGCTTCCAGACACTATTTTTAATGTGGTTTTCTTTATTCACTTTCACACTATAAAAAAATACTGTATTGTATTTTTGATTCTGGATTATTTAAGAAAAAATGTTCAATTAAATGAATTTTGATTACAGTTAAGATAAATACTTGGGGACTCAGAAAAAAACATAGTAGCAGATGGGTTGAGGACAAAGATCAGAATTCAAAGTGTCACCAAACTGATGGTGAGTTTCCTTTTTTTTTTTTTTTTAATCCCCCTCTCGCATACCAGAAATGGATTCTAGCGCACAAAGAGAGCGCTAAGTTCTCTAATTTTGGCTTGAGAAACAGGAAGAAAAAATTCATAATTCACAAAGTATGCATAATCCTCTCTCCTTTTCCCCCCCTTTTCCTTATTCTCTCACACCCTAGCCTTAAAGAATTCTGTGGAAAGGGTAACAATTAAAACAACATGAGCCCACAGGAACTAAAACTGATGAAGGGAAACTTCTCTGACCAGTGGAGCTGTGATTCCAAGAGTCCAGGACAATCTTTCATTGCTTTTTCATCTCATCTGTCTTGCTTGGACTTGGATGCAGTTATATTCAAAAAAGTATGCTGCTGAGAAGGGCAAGGTAGTCCCAGCTTTCTGTCTAGAGGACTGAAAAATATGAGCCCCCAGGAAATAAAAAATACCACAGTACTGGTTTTCTCAGATTACCATAACAAAATACCATAGACTGGGTGACTTCAGCAACAGGAATTTATTTTCTCAGTTTTAGAGAATAGATGTTTGAGATCAGGGTACCTCCTATGATCAGTTCCTGCTGAGAATTCTTCCTGGCTTGAAGATGACCATCTTCTTGCTGTGTCCTCACACAGTAAAGAGAGAGAGAGAGAGAAAGAGAGAGGAAAGAATTGTTAGTTCTTTTTATAAGGACATAAATTCTATCATATTACAGCTTCACACTAATGACCTCATTTAACCATAATTACCTCATGAAGGCCCTATCTCCACATATAGCTTATTGGGGTTTAGGCTTCAACATATGAATTTATGGGAGTGGGGGACACAATTCAGTCCATATCAATCAGGGAATTCATGGAGATGGAAGAGCTCAGGGAGGTAAAGCTATAAGTTTGGGTTTTTTTTTTTTTTTTTTTTTTTGTATTTGTGAGCTCACCTCTGAGAGGCACATGTGTGGATCCTATCTCAAACAATACTTTTGAGAACTAAATGTAGACTAAGTCTTAGAGCAGCAGTTGTTAAATATGTGGAACATATCCAAGATGCACTGTAAAGCATTTGAAAACTGAACTGATAATTGGAACCACAGCCCGTAGAAAGTACTTAAAACTGATGATCTGAAATATACCAGGTTGCTTACCTGCTAAAGAAAAAAAAAATGTGGGATTTAAATAAGACCTAATGTCTCATAGTACAATATTCAAAAAACTTGAGCTACAATTTAAAATTATTTTGCATACAAATAACAAGAAAAAATAATATTACACAAGAAAAAGATTAATAGACAACAGACCTGAAATGACACAGATGATGGAATTAAGTGACAAGAGCATGTATAAGCTATTAAAAAAATTAACAACAATCCTGAACATTCCTGAAAGAAAAAGAAAAATAGAATGTACAAAATATACACCAAATGAAAATTTTAGCATTGGGGTCCCTGGGTGACTCCTTCAGTTAAGTGTCTGTATTCAGACCAGGTCATGATTCCTGAGTCCTTGGAAGGAGCCCAAGTTTGGCTCCCTGCTCAGAGGTAGCCTACTTCTTCCTCTCCTCCCTGACTCATGTCCTCTCTTACTATCACTATATCTCTCAAATAAATAAATGAATAAATAAATAAATAAATAATCTTTTTAAAAAGAGAAAAAGGAAAATACAATAAATAAAATGTTAAGAAGATAGGGAAAACCTCACTGGATTGACTCAATGGCACAGTAGAGACAACAGAAGAATCAGCAAGCCTGAAGCTAAATCAATAGAAAGTATTCATTCTGTACAAAGAAGAGAATAAAAAATTCAAAAAACAAATGAGAAAAAATAACAAATTACTAAACCTCAGGGATGAGTTTGATAGTTTGCCATGTGGTTCCTTAGAGTCCCAGAAGAAAAGGAGAAATATTGTGGACTAAACACATTAATTTAAAGAAATAGTGACTAAAAACTTTCCATTTTGGTGGTAGATATAGCATTCAAAAAGCTCAGAGAAACTCAAAGGAATTAAACTCAAATATTCATGCTCAGAGATTATAAGCAACCTGTTAAAATGCAAGACAGAATAATTCTTGAAAGCAGTCAGATAAAGGAAACTCGTTACCTATAGGAGAAAAACAGTAAGAATGTTTGTAGATTTCTCATTAGAAATCATGGAAGCTAGAGAAAAGAGCACAGAATTTTTCTAGTTCTAAAAGCAAAAAAAAAAAAAAAAAAAAAAAAAAAAAAAAAAAGCCATTCCATGAATCTCATGAATCTAGAAGCAGTTTAAATATGCCTCATGAAAATAAGTGAAATGAAGATATTTTAAGGATAAGTTAAAACTAAGAATCTGTTGCCAGTAAAACATCTCCACCAGAATTACAAAAGGAAGTTTCAATGGACAGAAAGGATATGATATCAAAGGAAAATGAGAACATAAGATATGAAGAGAGAACAGCAGTGGCAGTAAATTAATGGGTAAATATTTAAAAATTATTGGTCTCCCTTGAAATTTTTAAAGATACATTTGAAAGTTGAAAGCAACATTTAAAATATTGTCTAATGAGATTTTTAATGTGTATAGATGTAATGTATAAACAACTGTCACATAGAAGAATAAGGAACCTAAATGATAGTTAAGTTTCCATGTAGACTGACAAATGTCAAATATATATATTGTAATACCTGGAACAACTACTGAAAATGTTTATGCATATTAATGTAGCAAAAATTAAAAATACATCAAACACTAAAAAGTGTTCAAATAATCCAAATGATAACAGGAAAGGTGAGAAAGGGAGGGAGAGTGACAGAGAGAAAGGGAGAGCTAGAAAGAGATAGATGAAAACAAACAAAATGGTAGAGGAGTATTATTCTAGTCAAAGATGGTGACATAGGAGGTTCCTAAACTCACCTCTTCCCAAGGATACACCCAATCTATAGTTACACCTAGAGTAATACCCTCTGAAAGAGATCCAGCAACTAGCTGAGTGACTTCTACACATTAGTCAAATGAAAAACACACCCACACCAAAAAGGGTAAGAAAGTGAGATGTATTCTTGCTATAAATCGCATCTCTGAGGTCAGTGACTTATAATCAGAAAGGAACTCACAACTCCCAGGTTCTCTGAGGAGCAAAAGGTTTGGACTCAACATTTAGCACCTCAACTTTTAAGACTTCCACCTCAGGGTGGACTTCAATCACTTAGTTCTGAAAACCAATGGGACTTGCATCCATGAAGTTGACAGGACTATAGCAATCAAAGAAACAGTTCTCAATGGGCTCAAGAGGACTCACTGTGGCTGTACCCTTAGGGTCAGTATAGAAGGAGCAGATAGAAATGCCAATTCTCCAGTTTTTCCTTAAAACAGGCCTACTCGATTATTTCAAAAGCTGCTGCCTAGGGTACAGCTTCCATTCAACCTCCATTAAGGAGCTGAGATCCTCCCCTTTGGGATCTTGACATGTAGTGGCATATGTTCAACTATTGGGAGCCAGTAACAAAGAAGACACCGTGTGCAATCACAAAAAAATTGAGAGACAATCAAGAGTTCAGGCCAGGATGAAAGATAAAGTTCATCTCAACAGGGGACCATTCCATTGGGACTGGAAAGGTAAAGAGACAGAGAGAGAGAGAGACTTCAAATAAAATTCAAAATGAAAGAGGAGGCAAATGAGAGAGGAAGCATTACAGTATTATATAGGATCATAAGAGCCTACAATAAATAAATATACACCAAGAAATTGCATTTCTTGAAAGAAATGGATGGATTCCTAGAAACATACAATTTATCAAGACAGGTTTATAAAAAACTAAAACAAACAAACATAAAAACAACCCTGAGCAGGTCAATTATTATAAAGAGACCAAATCAGTAATTAAAAAGCTCCCAACAACAACAACAACAAAATACAGGACTAGGTAGTGTCACTGGTGAATTCTGCCATATATTTAATAAAGAATTTATACCAATTTTCAATCTCCTCCCCAAAGTAAAAGATGATAGAACACTTCCAAAATCATTTGAGGCCAGTGTCATCTTCACCAAAAGCAGAGAAGGTGACTGGAAAAAGAGGAAGGAAGGAAGGAAGGAAGGAAGGAAGGAAGGAAGGAAGGAAGGAAGGAAGGAAGGAAGAAGAAAGAAGAAAGAAAAGAAAAGAAAGAAAGAAGAAAGAAAGAAAGAAAGAAAGAAAGAAAGAAGAAAGAAAGAAAGAAGAAAGAAAGAAAGAAAGAAAGAAAGAAAGAAAGAAAGAAAGAAAGAAAGAAAGAAAGAAAGAAGAAAGAAAGAAGAAAGAAAGAAAGAAAATGACAGGCTAATATCCTTGATGAATATAGATGCAAAAATTCTCAGTAAAATATTAGTAAACTGAAATCAATAATACATTAAAAGAATTATAAACCATGACTAAGTAAAATTTATTTCAAGGATGCAAAAAATGGTTCAATGTCTGCAAATCAATGTAGTTCATCACGTTAATAAAATGAAGGATAAAAATCATATGACTATTTCAAAAGATGCAGAAAAAGCATCTGACAAAAATTCAACATTCATTTTTTATAAAAACTCTCAACAACATGGATATAGAGGGAATATCCATCAACAGTTTAAAGGCTGTATCTGACTAGGCCAAAGCTGGCATCATAGTCAATTGTGTAAAGTTGAAAGCTTTTCTTCTAAAATCAGGAATAAGACAAGGATGTCCACTTTTGCTGCTTTTTTTCAACATAGTATAGAAAATCCTAGCCAGAGTCATTAGGGAAAAAAAAGAAGGAAAGAAGAATGAAAGAAGAAAGAAAGAAAGAAAGAAGAAAGAAGAAAGAAAGAAAGAAAGAAAGAAAGAAAGAAAGAAAGAAAGAAAGAAGAAAGAAAGGCTATCCAAATTAGAAAATAGAAGTAAAAACACCTCTATGTGCAGATCACATCACTTATACATAGAAAACCCTAAAACTCAACCAAAAAACTATTAGAACTAATAAATGAATTCAGTAAAGTAGCAAAACACAAAATCAATATACAAAGATCAATTGTATCTTTATGAACTAATATAGAACTATAAGAAAGAGATATTAAGAAAACAATCCAATGTATAATTGCATCACAAAATATAATATACCTAGGAATAAATTTAATCAAGGAGGTAAACAATCTGTATGCCAAAATCTAAAAGACATTAATGAACTAAGTTGAAGAAGAAACAAATACATCGAAAGATATTCTGTGCTCTTTGATTAGAAGTAATAATATTATGTCCATAGTACTTAAAGCAATATACAGATTCAATGTAATTCCCATAAAATTTTAATGGCATTTTGCACAGAAGCAGAAAAAAAATAAATGTTTTATAGAACCAGAAAGACCCCTAATAGCCAAAACACTCTTAAGAAAGAACAAATTTGGGAGCTTCACACTTCCTGATTTCAATCTCTATTACAAAGCTATAGTAATTAAAACAGTATGAAATTGGGGAAAAACAAAAACAGGTACATAGATCAATGGAATAGGTGGTAAAGGAGGTAGAGTTCACACATATACCCACACATGTATAATTGATTAATTTACAATGTAAGATTCAAGAATTACAATGGGGAAAGAATAGTCTCTTCAAAAAATTGTAGTGAGAAAGCGGATAGACACATGCAAAAAAATAAAACTGGACCATTATCTTATAATACACATAAAAATCAACTCAAAATAGTTTAAAAACTTGAATATAAGACCTGAAACCATAAAACTCACAGAAGAAAAGATGGTTTCCTTGACCTCAGTATTTGCGGTAGTTTTTTGGATTTGGCACAAAAAACAAAGGCAACAAAAACAAAACTAAGCAAGTGAGGCTACTAAATAACTTCTGCATAGTAAAAGAAACCATCAATAAAATGAAAAGACAATGTACTGAATGGGAGAAAATTCATACATCTGAAAGTATTAATAGCCATAATATATAATGAACTCATACAAATCCATAGCAAAAATAAAGCAATCTAATTAACAATCTTGTAGATATTTTTCCAATGAAGACATAGAGATGGCCAACAGGTACTTGAAAACATGTTCAACAAAACTTATTAGGAAAATACAAATCAAAACCACCACAAGATATCACCTCACACACTTTAGAATGTCTCTCATCAGAAGCCAAGAGGTAATATTTGTGTTGGTGAAATGTGGAGAAAGGGAACCCATGTGCACTGTTGGTAGGAACATAAATTGGTGCAGCCACTATGGAAAATGATATTTAATTTCCTCAAAAACAAAACAAACAAAAATAATAGAGCTCCATATACATCTAAAGGAAATGAAAACAAGATATTAAAAAAGTGTCTTCACTCTTATGTTCATTGCAGTTTCATTCACTTGCCAAGAAATGTAAACAACCAAAGTCAACTTAAGTGTCCACCAATGGATAAAGACACACACACAACACATACATGTGTACAGATAGACACCAGAATATTATTCAACTGTGAGGAAGAAAAAAATACTGATGTCTGGAACAACACAGATGGACCTCAAGGGATTATGCTAAGTGAAATAAGCAAGACAGAGAAAGAAAACAGAAAAAGATGAAAACTTCATGGATGACTTATATGAGGAATCAAAAACAAAAATTCAAACTCATGGAAACAGAGTAGAAAAGTGGTGTCAAGGGTTGGGAAGGTGGGAGAAATAGGGAGAGGTTGGTCAAAAGGTATGATTTCTTAGATGGAAGATTAATTAGTTCTGAGGATCTAATGTAAGACAAGTGACTAAATTAATAGCCCTATTGTATAATTGAAATTTTATTAAAGAGTAGAACTTACATGTTTTCACACACACCCCTTAAAAAGATAAATACGTAAGGTGATAGATGTGGTAATTAACTGGATCCAGGATATCGCTCTACAATGTGCAGTTATATCAAATCATCATAATCTACACACTAAATATCTTATAATTTTAAAAGCCAATTATCTTTTAATAAAGCTGAAAAAGAAAACACAAACAACAGTAGATATAAATGCAAACTTATCAATAATACAGATGAAACAGATCACTTCCTTCCAACCCACTGCATTAATATGTATTACGGGCAATATGTATTGCTAGGGCTACCATATCAAAATATTGCACACCAAGTGGCTTCCACAACAGAAATATATTCTCTCACTGCTCTGGATGCTAGAAGTCCAAAATTAGTTTTGACAAGTTTAGTTTCTTCAGTAGCCTTTCTTCTTAGCTTAAATAAGACTGTTGACTCCCTGTGTTCTATCAGGGTCTTCATGTAGGTACCCCTGGTATCTCTTTGTACATTCAAATTTCCTCTCCTTATAAGGACATCGGACAGATTGAGTTTGAATCTACTCTAAAGTCTCATTTTAACTTAATCAACTTTTTAAAGGTTCTCTTTCCAAATACAGTCACATTCTGAGACATAAATTTGGGTTAGGGCTTTGACATATAAATTTGGGGAACGAGAACACAATTTGGCCATAAAGGCCACAAGCTACTGAATCTCTCAAGATAAAACAGATAACCTGCATAGTTCTATAATTATAAATGAAATGGAATTCGTAGCTGAAATGCTTCTGAAAAAAAAGAAACCTCCAGGTCTAGATATTTTTTCTGGTGAACCAAATTAAAGATTTAAAAAAGAAATACCACCAATTTTACACAATACTTTCCAGAGAGTAGAAGAACAAATACCCCCCCCTTTCAAATTATAAAGCCAGCATTACCCTAATATTAAACCAGAAAACATTACCAAAAATAAATGAATGAATGAATGAAAAAGAAAATTGCATACCAGTCATCCTTTTGAACACAGATGCAAACAAAAACCTTCAACAAAATATTAGCAAATCAAATCCCACTCTCTCAGCATCTAGAAAAATAATATGTTATACCAATTATAGTTTATTCCAGCAATGCAGAAGTGGCTAGATATTAGACAAATCAATCACTGTATCTCACCATATTGGTAGTCTAAAGATAAAAATTCACACACAAAAAATAAGGCATTTGACAAAATAGAAATTCATTCCTTTTAAACGTCTCAGGAGATTAACAAACTAGGGAAATTCCTAAAGGTAATAATGATCATCTAAAAAATAAAGACTTAGCTAACTCTTCACACATTTGATGGTGAGAAAGACTGGAGGGCCTGTCTGCAACAATACAAGTCCTAGTAATTAAATAAGTCAAGAAAAAAAGAACAAAATGCATGAAGATTAAAAGGGAAGATATAAACATGCACTTATTTGGAAACAATAAGATTGTCTACTTATAAAACCCCAAAGAATCTATTGAAAAGTTCCTAGAACTAATAAATAATTTTAGTAATGCTGTAGGATATAAAGTCAACCCCTCACATAAAAAGTCATATTTCTATATTCTAACAATGAATTATTGAATGTAAATTTTGAAAATATATTATTGACAATAGTTACAAAAATAAAATATGTTAGTATATATGAAATAGACATGTATAGGATCTGTATGGTGAAAACTACCAAACACTGATGAAAGGAATGAAATAAGATCTAAAATTATTGGAAACACATATTTCTTTTTTTTGTTTAAGATTTTATTTATTTATTCATGAGAGACACACACAGAGAGAGAGAGAGAGAGAGAGAGAGAGAGAGAGAGAGAGAAAGGCAGAGACACAGGCAGAGGGAGAAGCAGGCTCCATGCAGGGAGCCCAATGTGGGACTCCATCCCGGGTCTCCAGGATCACACCCTGGGCTGCAGGCAGGGCTAAACTGCTGCACCACCAGGGCTGCCCAGAAATACATATTTCTGTTGTGGATCATAAACCTCAAAATATTTAATATATCAAATATCATCTAATGTGATCTATAGATTTAATCCAATTCCAATCATAATTCAGCATTAAAAGTTTTAGATATAGACAATTGATAGTAAAATTTATATGGAATACAAAGAAACTAAATGTCTCAAACCATTTTGAAAAAAAAAACAAATTGAAAAGACCACACTGTCTGGTTTTAAGACATAATATTAAGCTGCAAATAATCTAGGCAACGTTGTATCAGCAATAGGCTATTCACATAGATCAATGCAACATAATAGAGTCCAGAAATAGACTGATACAAACATGATCATTTTATTTTTGACAAAGTTAAAAAAAACAGTTGAATGTAGAAAGGATAATCTTTTGACAAATTAGGTTGGAAAAATTAGGCATTTTTGTGCAAATAAAACGAATCTTAACTACTTTGTTATCTGGGGTTAAGGCAAGGAGTTCTTATGGTCAATCCCTAAAGTACAATTTTTAAAATGATAATCTGAAAAAAAAAAGGATTTTATTGAAATTTAAAACCCTTGTGCTATTAAAAACACTACGACCAGGGGTGCCTGGGTGGCTCAGTTGGTAAAGTATCTGATTTTTTATTTTGGCTGAGGTTATGATCTCAGGACAGTGAGATCAAGCCCCCTGTTGGGCTCCACCCTGGGTGAGAAGCTTGCTTAAGATTCTGTCTCTCTCTCTCCCTCTGTTCTTCCTCCACCTCTCTCTCCCTCCCTAAAAAGAAAAGAAAAAAAAAAGAGCAGAAAAGAAAGAAACAAGCAAACAAAAAACCACTACTACCAGAATTATATGCCATAGCCTGGAATAATATTGGCAAGTGACATATGCAACAAAATTACTTCCATCTTGAATATATAAAGAAGTCTTAGAACCCAACTATAAGAAAACAATCTAATTTGAAAATGGGCACTATGCAGACATAAATTTGGACAATAAACATATGAAAAGTTATTTTTAAAAATATCGATTAAAGAAATACAAATTGAAACCATGAAAAGCTATCACTACTACTTACTAGAATGCCTAAAATATAAAATACTGGCAATACAAACTGCTGGCAAGTATATGAAGCAGTTAGAACTCTTACAAATTTCTTGTACAAATGTAAATTATTGCATCCACTCTAGAAAACAGTTTTATAGTTTCTAATAAAATCGATCATGCATGGCCACATATCCCAGTAATCCTGTTCCTGGGCACCAACACTGCAGAATCATGATCTTTAATTTGCACACAAATCTATACACAAGTCTTTGTAGTAGCTCTGTTCACAGTATGGACTAGAAACTACTCAGAGGTCTTTAGCTAGTGAATGGCTAAACAAACTGTGTACATCAATGCGATAGAATACTACTCAGCAATAAAAAAAAACATACCATTAACACACAGAACAACTTGGAAAAAGGCTGTTTGCTTAGTGAAAGAAGTCATTCTCACAAGGTCATATGCCATAGGATTTCATTATTATGGTATTCTTCAAAGGTACAACTATTCTGATGGAGTACAGATTAGTGGTTGTCAGGGTCAGGGTTTAGGAAAATATATTATAGTGGGGTGGTATGAGATAATTTGGGGAAGTGAGGAAGCAATGGAGTTCTTTATCTGAATGTGATAATGCTTCACTACAGATAATGAATCTATATGGGTGTTAAAATTCATTCAGCTGAATTGTCAGACAATAACAATTTTACTGTATAATTTAAAATACTTTTAAATGCAATAAAAACCTGGGGAAAACATGAATGAGAGGACTAAAATCCCAAATAATATAATGTGACTTACTTTTTTAAAGTTAATGAAATTTTCCTGGACAAAATATTACACACTTAGGCACTAAGAAAATTTAGATTAATGGATTGTTCAGAAAAGATCGCCATCAAATAAAATGGGCTTTTAAAAAATTAGATGCATATGATGGTGAGGATTACAGATTATTATTAAGCTTAATATTGATGTCAGTATAATTTCAGGAGAAAAATGAAAGAGCAAACACTGAATTTCAAAGGAAAATTATTGTCAGTTGCACTTCTGTCTAGTTTACAAATACATATCATAGCAGAACATTCTCTATTTTTGATAAGATTTCTGTGCTAATAGATCCGAGAAATGTGATAGATGAAGTGTACCTACTTAATCTTCATTACTAGAAATGACCCTTGGAGAAATCCACAATATTCTATTACATACAGATTTCCTAGAATACTAGATTCATGTTTTAACACCACAATTTCAATAGAACAAACTAAGCTTCATGTTCATTTACGGTAATGGATTTCTGAAGTTAGCAATATAATTTTAAAAACCAATAGTAATAACCAATCCAAAAGATTGTTGTAAGAAGTAAATTTATTACCAGATTTCAAGTGTGTGATACAGTGTTCATAGAGTATATAGCAAAGGATTAATAAATAGTGTATTTTATGGAATTTTTTAGTTTATGAAAATTCCCAGTGCTGAGGAAAGTTGTCTGCTCTAGGTTATTCTGTAAATTATTGAGTTTAAGCAAAGTTCAGGGTGTTAGACATTGTGATAGACATCAGCAATGAAGTAATAAATATGGTAGCAACCTATTCCCGAGGTGCAGGAAACAGAAAAAAATATGATGATTTATAAAAAAGTTTTATGATTATTATCAAGGTTTACATTTATAAAAATTAAGGTTACACAAAAATAGATTTATCTTTTACTTTATTAGGATTTTATTTATATATTTTAGAGAAAGAGAGAAAGGTTGAGAGGGAGAGAAAAATCTCAGACTCTGTACTAAGCATGGACCCCAAAGTGTGTGTGTCTTCATCTCCTGACTCTGAGATCATGACCCATCAAAACAAGAGTCGGAGGCTTAACCAACTATGTCACTCTGGTGCAATTTTTCTGACTTTAAAGTTAGTGAAGTATCTACTAGAAATTTAGGTTAAAAAAGAAAATTATGCAATCTAGGTCATTCTTTTTAAGAAGAACAATTTTGTTATGTTTTTGCATTTTTAAACTAATGATCTTTGGGAAAGAGGGTGATCACACAAGTTGCAGTAGATATAAAAATATTAGTCTTCACATGTATTTATTATTTAAGCAAATTCTCTTAAAAGACTTACTATTTGCTAATCTGTTAAATAAGACAGAGACTATTATTGAGGATTAAATGAAGTGAAATAATAATATAAGTTACCTAGTAAAACCTGAATGAAAATAAAAGTTTTAGATGTATAGAATTGGCTACATATCTTGTTATTTATTTTTAATAATAACAATAATACAATGACTGTACATAGATGATCAAGAATCCTGTATTATTTTTAAATTAGGTGATATAAATGTCATTATAAATCCAAATTATTAAATAATATTTTGACAACTCAAATTCAAATAAGTTGTCTAAATCAGAAGTCTAAAAATTAATAAAGCAAACAGCTAATAGGTCAGAGTCAGCATTTTTTGTCTAAAAGAGGTCAATTTAGAAGACAAATTTATATTCACCTTCACCTCAAGTCAGAGATCTCATGATATCCTGAACTTATCAACACAAACAGTTCATTACTCTTTATAAACCAGCCAATACTAAATTGTACCATATAGTTACTATGTTTATACCTATGGCTATTCATCTGGTATCGTAATGAATCTTGAGAATGAAAGACAAAGATTTAATGGAATGACCCTGACAATAATAGTAATTTGTTTAACTAAATTGCTTGTCTCTGATTTTATTACCATCGTCAATTATTTTGGAGTCTTAAATTCTTAACTCTTCCAATTTTTTAAAGCTTTTGAAGAACTATATTTTCTGTGTGAACTATACCATAAAAGCACCAATGTAAATTCAGCTCTTTTAGTTTTAAAACCTCATTCTAAATTTTTCACTTTGGCAATCAAGACTCAAGAGCAAAGTCAGCTACTCTCTGTATAGCTTATTTAAAAAAGAATGAGACAAATCTAGAATTAGTTGTCACCCCACTTTCTACCCACATATTTATGATTTGAATTAAACTACCATCAGTATCTAGCTACTGCACCAGTCTGTAACCATAACATGACTATCACTGCACCAGTTACAGAGGATGAAATAGTTATATGTGGAATCTAAAAAACAAAACAAATAAATAAGAAGAATGGAAGAGGAGGAGGAGGAGGAGGAGAAGGAGAAGGAAAGAAGATAGAAGAAGAAGAAGAAGAAGAAGAAGAAGAAGAAGAAGAGAAGAAGAATTTGACCTGTTAATACAGAGGAAAAAACTGTTGATTGCCAGAGAGAAGGGGGCTGAAAGGATGCTCAAAATGAGTGAAAAAGAGTGGGAGACACTGGCTTTAGGTAGGGAATAAATAGGTCACAGGAATAAATGACAGCACAGAGTATACAGTTGATGATACAATAGTGTTGTATGGTGACACATGGTTGCTATACTTGTGAATATAGCATAATGTATAGAGAAGTTGAAGCACTATGTTATACATCTTAAGCTAATGGAATATGTATATCACCTTTTTTAATTAAAAAAATAAAACAAATAGGAGCAACAGTGAAATATGATTCCCTTCTCATGGAGCTTATGGCCTAGTCAGAGATGGAAACAGTAAACAAATAAATTTTTTTAAAAAGGATAAATAATCACAGATTGAGCTATGTGCTTCAAAGAAAAGCAATAATTTTCCAAAGGGAGTATGTTAGAAAAAAACCTGACCATGCCTCAGTTTAGAGAGTTTAAATGATCTAATATCTTTATTGTAATAGATTCTTAGAAATTAACTAGCTAAAGTCATACTGGATCGGGAAGTGGGGTTAATTCTGTCCTAGCAGGCAATGTGAGCAAAGGCTCAATGGCAAAAAGGAAGAAGGAAATTAAGAGAAACTTATCTGGCTGAAGATTTTAGAAGAGAATGGTGAGAAAAGGGTTTAAACCCATAAGGCCTGCTGGGTACTTTTAAGGATATTGGTTTTCATCTTAAGGACAACAGGAAATTATTGAAGGGTTTTAATATTGAAGTCGATAGTAAACCATTACAGGATAATTAATTCATTTGCCTTTTTTTATACAAAACAGGCAAGAGATGTTGGTAGCTTATAATAGGAGGCTGTGGACATAGGAAGAAGTGAGCCATTACAAATATTATTCTGTAAAAATATGTGAGTACTATTTGTGTAAGAAAATTTAGTGATATTCAAATAAAGTAATTCTGTTTCTCAAAAAAAAAAATCTGCTTCTTCAAATGTATGAAGGCCACTGAGCTAAGGGGGAAAAACTATTTGTATAATTTAAAGAAGTGTGTTGATTTATTGCATTTCTGGAGCACTCCTAGAGCCTTCCCAGGAGTATAGGTAATGATAGCAATTGCTTCTTCTTTCCATCAAAGCACAGTTCATAACTTTTGTGGATAGTATGTCTGCCCAAGGTCTAAAGATCTGAAGAGTTAAGTTTAAATTTTGCTATTATTCATATAGTGCTAAGGCTGCTTGAAGTTAACTGTGATAAACTAGCCATTTTAGTGAATGATCTGAACAGTATTCTCAGCAGCACTGGGTCAAATTTATTCAAATTGACACTAAGGAAGTCATAGATCTCTCATTTGAAACACATAGTATTTTTCTGTGTGCCAAGAAAGTTAAAGAAGATAAAGATTTGTCTAGCAAACCAGCATGAATGCAAAAGCCAACGCACAACTGCAATTTATAAGCTGTTCTTGCATGGTTTGGGATCGGTATATCTACAATATCAGAAGACTGTTTTTTTTTGTAATGGATTTTAAGTCATCTGAGAATCTGTGGCTCATAAAGGGGGATGAAATAGGGAGAAAACTTTTGGGAGACAAAGGAAAAGCATTATAATATCAAATGGATCTAGGACAATTGTCAGAAGTGATCTGAGAAGAGCTATGTTGTTAATAGGGCTATACTGACTACTTCAATTAATAATCAGTGCAATCCTTGAAGTCAGTATTATTATTGTTTCTGTTTTATGATGGAAAATATTTAGGAAGTAAAGTGATTTGCAAAAATTACAGAATTTGCAATTTATAGAATCTGAATCTGAACCAGTGATCTCTCTGAATTAAGAATCACTCTGATGTAGGAATGAGTGAGGGGCAGATGGGGCTAGGCAAGGAAAGATAAGGGAAAGGCCCTAGGGTCACCTACCCATTTCAAGAAAACAAAGATAAGCCAGTAAAAACAGAAGAAAATAAACCTGACTTTCTAGCTCTAAAATGTTAGTGAGTATTCCCTTAAATGGCTACTGAGAAATCCCAGTTGTAGAAAAATGTTATGGAGAGAAGGGAACACCTTGTTTGTGCTCATGTTATTCACAAAAGAAACAACTTGTTTGTTACAAATCCACTATATTTGTTCTAAATATAGACATATTTACAAATCTGCCCTGATACTGACAAGAAATTTACCAAGTCCCCTGGTCAGTTTCCCATAAAAGACCAAAAAAGCCCTCAATGGCAACCCTGTCAAGGCTCTTCTTGCTTTTCAGAGCTTTTTCTGTAACTCTGCTTAATAAACTACTATAGCTTTGCTCACTCTCTGTTGTCCACAGGATTCATTCTTTGACTCCATGAGACAAGAACCAAGCTCTCCCATATCAATTGTACTAAACCATCCTTCCACCTGCTCAAGGGTTCATCAGAAAGCCAACCCTAGAAAATGTCCCTGCAAAATGGAGATTCTCATTCTGGAATATGGAGAATGAAATAATACTTTGTACTTCCTTTTTGATTTAAAAATATAAGGTTAAATACTGTAAGTTGTTAAATGAAGAGCATCTACATTTCATCAGCTTTCTGCTATTCTTATTTACGTTATGCTTTAAAGTAGTAGTAAGAATTATTGGGTCAACAAAAAAAAAAAGAAAAACAACACTTCCTAGAAGGAGATACCTCAGACTGACCACTGACTGCAGTCAGAAACTGAAATTCTAAAGAAAAACTTAGTAATTCTGATATTTAAGGAAACAAAAAATAAAAAGATGGCACTGTTCTATGCCTTGGAATAAGAGTCTGTGTTGAGAACATTTATTTGACATCAAACACCAAAATGAAACTGAAAGCAAAATAAAACAAAATGAGTGGCAGGAGGGAGGCATTCAGATATTTGTTTACAGTAGGACAAATTAGGATTCCCTGACAAAGCAAGTATAGCTCAAAAATCTGTAATTTCTCTTACCAACTGGATAAAAGCACATATCTTATGCAATAGTGAAAAATCCCCATTATCTGATGGTTGTTTTTCACTGAAGTCATGTTTCACCAGCTCTTTATTTTGATCCATACCAGGGTAAGCTTATCAATTGGTCCTTTATCTGCTGACTTGATTTCATTTTTTCTTCATTTTCCACCTCTTACTCTTCCCCCAACCCCTACCTGCTCACCAAATGCATGTGTAGACTACAAAATTAGTTCATTCCACTTCCTGCATTTTTAAAAAGATTTATTTATTTATTTATTTATTTATTTATTTATTTATTTGAGAGAGAGAGAGAGAGAGAGGCAGAGACACAGGTAGAGGGAGAAGCAGGCTCCATGCAGGGAGCCCGACGTGGGACTCGATCCTGGGTCCCCAGGATCACACCCTGGGCTGAAGGCAGCACTAAACCGCTCAGCCACCCAGGCTGCCCTACTTCTTGCATTTTGGATATTTCCTTTCATTCAGTTTGAATGTTCACCTCTCCTTTTTCATCCATCTTTAACACACTTCTAATACACAAACTGACCTTTTCAGAAAATGACTTTTTCAGAAAAGCTTTTTGGATTAATCCTGAGGGAGTGAGGTTAACTTTTATGGCTATTCTAAACTATAGGATTATGCTTAGAAGAAACAAATTAGACCAATAGATATGACACATTTCTTTCTTCTTCCAGCCCTACAAATACAGGCCCTACAACTTGAGAAAATTTGCATATCTGAGTACCAGTTCGCATGCACACACACACACACACACACACAGACACACATCTACAACACACATACATGTATGCACACACGAATAATATAGATACAAATATATAGAAGCCTGAGAAAGTAGTCTTATTATATTTGATTTTAAGCAATAATTAAATAACTGTTATGCATGAAAAATGTGTCATTGAAAACTTAATCACACTAATAGTTATTGAGTTCATGGAAAGCCAGTAGTAAAGCAGACATGGAATACATCCTTCTTAAAACCGGTTGCAAAAGGTTAGTTCATGGTAAGAAGTCAAATTAATCTTTGATAGAAATTAAAAGAGTGATTAGCCCTGGAAGTTGAAGGATAAGTGTGATAATGAACTAGATATATTATATATCTTGACCCTGTTGGAGGTTAAGTAAATTCATCAACTTTTGTACTTTACTAAATATAACTATTCTTCAATAAATGTTTTAAAGTAAAAAACAAATCTGTGGGATATATATACTATCAAATATATATATACTATAAAATATATATATAATCTCCAACAATATCTAGGTAAATTGCACATTTCTCCCAAGCCTTTCTTGAAAATTATATTTTGCCCTCCTTTTAGGAAAGTTATTGCAAGAGAATTATTCTATGAAGTCATCACAGGGGCCACCTGGGTTGCTCAGTGGTGGAGTGTCTGCCTTTGGCTCAGGTCCTGATTCTGGGGTCCTGGGATCAGTCCTGCATTGGGCTCCCTGCAGGGAGTCTGTTTCTCCCTCTGCCTATATTTCTACCTCTCTCTCTCTCTGCTTCTTATGAATAAGTAAATACAATCTTTTAAAAAAGTTGTCACAGAAAATGCCATTTAAAATGTATTAATATCTCAAAAATAAAATCATTACCAATAATAACTGTCCTATTAGGTCATGCCAAAGAAAATTATGCTCATTATTTTATTTCTCTCCCATCCTTTTTCCTCAAGCTGTACATACAAGCTGAGAGCAATATAATTTTACCCAAGTGGGAAATGAACTATTTTTATTTTATTTTATTTATTTTATTTTATATTTATTTTTTTAAAGACTGTATTTATTTATTTATTCATGAGAGACACACACAGAGAGAGAGGAAGAGACGCAGGCAGAGGGAGAAGCAGGCTCCAGGCAGGGAGCCTGACGTGGGACTCCATCTGGGTCTCCAGGATCACACCCTGGGCTGAAAGTAGCGTTAAACTGCTGAACCACTCAGGCTGCCAGGAAATGAACTATTTTAATAAGTTAAGTGTGTATCACATTTATATTGAATATTTACTAAAAGCAGAGGCAAATCCAAATTTTGGGATTTGAAGCTCATATAAATGCAAAGGTGGAGGTTACTTTAAAAAGTAAGCAACTTCATGAGTAATTATTTATAGTGAAAATATACACTGAGAACAGATCAGTTACAAATTTTTAAAACATTAATATCAAAATAACATTACTAAAAATAATTAAGTGCTTGACATCTAAAAGTAAATAATTTTCTAGATTTTTCATGCATTTGACAAAATATTGTGCCCTCACCTTTTTTTGGCGGGGGCAAGGAGATTGATTCTTGTCTCTAATGCTAGCGGTTTACTAAATTGTTTTTTCTTATTATTTAGAACTTAGGAATTTTCCTTTCATCTTCACAACCTATTTGTAAGCTTAGACACATTTTGATTGTGAAATTGGGAATAAAATTTAAACTGTGCTGGGTATACAAGCTGTAAAATGTTAAAGCATTTCCAGTGTTCTTGTGCATTTGCTTATTTTACATATTTTTGAATTGATACTCATTAACCAGTTTATTGTCATTATGCACAGTGTACTGGCACATTCGAGTTTTAGCTTACTTTCATTGATTGATGCATTTCATTTCACATAAGCAAGAGATTTAAATGTTTCCTAAATGTTCATATGATCCACCACCCTCTTAATTAATCAAACAATGCAAAAGTTTTGATTTCTCATTCAGATTTTATCTCCTCATTTTTTCTATTTATTTGTTTATTTATTATAAAAGTTTTATTTATTTATTCATGAGAGACACACAGAGAGAGGCAGAGACACAAGCAGAGGGAGAAGCAGGCTCTCTGCAGAGAGCCTGATGAAGGACTTGATCTCAAGACCCTGGGATCGTAACCTGAGCAACTCAGGTGCCCTTTATCTCCTCCTCTTAATGAGTTACTGAAATGATAATATTTGTTATTTTATTTAAAAATATATATTTTTATTTATCTTTATTCTGTTTTTCAAAATCTATTCTTTTAACTGACTTTTCACTATTAACTATTAATATGTACTTAACACATTGATAGAAAGTTTTATTTTCTTCATATGTCCAAATCAGAAGTTAATAATTTTTCACTTGTTTTATTCTAGTGCCTCAAAATACCTTTTAAAAATGCAGTTAAAATATCTTATCTAGCTTAATAGATAATGCATATCCACTGAGAAAAAAAAAAGAATATGGCACTTCTAATAATTGTATATGCTATATGATCAAGTATATTTATAACAGATAAGCATTTCCATTTTCAATGGCATCAATGAAAACCAAATTCACTGCTTATAATTTTGCATATCTGAAAATAGAATTTCCATAGACAAACTTCCAGCTCCATGTATTTCAAATTCTGTTTCTCATATACCATTCACATACTCAATAGTATTATCAAAGTAACACATCTGGCTTTGCATCTTTCCATTTTGATGCTGGCTGAATCAGCAGAATGAGAAGTCATTCCTGAAAGTCATTTTAATACCAGGATGACTAGGAATAAAAATCATACAGGAAACTGACTGAAGCAAATGAGTACATTCTACAAAACTTAGCCTAAATATATCAGCAAGTGAGTTTCTCTCACTTGCTCATAAAAGTGCTTATAGCCTCTCCAAGTCACCCAACAAGAAGAGCAGTACGAGGTGCAATACAATGGAAGTCAGAGTGAAAAGAGGTAACAGTCTTAACTGGGATTAAAATATCTTTTGCTTTGCAAATTTTATAAAAATATAACTTTGAGGACACATTTATAGGCTTCCTCTTATTACTTCAAGAGCAGTCATTTTTTTTTCAGGGTTTCTGAAGCTTAAAAGTCACTAACTTTATGCTTAATCTGCTTGTGACTGTAGAAGGGATCAATGAAACCCCTTGCCTCATTTCTGTTATGTTTTTCATTTCTGTTAGTTTATACTTTTAAATGATATTCAACAATTTACCAATCTTGCATATTTTTTAACTGTAATAGCCTTTAAATCTGTGCTTATTTTCTGGGGCACCTGGGTGGCTCAGTGGTTGAGTGGTCTGCCTTTGGCTTTGGTCATGATCCTGGGGTCCTGGGGTTGAGTCCTGCATCAGGCACCCCACAGTGAGTCTGCTTCTCCCTCTGCTTGTCTCTGCCACTCTCTCTCTCTCTCTCTCATCAATCAACAATCAATCAATCAATCAATCGGTGCTTATTTTCTGTTCTCTACTCATTTTTACTATTTTAATTTGACCCCTTTGGTTATCATCTACTTTATCATCTATTCATTTTCCAATTAATGGCTACAGCTCCTGTTCCTTATCTGCTCAATTTTGTTTCATACATGTTGTCATTATCAAGATTTCAAATCATATCAAGACCTTCCAATTTATGTCATATTCCTGCCTTGCTCATACGCCTTTAATGTTCTCTATGGTCTACTGAATTAGTTATAAACTCCTGAGCCAGCTTTCAAGGCTACCTACAATTTTGCTTTATTCTATCTTTGCAAAAAATAATAATAAACAGTTTAGCAAAGAATACATATTTCTATAACTACAAGTAGTTCATACTTTGACACCAATGCTTATTGCCTACTTCATGATCTCTAATCTTTAGCATAGAAATGTACACGTATTCAATTTTTGTTGAAATAAAGTGAAAGACAGCAACATATTGGACTGATGTAGACACAATGAACTTTCAAATAGAATCTCTCTCTAAAAGTTGTATTTTACATTAGCTAAGGTCTAGACATTTGTAGATAAGAAATATACTAACCTAAGTTCACGTGATCTAATTTTATCAACTTTTTAGAAAAAGAGAGACAGAACATCAGCATGAGCATGAGCATGAGCAGGGAGAAGAAAGCAGAGGAGAGGGAGAAGCAGATTACCTGTTGAGTAAGGAGCTCTATGTGGACCTCCATCCCAGGACCTCGAGATCATTACTGGAGCTGAAGACAGATGCTCAAACTACTGAGACACCCAGCGGCCCCATACTTTACTAACTTTTAATGCCTATTTACAATGATCAGTACTGCACAGCTGTCTTTTATTTTCATATCACATGTAGTTTAGGATCTACAAATGATTTTAGCATCCTTTTTCCTTAATACTGTTTTGAGAAAATTAGTCACTCTCTGTATCAGTCAAAACTCAATCTGGGAAGTATAGCTACTAATCTATTTTCGTAGACAATATTTATTATAGGTAGACCTTACACAAATGTGAGCAAAACTGGAGAAATAAAGTTCTGAACGAGAGGATGAGAGGATCAGAAAGTCACTAGCCAATTTACCAGAAGCAATAGTGCAGGAGCACAAAGTGAATAATAAGAAATAGCAAAGGAACCAAGGACATCCAGTGCCAAAATGGAACTAAAAAGAGGTATTTCTGGAACGTTCTATAATAAGCTCTTGTACTATGTAGTTACCATCACTGTGGACCTGAGACCACTCTTGGTCAGGAGGAAGAGCTGAATGTGGAGTGGAGAATAATGGACAACTTAGGGCCTTTGATTTGTCTGACCACAAGATAATTCAATTTTAGCATCGACTATAAGAATACAGATTTTTCTCCATCTCACTCAATAAATCGTCCTACTATTGCAAAATATCTTTTTATTTATTCTACTCAATCCATGATCATGCCATGATATATATATATAAATATATATGTATATATAAATATATATCATATAAATATCGTGTATACACTCATAATATCCATAAATTCATGATATATCTGTATTTATTTTTATATCTTCAGTAGAGGTTGTATTGTCTTCAATGGCACTGTGGTGTGTATTTTATTAAAATCTATTTTTTTTATTTTACCATTTCATTTATTGATGTTCAATTTGCCAACATACAGAATAACACCCAGTGCTCATCCTGTCAAGTGCCCCCCTCAGTGCCCGTCACCCTTAAAATCTATTCTGCTGGGCACACAGTGAGCCCTCTCAATCTAGAAATATGTATATTAAAAAAAGAGTTGTCTTGCATAATCTCATTATGCCTATAATAATTTGTGTGTGTGTGTATTCTCATCTCTATTCCTAAAACTCTTATCTCTCATCTGTAGTCAAATTTTAAGTTTATTTTCCAAGGAAATTATTCATTTAATTGATTTTGAAATTCAATTGAGGTTATTTTTGTGAATTATAGTCTCATGTTTTTTTCCCCTAGGTAACATATCTTTGAAATAATTTTACATGTTCTTCTGAGTTTATGAATTTATTTTAGAGAAAAATATATTTATCTGCCAAACAAAGCAATTTAGTAATCAGCATGAAGTGTTTATGTATCTACCTAATCTACATAGATACTAATCGCATGGTTTGTAAGTTCAAAACACATGTGGTTGTCATTTTTTTTAATTCTGTCTTTTCAAACATGCTTCAAATGATATGTCTAGTAGCTAATGATTATCTTCTAAAATATAACTTGAAAATTACTTTTGTTTGAAATATCTGTTTTTTTAAATTTTTAATATAAATTTTCCTCTAAGAAATGTAACTATTTTATTTTTTTAAATTTTTTTTAAAAGATTTTATTTATTTATTCATGAGAGACACGCAGAGAGAGGCAGAGGCACAGGCAGAGGGAGAAGCAGGATCCATGCAAGGAGCCCAACGTGGGACTGGATCCCGGGTCTCCAGGATCAGGCCCTGGGCTGAAGGTGGCGCTAAACTGCTGAGCCAGCAGGGCTACCCAAAGTATAACTATTTTAATGATCTTTTTTCTAGATTACCATCTCTAAATTATAATGTCATAGAACCATGAAGATAGGATGCACTTTAGTTTTTCATTCATTCAGTTTATACTTATTGTTCAGTCATTGTAATGTAAACACTGAGCTAAGCATTCAGGAAAGAAACGAAAGATAATTCCTACCCTTTAAAAGTTCTCCATATAGAAATGAAATGAGGCAAGTTAGTATCACTTGTAATACAGTGAGATGAGTGCTATAAATTTAGAGAAGGGGAATGACTTAGAATGTGGGAAGGTATAATGTATTTTTATATTGCATACCCACAGCAACTGAATTTGGAGAGTTCTGTTTCCAGAAATTTATTTTGGGAACAATAATGCATATGTTGCTACCTCTTCAATTCCTGACATTCAGGTCCCTGATCTAATACTTTTATAATATCCTTCTCCATTTCTCTTTATCCCCTCACATTTCAGTAACTTTTTCATTAATTTTATTCTTAATTTCAAGAAAATATTCCAGATTTTTGGAAAGAAAATCTTGCCTTTGTAAAGCCACATTTTGGGAAAGTGTGTCACATTTGTGTGACAATTGTCTCACATCCCTTTTCTCAAGTCTCTCTAAAAGTCCTTTTGCTAAAAGGTAGGAAATTTGGAATCACCAACTCTGAAAAATGAGGAAATAAGGTAGAGATTCTCTTAATATTATTTTTAAAAGATTTTTATGTATTTATTTGACAGAAAGAGAACACAAGCAGGGGGAGCAGCAGAGGGAGAGAGAGAAGGAGATCCCCATTGAGGAGGGAGCCTGATGTAGGACTCAATCCCAGGACCCTGGGATCATGACCTGAGCCAAAGGCAGATGCTTAACCAACTAAGCCACAAAGGTGCCACTCTTTTAATATTCTTCATGCTGGAAAAAAATTTTCCTAATGAGAAGATAAAATTGGAGAGTGAAATAAATATTCCAAATTGTGATAATCGCTAAATACAAGGGAGGGCAAATGAATCTTAATGACTCTATTATATGTACTACTTTATGTGTGTTAATGTGTTAGGTCATTTAATTCTAACTACAGTCTGATGAACTTTGCATTACCAAAATTGCTGGGCAACAATCATATCATATGTGTAATTCTGTACGTCTGATCTTAGATTTAGAGGAAACTATGGTGCTCAAAATCAATTTTGTGTTACCACACTTAGGATTATGATAGTAACTACATTTAAATTGCTATGTTTTAATCAATTAATTTTTCCCCCTTCTCCCTCCAACACACACACACACACACACACACACACACACAATTCATACTTAGTTTAGTTAAGGATTCAAGTGTCTGACTAATGAACTGAGCGTATTAGTTAAATCCTACTTATCCTTTATGTCTTCCAGGAAGTCTACTCTGAACCCAGAAGTTCAGAGGGGCCAGCTACATAATTTGTGTAAATGAAAATAAAAACATGAGGAGTCTACGACCGTACCACCCTGAACACGCCTGATCTCATCTGATCTTGGAAAAACATGAGTCCTCATGGTCAAAAATCATTAAAACTTTAAGAAAATGACAGCAAAGTATTAATTCAAACACAGGGTTTTGTTTGACTGTATATATTGCATGTTCATAAAGATGGCTGAGTCCAGATTAAATATTTCTTTTTAGTTAATTTATGGTAAGGTGATCTAGTATATCTGTTACTCCCTGTACTAGTTTGCTAGGGCTGCCATAACACAGTACGATAGACTGTGGCTTGAACAATAGGAATTTTCTCACTATTTTAGGGGCTGGTATTGTGAGGCTTGAGTGAGGCTTCTCTCTTTGGCTTGTACATGGCTCCTTAGCCCTTGACCTCTACATTGTTTTCTCTTCTACCTGTGTCCAAATCTCCTTTTATTGTAAGATTAATAGTCATATTGAATAAAATCTCATTCTAATAACCTCATTGTAAATTAATTACCTCTTTAAAAACCTCATCTCCAAATACAGTCACATTTTGAGGTTCTAATATATGTATCTTATGATAACACAATTCAGCTCCTGAACAACTCTGTTACAGATATAGACTCTCTCAGGGCAGTGGTCCTGTTTGTTATTTATCACAGTAAATTCTGCATCTATCATATTCAATGGGAAAAAAAGTAAACCTGCAATAAATATTTGATAATTGAAAAAATTAATAAGGGAATCAGTGCCAGTGTATATAGCAGAGATTTTTATGGTCCGTTGTCATAGGCATTTCAAGCTTCAGAACTGAGGTTCCTGAGACTGAGTGAGCATTTTCCAAGACTGTAAAAAGAAACAAAAAAGTACTGGACTTGTAATTGTAAATTTCATGAGACAAGTCATTACTCACAGTTTTGTATGAATTTTTGTCTGTGTCTATATGGAATGTCAGGTAAAATATAGTAATTAAACAATTCTTTTAAAAAAAGATTGGTACTTTAGAAAGCTTATTTTTAAATATACTCAACTTACAAAAAACATATGGTAAAATAGTCAAGGTTTTGAAAATTATTTTTAAGTGGAAATGCTAACTTATGTAGCATTTTACTTTGGGTTAATAGATAATTTTATTGCTTTAGAAATAAAGGTGAATTTTATAACTTCATTCAAAGTTTGGTTCTAATTTATTAGTTTCCAAATACTGCTAAAATATCAAAAACTCACTAGAGCACGTGATTTAATTTCATGAAATATTGGGTCAAATGTATTACAAAGATCCATCTGCATATAAAAGACATTAGGCAACTAGAATGAAGATACTCATAAACACAATCTACCTAATCTGAAAAACGGTGTGCTCTAAACTGAATGAGGTAGACATTCTTTAAAATAATAGACTTTAACTTTATTCTGCTAACAAAGTAACTAAAACCTATTAGATAGATGTTAAAATTAGAAATCAATTAACTTGTACATAGGTCCAAATTGAAAATTCTCCTGGAATTAAGGACAAAAATAATATTTTAAGTAACTTTGTCTCTACTAGATTCTCTTGGACCTTTTGAAAATATCATTCTCAAGTTTTTCTTATTTTTTGAGATAAAAATAGTATTCAACTGTTGTTCCTTATTTTCTCTAGCTGTTTAGTTAGAACCATGACTGGGCCAAGATGCACAAATCTGAAAGGATACTGAAGTGGACTAAGCCCCCAAATTCCATAAATAGAAACTGCTAACCCATCCCTCTGTTTTTATGCAATGTGACCTTGGTTCTTCCCATAGAGAAGAAAATGAATATCTCCTTTCTGGTCCAGGAAAAGATCTAGGTCCAATTCTTCTTTTACCTGTTTGCTTCTTCCACAAAAACAATTGTAAATGTGTTATTCTGAGGATTCTAAATACAAATTTCATAAAGAAAATATAATAAAAATGACATTTTGTAATTATAATGGAATATAACTGGAGAACAAGGAAAAAAGCACTAAAAATATCAGTGCCAAGTTTAATGAATTATTCCTTAAAGATGTGTAAGATCCCAAGGCATCCATTTTGCTTTAAGTCAGTCTTTCTTCCATATTATTGTGTCACCCTCATTTCTCAATACTTGCTTTATCCATTTTAAGCGCATATTTTCTCTGATATAGTTTATGCTCTGATAAGCTGTTTTAAATCTAGGTTTTATGTTTTAATATTTTGTTATTATTGTTTTCTTTCATTTTTAATTTGTATATAATTAAGTGCAATTATTTTAATATTCACAATGTATGTGGTGGAAGAAAATATTTGAGATAGTATCAAAAATTTAATTTTGGAACATATCTTTGTAATTAGTAATAATTTTCAATAATAACCATTATTCATTTTAGGAAGAAATAATTCTGACGTATGAAATGAGCTTTCAAAAAACAATACAGTAGTAATTAGACATAGTAAGAAATTGTTTATTCCTCTTAACTGATAACCTTCACTGGAAATTCCCTGGAATATTTGTTTTAAAATACGTTAAATTTTGAAATATAGAGAGGGTATATGGGTTAATTAAATTAACTTATTATTATTATTATTATTGCAAATGGCATATCTATTAAGCTTGTGCTAAATGTATGAATAATACATTTAACATTCTAATAGTTTTACATAAACTTTTGTAAATGCACATTTAAACCATTATATAATTTACTAAGAACAGCTATTCTCCTCTAAAATTATAAAATCTTCCATCAGTTGACTTTTGAGGGCTCACATTGCTATAACTATAATTGTGATAAATTATACATATTGGTACTTTAAAGTACAGTTCAAAATCAAAATCAATTGCATATAATTTTGCACATTTTAAACAAAGAGAATGATAAATCAATTCGGTTTTTCAAATCATAGCTCAAGTACATAAAATATAATTTTTAAAATATCGTTGCTCAATTCTATTGGAAAGATTTTATAGTCTTAATTATTGCAAATCTGAAACATCTGGTAAATTATCATTTTGTTCATTAGAGAACACTGGGAAAAGTTATTGTTATACTTGTTTTTGGCATGTTTTAAGACGGTTAAATTTCATGGTTACTTCTCATAGTCATTGGGACCATATGCTGTAATTATCCAAGTGAGGTCATCTAAAGGTGAGAAAAGTAAAATTCTATACCAAAATATTTCATGAGAACTTCTTGTACAATGTTTGAAGTACTGTTAATCAGAGTAGGGAAAGTCAGGATCCATAACAACTCAAATTGGATTAGTTGCTTTCACAGTTTTTTTTTTTAAACAGATAAAGGAATATGCTTTTTATCTTTACCCAGGATCAAATGTGAAAAAGAGAAGGCACATACTAGATGAATAACTTCTAGGACACTCCATATTGCCTTTATAGACATTCTCAATTATAGGCAACTAAGGGATTGCCTCACAGGAACAGGAAGAAACATAATCAACCTTTGGGATAGCACAGTGGCTTTAAATAGATGCCTGTAGAGATTTCATAGCATTTATCTTAGAAATATGACTGAAAAACTAAATAATTTTCCTTTCCTCAGTTTTCTTAGTTCATCCTAAATATTAGAAATATCACATCTTTTTTGAAATATTTTTGAGATGGTTAACTGCTAGGGATTCCAATCCACTGCAAAAGACTGCCAAAAAAACATCTATGACTAATAGCAGCAGAGAATAGTGCTTAAAGTTAATAAACCTTTGCTTAATTATTTTTTAATTAAAGAATCACTTGAGGATTTCAAGTGCAAAATGTCTTGGTCTTAGTATTGGGCTTTAATTATATAAAACCAAGTTTAAGTTGCTTAATTAAAAATATGTATTACATAAATTAGGATAGTCATGTGTTCATGCTTAATATGCATTTGTTTTCCTAACATAAGTTGCAATGAAATTTGACTTCTAGGCACTCAGATCACTCAATTTCTTTCTTAGTTCCTTTTCTTTGTTTTTTTTTTAACTATTTATTTATTCATGAGAAACACAGAGAGAAAGAGAGAGAGAGAGAGAGAGAGAGAGAAGCAGAGACACAGGCAGAGGGAGAAGCAGGCTCCATGCAGGGAGCCTGACATGAGACTCAATCCCAGGTCTCCAGATCACAGAAGGTGGCTGAAGGTGGGCTAAACCCCTGAGCCACCCAGGCTGCCCTCCTTTGTAGTTTTTAAATAGCAGTGTGATTGACAATCAACTACAAATTTAGCAACTTTAGCAGCATACTATGAAAAGTTTTCAATTTTTGAGAGGCATCAAAAGCTGTCATAGTTTTTAGACCAAAGAATAGATTTGTGACACTCTTCAGCCTTTTGAAGGTCATTTCTGCTTTGTGTAATGGTTTTCCAAAGCTTTTTGTCAATTAGTTTTGTAGTTTATTAGAAGAATATTTTTTAAGCACCTACTCTTCAGGAGCTTAAAGATGAAGAAATAGTACAGTTTTCCATTTTGATGGTTTTATAGTAGAGTATATACACTAGATATTACATTCAACCAAGAAACAAATTTGTAGTTGCTGAGTAGCAAAGATCCCAAGGAGAAAGCTATAGCCAAGCAGAAAGAGAGCTAAGAAAAATGCTAAGTAGAATCTCAGGGTTGAGTAACAAAAATTGGCATTCAAGGACTTCCCAGGAGGAAATGCAGAATATAGAGATTCTGAGATTCCAAAGAGTCAAGTCTCTGACCACTAAACTACACATCGAAAATGTAAACTAAAATAAATTTACATGTAAAACCAAGAGAACTAAACAGACATTTGAGCTACCATCCATCAAATAATGAATTTAATGTTTGAGTCTAATCAAGGTAATAGCCTGGTAAAATAATTAAAAAAAAAAGCACACTCTTCGGAGATGTATAATAGATTACAGAGCCTCTAAAGCAAAACACACATAGTCTAAGATACATTCAAAATTAGTAAACACATAAAGAACAATGAAAGGCTATCCAATTTTCTAGAAACAACAATAACAGAGGCCCAGCTCAAAATGAATGATCCAGATGTTGTAGTTATTATACAAAAACTTAAAAAAGTTATTATAAATATGCTTCATGTTGTAAACAAACAAAACAAAACATGATTTAGTGAATAACATAATAGAACATCTCAGTGGAGAAATGGAAAATATAAAAAGAACCAAATGGAAATATGGAATAGAAAATTATGGTATCTTAAATAAAAATTTTACCAAATAGATAGAATAATACAAAAATAAAGATAACATCAAATGGTCTGTAACTTCCTTCCATTCATCCTTCCCCCCCTCCTCTCTTAACTTAAACACTGATAAAATGCAATTTTATATAGCAGTATCATAAAATATCCTCTTTTTTAACTTTAATTTTACTTAAATGTTTATTCTGCCATAATGAAATAGATCTATAGCAGCTTTTAAAATGTTGACATAACATCCATTTATAAATTTCAAATTTGATTTAGAAAACTACTGGAGTTTTAATTAAAGCCATTTAAATGGCTTTTTGATCCTTGACTGTCCAAGCACATGGTATAACTGAACTTCCTGGCTTCTTATTTCTTAGGTATTTCCTTATTAGTTTTGGTGAATGAGTTGGGAATAGAAAGTATCTGCATAATTTCCAGGCCGAAACATTAACAATATCTGCACTCTTTCCTTTCAACAAAAACTTGCAACATTTTAGTCAATGACTGTGCCAGCCAAATTATATGAATGATGTAAAAAAGAGATTCTACTGATATTCTATGGACATGTAGAATAAATGAGATATAAAATCTGTTGTTTTAAGTTATTAGGATTGACACATATATAGAACTTTGTGTAGGGTGCTATTGTAAGGACAAACTTCAAATGTATGATATAAACTTAGGACCCAGGAAGCAAAGAGACTTATATTGGAAACTAAAAGGATAAAAATTCATAATATGCAGTGGATACACTTAATAACAAATAAAAACATGAGAAAGATTCAACTGTATTACTAATAAAAGCAAATCTATATTTTAAATGGTAAGAAGAGATTAATCTTCTATACTAAATTTGAAAAATTTCTAAGTTTTTTTCAATCGTTATTTTACTGTTATCTGAAGTTTATAATATAATTTTCTGAAAAACAACTTGGTAATAGGAGTGCTTTGGCAATATGAAGATTATAGTTTATTCATTTAAATTAGCAATGCAGTAACTCTACTTCTAGGAATATGAATAAAATAGCATCAAGAAGAATAAAAAAAGCTTCTATAGAGTCAAATATTATCGTATATTTTGTAATTCTCCAAATTGAAACCAAAGGGTCATTATATTTCACATAGAATAAATCCTGGGAAATACTCAGAATTAAAAGCTCAGAGACAGTTAATGGAATTGTAAAATATATGGATATAACATTTGGTGCAAAGAGAGTCACAAACTTGCATGTGCCTTGAGGAATCCACCAGATAAAAGTAAAACAGTACAGTATCCAGTTTGTGCACAATGTTTCTCTCTAATGGTGCCATCATACCCTTCTGTCACATTCTTCTTGGATGAGACTGTGTTTTCTATTCTTGTAAATAAACATAATAACTTAAATATTATTACTTTGGACTTCTCATTTGACTCTATTACATATATGAAATACAATAATTTTTTAAGAGCATGTGCAATTATCTATCTAAAAATCCTGTCTTAACACATGTAAATAACATTCTGTATCAAACGTCCTGCTTAAAAACTCTTTTCATTTGTCAAGTCCAATGATACCATAATCTGAGGAGACAGTAATTCTCCTTTGTAAATACAATTTTCTCTTTTTGTTTTATGTGCCAGTGAAGGACTCTCTTAAATAGTAGGCAATAAATCTATAGACTCACTGAAGGTGAAAAAACCCAAAGTGCTTAGCCTGACTTGATATCTAGAAACCCTGGAATTACATTACCTACCTTTGAAGAATATCTCAGAAAGATAAATAATTACTTAGAAACATGGAAATCTTAAGCCATGTATTTTCAAATTGTATATATGTACATGGAACAACGTTTTTGTGATTCAGGCCACTAGAAACAAAATCCTTATCATGGAGGTGGAGAAAGATGGTGGAAGAGTAGGGTCCCCAAGTCACCTGTCCCCACCAACTTACCTAGATAACCTTCAAATCACCCTGAAAACCTATGAATTCGGCCTGAGATTTAAAGAGAGAATAGCTGGAATGCTACAGTGAGAAGAGTTTGCATACCTATCAAGGTAGGAAGATGGAACAAAATAAAGAAATAAAAAAGCATCCAAGGGGGAGGGGCCCCCGAGGAGCCGGGCTAAGGCCCTGGGGCGAGAGCATCCAAGACAGGAGAGCCCCGTCCTGGAGAAGCAGGAGCTTCACCAATCTTCTTGGAGGGAAAGGCCTCGCAGGGAGTTGGAGCAGGATCCCAGGAGGGGCAGTGATGCCCTTAGGCTCCCAGGGGCACTAACAGACACCTGCGCCCCAGGGGAGAGCTCACCACACCCCGCGGCCGAGCTCTCTAAAGGGCTGCAGCGTGGGCCTGGCGGTAGGGCCCTGGAACAGCTCGGCTGGCGGCTCAGGCGGCGGCGGAGGGGGCTGCGTGGTCCAGGAGCAGCTCAGACAGCATGGGCCCAGAGCCCAGGGCGCCGGGGGACACAGCCCAAGATCCCGCGCTCCCCTGGGACAGGTGGAGGCCAGGCAGACACAGGGCATCAAGGGTGCTCCTGCTGCCCGGCAGCCCCTGAGCTGTGCCAATCAGCGCCCCCGGACCCCGCCCCGGAACATCCAGGCCCCTGTGGACTAGGCTGTGGTAGTTACTTCAGGAGCTGACTCTAGGGCTGGAGAGCTGGCCGCTGCCACTGTTCTTCCTCCTGGTGTCACCTTGTACCTGGGACTGAGCAGAGCTGCCAGGGAGCAGGGGCCTCACAGGCTAAACATCTACCATTGAGCCGTACACCTGGCAGGGGGCTGGGCAGGGTGTTTGAGAGTGGGCCATACTTGTTCTTCTTCACCATCAGTGGCCACCTGCTGCAACGATTTGAGGACCACCAGAGGACCATCAGCAACCTACGGGTGGATTCTGTGCACTTCCTCACCACATCTACGGATGACTCTCTGCATTTGTACATGTGGGAAGACAAAGGCCGTTATCCATACCTCAAGATCTGCTGTCACCTGGAACACATAGGGAGTGACCTGGCACCAAGCTGCTATGTCTCCAAAGCAATATGTGATAACATGAGCATAGTTTGTGTGGTGTCAAGAATTCGTGAATCCAGCATTCTGGTGATGTATTCTTTGCATATGTAATGTGGAAACTAATGGAATTAACCCTACATCACTTCCCTCCATGTAGTAAAGAGATTTCTGTTTGGAAAAAAAAAAAAAGAGAGAGAGAGAGAGAATCAACACAGCAGGCCTGTCCCCCAGAAGACCAGCTGGAAGGACAGGGCAAGAACAAGTTCTTGACCAAGCAGCACTGGAAAGTTCCAAGAGAAGTCTAGGGACTTACAGAGGAACCCTTCCTTGTTTTTCGCTTTCTGTTTGTTCCTCCTCCCCTCCCTTTTTTTCTCTCTTTTTCTCCTTTTTCCAGTACAACTTGTTTTTAGCCACTCTGCACTGAGAAAAACGACTAGAAAAAAAAAAAAAACTCACCACAAAAGAAAGAATCAGAAATAGTACTCTCTCCCACAGACTTACAAAATTTGGATTACAATTCAATGTCGGAAAGCCAATTCAGAAGCACAATTTTAAAGCTACTGGTGGCTCTGGAAAAAACAGTATAAAGGAGTCAAGAGACTTTATGACTGCAGAATTTAGATCTAACCAGGCTGAAATTAAAAGTCAATTAAATGACGTGCAATCCAAACTGGAGGTCCTAACGATGAGGGTTTGCAAGGTAGAAGAATGAGTGAGTGACAAACATGACAAGTTAATGGCAAGGAAGGAAACTGAGGAAAAAAGAGAAAAACAATTAAAAGATCATGAGGATAGTAAAGGGAAATAAATGACAGCCTCAGAAGGAAAGATCTACATTTAATTGGGGTTCCAGCAGGCACCGAGAGGGACAGAGGTTCAGAATATATATTTGAACAAATCATAGCTGAGAACTTCCCTAACTTGGGAAGGGAAACAGGCATTCAGATCTAGGAGATAGAGAGATCCCTGCTAAAATCAATAAAAACTGCTCAACACCTCAACATTTAATAGTGAAACTTGTAAATTCCAAAGATAAAGAGAAGATCCTTAAAGCAGCAAGAGACAAGAGATCCCTAAACTTTATGGGGAGAAATATTTAGGTTAACAGCAGACCTCTCCACAGAGACCTGGCAGGCCAGAAAGGGCTGGCAGGATATATTCAGGGTCCCAAATGAGAAGAACATGCAGCCAGGAACACTTTATCCAGCAAGGCTCTCATTCAGAATAGAAGGAGAGATAAAGAGCTTCCGTGACAGGCAGGAACTGAAAGAATATGTGACCACCAAATCAGCTCTGCAAGAAATATTAAGGAGGACTCTGTAAAAGAAGAGGAAGTCCAAGGAAACAATCCACAAAAACAGGGACTGAATAGGCATCATGATGACACTAAATTCATATCTTTCGATAGTAAGTCTGACCGTGAATGGGCTTAATGACCCCATCAAAAAGCGCAGGGTTTCCAACTGGATAAAAAAGCAGGACCATCTATTTGCTGAATACTAGAGATTCATTTTAGGACACGTACAGTATTGACCCTGCTTATGTAGTTGTGCCCAATAATGTTAGCTCCTCCCCTAAGTTATTCCTCTACTTCATGACTGATTTTCTAATTCTTGACATGTGTAGTTCTCTTATTTGCTTTGATCTCTATGTTTAGTTCTCCTCCAGGATGTCTTATTTTTTTTTACCATTACTTATCTTTGTTGTTAATAACTCATCAGCTTCTGAACTCTTAAGTATATGCAGTCTTTTGCATTCTTTCTTTGATTCTTTATTCTTTATTCTTTGCATGTTGTTTTCTCTAGACTTTCCCATTCCCTCAGCTTCTAGAATGACAGTACTTAAAACCTCCAATTTCTTGCCAAATAGATATTATGCTGGTATTGAAAGTGTAGGATAGTAGAAAATTTGTATATATTGATCTTTGTTCATTTCCTGGCACATGTTCCTAAAACCCTTGCCATTTCCAAGTGATAACCAGGAACATCTTTGTTCTACTATTTGGTCTTTGACCCCAAGTTCCTAACACCAACCTCTTAAATCCCTTGGAATCTTCTGAATGAAAGGAATGTATTTTGTTCTAATAACGTGACCATTGGTGAACACCAGATGGGGGCTAATCTCCAGAAAGAATAAGCCGTGGTTAGAAGCTTGGAACTTTCAGTCCCCCCAGCATTCTTCAGAAACAGGAGAGGGGGTGCAAGTGGAATTAATGATCGATCCTGCATAGACAATGATGCTTCCATAAAATCCCCAAAAGTATGGTGTTTTGTGAATACATCTAGGTGTCTGAAGTCAGCATGCCCCAATTTTATGGGCTTAGAAGCTTCAGCACTAGGGACTGACTCTTCCAGACTTTTTGCAATTTATCTCTTCATCTGGCTGTTGTTCACTGTGTCCTTTGTTCTATAATAAACCAGTAAATAAATATTCCCTGGGAGTCGTTCTGGCAAATTACTGAACCTGAGGAGGGGATCATGGGAACCCTAACTTAATACTTAGTCAGAAGTACCAGGGACAACCTGGGACTTGTCATTGACATCTGAGATGGGGGCATTATGTGGGCAGGAGAACTTAGTTTGTTTGAATCGGATCTGTTCTTCACTCCACGGAGGTAGTGTCAGAACTAAATTGAATTGTAAGACATCCAGTAGTGTCAAAATTGGTTGGTGTGGGAATAAACCCATATATCTGGTGTCAGAAATGTATGAATGAGGAAAACTGTTTTTTCTTGATATTGTAATTAATCATATGGGATAAAACTCATAACTTTATCAGCTTCTTCTTCATCTACGCTTTGTTCTTCTAATTTGTAATATTATGTTTTTTAATTAGTCAGACTTATACCCTTAGAGTTAACTTCATTTTCTCTTCCTACATTGTCTATCGTGTTTCCAAGTCAAGTGTTTCTGTCCTAGCAATGTCTACTCTATCCATTTTGTCCCCTTTCTCTAATTATTTAACCACCATTTATATTTGCATTTTTTTTTATTTCCTGTGCCCCTTGGGTTTATTTCACAGTGGAATGTATTGCCTATTGGTGATTCTTCACAGACCATCATGTTGCCTTCTACTTTGGGCCAAATATTAGTAAGCTTAGAGTACACACTTATGTGTTGAAAAATAATGTTCAAGGTATGTCAACTGCACTAAATAGGAATGGTACCAGAGAGTGTCAACATTATGTTGTGGCAACCTCATTTCTCATATTAAACATTTAAGTCTTTGGTTTCATCTCAACAATGAGTCCAGAAAATATCATGCCTCATTTTTATGATATTTTTATAGCTTGAACTTTTGAAAATATAACAATTATATATTATTGTTCTAGATAACAACCTGATGACACTTCTTGTTTCTCTTCACACTTTCTCCCTAAGTGATATCAACCCTTCTTATACTTTTAAATGTAGTTAATATACTAAATTTGAAGCCAAGATCTTCCTTCTGATCTGCAGTACCATATACAGTTCTGTATCTACTTGACAACCTTACTTGGATGTCTAATAGGATTTCAAATATAATGTTTCATTTGTTTTTATGGCATAAAAGCCACTGTGTGTACTCAGTCATAGTTATCTCACACGATTAGATGTCTAACTCAATCCAACCACCAGACAACTCAGGTGACCATATCATATCATCGTTTATGTGTCCTCCTTCTGACTCTGGTTCTGTAACACCTGCCAATTCTAAACCACTCTTACTAGAATTGGTAAAATACACTTAAGGACAGTTACCTAGCATCCTCTCTTGCTTCCTGCAAAACTATTTTCTATATAGCACCCATCATTATATTATAAAACTACAATCTAGATAATATCATCCATTTTTGAAACTCCCTGAGAAACTTTTTTCTAGTTTTCTTGATTTTTTCCTGAATTTTGTTTTAGCTCTTTGTCCATGTTTTCCCTTCACCATTTAAGTATACTTAAGAGACCTGTTTCAAAGTCTTTACCTAGTATATCGGATGCCTGTGGTTCTTCTAAGATAGTTAGAAGAACTTCTGACACTTAATTTTCTTCCTTTGAATGGGCCATATTTTACTGTGTCTTTGTATATTTTATAATTTTTGGTTGAAAATTGGACATTTGAAAAAATGGCCACTTCTACCAATCTATCCAGATTGGTTTTGTGCAGTAGAAATCCTTCATTTAATTAGATTGACATGCTCTGAGCATGGTCTTCTCAGTGATTTTATAAACATGCATTTTGAACTGATTTTGTGTGTGGCTTTTAGAAATTTCTATACAACATGCATGGTAGTTTTGTTGTTGTTGTTGTTGTTGTTGTTTTTAAATTCATGAGAGTCAGAGACATAAGCAGAGGGAGAAGCAGGCTCCTGTCAGGAAGCCACGTGTGGGATTGGATCCCGGAGCCCAGGATCATGCCCTAAACCGAAGGCAGACGCTCAACCGCTGAGCCACCCAGGTGTCCACATGGTGATTTTAAATGTCTTAATTTTTTTCAGAGTCTCATGGCAGCTTCTCCTTAAGGCCTTGGATGGTATATTGTATCTCTATTCAGTAATCTCCTGCCCCTTCGGCATCTGTAGGTCTGGCTTCCTGCTACAGTTTTCTAAACAGAGACTCTGTTTCTCCCTTTTCTAAACAGAGACTCCTCTCTCTCCCAGAGACCAGTTCTTACAGTAGGCACCAGACAGGTTAGAACATTGCAAAGGTCTGCTTTCCTCCCTCTTGCTTGAGGAAAGGAATGAGTATCGGGCTGCCCCCACCTGGAGACCAAGACAACTCTATGCCATGGATGCAAAGACAAGAGTGAATAAAACCACCACAAAATGTCTTACTATTTTTTTATTTTTTATTTTTTATTCATGAGAGACACACACACACACAGAGAAGCAGAGACACAGGCAGAGGGAGAAGCAGGCTCCATGCAGGGAGCCCGATGTGGGACTGTATCCTGGGTCTTCAGTATCACGCCCTGGACTGAAGGCCGTGGCTAAACCACTGAGCCACCCAGGCTACCCTGTCTTGCTATTTTGAAAGTGGCTTTTTATGATTTGGTATTCATTTGGTTGCTATAATGTGGTTGCTTAGCCAGTTTTTATTTATTTGTTATTATTATTTTTAATCTTTAAATGCTTTGAAGCATTTGTTTCTCCAATTTTATTGAGATATAATTGACACATATCACTGGATACATTTAAAGTACACAGCATAATCATTTGATTTACATATATTGTGAAATGATTATAGCAATGCTTAGCATCCATCATCTCATATAAAATAAAGGGAACAAATAAAAACATATTTCTGTTTTTGATGACTCCATAGGAAACAAGAGTTTTTAGCTTCCCAGTCAGCTATTTTGCTAATGATACTCTTCATGCTATTTTGAAAGATATTAGTGTGAGAATACTTAATATTTTCATCAATATTTGTATTATCTGACCTCCAGAACATATTTTACCACTACTGCACTGAATTCCTCCTCAGATTGCACATTAGTTTCCAACTAAACATGTTCCTATGTTCTTGTTACATTTCTACAAAGTATAATCCATGTATGTTTGTATTGAAACTTTGAAGCAGGACATATGTTACAGCTGTTTATGTGCACGTAACTCACAGAATATTATTTTCCCATTGAAAAATCATAATATGCTGATATATAGCCATGCAAACTTTTTGAAACATGTTTTAAAAAATATTTCAGACATATTTCTTATCCATCTACATATGAGAAGTAGAGGTGAACTAACTACTTAGCTATTCCAAATAACATTTTGTTAGAATATTTACAAGGAAAATTTATAACATTCTCATTAATCAATTTTCTCTTAAAGATACATTGGAATCTTTAAAGTAATAAAACTGAATATATACTATTTTTTAATGTACTGCTAAATCTTTAAAAAAACCTTTTAATTGTGTAAAATTCTATGAAACCCTAGGTACCAATTAGCATGTGAAATGTTTCTGAGAAAATCTAATTACATCTAAATGAAGCAAAATGATGTCTTTATTTTTCTCAATAAACAATATCTTACTTAGAGATGGGGAAAATAAATTTATAACAGTTTAAGTCTAAAGACTTTCATATATTTGCAAGATATTTGAACACAGTAAGTGTAAATCTTCTCAACCAAAATATCTAGCACCAAACCACGCTCTAGAAAGTCACATACAGAAACAGGTGAGAAATTTACTAAAGCCATGAGGTCTAAAAACTGAAGTACAAGCACTTGAGAATGCTGCTTACAAAGACAGTGGACTATTTTAATGAATTTATTCTTCTATATATTCATCACATTCTTTAATCATTTCCATTACAAAGAAATAAGACATGGTATTTAGATTTCTATGCCAAAGATGTCCTTCCTTTGTGCCGTTTGGTATAAGGTTTATGATCTCGACAGTTGTGAATAATTTCTACAGCTTATTTGTCTTCTTTCATATAAATAAATCTTAGATTTTGTCTCTCAAATAGAACACCATGTCTACACAGGTATTATTCTGTTCATAAATTAACAGATAAAGGATCTCTTAGTTAATCTAACCTAATTGCTAAATTTCAATTGAGAAACACATTGATTAGGAGGATCAATAAAATTCTTATTTGCAAGTACAGATTCAGTATATCTTCAAACCTTCGTTAAGATATACTGCCAGTATTTTTTTCCTCCAAATGGAAAATATTTATTTTTTAAAAATGAGAATGAAAGTTTTAATAAAATGATCCCCAGAGAACCGGATAAATATATATTGTGTTTATTTGATGTTCAGTTAAGCTCAGGTAATATTTCCACTCCCCAATCTTTTATTTAATTTCTCCCTGACCCTCACTTGCACTATACTATATATTTTATTTCAAATTCGGTTAAATAAATAAGTCAAATTCTCTTAGCCCATGAATTCCACAGCTGTTCTTTGCTGCCAGTAAATCTTACCTTTTATTTTCACTTGTCAGATCAGGGCCATAAGCTGGAACTAGGAAACATGGCTCTACTCCTTTTCAGGATCATCCGCAATCTTTCACTCCATGCTTATATATGAATTATGAAGATAGCTGTTGGTTAAAAAAAGAAAATGATCTCAAATGTAATACTGCAAAAGGTTGGAAGAATTGAATTTCCCATACAGAAAATACAAGATTGTCTTCTATCTCTTGAGTGAACTCCAATCACCATGAGAATAAGAATAACCACTTGATGCAAAATGGGAAGTTGTCATCATAATTTAGGGCCAAAATAGAAGAAAAGTACCATATACACCTGACACCATAGGATGGATGAAGGCCAACCCAGATCAATTGCCTTTGACTCACCGTGCTGAATAGGCATCATGAGTATTTATGGCAGCAGTGTTTGTAAAGCTTCCATAGACTCACAGGGTCAGAAGAATGCAGAAATCTCTGATAAATCATGTAGTCCACCACACTATGTTGTATTACACATTGCAGACATACGGTAACTTTCAATATGTGCTCTCAAAAGAGCTACTTCAGGATTAGCTTCTATTCATTTTAAAATATTTTTATCTGAATATTATCCACTCACAAGTCAATGTTTGTTGTGGATAGTTACCAGTATTCCTTTTTAATCATTCTTTTCATCACATGCTGAATGTTAATTCAGTTCTGTCATGCACTGAGGTAAGTTTTCATCAAGAACAAAATCCTCAAATTCTGTGTTATTTCTCCAAGTAGGAAGACACTATATATATTCTCCAAATTTTACATAACATATACTTTAAAAATAGATATGTTGAATTAATCACTAAATAAAAGAGAGTGTTGACTCTTCCACTGCAAATTAACAGGGTTTTAAAATCTCTTCCTTCTTGATTCTTAGAGATCACACGATACACATTTCAACTCGATGATAAGAATTGAATATTGAAAAGATCCTAGTTTTTTATATTAATGAAATATGGTACCTCAGAAAAAGACAAGATTAAATCTAAATTTATTAAAATTATATATCTATAAATATATATTTATATATAATTTTATAAATTAAATTTGTTTATAAAGAATATTGAATATATATCAAGAAAGAGAGAGACAAATGGATGAATATCTTCTTTTTAATTTCTATTTGAGATTCATTGGGTTTGTTTATGATATATTACTTAGTTAAAGGAAATAAATAGTATTAATATTATCTGAGCATTATTGAATATTTATAGATATTTTTCTAATGTGGCATATGAATTAACTCATTTGCCTTCATACACCAAACCTACAAAGTATATACGACAATTATCTGTATTGAAGAAATAGAGAACAATAGGCCCAGGGAGGTTAAGTTGCATATTCAGAATGACAGAACAAGTGGTGTAACAGCATTGGGGGTCAGGCAGCATGGTTTCAGAGACTATCTTTTCTATTGAGATATACTGCCTTAGGAAAAAATGTAAAGTATTTCCCAAAACATATGTATATCCAAGATCCTTATGAATGTGTTATAGGCTGAATAGCCTCAACCCTCAAATTCATGTCTTGAAGTTCTAGCCTCTAATACTCCAGAATGTGACTGTATTTGGAGATAAGACCTTTAAATAAATAATTAAGGTAAATTAAGGTCATGTAGGTTCATCATAATTCAATATGACTAGTGTTCTTGTAAAAAGATATTAGAGGAATCAAATGCAGGAATACACAGAGGAGAGACCATGTGAGGATACAGCAATAAGGTAGACACCTGCAAGTCAAGGAAAGAAGCCGGAGGAAAAATATCAAACTTCTAAATAACTTGATCTTGGATTTCCAGTCTTCAGAACCGTGAGAAAATAGAATGCCATTGTTTAACGCCCCAGTCTGTCGTATTTTATTACAATAGCCCTACCAAACTAATACTAGCAGCAAGTGTTTACTAACCTCTTTTCTTTAAAAACATAGTCAGAGGGGGATCCCTGGGTGGCGCAGCGGTTTGGCGCCTGCCTTTGGCCCAGGGCGCGATCCTGGAGTCCCGGGATCGAATCCCACGTCGGGCTCCCGGTGCATGGGGCCTGCTTCTCCCTCTGCCTGTGTCTCTGCCTCTCTCTCTCTCTCTCTCTCACTGTGTGCCTATCGTAAATAAATAAATAAATAAAAATTAAAAAAAAAACATAGTCAGATACACAATCACAGTAACATTTGCTACGGAATTTAGATCTTTAGGTACATCGAACTCATTAATCATCTATTACCAATAAATTGTCATTAAAAATAAAATCCTGAGATTTAATTTGGTGATTCATTGGTACTTATCATAAATAAACAAATAGCACACTTTGTGTGGATGACTTATGATTTTAGATATCAACATTCTTTTACTTATATTTCCACATTTTATTTGGATTTATCACAGTTCTAAAGGCAGAAAAAGAATCGCAATAAAATTTGATTAAATGTGGCAAATCATATGTTCTCATTCATTTGGGGAATATAAATAATAGTGAAAGGGAATAGAAGGGAAGGGAGAAGAAATGGGTAGGAAATATCAGAAAGGGAGACAGAACATAAAGACTCCTAACTCTGGGAAAAGAACTAGGGGTGGTGGAAGGGGAGGAGGGTGGGGGGTGAATGGGTGATGGGCACTGAGGGGGACACTTGACGGGATGAGCACTGGGTGTTATTCTGTATGTTGGCAAATTGAACACCAATAAAAAATAAATTTATTATTAAAAAATGTGGCAAATCTACTTCATGCATGCATTCTGAGTATTAAACAATACAAAAACTATTTGAATGCATAGCTAGGTAGAAAATAAATATCTACAAGTATTTACATTAAGGTAAAGAAGTTATTTTGTAATGAGTGATAAGTATATATGAGCTGATACTCTAAAGTTTTATGAACATTTATTTATACCGCATTTACTCTTTACCAGAATCACATGGAGCGGATATTCCAGTTCCTTTTACATATTTAACCTGTTTCTCAAACCAAAGCTTAAGAGTTCAAGGCAACCAAGCCCACAGAGCCAGTAAAAAATGACTTAAGATCTGCTTAATATTACATCCTACTATTACCAGACTCTGCAGTTTGAGGTTTTAATGACTTGGGGTAAAATGCTATTAAATGCCTGTTCATTCTTTGGGGCAGCAAATAATATAGGGTTTTGGCATACTGATCCTGTGTTCTTTTCATGAATAGCCTACACGTGGAAGGTGTTAGCTGTATGGAAAAACTTCTGCCAGGAAAAAATATTCAATTCTTAGAAATAGGCAAATAAGTTTACTGAGAGTTCTTTGATTACAAGTCTGATTGACTTTATTTTTTTTCAGATTATTCTATAACTCTTTAGGGGTAAATTAAATTTCTGCACTTTTGTCCAAAACAGATTTGGTTAAGTTCTGTTCAATAGAACAAATAATCCTAAGAGTACAGTTTATGGCACTGTTGAACATTTTCAGTTTAAATCTAAACCAACAAATTGAGAGTAACCATCAGTTGATTCCCTTATTAATTAATAAGTTGAATTAAATATTTAGTTATTTAGGTATTATTTTATATTTGAATGTGAATCATAATTTTGCCTTTTTAAAAATTGTATTTTCAGGACACTTGGATGGCTCAGTGGTTGAGTGTCTGCCTTTGGCTCAGGTCATAACCCTGGGGTCCTGGGATCGAGTCCCTCATCAGGCTCCCCACAGGGAGCCTGCTTCTCCTTCTGTCTATGTCCCTCCCTCTCTCTGTGTGTCTCTCATGGATAAATAAATAAAATCTTTAAAAATATATATTTTCGGGGATCCCTGGGTGGCGCAGCGGTTTGGCGCCTGCCTTTGGCCCAGGGCGCGATCCTGGAGACCCGGGATCGAGTCCCACGTCGGGCTCCCGGTGCATGGAGCCTGCTTCTCCCTCTGCCTATGTCTCTGCCTCTCTCTCCCTCTCTCTGTGATGACTATCATAAATAAATAAAATTAAAAAAAATAAAAAATAAAAATATATATTTTCAACAGTTGTAATTTTCTAGTAATTGATTTGAGAAAATATTTTTATAAATATTTATAATTATGTAATAATTATAATGTACTTGCCATCATTTGGATTTTACCTGGAGATGTATTGTTTAATAAAGCATTCAAAAATAATTTGATAATTTGGAAATTAAAAAATTAAAAACTTACAGAATGATATCTGTTTATTGAAAAAGAGGAAACAGAGAGTAACTTACTATCCACTAAAACACAAGGACAATGCTTTTTCCTTTTCTCCTAATGTTTTGTTTTCTCTTTTTGAGGAGCTGAGGAGTGAAAGTAATTTGAATTTTCAGATACTTTATTAAAGTATATTTTAGAAGGCTCTTATAAATTTATACGATTTTAATAAGTTGTAGTCTATAACACAATGTTTAACAGCTAGCCAAACTCAAAGTTAACATTTTAAGAACCCCACCTACTCAGTCACTTTTCTTGGCTAGAGAATAGTTAAGAATGATTATGCCAATAGCCTCTATGTGTACAGTAGATGTTAAAAAATAATGTGAACAGCCAACCTCATCAATTGTAGCCATAGACTATCAATTCTTCCTTAGAGCTAAGGATAAAATGAATCTTGGAATGAATGCAGCTTTGGTCTTCTCATCAAATACCTCTTCCCTCAGCCATCTTCACCTTTCTGTTTAAAGGAAAGAACTGCCTTTCGTTTACTGGGGTAGGTGGTAAGTCAAGGTGAAATATTAGTGCTCCCCTGCTTAAGAAATAATGAGTCATCAATTACTGTATTTTTAAAAAATAACCTATACACCCATTGTGGGGCTCTAACTCATGACCCTGAGATCAAGAGTCATATAGTCTGCCAACTGAGCCAACCAGGAGCCCCTATTGTATTCTTAAACAGTTTCATCAGGTAAAACCTGAAAGATTGGTCTGAATATAATGAAGCATTCCTTTATGATAAATGAAAAACAAGTTTGTTTTGACTTAGACTTCAGGCACATGAGACCTTATATAATAAAAGGGCATTTCCATACCTCAGAGAAACCACTGGTATTTAAAAGCCATGACTGAACAAACATTTAAAACTTAGAAAACAAAGAACATTAAAACTGTTATAGCTTGCACAGTAGGATGATTGCCAAGTGATCAGGTCAAGAACTATCATCTCATGATCCCTTGAACTTTATACAATTTTCTGTTGTCAGAAGTTATTTTTAATCTCCATAAGAGAGAATTTATATAGTGCTCTTCAGTTCATGGATCTATACTTAAGAAAGCTTAGACTTAGTTTTTTTTTTTTTTTGAAAGCTTAGACTTAGTAAATGAGAGTCCATTCTCTGACTTACAGTATAGCCTGAAATAAATGACTAAATGAATATTTTATTGTAAATGCCAAAAGTGAAATTAATTATTCCTTGTAAGAAACACAGTACAATATTATTCATATGAACTAATGTAGGCAACTTGCTTTCACTCTAAAACTATAGGAAATTATGTGCTTTTCTTCAATTGAAAATATTGGAAATTATCAATTATAAGGATGTTTAAATAATTGTGTACTTCTGCAGTGTGTAATGGCTAGGACTTGGAATTTGAATCTATCATTTTGCTCCTAGGAGACAGATAGAACAGTCAAGGAAGTATGAGAAAAAAAGAAAGTTAAGACAAGAATTATGAGATTTGCAAGTTGTAAGGCTTAATGTCTTCCAGAAAGTTTCAGAAAAAGTGAGAGAAAAAGGACACGGTTGCCTCACATTTTACCTTTTCCATTCACTTAACTGATGTTCTCATTTTGATGTTAGAGTATATCTGAACAACTAACAACTCAGTTCAAACTATGAACTTCTGTCAGCCGATAATTTGCCTTCAGACATTCATTTACAAATTTCACTTTACTGCACTTGGTTTATTTATCAAATATCCATAAGGAATGGACAACAGGTCTGATGTGATGGAATTAAAAAATGTGTTTTTATATTCCAGCACTAGAAGTACTTGTCTATAGATTGAGATCTGGTAGATATATTAAAGATCCATCAAGCTAAACTTCGACATTTTACAGATGAAGGAAACAAGACACAAAAATGTGAGCTAGAATGTCCAACGTTCCACAGTCCTTAAAATACTTTAAGCCTGTTTCTACAGCAACTAGACTATCTTCCGCTATGATTCACTGGAGCTCCTGTTCACTGAGCCCCACTGACGTAAGATCAGGATGTAGCAAACACATTTGATTTCAAGTAGCTACTCAAACCCACATGTTTGAGTGCCTCCACTCTTACATTTGTTTTTTATAAGAATTGTAAAAACACATAAATATGGTGAGAATATCCATATCAGTATTGCACACCAAATATGATATGTCCAGCATCAATCAGGAAGTCCAAGTAAAGTCTGAAAGACTTACATGAAAATTACAGCAAGAAGAGGAAAAAAAAACTATCAGAAAGTAAATGTGAGAGTTTTTTTAATGTAACTCCATGAAAACTCCTTGGTTAAGTTCAGAAGAGGCCCAAGAAAAAGGAGGTAGGTGTCAGTCATGCTGATGATCAGTTCTACTGATCTGTCTGTACTGGAATCCTCACCCTTTACCTTTCTTCTGTTTCCATTGATATAGTGTCCATGCATCTGTCTGAGGTTCACTTGTATCTCATTTCCTCTCAGAATCAATCATGCAAAGATTGTGTTCCCCTCAATCCTGTATCATTAATTATTCTATCTCCACCAGTTAATTTCCATCAGTATAATAATATACAGTAATATGTCCTATCTTAAAACAAAAACAAAACCCTCTAAAAACAAAGAAAAACATACCCAGCAAAAAGTAAAACATTCCTGGCAATGAGGCAGATTCAAACTTTAGGCCAACATCAACCTTTCTCTGAAATGCAGTCACAAAAATAATACTTAAAACATGAAAATCAGGGATCCCTGGGTGGCACAGCGGTTTGGCGCCTGCCTTTGGCCCAGAGCGCGATCCTGGAGACCCAGGATCGAGTCCCGCGTCGGGCTCCCGGGGCATGGAGCCTGCTTCTCCCTCTGCCTATGTCTCTGCCCCCCCCCCCCTGTGACTATCATAAATAAATAAAAATTAAAAAAAACATGAAAATCAGACATAAAAACTGCCCTCCCTTCTTCCCCCCAAAAATTTAACTGCAGGGAATGAAAGAAATTCATTGGAATCCAGAAATAACAAGAAAGCAAAAATCCCTAAAGGATGACCTAGTATTGAAAGCCAGTGTTTGTGCATTTGTCCTTAGAGTACCTGCCAATCACTGTCGACCAGAGCTGACTACACTACAAAGTTTTAACTAGCTAGGTACTGAGACACACTACAAAGGCTCAACCTGAGATTGCTGGGCAGCTGAGACACCTAAAGCTGAGATCCTAGAAATTCAATACTATTTACTTATGTTAAAAAGACATAGAAGGAGATAAACTATTATTTGCAGATTTTATGATTGTATATGTAAAAATAGCAAAAAAATTATGAGCAAATTATTGTGATTAATAACAGAATTTAACAATTTTGTAGGATAAAAGATCATTTTCAAATTTTAATTGAATTTCTTTCCCAAGAAATAAGAAATACAATTATCTGCCTATTATCTATCATCTATCTATCATCTATTATCTATCTATACAGCTATATACTATTTAAAATATCAAAATAAAGTGAATGACACATAAACACATATCTAAAAATAGCAAATATATCTGAAATATTATACAATTGTTTTGAAATACAAAACTTCAAAAAAGAAAGGGTATATGATATTCATAGCGTGGAAGAAACAATTTCATAAAAATAGTAACTCTTTTTCTATACATCACAATGATGTATAAATTTAACCCAATTTCAAATGGCTACTATGTTTTTAATGCAATTAGACTATGCAATTTAAAAATTGATACAGTGTGTTAAAGGGCTACAAAGTGTCAAGGTATTCCCAAAGAAGACCCAGGAGGGAAAAGTAGCTCTAATAGATATCAATGTTTCTTATAGAGCTATACTAATTAGGAAAATGTGTTATTTGTATAGCAATATATAATTAAAAAGAAGAAAAGACATAGATTCCAACAGTATAATGTGTATGTATGCATGATATTTTTGATATTTAAATTTAGGAGTACACAGGCAATTAGCAGAGAAGATGAGTAGTCAATAAATCTTAGAGGTACTCTTTTTTAATTATATGGAAAAAAAAGTTCATGATCCCAAACAAAATACCAAAAGAAATTCCTACCTGAACAAAATTTTAGATGTCAGTGACAAAATTTTTAAATATTAAGATTGGGCAATATTTCTTAAGCAAGATGAAAATGTAAAAATAGGAGCACCTGGATGGCTCAGTGGTTGAGTATCTGCCTTTGACTCAAAATGTGATCCTGGGATCTGGGGATCGACTTCTACATTGGGCTCCACATGGGGAGCCTGCTTCTCCCTTTGCCTATGTCTCTGCCTCTCTCTGTGTGTCTCTCATGAATAAATAAATAAGATCTTTAGAAAATGTAAAAATAATTTTTAAAAATGTGAAAACATTGGATTTAAGAATTATTTCATTATTAACTCTTTGAGGAACCTCCACACAGTTTTCCAGAGTGGCTGCACCAGTTCACATTCCCACCAACAGTGTAAGAGGGTTCCCTTTTCTCCGCATCCTCTCCAACATTTGTGGTTTCCTTCCTTGTTAATGTTCCCCATTCTCACTGGTGTGAGGTGGGATCTCATTGTGGTTTTGATCTGTATTTCCCTGATGGCCAGTGATGCGGAGCATTTTCTCATGTGCTTGTTGGCCATGTCTATGTCTTCCTCTGTGAGATTTCTCTTCATGTCTTTTGCCCATTTCATGATTGGATTGTTTGTTTCTTTGCTGTTGAGTTTAATAAGTTCTTTATAGATCTTGGAAACTAGCCCTTTATCTGATACGTCATTTGCAAATCTCTTCTCCCATTCTGTAGGTTGTCTTTGAGTTTTGTTGACTGTATCCTTTGCTGTGCAAAAGCTTCTTATCTTGATGAAGTCCCAATAGTTCATTTTTGCTTTTGTTTCTTTTGCCTTCATGGATGTACCTTGCAAGAAGTTACTGTGGCTGAGTTCAAAAAGGGTGTTGCCTGTGTTCTCCTCTAGGATTTTGATGGAATCTTGTCTCACATTTAGATCTTTCATCCATTTTGAGCTTATCTTTGTGTAGATCTGCCCTACGACCCAGCAATTGCACTGCTGGGGATTTACCCCAAAGATACAGATGCAGTGAAACCCCGGGACACCTGCACCCCAATGTTTCCAGCAGCAATGTCCACAATAGCCAAACTGTGGAAGGAGCCTCGGTGTCCATGGAAAGATGAATGGATAAAGAAGATGTGGTCTATGTATACAATGGAATATTCCTCAGCCATTAGAAACGACAAATACCCACCATTTGCTTCAACGTGGATGGAACTGGAGGGTATTATGCTGAGTGAAGTAAGTCAATCGGAGAAGGACAAACAGTGTATGTTCTCATTCATTTGGGGAATATAGAAAATAATGAAAGGGAATAAAGGGGAAAGAAGAAAAAATAAGTGGGAAATATCAGAAAGGGAGACAGAACATGGAGGACTCCTAACTCTGGGAAACGAACTAGGGGTGGTGGAAGGGGAGGAGGGCGGGGGGTGGGGGTGCCTGGGTGGTGGTCACTGAGGTGGGCACTTGACGGGATGAGCACTGGGTGTTATTCTGTATGTTGGTAAATTGAACACCAATAAAAATAAATTTATTAAAAAAACAAAAAATAAATAAATTCAGGAATATTCCATTCAAAAAAAATATTTCATTAAAAAAAGAGTAAGAAAAGAGTAAAGAAAGGGTAAAGAATAAAGGTGCAAACTAAGAGAAGATATTTGCAAAAGATGAGACTAATAAAGAATTATCATTCAGAATATAAAAATAAATCCCATAAATTGTATTGGAGAATTTATGGATAGACCATAATTTAAACATTGGTAAAAGAAGAGTAAATTGGTGAAACCATTTTATAAAGTATGGATCATTTCTGAAATTGACTATTTGTATATCCTATGCCACAACAACTCCACTCCGAGGAATGTGATCAAAGGGACATCCCACAGCACAATGAGAGAACTGTACAAGAATGTCAAAAAGTACGTTCACAATAGTAAACCCCTGGACATGACTGAAATTCCCATCCACAGAACAATGAGTGATGAACCTGAAGGATAGCCTTATAATAGTGTATAATTTAGCATTCAACCTCAATACCTTGGGGGTTGCCTGGGTGGCTCAGTCAGTTAAGTGTCTGACTCGATTTCAGCTCAGGTCCTGATCTCAGGGGTCATGGGATGGAGTCCCTGTCACATAGGGCTCTGTGCTCAGCAGGGAGTCTCCTTGAGATCCTTTCCCTACATCTCCCTCTGGCCCTCCGCACCCCAGCTTGCGGGTCTGTCTCAAAAATAAATAAACCAGTATTTAAAAAGTAAATAAATATCTTCAGCCTCAAACAACAATGCAGATGAATCTTTGTAATATAATTTCAATTAAAGAAAATATCATAAGTTTAATATAAGAATGGCATTCTTTCATAAAGTTTAAGAATAAATTAAATGTTAATTATCTATGTCAAACATCCAAAAACAATGCAACAAAACTATACAAAAAGGAGATGAGAATTATTCCATTTATATAAAATTCAGTAAAATAAAATAATAAAGTTTTTAGAAGAGTCTTCGCTATGTACGGATTCCCTTTTCTCTCATTTCTCTGTTTTAGACTTCATCTCACTAAGGCTTTAGAACAATCATTCCATGACAGAAGTAATTATTGTCAAGGTCACAGTAACCTCCATATAAAATACCCCATCATAGTTTTTCAGTTCTCAAATTATTAGTACTATTAGCCACATTTCACAATTATCTATCACTTCCTCCTGACCTTTGTAATACAACATTATTGTTGCCCTGCTCCTTATCAGTTGCTTATTTTTAAATTTTGTTTCTTATCCCACCTCATCATCTTCATCTGTAAATGTTGGAATGTTCCAAGGCTCTGAGCTCAGACCACTTCCTTTTTTTTTTTAAATCAATACACACTTCCTAGATGATTTAAAGGCTATCAAATTAACATCTGCATAACTGCATTCCTAAACTCATTTCTGTACCTTTGCCTGTCATCTGGCTGCTCAACATCTCTTTTTTCATGTCTAACAGGCATCTAAAAATTACTTTATCATGACCCGAAACTGTTTACTCCTCAATACCACCACTACACACACACACACGCACACACACATATGTCTCATATATCAGGATATTCCCTCTTATGCCTTCAAAATATTTCCAGAATCCAACCACTTCTCTACATCTCCCTTATTTCCACTATGCCCCAGTTACTGTTATCTCTTATGGCATATTTCAATTAGCATTTTTGTCAGTCTTCTTTCTACATGTATCCTACCTGTGATAGAATAATAGCTCTCCAAGCATGTCCATAATTTAACCCCATATCTTGTGAACATGTTAGTAATTCTCAAAGATGAATTAAGATAGCAGATAAAATTATTCACTAATCGGAGGGGGCAAGATGATGGAAGAGTAGGGTCCCCAAGTCACCTGTCCCCACCAAATTACCTGAAAACCATCCTGAAAATCTACGAATTCGGCCTGAGATGTAAAGAGAGACCAGCTGGAACGCTACAGTGAGAAGAGTCCGCGCTTCTATCAAGGTAGGAAGACGGGGAAAAAGAAATAAAGGAACAAAAGGCCTCCGGGGGGGAGGGGCCCGCGAGGAGCCGGGCTGAGGCCGGGGCGAGTGTCCCCAGGACAGGAGAGCCCTGTCCCGGAGGAGCAGGAGCTGCACCAACCTTCCCGGGGGGAAAGGGGCTCGAAGGGAGGTGGAGCAGGACCCAGGAGGGCGGGGATGCCCTCGGGCTCCCGGGGACACTAACAGACACCTGCGCCCCGGGAGAGTGCGCCGAGCTCCCTAAGGGCTGCAGCGCGCACGGCGGGGCCGGAGCAGCTCGGAGGGGCTCGGGCGGCGGCTCCGCGGAGGGGGCTGCGGGGCGGGAGCGCGAATCCCACAGCGCAGGCCCCGGAGCACAGGGCGCCGGGACACAGCCCAGGATCCGGCCTCCCCCGGGACAGGCAGAGGCCGGGAGGGCCCAGGACAGCAAGGACGCTCCTGCCCCGAGCTGAGCACATCAGCGGCCCCGCCCCGGAGCCTCCAGGCCCTGCAGACGGAGAACCCAGAGCCCCGAGCCCCGTAGTTCCTGCGGAGGCTGAATCCAGGCTTCCAGAGTTGCCATAGCAACTGCGGCTGTTCCTCCTGGGGCCCCACGGGGTGAACAACCCCCGCTGAGCCCTGCAGCCGGCAGGGGCAGAGCAGCTCCCCCAAGTGCTAACACCTGAAAATCAGCGCAACAGGCCCCTCCCCCAGAAGACCAGCTGGATGGACCAGTTCCAGGGGAACTCAAGGGACTTAAAGTCTACAGATTCAGAATACTCCCCCGTGGTTTCGCCCCCCCCCCAGGGATTTGTTTTTGTTTTTGTTGTTTTTTTTTTTTCTTTTTGATTTCTGATTGCTTCCCCCACCCTTTTTTTTTCACCTTTCTTGCTTTTTCTTTCTCTTTTTCTTTTTTTTTCTTTTTTCTTCCTTTTTCTTTTTTCCTTTTCTCTTTTCTTTCCTTCTTTCTATTCTCTCTTTTCTCCTTTTCCCAATACAATTTGTTTTTGGCCACTCTACACTGAGCAAAATGACTAGAAGGAAAACCTCACCTCAAAAGAAAGAATCAGAAACAGTCCTCTCTCCCACAGAGTTACAAATCTGGATTACAATTCAATGTCAGAAAGCCAATTCAGAAGCACTATTATACAGCTACTGGTGGTTCTAGAAAAAAGCATTAAGGCCTCACGAGACTTCATGACTGCAGAATTTAGATCCAATCAGGCAGAAATTAAAAATCAATTGAATGAGATGCAATCCAAACTAGAAGTCCTAACGTTGAGAGTTAGCGAGGTGGAAGAACAAGTGAGTGACATAGAAGACAACTTGATGGCAAAGAGGGAAACTGAGGAAAAAAAACAAACAATTAAAAGATCATGAGGATAGATTATGGGAAATAACTGACAGCCTGAGGAAGAAAAATCTACATTAAATTGGGGTTCCTGAAGGCGCCAAAATGGACAGAGGTCCAGAAAATGGATTTGAACAACTCATATCTGAAAAATTTCCTAATGTGAGAAGGGAAACAATAGTGAAGCTTCAAATTCCAAAGATAAAGAGAAGATCCTTAAAGCAGCAAGAGACAAGAAATCCCTGAATTTTATTGGGAGGAGTATTAGGGTAACAGCAGACCTCTCCACAGAGACCTGGCAAGCCAGAAAGGGCTGGCAGGATATATTCAGGGTCCTAAATGATAAAAACATGCAGCCAAGAATACTCTATCCAGCAAGGCTCTCATTCAGAATAGAAGCAGAGATAAAGAGCTTCCAAGACAGGCAGGAACTAAAAGAATATGTGACCACTAAACCAGCTCTGCAAGAAATTTTAAGGGGACTCTTAAAATTCCCCTTTAAGGAGAAGTCCAATGGAAAAATCCACAAAAACAAGGACTGAATAGGTATCATGATGACACTAAACTCATATCTTTCAATAGTAACTCTGAACGTGAATGGGCTATTGACCCCATCAAAAGGCGCAGGGTGTCACTGGATAAAAAAGCAGGACCCATCTATTTGCTGTCTACAAGAGACTCATTTTAGACAGAAGGACACCTACAACCTGAAAATATAAGTTTGGAGAACCATTTACCATTCAAATGGTCCTCAAAAGAAAGCAGGGGTAGCCATCCATATATCAGATAAACTAAATTACCCCGAAGACTGTAGTGAGAGATGAAGAGGGACACTATATAATACTTTTTTTCCACTATATCATACTTAAAGGATCTATCCAACAAGAGGACTTAACAATCCTCAATATATATGCCCCGAATGTGGGAGATGCCAAATATATCAATCAATTAATAACCAAAGTTAAGACATACTTAGATGATAATACACTTATACTTGGTGACTTCAATCTAGCGCTTTCTACACTCGATAGGTCTTCTAAGCACAACATCTCCAAAGAAACAAGAGCTTTAAATGATACACTGGACCAGATGGATTTCACAGATATCTACAGAACTTTACGTCCAAACTCAACTGAATACACATTCTTCTCAAGTGCTCATGGAACTTTCTCCAGAATAGACCACATACTGGGTCACAAATCGGGTCTGAACCGATACGAAAAGATTGGGATCATCCCCTGCATATTCTCAGACCATAACGCCTTGAAATTAGAACTCAATCACAAGAAGAAGTTTGGAAGGACCTCAAACACGTGGAGGTTAAGGACCATCCTGCTAAAAGATAAAAGGGTCAACCAGGAAATTAAGGAAGAATTGAAAAGATTCATGGAAACTAATGAGAATGAAGACACAACCGTTCAAAATCTTTGGGATACAGCAAAAGCAGTCCTGAGGGGAAATACATTGCAATACAAGCATCCATCCAAAACTAGAAAGAACTCAAATACAAAAGCTAACCTTACACATAAAGGAGCTAGAGAAAAAACAGCAAATAGATCCTACACCAAGCAGAAGAAGAGAGTTAATAAAGATTCGAGCAGAACTCAACGAAATCGAGGCCAGAAGAACTGTGGAACACATCAACAAAACCAGGAGTTGGTTCTTTGAAAGAATTAATAAGATAGATAAACCATTAGCCAGCCTCATTAAAAAGAAGAGAGAGAAGACTCAAATTAATTAAATCATGAATGAGAAAGGAGAGATCACTACCAACACCAAGGAAATACAAACGATTTTAAAAACATATTATGAACAGCTCCACGCCAATAAATTAGGCAATCTAGAAGAAATGGACGCATTTCTGGAAAGCCACAAACTACCAAAACTGGAACAGGAAGAAATAGAAAATCTGAACAGGCCAATAACCAGGGAGGAAATTGAAGCAGTCATCAAAAACCTCCCAAGACACAAGAGTCCAGGGCCAGATGGCTTCCCTGGGGAATTCTATCAAACATTTAAAGAAGAAATCATACCTATTCTACTAAAGCTGTTTGGAAAGATAGAAAGAGACGGAGTACTTCCAAATTCATTCTATGAGGCCAGCATCACCTTAATTCCAAAACCAGACAAAGACCCCACCAAAAAGGAGAATTACAGACCAATATCCCTGATGAACATGGATGCAAAAATTCTCAACAAGATACTAGCCAATAGGATCCAACAACACATTAAGAAAATTATTCACCATGACCAAGTAGGATTTATCCCCGGGACACAAGGCTGGTTCAACACTCGTAAAACAATCAATGTGATTCATCAAATCAGCAAGAGAAAAACCAAGAACCATATGATCCTCTCAATAGATGTAGAGAAAGCATTTGGCAAAATACAGCATCCATTCCTGATCAAAACTCTTCAGAGTGTAGGGATAGAGGGAACATTCCTCGACATCTTAAAAGCCATCTACGAAAAGCCCACAGCAAATATCATTCTCAATGGGGAAGCACTGGGAGCCTTTCCCCTAAGATCAGGAACCAGACAGGGATGTCCACTCTCACCACTGCTATTCAACATAGTACTGGAAGTCCTAGCCTCAGCAATCAGACAACAAAAAGACATTAGAGGCATTCAAATTGGCAAAGAAGAAGTCAAACTCTCCCTCTTCGCCGATGACATGATACTCTACATAGAAAACCCAAAAGAGGGATCCCTGGGTGGCGCAGCGGTTTGGCGCCTGCCTTTGGCCCAGGGCGCGATCCTGGAGACCCGGGATCGAATCCCACGTTGGGCTCCTGGTGCATGGAGCCTGCTTCTCCCTCTGCCTATGTCTCTGCCTCTCTTTCTCTCTCTCTGTGACTATCATAAATAAATAAAAATTTAAAAAAAAAATTAAAAAAAAAAAAGAAAACCCAAAAGACTCCACCCCAAGATTGCTAGAACTCATACAACAATTTGGCAGCGTGGCAGGATACAAAATCAATGCCCAGAAATCAGTGGCATTTCTTTTTTTTTAATAAATTAATTTTTATTGGTGTTCAATTTACCAACATACAGAATAACACCCAGTGCTCATCCCGTCAAGTGTCCCCCTCAGTGCCCGTCACCCATTCACCCCCACCCCCGCCCTCCTCCCCCTCCACCACCCCTAGTTCATTTCCCAGAGTTAGGAGTCTTTATGTTCTGTCTCCCTTTCTGATATTTCCCACACATTTCTTCTCCCTTCCCTTATATTCCCTTTCACTATTATTCATATTCCCCAAATGAATGAGAACATACACTGTTTGTCCTTCTCCGATTGACTTACTTCACTCAGCATAATACCCTCCAGTTCCATCCACGTCGAAGCAAATGGTGGGTATTTGTCTTTTCTAATGGCTGAGGAATATTCCATTGTATACATAGACCACATCTTCTTTATCCATTCATCTTTCGATGGACACCGAGGCTCCTTCCACAGTTTGGCTATTGTGGACATGGCTGCTAGAAACATCGGGGTGCAGGTGTCCCGGCGTTTCATTGCATGTGAATCTTTGGGGTAAATCCCTAACAGTGCAATTGCTGGGTCGTAGGGCAGGTCTATTTTTAATTCTTTGAGGAACCTCCACACAGTTTTCCAGAGTGGTTGCACCAGTTCACATTCCCACCAACAGTGTAAGAGGGTTCCCTTTTCTCCGCATCCTCTCCAACATTTGTGGTTTCCTGCCTTGTTAATTTTCCCCATTCTCACTGGTGTGAGGTGGGATCTCATTGTGGTTTTGATTTGTATTTCCCTGATGGCAAGTGATGCAGAGCATTTTCTCATGTGCATGTTGGCCATGTCTATGTCTTCCTCTGTGAGATTTCTCTTCATGTCTTTTGCCCATTTCATGATTGGATTGTTTGTTTCTTTGGTGTTGAGTTTAATAAGTTCTTTATAGATCTTGGAAACTAGCCCTTTATCTGATATGTCATTTGCAAATATCTTCTCCCATTCTGTAGGTTGTCTTTGAGTTTTGTTGACTGTATCCTTTGCTGTGCAAAAGCTTCTTATCTTGATGAAGTCCCAATAGTTCATTTTTGCTTTTGTTTCTTTTGCCTTCGTGGATGTATCTTGCAAGAAGTTACTGTGGCCGAGTTCAAAAAGGGTGTTGCCTGTGTTGTCCTCTAGGATTTTGATGGATTCTTGTCTCACATTTAGATCGTTCATCCATTTTGAGTTTATCTTTGTGTATGGTGCAAGAGAGTGGTCTAGTTTCATTCTTCTGCATGTGGATGCCCAATTTTCCCAGCACCATTTATTGAAGAGACTGTCTTTCTTCCAGTGGATCGTCTTTCCTCCTTTATCGAATATTAGTTGACCATAAAGTTCAGGGTCCACTTCTGGGTTCTCTGTTCTGTTCCATTGATCTATGTGTCTGTTTTTGTGCCAGTACCACACTGTCTTGATGACCACAGCTTTGTAGTACAACCTGAAATCTGGCATTGTGATGCCCCCAGCTATGGTTTTCTTTTTTAAAATTCCCCTGGCTATTCGGGGTCTTTTCTGATTCCACACAAATCTTAAAATAATTTGTTCTAAGTCTCTGAAGAAAGTCCATGGTATTTTGTTAGGGATTGCATTAAACGTGTAAATTGCCCTGGGTAACATTGACATTTTCACAATATTAATTCTGCCAATCCATGAGCATGGAATATTTTTCCATCTCTTTGTGTCTTCCTCAATTTCTTTCAGAAGTGTTCTATAGTTTTTAGGGTATAGATCCTTTACCTCTTTGGTTAGGTTTATTCCTAGGTATCTTATGCTTTTGGGTGCAATTGTAAATGGGATTGACTCCTTGATTTCTCTTTCTTCAGTCTCATTGTTAGTGTATATGAATGCCATTGATTTCTGGGCATTGATTTTGTATCCTGCCATGCTACCAAATTGCTGTATGAGTTCTAGCAATCTTGGGGTGGAGGCTTTTGGGTTTTCTATGTAGAGTATCATGTCATCGGCGAAGAGGGAGAGTTTGACTTCTTCTTTGCCAATTTGAATGCCTTTAATGTCTTTTTGTTGTCTGATTGCTGAGGCTAGGACTTCCAATACTATGTTGAATAGCAGTGGTGAGAGTGGACATCCCTGTCTGGTTCCTGATCTTAGGGGAAAGGCTCCCAGTGCTTCCCCATTGAGAATGATATTCGCTGTGGGCTTTTCGTAGATGGCTTTTAAGATGTCGAGGAAAGTTCCCTCTATTCCTACACTCTGAAGAGTTTTGATCAGGAATGGATGCTGTATTTTGTCAAATGCTTTCTCTGCATCTAATGAGAGGATCATATGGTTCTTGGTTTTTCTCTTGCTGATATGATGAATCACATTGATTGTTTTACGAGTGTTGAACCAGCCTTGTGTCCCGGGGATAAATCCTACTTGGTCATGGTGAATAATTTTCTTAATGTGTTGTTGGATCCTATTGGCTAGTATCTTGTTGAGAATTTTTGCATCCATGTTCATCAGGGATATTGGTCTGTAATTCTCCTTTTTGGTGGGGTCTTTGTCTGGTTTTGGAATTAAGGTGATGCTGGCCTCATAGAATGAATTTGGAAGTACTCCATCTCTTTCTATCTTTCCAAACAGCTTTAGTAGAATAGGTATGATTTCTTCTTTAAACGTTTGATAGAATTCCCCTGGGAAGCCATCTGGCCCTGGACTCTTGTGTCTTGGGAGGTTTTTGATGACTGCTTCAATTTCCTCCCTGGTTATTGGCCTGTTCAGGTTTTCTATTTCTTCCTGCTCCAGTTTTGGTAGTTTGTGGCTTTCCAGGAATGCGTCCATTTCTTCTAGATTGCCTAATTTATTGGCGTAGAGCTGTTCATAATATGTTTTTAAAATCGTTTGTATTTCCTTGGTGTTGGTAGTGATCTCTCCTTTCTCATTCATGATTTTATTAATTTGAGTCTTCTCTCTCTTCTTTTTAATAAGGTTGGCTAATGGTTTATCTATCTTATTAATTCTTTCAAAGAACCAACTCCTGGTTCTATTGATCTGTTCCACAGTTCTTCTGGTCTCAATTTCGTTGAGTTCTGCTCGAATTTTAATTAACTCTCTTCTTCTGCTGGGCGTCGGGTCGATTTGCTGCTTTTTCTCTAGATCCTTCAGGTGCAAGGTTAGCTTTTGTATTTCAGTTCTTTCCAGTTTTTGAATGGATGCTTGTATTGCGATGTATTTCCCCCTCAGGACTGCTTTTGCTGCATCCCAAAGATTTTGAACAGTTGTATCTTCATTCTCATTAGTTTCCATGAATCTTTTTAATTCTTCCTTAATATCCTGGTTGACCCTTTTATCTTTTAGCAGGATGGTCCTTAACCTCCACGTGTTTGAGGTCCTTCCAAACTTCTTCTTGTGATTGAGTTCTAATTTCAAGGCGTTATGGTCTGAGAATATGCAGGGGACGATCCCAATCTTTTGGTATCGGTTCAGACCCGATTTGTGACCCAGTATGTGGTCTATTCTGGAGAAAGTTCCATGTGCACTTGAGAAGAATGTATATTCAGTTGAGTTTGGATGTAAAGTTCTGTAGATATCTGTGAAATGTATCTGGTCCAGTGTATCATTTAAAGCTCTCGTTTCTTTGGAGATGTTGTGCTTAGAAGATCTATCGAGGGTAGGAAGAGCTAGATTGAAGTCACCAAGTATAAGTGTTTTATTATCTAAGTATTTCTTCACTTTGGTTAATAATTCGTTTAAGTATTTGGCAGCTCCCACATTTGGGGCATATATATTAAGGATTGTTAAGTCCTCTTGCTGGATAGATCCTTTAAGTATGATATAGTGTCCCTCTTCGTCTCTCACTACAGTCTTCGGGGTAAATTTTAGTTTATCTGATATAAGGATGGCTACCCCTGCTTTCTTTTGAGAACCATTTGAATGGTAAATGGTTCTCCAACCTTTTATTTTCAGGTTGTAGGTGTCCTTCTGTCTAAAATGAGTCTCTTGTAGACAGCAAATAGATGGGTCCTGCTTTTTTATCCAGTCTGAAACCCTGCGCCTTTTGATGGGGTCATTAAGCCTGTTCACGTTCAGAGTTACTATTGACAGATAGGAGTTTAGTGTCATCATGATATCTATTTAGTCCTTGTTTTTGTGGATTGTTCCACTGAACTTCTTCTTAAAGGGGAATTTTAAGAGTCCCCCTTAAAATTTCTTGCAGAGCTGGTTTGGAGGTCACATATTCTTTTAGTTCCTGCCTGTCTTGGAAGCTCTTTATCTCTCCTTCCATTCTGAATGAGAGCCTTGCTGGATAAAGTATTCTTGGTTGCATGTTCTTCTCATTTAGGACCCTGAATACATCCTGCCAGAATCAATGGCATTTCTATACACTAAATGAGACTGAAGAAAGAGAAATTAAGGAGTCAATCCCATTTACAATTGCACCCAAAAGCATAAGATACCTAGGAATAAACCTAACCAAAGAGGTAAAGGATCTATACCCTAAAAACTAAAGAACACTTCTAAAAGAAATTGAGGAAGACACAAAGAGATGGAAAAATATTCCATGCTCATGGATTGGCAGAATTAATATTGTGAAAATGTCAGTGTTACCCAGGGCAATTTACACGTTTAATGCAATCCCTATCAAAATACCATGGACTTTCTTCAGAGAGTTAGAACAAATTATGTTTAGATTTGTGTGGAATCAGAAAAGACCCCGAATAGCCAGGGGAATATTAAAACAGAAAACCATAGCCGGGGGCATCACAATGCCAGATTTCAGGTTGTACTACAAAGCTGTGGTCATCAAGACAGTGTGGTACTGGCACAAAGCAGACACATAGATCAATGGAACAGAACAGAGAATCCAGCAGTGGACCCTCAACTTTATGGTCAAGTAATATTTGACAAAGGAGGAAAGGCTATCCACTGGAAAAAAGACAGTTTCTTCAATAAATAGTGCTGGGAAAATTGGGCATCCACATGCAGAAGAATGAAACTAGACCACTCTCTTGCACCATACACAAAGATAAACTCAAAATGGGTGAAAGATCTAAATGTGGGACAAGATTCCATGAAAATCCTACAGGAGAACACAGGCAACACCCTTTCCTACCTCAGTCACAGTAACTTCTTGCAAGATACATCCACGAAGGCAAAAGAAACAAAAGCAAAAATGAACTATTGGGACTTCATCAAGATAAGAAGCTTTTGCACAGCAAAGGGAACAGTCAACAAAACTCAAAGACAACCTACAGAATGGGAGAAGATATTTGCAAATGACATATCAGATAAAGGGCTAGTTTCCAAGATCTATAAAGAACTTATTAAACTCAACAGCAAAGAAACAAACAATCCAATCATGAAATGGGCAAAAGACATGGACAGAAATCTCACAGAGGAAGACATAGACATGGCCAACAAGCACGTGAGAAAATGCTCCTTACCACTGGCCATCAGGGAAATACAAATCAAAACCACAATGAGACACCACCTCACACCAGTGAGAATGGGGAAAATTAACAAGGCAGGAAACAACAAATGTTGGAGAGGATGCGGAGAAAAGCGAACCCTCTTGCACTGTTGGTGGGAATTGAACTGATGCAGCCACTATGGAAAACTGTGTGGAGGTTTCTCAAAGAGTTAAAAATAGATCTGCCCTAGACCCAGCAATTGCACTACTGGGGATTTACCCCAAACATACAGATGCAATGGAATGCCGGGACACCTGCACCCCGATGTTTCTAGCAGCAATGTCCACAATAGCCAAACTGTGGAAGGAGCCTCGGTGTCCATCGAAAGATGAATGGATAAAGAAGCTGTGGTCTATGTATACAATGGAATATTCCTCAGCCTTTAGAAACGACAAATACCCACCATTTGCTTCAACGTGGATGGAACTGGAGGGTATTATGCTGAGTGAAGTAAGTCAATCGGAGAAGGACAAACAGTGTATGTTCTCATTCATTTGGGGAATATAATAGTGAAAGGGAATATAAGGGAAGGGAGAAGAAATGTGTGGGAAATATCAGAAAGGGAGACAGAACATAAAGACTCCTAACTCTGGGAAACGAACTGGGGGTGGTGGAAGGGGAGGAGGGCAGGGGGTGGGGGTGAATGGGCACTTGACGGGATGAGCACTGGGTGTTATTCTGTATGTTGGTAAATTGAACAGCAATAAAAAATAAATTTATTATTAAAAAATTGTTCACTAATCAAATGACCTCTTGATAAGATTTTGCATGAGTAGGTCCAATGTAATCACATGTTTCCTGAAAGTAGAAAAGAGAGGTAGAGGAGAGAACAAGAGGGCTTGGCCCAATGTTACTGGCTTTGAAGATAGAAGGAAAAAGCCCAGAGTCGCAAAAAGTGGGCAGCCTCTGGAAGCTGGAAAAGGCAAGGAAACTGAATAGATTTCTTCCTATAGTTTCCAGGGAAAAAAAAATAGCACTCTGCCAACATCTTGAGCTTAGCCCAGTGAGATCATTGTCCAACTCTGTATTTTCAGATTTACAAAATATTAAATTTGTTTTGTTTTCAGTCATCAAGTTTGGATAATTTGTAAGAGTATCTACTGAACACTAATACAGCATCATATAATTTCTTCCAAAAAATTGTAGTTAAATGCTTTAAAAAAAAACACAGGTTGCAAAATATCATTTTTCCACTAAAAATCTTCCAATGATTTTCCATCTTTTTGATATTAAAACCAATGTCCTCAAGGTAACCTATAGATCCCTGAATAATCTACACTCATGATGACTTTCAGAACTCATTTCCTTCTCTGTAGTTCTCATCCACTCCAACCTCGCTTGACCTATTAACTATTTCTAGAATGGAAGAGGCATGATCCCACATTGGAGCTGCATAGTTGCTATCTTCTCTCAAAAGCCATATGTTTCTTCCTCGTGTTCTTGATTCTTCTGCTCAGATGTCACTCATCAGAGAAGTCCTCTCTGATTGTCAATACAGCCAACTCTTCCAACAGTCTTACCCTCCCTTATCCTAGCTTTTTTTTCAAAGTTTACAAAGTTTTTTTGTACCACCTGAAATATTACTTATGTATTTTTAAATTTATCTTCTCATTTCCCACTCCTTTATCAACTAGACTGTAAGATCTAGGACAGAGACTATCACCAGTTCCACGGAAGATTCCTGGCATAACTTAGATTTATAATGAATATTTAAGGAATGAATGAATAAACAAAAGAAAAGCATATTTGACCCTAAGAAATACACTAGGTATATTAAATAGGACTCAGCCCTCAATAATTTTATATGACTAAGTGAGGAAAGTGGGTAAAGTGCTACAGTTTATTTTTAACATTTGGAGTCATTGCACTCAGAAAAGGAGTTTAGTGCCACAGTGAAAGTCAGGATGTCTCCAAAAAACATAAAACAGCAGTAGAAACAAAACAAAAATTATAACAATGATTTATCAATGCTGTGAATCTCTTGTTTCCTGTTACATCCGTCTTTCCCTACAAATGTCAGGGAAGTTTACCTTTGACCAGAGAAAGCAAACTAACAATTTTAGAATGTTACCATTTCCCATATGTCTCTGAAATGTTTGAAGTACAACTATTTGTAATTTCTTAGTAAACTCAAATCTATCTCCAATTTTGAAAATAATCTTAGGACTAAGTCAACAATAAGGATGAAATGGAGACATGTGGGTCATGTGGGTCATGTGAAAATGTGGGTGAAAAATACTACAGAGTATAGAAGGACCAACCCAAATAATTAGCACGAGTATCTCCCTATTATATGGATGTATTGCAAAAAATAAAAAAAAATGACTAAAATCTTATTCACACGTTAATGATATGAAAGGTTGTACTTAATCTATGAAAACCTGACACCTCTGTATATTGCTCTGTAATAAAAATGAAGACATTTACCAGATTTTAATGTAACAAGGGACAATAAAAAATGTGTACATTTATTTCTAAAATGCAGCTTCTAAGACTCTAAGACTCTTCCTAAAGGAATGATTTTTTTTAATAGGATAATTTCATTTTTCTATTCTTTTGCCTCTTGAAAACTATTGTCATTCACTAAACATAACCAAATGAGGCTCCTCAAAATTAAAGATGTTATAATATGTAATATGATTATAGTATATTTAAGTGAATAATCAAGGTAAAATAGTATTGATATTATCTTATTTTATGAAATATGAATCTAGATAAGAATATATGAGATGAATAAGTTCTAAATTGAAATTTGTCATCACTGATTAGAAAAACAAACTAATAAACTAAATTCGTAAACTAATAAATAAAATAATAAAATAAACTAATAATAAACTAATAAAACACAGATCAAATACTTTAAAAATGAATATATATACATATCTTTCTAAATTATACATTTGTCATATCTGATAAGACAACAAGGAGAGAAGCAAACAATGACAAAATCTGGGAAATGAAACAGTTTTATTTATGGAGGTTCTTTAAAATTGATAACCAAGTACATATTTGTACTTTGTATAATGAAATCAATCTAAAACAAAATTATGATTATAACTAATTACCTTAGGATTTCCCTTGAGTTCACTTTATAAATACAATCTTTATTCCTGAATAGTAACATAGTAACTCATAAAATTGTGAGGTTTTCCTAAGGAAAAAAATAAAAGGTTCAAAGTAATATTGTTTCACTCACAAAATACTACTGTATTGAGTCTCATCTATGTGTTCTATTGGGGAAACTGCTTAGTGCCATCTATAAATAATAATGTAAAAGCAGATTTGAAAATAAGGAAGGGATCAAAACAGACTAATATACTCCATGAAATAGTCATTATTCATCTGAACAAAAACTATTGAAGATTTGTTATTTTCCAAGCCTTTTAAAATAAGAATTCTTACTTTCACAAGTAGCCTAACATTATTCCCATGTTACAGTTAGCGACACTTGTTGAAGAATTTCTATAAGGGCAAACTTATTCAGAAAATGTTAGAGCCAAAATTTGAAATAAATCCTAGGTCCATTAGGTTTTTTTTTTTAATTTATCTGTATCCAAGACCTACAGATTATTAATATTTTTTGAAATGTCAATAATATTGAGTATTCAATAACACTGAGAATTCAGATTCTAAATTATTTTGTCTAGATATTTTGGACATGCCAAAGCTAGGGAAAAAATTCTGACCTTTGTAACAATGATATATGGTTTTTTTTAAAAAAAATTTCTGTGTCCCCTGCATAGTCACACAAGTCTGAGGTTTTGTGGGGTTTTGTTTTGTTTTTTGACTTTATATTGATTTTAAGAAAACTGATTAAAGAAAATGGAAATCATTGTGATAAGTTTGGAAACAAGAGTATTATCTTTCAGAATAATGTTTTGCTAGAGAGCATGAAGAAGGGGAGGAAAAAAGGAAAGAAAGAAGGAAAGAAAAAAAGGAAAAGAAAAAGGTAAAGAGGTGTGTGTGAGAAGGGAAGGAAGGTGGAAGGGAGAGAAACAAACTTATTTGTAGTTGTGGGACTTTTTTTTCAAGACTTTATTTATTTATTCATAGAGACACACACAGAGAGGCAGAGACACAGGCAGAGAGAGAAGCAGGCTCCCTGTGGATAGCCTGATGGGGGACTCGATCCTTGGACCCCAGTATCACAACCTGAGCCAAAAGCAGACCCTCAACTACTGAGCCACCCAGGTGCTCCAGTTGTGGGACTTTTTTTGTTTGTTTCTGTATCATTCACATTAGCATGATTGCATGAAACATAATAATGTATATTAACTGTAAATAATCACATTTTTTGAACATTATCTCTATTTTCAGAAATTGAATATCCAAGAAATAATAAAATATTTCTCCAATATTATAACAATCATTATATGTATGTAGTGAATAATATATTGTAAAGTATGACAGCTAGACATATTCTAATGAATAAGTTTATTAATTAATACTTGAAGACAAAATAGAAACAAAAAGACAAATCTTTGAGAAGCATTTAAGAAGACAGAAGAATTTTTTCAGTAGAGTCTTAATCAACAGTTATCAATATAAACAATAGAATTTGAAACACCTGCTTTTCTTCTTTTGACTAAATGTTCTACCATATTTTAATAAGATAATTAGGTAATCATCATGTGCCTTTGAATAAAAGTCAAAGTCTTTTATTTCCCATATTGCATATTTCAAAGTATGAGTAATGAAGCTGATAATGGCAGCGTAAACAAAAGTAAAAGTTTGAAATATAACAAAATAGGTGAACAAATTGTCTATTAATAGTTTGGTTCACTTGAAAAGGAGAAAAATAATCAGTATGTGAATAGGTAACAAAATATGCCAAAAATAAAATGATCAAAGTTAATGAAAATATAGTTTGCTCCTTGGCATGGTGCTTTCAGTTATATTCACTGGAGAGTTCATTATTCTGTTGTCATCTTGAAATATTATTTATTTAAATGAGGCTTTATCGAATAATCATCAAAGTGGTGAAACTTGAATGTGCTTAGAGAGAATCATCTTTGCTTTTGGTGTTATTGTATGTTGTCTCTGAAGAAAATACTTTCACTGACAGTAGCAATGAAGCAAATAAACTTCTGGATTTACATGATTAATGGTTAAGTTTTAAAGTACTTAGACACTAGAGACCAGAGAAAGGGTGAGGAAGTCCCAATATATTTTGTCTTTTAGGTCAGTGTTTAAATTTCACATAGTTCAGTAGTCTTGGTAGGATTTTACCATGGAATGGCCAAGAAATAGGAGATTGTCCATATCCTGATAGCAATGGCAATGAAAGAGCATGATGGGGCCTGAATTTGTGATATTTATACACATGTTTCATATATCTGTAAACATGATATATAGTTTATCAGTGACTTCTCATGATATGCTTAATTGAATTAAAAAGTTATTATTGACCACTTGTGATATACTGAGATAAATGGTAGCCGGAAAACAGATTGGGAAGATTCAAAGTTCATAAATCAAAAAGCTTGTGCTTTGAGTGGAAAAAACAGAACAGATGTGTGTAAAATGAGTCATTGTATTGATACATTTTATAATAACATAAGGATATTTTAAGAAAGAGTTCTGATTTATTAGCAGGTCAGCAGGTCAAGGGACAAAAAAGGAGGTCTATATCTTCTTTCCTTTCCAAAGCAAATGATACCTCATTAATTGTGTGTCTTATCTACGCTCTCCTTAATTATTACAAATAGTTTTTGATTCAAGATCCCAAAATCTCATGGGATAGTACTGCTCCAGTACAAGTAAGAAACTAATGTGAGAAAATATGTTTTTAATTCTATTTAAAGAAAAATGTATGGATTGCATTAACACAGTTGTAGCCAATTTTAACTGTACCTCAAGATTGAAAGACATTGAAGGCCATGAGCATTTCATTATTGTGCCTAATTGTTCTTGTTATTTTTACCACTGTTGTTTTCATTCCCAAATCCAGATGTGTTCCATACTAAGTTTTCCTGAATTCTAAGGAAAAAGTTATCTTCAGTGCATGAATAAATGACAAGAATTTTACTGAGAATAAGGGCCATTTTGTTTGAATTCAAGAAAATGACAAGAATTTTACTGAGAATAAGGGCCATTTTGTTTGAATTAAAGTTTTTAATGGACTTCAAATATGTGAGAAGTGATGGGCTTTGGAAAAACATGATAGATTTGAATTACCTTTCAAGTTAGTGTTGTGCCTATGGATTACTTAAACTCCCTGTGTTTCATTTTTCTTCCTTGGCAATGAGCATAATAATAACTTTATTACATTTTGCTATAAATACCAAATTAAATTATTATTTTGTAAATATGAATAATAAGTGCAAGTAGATTTACCATTGTGTGCAACAATGTTTAAAAGGAAAGGGTACTCTTCCTAGTGTATCATTTCCTAAGAGAAAGTTCAATATTTGACCTGTCTCTTCAAAAGAGGTAAATAGCAAGTGGGTTGTAGAGAAGAAAAAAAAAAAAAACGAAATAGAGTGTAGAATATTAAGTTACATATGTTCACTTAGATTGTAATTTTAGTATCTTAAAGTTTGTCCATCTGAGAGGGCTAGGGAGCTTACTTGTATCTATAAGGATATTTCTTGGATTTTATCATCTCCTATTAAGTACTTAACAGCAATTCCAGAAGCCTGCAATAATTAACTTACCTGACTTTCATTTTTTTTCATTTCTTAAGTTTTTATTACAAAATTAAATAGGAAAATATGTTCCTTGTAGAATAACAAAAGTATATTACAATGTCTGTTTCCCTTTCCCTGGTTTCCCCTGCCCCCTCCCACCCAACTCCGCATCCTGCCCACTCTCCCTTAGGTAACCAATGTGTCCTTCCAAAAATGTTGCTGTAAATTTACATATGCACTTTTTATACATACGTCTAGTTATTTTCAATACATCTTATTCTGCAACTTGCTTTTATTTTTACACCTAGCAATATATCAAAAGTATTTTTCCCATGTGGGTGTTTATAGGTCTACTGCATTCAAATACTCGCAGAGTCTTCTATATTAAGTCAATTTACCTCTACTATTTTCTCAGTAGATTCAAGTTTTTATTTAAATTCCAGCTAGTGGGGTGCCTGGGTGGCTCATTCAGTTAAGTGCATTGCTTTCAGCTCAAGTCATGATCCCAGGGTCCTGGGATTGAGCCCCATGTCCTGCTCCTTGTGTAGTGCCAGAGCCTGCTTCTCCCTCTCCCTCTGCTGGTCGCCCTTCTTGTGCTCTCTCTCTCTCTCTCTCTCTCTCTCTCTCTCTCTCTCTCATAAATAAATAAATAAATAAATAAATAAATAAATAAATAAATAAATTAAAAAATAAATTCCAAGAACACCTGGGTGGCTCAGCAGTTGGAAGTCTGCCTCTGCTCCTCCTCACCCTCCACTTGCATGTGCTCTCTCTCTTTCTCAAACAAACAAATAAATAGCCTTTACAGAAAAAGTCTCTTTTATGGTTTTCCTCTCTTTTTTTTCTCCCTAGGTTCATTTATTTTGTTTCTTGGATTCTATATATGAGTGAAATCATAAATTATTTATCTTATTCTGACAAACTCATTTCACTTGGAATAGTACTCTCTAGATCCATCCACAGTGTGATATGTGCCAAGATTTCACTGCTTTTTATGGCTGAGTAATATTCCTGTGTGTGTGTGTGTGTGTGTGTGTGTGTGTATGTGTGTATACTACATCTTCTTTATCCATTCATTAGTCAATGTTTGGGCTCTTTCCATAATTTGGCTGTTAGAGATAATGCTGCTATAAACATTGGGGTGCATGTATACCTATGAATCAGTATTTTTGTATCCTTCGGATAAATACCTAGTAGTGCAATTACTGGGTCGTAGGATAATTCTATTTTTGTAGAGATTTATTTATTTATTTATTCATGAGAGACACAGAAGAGAGAGAGCCAGAGACATAGACAGTGGGAGAAGCAGGGTCCTCACAGGGAGACTGATATGGGACTTGATCCTGAATCCCAGGATCATGACCTGAGCAGAAGGCAGGCGCCCAACCACTGAGGAACCCAGGCATTCCGGGTAATTCTATTTTTAACTTTTTGAGGAATCTCCAGACTATTTTCCAGAGTGCATTTTGCATTCCCACCAATAGTTTAAGAGGGTGGCCCTTTCTCTGCATCCTCACCCACATCTGTTGTTTCCTGACTTGTTAATTTTATCTATTGTGACAAGTGTGAGATGGTATCCCATTGTAGTTTTGATTAGTAGTTCCCTGATGAGTGATGTTGAACATTTTTTTCATGTGTCTATTGGCCATTTGGATGTCTTCTTTGGAAAAAAAATGTCTATTCATGTTTTCTGCCCATTTTATTTTTTTATTTATTATTATTTTTTCATTACAGTCCAATTTGCCAACATATACTATAACACCCAGTGCTCATCCCAACAAGTGCCCTCCTCAGAGCCCATCACCCAGTTACCCTCTCCCCTCACCCACTTCCCCTTCTGCGGCACTTTGTTCATTTCCCAGAGTTAGGAGTCCACTCATTTTTTCCACTCATTTTCCCTTCTTTCTCTTATAATTCCTTTTACTATTTTTTATATCACCTGTATGAGTGAAACCATATGATGGATAAAGAAGATGTGGTATATATATACACAATGGAATATTACTCAGCCATTAGAAAGGACGAATATCCACCATTTGCTTTGATGTGAATGGAACTGGACAGTATATGCTGAGTGAAGTAAGTCAATCAGAGAAGGACATTCTGCCAATATTTAAACTGGATTATTTGGTTTTTGAGTGTTGAGTTGTATAAATTCCTTATAGATTTTGGATGATAACCTTTTATCAAATACATCATTTATAAGTAATGTCTCCCATTCTGTAGGTTTCCTTCACTGTGTAGAAGCTTTCTATCTTGATGAAGTACTAATAGTTCAGTTTTTTTTTTTTCCTTGGATACAGGAGACATATTTAGTAAGAGATTGCCATGGTCAATGTCAGAGAGGTTACTGCCTGTGTTCTCCTCTGGGATTTTTATGGTTTTCTGTCTCACATTTCAGTGTTTAATCCATTTTTTATATGATGTAAGAAAATGATCCAGTTTTATTCTTTTGCATAGAAGAAGCAGATACATTTCTGGAAACATATAAACTACCAAAACTGAAATAGGAAGAAAATAAAAACTTGAACAGACTGATAACCAGCAAAGAAATTAATCAGTAATCAAAAATCTCCCACCAAACAGAAGTCCAGGGTCAGATGGCTTCATAGCTGAATTCTACCAAACATTTAAAGAAGAGTTGATACCTATTCTCCTTAAACTATTCCAAAAAATAGAAATGGACAGAAAATTTCTAGACTCATTCTATGATGCCAGCATTACCCTGATTCTGAAACCAGACAAAGACTCCAACAAAAAAGAGAACTATAGGTCAATATACCTGATTAACATAGATTCAAAAATTCTCAAAATCCTAGCAAATCAAATCCAACAGTATATTAAAAGAATAATTCCCCATGTTTAAGTGGGATTTATGCCTGGGTTCCCAGGGTTCAATATTTGCAAATCAATCAATGTAATGCAACATATTAAAAAGAAAGATAAGGACCATATGACGGTCTCAACAGATGAAGAAAAAGCATTTGACAAAGTAAAGCATCCATTATTAATAAAAACCCACAACCAGGCGGGGATAAAGTGAACATCCCTCAACAACGTAAAGGCCATATATGAAAAACCCATAGTTAATATCATTCTCAATGGGGGAAATACTGAGAGCTATTCCTCTAAGATCAGGAACAAGAGAGGGATGTCCACTCACCACTGTTATTTAACACTGTACTGGGAAGTCCTATCCTCAGCAATCAGACAACAAAAAGAAATAAAAGGCATCTAAATTGGCAAAGAAGAAATAAAAATTTCACTATTTATTTCCCTTTTATAATTGCACCAAAAACCATAAGACACCTAGTAATAAACCTAACTGGACGCTTGAGTGACTCTGTGGTTGAGCATCTGCCTTCTGCTCAGGGCATGATCCTGGGGTCCCAGGATTGAGGCCCACATCAAGCTCCCTATGGGGAGCCTGCTTCTTCCTCTGCCTGTGTCTCTGCCTCTCTCTTTGTGTCTCTCATGAATAAATAAATAAAATCTTAAGAAAAAAAAAACCAAAAACAAAACCCAACAACCTAACAAAGAGGTTAAAGACCTATACTCTGAAAACTATAAAACATTGAAGAAGAAGAAGAAGAAGAGGAATAAAAAAAAAAGAAGAAGAAGAAAGAAATATCTGTGCGTGTAGTTATGTTGTTTGTATTGGGGCATAATGTGAAAAAACTGTATGTATAGATGTGGTTGTGTGTGTGTATGTGTGTGTACACACATATGTTTGTGTATCTTCTTAATTCAAAAGACATTATGACATTTTGTCATGCAAGTATATTTTGAGAACCTCCAACTTTTTTGAGTATTGTGACTCATCTTCTGTGGTTTGCAGAGAGTGTGATCTCAAAAAATTTTATTTCCTCATATATGCTGGCAGTATCACAAATTATACAATGGCTTCTAAAATACTTATACTGTTCTACAAGTCTCTTTATGATCCTTGCTCATGTTATTAGCACTATTTCAACAGCACTGTCCCCTTGTCCTCTGTTAGAGTCAATAGATCAAGTGCTCTTCCTCAGAGAGCAAAGAAGGGAGTTAGAAATGAATCTGAGGGGTAGGAAGGAGTTAGGTCATTATGTGAGATCTTTCCTGGCCTAATTCATTTCAATCTGTCCTCATCCTTGTGCTTACGCTTCTGATTTGGACCTAATTCAAGTGTTTCTTCCTCAGAAATGTTCCTCCCTAGCCCACATCTTGCCAGATTATTTTGTTAAATATTTTCACTCCTCCTTAGCTCTTCTCTCAATTTTAAATTGTACATTTATTTTTGTGACCCTCTCTATACTATCAACCAGTCTATCATCTACTTGTTAGTTATCTACTTCCATAAGACATCATGTTTTACCCAACATTAAATCCCCAGGGGACTAGAATGTTACAGACACAAACAGGTGCCCAGAAAACATATAGTCAAGCATTAGCTGTCAAATGATTTGATTCCTGTATTCTCCAGAATCTATTAGTTTATATTTGTTGTGTGACCAAGGCTAGCAGAATCTTTATGACACGTTAATTGACCAAGTTCACTGGTTTAGCAAGCGAATACTATCCTTAAGCATATATATATATTTGATATATTAAAATTCTCTCCCTCGGCCCCCACTAAATGTGTGTGTATATATATAAAGTCTACGTTATTGCACCCCGGACGCACCCCTCCTCCCCGGAAATTGATGCGGAAGGACGGTATCAACAGCTGCATCATCGTCCTTCTTTCAAAAACCATTCCAGATTATAGCGCAGACAACGGCCAGATGGGAGCGAGTGAAGGCGGGAGCCCCCGGGGCCTGGCCCTGAGCGGGGAGGCCAGGCCCCCCCCACCTCTTGCTTCTGCATCCCTGCTCCCCGTTGAGAGAGAGAGAGGTATTTAACTGCAATAAACCGGCCCCATGTGGCCCCGCAAAAAAATAAATAAATAAAGATAAAAAATATATATATATAGCATTAAGATTAATGCAAATTACGGAAGTGATTATTTTATATCCACCTTTTTCTAACTCTAAAAGAATAGCCTTATAATTTAATAGCTTATATAACCTCATATCAGGCATAAAAGCAAAAGCAGTCATTTAAGGCAGATACATAAACGTGGTATCTTTATTCATAATAATATTTTAAGTTCTTTTCCAGCTTTGAAAATTTTATGAATCCACATGTCACCTTAAATACATAAAGTGCTTTTTCTTAATCTCTTGATCCTGTCTTTTTTAGGCTTTTAATTTATCTTGACACTAGAACATCATCTCCTTTTTTAACTCGAATCAGCAACCACTGGAAATCTTTAGGCTTATGCCAAGACCTGTTAACCTGAATGGTGAATCAGCAGAGTCAAGTTAAGTAAGGTAAAATATTTAAGATTAAGCTTTTTCTTCTATCAGTGTATCTAAAGGTTTTTTTTTTGTTTTTTTTTTTATAAATTAATTTTTATTGGTGTTCAATTTACCAACATACAGAATAACACCCAGTGCTCATCCCGTCAAGTGTACCCCTCAGTGCCCGTCACCCATTCACCCCCACCCCCCACCCTCCTCCCCCTCCACCACCCCTAGTTCATTTCCCAGAGTTAGAAGTCTTTATGTTCTGTCTCCCTTTCTGATATTTCTCACACATTTCTTCTCCCTTCCCTTATATTCCCTTTCGCTATTATTCATATTCCCCAAATGAATGAGAACATACACTGTTTGTCCTTCTCCGGTTACTGTGGCCAAGTTCAAAAAGGGTGTTGCCTGAGTTCTTCTCTGGGATTTTGATGGAATCTTGTCTCACATTTAGATCTTTCATCCATTTTGAGTTTATCTTTGTGTATGGTGCATGAGAGTGGTATAGGATTATCTGATTTAAGATGTTGATGGCTTTTAAGACATCATCACACGTTCTGAAATTTACCTTGGTGCTTTCTCAGTTATTTGATGTTGATATATATTCTGTTCAGAGATGATTATAGTATTCCAAAGGCAGAATTTTCAAGCAGATACAGAAATAGGAAGAGGTTGTCCTAAGCAGATTTGGATTTATTAAATAGTCAATGCTCCTTAGAGCACTTGAGTATTTAGGGCCTCTGTTAGAGTAGCTGTTGCTTTCCCTATAGGAGATCTAGGATGATACAAAACAGAGTAGAAATTTTATAGAATAACTCATATTTGCCTTTTAGCTTGGACTTTCACTGAGAATATTTAGGATAAATCAACACAATCTGTTCACTCTAATACATTCTTACAGATACTTTACTCTTCAGGTAGCACTGGTTTGAGACAGTAACAGTGTAAAGTAGACAAACTAGATATAATTTAAAAAGCACTATATTCCATCAATAACCCCATCCTCTTGCATCGTTATATGGCTCTATTGTTTTGAAATTAGCTGTCTCACAATGGCTTACCTGATACAATATAATTCAAATGAAGCAATATCAATTTCCTTATTTCCTGTATTATAGGATTTCTGTATCTCACAATCTTAGTCTAATCCTTGGTGAAACATGCATACATTTGTCCATATACATTTAGGGAATATCTTCTTTGCACTATACACCATGCTAGCAACTGTATGAGATATATAGATACCGTTTTCTGTTTGTACTAATGTTCCAAAATACTCTGTAATGCTTTCTTTAGAGATAATACAAAAAAGCAGTTTAATTTGAGTTGGTACAACCTTGTAGTACAGAAGTTTATTTTTTATTTCTTTTTAAGACTTTATTTATTTATTTATTTATTATTTATTTATTTATTTATTTACTTATTTAAGAAGGTAAGAGAGCACAAATTGGGAGCAGGGGGGGCAAAGGGAGAGGGAGAAGCAAACTCCCCACTGAGCAGGGACCTGGACTCAGGCTCCCTTCCAGGACCCCAGGATTGAGACCTGTGGGGAAGACAGTCTCTTAACCAACTGAGCCACCCAGGATCCCAAGCTTGTTACTTTCTTATACACAATACTTTATTTCAAATTTCTTCTCCTCTTGTACCTGCTACTCTATATGCCTAAAATATTTTTCTGTTTTTTTCCACCCTGGATTATATCTTTTTTATGTAAGACTAAGTTTAAAATTATCTCCTCTGTGGGTCTTTGAACAAACTTCTTAGCTAAATGTGTTGCTATCCACTCAGTTTCATATTTATTTTCAAATTTACTTTCAGTACTTAACTTGTATCATCATTATTTGGTAAATAATGTTTGCTAACATAATGTGACCTGGAATGTTTTAACATATAACTTTATATCTTTACTATCTTGCTCAGTATATGGCACGCAGTAGTGAATAAATGAAAATTACCCACCCAATGTGGAGAGACATAGCACTAGTTTCTAACAGTATGTATTTATGGGACAGGAAATAGGGAGATAAACTTCAGTATGATTGTGACTGATGAAGACTGTAGTTTTTAAGTGGATACCCTTTGTTTTGCTAACCTTGATAAAAGGTAGATACAAGCAAAAATAGAGAGATCTATAATTGTTTTATCAGCTGTGAAAGGTGACAGTACACTGTGCAGGGTTGGAATAGAAATGGACTACAAAAGATAAGGTCAAAAGAAGAAAAAAGTATCCAAAGCTAAGAGCTAGAATTTTACCCACATTATTATTATGCTTGAATATCATTTGAAAGAAATTTGCTAACTCACCTGCAATCTAGTTTCCTTATATTTTATTTCTGTTTGACTATATTATACAATATAAAATAACACATATAAGTAGTTTTAGGTTGAAGTACTTGAACTAACTAAATCTAACCCATATTTGAAGCACTGGGATACTTCTGTAAATTATTGTTGGATAGATATTGTCTCTAGCAAATAGTGCCCAAAATATTCTCCTGTTAGTGAGTCACCTTTTTATCACTTAGCTGAAAATATTGCATAACTTCCAAAGGAAACACGTATTAAGAGAGCTCTCCTGAAATAGAGACTGAAGGTGCTAAATGGAACAGTGATGAAAACTGCACAGTCGAGGAAAGGAAAGGGCTATAGATTTTTGTATATAACAGCAATTCTGCTAACCTTAATTATGTTAGCTAAATCAAAGATTTATGGCTAACCACAAATTGAAGCATGGCTTCTTCCACACATTTCTCCACCCAAGGCATACATCTCCTTTTCATTGAAGTAGGAAAAAGGGTGTGTGTTGGGGGGGGGGGGTTGACAGTATGGAGTGTTTGTAGGAAAGGATCATACTTGTATGCTTTATTTTATACTAAGTGAGTCACCTTACTATTGCCACCCCAGCACCTCTACCAGGGCCAGAATCATTTATGTGCTCCAATGACTTGTCATTATTTTTAACTATTGGACATAGTTAATACTCCATTAATCTTCTAGCTATTTCCCAAGAAGCAGTTTCTCCCTGAAGAATTTTGACTTCATAAATGCTTTTAAGATATTAGTAATGTCAGATTCCAACCACGGGTCACAAAAGAATTCCTAAGTAACAGTGTTGAAGTAAATAGTTTTATCCTAGGCTTAGTTTTTACATATCAGAGATGATCAGTAAAGAACTCTATGTCCTAGATAATATAATAATGGAGGATAGTTGTGAGCTCTGAGCACTGTGGACATTTTGGGGGGCACAAAAGCGAATGCAGTATCCAGGTCGGGTATCATTTCTAAAAATGTTAAAAGTTAAATAAAATGACTTTATGCATATGTGAAAGCTGAGTTCTTAATAAAGTCTTTTCTTTAAAAGGTTGCAAGTATTTGTTTTCACTTCAAAAATAATTCATCTGGTTAAAGAAGATGACCCAGGTTTAGATTCCTTTTCTCATTATGGCTATTAAGTCAACACACCATAAAGCTATATACTTAAGAGGGATTAAGAAAAGAAAATCAGCATAATGCCGTTTATTTAGAATTAGATATTAGTTTTTATAACCATATTCTATTCAAAGACGAACTTTTTGTTTTCTTTCTGCATTTTTAATATTGGAAATAAATTCTTCTGGTTCCTATGTTTGTTTGCACATGTTGATGAGACTTTCTAGATTAAGTTACTTGTATCCCATCCCTTAGCTGCATTTAGAGGTAGTAATGAGTATGTGTGGTAGACACAGAGATATGCCACGAAGAAGACTGTGCTGCCTACCTCAGGAAAGCGTGGTCAACAGAGAGCCTACAGCGGTCAGCTCCTTCAGTCTCTATTTCAGCTGCAGAGAGCCACCTCACCCATATACCCTTCCTTTCCCAGCTCTCAGTTCACCACATTCAGTAACTGAATGAGGAAGGGATATAATGACGCAGTCATTTTGTGTTTCCCCCCTACCCAAAATATTAAAAGGGTGATGTTTGTTTGCTCCAGAGCCCTTATTAGATTGGAGAAAGCTTTGTTGGCTCTGCATTGCAGTTCTGACTCTATCCTGCCTGATTCTGCTTTGTCCATCTTTCTTTCATGGGTGTTGTCACTAGTAAATATATGGCACTCCAAACTCTTATCACATCATCTGCTTCTGGAGAACCTAATCTGTGGCAGTTTTACCAGAAGTGGTTGGAAAATGCAGGTGTTAAGATTTTTTACTAAATCACAAGCCACCTGGCTGGCAATAAATACCTCATCATTCGTGGTCGTTGGAGTATAGGCAGTCCTTGGCACATGGTGGCAATTCAATTGCTAAAACCAGAGATGAATCTTGATGCTATATCGGTGGAAGGGAATGCATTAAATGACTCATCACGGATTTGAGAATACGAAAGAGATAGTAGATGTTAGGAAGTGCTATGCATGATTAATGCTCTCTAGAGAAATAGTGAGCATCTAAGGTAAGCAAACTGACACTTGAAAGTCAAGAGTGAAAGCCTGAGAGTTACTTTGGTTGTGTATAAAAAATGTCTAATATCCTGCAAAAGGAAGATAGAGAAAGCTGAGGACCAATACCAGCACTGTGGTTAAACATCAAAGATAGCTGAGCACCCAACTGCAGTAAGCATATTTTACCAAGATCAGAGCTCTCTTTGGGAAGAATGAGACCATAACAAAAGAATCTCATGAATCTTCTGAACCTATAAACATGGTAGGTCCATTGGTTCTTGGTAAAACATAGTATTTCCTTTAAACTGATAGATAATGCAGGTGCTTTTTTTTCTTACAAAGCAATAATATCTTGGAACCATTAGAATTTATCTGTTCAAATGACTGTACAGAAGTCTTTTTCTTTTGGGAGGGGTGTTAAATCTATAAGCTATAGGCCTTTACTAGTGAAAACAAAACTATGGGGCATTGCATTAGTTGGAGATCAATAGTAATAATAGATTTAAATTATTAATATTTAAAAGAATATACAGCTATTATTGATTTTTCTCACAATCAATATGAAATCATATACTTTTAAATTAGCAATAAAATAATCAAGTTTACATTAAAAAATACAAACAATAAAAAACACTTTATTCCTTCCTTCCCACATAGGAACATCCCTACCCATCATATTGGCCACTTGGCCTATACTTAGTATTAAATCACAGAATAACCCAAATGAGGACCAACTGGGTCTGAGAACAGGGAATGGACTGTAGTACAAAGTTATTGTAATATTGATCTGGACTTTACATGACAGCAACCCATACGTGAGAATGTACACTTGATTAAGGGAACAGGAAAATAAAATTGGACAGGGAAGTTCTGTTGACTTGGGAGCACTCTCCTAAAATCCAGTATATAATATCTGTTCAGGATGACATGTAATGCTATTACTCATTATGAGGATGGCTCATAGAGGTGTGGAAAAAGCAATAACTTTTATGAGTAAAGTTGTAATGCAGTTGATAGAGGAAAGAATTCAAAGCCTGAGTGAAGTGGGCATACTGGAGAGTGGCCAGAAGACCTGATGGATGACCTTTTATCCCTTTATTCCCTTTATGGGAAGGCCCAGAGAACACACATTTCTCAAATCTACAATGAATACACTGCTGACAGTATAATATCATAAATGAACAATTCATGAATATCATAAAATATTCAGAGTGGCTCTAAACTATAGGCCAAGGCTCTCAATTTGAGAGACTATTGCAGAATTCAGATCACTGATAGCAATGAGGATGAGAGGATCCCAATCTAGAGAGGCTCAGTGATGGTAATCAACTGCCAGAAGCCAAGAGAAAATAAGCACAGTAATGATGGGCAAGGTTTCAGGGGCAGTCATGGAGGACTGATTCACCAAGAGTTATAGAGATCATAGACCACATACCCTAGTGGTAAAACAATAACTATCTGGTACTATTCCACTTGTTCTTTAGTGAGAAGGAAAATGATATAGATCCCAAACTCATTACATAAAGAGTGAGCGTAAAAAAATAAAAGGGAAAGTAAAATAACTTATTTCCTTATTCTGAAGTGATCAAAGAGATAATAGCTTGTTAAAAATATTAATAACAAGGGCATGTGGGTGGCTCAGTTGGTTAAATGTCTCTCTTCAGTTCAGGTCCTGGGATAGAGCCCTGAGTCAGGCTCCCCTCTCAAAGGGAGGCCTGCCTTGTCCCTCTCCTTCTGCCCTGATTGTGCACTGTCTCAGTCAAATGGACAAATAAAATCTTTTAAAAAATTAATAACAAAAATGTACTTAAACATATATACTAATATATAGACATATACTTACATATATATTATATATACACTAAATGTACATACTTATGTATAAGGGAAATGAATGACAACAATGGTATAAAGGGTTGGAATGAGAAATTAAGAATATTTTGCCATTATAATGTATTCACATTGACTGTGAGGAAGTACACAGTGCTATTTCTAAGTACACTTGGATTGGTTGTAAATTTATATGATAAACTCTAGGGCAACCATTAAAGAAAGCGAAAAAAAAAAAAGAAGCTAAAAAAGGAGAAAAACCGGATTGTATAAAACACTCAATTAAAACCACAAAAGGTAAAAAAAAAAAAAAAAAAGGAAGATGAAAATAACAACAAAGAACAAAGGTTACAAGTAGAAAATAGTCACAGATATGATAGATATTAAACAAAATATGCCATTAATAATTTTGAACATCAATGGTGCAAATACACCGATATAACAACACACAGAGAGAGAGTAGATTAAAACGCAGATTCAACAATATGTATTCTATAAGAAACCCACCTTACTTCTTTAAAATTATTTTTTATTTCTTTGAGTCAATTAATTAGTATATAGTGTATTATTAGTTTCAGAGGTAGAGTTCAGTGACTCCCCAGTTGCACAGAACACCCGGCGCTCATTACATCAGGTGCCCATCTCAGTTACCCCATCCCCCAACCCACCTCCCATCCAGCAACCTGTTTATTTCTTATAGTTAAGAGTCTCTTATGGAAGAAACCCACTTCAAATATAATATTAGTAGGGATGCCTTGGTGGCTCAGTTGGTTAAGTGCCTGTCACTTTTTTCTTTTAAGGTTTTATTTATTTATTTGATAAAGAGAGAATATGAGTTGTGGAAGGGGCAGAGGGACAAGCAGACACCTGGCCTGGAGGTGGCAGATGTGGAACTTGTTTCTAGGACCCTGAGATTATGACCTGAACTGAAGTCAGATACTTAGCAACTGAGCCACACAGGTCCCCAGAGTCCAACTCTTGATTTTGCTTCAGGTCCCAATCTCAGGGTTGTGAGATTAGGCTCTGTACTAGGTGTAGAGCCTCCTTGAGATTCTTTCTCTGCCCCCCAGCTCTCTCTCCAAAAAAATTATATATAATATATATTTATATTTATATATATTTTATATCTCTCTCTATATTATATATATTTATATATATTATATATTTTTATATGTCTCTTCAAAAATTATATATAATATACATATATATGTATATATAATTAGTAAATTACTTCTTATTGCATTGTATTTTCAATTTTGCATAATTTATTCAATGAAAATGTGTTAATTTATTTTTATTTTATGTTGTAAGCATTGAAGTGGTAATTTATTTTTATTTTATGTTATAAGCATATGACCTCTTTTTCTCAGTGTTTCAGTTATAGTAACAATGAGTTAAGTAAGTGCTAGAATAGAAATATATATGAAAAGCTATCATCAGAGAGTTTCTTTTTTTTTTTGAAGGATGCATATACATTGTGCAGATGTAAAGGAGTCCTAGCACATTTTAATAAGAATGACATATCCAAAGTTGTAAGACACAGGGGACATGGGACAGCTGAGAATTAATGGTCATTAAAAAGTGCAGATGAATGGAATATAGTTGGTTTTTCTCCAAATCAAATTTAGTTCTTTACCATGGCATCTAACGTGTACAAATTCATTGAATCATGGCAGATCTTAGATACTAAAGATCTATTAAGTAGCAATAGGTTAACTACTAGAAACTGAAAATTTGGTAGTTAGATAAAGACACATAAAAAAATAAATGCACCTTAGTTTCACAAATCCAGTGCTGTAGTATTTACACCTATCAAACTATTCTAAATTAGAAACTTTTGCCGACCTAGTATACCAGCTCTAAATTCTGTATCTATCTAATGTTTGCTTGAACCATGTACAATCTAAAGATTTGGCCTTAGTTAGCCTCAGTTACGTGTTAGAAAATATTACTGCATTGTTGACAATGATTGTGATATGACGATTGTTCCTTTTCCCAGATTTGGCAATGTGGAGGTTCTCTGGAGATTGTGACTTGCTCCCACGTTGGTCACGTTTTTCAGAAGGCAACTCCATACCCTTTCCCTGGTGGCACTGGTCATGTCATCAACAAAAACAACAGGAGACTAGCAGAAGTTTGGATGGATGAATTTAAAGATTTCTTCTATATCATATCCCCAGGTAAATAAATCTGACGTCTTTCTTCTTCCTCTGTTGTGCCCAAGATCGCGAATCCGAGAAACCACCGAGGAGCCGACCCCGATGCAAACACCCAAGGGGTTATTACAAGCTCGAGCCTGGGTCCGAGTGCACCCGACACAGACGCAGCGGAGCAGGGACTTGGACCCAGAGAGTTTCTTAAATTGTATTCCAAGGAACTTTTGCATCAGAGTCTTCAGTGAGCTTGTTAAAAATTACAGATTTCTGACCTCCACCAGGCCTGTAAATCATAATGTCTCAGAGTTAGCAAGCTGAATGTTTAATAAAAACTTTTTTTAAAGATTTTATTTATTTATTCATGAGAGACACACAGAGCAAGAGGCAGAGACACAGGCAGAGAGAAAAGCAGGCTTCATGCAGGGACCCCAATGTGGGACTCGATTCCAGGACCCTGGGACCACACCCTGGGCCAAAGGCAGGCACTAAACCACTGAGCCACCCAGGGATCCCATAAAAACTTCTAACTGAACTGTAAACTAGATAGGGTGTAAGTATTTCTCAGCAATGAGAGAAGTTGCAAAGGGGCAAAGATAAAAAAATAAGAGGGTCAGTTTACCTGGCAGAAAAGCAAGAATGGGTGTGATCACACTTGCAGGGAAGAGACAGCATTTGGCAAAGCATGTAGGTTTGAAAGTGGAAGGCATATTCTGAAATCCCACTAAATACTCAGGTATTTATGTTGGTGACTCATTTTACAAATGAGGAACTTCAGAAACAATGTTGTTAATAACCTGAGTAAGCTCACATGACCACTTATGGTTGAGCTAGAATTAAAACCGCTTCTCACAAATCAAGTAATGCTATAGTCTCTCCAAAATGTAATTGACCCGTAGCATTTGGGCCTCAGTACCATTATCAGAAGCACTCTTCAAGTCCCCAACTGATTTCCATAAGATAGAATGTAATAGTTTCTGAGATAGAGTGACTTCCTTCAGATAACCAAGTACATTGAACCACTTGACACTTAGGTTTTTATATCTTCTGTCTGGGCCTGTTATGAAGGGGAAAGCCACTAGTGTAAGAGTCACTTTACTCTAAAACAAGTTTGGAAAACATTTTGGCTAGCCTGTGTCTCTATAATTCTAAGAAAGAGTTAATG